>NC_138807.1:1742500-3016000 GCF_965178545.1 Coloeus monedula | reverse complement strand
CAGTGAAAACCATCTGGAAAACCCCCTCAGTTTGGGAGGCTTCTCTGTAGTGTCTTAATGTTGGAGTGAGAGAGAAAATGATGATCATAATGGCGATAATAATGCTAATAAATCATAAGCAATGATGAAAACAAGGACAAAAGGATAAAATAAAAAGGATGAGAGGGTAAAAATATTTATAATAATGCTGATAATGATAATGATGAAATTGATCATAATTGTAATAATTATAATAATGATAAAAATTATAATAATAGCAACAATAATAAATATCAGTGCTGGGGCTGTGAAGTGGGCACTGGCCAATGTTTCCCCAAGAGCTCAATAACTCCTTGGGAAATCTCCCTGGGGATCAGCTCTGCTGGCTGGGGCACCCCATCCTTCCCATTAACATCTGCTCCAGAGGCATTTTCCCAGCTTTTAGCTCTGGGGGGTCTGGCCCAGCGGGGCTCAGCCTGGCCAAGCCGGACCCAGCAGCTGTTTCTGCAATACCCAGCACACTGGGATCACAGCCCAGTGGGAAATAAATCAGGGAGGGGGGGAGAAATCCATGTGGGATTATTGCTGTGGCTGCTCCCGGCTTTGTCTGTGGGTTGTGGGGCTTTTTTTTTGTTGTTTTCTCAGCTCAGCGGCCTCGGGATGGAATCAGCCAACCATGGAGGGGGACTGGCCATGGAACAGGGAATTTGGGGGAGGGCTGGGGCTGGTCATGGCCCAGGGGGGGAAATTCAGCCCTGCATGGAGGGGATGCTCCATCTCCATCCATCTTCCCTGCAGGACATGGGGTAAACAGAGAAAGTTTAATGGAGCTTTGTTTATCAGGTAGAAATGAGGGTTTTGGTGGGAAAAAAAGGTCTTGGGAATCTTCTTTTTGGGGAGACAATGCTGAAAAGCTCGAGGCAGGGCTGTGTCTGTCTGCCCAGCCCCGGGCAGTGTCCCTGTGGCACTGCCATGTTTTGGTGCCCGACCCTGAAGCCGTCGGAGCTTCGGAGCTGCCAGAGACTGTAGTGAACAAAAATTCCTGCTTCCCTGCTGGAAATGCCACTCTGGACCAAAGCTGGGTGGCACAGCCTGTGCTCAGGACCCCTGGCAGACCCTTGGCACCGATGGCCTCCAGATGAGCCCGAGCAGAGCCACGGCAATGGGAGCTCAGCTGCAGCACAGGGAAGTTTTTCCAAGAGATCAGGAAATTCTTCCTCAGCAGCAGCGCAGCAGGGGACAGGGAGCTCCTGGTGCTCCAGGGTCAAACCCAGCAGTGCCTTTGCATGTTGGAACCTCCATCCTGTCCCTCTGGGATCACAGAAGCCGCTCTCCATTTCCCCATTGCAGCATCCCAGTGATGCCCTGTAAGCTGGTTTTTTCCTTGGAAAAGCTGGGAAAATGCCTCTTGAGCAGATCCTGTGAGGGCAGGTGGGATGGACGCTGGGCTTGTGGCCCCGATGTTCCACAGGGGTGACATGGCAGAGGACACGGTGGCAGCACCATGGCATCACCCTGTGCCCAGCCCAGGGACTGGGTCTTGGAGAGCAGGTGGCACCTGGATCATCTTGCTGTCATTTGTCACCTCCCATGGGATGGTGGCCAACACTTCTCCTCCTGCAGGACTGTCTGTTCTGTAGCCCTGAGCGTGACACCCCGACCCAGGTGCTGCTGACCTGCCACTGTCCCCATCCCCAGTAACCTCCTGTGGTCACCAGAGATGTGATTGCCCCAGAAATGTGACTGCCCCAGAAATGTGACCCCCTGGTGACATGATTCCTCCAGAGGCAGGACTTCCCCCTAGAAATATGACACCCCCTGAGATGTGACCCTCCTGGAGATGTGACCCCCAGAGACACGACTGCCCCTGAGATGTGACCACCAGTGCAAACCTGCCCTGGACCCGCCAATCCCGGAGCCGCTGCTGTCGCTGTCATTATCCCCAGGGTTTTCCTGCCACAGGTTCAGCCTCCCCAAAAAGCTGTTGACACCACACTCCCTCATCCCAACCCCCGTGGGGTGAACAGGGACCTGAAAAACCCTTCCAGGGCTGCCAGCCATGAGGGTGGGCAGGACGTTTGCAGCTGCCGGTCACCCCGCGCAGGCTCTGCTGCTGATTCAGTGAATAATTAACACAGCTCATCCCCCTCAAACCATCCGGGGGCTTTATCCATAGCCCGAGACTTTTCTCAACCCACCCCAGGAGGATAAATGGGACAAATAATCCGATTTGAGCATCTCAGTGCATGCTCTGAGGCCCGAGGATGAGGAGGCTCCCCCCAAACGTGGCTCCTCGGCGCAGGAGATGAGACAAAGGCTCTGAACAAGGGGCTCATGTGATTGCAGCCAGGGGAGGACGTGCCGGTGGTGCCACCGGCACAACTCCTCCAGTGCCACAGGGTTCAGATCCACAGCCCCAACTCAAACACACCCTGTGGATTCTCCTGATGCCTCCAGAGATGGCAGGGAGCCCTCAGAGAGCTGGGGGTGCTGGGGGGAGGATGCTTCAGGCAAGGTGGGTGCCCCAACTCCAGCATGGGCTGGAATAAAGCCGCTGCCCCTCCCCGCATGGGTTCCCTGCCTTCCAACTCAGAACCCACATGGAGAGCCCGAGGAGCCCCCCTGAACCCAGTGACAGGGTGAGCATCCAAAGGGGGGACACGAGCCCCGTGCACGGCCTCGCTGTCACATCCCCATGGTGGCCACGGGGACAGCTCAGCTCAGGCCCCTCTTCCCTCTCAGGGGGGAAGCCTGGGGGTCCCCAGTATCCCCTGCTGCCATTTCCCCACATGCCCACACCATCCTGGTGCCCTCCTTTACCTGCCTGCCTGTGGATGGCCAATCCACCCAGACGCATCAGCTCTGCAGCTGGAAAAAAAACCCTCCTTTCCTTCAGGACCCACCTGGGGACAGTGGGGCTTCCTCCCTGAGGCTGGGCAAAGCTGACCCCGAGCAGCAGCACCAGGCCAGTTCACACCGCAGCCAAGGCCAGGAGCCCCCGGCTCTGGCAGCAACAAAGCGGCTCCCACAGGTGTGGGAGGATGGAGGAACCACAGGGAGATCCTGGCAGGTGCATCCCAGGATGTGAGGGGGGTCCTGGTGCTCCCACAGGCCACACACCTGTCAGGACCCAGGGCGAGTGGCTCCCGGGGCTCCCTGTCCCTGTCAGCCCCACAGGGATTAACCCCACGGGAAGCCCCCATGGCTACCGGTTTCTGGGGCTGGTGGCCCCCCATGGGCTGTACACCCATGGCTACAAGTCCTGAGGGTAGTGACAGCCCCGGGAGCACCCCCACGGCCACCCCCCCCCATGGGCAGTGGTCCCGTGCCCCGAAGCCCCTGTGGGCAGCAGCCCCGGGGCTGGTGCAGGTCCTGGCTCCCTGCAAAGCCCCGGTACCGCGGGCCCCGCTCCGGTACCGCTGTTGTCCCCAGTGCTGGTCAGCCCCGGTGCTGCTCCAGCCCCAGGTGCCAGGACAGCTCCCGGTCCCAGTCCATCCCCCGACACCGGTGCATCCCCGGTGCCAGCACATCCCCCCGTGCTGCTTTATCCCTGGTACCGATCCAGCTCCGGTGCCAGGCCACCCCTGGCCCGGTACATCCCCCGGTGCCAGTGCCCCCTTCCTGGTGCCAGCACACCCCGGTGCCGGGGTATCCCCGCTACCGGTACAATCCCGGTGCCGATACAGTCCCGGTGCCGGTACACCCCCGCCGGTGCCGGTGCACCCCCGCCGGTGCCGGTACACCCCCGCCGGTGCCGGTGCATCCCCGGTGCCGGTAAAGCCCCCGGTGCCGGTCCATTCCCCGATCCCGGTGCTCCCCCCGGTGCCTCTCCCCCCTCGGTTCCCCCGGTGCCCGCCGGACCCTCCCGGTCCCTCCCGGTCCCTCCGGGCCGTACCGGGGCAGCGGCGGGGCCGGCGCCTCCCGGGTCGCGCATCAGCGGCGGGGCGGCCGCGGGGCCATTTTCTGTGCGGAGCTGTCGCGAGAGCGGGGGGAGGAGGAAGAGGAGGAGGAGGAGGAGGAGGATGACGGGGGGGGAGGAAGGAACGTGCGGAAGGGCGGGCGGGGGCCTCGGGAGGGGACCGGCCCCGCCCCGCTGCCCTCCCCCCGCCCCGGCTGCTTTTCCCGGGGGATTCTCCCCACCCCGCATCCCAGCGGCTGCGGACGGCTCGAGGATCCCGAGGTTTGGGAGCATCCCGGGGGCTTTGGAGCATCCCGGGGGTGTTGGAGCATCCCGGGGGTCTCGAAGCACCCCGGAGGATTTGGAGCATCCCGGGGGGTTTGGAGCATCCCGGAGGGGGAAAGATATCCGAGCATCCTGAAGCTTTTGGAGCATCCCAGGACCCTGGAGCATCCGGGGGTCTTGGATCATGTCAGGGGCTCAGAATATCCCGGGGGCTTGGGCATCCTGAAGGCCTTGGAGCATCCCAGGGCTTTTTGAGCATCCTGGGGCTCTGGAGCATCCAGGGAGACTTCAGAGTACCCCAGGGGCTTTGGAACATTCCAGGGACAGGGGTCATGGAGCATCCTGAGGCTTTGGGGGGCTTTGGAGCATCTTGGGATCCTCAGAGCATCCCGGGGCTTTGCAGTATCCTGGGGGATTCAGAGCATCCTGGGGTGCTCAGACCCTGAGCCCTGTGGGAGACCCTTGGAGCATCCCAGGGCCCTCTGAGCACCCCAAGCTCCTGGGAGCACCCCAGACTCCCGGGAACACCCCAGACTCCTGGGAACACCCCGAACTCCTGGGAACACCCCGAACTCCTGGGAACACCCCTCCAGCTCATGTGTGGCCCTGAGGAGCAGCCCAAGCTCCTTGGACCCTCCAAGATCCTGAAAGACCCCCAAACTCCTGGGAGCCCCTGGAGCCCTTTGGAGCATCCGGAGCTCTCTGGAGCACTCCAGGGAGTGCCTGAGCTGGCCCAGCTCCCAGCTCCCACTGACAGCACCCACTGCCGGGGTGGTGCCCCCCATTCCTGCTCCCCCAGCCCCCAGGAGGGACTGGAAGGTGCAGGAAGGAGTTTCCTAAACCCCCAGAGCTTCCAAAGCCGCTGTTTTTCATTACAATAAAACCAGACACCTCCCCCTTGCACTCTGCAGTGCAAGGACTCCTAAAAACCTGTGATTTACAGGAAAAATCACCCCAAGGACTGCAGGGGCTGGAAAAGCCCATCATGGTGGGGAGTGCAACCACAATTTCCAGCATGGGGCTGTGAGGAACTTGCAATTCCATGGGGAACTTCCCATCCCAGTGGGGTCCTGCCCTCTGTTAACCCCACCCTGGAGGACACAGGGTCCCCTGAATGCCGCTGGACCCCAAATCTAAGGTGGGGAGGTCTGTATGACACAGCCGCAGCTCCAGTGGGAGCTGGGGAGGGAGGAAGAGGAGGGCTGGGTGTGGGATCAGGGAGGAAGAGGAGGGCTGGGGTGTGAGGGTGAAGCTGGGCTCTGTGGGATCAGGGAGGGAGAGGAGGGCTGGGTGTGGGATCAGGCCGGGCTCTGTGGGATCAGGGAAGGAGGAAGAGGAGGGCTGGGTGTGGGATCAGGCCGGGCTCTGGGATCAGGGAGGAAGAGGAGGGCTGGCTGTGGGATCAGGCCGGGCTCTGGGATCAGGGAGGAAGAGGAGGGCTGGGTGTGGGATCAGGGAGGAAGAGGAGGGCTGGGTGTGGGATCAGGCCGGGCTCTGGGATCAGGGAGGGAGAGGAGGGCTGGCTGTGGGATCAGGCCGGGCTCTGTGGGATCAGGGAGGAAGAGGAGGGCTGGCTGTGGGATCAGGCCGGGCTCTGTGGGATCAGGGAGGGAGAGGAGGGCTGGCTGTGGGATCAGGCCGGGCTCTGTGGGCTCAGGCTGTCGTCACTTCCTCCGGCGCAGGGCCTGGCGGGGGGAGCGGGGGAAGCCGGACATGAGCCGGACATTCCGGCCCTGTTCTTCCCTCTCCCTGCTGAAAACCTCCTGGAGCAGCCCCGGGTGGGCCTCAGCCCCCACGCAGCACCCCCAGCCCCAGCTGTCCCGCTGCCCCGGGGCTTTGGGATGTCCCTGGAGCCGGGCCAGCCGGGCATCGCGGGTGCCACCCCACGCATCGATCCTGGCCCCTCATGGATGAGACCCCCGGCCCCCGCCAGCTGCGGGGCCCAGCACCCCTCTGACATCGCCAGGAAAAGCTGCGACAGCTCCGTGGGCTTTGTCTGAGAGATCCTTGGAGTTTTCCTGGGAGAAATCAGGGAGTGGTGACAGCACCCTGCTCCTGTTCTGCCTCGCCGCTGCCCGGGCTGTGCTGAGCCATCCAGAGCCGCAGCGGATGTGGAGATGCCTGAGCCGGATCCCTGGGACAGCTGGTTTGTGTATTCAGCGTTTTCTGGAGGGTTCATTGTGGGGGGAACGGGGCTGCCTTTGCTCTGTGTCTGCCCTGTCACAGCTCTTGTCACACAGTGACAGTGGGAGCTGGCACCAGGATAAAATACAACCCCCAAATTCAATATTTGAGTCAAAATCGCCGAGTCTGGTTATTTCCCATAATTATTAACAACGAATCTGTTCATACCATGGGGCAGTTTCAGTCCCAGGGTACGAACAAGCAGCAAAGAGCCCGTCCTTGCTGCAGGGGTACCCCCAGCTAAAGGGGATCCAGCGCTTGGCACCGGCACAGTCCGGGGGGCTCCTGAGGAAGCGCTCGCTCCACGCCAGCGTTGCTGGAAAAACTTCACAGGGCCACTACTGGCACCTTGGGCACAGCGTCTGGAGGTGGGGTGGGAGGATGGTGACCCTCTCCTGTCCTCCATCTCAGATCTTCTGCACGTAATTCCCAGGGAAAAGCCCTTCCTTGCCATGCAGCCGGCCTTTCCACCAGCCGGAGGCATCTGGGAAGGGGTTAAAAAGTCAGGTGTGGTGCCAGCACAGCGGGGAGAGGAGCTGGGCAGGGCAGGAGCCTGGTACCTTCCATCAGGATGTCAATGACGTCCCCAACGTTGAAGCTGAGCTCGTCCACGTCCTGCCCGATGTACTGGTAGAGCGCCTGGCACCGCGGCCTCTCCGCCTTGGGCTGGGGCTTGGGGCGCCGGGCAGGGGGCGGCCGCTGGCTCACGCTGCGCCGGCGCTGCATCCTGAGGGGTGGGAGGGATGGAGTCCTCACCGGGAGGGCAAGGGATGTGCTGCTCATCCTGCCCACCCTGCTGCCCCACACCCATGGGGTGCTCTGTGCCTGCAGGTGGGTGCTCCCAGTTCAAGGACTGGGACTACTGGGGCAGGATGAGCTGCCCATCCTGCTGCCCCACACCCATAGGATGCTCTGTGCCTGCAGGTGGGTGCTCCCAGTGCAGGGGCTGGGAGAAGTGGGATGCACAAGAGCCTGGGAGATGTGTCCTGCAGCAAAGCCAGACTGCCCCACTCTGGTTCCCTCCTCAGAGGGGAAAGCATCTCCCGGTGCTGGTGGCAGTGGAAGAGGAGGATGGGGCAGGGAGAGGGATGTGGGACAGGACCTACCCGGCCACCCCCTGGTCAGGCACGTTCAGGAAGTCCATGTTGTGCTCGGATGGAGGCCGTGCCCTGGGCTGGTGGCCAGCGCTGCGGGCGGGAAGAGCCGCGGCCGGGGGACCCCGCGTCTGCCTCTGGGGCATCTTGTAGGTGTCCCCCTGGGCCCGGCCATCGCTGGGGGGGAACTGGGGACCCCCGTTCCTGCAGGCTCCTGGAACACCCCGTCCCGGGGGGCATTAGAGGGGGGCCATGCACGGCCTGCACCCCCAGGAATCCCCCGCCCTGGTACCCCCTCCTCACCTCTGGGTGCTGGTGGGGCACTTCGGGAGGGCGCTGGACACCTGCTGCCACCTCTGCCCTGCGCTGCCCCCTTCCTTGTGGGCTCTGGGGGGACACAAGCCCCCCGTTAGGTGACAGTCCTCAGAGCCAGCTGTAGGGGCTGTCCCCCCATTTGTACCCTGTTCCCCAAAGCTCCCCGTGCTGCCCCATCTCACTCCTTCCTGGGTGAGACACAAACCCCACAGGGTACACCCAGCCCTCCCTGATGCTCCCAGCGTTCCTGCGTCCCCCTTCTGCCACCCCCCAGTGCCCTGGCACTCACTGGCATTCCTGGGGAGCCCATCCCCGATGCTGACCGTAAGGGTTTTGCCTCCAGCTTTGAGGGCGGCCACGTCGCCCTGTCCTCTGACGAAGGTGACGTTGCGGGTGCCACCGCCGCCCCAGCCCTCCTTCTTCACCCGAAACTGTAGTCTGGGGGTGACAGAAGCCGTGAGGCTGCGGTGACAGGACCCTGTCCTGCTTTGTCCCCTCTCCTGGCCCCCATCCTTACGTGTCCTTGAAGGAGAGGGGCAGCTTGGAGCGGGTGAGCTCCTCAAAGCGCTTGCACAGGAGGCTGATCAGCTCCGTCTTGAAGATGGACTCCAAGAAATTGTCGGCACCGTTCTCGTGGAGGATGAAGAAGTCATCCTGCCTGGTGCTGGGGGACATGGGAGTGTCAGTGGGGGGCAGGGCTGGTGCCAGCTGGGCTGGGGGAGAGGTGGGGACCCCACTGGGCTTGGGTCCACCACGAGGAAATTTGGAGATGATTTAGCTGGAAAACTGCCCGACATCCAAAGCCCCATCTGCAAAGCACCCCGTGGGGAGCCTCCTCCTCAGGGCTGGATGCCCCTGTGGATGAGGGACTGGGGAGCACCAGGCCGTGGAGAGGCTGCTGGAGGCGAGAGGGGGCGCCCAGCCGTGCAGAGCCCACGGGGAGGGACACACCTCAGCGAGACGCCGCTCACCGCCTGCAGCTCCACCTTCTTCTTGAGCACCTCCTTGATCTGCCCCTTCTCAGGCCCCTTCTTCACCTTCTCCCGCCCGATCAGGTAGAAGTACTTGGGGGTGAGGATGAAATCCCGCTTGATGGGCTGGGAAAGGGCAGGAGAAGGGGGTGAGGAGGGGTTTGCTGGGGGGCACAAGCCCCACGCACACATCCCACCCAAGGGAAGCCAGCAGGAGCTGCAGCTTGGCCGGTCCCCAGCCCCAGGGGTGTCCGTGTACCTTGAACCTCCGGTCGTATTTGGTGATGGAGTCGGCGAAGTCGATGCGCTCCCGCTTGGCCAGGAACTGGCGCAGCTCTGGCCGCTCCTCCATGCCCAGGTAATCGCCCACGAAGTTCCTGTTGATGCTGTTCCTGCGCCGCTCTTTGAAGTTGTAGAGGATGCTGGCAGCTGGAGGGACCCCGAAGAGGGCCAGGTCGGACAGGGGTCTGTGCAGGTGGCTCAGAGCCCCCCAAACCAGCCATAGTTCATGGTAGCAAGGAGTGGGGCTTGTTTTATGCCATGGGAGGAATCCCAGCTGCTTGAGCTTGGCTGGCTTTGAAACCCATTAACTGCCTTCAGAAAACCTCCTGCTGTGGGAAGGAGGGATGAACCCAGCTGCTTTCTGGGTTTTCCTCCTTGATTTTTTGCTGCTCGCTTGGGAAAACCCATGATGGGGTCAGGCAGGGACCAGTGGCTTGTCCCATCCTTCTGCCAACACTGACTCTCAGATACTCAGATACACATCCCTGTGCAGGCCATGAAATGCCGAGTGAGACAGCACAAGGATCTGGTTCTGTCCTACGGCGGGAACTAGGAGCAGGAAATCTGCGCTCTCCTTTCAGAGTGGGAAAAGAGTCCCAACATCTCATGGGCCGGATCCTCTATCACCCAATCACCATTAGTGCCATGATCAGGAGCCAGGCTGCTGCTCTGACAGCTGGGCTGTCCCACTGAAAGGCACCCTAGAAGGGCTCTGGGGTGTCCGTGTCTTTGCCCAGCCTTACCCTCCTCTCTCATCTGCTCGTATTTGCGGATGGCGATGTGCCGGCGCCAGGCCTTCTGGATCACCCGGGCGAAGCCGTCGAATTTCCTCTCCCTCATCTCCTCGAGGAGGAAGAGCTGGCAGGGACAGGCAGTGCTGAGCCAGGACACCCCAAACCCTCCCCAGTGATGCCCAGCCACGGGCAGTGTCCCCAGAGGGGTCAGGGCCACCCACCGACTCGGGGTTCTTGACGAACACCTTGCTCCGGCCCATCTGGTACTGGTCTGGGTCCATGTTGACCGAGCGCAGAAGGTGCTGCACCCCTTGGCGCTCGTCCCCGCGCCACGACGGCCACGTCTCAGGGGTGAGGATGGCATAGCTGTGGAGAGAAAGCAGGGTCACAGAATCCCACAATAGTTTGGGTTGGGAGGGATCTTAAAGCCCATCTTGTTCCAATCCCCTGCCATGGGCAGGGACACCTTTCACTGTCCGTTCTGCTCCAAGCCCCAGCCAGCCTGGCCTGGGACACTGCCAGGGATCCAGGGGCAGCCCCAGCTGCTCTGGGAATTCCATTCCAGGGCTTCCTCACCCTCCCAGGGAACAATTCCTGCCCAACCTCCCATCCAGCCCTGCCCTCTGGCACTGGGAAGCCATTCCCTGGCTCCTGTCCCTCCATCCCCTGTACCCAGTCCCTCTCCAGCTCTCCTGGAGCCCCATTAGGGTCTGGAAAGGGCTCTGAGGTCTCCCTGGAGCCTTTTCCTCTCCAGGTTGAATGCCCCCAACTCTCTTAATCTGTGAAGCTGTGCCAGGGCCTCCCCACCCTCACAGGGAGGAATTTCCCTCTAATGAGGTGCTGTGGGTCATGGCTGGGCTGTGGGATCTGCCAGCCCCATGCCAGCAGCCGCTCACCGTTGCAGGAACTTGTGGAAGAGGCGGCGGTAGGCGAACCCTGCCCGGCGCACCCGGATGTTCTCCTTCAACCCCAAGTACTCAACCTGGTGCTTCACCCTGTGGAGCAGGGAGGGACAGTGTGGGACAACAGGGCATGAGGGGACCTAAAGATGCACCTAAAGAGGGCAATGTGTCCCCACACGCTCTGTGTGCTCCGCTGGGTCTGAACAGCTCAGAGGCACCAGCTCAGGGCTGCAGTTTTTGGAGGAAAGCTGGTCCTGGCCACATCTCCATGCCCAGGGTCGCGTTCCCTGGGCTCTGTGGGCTCCTGGTTACCTGCTCTCCTCCCAGTCCCGCGGTTTCTTGGTCTCGTTGGGTTTGATGCAGCGGATGTAGTGTGGGGTGCACTTCATGAGTGTGTTCACCAGGTCGTTGGCCTGTTTCTGGTGCAAATATCGAGCTCTGTAGCATCAAAGGGGGCGGTGGGAGCACAGTCCCTGCCACCGCCCCAGAGGAGCTGCTGCTCTGCAGCCCATGGGACACACCTTGATTTTGGAGCCTGCGGTAGTCGGTCTTCCCTTTTTGTCAGAATCAAGTTTTTCTGGGAAAAGCATCCGGATGAAACCGCTGGAAGGGAGGTGACAGTCCCCAGGTGAGAGCTGCCAGGGTCCCCAGGCTCAGCACGGCCTGAGCTGAGGCCAGCTCCAGCTCTGCCTTCTGCTGCTGGGAAATCCTGGACTGTGGGGCTGAGTCCCTCCTCCCTGACCACCCACCAGAGCTGGTGGATGATCCCACTGGTGGATGATCCCAGTGGTGGATGATCCCACTATGCCCAGCCCTGGGATACCCCCAGTGCCCATGGAGCGATGCAGGATGCGATGCGAAGCTGTGATGCCCACAAAGGCAGGACCAGCCCTTAAGGTCTGGATGTTGAGGACTCTGCCCTGTGCCCCAGCCCTTTTGGGGTGCCCCAGGACCCCAGCACTTCCAGACTCACTATTCACTGCTCTGCATGAGCTCGATCAGGTCGGTGAACAGCACGTCCCGGTTGCGCTCGCAGAAGCCGTTCACATCGTAGGACACCTGATGGGACAGGAGGGGACCTCAGCTGCGGTGGGTGGGGCTGTGGGGCACAGGGTGTGGGGTTTGGGGTGCCCTGCCTACCTTGCCAGCGTAGTGGTGGATGACAAAGCCTGAGTTCCAGCTGTTGAAGTGCTCGTGGGTGCCCACGGCTGCCTGCAGCTTCTGCAGCAGGGTCTGGTCGGCGCCCTCGCCCGTGGCGTGCATGGTGGCACACACGTCATCCAGGACACTCATGATCCCGGGAGGGTTCTGGGACAGGGACGGGGAAGCCATGGGTGTGGCAGGGCCCAATCCTGCACCTGGGCACTGCTGCTTCCTGCTGAGCCACAGCTTAGAGCTGGTGCTCTCTCACGGGTGCTGGAAGTGTCCAAGGCCGGGCTGGATGGCGCTTGGAGCACCCTGGGATAGTGGAAGGTATCCCTGCCCATGGCAGGGGTGGCACTGGGTGGGCTTTAAGGTTCCTGCTAACCCAAACCAGTCTGGGATTCTCTGCTCCCTGGCAGGACTGGTTTCAGCACCCACCCAGCCCCCTGTCTCTGGGTGCCTCTGCTCCCCAAAAAGCCTCCCCGGCAGAGGGGACCCCACTCACCAGCTTGTTCTCTATCAGGTCACACACCACCTTGTTGTTGAAGTACTGGATCTGCGTCCACTTGATCCCCTCCTGCACATACTCCTCCTGGGGAAGCACAGGGACAGCTGGGTGGGCCCCGAGCCCCTGGGATGTGCTGCAGACCCCCTGCTCCAGTGGTGCCGGGGAGGAAGGGGCTGCAGGAATTGGGGTGCTGGCACAGCCCCACAGTCCCCAGCCCAGCCCCCTGTACCTGCTCTGCCTTCAGGGTGAGCTCGATGAAGATCTGCTGCAGCTTCTCGTTCACAAAGTTAATGCAGAATTGCTCAAAGCCGTTTTTCTGCGTGGGAGATGGAAGAGAAAATGGTGCTGAGTTGTCTTCTGCTCCTCTGGCTCATTGGGGGGACCCCAACCAGCAGTGCTTGGATGCTACTCCAGGAACCCTTCTTGAGGCCACCTGATCCAGGTGCTGTCCTTGCTGTGGGAGCAGCAGCATTCCCAGCTGGGCTCCAACAGCACAGCCGCACACACCTGGAATATCTCAAAGCCGTAGATGTCCAGCACCCCGATGCTGTACTCCTCGTATGGCTTCTGCATCGCCCGGTTGATGGACTGCGGGGACAGCGGGGACAGTGTGGGTGCAGGGCTGTGGGATTGGCTGGATCCTGGAGCAGGGGGTGACCATCCCCTCTCAGGCCCACGCACCTCCACGAGGAAGTCGAAGACGCGGGCGTAGAGCCCCTTGGCCAGCGCGTCGCGGGTGTAGGCCGCCTGCTCCACGTTGAGGGTGACGGTGATGGACTCGGAGCGGCCGCCCCACTTGCTGTCCATTTTCCTGCTGGTGACCTTCTCGTTGAGGCGCTCCTGGTCGACCCCCAGCAGGTAGGCAGGGAAGGCCAGGGCTGGGCAGAGCGGGCGTGGTCAGGGCTGTGTCCTCCCCACCCGGCTCCAGCCACGGTTGAAGCCCTCAGCCCCATCCAAGTGCGAAGGACAGCAGTGGGACAATGACTGGGGACATGGGATGCGTCCTTCCTCTCCCAAGGTGACACCTGCCATCACCCCTGGCTAATTAAGTTCTGGCTGAGCCAGTTGCTCGCTGCCTCAGTTTCCCCATGTCTAACGTGGGGAAGGTGCTGCTGCTGCCTCCCTCCTCCACCAGGGGATTTGTGACACAGCCACAGAATCAAAGGATGAACTAGATTGGAAAAGACCTTTGAGATCATCAAGTCCAGCCTACGACCTTAACACCTCCTCATCAACTAAACCACGGCACTGCGTGCCACGCCCAGTCCTTTTTAAAACACATCCAGGGACGGTGACTCCACCACCTCCCCGGGCAGACGATTCCATTGCCAGTTTGCCACTCATTCCTGAGGGTCCCTGTGACCGTCCCCAGCTGTCCCCTGGAGCCGCTTGGCTACTCACAGTCAGCGTTCTCCACCCGGGCGTAGTTGCCCTCCTCCCGGAAGCTGATGTTGCCCAGGTGCAGGATCCCTGCCACGATCTGCAGCACCAGCTGCTGGTCCTCACCGCGGATGCCGATGACCTGCATGGCGTTCTGGGGGTGCAGGGACCCCGTGAGCCCCCGCCCAGCCCCAGAGCCTTTGGGGACTCCCCTCCCTCCTGGGCACTCACCACAGTCTCATGGAAGTCGCTACGGTCATCTGTGCCCTCCACCTGGTAGGTGTCTGTCTGGTTCAGGTAGAAGTAATAATCCGGGCTCATGATGCCCAAATTCTGCCGCTGCTCTTGGGACGCCCCTTGGATGAGCTGGGAGGGGACAGGGGGCTGTGGTCACCCAGCTCCTGGCCTCCCCCTGCAGCCCGGTGGCTTCAGGCCACCCCCATACCTGATAGTAGATGTGGAAATTTCTCTCGCACTCGTTCTGGCTCACCACGCGTGACTTCTCCAGCAGGAAGTTGGAGATCTTGCCCCCGTCGGGTTCTCCGCCCCGGCTGAACTGGATCTCGAAGTATTTTCCCTGCTCCGGCACAGATCCTGCTCAGAGCTGTGGCCCTGGCTGGGGGGATTCCTCATTCCTCATTCTCCTCAACCCCTTCCCCACCACATTTTTTGGGATGCTGGGATTTGCAATCCCTGGCTGAAGACTTTATGGTTCATGTGGAGACCTCATCGCTCTCTCAACTGCCCCAAAGGAGGTTGGAGCCAGGTAGGGTCAGTCTCTTCTCCCAGGTGATAGGCGACAGGACAAGAGGAAACAGCCTCACGTTGCCCCAGGGGAGATTTAGATTGGATATGAGGAAAAAATCCTTCACTGAAAGCATGGTCAGGCACTGGAACAGATTGTGGTGGAGTCACCATCCCTGCAGGGATTTAAAAGCCGTGTGGATGTGGCACTTGGGGACATGGCCCAGTGGTGGCCTTGGCAGTGTTGGACTCGATCTCAAAGGTCAACTTTCCAACCCAGCTGGGTCAGTGACTGTGCTGCAGCGCTGACCCCCTGCACCCGCCTGCGACTGCCCTGGCACTTACAAAGCGGCTGGAGTTGTTGTTCCGGACAGTTTTGGCGTTTCCAAAGGCCTCTAGCAGCGGGTTAGACTGCAGGATGATGTCCTTCACGTGCTGGGGACAGAGCAGGGAAGGGCTGAGCACAGCTGGGTCCCCCTCCAGGCCTGGGGACAGATCTGGGGCTTTGCGTGTCCCCAGGTCTGGAGTGGCCACAGTGCCACCATCAGCTGTGGGGATTAGGGGCTGGCGTGGTGGGGGTCAGTTGGGAGGTGACATGATAGGTGGCAGGGGGGACAACAGACCTACCTGGACCTTCTCCCCACCCCCAGACACTTTGGAGATGTAGCCCATGATGTATTTTGCTGCCACCGTTTTCCCGGCTCCGCTTTCTCCACTGTGCAAACGCCAAAGCAGAGGAGATGTGAAATGCCCCCGCCAGAGCCACTCGTCCTGGGGGTTTTGGGGTGGGTCCTGGAGCAGGACCAGAGGGTGACAGCAAGTTTTGGGGACTGTGGCCACCCCTCTTGGACGGGGCTGCCCAAGTGTATCGCTGTGAACAAAGCGGGGCTCGCTGAGCTGCTCCAGGCGACATTGAATTTCTTGTCACCGGATTTAGAAGGGGAGGAGGGAGACTTGGGAGCCGCAGAGGGAAGTGTCCGGCCTTGCCCCACATCCTGACCATCCCCCTTGCAACACTGCCCCGGAGAGCTGCATTGCACAAGGCTCTGGCCCTGCCTGGGACCCCCCTGGTCACAGCCTTGCCTGGTGGCCCAGGGGGCTCCTCCAGACACCCCAGAGCCCAGGAGCCACCACTCTTCAGCTACATCTTAGCTGGGAAACCCCTGGGCTGGGGAGAAGGGGTGGTGGGGACAGATGTCCCCAGGGGCAGTGACACCCCAGCTGTGCCCCGGTGTCCCCCAGTACCTGATGATGACACACTGGTTCTCCCCGTCGATCAGCATGTTCCGGTACATGTTGTCAGTCAGGGCGTAGATGTGGGGGGGATTTTCATACTGGGCCTAACCGGGGGACAGGGACAATGGGGCTGAGCACAGAGCAGCCCCCAGCTCCCCTCTCCAAACCCTTTAACTGCCCACAGGGGAATCAATCTTCTCATACTGACCCTAAACAAGGCACAGGGACAGCGGGGCTGAGCACAGAGCAGCCCCCAGCTCCCCAAATCCCCCTCACTCTGCCCATGTGACAGTCAGCCTCTTCCCACAAACATCGGCTCATCAGCAGTGTGTCTGGGGTTTCCTAACCCTCCCCTCCTCCCTGGGAAGCTCGCTGGGGCTGAGCTGTGTTTTACCATGTTTGGGTTGCTTTAGTGTGCATTTCTGAGCTGAATTTCCCAGGAATGTGAATTTGCTGCTGGGTCTCTCGTTAGGAGACTGACCCCTGCAGCAGCCACGGGGCTGTGGAGGATGGGGACCCTCAGGGGACGCTCCTGGGGGTTTTGCACGGAATTAACCCCGAATTGCCCCCGGCAGCCTCACCGCGCCCTGGTACAGCTCGATCTCCCGGTCGGTGAAATACGGCATCTGCTTGAAGGGGTTCACGGAGATCAGCACGGGCCCGATGTAGGTCTGGGCAGCAGGTCAAGGGCCGTGTGTCCCGTCCCATGTCCCCCCTTCCCACTGCACAAACCCACCCCGCAGGCCGGAAGGTGGGTATGGGGTCCCTGCCACGTCCTGGCAGCTGCACCAGGAATGCCACGAGGGATTCCAGCTCGGCACAGGCAGAGCAGCTCTGCTGCCGTGGCTTGGGGCACTCCCAGCGCGTCCTCGGCCCCGGAGTGTCCCCTGGGGTGTGATGGCTGCAGGAGCATCCCCTCAACTCCCTGGCCTGGCTGAGGATTGGCTCCAAAAGCTTCTCCAGCATCCCGCAGCCTCCTGGATTCACCCTCTGCTCACGCTCCTTTTGCAGCAGGAGCCCATCCTGGTATTACATCCAGGGAAACTGAGGCACGAAGAGGAGAGGAACTGCAGCTCCTGCCTTTCCCTGCCCAGCAGCCACTCTGCTGCCTTCCCGGCAGCATCCCCGAGTCACTCAGTGCGGGCAGAGGCACGGAAAAGCAGGGAATTGCACCTGGAATTGGTGCGGCAGCGGGGTGGGGATGAGCCCCCAGCACGGCGAGGAGATGGAGGTTGGGGATGAAGCAGGTGGGGTCATCCCAAGCATTTGATATCCTATTTGTGTCCCAGCTGGCAGTGGGACAGTGGGGCAGGGGGAGAGCAGCCGGAGGGCAGGAAGAGGGAGCTTTTCTGCGAAATGCAGAAGCTTGGGATGTTGAGTCATGGTTGGACAGAGCTCTGCGTGCAGCAGCACAGAAAAAAAAAGGAAGAGAGAGGCTGCGTGGGGTATTTTTCCCCTCAAAAAACAACAACAACAACAACCAAAACCAAAACCCCCCCCCAAAACGCCAACTCCAAACCAAGGCCCAAATGCGTGCAAAGCCCCAGGGCTGTGGCGGGAGGTGGCTGAGTCACAGCATCGCCTTGTAAGGACAGAGTCACATCTTCAGGGGAAATGCAGCGGCGTGGGCAGGAGCCTCAGCCCGGGCTGAGCCCTCCCCGTGCCCTGCTGTGCCCCTCGGGGCTCTGCTCCTTGTCCCCAGCAGGGACAGCCACCCCCGCACTGGGGAGCAGCGAGCTGGGATGGTACCGGGGCCACGTCCCCACGCGGGTGTGGAGTGAGCAAGGCTTGGGGACACGTCCCCGTCCTCCTCCAGACCTGTGGCACCCGGCAGTGCCAGCTCAGGGATGGCAGCAGGGAGCTGGAGCCGCTCCGTGTCCCCTGCGCTGGGTGACGGTGTCCCCCGTGTCCTGGCACCGCTGGGGACGAGGGGTGGCACCTCCGCCTCGTGCCTGCGGGGATGCTCCCGCTCCACCCGGGGCTTGCCTGGATTTGTGGGGGGTGCAGAGCAGCCAGGACATGCTGTGGGCATCGCTGGGAGTGGGTGACACCAACAGGGGACGATGGTCACTGCTGCCACCGGGGAGACTGCTGCCACCCCCGTCACAGGCAGGGGGTTCCCGGTGTGCAGGGACAGAGGGACACTGCGGGTGAGGGGCTTTGCTCGGGGCTCTGTGGCTGCAAAGGAAGGACCAAAGTGGGTCCTGGGGCATGGCAGGACAGGGGGTTTGGGTGCTGTGTCTCTGCCAAGCGCAGCTCAGCTCGGGAACGGCGACGTTCCCCCAGCCCATCCCAATCCCGTCCCAGCAGGACACAGGACACAGCAAGCGCTGGGGCAGCTCCAGTTTGCCGCGCCCCGACAAAGCCTAGGAGCCCATTCCTGCTGCTCCCTGTGCCTGTCCCCACTGCCTGGGCAAGGATACAAAGATGAAATCGTCCATGAAACGCTTCTTGAGGTTCTCCACGATGGCCTCCTCGGAGATCTTGGACAGCAGCACCATGTCGTCCACGCCGCTCTGCTTGACATTGTGGCTCTGCCAGTGGAAGCGCTCCTTGCTGCCCTGGGGGCACAGGGACACAGCGACTGTGCCGGGGTCGCCTCCTGCCACCAGGGCCACCTCCTGCCACCAGGGCTGGCTCTGACCCCCGGAGCTGCCGGCGGCTGGGACCGGTCCCCGGCTCAGCTGTCACTCCAAACCAGGCACCTCGCGGTGCAAACGGAGGGGTTTGACCACCCTGGGAACTCTCAAAGCTGGAAATTCAGTGCTCTGGGCCTTGTCCCAACCCTCTGGATCGCTCCTCACCTCCGGGCAGCCGGAGAGGAGCAGACAGGAGCTGCCCCAGCCCCCCTCACCCGGGTTAATGAAGGATAAAGAAGCAGTTGATGCAGAGATTGTGAGCCAGAACAACACAGGGGAAGGGTGGTGGTGGCATCCTCTGCACCCCCACATCCTCCTTGCACCACTGTGCCCCTGTCCCCCTTCGCTCTGCCCAGGGAGATGCCAGCACCCTCTGCCCAGCTGTCCCCAACTCGCCCAGCTCTGTCTCCCGGGGGCTGTGGGGCAGCAGCAGAACTGGGCTGGGATTTCAGCCCTTGTGGGGTAAACACAGCCCTGGGCGGGGAGGGGGGGATTTCATCATGCAAAAGCCACCCAAAGGCCTCCCCTCACCCTCGGTGTCTCCAGAAACAAGCTGGGCACAGCTGTGGTGCCCATGTGGCCCCCGGCACGGTGCCCAGGAGGGGATGCCCCATCTAGACTGGTCTGTGGCCCCTCTGTCCCCATCCCCGCCGTTCCTCTTTCACCCCCCTTGCTCCTGTCACCGATTTCACTTCTCCCCCATCAGCCCTGGCCTCTTACTCTTTCCAGTTCCCTTTTCTTCTTCTCTTCCCCTTTTGCTTGAATTTCCTGCAGGCTCTCAAGATTTCAGGATTCTGGATCCTGACACCTTTGGAGGCTCCTGGCAGCCCCTGATTTTTGCTGGGTGCCCCCAGCCCCTCACCACCACCCTGGGGTGTTTGTCACAAGCCGGCTCCATCACGTGCTGCTCCCCTGTCCATCTCCCTCCTCCCTGGGCTCTGCAACCCCAAACACCCCTCTCCAAACCCCAAATGCAAGTCAAGCCCCCACAGCTGCTGAAGGGGCTTCTGGCTGTGTTGTCCCACCACCTCCTCTTGGGGTGCACAGAGCTGAGTCAGCTCAGGGGGCTCAGGGGGTCCAGGGCTGCTCACAAAGCCTGACACCACCCAGGGAGCTTCTCCTCTTCCTCCTGGTTGTTGTTTATGGGCCTTTTTCTTGCCTTCATCCTAATATCCCCCAGAAAACCCATCTGGAAAAACACCGGCAGGCTCAGCCGTCCTCTCCAGGTCACCGTGGTGTCACCCAGGGAGCTGCCAGAGACCCCAGGAGCTTCCCAGCTTCACCTCAGCCTGGTCCAAACCCTGGGCTTCGGGAGAGAGAGCCCATGGGCAGACAAACACCTCTGTGCCCTGTCCCCATCACCCCAAACTCTGGGCTGCTGATCGAGGCCACGTTAAGGCAGATAGGATTTCCTGCGCTGAGAGCTCAAAGGTTTCGAGCTGACACCCAGAGATTGTCCTTCAGCCCCACGACTGCTCAGAGCTGTCAGTGCTGTTTTCACCTCCTCTTCCTCTGGCCCAGCTCAGGGGCTTTCCTGGCCCTGCTGGGGCACCTGGTGCAGCCCAGCTGCGAGGAAAACACCGCCTCACGGTACATGAAGGGTTTGTCCTGGCTGTCTGCAGAGCTCTGAGTGTTCCTGCCCTGTTTCTGGGAGCACTGAGCGTGCCTGGCCTCCCTGAGCGTGCCACGGGTGGTTTGCAGGGCCAGGGTTCACTGAACTGGGTAAAATCAGGATGCAGAGGAATTAGAATCCCTTAAACCCTGGTACGGCCTGAGCTCGGTGCCCAGGGAGCCCCCATGGGATGGGGCTGCAGGTGACACCCCAGTGGGGAGTGGGGGCACAGATTAATATTCCAGAGGTTTACGGCAGCAGTTTCTCAGTCCCCTCCTCTGTCCAGCCCCAGGCCAAAGCTGCCCAGGGAAGAGGGCCTGGACCAAGCCATTCCACCCTCATGCCAAGCAGGGAGAAGATTTTGTCCCCCTCCACCTTCCAGGTGCCCTTTGCAGCCCCTGTGCATGAGGGACTTTGCTCCAGAGGTGACAGGTGACACATGAGGAGCCCCTCAGTATCCCCAGCTGTGGGATGGGCACTGTCACCACCCCTGTGCCCAGGGCCAGGATGCTCCTGGGCAGGGAGGGGAGCAGCCCTGTGGCAGCACTTGCAAAACATGGTGTTTTTCTTCAAAGCTGAGGTCAAACCACAAAGGAACCCTGCAAGCCTCGAGCAAGGAGCGGATGCAGCTCAAGGTGGCACCTTTTGAGTCGAGATAGGCTGAGGCCAGAAGCAGCAACACCTTAAAACCACCAGAAAACCGTGAGAGGAGGAGCAGCAGCAAGTTTGTCACATCAGTGTCACAGCCAGGCACGGGCAGGGGTTGGGGATGGGGGCTGGCCCTGGGGCTGGGTCCTGGCAGGGGTCCGGGTCGTGGCTGCAGAGTCCCTTGGTCCTTCAGGAAGCCACAGAATAACTGCAGGTGGCGAGGAGGGGACAGTGGAAGCATCTTTGGTGACAGCATCTGAGCAGCCTCTCAGAGGTGACAGCCACAAGCGTGGGCGGCAGAAGGTTTCAGCCTGGCCACTGTCCCCTGTCCCCTTCCTGTCTGGGTGCAAATAGCTGGGGACAGCATCACCCCCAGGCATGGGGGGAGCAGAGCTGTGAGCTGCAAGGACACAGCTGTGGCAGCCCCTTACCCCAAGTCTGAGCATCTTCCTAATTCTGAGAGCTTTCATCTTCCTCTTCTGCCTCCAGATCAGCTTCCAGAAGTGGCTGCTGCCCTCTCAGCAGCCCCACATCCTCCCTGCAGCCCCTGGCCCCTGGGCCTGCAAGGTCTGACCATGGGGACCAGCACCCAGGGGGTCCCTCCTGGCCTGGGGCTGCCACCCCCACCCCACAGTCTGCCCCACCAGCACCACCAGTGCTGAGACCAGAAGCACCAGTGAGGACACAAAGCTGTCCCGTGGGTGCCACAGCAGTGACGGCAAAATCCAAACCTCTCTGTGCCAGACAGGCGGTCCCCATCCTGTCCTGGGGGACAGCAGCCCCCAGCCCCCCACACCCACCCCCGGCTGCTCCTCACCCCGGTGCCTCCCCAGCCCCCGTCCCCAAGCTGGGCCGCACCATCCCCTCTCCAGCAGGGACATGGGGCAGGCCCCTGGCACATCCCAAAGCAGCGAGGGACGGCGCTGGGAGCAGGGCAGGGCAGGGCAGGGGCAGCCCTGAGGTGGCAGAGCAGGAGGTGACACCCCGGGGTGCCCGAGGGGAGCAGGGTGGGGTCCCCAGGAGGGCCCCGCTCGCACTCACCATGATGTCCCCGTGTCCCTCCCCGGCCCGGGGCGCTCGGGGCTGCTGTCACCGCCGGCCCGGGGCCATCCCAGAGAGATTCTTTTTTGCCTTTCTGCTGATTGTGACGAATTATTTTCCCTCCCCTCACTTCCTCATTCTGCACGTTTGTGGGGGTGGCGAGGACAACGGTGCCTTTGCTACCAGGGGACTTCGGGGTGGCCCTGCCCTGGGTGTCACCACCTCTGCTGCTGCTCGGTGTCACCGAGCTGGGGAGGGAGCGGCTGCTGGACAGAGCCCGGCAGGGATGCTCAGAGCCTCGGTGAGACCTTTCCCCTCACCCTGCGGTGACAGCTGGATGTCACCTGTCCCGGGGTGGTCGGTCAGTGCTGGGGGGTGGCTTTAGGAGCAGGATGCTTTTGGTTGCTGCTTTTTTTTTTTTTTTTTTTTTTAATAAAAGAGGCCCCTCTTGAGGTGCAGAGAAAAGCAGAGTTCTGGGCTACCATGTCCCCACTGTCCCCTGCAGAGTCACAGAAGGGTTTGGGTGGGAAGGGACCTTAAAGCCCATCCAGTGCCACCCCTGCCATGGGCAGGGACACCTCCCACTGTCCCAGGCTGCTCCCAGCCCCAATGTCCAGCCTGGCCTTGGGCACTGCCAGGGATCCAGGGGCAGCCCCAGCTGCTCTGGGCACCCTGTGCCAGGGCCTGCCCACCCTCCCAGGGAACAATTCCTGCCCAAGATCCCATCCAGCCCTGCCCTCTGGCACTGGGAAGCCATTCCCTGGCTCCTGGCCCTCCAGGCCTTGTCCCCAGTCCCTCTCCAGCTCTCCTGGAGCCCCTTTAGGCCCTGCAAGGGGCTCGGAGCTCTCCCTGGAGCCTTCTCCTCTCCAGGTGAGCACCCCCAGCTCTCCCAGCCTGGCTCCAGAGCAGAGGGGCTCCAGCCCTTGGGGCAGCTCCGTGGCCTCCTCTGGAGTGGCTCCAGCAGCTCCCCGTGCTCCTGATGTTGTTCCCCAGGGCTGGGGCAGCTCTGCAGGTGGGGTCTCAGCTGAGTGGGGCAGAGGGGCAGAATCCCCCCTCCCCTGCTGGCCCAGCATTACCAACACAGGCTCTCTGTGCCATGGGGTGCCAAGGGGGAAAGTGTTCCCACATATCCTGGAGCAGCTCTGGCTGCATCCCCACCTTTCCAACCTGCTCCGGCCCCCAGGGAGAACCCTCCCCTGCTTCCAAACCCCTCCTTTGGTGTGAATTGTGGTGCTGTGAGTGCCCAGGCCAAACCCCGGGCTCGAGGAACACGACTGGGAGCAGAAGCTGTGCCCGGGATCGTAGCTACTCCTTTATTATAATTCATGCCTTACGTCGCTCCTCCTCAGAGTTAGTATGTTAAACATTGGCCAGTAGATATATATCGATACAAAAACGATGAAAACACCCCCTCCCCTCACCCAGAAACGTCAGAACGGAGCGTGGCACCAGGAAGGAAGAGAAATGAGGTTTGCTGAGCACCAGAGAAGCTGCGATCGGCTGGAGGAGCAGGTGGACACAAAAATACAGCTGGGAGGGAACACACGGGGGCTCTGCTCTGGGGGAAGGGGGCTGTCCCCTCCCTGCACCGTAGGGATGGCCCCAAGGGAACGAAACATGGCTTTGGACAAAGGTTTCCCATCGCTGTGATGTGGAAAGGCCTGAAAATAATCGTAGTTAACAACAATTATAATGCTAACAAAAAGCACATGCTTTGGAGAGTTGAAGTCAGATCTTCTCCATGGGCTGCCCGTGGAGAGATTGGCCTGGGTTTGGCCATGAGGTGACCTGGAGGAATTTCAAGCCTGCTCTTTTTCCCATCACTGGAGGCCTCCTGCGGGCAGAGGAGTGGGTGGCACTGGGACTGGCACCTCAAGGCTACAGCCACACATGGCCAGGCTGCCTTCGCAGGCAAAGCACCTTTTGGAGGCAAAGCACCTTTGGAAGTCAAGCACCTTTGGAAGTGAGGCCGCAGCAGAGGCTGAGGCGATGTCTGGGCAGGGCCCTGCCATGCCAGGCCCTGGGGACACCGTGACAGGAGCGATCCTGTCCTGCATCCTCCTCGCTCTGCTCCCTGAGCCTGGCGCAGCCCCGCAGCCCCGAGCACGCCTCTGCCCCCAGCTCAGCTCGTGCTTCGAGGGATACAAACTGGTCCTAAAAGTGACAAAGGCGTTAAGGACAAACAGGGCAACACCCCAATCCAAGTCGGTCGCCACGAGAGTTTGGAGAACCCCCTCTCCCAGTTAAACTGGTGTCACCGCTCTGCTCACGGGGTGACCTGCTCCCTGTCCCCTGCTGCCAGTCCTGAGGCGACAGGGTGCAAACCAAGGGGACAAAACCCCTGCTCCAACCCCACTCCCCACAGCGGCTTCTCTTCACCCAGCGCCACGCCACGAGGCACCTGAGCCCTCCTCCCTGTCTCCCCTGGGATCCCGAGGGAAGGGCAGCAGCCCCGGGGGTGCTCGAGCCCCGTGGTGGTGCCCAGAGGACACGGAGCGGGATGAGGCAGGAGCGGGGCGAGCGGTGCCGCTTCCCTCGGTGGCTCTCGGCCGCTACTAATAAATAACAACGTCAGAATTTCAAGTAAAGTCCCTGCTCTGCCCAGCTCCCCCCTCTCCCAGCACTCATCCAGCTGGGGCTGCAGTGGTTTAACTGGGAACCTGCCATGGTGAAGCTCGGGGGCCACGGGGGTCTGTGGGGGACGGGTTTGGGGGACACTGGCTCCTGCTGGAAGCGCGAACGGAGCCAGGGGAGATTCCCAGGGCGGAGAGGGAGGGCACAGCTCGGCGGCCCTCTGGCAGAGCTTTGGCCTTCCAGTTTTGCCACGGGGGTCCCACTGTGTCCCGCCGTGTCCTAGTGCCCCTGGCAGGTTTTACAGCACATCTGTCGGAAGTAGGTCCGGCTGCAGAACTTGAACTTGAGGACGAGCGGGCAGTAGGCCACCTTGTTCACATCCTTGCACTCTGAGGGGACACAGAGAGGAGGAGCAGGGTCACAGCTGGGCTGAGGGCATCCTGGGGGGGTTTTGCCAGGAAGCTGAAAGATGCAGCCGTGATGAAGATGCTGCTGAGGACCTCACTAATGAAAACCTCTCTGTGCCAAGGTGCAGTTCCTGTGTTTCTCGGGGTCGTGGCACACCAGGCTGGCCTGGGACCAGAGGGGACCAGGGCCACGAGGTGGCCACATTTTCAACAGAGTGATTCGGGTTGGAAGGGGCCTTAAATCTCATCCATTTCCACCCTCTGCACAGGCTGGGAGTGCAGAGATCCATCCCTGAGGCAGGGAATGCCTGGAGAGGGGATGGGCACAAGGCCAGGGTGGGAATGTTCCCGCTCCCACTGGGTGTCCAGGCAGAGAAATCCCGGAATTACAGAAGGGTTTGGGTGGGAAGGGACCTTAAAGAACATCTCATCCCACTCCCTGCCATAAGCAGGGACACCTCCCACCATCCCAGGTTGCTCCAAGCCCTGTCCAACCTGGCCTCGGACACTTCCAGGGATGGGTTCTCCCCACCCTAGAGCCCAACCCGTGTTGTGCTGGCTCTGCTGTCCCTGTCCCCAGAGCAGGCAGTGCCCCTGTGTCCCCTCCCCAGAGACCCCTCACCTTCAGGGTTGTCTGTAGGCCCTGACTCGCACTTGGTCTCGCACTGCTGCATCCCAGGGGGCTGCAGGGCCTCCACGCAGTCCATGGACGGCTGCCCGGTGTGAGCCAGGCACTGGACGGATCTTCTCTGCTGGCCAAGGCCACACTGGGCTGAGCACTGTGGGGACAGCACAGAGGGAGCTGCCGTGGTCACCATGGCTTTAGGAATGTGACAGGAGTGGGCACAGATGGGCGTTAGGGGGTGCAAAGAGTGCTGGAGGTGGTGGCTCCTTCCCTGCCCAGCCGGGACTCCCTGGCATGAGCAAGTGCTGTGGCCCTGCATCCCAACAAAGCTTGGTTTGATTCTCCAGGGCCTGGGGAGGATCCCTCCATCCAACCCTAAATCCCTGGCTTTTCCCAGGCCTCCCGCACCCCAATCTCACTCTGTGGCTCGAGGGGTGTTGGAGGGCAGGGAGGACGGTCAGGGTCACCCCGCTGGGCTCTGAGGGGGACCAGCAGTGGCCTTGCTTGTCAGTAGGGCCAGCCCAGCTCTGCAGCCACTGCCCTGCTGACCCCCAGACACTCAAGGGGACCCCTCAATGACTTCTGTGGGGTCCTGCCAGGCCCGGGACACCCCCAGCTCTGCTCTTGGGCAACCATCATAAATGAGGCAAAAAGGTGGCAAAGAACATTGCCATGGGGTCCTGCTGTCCCCTGGACAGTTGTGGTGGCCACACAGGGTTCTGCTGGCCGGTAAAAGCCTTTGGCACTGCAGGACTTGAAGGCCTGGGAGGCTTCTCCTGCAATGCCCCCGTGGGGAGGGCTGTCCCTACCTCTCCCCACTCGCCGGTGACCCAGCGGGGCGGGGGGCAGCGCCGCAGGTTGCACCTCATGCTGGTGGGGGGCTTGGCGGCCTCGTGGCACTGGGAGGTGGGCAGGGTCACGCTGTGGTCGCCGCTCTTGCACAGGACGATGCGGTGGCGGAAGCCGGGCCCGCAGCTCGGGGTGCACTGCAGGGACAGGAGACACGGTCAGGGCAGCCAGAAAGGAGGGGACAGAGGCAGCTCTGGCTCCCCCCACGCTGCTCCCACCTCTCCTGGCTCCTGAGCTACAACATCCCCCACTCTGCGCTCTCTGTGGCCATCACTGGTGACCGGCACTGCCCTCCCATGGAGCAGCGCCCTCAGAGAGGTGAGGACGATGTCAATCACAGAATCAGAATATCCTGAGCTGGATCCCACAGGGATCCTGAATCCAGCCCCTGGCCCTGCACAGACACCCCAACAACCCCAGCCTGGGCATCCCTGAGAGCGCTGTCCAAACGCTCCTGCAGCTCTGGCAGCCTCGGGGCCGGGCCCATTCCCTGGGGAGCCTGGGCAGTGCCCAGCAGCCTCGGGGGGAAGAACCTTTCCCTGAGCTCCATGGCCAGCCCTGACCCAGCTCCAGCCGTTCCCTGGGCTCCTGTCCCTGTCCCAGAGCAGAGCTCAGCCCCTGCCCCTCCGCCTCCCCTCGGGAGGAGCTGCAGCCCCCAGGAGCCTCCCCTCAGTCTCCTCTGCTGCAGCTGAACGAGCCAAGTGCCCTCAGCCGCTCCTCAGACCCTTCCCCAGCTCCGTGTCCCTCCTTTGGCACTCGCCTCCGACCAGTCCAGGGCCACCCACTCAGGAGGACACGTTTGGTTGTTGCAGGGCTCCAACATCTTTGGCCGTGGCTGGGTGCAGGAGGCATCATCCAGGGTTTTCTCCTCACTGGCAGAGATCTTCCTCTTGCAGAAGACGCTGCGGGTCCGGACGCCCTCGTTGCAGCTCCGGCTGCACTCGGACCAGTTCCCAATGGTCCAGCTGGAGATGGGCCAACAGCAGAGCTTGGAGGGGCATGCTGGGCTGGGCTTGTCCCCACACTCCTGCACACAGCCCTGCTCCTACTCAGCCACAGCCTCCTGGGCAGCTCTGGCTGAACCACAGAGTTCCTCCACAGCTGCCCTTCCCCTCCAGGAGAGGAGCCAGGGAGGGGCTGGGACAATTCCTGAGGGACTCACTGAATAAGGGACAGAATAAGAGGAGAAACCGCAACCCCATTCCCCAGCAGAGCTGCTCCAGCCAGGCAGTACCACCCCTGGCTGCCATTCCCAAGGAATTTCACCCTCTTCCACCCTGGCTTTCCCCCCTGCATGTGCCCCAGGTACTCACGCTGGGGGACAGGGCTCGGTGTTGCAGGGCCTCTGCCGCTCGGGCACTTTGGTGTCAGTGCTGCAGAAATGGTTGGGGACGGTGGAGCCATCGGAGAGTTTCCTGCACACCACAGACTGGATCTGGCTGCCTGCCCAGGGAGAAGAGGGAAGGGGGAAAGGGAGGAGGAGGCTGAGGCTGGAGCAGGGCCAGGCTGCGGGTGCTGGCCCCACAGCTCTGCTCCTGTGGGGTGACGTGACACAGCGGCCACGTGTCCCTGCACATCGAGCCTGGACTTATTCCTCCTTTCATAACCAAGGGCTCCTCTGGCATCTCCAGGAAAAATGGATGGTGTGGAATGATGGGGTCAGTGTGTGGATGTGGCACTCTGGGTGACAAGGTGGGCATCGGGCACAGGTTGCACTCGATGGCCCTGCAGGGCTTTTCCAACCTCGATGATCCCGGGATGCTAAAGCTCACCAGCCAGGGCAGGACACACCAGAGGATGGAGGATCACAGCATTCCAAGGATCTCATGCTCCAATGAACCTGTTCTAACCTTGGCCTTGTGAAATTTCCTGGGCAGCACTTGGGGAGTAACAGGAACAAGGAGGGACAACACTTGATCGATGCCTAGCATGTGAGACCAGCCCTGAGCTTTAAACAGGGAACATTTTTGAGCCACTCTCTTCTCTGGCTGAACACCAGCTCAGCCCCTCCCAGCCAGGCTCACCAAAGTCCTGAGACACTGCCCAAACCTCCGTGTCAATCCCCATGGGAACCAGGCCAAGGGTTCAGGGAAGCACCAGGGGTGTTTCAGTTCCCAGACCATCGATGTGGGGCCAGATCTGTTGTGATCAGCCAACCTGTCCTTACTCCATCCCTGGCAGTGCCCAAGGCCAGGCTGGATGGGGCTGGGAGCATCCTGGGATAGCGGAATTGTCCCTGCCCATGGCAGGGGGTGGCACTGGATGGGCTTTGAGGTCCCTCCTAACCTAAAGCCATTCTATGATTCCATGCATTGCACAGGTAACTGGGTTTAAAAGGGCCTGGAGAGGGACAGGAGCCAGGGAATGGCTTCCCAGTGCCAGAGGGCAGGGCTGGATGGGATCTTGGGAAGGAATTGTTCCCTGGCAGGGTGGGCAGGCCCTGGCACAGGGTGCCCAGAGCAGCTGGGGCTGCCCCTGGATCCCTGGCAGTGCCCAAGGCCAGGCTGGATAGGGCTTGGAGCACCCTGGGACAGTGGAAGGGGTCCAATTTTGATCTTTAAGGTCCTTCCACCCAAACCTGTGGCCCAGCTGAAGACAGCACCCAGGTTCTTTGCCCTGCCACAACTCCCACGTGGCTGAGAGTGGGGTGGGGCTGTGCAGAGACCCCAGAGCTCCTCAGAGCCAACCACAGGCCCAGGCACAGCTGCAGGGGGGTTCCACCTGTCCCCCCAAACCAGCCCAGCATCAGAGCTCACCCCCTGCACACAGCACAGAGCACTTGGTCCATGGGGTGTAGTGCCAGGAGTAGTGGCTGGAGCCGTCCCTGCCCACCGGAGCGTTGAACTTGTAGCGGATCCCCTGCAGCTCCGTCCGCACCAGCACCTGTGGGAAAGGCACCCCCAGGACATCAGTGCCACTGCGGTGACCACCCAGGTGGCATCCCACAGCCTTGCTAACATCCAGGGCAGCTGGAATCTTCCCCTGTCCCCTTTCCAGCCCCTCCCAGAACTGGCAGGGCAGCCACCAGTGGTGACAGTAGTGCTCGATCAGAGAATGAGCTCCCAGGCACTTAAGGGTGGAATCATCCCAAAACCTGATGGACTAGGGAGGGAGAGCTGAGAGTGCCCAGTGGATAAAGCACTGGCCCCCTAAGGCAGGGACTGTGGCTCCTGTCCCACTTGGGGTGGCCTTTTCAAAGACTGGACGTGGCACTCAGTGCCATGGCCCGGCTGACGAGGCGGTGTCGGGTCATAGGTTGGACTCGATGGTCTCAAAGGGCTTTTCCAACCTAATGAATTCTGTGATTGATTGTGTGAATTGAGCCCAATTTACCTCTGGTCTCTGTGTCCCTTCATTCCCCACAGCCACCCCAGGGGCTGAGCAGCCCCAACCCCCACATAGCCACGGCAAGGTCCTGTTAGCCCAGCCAGGAGCACACCGGGGGGGGGTATGAAGTTACCAACCATGACAAAGAGAGTGATGTTGGTGGGTCCCAAAGCCTCCAGTGACTCGGGCTCTTCGGGGGACCTCCTGTAGTGGAAGGTGGTGCCGGCGACGTCGAAGCGCCGGGGGGGATCGATGGAGAGCTTCCCGTTGATGAAATACTCACCGCTGTCCCCTCGCAGCGCTGCTGGGACAGGGGAGGGAGGTCACACAAAGGCTGAAAGCACCTGGGCCAACTTCAGCCAGGTGCTGCTCGCCTGCTGGGCTCAGAGCGGTGCTGGGACAGAGGGTAAATGGCCCCAGCCTTGGCCAAAGGGAGGGGACAGCTGGGGGCTGGCTCAGGGTCGCACAGAGCAACCAGCAGGGTGGGACCAAGGTAGCCACGGTGTGCTCTCAGCCTGGCCAGCACTGTGCTGTGGGGACCACCAGCAGCCAAGGAAAAGGCAAGGAATCTCTTCCCATGGGATTGATCTGACCCAGCCTGAGCTGGGACCAACATTTATGGATGGGACACCCCCGGGCTGGGCTGGGCTGGGCGACAAGCTGTGGCCACGAAGCCGGGCTCAAACCCAGCTGCGCTAACTGGGTCGGGGCTGCTGGAGCTGCTGGGGCCTGGAGCCGGGCTGTGGTTGCCCGGGAGAGTCGCTAGAGGGGGATCGGAACGCTCGCTCCATCCCATTCCCATTCCCATTCCCACTCTGTCCCTCCGCTCCCCGACACTCCGGGAGTGGCTCCGGGCACTGCCGCCCTCGCCGACCCCGTCTCGCTCGGGGCAGGGAAGATCCTTGGCGCTGCTGAGGGCAGAGGATGCTCCCTCCCTCCATCTGGGAGGCCAAGAGAGATCCCGGAGTGGCAGAGCTCGGTGGCAGCGGCCTCAGAGAGCAGAAATCCGGTGTGGGTGGACACGAGGAGTCCCCACACACTGGGCAGGGAGGGATGGCGGCACCTCTGATCCCAGCAAAGGGAGCTGGGCTGGAGGGATGCTGCCAGGAGAATCCTGCAGGCAGCCGGCAGGGAGCCAGGGTGGGCACCCTGCCCTGCCTGGCATCGCTCGGGGGACAGGGAGGAAAAAAGGGGAAAGAAAAATCCTCGTTGTGAAAGCGGGACTGAGCGAGGCTGGAAAACCAAGCCCGAGGAAAATGTGAGCATTTTTAATCGCCAGGCTGGCAGAGGGGCGATGCCAGGGAGCCACAGGCAGTGCCAGGAGCTGCGGGGTTTGCTCGGGGTTGTGATGCTAACACAGGGCAGAGGCACAGGCAGGGACAGTGGGGGACACGCAGCCCACGCTGGCCTGGGAACACCCTGCCCTGCTGCCTTCCCCTGCTCCCAAATCCCAGCCTGGGTGGGAAGTTCTCCTTGCCGGGCCTTTCCCAGGGCCTGTTAACCCCAGGGAAACGGCAGGGCCCGGCTGGGATTTCAGCCTCCCCAGCCGCCTCTCACCCAGGTAGTTGATGGACAGGTTCAGCTCCCGGATGTCGATGTGGACGGAGCCCTTGGGGATCTGGATCACCTCCTCGTAACCTGTGGGACAACCAGGGGCTGCTGAGCAGGAATGTTCAGCCTCCAATCCCAGAGCTGCCCTGGGCTGCTGGAGGGGAGCACGAGCCAACCCCCTACCCATGGGGAAAGGATGGGAAAAGCATTTGGGGCACCAAAACGGAGTGGGTCTGCAGCATGGGCCCTTGTGGTGGGACTGGCTGTACTGGGAATGTGCTGTGGAGCTGGGATTTCCATGGGCATCTCCCAGCCCTGGTTCCCAGCACGAGCTGGGGAGCAGGGAAGGAGCCTGGAGCTCTGTGCCCGAGATTCAGGTGCCAGTGGGGGCTGGGGCACGGCTTGGCCGGTGGGCAGCAGGGGTTTTTTCCCTCCCAGCCTGGCCCTACCCCTTGGGATGTTTCTCCAGGATGTGTCCCTGCCCGTCCCCAGGGGCAGACGAGGTGGAGGAGGGATTTGAGGGTGACCAGGCCGTTTGTTCCCTACCTCCCTCGGGCAAGGACTGGTTGAAGACGCCCTCGATGGTCTCACAGGAGCTGCCGTCCCCCCCGCACACCCGGCACTTGTCCTCCTTGGAGTCGGAGCCCAGCACTCGGTCACAGCCCACGTGCTGCGGGAGGGAGCAGCAGGAATGAGCCATCCTGGGGGGGCCCTTCCCTCCCCTCACCTGCCCTGGACCCCTCAGTGCCCCGGACACCTCAGCAGCGTCACCTCTGCCACCCCTCGCCGAGGCTGGGAGGGTGCAGGCAGGAATCCTGGGATCTAGCAGAGCTTGGGATGCCCGTGTGGAGCTGCAGCACCCAAGGGATGCCCTGTCCCTGCCCACGCGTCCTTGTGGCCTCTGTCCCGCTGCCACCGCCCGTGGGGTGGCACTCGGGTCACCAGCACGGCTGCGGCTCCCTCTGGTGCAATCCCCCTTTGTTCCACAGCCCCATCGAGACAAAAAGATCCCAGAGATACCGGAAGGGAGACAGACAGACCCACAAGGAGCCTGTCGGTCTGTCTGTCTGTCTGTCTGCCTGTTGGGGGGCGTTGGCCGCTCCCACCGCGCTTTCCTGTAATTAAACTTCTACAGCTCCCTCCGGATCCCATTGCAAGGGAAATATCAAAGTGCCTGGGGGTACAGAGATCCATCCCTGAGGCAGGGAATGCCTGGAGAGGGGATGGGCACAAGGCCAGGGTGGGAATGTTCCCGCTCCCACTGGGTGTCCAGGCAGAGAAATCCCGGAATTACAGAAGGGTTTGGGTGGGAAGGGACCTTAAAGCCCATCCCACCCCTACCCTGGGCAGGGACACCTCCCACTGTCCCAGGCTGCTCCCAGCCCCAATGTCCAGCCTGGCCTTGGGCACTGCCAGGGATCCAGGGGCAGCCCCAGCTGCTCTGGGCACCCTGTGCCAGGGCCTGCCCACCCTCCCAGGGAACAATTCCTTCCCAAGATCCCATCCAGCCCTGCCCTCTGGCACTGGGAAGCCATTCCCTGGCTCCTGGCCCTCCAGGCCTTGTCCCCAGTCCCTCTGCAGCTCTCCTGGAGCCCCTTTAGGCCCTGCAAGGGGCTCGGAGCTCTCCCTGGAGCCTTCTCCTCTCCAGGTGAGCACCCCCAGCTCTCTTAACCCTCCACCCATCCCATGTCTGTGGGAGCAGGTTAAGGGCAGCACTCCCCTGCCTGGGGGTCTGTCCTTGTCCCCCCATCCCAGGGGTCTGTCCCTGTCCCATCCCAGGCTGTCCCAGCCCCGGAGCACCTTGCACTCGCCGTTGACGCAGATGTCATTGGAGTCCGGCCGGCACGGGGTCCCGTCCACCACGGCTGCCGCCCGCTCCGTGTAGAAGTTGAAGCCCTCGGCCAGGCAGTTGAGGGAACAGGCCTTGACACCCCCTGGGAGAGGAGCACAGCTTCAAATGGGGCCACCGAGGAGAGAAAAGATGTGGAAAACCAGGAGGATCCCCCTGGAGGAGGGATGCAGGCCCTTGAGCTGGACGCTGACCCCTGGGGGGACACTGTCCCTTCTGCTCCCAGCCCCAACACTGCCAGGGATCCAGGGGCAGCCCCAGCTGCTCTGGGCACCCTGTGCCAGGGCCTGCCCACCCTCCCAGGGAACAATTCCTTCCCAAGATCCCATCCAGCCCTGCCCTCTGGCACTGGGAAGCCATTCCCTGGCTCCTGGCCCTCTCCAGCCCTTGTCCCCAGTCCCTCTGCAGCCTGGGAGCAGGGGCTGGATGTGATGGGGAAGGACACAAAGTGATTTGTCCTTATCTGGGTCACTCCTGCCTCTTTGCAAGTTGCCAACACCCCTCTACCCACTTTACCAACAGGGAAACTGAGGCAGCAGCTCCCAAGTTACCTTTCCAAGGTTTTTCCAGCTGCTGGAGCAGAACAACCAAGTTGCTGGGCCAGAGAAACCATCCCTGTCTGTCCGAGGCTGGTGGATCCCAAATCCTTCCCAGCAAAGGTGACTACAGCACCGCGAGAATGAAGGGGAAGGACCTTCAGGTTACAGCTGGAATTCCTGTTCCCCAACAACCTTTGCCAGGGCATCACCCCAGGAACACCCTGGATATCTGGATACAGTGCCTGGAGCAGGATGTGGGTCCACCAGAGCATTCCCTGGCTCCTGCTGCTGGATTTTATCAAATCCTGGCATGGCTTGTGGCATTCACTGCCTTTCCTGAGCATCCCAGGATCCCAGCACGGACCTGGCAGAGGCAGTTCCCTCCTGGGGGCACCACCCACGGTCCTGCTCCCTGTGCCAGGGCTGGGAAGCACCTTGGATGGGAGGAATGGGAACGTGCAGAACTGGAAACTCCACCCAGCACATCAAAGGGGCAGAGGGACGGGGCCCAGCTGTGCCTGGGAGCACCCGAGTGCAGCTGGGCAGAAGAGAGAGCAAAGCTGGGAGAGGGAGGAGCAGGAGGAGACAGAGAGGGGAATTCAGCAGCTTGGAGGCATTTTCGGGAGCAGGATGCCTGGGCAAGCCCCTGGAGAAGCTCTGGAAGCAGCTGCTGAGCAGGGGGAGCTCAGCAGCCCCCGAGAGCAGGGGCTGCCCCTGGGGGTCGGGCTGGGAGCTGGGACTGGGCTCCCGTGGTCACACTGCTCCGTGTGGGAGGAATCCTGCTGGCTCTCCTCACCGGTCACTTGGGAAAGGCCTTTCCGTGGGGAATTCCTGCCCTTCAAAGTCCCATGGAAGAGGAACAGGGAGAGGGAGAGTGAAGGAGGAAGGAGGGAGGGGTGACCATGCATTGGTACTGACTGCCACTGCTCCATCGAGCTGCCTGGGCCACCTGGGCTCTGGGACAGTCCCCTCACTCTCCATGGGGACAATTCCAAGGCAGGATTTGCCCTTGGAAGCCAGGTCACCATCCCAGCCACCAAAGGAGACTGGAATCACTGCCCAGCATCTGTTGGGAACGGGAGCGTCCTCAGCACCGAGAGGTGCCCTGGGCATCCCCTTGTCCTTGTGCAGGTGGCTCCAGGGACAACTGTGTCCCCATGACAGCAGCACTGAGCACAGTGAGGGCAAGTCTGGACCCCAGAAAGGTCCTCTGACACAGCACAGCGTGCCTTGGAACTCCTGGAGATGGGAGAAGAGTGACTGCCATAGAACGAGTGGGACCTCTGAGCCTGCCCAGGGAATGTTGCTAAATACAATTATGGAATCCTGGAATATCCTGAGCTGGAAGGGACCCTCAGGGATGATCAGTGCAGCCCCTGGCCCTGCACAGACACCCCAACAACCCCAGCCTGGGCATCCCTGAGAGCGCTGTCCAAACGCTCCTGCAGCTCTGGCAGCCTCGGGGCCGGGCCCATTCCCTGGGGAGCCTGGGCAGTGCCCAGCAGCCTCGGGGGGAAGAACCTTTCCCTGAGCTCCATGCCCAGCCCTGACCCAGCTCCAGCCGTTCCCTGGGCTCCTGTCCCAGAGAGGTGAAAGCCCCAGCCAGGCATCAGCCCACAGATTTTGACCCCCTCCCTTCACTCGGGGTCTGCCGTGGTTCCTCCTTTGCGTGTTTAACAGAGTTATTCAAATCGAGTATTTTCTGTCGGCTGCTGCCTCCGAGGATGTTTTGTTCCTCCTGCCTGCCCTCTCCCATGGAGGAATTAAACCTTATTACCATTTCTGACGAGCACTCTCCTGTTTTCCGCAAGCTCCTGCTCCTCCCATCCCTCTCCCACCCCGAACTCCCGCATCGGCCAAGAGCAAAAACGAAGAACGGAGCGAGCAGAGCAAAGTAAACAAACAATTAAAGCCGCATTCCACGCGGTATCTGCGGACTGCTGAGCTCAGCGCTCCTCTCCGGGGCTCTTCGTCCCGACCCCGCGCTCTGGGCTCCGGGATCGCTGGGAACCAAACAGCCCCGAACACAGCCCGACCACAGGTCAGGCTTCTTCCCTTCCCAAATCCCCGCAGGACTGGCGGCCCCCTCCTCCAGGCTTGTGGGGCACTCCCTGTCTGCAGGGTGGGGGTCCTCCGTGCCCAGGATATTTCCCGAAGAAACGTGGGGTGAAGCCTCTGAGGGACACAAGGCACCCCTGAACTCACCCACCCACCCTTTTGGGAAGCCCGAGCGGCTGAGCTGAGCAGGGGAAGGGGCTCAGCAGAGACCCAGGGTGGGGGATCAGCTCCTAAAACCAAGCTGAAGAGCAGATTCCTGCCAGCTGGAGGGAGGAATGCTGAGGGATGAGGCTGCCAGCAAAGAGGGCTCCTGGGGAGCTGCTGGTGCCAGCAGGGAGGGAAGGACTGACACCCTCACACCCGAGCGCTCTGGGCACTGCTGGAAGAGCCCAGGAGACGAGGAGCAGCCCTCAGTGCCATCCCAGGGTCTGGTGGCATGGGGGAACACAGGGACTGATGGCAGGATGGCAGCGGCCAGGGCAGGACAGGAGGGGGCTGTTCCCCAGGGTCAGGCCTGTGATGTGAAGAAGGGGGAGGTGCAAGGGACATCCTCACCTCCCCCAGGATGTGCCTCTGACACCCAAAAGCCACCAAGGGTCACAAAACCCCACAGGCACGAGGATGAAGGTCTTCGTGCTGCTGAAGTCGCGGAGTCACAGAGGGGGTTGGGATGGAAGGGACCTCAAAGATCACCCGGTGCCACCCCTGCCATGGGCAGGGACACCTCCCACTGTCCCAGGCTGCTCCCAGCCCCAATGTCCAGCCTGGCCTTGGACACTGCCAGGGATCCAGGGGCAGCCCCAGCTGCTCTGGGCACCCTGTGCCAGGGCCTGCCCACCCTCCCAGGGAACAATTCCTTCCCCATATCCCATCCAGCCCTGCCCTCTGGCACTGGGAAGCCATTTCCCCCTTGTTCTGGCACTCCAGGCCTTGCTAAAATTCTCTGTCGTTCTTTCCAGCCCCCTTTAGGTGCTGAACACAAACCAGGTCTCCCCAATCCTGAGAGCCCAAACTTGTGCAAAGAAGTTCCTTGACCTTCCCCACTCCGTGGTTCCTCCTTGGGCCACCCCAGGGGACAATGGTGACACCCTTTGACACTGAATAAATCAAATAAAAGTGCTCCTCATGACCATTCCCCACAGCCAAGGCAGGAAGAGGAGATGAAGCTCTGAATCCCTTCAAAACCTGGCACTGTCAGCGCCCTCAGCCTTCCAGGAGAGGTTCCACCACTCATTTTATGAAGTTGAAGCAGAGAGAGAGGAAGGGGCTCTTCATGAAAGCAAAAAGTCCGTATCAGGATCAGGTATCAGTCAAAAACCTGTATCAGGATCAGATATCAGTCAAAAATCCGTATCAGGATCAGGTATCAGTCAAAAATCCCTATCAGCACCACCTCGAGGGCGCTGCTCAGCTGGCCAACCCAGCCCCGGGCCATGCCTGGAGAGGAGAGAGGTCTGAGCAAGGGCAGCCCCAGCCTGCAGGGTTCCCTTCCACCTCAGCATCCATCGGGCTCTTTGGGGGACTTTGCAGCCTCACAATTTCATTACATTTTTATCGATCCATCCCCTGCAGCCTCGGCACAGCTGCTCCAGCTGCGGGAGCCCCGCTGGGGGCTGGGCTTGTTTGCACAGCTGGGAAGGATTTCCCCAGGCCACTTCATTAACTCCACGGAGGAGATGAGCTGTTCCCCCTCATTATTGAGAGATTTCTGCCACGGAGCCTCCTCCTGCCCCCTCTCCTCACCAGACCCTTCTGCAGGACCCAGGGCTGACCTCGGGAAGAGGGAAGTGCTGCTCCTTGGAGGATCCATGGGATCCCATCCCTTCTCCTGCTCAGGAAGTTTTCCCTGCCTGCTCTGTCTCCTCCCCAGCAGGCACCAGACATTCCCTGCTCTTCTCCATCGTCCTCTGCTCCCTCAGCTGAGGAACCAGCCTGGAGGAAAGAAGCTGGAACAGCTCCAGAGCTGCTGGGATTGCTTCTGGCGGAGCAGTGAAAGGGGGGATGACCCGGGACAGGGGGACAGGCGACTCCTGACGGGATGGCAGCACATCCCAGGAGCACAGAGAGGGAAACCAGAGCTGCGGAATCCTCACCACCTGTCCCCCCACCCCTTGGACCACGAGACCCATCCCTGTGGAGCGTGAGGGGAGCAGATGTGAGCAGCCCCTGCCCCAGACTCACCTCCCCGGTAGGTTTTCCAGCTGTAGTACTTCCCTCGGAAGGGCACGTTGTCAAACTCGGCGCACTGCAGCTCTCGGAAGTCCTGCGAGCCCGGCGGGCAGTCCTGTGGTCACACAGCCAGCGGTCAGTGCGGGGCTGGGGTGGCCAGGAGGGCAGGGGCTGCTCCAGGCACTGCCACCAGCCCCTGAGGACAGGGACAGCAGCCCTGACACTGCTACAGGGTGCCCTGAGTGTCTCTCCTGCAAAGCTGGACACGATTTGAAGACCAAGAGCACAAGGAGGGGCCGCAGGAGCTGTGGCTGAGGTGTGACCCTCGGGAACAATCCCTCAAACCCAAGTGCAAAGCGCAGGGAAGCACCAGGACCCCTCTGTTGTCCTCACCAGCAGCCCGGGGGTGTTACAGCTACAATTCCCCAGCCCCAAAGCTTCACCGAGCATCCCTTCCCCACAGTTTTTGGTGTAAATCTCTGGGGTTTAACCCTCAGCTCGGGGAAGCAGAGTCTGACCCAGCCTCTCCTGAGCAGCCCCGAGAGGCAGCGCTGTCCCGGCAGGGCTGGAATCCTCTGAGCTCCCCCCCTTATCTCCGGGCCCCTCTGGATCCCGCAGGTCCGTGCAGCCCCCTCGGCCCCCGGAGCCATCTCCCACACCTGCCTGGTCCTGCCCGGAATTCCCATTGTGGGATTGCTGCGGGCACACCCCACCCCCCGCCACCCTCCCCCCCCGCCGCTTCCTCCTCCTCCTCCTCCCGGGGATCCCACGGTGCACAGAGCACCCTGCACCTGTGTGTGGAGAGGGCCGATCCCACCCGGACAGGGCTGATCCCACCCGGACAGGGCTGATCCCATCCGGACCGGGCTGATCCCCCCCGGATAGGGCTGATCCCCCCCGGACCGGGCTGATCCCACCCGGACCGGGCTGATCCCATCTGGACAGGGCTGATTCCCCCCCGGACAGGGCTGATCCCACCCAGACAGGGCTGATCCCACCCAGACAGGGCTGATCCCATCCGGACAGGGCTGATCCCATCCGGACCGGGCTGATCCCCCCCGGACAGGGCTGATCCCACTTGGACAGGGCTGATCCCCCCCGGACAGGGCTGATCCCCCCCTCTCTATCCCTCCCATCCCTCCCAGCCCCGCTGCCGGGCCCGGCACCACTCACGTCGGTGTTGCAGGAGCGGTAGCGCTTCCTCTCCCCCAGGCAGTACTTCCCTCCGATCGTGGGCCTGCCAAAGCAGAGAGGAGATGCTGGAACCGCTCCAGCCCGTGTTTAGGGCAGGGTTTTGCCCCCAGGAGCTTGGGGTGGCTGCCCCAGCTGGCTTTTCCCAACCCTGCTCTGCCACAAGGACCGATCCTGTCTGGCTGGGCACGGCTGGAATGCAGCCCCTAAAATCTCCCTGAGTGCACAGAGGGTTTGCACAGCGGGGTTTGGGGTGTGCTGCAGCTCTGACACCAACACAGGACACAGAGCTGGGCAAAGGCATTCAAAACCTGCCAAACCTTCCAGGAGTCATCACTGAAATGGAAGCAGGCCCGGCTTTGTGCGCAGGGACCCCAGTGCAGCTGTCCCTGATGCTCAGGTGACATCAAAGGACAGGCACTGGGCTGGTGTGGCACTGGGGGAGTGGATTATTATCAGAATCGTAACAGGATGGTGTACCTGCTCCACGGAGAACGGCCTGAGGGGGCTTTTCCTTCTCTCTCTGCCTTTCCTCCCCCCACCCCCTCCCAAAAAAGCAGAGATGGAAGAGGCAGGAACTGTTGGATGAGCCAGTTCTCCAGCTGGGGCATCTCCTGTCTCCTCAGGGCAGTGCTTCATTCACTTCTCAAGACCCTCAGGCACTTCCAGGACTCAGAGGAGGGAAGGCACAGCCGGCACAGCTCCTTCCCCCCAGGAGCTGGGTGTGGGGCTGCACAGGCACCTGGATGTGCCTTCCAAGGGTTGGGGACACTGCAGGGCTGTGGTGACAGGGCCACCACCCACCCCCCCACGTACCTGGGGCTGTCGCAGTGGCGCACGGACGAGGACACGCCGCCGCCGCACGTCCGGCTGCACTCCCCCCACGATGACCACGACCCCCAGGCTCCGTCCACGCCCTCCGGCCGCGTCCCGAAGGGCACACACTCCCTCTTGTAGCACCACTGCGGGGACACAGAGCTCTGAACACCCCAGGCACGGGCGCTCCTTCTCCCAGAGCTTCCACAGGGCACGGAGCCAGCTCAGGGCTGGCAGCGGCTTTGATCCTGAGGGATCTGAGCTCGGAGCTGCAGCGGCCTCGGAGCCAAATTCTCTGAGGCAAAGGGCGCTCGCCTCTCCTTCGGGTCATGCTGGCACTGGTTGTGCACACACAGTGGGACCAGTGTCCCCAGTTCCCACCCCAGTCCTGGGGGACAGGCAGCCACGGGCAAGAGGTCCCATCCCACAGGGTGCCCAGAGCAGCTGGGGCTGCCCCTGGTTCCCTGGCAGTGTCCAAGGCCAGGCTGGATGGGGTTTGGAGCACCCTGGGCTATGGAAGGTGTCTCTCTGCCCATGGCAGGGGGTGGCACTGGATGAGTTTTAAGGTCCTTCCACCCCAAACCAGTCTGGGATTCTCCTCTAGAGAGGTCCTGGGTCCCACAGCTCACATCTGGTAAAAGCCCTTGGCACACTTCCAGGTGGTCTTGGATCGGAGTTGCTGCTGCTGAGCAGGGCCAGGATCCCAGGGGACACGGACACACCCACAGCCAGCTGCTCCCTCCCAGCACAGAGTGAATTTTGGGTGTACTGGGAGCTCAGGTTGGGGTTGGCCTGTCCCAAATGTCCTGATCAGCAAAGGGCCCAGGTTAAAATCAAGCTTAAATCGTAGCATCAGCATTGTGTCATCGTTCTGTGAGGATCCCTAAAGAATCCGCCTGTCCCCGTCCTACTGGCAGACAGATGCTCATGGAAATCTGCCTATGAAATATTTCCCTCAGCCCTGGCACACGTCCCACACCCCCTGGAGTCCCCAGCCATGCGAGGGACGGTGCCAGAGCCGCCGCCGCTGTCCGGGCACGGTGCCGGACACGGAGCCCCAGGGGCTGGGATAATCCTGGGAAGGAAGAAAGCGCCGTGTGCTCCTTCCAGGGGCTGGGAACCCACCCTGGAGCCGCTGGCACGGCCTCTCCTGGCTCCTCCCAAGCCAGCTCTCCATGGGCAGCTGGGAAAAGTGCACGGTGGCTTCCCAGGAATCCCAGCTCATGATCCCTGGGAGCACCAGCACCTCTCCAAAGGTGGAGGAGATGCTCTGCAGGCACAGCCTGGATATTCCACAATAGCTCCTAGGGCTGTGGCCCCTTCCCTTCCCTTCCCTTCCCTTTCCTTCCCTTCCCTTCCCTTTCCTTCCCTTTCCTTCCCTTTCCTTCCCTTCCCTTCCCTTCCCTTCCCTTCCCTTCCCTTCCCTTCCCTTCCCTTCCCTTCCCTTCCCTTCCCTTCCCTTCCCTTCCCTTCCCTTCCCTTCCCTTCCCTTCCCTTCCCTTCCCTTCCCTTCCCTTCCCTTCCCTTCCCTTCCCTTCCCTTCCCTTCCCTTCCCTTCCCTTCCCTTCCCTTCCCTTCCCTTCCCTTCCCTTCCCTTCCCTTCCCTTCCCTTCCCTTCCCTTCCCTTCCCCCATGGTTAAAAAGTGCTTACAAAGTGGGGGAAAAGGGATGTTTAAAAGTGGGAAAAGCTGGGAAAAAGACATGGATATGAGGGAAAAATGCCTCTGTGGGTTCTTGGGGTAAGACAGGCGAAGCCATAACAATCACAGGAGATCGATTAATTGAAAAAAGAAGGATCTGGGAGGAGGAAATACCCAGAGGTTTGGGATGTGGGCACAGCAGAGCTTGGCTCAGCCTTCCCCCACACTGAGGGGCAGAGCACAGGAATTTTCCATCTCCTTTAATAGTTCATACTTCAAATCCCCTGATCCTTCCCTCTGCTCTCCCCAGGGGAGAGGGAGAAGCCAGCGAAGACCTTGGAGAGCTGCTCCAGCCAAGGTCGGGGGCTCACCCCAGCAGCTCCAGCTGGGGACAATGAAGACACTCAGCATAAAAGTGCATCTCCTTCCAGCCGAGGCCATCAAATCCCTCCCAAAGAACAAATGGATCCAAAAGGATAAGCACAGGAAGGTAACTGGGGGTTCAGAGCGAGCCAGAATCCCCACAGGGAGCAGCTCCCAGAAATCCGGGGGGGCTGTGGCTGCTTCGCTTCCCTTCCCTCAAGGCGTTTGAAGAACCCTGGTTAAAAAGCGGTCACAAAGTGGGGGGGAAAGGGATATTTAAAAGTGGGAAAACTTGGGAAAAAGCCATGACTAGGAGGGGAAAAATGCTGTAGTCCCTGTGATGTGCAGCAGGAGGGATGTGCAGCCCCGGGAGCTGCCTGCTCCTCTCTGCCCCAGTTCCCAGCAGCACTAAGAGCAGTGCTTGCAGAGAATCCTGCATTTGGCAGAGTCTCCCCTGCACCCCAGCTCCTCCCGCTTCCTAAGGATCTGAAATGTTTCTTGGGAATTACTTTTCTTCGAGTGGAAGGGGGAATGTCCCAGCCCTGATTCGCCCTTGCCCCAGTGTGCAGAGGCTCTTTGTTTGAGCGGTGCATTCACTCAGTGCTGGGGAAAATGGGTGTGGGAGGAGCAAGGAATGAAGCAATCCAGGCAAAATTCATGGTCGGGAAAAATCCTGCCCTCCCCTCCCTGCCGAGGGTGAAACCCCAAGGTTTCATCATAACCAGTTTTTCCCAAGTTCCTCTGAAAGCAGAAATCTGGGAAAACCAGGGGAAAAAATCCCTTTTCTCAGGCCAGTCAGGAGAGCCCAGGAGATCCCAGGAGATCCCAGGAGATCCCAGAAGATCCCAGGGGATCCCAGCAGACTTGGGGACATGGCGTTCATTTAAGGACATGGCATTGCTTGAGGTGACCTTGCTGTGCCTCAGGGGTGACACCAAGAATCTCACTGGAGCGGGGATTTCCCATTCCCCATTCCATATCCCACATTCCACATTCCATATCCCATATCCCACATTCCGTATCCCATATCCCACATCCCACATTCCATATTCCATATCCCATATCCCATATCCCGTATCCCAAATTCCACATTCCATATCCCATATGCCACATTCCACATTCCATATCCCACATTCCACATTCCATATCCCATATCCCACATCCCATATCCCACATCCCACATTCCATATCCCACATTCCATATCCCATATCCCACATTCTGTGTCCCATATCCCACATTCCACATTCCATATCCCAGCACTGCCCGAGCTGAGCTCTGAGCTGGGCTTTGGGGTGATTTCTGGGCTCCTTGGCACATCCCAGCCCCCATCCCGGGCAGCTCTGGGCTCTGGAAGTCAGGGACCGGCTGCTGGGTGCTCCTAAATCAACTCCATGTCCCCAGTGTGAACAGTAATCCTGGTTTTTGCTGGAAAAGGGATCCAACCCCTCCGTGCCAACTCTTCCCGGTGCCCAGGGCTGCCTTACCCCCTTGTCGATGGTGTTGGTTTGGCAGATGGTGCCCTCGGCCGCGGGGATGCTGTTGGTGATGCAGCGGTTGCTTTTGCTCAGACACCACAGCTCGCTGCAGACCTCCTGGAAAGAGGGAGATGTGGGGAGAGACAGGGCCAGGGAGGGGGGCAGAGACAAAGGAACAAAACCCAGATTAGGATTTGCTGGCGCCAGGGGCAGCGTCACGCCCGGGAGGCACCAGCTGGGTGGGACATGGGGACACTGAGTGTCTTCAGCACGGTGGGGGCAACACGAGGCCAAACCCTGCCAGGTGCTGCTGGCCACGGTCACCCCGAGGCCACTGACAGCTGTCCCCCTTCTCTGGGCCCAGCCTAAGCCCTTCTGGGATTCCCTGGATGTGGAGGGAGCTCCGAGAGCCGACTCACAGCCAGCCCATGCCACAGAGGCCACCTCTCCTTGGGCACTTCGGTGGCACCGGAGCTGATCTCACTGTCCTTGTCCTCACCCCTCTTCCCAGGGCTGAGGGATGTTCCCAGTTGTGCATCGGTGCAGTGGAGGTTGAGCCCATTCCTGGCTCCTGCCGTGAGCATCCCAGAGCTGCCTCTGTGGGAATCTGGGGCTCCCTGGGAGCACCGACAGCACAGCTGGAGGTGTCCCCGCTCACAGTGTGACCACCTGGCTGCTGGCCACCTCCAGCCAGCCCAAGAATCCCGAAGGGAAGGTTCCTCTGGAAGTTTTAGAGCTGGTTTTGGAATAATCAAAATAATGCCAGATCCTGAGCCAGCCCTTGGGAATCGGGCACCTCTGCTCTCAGGGTCTGCTCGGTGCAGTTGTGTCCCCAGGGTGACACTGAGGACTCCAGACCTCTTTCCAGGAGGTTTTCTGAGCCACAGATCCCGAGCTTCAGCCCATCCTGACCTCTCAGAGCTCCAGCAAAAAAAAAAAAAAATCTTCCCTTGGCTGCCGCAGGACCCACCCAAAAGTGAAATCAGGAAATTCAGGCCCTTTCCAGCTCATGTGTCACTCAATCCCCCCAGGCTGGACTTCAGCGCCTGCAAACTGCAAAGCAGCCCCTAAAGTCTCATTTCCTGCGTTTCCTGCCTGGTCCCCATCCTGCTCCTATTCCTACGGAAACAACCTATGGAAAACTTGCTGCTTTTCAGGAGCAGCTTGGGGGGACTGAGCTTATCCAGGAAATGTCGAACAGGTTCAGTGTCAGTGACAGAAACTGTCCTGAGGTGGGAGAGCAGAGCCTGAGCTGCCATGGCTGCTGCCACTGCCAGTGTCATGGAATCATGGAATTCAGCTTGGAAAAGCCCTCTAAGATCAGCAAGTCCAACCAGCAACCCAGCACTGCCAGATCCACCACTAAGCTCTGTCCCCAGGTGCCACAGCCACACGTTTTTGGACACTTCCAGAGATGGGGTCTCCACCACTGCCCTGGGCAGTCGATGCCTGAATGCCCTTTCAGTGAAAAAAAATTTTCCCAATATCCAACCTAAACCCACCCTGGAGCAACGTGAGGCCTCTTGTCCTGTCACTCATCACCCGGGACAACACTGAGCCCCCCCGGCTGCCCCCTCCTGTCAGGGACTTGTGCAGAGCCACAAGGTCCCCCCTGAGCCTCCTTTGCTCCAGGCTCAGCCCCTTTCCCAGCTCCCTCAGCTGCTCCTGGTGCTCCAGCCCCTTCCCAGCTCTGTTCCCTTCTCTGGACACGCTCCAGCCCCTCAGTGTCCTTCTTGTCGTGAGGGGCCCAAAACTGACCCCAGGGTTTGTGATGCCTCAGCACAGGGGACAGTCCCTGCCCTGCTGGTCCTGCTGGTCACACCACTTTGGACACGAGCCAGGATGTCCAGGGCATTCTCAGCCAGCTGGGCACACTCTGGCTCGTGCTCCTGCCTGGCACAGTGACCATCAGCCCGGGGCAGGAGTGCCCCAGCAGGCAGCTCTGGCCGCCTGTCCCCAGGGAGGTGACAGCCCGTTCCTCACCCCGGGGCCGATCCAGCTCTCCAGCCCCGCATTCCTGCCCCTGGCCACGGCTGAGCCGGAGCAGCACCGATCCCCCCAGGAGAGGCTGAGTCAGAGACTGGGAATCCTCTGTGAAGGATGAGCTGGGATTGCTCTGCTGCCCTCCAGTCCCCAGAGTGCCCCAGGGAGAGCTGGCAGAGGGAAACCCGGGCGGGGTCCGTGCCAGGGCTGCGGGTCAGAGCTGCAAAGGGAATTTGGCTCCCACCTCCCTCGCCCAAGCCCAGCTGGAGATGGCTTTAAGCAGGGGAAGGAGAGAGTCTTTCCCATCTTCAGGCTCTGGCAGAGCCAGAGTGACCACTGGGAAGCAGGAGCCCCTTTTCCTGTCACCAAGGGCTTCCTGGTGACTTCCCAGCTCCAACCATCGACTCTCGGATTGGTTCGGGTTGGAAGTGACCTTAAAGATCACCTTGTTCCAGCCCCGGACACCTGCACTAGATGAGGTTGCTCCAAGCCTCATCCAGCCTGCCCTGGAATCCTCTCCATGCTCGTGACACCCATCCATCACCCCCTCTCCTGGCCTGCAGGAAGGGGTGCTGCCCTGCTGGCTCCATCCCTCTGGGGTTTGTGTCCAGGGGCACAGGGAGGGCTCACGCACTGGCCTGGATTTACCTGCACACAATCGAGCCCTGGTGCCCTTTGGGTTTATCCCAAACCACCACAGGGCTGGAGGGGTCACCCCGGGAATCTTTTGTGATCATTGGATATACACAGGAAGCATCTGCCTGGGCTAAAAATTAACTGGGAGCCAGGAGGAAGTTCCCATTCCTGCCTGTGGCTCAGCTGAGCAGGGGCACAGACCCTGGTGGGTGGCACCTGACATGGGATACCACGACCATGGGACACCATTCTTTGGGGTCAGACTGCTCCTGCTGCATCTGCCCCATGTCCAGCAGGCTCCAGGCCCCTGGGCCCTGTTCAAGGCATCAGCTTTGCCCTTTTGTCACCAGGATGAGCAGGGGACACCTCCAGGAGGTGTTGCAGTGTGGGACCATCCCTCAGTGACAGCCTGGCTCACCCCGGGGCACTCAGCAGAGCTGGGCTGGGCTTTGCACAGTGACAGAGAAACGAAACCCTGAGCTGCTGTGTTTGCTCCTTCACAGCTTTCCAGGGCATGGACTGGGCCTGGAAAAGATCTCTGAGATCATCAAGTGCCACCTTTGACTGACCCCCAGATTTTCAGCCAGCCCAGAGCACTGAGAGCCACGTCCAGGCGTTCCTTGGACACTCCCAGGGATGGGCACTCCAAACCTCCCTGGGCAGCCCCTTCCAACCCCTGGCCACTTTTCCCATGAGGAAATGTGCCCCTGCTGCCTGTGCATCCCACTGCTGGCTCCTCTGTTTTCCCTAAAAGAACGTGGGTGCTTTGAGGAGCTCAGGCAGCCCTTCCATGCAGAGGGGCTCTGCTCAGGCCCTTGGCAACGTTCAGGACATGAAGAACAGCAAAGTGCCCAGCTCAGACCCTCTTTTCTCCTGGAGCAGCCTTTCCTTTCAGTGGTCCTCTGGGTTCAGAGACCAGGGGATGGCAGTGAGGTGGTGGGGATGGGGCTCACGTGGGCAGCAACCTCCAGCACATCCCTCACCTCATCCGGGACAAAGACTTTTTTCCTCCTGTCATGGAATCATGGCAATCAGCTTGGAAAAGCCCTCTAAGATCAGCAAGTCCAACCAGCAACCCAGCACTGCCAGGCCCACCACTAAACCATGTCCCCAAGTGCCACAGCCACACGTTTTTGGACACTTCCAGGGATGGGGACTCCACCAGTGCCCTGGGTTTGAGTAAGCAGCACAATGACTTCTGGTGAGGATTATGGAAAATATGTCCTCATGCAAAGAGAGGGGAGCCTGCATGGGTGGGGCCTTAGGGACCACCAGCAGCCAAGGAAGAGGCAAGAAATCCCTTCCCGTGGGATTAACCTGATCCAAACTGGGCTGGGACCAACATTTACGGATGGGACACCCCCTGCTGCGTGCTCTCCCAGGGAAGCACGGCACGGAGCTCACCGGGAACTCCTGGTTTGGGGCAGGACAGGGATGTGGGCAGCAGGGACAGCCCCATGGACCTTTCCTTCCCCCCATCCCCCCTCCTCCGGCCCTGGGAACCGATAGTAAAGCAGGAAGGCTCTCTACCCCGTATTTACACTGGCGGGATTTGACTCCGTACTGGAAGCGGCACTGCTCGTCGGCATCGTAGGCCTGGCCCGGAGCCACCGTGGGGTAGATGAAATCCTGCTTGGGAGGAGCATTGTTCAGGCACAATCCCATCCCGGAGCTGCAACCAGAGAGGGAGAATCAGAGCTCAGGAAGGCCGAGGGGAGAGAGAGCACCGGGATGGGATCGGCAGCCGCCACTCCCGGCTCTGCTGGGGCTGAGAGGACAAATCTGGGTCTGCTCTGGGCAAGAGAAGCAGCTCTGAAATCCCTCCAGCTGTGCACCCCAGGCTGGGAAGCACATCCTGATTCCAAGGTAACTCTGGAGGTGTTGATCTGAGGGTTCATAGAATCCCAGGATATCCTGAGCTGGAAGGGACCCTCAGGGATGATCAGTGCAGCCCCTGGCCCTGCACAGACACCCCAACAACCCCAGCCTGGGCATCCCTGAGAGCGCTGTCCAAACGCTCCTGCAGCTCTGGCAGCCTCGGGGCCGGGCCCATTCCCTGGGGAGCCTGGGCAGTGCCCAGCAGCCTCGGGGGGAAGAACCTTTCCCTGAGCTCCATGGCCAGCCCTGACCCAGCTCCAGCTGTTCCGCTGGCTGTTGCCAGCCCCTGGCTGTCCCCGTGGCAGAGCCCAGGCCGGTGTGCCCAGCACCCTCAGTGGGCAGTGGGTGGGTAGAGGGGCTGCTCCCCCACCCAGCTGTGAAGCCCCAGCTGTGAGCAACTGGAGCCCCCAGCTCCAGGCCCGACCTCCTGCTCGCCAGAGCTCTGTAGGAGCATCCAAACTCGGCCAGAAATGCCTCTCCCTCCCCTTTCCCCGCTGCTCTCTGAGCTCCCCCTAAATAAGGCCGCTGTCATCACCCCCAGCCCCAAATCCTGCACACCCCATGTGCCAGTGGAGGCTCCTGGAGCCCGGGGTGGCCAGCACGGAGCACGAGGAGCGGGAATGAACTCTCCATCCTCCTGCAGCCCTGCCAGGAGCTCAGGGTCAGCGGAGGACGAGGCAGCCTGGCCGTGCCACGTGCCTCGGTCACCAGCGTGGGGGACAGGCGTGGCCATGGCCGAGCTGCAGGACAGATGTGGGATTTGCTGCCGAGCCACGAGGTTTGGCCGAGCCCTGCAGGACAGAGGGAGCCCCTCGGGGAGGAGCCGTGGCTGCTCCTCTTGCTGCGTTCCAGGAGCTGAGCTCTGCTGCTCAGACTCCCTGGGGGCTTCCCTCCACACTGACCCCACGCTTGTGCTGCTTCCCGTCGTCCCTCAAGCCCTGCCAGTCCTTCCTTCAGGAAGTGCCATTGTCCTACAAAGAACCTCACTGAAATGGATCCCCACTGATTGTTTTGGGATAGAAACCCAGGGGCTGCCTGAACCCTGCACAAGGGTTTGGCTCAGGCGTGATGACAGCCTTGAAACTCTGGGATTTAGGAGCCTAAATCATGGAATCACAGAATGCTTTGGGTTGGGAGGGACCTTAAAGCTCATCCCAGTGCCACCCCTGCCATGGGCAGGGACACCTCCCACTGTCCCAGGCTGCTCCAAGCCCCAATGTCCAGCCTGGCCTTGGGCACTGCCAGGGATCCAGGGGCAGCCCCAGCTGCTCTGGGCACCCTGTGCCAGGGCCTGCCCACCCTCACAACAAAGAAATTCCTCCTAATACCCAATCTAAACTGCTCTCTTCCAGTTTGAATCCATCCCCCCTTGTCCTGTCCCTCTCCTGAATCCTAAAGGTGCTTCGGAAAAAAAGAAAACCAAAATCTTTCCCCTGCTGTGCTCATTCACACTGAAAACTCCTCCTCACTGCCTGGAGAAAGCGCCTGCACCACGCACACCCAATCCTGTCCCCAGACCTTCCCTCCCCACCACACCAACCCTTCCCTGCAATTCCTTCACTTCAGAACCACCCAAATGCCTCCAGGAGGGACTGATCTGTTTGGGAAGTTCCTGGATGTGGGGAACCCAAATAAAGCTCTCCCAGCTGCAACACAAATGGGTTTAGATGTTCCACAGGCAGGAAGAACACAGGAAAGCCTAAAAGAAGGCAAGAACGTGGCTCCGGGAGACAAGAGAGAAAGCGCTGGGGGATTTGGGGGCTTTGTTTGGCTTTCCCCACTCTCAGAAGAGACTGGGGGAGGCTGGAGGAAGGGCAGGGAGAGGTGGATTCCTTACTCTAGGAAGCTGGTGATGTAATCCCTGCTGCACGTGGACCACACGAACGGGTTGGTCTTCATGGTGATGTGAGCAGCCATCAGCTTGGCCGTCTCCTGCCCCCGCGAGCCGCAGCTGTTGCCGACGCCGTCGTGGTTCATGCCAAACCTGGAAACGGCCGCGGCACAGACAGGAGGAGGTCAGCCGGCTTTGACACTGATGCCTCAGGATTTCAGCTCTTGTGCTGCTCACACATTTGTAATTCTGCAACTCCAGACTCTGTAGGAACCCAGAGTGCCGAGAATATTTCTCTGCCTGTTTTTAAGGGTTTTTACCCCCCTGGATAACACTGGTATAGCTTTAAACCTTGGAAAAAATTACCAACGGACAGACAACAACTAGAAAATGCAGTGGTGGGAATTAGGTGATAGACTACAATGTAAGATTATCATATGGTGAAAGATTTAGAGGTTTTAGGCTTCTCTTTATAGTAAATAGATAAGAGTAAAAAATATCAAAATGGAGGATTGTTGTTGTTCTCTAAACCTTCTTCTCCTTCTTCTACCACTCCATATTTTGCAGTAAAAGTAGTTTGGATTGATTGGATAGAAAATTCCGCAGTTCCTGCCCGTGTTACTGAATAATTGGTAAGAAAGTGAAAATAATGTACGTTTTTAGTAGCTATTGGTTAAAATGTCTTTAAAAGGCTGTGTAAATCTTGATAATTAGTCTTTCTCGCTCTCACTCCTATTTTTCCTCCTTCCATGCTGTACCTGGGTCACACTAGTGGCTCAGTTCCTCTGATAAGACTTAATAAACAACTATCTGGAAGCATTGAAACTACAGAAGATGTCTCGTCTTGCTTTATCTTCTAAACGCCTTGCAAGGACTTTCAGCAAATTCTCTCCCATCAGGAGAGACTCAATTTATGGCACAATAATGTGTCAAGACTCCACACAGCCTGTTAGCTGCTGCTCTCCCATCTGGGTCAGACAAAACAATTCCTCTCCAGGCCTGAAAATCAAGGACACCTCACTGCCTCAGGCCTCGAGAAATGTAAACAACAGTGAGCTGGTGGGGAGCAACCCTGGAGTAAAGGACTTCATTACCTGAAGCTGTATTTGGAGGATTAACCCCCAATATGCAAATGGACCAAACTTATAACGATGCCTTGGAGTGGCTTCCTGAAAACAGAGGCTAGACAAGATGAAGGGAATACAAGTGGGTATTTATAGAGGGCCTTCAATAGGAACACCTTGGGCAGCCAAAAAAGCTCCTGAGGGGCTACACCCAAGATGGACCCCGGGTCACAGGTTTTTCACACTTTTATAAGTTTGGTCCATTTGCATATCAAGGTTAGCTCTCCAATTACAATTTCAGGGAATGATGTCATTACCTCAAGTTTGCTCCCCCTTCCCAGAGGCTCAGTTTACATATTCTGGGGCCTGGGATAGCAAGGTGTCCTTGAGTCCAGGCCTGGAGAGGGTTTGTTATGTCTAACAGTAGCTAACAGGCTGTGTGGAGCTTTAGAGTTACACACTAAAGCAGTACAGGGTCCAAAAATAAAAAAGCTAAATCCCAAGGCATCAATTAAAGCATGAAAACCCGTGACCCATTGTCCATTTTTTGGGTGTAGCCACTGGGTGGGCTTCATCCGCCCTAAAACTACTTGAAGGCCCTTCAATTCGTATAACTGCTTTTTATTCTCTTGGTTTGGTCCAGCCTCTGTTTTCAGGCAGTCCCACAAGGCATCAGCACATCTGGATCATCCACAGAAGGGTTTCCAGCCCCTGTTGGCAGGAACAAACCAGCAGGAGCTGCCCGGGTGCCGCACTCACGTGTGGCCGATCTCGTGGGCGATGGTGAAGGCGGTGGCCAGGCCGATGTCCTCGTTGATGCTGCAGCTCCGCTCCCGCTCGCACATCCCGCCCACGGGGGCCAGGCCTGGGGAGGGGGACAGGGCTGTCACACAGGGCCACCACAGGGCGTCTGAGGGCACATGGAGGGGTGTGGGGACTGCCCGATGCGCTTCACACTCTGTAACACTGGGCACAGCCAGCTCCTTCTCACCAGTGCACTGGGCTGTGGGATGGACTCATGGCTATTACGGGACGTGGTCACTCAGCACTGATGATCAATTAACAGTGACAGGCTCAGAAATGCTAAGAAAGGGTCAAAATCCTCTGAATTTCATATCCAAATGGTGTAGAGGGGAGAACCCCTTGGCATAACCCCAGTGGGGGAATCTCACATGGGCTGCACCAGCTCTGGGGCACCCAAACCTGGCCAGGGAGAGCTGAGCAAGCCAGGATCCAACCTTGGTTCTGCCTGGCAGCCAGCAGGAATCCAGCCTGGCTCCGTTTGGAGGACTGGATGATGCTGAAATTCCCCCTGAACTCTGACAGCAAATTCCCTCTGCCCACCCCAGCAGCACCAACTGTGCCTCTGCCCCAGGCCAGGGAAGGATTTGAGCCAGCCCAGCACCTCCGCCTCAGCCTCCCTCCCAGGCTCCTCCTCTGCAGCCGCATCAGCTCAGAGATCCAGCAGCTCTCCCCTTTGCAGTGATCCAGGGCAGAAATCCCTCCCTGCCTGCTCCGTCTAGACCAGGGCAAGACAAATGAGGAGCTGCAGCCAGGGAGAGCTGCAGGGTCTGTCTGTGTCAATAAAGAACTCCCTTTACAGGCATCACAAAACCGCCGGATTTCTCCCTGCCCAGCCAGGAATGCTCCACCAGGCCATGGACAAACCCTAAATGCGAGTGGTTCTTAATCATCAGGCTGGGCTCAAGCCAGGGATGGAGCAGAGGAGAGTTCCAGAGCCCATCCGTCCTCAGGGCTGCTGGTTTGGTGTTTACAGAAGGAAGGAGAGGCTGGAAAGCACTGCTCTGGTCCTGGCTCTGCTGCTGGTGCTGGGGCAAAGCTTCACCTTCACTGGGAAGGGATGGAACAGCTGGGAAAGGGGAATGGGACAGGTGGGAAAAGAAAAGGGACAGGTGGGAAAGGGGATGGCACAGCTGGAAAGGGGATAGGACAGGTGGGAAAGGGGAATGGCACAGCTGGAAATGGAATGGGACAGGTGGGAAAGGGGATGGGACAAGTGGGAAAGGGGAATGGCACAGCTGGAAAGGGAATGGCACAGCCCACCCTCGCCACATTCCCGAGGTTCTGCGTGCTGCTGGGAGCTGCTGAGGGGGTGTCAGGATCCCACTCACCCAGGGTGCCACAGGGCTTGTTCTTGTAGATGCAAATGTCGTACCTGCGGAGGAGAGAAGGCAGCGTTAAGGACATGTCTGATTTTGGGGGCTGTCATTTCACCGATGTGTTCACATCCAAACCACTCCAAACCAGCCTGTGGGACGTTCCTGGGACGGGAAGCACCAATGGTGACAGGCAGGACATCCCTGGTCCAGGTTATACAACGCTCACTTTGCCCAGACTGGGATTCACTGAGGGTTTTTAATAATGGCATTTCCTGTCCTTCAACTCTGGGGCAGAGCTGAGCCAGGCCAGAGGTTTGGTTTTGATGAAATGTGGTGGTAGAGCATGAGCAGGGAAGGGAACGGAGCTGGGGAAGGGGCTGGAGCCCCAGGAGAGGCTGAGGGAGCTGGGAAAGGGGCTCAGCCTGGAACAAAGGAGGCTCAGGGGGGACCTTGTGGCTCTGCACAAGTCCCTGACAGGAGGGGGCAGCCGGGGGGGTCGGGCTCTGCTCCCAGGGAACAGGGACAGGAGGAGAGGGAAAGGCCTCAGGCTGGGCCAGGGGAGGCTCAGGGTGGATATTGGGGAAAATTTCTTCATGGAAAGGATTATCAGGCACTGGAACTGCCCTGGGCAGTGGTGGTGGAGTGGCCGCTCCTGGAGGTGTTAAAAACACGAGCAGATGTGGCACTTCAGGATGTGGTTTGGTGGCAATGGGGAGTCGGTCGAAGGCTGGGCTCGATGATCTTGGGCCTTTTCCGACCTCAATGATTCCATAAATCAGCAGGGACAAGGCTGTTCCAGACCTGGAGCTCTTTGGGTTTGGGTGGGCCCAGCTCTGCTCCCCAGCACTCCCGGGAGGCATCGGGCACAGGGGGGAGAGGACAGGGCCGACCTCTGCTCTGTAAGCTCAGGTCTCTTGCAGGAAATGGCATCAATCAAATAGAGAAACCCAGAATCCCAGCATGGTTCAGGTGGGAAAGGACTTTAAAAATCATCCAGTTCCACCCCCTGCCATGGCAGGGACACCTTCCACTGTCCCAGGGTGCGCCAAGCCCTGTCCAGCCTGGCCTTGGGCACTGCCAGGGATGGGGCATATCAGCACTTCTGATTAAAAAATCGGTAATTCTGATTAAAAATAAAATAAAATAAAATAAAATAAAATAAAAGGAAAACATTTCAGTTTGAAAACACGTTCCGTTTCTAACCCCACTGTGGTTTCATGAAAACGCTCAAGTGATTTTTTATATTTTTTCTTCTTTCAGTTCAGTGCTGTACTGAGAATTTCCCAAACAAATCCAATCTGGGTTGATTCGAGGTGACTCTTCCCTCTGTTCCTGGCCTCGATTTCCAGCCTTTGCATCCAGGAATCCGCTGTTTTCACTTCATTAGGGAACAAGGAAAGGCAAAACAAGGAGAGCAAAAACCTCCTCCAAATGGAAATGCAGCACCCTCAAAATGGGAAGAGCCGGCAGCTCCGAAAGAGTTTGGGTTAGAGAGGGAACATTCTCATGTCCTTGCAGAGATAAACATTTGGGGTTTGCAAATCTGGGCTGAAAGGGGCCAGGCTGAGAGCTGGGTAGGGTGGGACCAGTTGGGGGGACCAGTGGCAGCTGGGCTGGGCCACCCCAGAGCCGGGTTGGGGTTGCACTGAGGATTGTGACCCCAGGGCGGGTTTGGGGTCACCCATGGGGTGAGGATGGAGGATTGTGACCCCAGTGCGGGTTTGGGGTCACCCATGGGGTGAGGACAGAGGATTGTGACCCCAGTGTGGGTCTGGGGACACCCATGAGGTGAGGACAGAGGATTGTGACCCCAGTGTGGGTTTGGGGACACTCATGGGGTGAGGATGGAGGATTGTGACCCCAGTGCAGGTTTGGGGACACCCATGGGGTGAGGATGGAGGATTGTGACCCCAGTGCAGGTTTGGGGACACCCATGGGGTGAGCAGGACAGGGGATTGTGACCCCAGTGCAGGTTTGGGGACACCCATGGGGTGAGCAGGACAGGGGATTGTGACCCCAGTGCGGGTTTGGGGACACCGGGCAGGATCGCTCGCCCCGATGACCCCACGGGGATGAGGGTGCTGGGTGAGAAGTGCCAGCACACGAGGGGTTAAGTGCGACACATTCCCCGGGATGGCTCCTGTCCCTTCGGCCCCCGGCACTCCCTGGAAGTGCCCAAACCTCTCCGCTGCTCTCAGCAGGAAACCGAGCGAGCTCAGAACATTCGCGGCTTTGTTTTGAGCCTTTAAAGCCTTCGGAGGCTCCGCTTGGACACGTCCCAGCAGGAGAAAAAAGCCCCGAGCTCAGCAAGATCTTATCGGGACACCGGGAATTTATTGGGGCCGGGGCGGATGCGCCGGGCGCTGTCCGAGCCCAACGAGCGGCTCCGGGCTGGCTCCGACATCTGGAGGGAGGACAGAGAGCTCGGAGCCGGCGTTTGCATCCCACGCGTGCGGAGGGAGGGCAGGAAAAAGCCGCGGTCCCCTCGGGAGGGGGAGAATTTGGGTCGGAGGGGCCCTTTTGTCGCTCCTCTGTGGGGTCTTGTCCATGGGATGTTCCAGGCTCGCGCTGGAACCGGAGCAGGAGAGCAGCGCAGGGATAAAGGAAGCGGCTCCCGCTTGGAGACTCCCCTCTCCAGAACTTTCCTTTCCTGGCTTTCTCCCGCTCCGCAAGAGAGGGGGGAAAGGCACAAATGTTGGGTTTGCCTCGGGCTTCTCCCGGGATGTTTTGCCTCTGTCCAAGCAGGGATTTGTGGGCACTGGAGGGACAATCGTGGACGCAGCCGGCAGCACTTGGAGAGCTCAGCACTCCCCATCCCCTCCATTGTCCTGTGGCCTTCCAGACACTGCCATTCCTTCCACTGTCCCTGTCATCCTCTCTGTGTCCTCCATCCATCCCTCCATCCATCCCTCCATCCATCCATCCATCCATCCATCCATCCATCCATCCATCCATCCATCCCTCCATCCATCCATCCCTCCATCCATCCATCCATCCATCCATCCATCCATCCATCCATCCATCCATCCATCCCTCCCACACCTCTTCCGCCCCAGGCTCGAGCACCCACCATTTCTGATGGGTGTTTTGTCCTGGGTGTGGCAGCTCAGAGCCCTTCACGAAGCCCTCAGGGCCTGACCCAGCACCCAGGTCCCTGAGCTGACCTCCCCTGCCGTGACAGGAGCACAGGGACACCAGCAGGGCAGGGCTGTTCCAAGGAGAGAGCTCATCCTGACAGAAGCATCTAAAATGAGCTGAGCCACATCCTGGGCTGCTGGTGCTGGTCCCAGTCACAGGATCCTGCTGGAATCTTCTTCCCCTTTCAGAGCAGGGGCTGACAGGGCTCTCCATCCCAGCAGGAAGCTCCAGGATTCCAGGTTGGGCTCCTGCTGCCTTTTGGGGCAGAAATGCCCCGTGGCTGCACACTGAGCTCCTTGAGAGCCCAGCAAAGACTGAGGGAAGACTGGGGGGTGACAACCATCTGGAGTGGAGGGTGATAACGAACTGGAGTGGAAGGTGATAACCACCTGAACTGCAATAATCTGCATCCAACTGAGGGCCAGGGAGCCTTGGATGAGCCCCTTGGACAGAGGCTGGGGACAGCTGCCACCCCCCCGCGAGGAGACAGCGCTCACCTGGTGATCAGCACGGCGGTGTCGTGGTTGGCTATGCCATTCTCAGGGATGGCGTTCCCGTTGCCGTTCCTGTTGACGATGGATTTCTGCCACTTGCAGAAGCTGTCCAGGGATTTCCCGGCGTGGTGGTTGATCTCCAGCGTGGGCTGGAATGGAAGCAGTGGGAGAGTGTGAGCCCAGGAAAACTCTGGTGAGAAGGCACTGCCCATTCCGTGCCGGCAGAGCGCTGACACCACTCCAGACACCCCCAGTTTCTCATGGGAAAGCAAGAAAAGTGGGGCTTTAGGAGAACTAAAGCTGCTTAAACCTCCCTAAAGTCACCTTATCCTGGAAAAAATCAGATTCCCAGAGGTCTCTTCAGCCCAGTTCCCTGGTGACGTTGGGAGGATGTGGAGCAGCCAGACTGCACCGAGGGGGGTGGGGGGGGAATTCCTGGGAGTGGCATCCAGAGGGGACACACAGTGCAGACACAGGACAGGAGAGGCTCAGCAAAGCCCAGCTTACCTGATCCTCGGTGAGCAGGATCAGCCGGGTCACCAGGATATTGACAATATTGCCCAGACTCGAGTCCTGGAAAAGTTTGGCAACCTGACCTCCAAGAAACAAGAAAAGAGGAGTCTTAAAAATGAGCTCTGTGGCCGGATGAGCTGGGGAGGGCTGGGCACTGCAGGGAGTCGGGGCTGGGGTCTGAACACAACATTTTTTTTGGGAAGCAGGGGTGGGAATGGGACTCCACACCATCACCTGGATCGCAGAATTCCCTAAACCACGTTCAGAGCTCGCTGTCTCAGAGCAGTGAAGCCAAAATCCCGCAGCAGCTGCTCCTTGCCAGGAGCCCAGCTGGGGGAAGCCCCTGCTCCTGGCATTTTGTGCAGCTCCGGGGATGGAGCTTTGCCGAGGGGAGGGCACAGATCCCTCGGGAATAATGGGGGAGGGCACAGACCCTTCGGGAATCGGGAAGGGCACAGCATCCCTGGGGAATCGGGGAGGGCACAGATCCCTCGGGAATGAGGGAGGGCACAGATCCCTCGGGAATAGGGGAGGGCACAGATCCCTCGGGAATGAGGGAGGGCACAGATCCCCCGGGAATGAGGGAGGGCACAGATCCCCCGGGAATGCGCCGTCTGTGGGTGTCGCAGAGCAGATGAAACGCTTCGAACCCGGGTTGTTCGAAAATCTGGCGTCGGCTTTAGAAATGCAAACCGTGAAAAGCGATCCTGCGGAGGCCGGGACAAAGAGCCCTCCCAGAGGGGCTTTCAGGGGATTGATGGATAACTTCCCAGCCCGTCTCACCTCGCAGGAGGATCCAGCACGGCCGATTCAGGCTGCTCATGCATCCAGCCTGGTACCCTGCCGCCAGCAGTGCCCCAAAGCAGAGCCACAGCTCGGGGGGGGATTTCTGCCGGCCCCGCTCGCTGCTCAGCCCCCAAGCGTGAGAGCTCCCTGTCCTTACGCTTTCCCATGTGTTTCTCAGCTCGCCTGGCCGCATTTGCAATGCTAATTTGAGCTGGGAGATGCTGTTCAAAGAAAGGCTTTTGTTCTCGCAGCCCGGATCCGCCGTAGCGCGGTCAGACAGGCCAGATTGACCTCTCCGGCCTCCGGGGTCCCACTGCTCAGCAGCAGCAGCAGCCTGGCAGGATTTTTGACCCCAAAGCCTTGCTCTGAGCCTGGGGAGAAGCCACTGCCAGCCTGCAACAGATCCGATTCCCCCACTGCGTCCCCATCCCACTCCTCGCAGGAGAAGTTTTCCCAGCCGGGACATTTGGGGCGATGAAGAGGAGTTCCCACCCAGCCCGCCAGGTTCCTGGTGTGGGTGTAACACTTACAATATTCATGATGGCCAGGATGTACTGCTCGATGTCCCTGCGGCCGTGGTACCCCACCATCATCTTGTCGGCCACCACCAGGGTCTCCACGTAGCGCTCGGTGCTCACCGACCTCTTCAGGGGCAGCTGCCCCCGCTGGCTGTGGTTGCCCGATGGCTTCAGAGGGGAGGGTTTCAGCGTCCTCAGCCACCAGTGCCTCCCCTTCCAGGGCTTCTCATCTGCGGAGGGAACGGGACGGTTCTGGTGCCCTCGGGCAGGAGCTGCCAGCTCACAGGGCTGAGGGGTGGGTTCGAGGGGAGGAAAGGCCACGGAGGGCTCTTTGTGCACCCCGTGCAGACACAGAAAATGTCCCAAAGGCAGTCCAGGGCTGTCCCCAGGCTCCTGCTGGTATCTCACCTGCCCTCCTGTCCCCTCCTGCCAAACAGCTCCGTGCCCATCCCACCACAGCCCCAAACCCCTCCGGGCTGCACAGCCCTGCCCTCACCTCTGCCCCAGGCTGCGTTTAGAGACTGCACAGCCATAACCTGAAAATGAAGCCCTTGCAGACCCTCTCCTCTTCCCTTGTCCTGCCAGGACCTGGATTTAGGACCTGACCTTTCCACCACAGAAAGGGCTGCAGCCTCCACAGCAGCAGCAGCAGCAGCAGCTCTGTAGGACTTTGCTTCCAGCGCTGCTGACCTGAGCCTGGGGATGTCCCCAGCAGGGCCATCGGCTCCAAATTCTCCTCCTGGAGACCACCACAGGGTAGGGGAGGTGCTTGGGAGGCTCCAGCCCCGCTCCTGCCCTGCCAGCAGATCCAGCTGGATCCTTTCCCCTGCTCTGAGGCTGGATCATCAAACACCCAGCGAGGCTGGGAACACGGGCACACCCCAGGCAGCCCCACAACCTCCCAGCTCCAGCTCCTCCAGCTGATCCAGGGGAGCTCCTGGGGGTGTTCAGGGACCAGGAGTGCTGGGCAGGACAGGACAGGACAGGACAGGTCCAGCCTGCAGGACAAGGGGATGGGGTGGCCTTGCTGGGGCCGTTGCACTGTGGTTGCTCTAAACTCCCCTTGGCTCGTGGCTCCCACTGCACATCTCTGCTTTCCAAGAAGCAATCAGGAGCAGGCTAAATTATTTCTGGAAGCTGGGGAATGTGGCAGAGAGTCAGCAGGAGGGGAGTCTGCTGGAGCTTCATGCAGCATGGCTTTGGGAGCTGGGACAGGCAGCAGGCCAGGGAAACACGGGGCGGCTCCAGAGGTGCTGGTGAGTGTGGGGACACTCTGAGAAGGTGACAGTGCCCTGGTGTCCCCAGAGGCTCCATCCCTTCCAGCAGTGACACCCCATCTGCTCAAGTGTCACCGCTGGGGCAGTGATGGACATCCTGCAGGGACACCCAAGCAGGAGCAGCAGGGCCAGCTCTGCTCTGTCCCCACAAACTGACCCACGAAAAGCCCCCGGGCCCTGCTGCAGGGCTGGCATCTGCCCTCAGCCTCAGGGAGCCTCTCTGGGCAGAGGGAGTGGCATCCTCTGGGCCCGCAGTCTTTCGGGCAGATGGCGAAACTTTGCTTGTTCACAAGGGCCAGGGATTCCAGCCAGGCTCTGGGACAGACTGGTGGGACGGGCAAGGACCAGAAGGGCACACGGGGAGAGGCCAGGGCAGGCCTTTGTGGGTCTTTTGGAGGTCAAAGCCCTGGAGGTGCAGAAATGGGGTCGATGTGTGGTCACCATCCTCACTAAACATCCCCCAGAGCCTCCTGTGATGGACCAGGCTCCACGTCCCACCCTCCAAGGCCCTTTTCCAGCTGGTCCCCATCAGCAGCAGAGTTACCCCAACATGGACACGACCTGCAGTGACCAAACCCCAAAGCTGAGGCTGTGCTGAGCACACGCGAGCTGCGATTTCCCAACGCTCTGCAAATTGGCCAAATCTGGGAGGATTCTTCTGAAGAAAAACAAGAGGTGTTTTTTTCCTCTTCTGTTGCATGCTCTGTTCACAAATTTTAAAGCCCTGCTGTGAGGAGGAGAGGATGGGAGCTTCCCAGAGCCCAGGCCACCAGAAATGGGTAAAAGTAACACAGAAAAATCTGGAATTTGGGAGATAAATTTGGTTCTGTGCCACGTGGAGCAGGGTGGACCTGTTCTGGCAGGATTTTCCCAGCCTGTTTCGGGCTGGATTGAGGAGGAGGAGGTGGTGGGAGCGTGTCAGAGACTGAAACAGTTCACGCCTCAAACATTGATATGAAAGAGTTTTGCCCATTGTCACAAAATATAAGGAGGCTACAACCAAAGAAGCCTCCCTGAAGGTGCCTGACTGGGACTTTGGACTGTAAGTTAAACCACCTAGATAATGCTATTGTTCAATCATCCTGGCCTAGGGAAAAACAAACGAGGCTGAGGGAGAGGAATGCATCCACAAGAAAGCCAAAGGCAGCAGAGAATCCTCCCTGGCTGGGTTTGGGGTGCAGAAGCCAGGTTTACTCCCCCCCACCCCCAAAATGAGGGTGGAGAGGAGGTTTGGGGTGTAACCTCTGCTCAGAGGCACTGAGCACCCATCCTCCCTTACACAAACTGGCCCAGCTGAGGAGCCCCCAACCCCACACGCCACACCCACGGGACATTCAGGGGAGAGGCAGCTGAGGGGGTGTCAGAATCCATCAAAGACCCCCCCAAGTTCCCCCCCGAGTCATTGCTGAGGCCTTGCAGCGCAGGGCTGTGCGTGATGCAACAAACCCGGGCTCTGTTGTAAGAGAAAATGCCAAACTCCCTCCCCAGGGAGGTGCCTGGGTTTTCCTACCCGGCCTCAGCTCTATTAACCCATGGGATTCTGTGCTTTTTGGGGGGACCTTCACCACCAAGACCAGCTGGAGAGGATCAACAGAACACCCTTGGGATCCACAGAATGGTGATATTTACCTTATCCTGTCCCTGTCACTCTCTTTCTGTCCCACACGTCTATTTTCTATTTCTTTCTTCCTCTCTCTCTCTCTCTCTCTCTCTCATATTTACTATCAAATAAAACCCACACTGCTGCCACTGGCAGATGGTCTCGTCTGCACCTTAATTCGGGCAGAGGCGTTTCTCAGGACTTTAACGAGCGGATGACGACAGAGCACCTACCCAGCACTCCGCAGGCTGCGTCCATGTGCGGGTACTGCAGGGACGAGCGCTTGTACACGACGTGGGGGCTGCCCTTGCCCTCTCCCCCCGCACTGACGTTGGCTCCAGGGCTCAGGGGCTCGATGAAATATTCCTCCTCGTCCGCCACGATCACCCCGTGCTGCAGGAGGGAACAGAGGGGAGGCAATAACCGAGGTGAGGAGAGAGCTGTGGGACAAAGGTGGCTGCTCACAGTGAGGTTTTTGCTGATCGGCCTTTCTGGGGACTGACAAAAGTTGTGGAGGAATCCTGCACAAACACTGAGCTGCAGGAACCCACAGAGCAGAGGAAGCCCAGCCAGATGGTGGTGGATGCCTTGGGACATCTGTGTTCACTGAAGTCCTCTGGAAATCACGGTCTGAGTTATGAATGAGTTGTTTCCTATTCCACCCACTCGGTCTCAGCGGGATCCCTGTGGGATCCCAAACACCGCCTGCTCAAACACTGCAGCTCCGAGCTCGGCCTCCCCAAAAAACCCTCCCAAGCAGCTCAGCACCATCGTCACCAGCTGGGAACTCAGAGCTGCAGAGAGGGGTGGATACCCAGAGGCTTTGGGAAACACCCCAAATGTTCAAAATCTGAAGGCTGATTAAGCAGAGGCCACCAGCAGAGCCAAACCCCTTCTCTGGAGCCTGGATGGGGCATCCCAGCCCCTCGTACACCTCGGATTGGCCACGTCAGTGAGATGAGCTGGGGTTTGCTGCCTTATTTCAGTTTTTGATTCTTTGACTCAATCTCTGCGAGCCCAGGCTTTGCTCTCAGAGTGGACCCACATGAGGCAGTGACAGCCAGGAGCAGCAGATCCCGGTGGGATGATCACCAAACCCACCAGGGACTTGCAAGGTCCCTCCTCTCCACCCTCACAGCAACGTTCCCTCTGCCTGAAAGGTCTGAGCAACCCAAAAAGCTTCTGGTAGCCCAAGACAATCCCAATTCCTGGCACTGAGGAATTGAATTCTCCAAGGAATGCGGTGTCCCTTCAGCTGAACTTCAGCAGCAAGTGACAAGGCACAGGAATGTGCCCGGCATGGCTCAAACACGATCCCAAAAGTCCAAGAGACAAAAGTCCCGGCTGTCACCCCCCTCCCTGGGTGCAAACGCAGCTCTGGGTGCAGAGACACCCCTGCCCTGCCTCCAGGGGTGTCCTTTGGAAGGGACAGCGCTTTTCCAGCTCCCGCTGTGCCCGAGGGATGGGAGCCCTGCTCTGCCAGGATGGGGAGTAGGGAATTCAATCCCTTCCACGGAAGCACCACCTGGAGCAGCCTCACTGCCGGCTGTGGGTGGGGGAGCCTCTCGGGGGGCTCAGTCCCTCCCTGCCGGGGCTGTCGCTGTCCCCTCCCCGGCCGGAGCTCAATCGGGGCAGTGTGTGCGCGGCGAATCCCGGCCCCCAGTGCCGGGGGATTTCCTCCTGCCCCGGGCTCTGCTGCTCTTGGCTCGGCTCCACCTTTTCCAACACAAGCGAGGTACTGTGAGGTTACCCTGGCCGGGCTCCGGCGGGAGCCGAGTGCCGGCAGAGCCAGCTGGAAAGGCTTTGTGGGATGGGGGGAAGGAGGTGAGAAGGATGGGGGGAGAGCACCGGAGGGGAGAGCACGTCCTGCCCCAAACCCATCCCGCTGGAAAAGGGATGTGCTCACCCCAGCCTCTGCAGAGACTCCACGCCTGCCTGGCACCTTCCAGCAGCGAGGCTGGGATGTCACAGGAGCCTGAACATTGTCCCATCGCTGACCCCAAGGGCTGAGCCCTGAGGGCCGGCCGCTGGATGTGACACAGGGCTGGTGAAGGGGGTGGGGAGAGGTCCTGAGAGAGCCCTGTGGTTTGTGGGGGAGCTGGGCTGGATGTCCTGTGTGTGATTCACGCAGGTCAGCTGCAGAGCAGGGAGGGTTTGCACTGTCAGCTCACACCACAGCCCGGCCTGGGCCAGCTCTCCCAGCTCCTGGAAGAGCCGTGTGGCAGTGGGGCCACCTGGGTCCATTCCTCCTCACCTGGGTCCCTCCGGGCACTCCTGTCCATGCTGGGCTCAGGGGACTCACCAGGAAAGCTGCCCCTGGATCCCTGGCAGTGTCCAAGGCCAGGTTGGATGGGGCTTGGAGCAGCCTGGGACAGTGGAAGGTGTCCCTGCCCATGGCAGGGGGTGGAACGAGATGGAATTTAAGGTCCCTTCCATCCCAAACCATTCTGGGATGCTCTGATGAGGACCTGGCCTTTCAGCTGTTCCTCTGCCACAAAAGGGGAAAGACCATCCCTTCTCTGCTTAGTGTTTTCTCCTGGCTGTGATTGGATCCTTGGGATCTCTTGGGATGAAACACAGGGATTCCAGCTGAGGCAAAGCTGCTCCCTGGGGGCTCCCAGCTGCTTGGCCTTTCTGGCAGCTCAAAACACGGAATATTTTTGAGAACGGACCATGGCACCCTTTGCTTCCAACAGAGGCCACGTGGTGGGGTCGGGGCTGTCCTGTGCAGGACCAGGATGGACTTTGATTTCCTCATGGGTCCTTTCCAGCTCAGGATATTCTGTGGTTCTGTGGCTCTGGGAACTGGGTGACTTTCTCCTGGCTGAGCCTGAAGCTCAGCAGGGTGTGGGAGATGTGTGGGGTGAGCCCTGCTCGCTGCCTGCCCTCGGGCCGGGGTGACAGTGCCTGTGGCTGGGAAGAGGAGTCCGTGGGAGAGTGTCCAGGTATTGGGAAGATGAGTCAATGGTTGAGTGCCCAGAAATTGGGAAGAGGAGTCACTGGGGGCATGTCCAGGTATTGGCACCCAAAGCTGATGCACTGTGAGGGTTGTGTTGGGAGTGTTCAAAACCAAAGTGGTTCAAACCCAAATTCTGTGCTTGCAGGCACAGGAATTCCTAAGGGATGTGGGAGCTGGAGGACAGGAGGATGGTCTGGAACTGCTGCTGCTGTGGGACACAACCCCTTTCCCTCCTCCTCGTGCTCAGCTCACCCGGTACCCAGCACCGGGTCCCAGTTTGTGCCCGGTCACCACCACAGCGCCCGAGTGCCCGGGCAGCATCACCCGTGCAAAGCCAGGTCAGTGCGGTGCCCCCTCAGCAGGACCCAGCACCTGGGGACCCCCTTCTGTCCCCTGCAAAGTGGGTGCTGCCTTCCTGGAGTGGAGCCTGCTGGGGATGAGGGTGGGCACGAGCGGATCAGGGTTACTGGTCACCCAGAGAGCTGCACAACATCTCCCACGGCAAGTCCAGCCCTCTCTCTACCAGCTAAAAACATTCCAGACTCCTCTTGCCCAAATTCCTGACCCCACTCGTCCTGACTGAGCCCAAAGTTCTCCTCCCCCATCCTCGCCGTGTCCGTAACTCCGGAGGGCAGAAGGACAGAGTTCAGGCAGAGGAGAGGTTGTTGGATGACCCCCTGTCCCTCTCTGTGCCTGGCTGCATTTTCCTCCAGACAGCTCTTGGTGCCTCTCCAGAGCTAAGCACAGCCTGGGGACCGAATTCTCCCAGTTCCAAGTGCTTGCCCCGGCCTTGCTGCCCTGTGGGGTGGGCGATGCCAGATCCCTCTCACTGCCAGCAGCACCCAGCTCACCCTCTGGGAGCACCACGAAATTCCCTGGGACTGGAGCAGAGTTCCCACGTCCAAACAAAGGGCTCGGGAAGCGGGAGTTGGTGCGGCTCGGAGTGTTGGCTGTGAGCTGGAAACTTTAGACTCTGCGATATAATGAGTCAGATTCTCATTTCTGTTAATAACCCACAGCACTGTTCTGGCAGGGTCACCCAGTAATAAATCAAATGGGAATTCATTCCCGTTTGGAAGCTCTTCCTCACTGCCAGAATGCTGCAAGGAGGTGGGGCTGCAGCAGAAATATGAACCTGGCCTGGAGAGACTTTTTCTACCCCTCCAAGGGAGCCATCAGCCTTGGGATTCACTCACGGGGTTTGTTTGCTCCATCTCTCCATCTGGCAGCTCAGGAAATGTGCTGTGTGAGCCAGAAATATCAGAAAATCACAGAAAAATAGGGATGGAAGTCCTCAGTCTATTCCCAGGGCTGGGAGAGCTAATGAATCATACCTGGAGGGGTTTTGAGAGCCTTTTGTCTGGCCTGTTCCTAAAGATCTCCCAAGACCTCACTCTCTCCAAGCAACCTGGCCCAGAGCTCAGCTGTTCTTACACTCATGTCCACCACTAAGATTCCCTGCTGATATTTAGGACCAGGACGTTCAGTCTGAGCTGTCAGGACTTGGAAAATCAACCATTCCCACCCTCCTTCCCACAGCCTTGCTGGTTTTGAGGAAATGCCACCTTGCCCTGTCTTGACGTTCCCTTTTTCATATGGAAAAACCGATTATTTCAGTTTTTTCCCCTCAGAAGCGACAATTTTTTAGCTCCTAAAACATGGGCAGAAGTGACTGGGAACCCCAGGAATGCATCTGCAGTTGGAGGGATCTGGATGCACTCCTGACATTCCAGCGGCGCTGGGAAATCCCTCCCCGCCCGCAGCAGCACACGCAAAACAATTTTTGCCGTTGCTGTTGGAAGAACTTGGTGAGAGCCAGGTCTGGGTAACCCCAGAGAGCCAGGATTATCCCATTCCAATCAAAACCAATGGGAAAAGGCCCAGAAACTGGACTAGCAGCGACCCAGGGATCAGGAAGCCCCACGGACCTGACGAGGGATGTCCGCGCCCTCTGCCGATTGTGATGCCAGTGTGGAATATTCCCGCTTGCCACCAATCCCAAGCTTTTCCCAACTCATAGATCCACCTGCTGGAGGACCAAAGCTGTTGGCATCACCCCTGGCTGGCCAAAGCCGGACTCACCAGGCCGTTGCAGTTGCTGATGGCCACCTTGGAGCTGAGGTACTGGTCCTGCAGGTGGCCGGCGTAGTGGCAGTCCTCGTGGAAGTCGTGCTGCCAGTCCATGCCATCCCGCTTCCAGTACTCCACGGTGAAGTGCTCGGCCAGCAGGTTGGAGTGCAGGGTCAGGTTGAGCAGGAACTGGGTGTGGTGGGCAGAGACTTTGTAGAAGACCTGCTGCTCCGAGGGCTCGTAGGGCAGGGAGCGCCGAGGCCGCGGCTTCAGCTGCCGGCGCATGTCGAAGGTGAGGAAGTCCCCGTTCTGGTCCACTTGGATGGGGAAGGCGATCTCATAGTGATCCAGGCTGGAGAGGAATTCCTCTGGGGAGGGAAGGACATGCATGGGAATGATGCACGTGGGGATGGCAGCCCGCTGAGGGAGTTGGACACCCAGCAATGCCAGCCCGAGCACGGCCACAGCCAGCGCAGGGTCCTGCCACAGCATTCCAAAAATTGGCATCTCAAGGCTCTGCCCAGCCTGAAGGATCCTTGGGATATTCCCCAACCCTGCAGCCTACAGAGCCTTGGGATAGCAGTTTTTGGAATGCAACTTTTTCCTCTGCGGGTGATGGAGAGGAACAGCCTGGCCCAAAGGGCCTTTCAGGACACCCCGACTGTGGCTCTGGACCTGGACTATCCCAAATCCTTCCATCTCCACTGGGCAGAGGGAATACAGGTTGTGCAGAGTCCAGCTCAGAGCTTTGGGGGGTTATCTGGACCCGGATCCTTCCAGGAACAGACCCAGCAATGAGGGCTCTTCAACAGGAGGCAGAAGGAGCCTTGGGCTGACAGTGGCTCAGGAGAAAAGTCTCCTGTGGGTTCCTTGGGACATCTGCAGCTGCTGACTCTGAGAACACAAAACCAGCACCACCCCAACCCCTCCATCAGAGCTGCAGGGGCCACAGGGACACAAAGTCACTGAAATACCAACCAAAATAGGAGAGAGGGCAACCAGAATTCCCCAAGCCGTGCTGAAAATGACTAGGAGTGGAAGTCAGACACCCCAAATCCCCAGTCACAGATGTCTGTGACCCCATCCTGCCTTCCCAGCTCCCTGGATGGGTTTTTATCAGCTCAGCCTGGCTCAGCAGCTCCTCTGGGGAGCTCCCTTGAGCTCTGATCGTGTGCGGTGCCACCCAGGCTGTGACGAGGGCACTGTCCCCAGCCCCTCCACCGGCTGTCCAACAAACTGGCACCCTCCTTTTGGCAAAAACTCCTCCTTTTCAAAGGAAAATGTCCCAGGGGCTGCCAGATTGGATCTGAGCAGAGCTCTGGCTGTGTCTGACAGCCCTCAGCCCCGGAGGCTGGGGCTGAAGATGGGAAATATCTGTCTGCTGGAGCTCCTCCTGAACCCCTCGTGCCTGGAGGGTTTGAGCCTCCTGAGCCCTCATGGGAGGGGATTTTCCCTCTGTTCCCTCTGGAAAAGTCTTCCTGTGCTTTTTGCATCCCATTTGTTGTTGTTTCCTGAGAAAACAGGAGGGGCTGGGCTGTTCCGGGGAACTTTGCCTGGCTCCACAGCCCCCACCTGCAAAGCCTTCCCGGCCATCAGAAACTCGGCCAGCTCCAAACTGCACCCTCCCCACAGGGCAGCACTGCCGAGTTTCCTTTCCCTCTGTTTTCCAGTGGGGGAGCCTGACAGAGTGCTTTCCTCGGCCACCAGGAACGGGGCAGCCCTTCCACCCTCTGGGGTGAGGGGTGAGCTCCCATCTTTGCTGACCATAAACACTCCTGGCTCCTCTGCTTTGCCAGAATTAATGATTAGGTTTTTAACTTCCAGCTTTCCCTGCATCCCAGCACCTCCCTGTGATGGGGCCGGGCAAACAAGGGCGACTTTTTGCACTTAGAAATGACTTCAGGCTTGGAAAAATTTGCTGTCGGAAGTGTTTTGTTTTCCTTTTTGCCTCTCTGCAGTCCATGTGGGCTTGGAAAAGAGTGAATCAGAGGGTGGTTTGTGCTTGCTGTGGCTACAAAGGGCCTGGGACTCTGGGCTGGAGGCTCTATCCTGACCTGAACGGTGCTTCCAGGAGGAAAAACGTGTCCGGAGCCTGAGGGTGAGGTGGTGTGTGAGAACCTGGTGCTGGTGTAGGGTGGGCACTGGATCTCCTCAGGGATGTCCCTCTGGACACTGAGGCACGGGAAGAGCCCAAGAGCAGTGCCCTGCATCACCAAAATGGTTTGGGAAGTGGTGCTGTGGAGTGGGAATGCCACACATGGAAAAAATAATCATGGAATAGAATCATGGAATGGTTTGGGTGGGAAGGGACTTTCAGAGTTCATCCAATTCCACCCCTGCCATGGGCAGGGACACCTTCCACTATCCCAGGCTGCTCCAAGCCTCATCCAGCCTGGCCTTGGACACTGCCAGGGATCCAGGGGTAGCCACAGCTGCTCTGGGAATTCTATCCCATCCCCTCCCCACCCTCCCAGGTGGGATATTCTTTCCCAATATCCCACCTCAATGTGACATTCCCAATATCCAGCGTCACACGTGTGACGGCTCTGCTGACAGCCTCGTGTCATGTGGACAACAAAGGGAGACTGTCCAGTGCCACAGCTGCCTCCTTCCTCTGCCCTAAAAGATCAGTCCAGGCTCCAAGAGATTTGGATCTCTCCCTCCCTAACCCCGCATGATCCTCCCAACATCCCACATATTCCCAATCCCTGCATTTCCTCACCCCTGCCTTGCTCATGCTCCCCCTATTCCAGCCCACAGCCCTTCCCTCCTGTGCCCTCTGCCCCTCAGGCACTTCCCACTCCATGAGCAGCTCCTGGCCCGGGCTCTGCCCAGCAGGGTCTGCGCTGCAGATAAGCCCTGGTGTTGCCAGAGCCCTGTCAGACCACTGGGAAGGGAGGCCATAAAAAGCCTTTCTCCAGAGAAGCCCGCTCGTGGCTGGGCAGGATGCTGGGTACCCCCGGGGGAGCACAGGGAGAGAGCAGGGGGGAAAGCTGGGAAGGAGGAGGGGTGGTCTGGGGAGAGAGGCACCCCAGGGTCCCACTGCCGGTGGCAATGGAGCAGGGATGGCACAGGGAGGGAAAGGAGCAGAGGGGGAGCTGAGCAAAAAGGGGAGAGAGAAGGGGAAATGGAGGAGGGAGGGTTTGTTCCTCTCTCATGAGCTGCTCGGAGCATGGGAAGGAAGCAGAAGCAGGCTGTGGTGCTGGCACCAAAGGGAGTGAGGGGCTGGCAGAGCCCCAGCTGCAGCCCAGACAGGATTCCCGAGGGATGGCTGTGGAGATGCTCTGGGATCCCCTGGTCCAGGCTGCCCTGGCACCGTGGCAACCTCACTGCATCCTCCAGGGGCCCTTTGTTCAGCCGTGAGCTGGGAACAGCGGGATGAGCCCCACCCGATGCTCTGTGAAATAGGAACGTCTGATCCATCCCCACAGTTACACCAAGGTCCTGCAGGAATTCCCTTTGGATTAAAACCCACCCAGCACTGTGAGCATGAGCTGAATCCTCGGTCAGCTCCCAGAATCCTGCAATGGTTTGGGTTGGAAGGGACCTTAAAGCTCATCGAGTCCCACCCCTGCCATGGCAGGGACACCTTCCACTGCCCCAGGCTGCTCCAAGCCCCAATGTCCAGCCTGGCCTTGGGCACTGCCAGGGATCCAGGGGCAGCCACAGCTCCTCTGGGAAAGTTGTTCCAACGATTCCAGCTGCTCCCTGAGCTGTTACGAGCTGCACCCTGAGTGTCCAGGCTACCTCTGAACCTCTCTGCTGCCTTGGACAGCCCTTCAGCACCAGGCTGCTGCTCCCCACAAAGATAAATTAGAGCTCAGGGCTGACACCTTAATCTCCCTCCTGCACAAACCAAACACGCTGATGTGGAGTGGTGCACGTGGGGCACGGGAATCCCGCTCCAGAGCGGCCTGCGGCCAGTGCCTGGGGTCGGGGATAACACTGCCCTTCGATCTCCAGCTGCTCCCAGGAGATAACAGCGCCTCACCCTCTCCAGAGGGCGTTGCGGGGATTAGGAACTGTCCCAGCAGCCGGGGAGAGGCGTTGGGTGACATCAACAGCCTGACGCCAAAACCAGCGCTCTGCCAGCAAGAGGGGCCCCTGGGGCAGCAGGGACTGGGCAGGGACAGGGACCGGGTGGGGGACAGGACTGGGCAGGGGCAGGGATTGGGCAGGGACAGGCACTGGGCAGGGACAGGGATTGGGCAGGGACAGGCACTGGGCAGGGACAGGCTGCAGCCCTGGCATGGGATGGGTGCTCCCAGCACACCACATCCACCCCATGGCACCACATCCCAACAACTCCACGGGCTGGGCCCCATCCCCAGAGCTGCTCAGGGCCTGCTCTAGGGGAGCACAGGTTAATCCCTGTTAATCCCGGGTTTAATGGAGCTGTGTCACCCCATGGAGAGGGGGGTCCCGGTGCTGGGAGCTGGGATGGGGCCGATCCCACAGCGTGTCCCAGTGGGGCTGCACATGGAGCAGAGCGTGAACTGATGGGCACGGGAGCCCCAGAGCGGCCCCACAGGCACTGCCAGAGCCTGTGGAGAGCAGCAGCAGGAACTGGGTGTCCTTCAGATCCCGACCTGCCTGGAGAACGTGCCCGGCTCCCAGCTGGGGCTGGCTGCTCTGCTGGTGCTGCCTGCCCGGGATGCTGAGGGGCTCTGGCTGCTTTTGTCCCTGTTCCCAGCTCTGCTTCTGCAGCCAGCTCATGGCCCTGGGCACCACGGCCGCTCACCAGCCCAGGAATGCCACCGGCTGTGGCCCTGCCAGGGCTGATCTGGGCACGTGAGGGGTGCAGGGTTACAGCTGTGTGACACTGCCAAGGTTTGAACAGCTTGCATGGATAAATCCCCTGCTCCAGGGCTCGCTCCTCGCACCTCTCTCTGGTGCCTGGTGGCAGAGTTCACGCTGCTTCTTAAGGAATAATCCTACAAATATTGCCATTGATCAGTTTAACTCCCCTTTGTTGTCTGTGAGGGTGGTTTGTACTCCAGGTTGGGCCCAAGGCTCCCCCCTTCCCTCCTAACCTGAAATAAAATCAGGTGCAAAAGCACAAAGCTCTGGACAAGAGACCCACATTCCCCTGTCCTCGCAGTCCTGAGTGCGACTCTGTGTAAACGCGAGTCCTTCAGACACAGACACACGAGACGGGCACAGACACACTGAAAAAACGCGTGCACAAACCAACAAACCAACCCTGCTCCTCCCGCAGCACGTTCCTGTCCGGGCTCAGCTGGGCAGAGGGTTTGGGTGCTCCAGCACCATCCTCCAGCCTTGGACATGCCCAGGACCAGGCACACACTGTGCTCCTCCCAGCACAGCCTCTGATCTCCCGGGGATGTGCTGCTCCCCAGAACGGACCCATCCCCTGCTGCCACCACAGCTCCTTCCTTCCCAAGCCCGTCACAGCTCCGGCCTTGCACTGACCCCGCCGCTCTGAATTCCTCCAAAAGCCACTGAGTGCAACACCTGAGAGCAAAACACCTCCATTCCTTGGGGGCTGGCAGAGAACCTCGGCCAGGGGGGCGGGAGGAGCTGGGCAGGATTAGCGCTGGAGGTGTCTCCACTGCTCCCAAAGTCCCTCCCAGGCCAGCAGCAGTGTGGTGGATCCAGCTCCCTTTCCCATGGGTGGATCCAGCAAGGGTGGATCCAGTGTTCCTCTCCCCACAGGGAATCCAATTCTTCTCCCCATGGGTGGATCCAGCTCCTTTTCCCCATGGCTGGATCAAGCTCTTCTCCCCACAAGTGGATCCAGCTCCCCTCCCCAGAAGTGAATCCAACTCCCCTGTCCATGGATGGATCCAGCTCCCCATCCCATCCCATCCCATCCCATCCCACCCCACCCCACCCGTACCTTGTGACTGGAAGGAGTAGCCAGGGAAGGTGCCCACAGCCAGGCCGAGGGTGACCGTCCAGGTGAGGAGCCTCCAAGCTGTGGCCATGGTCAGCGCCGCTCGCGTCGGAGCAGGGAGATCTGTGCCGGCTGGGAGGGCGCTGTCCCCACATGTCTCTCCCTCGGCCACCCCTTATGTCCAGAGAGGAGTCCCGGGTCCCTCCGCAGGCATCCTCGGCCGCTCCGTGCTCTCCCGAGGCTGGCGGGGTGTGGGCAGTGCCAGGCCAGCACTGAGTGGTCAGCACGGGCTCATCCCCGGCACCGGCATTGCCCCTGCGGGTGAAAGGTGGGGATGAGTGAAGGGATGGAGGAGAAGGGCATGAAGCGGGCAGGGGAATGAGGAAAGCTGGATCCTGGAGGAGGCAGGAGTGGGATGGAAGGAAAGGAGAAGAGGAGGAAAGGATGGGAGACATTTGAGCATGAATTAACCCCATCGGCTCCTGCTCTGCAGACACTGCACTCCCAGGGGTTCTCCCAGCTGGGATCTATCAGGTACCTGCGGAATGGAGCTCGGGATCAGTGGGAATCCTCGAGGAAGCGCAGCCCCGAGAGTGCCTTGGGTTACTCGATCCCTTAAAGAGAGCAGGAAACAACAGCCTTGGCAGGGGGGTGGTGAGCAGCAACCCAGAAATCCCCTCTGCGGTTTCCCCGGATTTCAAACACACTTCAAGGACTGTCATTGCACTGAGGGGAGAGATCTGAGTGTACTGGCTGAGCCTAAAAAAGTGATGGAAAACAAAGGACCCATTCAGGGAACTCACCCTCAACCCCGTCCACAAACGGATCCCAAGATTCCAATGGCATTTGTTCTTTAAAACGCTTTGCTGATTGCTCCGGTGAAAGATTCCTGGCTGGCAGAGAATTCCCACTCAGTCTGAGGCCATTACACCAAACTCACATCCTGCTGGGGGCTTGCACAAAACCTGTGGGGTTTTGTTCCTGTCCAGCCATTCCATGAGTATGGGACGAGTGCAGCACATCCCCCACCTCCCGGAGAATCCCAAATATCCCAGCAGTGGTGCAGCCCCACAGCCAAACACAAACCTCCCCACAGAGGGGACAGATAAAGATCTGCAGCAGTGGTGCTGGAGCAGGGCTGGGAAAGGCAGGATGAGCTCCCTGAGAAAGGCAGGATGAGCTCCCAAGCCTGGGAAGAGGCTGGTGATGGGAGGAGGGTGCTCTTTGCAAAGGTGTCAACAGCCAGGGCCTGTGTGTGGTCCTCATCCCAGTAAGGAAACGCTTGGAATAACATCCTTAACCCCTGCCTTGCTCTGCTCTGGGGTGGTTTAAACAGCCAAGGCTGGGCTGGGCAGAGCTCAGGGCAAGGGATCCAGGTCCTCCTGGGATCTGCTGTGCTCCCCTTCGTGTCCTTATGGGAATCTGAATCCCTGAAAGTGAATTCCTGCTCCTGTTTTCCCATCGTTTCTGTGCCATTTGTGCTGCAGGGGCTCGGAGTGACACCCAGCACAAGCCAGAGGTGGCACAGGGGAGGGACAAATCCAGGAGATCATTCCTGCCCCAAATTTATCATGGAAATCACAGAATGGGTTGGGTTGGGAGGGACCTTAAAGCTCATCTCATTCCACAAGGGCAGGGACACCTTCCACCATCCCAGGCTGCTCCAAGCCCTGTCCAGCCGGGCCTCGGACACTTCCAGGGATCCAGGGGCAGCCACAGCTGCTCTGGGCAAACTCACAGGGAAGGATTTCTTCTTAAAATCTCATCTAAATCTCCCCTCCTTCAGTTTAAAGCCATTAACCTAAATCAATGATTTTTTTCCCTACTAGGCAGAAATGGTGGCAGACGAAACATGCAGCTTTAAACACAACTTGGAGTTGCATAACTTAAAGATTAGGATTTTTCACTGCTCATTTACAGTTAATAATGGCCAAAGATCCTCGGTGAGGCCTCGGCCTGGACTCCCCGGTCCCATCTGGGGCCACTTGCCAGGTTTTCCTCTGCAAAGCCCGGACACAGCATGATGGTGGCCTCCAAAATTGTGCATCCTGCGAGTGGCCCTGAGAATAAACTGCCCGAGGGAAAACTCCCACCTTGAGGGGGGGGAAAACTCCCACCTTGAGCTGCTCCTTTTCCCTGGGACAGGTAACGGGAAGCAGGGAGTGGGGGGAAGAGGCTTGGGGCAGGAATTCTGCCCCGTTGCACCTCACACGAGGACGCTGAGATCTGGTGACAGCATCACCTGTGGTGCCATCCCTGGGTCATGGTAGGTGGGGGCTGCTCTGTGCCCGCTCCCAGCTGCAGGAATTGGGCTGGAAAAGGGAGAAGTTGAAAGCAAAGCCCTCTCCTAGGTCAGCATTTTTCGGCATCTCCCTAAAGCTCGAGATTCCAGCTCTTAAATCCTGTCACGGCTCCAAAGCCCACGGAGCTCAGTTCAAGTGTATTTTCTCCTGGGCTTCACAGCGCTGATTTCCCTTGTTTTCCAGCTGTCGAACCCTTTCCCTCCAGGCTCTCGTTGCTTCCGTGCTCCCCCCGCCTCTCCATGACCCTCGGCGGTGCCCCCGTGTCCCCTGTGCCCTTCCCGGCTGCTCAGCATCCCCCGGAACAGCGGGAGCCGCCGGCGCCAGGAGCCCGCAGCCTTGACCTTGGGGGAAGGAGGCGCGTTCGGAGCAGCACAAGCCGGGAATTACAGCTGCAAAATTCCTGCGGGCCGGGCCGGGGGAAGGGCCCGGCCGCGATCCCTCCCTGCAGGCAGCGGGGAAAACACGGCCCCTTCCCGGCGGTGCTTCATTCCCAAACCCCGAGCAGCAGGAGAAGCAGCCGGAGGAAGGAGCAGAGAGCCGGAGGAGCGCTGGTGCTTCCATCCCTATCAACTTTTCCATAACCTCACTCCGCAGCTTCGCTCCGCGGCCGGACAACCCCGAGGATCGCGGAGCCCCGGCGGGACACGGGAGGGGGGGTCCCACGGGCCGGGCTGGGCGAGCTCGGGGACAGCTCGGGGACACGGGGTGACCTCTCCGGTCTCGTGCCTCCGTCGCTTGGGCCGCTTCCGATTTGCTCCTTCCCAAGGAATTCGTTGTCCTTGGCAGGCTCGGCTCGGGCTGACGCTGCCGGCTCCCGGTGCCAAGGTGGCTTTGGCCGCGTGAACCCGAGGGACGCAGGCGACGGTGCCACCGCAGCGGCCGGGTCACCTCGGCCACCCCAAAAGCCCGCGGGAGGGAAGGGGCTGGGGAAGGGGGGGGGTGGGGGGGGGGCTGTAAAATCCCAGCTGGAATGAAGCGCAAAGAGAAGAGAAGAAAGAGCGAGGCGGATGGCAACTGTTCCTCATTTCAGCCGCGGCGCTGCAGACAAAATTCCCTGGAAGCTCGGCTGCCTGGCCGGCTCCAGAGGCAGCGCCAGGGGAAGGTAATAGGAAGCAGATGGGCGCTGCTCGGGGCCAAGAGGAAGGTTCAAGGTGCCTCCTAGTGCAGAGAAGAGGAATTTAACTGCTTTTAAAGATGCAGGGCCCGGCGGCTTCCAGGTTTCTCATCCAACTTTTGCAAATTATGAGCTCAGGTGTCCTTTTCCCTTTTTTTTAAAATTTTTTTTTTGAGGGAGAAATAAATACAAACACAGATTTCTGCTTCCAGCTTGCCCGGGGGGGAGGGAATACTTGCAGTGCACCCCCTGCCAGGCCTTCCACTGACAGCTTCCAGGCATGGGAGCACTGGGAGAACTGGGAGCAGTGGAGAAGTGAGAGCAGCACCCCAGTGGGAGCGTTGGGAACAGTGGGAAAGCAGTGGGAGCAGGACCCCACAGCTGCACCAGCCCAAAGGCATTTCTGGGCTGTGTTATTTTAAGGAATGAAAGCCTCGAGGTTATTTTATCCTTCTGTAAAACAGGGAATTGTCACCACCCCATAACCACACTGGGGCTATCGGGGTTATCGTGGTGCCACATCCCACAGATTGCTCCCTTTTCGGCCCTGGATGCCCCCTGAGCCTCCCAAGGGGCTGAGCAGCACCTCAGCCCCACAGCAGCCCTGGCAGCCCCTACAAACGGCACCACAGGGATTTCTGCTCCTCCGGCCGCTCCAGGCTGGGAGTTGTTCCACCAGGTCAGAGTTTATCTCTGGGGGGAAGAGCTGTGAGCACCGGGCTGGCTCCACAGGCCTCATTTTCTATGGAATCCAAATTAAACACAGCAGGGACTGCAGGGATCTGTGGCCCAGGGGCTGTGCCAGTGCAGTGAGGGCACTTGGCAGCAGCAGCACCAGGGTTTTCAGGCTTTCCTACCACCCACACAGGTCCCCTGCCACACACTGCTGCTGGGGTCCCAGCTGCCCCCCAGGGCACACAACAGCCCCTTAGTGCAGGTAGCTCCTGGATGCTGATCCCAAAGTCACCTGACACAACAGTCCCCTTGTCACCTGTGGTCACTGTTTCATGGAGGGCCTCAGGTTTTGGCTGCAAACGCTCAGCTGGAATTGACCTTCATCCTTCCAGTGAAGGAAATTTTCCTCATATCCAAGCTGAACATCTCCTGGGGCAACTTGAAGCTGTGTCCTCTCCTCCTGTCCCTGTTCCCTGGGAGCAGAGCCCGACCCCCACCCCAGCTGCCCCCTCCTGTCAGGGAGTTGTGCAGAGCCACAAGGTCCCCCCTGAGCCTCCTTTGCTCCAGGCTGAGCCCCTTTCCCAGCTCCTTCAGCCGCTCCTGGGGCTCCAGAATCACAGAATCAAAGATTTGTGCATAGAACCATGGAATATCCTGAGCTGGAAGGGATCCTCAGGGATGATCAGTGCAGCCCCTGGCCCTGCACAGACACCCCAACAACCCCAGCCTGGGCATCCCTGAGAGCGCTGTCCAAACGCTCCTGCAGCTCTGGCAGCCTCGGGGCCGGGCCCATTCCCTGGGGAGCCTGGGCAGTGCCCAGCAGCCTCGGGGGGAAGAACCTTTCCCTGAGCTCCATGGCCAGCCCTGACCCAGCTCCAGCCGTTCCCTGGGCTCCTGTCCCTGTCCCAGAGCAGAGCTCAGCCCCTGCCCCTCCGCCTCCCCTCGGGAGGAGCTGCAGCCCCCAGGAGCCTCCCCTCAGTCTCCTCTGCTGCAGCTGAACGAGCCAAGTGCCCTCAGCCGCTCCTCAGACCTTCCCCAGCTCCGTGTCCCTCCTTTGGACACTCTCCAACAGCTTTGGACCCTTCTGATCTTGTGGTGCCCAGAGTGCCCCCAGCACTGGAGGTGAGGCTGCCCCAGTGCAGAGCAGAGCGGGACAATCCCTCCCTGGCCCGGGCCATGTTTGAGCCCTTCTCATTCTCTCCGCATCCCTGCTCCTCCTCCCCCCTCTCTGCACACCCCAGGGCCCGGCAGGGACAGGTCCCTCAGAGTTTGTGATGCATTTCTGTGTTTGCTGCTGGCTGGGGGGGTCTCGCCCGCTGCACTCCCCGGGGCCGTGGGTGTTCCGTGCGTGCTCAGCCACCTCCCAGCTCCCTGCTCCCGGCTGCTGGCAGGTTCCTGCACGTTCCTGAGGACGGCATAAACAGCCCCGCTCCCCCCACCAGGCTGCTCCTCCCGCGGCACGGGGTGAGCACGTGGGGGATGCAAAGCTGTCCGAGAGACCTCCCCGGCTTCCAGCAGGAGGAGAACGTCCTGATATTCCCGACAAAACATTTGGCTGGGCTGCCAAGTGGAAAACATGCTGAGCTGCAGATGGCAGAAGTCTTCCCGCAGTCATCTTGCCAGCACGACAGGACTTCCACTGGGAAGTCATTTCTCAGCTGTAGGGGTTAAACCCACAGAAATCAGCATTTTTGCTGCCAGGAGCATCTGCAAGCTGCGAGCAAGGGGTTAAAGTCACAGGTCTGCAGAACACAAAACAAGAATTTGAGCCATAATCTGCTTTGCTGCTCCAAGCGTGGCCTCTCTGGGGCCACGGCGAGTGAAGAATTAGAAACACGGAGTTATCCCTGTTCCCAGAACGCTGCAGCCTCCAGCCCTGGGATGGTTCCTGCCTGCCCAGCCACCCTCTGGCTGCCCTGCCACCCCTCTGCTCGCCCCTGACACCAATCCCCCCCTGTGCAATGCCAAGGGCTCTGCCTGTCCCTTCCCTGCCGGCACCCTCGGGGCTGGGAGGGGGCCCAGGGCGCTCAGTGCAGCCCCCTTGGCTCGCTCGGGTTGATTCACCTCGCCCCAAGAGCCGTTCTTTGCACTCCCCAGTGACTGCGGGTCCGATTTCAGCCCCCCAGGAGGGGAGATGCCGTTCTCACACCGTTCAAATCACATCCGACCCCATCCAAAGGCGCTCCCCAGCAACGCGGGAAATCCAGACTGACACTACCAGTGTGACCCTGCAAGCTGAGGGGTCTGACCCGGGGTCTCTGTCCCCCTGCCAGCACCCCGGTGCCAGCCTCGGTGCCAGGGGCATTCCCTCCCTGCCTTTGAACCACCAGATCCCTCTTGCAGGCTCTCCGTGGTGCTCCACACCCGGCCCTGCTGTGCTCTGGCCGGGCACACCCTGCATCCCTTTGTACAGCGACTTCACGGGGCTTTGGGCTCGCTCCAGCACTGTGTGGGAGGAGGGTTTCTTTCAAAAACACGAGAATTGTTTCACAGTCAAATCTATGCAGTGCAATCGTGGTGAGGAAAGGACTGAATTCCCCCTCACTCCTCTCCAAAATCTTTAATTTTGCCAGCAAAGGGGCAAAAGAAGCCCGTGCCAAAGGCAGGGCAGTGAGAGGAGAGCTGGGAGCAGCGACCTTGCTCTGACACCGCCTGCTTGGCTTTCTGGAAATCCTATCCCTGTGTTACATAAGGATCTGGCCCTATCTGGAACGCCGGGGTCATTGCACTTCTCCAAGTGTGGTAAAATGCTCGGAGGTCCTCAGCAGGAAAGCAGCAGGGAAGTGCCAGCTCCGATCCTCCTCGGGATGGGGAGCTGGGCCCGGGGCAGGGCTCAGCCCTGCTGGAGCTGCCAAATTCCAGCCGGGTGGAAGGTGGGCACTGAGATTCCCAGTGCTCCCATCCTGGGACTCCCTCTGCTCTAGGGAGAGGACTCCACCAAGCAGGTCCACTCTCAGACGGGACTTATGCAAGAGTTTGGAGCCGCTCCATGTGACCCAGACTTGCTGGCACTCTGCCACTGCTCTCCTCGCTGGCTCCAGCCAGGCACAGAGCGGCGGGATTAGAAAGAGCCCAGGCAGTCATTAACTGGGTGCCAGTCATTAACGGAGTGCCAGCCAATAACTGAGGGTGCAAGTCATTAACTTACACCAGGGAGTGCCAGTCATTAACTGAGGGTGCAAGTCATTAACGGAGTGCCAGCCATTAACCGAGTGCATCGCCCGTCACACAGGGCCCTGCCAGTGACACACACATGTCCCAGGAGTGTAGGGACACACGTGTCACCCACACACAGCCAGGGCACTGCTGCAGCTGCCTGTCCGCGTGGGGATAGGGATATGTGGGGTTTGAATGTGGATTAAAAATGGATATACGTTATCTGCGTGTGATAACACCTTATCAGCATGGGGATACATGTTATCTGCATGTGGATAGACGTTATCTGCACATGGATAACGTTACCTGCACGTTGATACATGTTATCTGCATGTGGACACACACACCCCACCTGCAGACAGGTCTGATGCCCACACCTGCCTTGTGCTGCCATCCCGTTCCTGTGGAGATTCCATGCCCAAATGCCATTTTTGTACGCGGCATCTCCATGGCCGCCTCTGCCTCCATGAAATGCTCCCTCTCTGTGGGGTTCAGCACAGCTAGAAGAGAATCCAGAGCTCAGTCCAGAGCTCAGTCCAGAGCTCCATCCAGAACTCAATCCAGAACTCAGTCCGGAACTCCGTCCAGAACTCCATCCAGAGCTCCATCCAGAGCTCCATCCAGAGCTCCATCCAAAGCTCCATCCAGAGCTCCATCCAAAGCTCCATCCAAAGCTCCATCCAGAGCTCCATCCAGAGCTCCATCCAAAGCTCCATCCAGAGCTCCATCCAAAGCTCCGTCCAGAACTTCATCCAGAGCTCCATCCAGAGCTCCGTCCAGAACTCCATCCAGAGCTCCATCCAAAGCTCCATCCAGAGCTCCATCCAAAGCTCCATCCAGAGCTCCATCCAGAGCTCCATCCAAAGCTCCATCCAGAGCTCCATCCAAAGCTCCGTCCAGAACTCCATCCAGAGCTCCATCCAAAGCTCTGTCCAGAACTCCATCCAGAGCTCCATCCAAAGCTCCATCCAGAGCTCCATCCAAAGCTCCATCCAGAGCTCCATCCAGAGCTCCATCCAAAGCTCCATCCAAAGCTCCATCCAGAGCTCCATCCAGAGCTCCATCCAGAGCTCCCGGGCCTGTGCACGGGCAGCTCTCCCTGTGCACCTGCTGCTCCTCCCCGCACGGAGCGGCACCAGGGCTCTGCCAGGAAAGCGCCCCAGGCTCTGGGAAAGGCCGGGAGCGCTCACACCTCGGAGCGGGCAGGGAAGCAGACACCGACCCAGCCACCTGCACCCTGGCACGGCTGGCTCTCCTCTCCATCCCGGCACGGCTGGCTCTCCTCTCCATCCCAGCAGGGCTGGCTCCCGCAGCTGCCCTCCAGCAGTCCCGGTGCTTACACAACCCACCCCCGCACTGCGCCGAGCCCCGGGATTGCACAAACACCCTCGTGTGCCAACACCGAGCTCTGCTCACCTGCAGAACCCCCCCGGCCCTCTCCAGGCGGGAGCTGCTCCGTGCTGGGAGTCCCAGCTGAGGCAGGAGCGTGGTTTATGTGGTTTGTGCAGCTGTCACAGCTCTCCCACGCCAAGTGTTGCACCTGCAGTTTGGCTCTTCGTCAGCCAGGCTGTAGGACAGGGCCATACCCCAATCACAGAATGGTTTGGGTGAGAAGGGACCTTAAAGCTCATTTAGTTCCACCCCCTGCCATGGCAGGGACACCTTCCACTGTCCCAGAGTGCTCCAAGCCTCAATGTCCAGCCTGGCCTTGGGCACTGCCAGGGATCCAGGGGCAGCCCCAGCTGCTCTGGGCACCCTGTGCCAGGGCCTGCCCACCCTCACAGTCGACAAAGATGTGTCTGGTTATCAGACTGGACGTGCTACAGGGGAGGGTAAAGTCCCCCACAGCCGCTGTCACCAGGTGCCGCACCTTGTGCCCCCACAGTCTCAGGCTGGAGTTGGAGAACTCCATTGAACTTCCCCAGAAAAGCCTCTGAGCAGAGCTGTGAGAAGCACTGATGGACCTGCAGTGAGCCCAGGGCTCAGCAGCTCCTTCTGTCACTGTCCCAGCACAGACTCATCCAGCAGTGGCCCAGTCCTGGCCAGGGGGACGGATCCACAGCATGGCCCAGCTCTAGCTCCTTGGGCTGAGCTGGTCCTGCCAGGCTGAATCAAGGAATAAGTGAGGTTGGAAGGGACATGAGGGGGTCTCTGGTCCCATCCCACTCTCAGAACTGGGTTACCTTTGATGTTGGATCAGGACCACCCAGCCCAGGCTGTGCCACGGGGTCACAGGCATGGCTCGGAGGAAATGCAGGGAGCTGTGGAGAGGGACCCTAAAGCAGCAAAGCCAGTTTGGACCTCCCTGTCCTTCAGGAAACCAGGACCAGTCAGAGAAGTGACATCATGGTGACACAGAGAATGTTCCTTCCACAGCAGGACAAACCAAGAGTGATTTGGTGACAGCCAAGGGAACAGTGGGTGCAGGACCCCGGGGGTCCCCTTGGTGCAGGGCAGTGACCCTGACAGAAGCACCCACAGCCCCAGGACAGGTCACCCCATGCCAGGGGAGCCCTGCAGGGACAGGGATGCCTCCTGTGGGATGAAGCCTTGCAGAACGCTTCGGCTGTGGAATCCCTCCAGCCCTGCCAGACCTGCAGATCATGTCCAGGCTCTGGCTCCTTGGGAGCTCCGGGACTCTGCTGGGCAGAGTTTTTGGGCCCTTTTCCCCTCCCTGTAGGTTCTTTACTCAGGGAAACACAGATGGTGTGGCCCAGATGCAGCTCCTTCCTCCATGGCCAGGGAATGAAGAGTCCCTAACCCTGACAGGACTGAACTCATCCTTTGCACTTTCATTTTGGTCAAAAACCACTTCCCACCGAGGTCACAAATCCCACAGGAGGAGGCGAGGAGTTCACTTGCCAGTTTAGCTCAGTTGGGACCAACATTTAGGAGTGATTGAGTTCAAGAAGATTTGCAGGACTGCACAGGAATAGATTCATTTTAACTCATTTTTCCTTTTAAATTAAGCTACCATGGAAGAGTAGGAAACCCAATATTGGTAATGGATGATAAACAGAAGTGTAAAGCTGTGCATATCCCACCCTTGGAAGTGTCCAAGGCCCGGCTGGACAGGGCTTGGAGCAATCTGGGATAGTGGAAGGTGTCCCTGCCCATGGGAGAGGGGGAAACTGAATGAGCTATAAGGTCCCTTCCAACCCAAACCATTCCATGATTCCATGAGAGACACTGAGCAGTCAGACATGGAATATCCCAAGCATTTCCCAGCCTGGGAGGATGCAGAAGGTGAGAGAGGAGCAGCAATGGTGCTGCTGGATGGAGACCCTGCACTTCACACGTGCGCTGATGTTGCTCCGCTGAAGTCGGACGGAGCTAAAATATTCCGGCAGTTTCCCAGTGGAGACTCCCCCAATCCTTCAGTTGGCTGCAGACTTCATTGAAGGCCCTCACAGTAACCAAGGTGGGAAAACTGGCTTGGATGGTGTCCCTTTAAACCTCCCTCAGTGCTGGAAAACAAGGCTGTATCCAGGCTGGTGCTTGTCCACGTGTCTCACTCCCCAGTCGCCGCATGAGTTCCGACCTGCTCACAGATTCCCGGGAAATGTTTGTAACTCCTCGCCCTGCAAACATTTCCTGCAGTGGTGGGGTCAAGCGAAGACCTCTGTGCCTTGTGTGTCTTCAGCACATCTGAGCTGCCATCACCCAGCGATTGTTTCTGAAAACGTGACGAGTTTGGTCCCAATTCTGTTTGTTTCAAGCTCATTTTGTGTTAACTCAAGACCGAGGCAGGACAGGACGTGACAAACACATCCTGCGGTGCTCCTGGCTCAGAAGGAATTAATTGCTGGAAACTTGGCCAGAAAAGTGGGGTTTGGAGCCGGGGGTTTCAGATAAGCTGGAGATAAGGGTTTGCATGGGATCATCCCTGGGTGCATCCTGCGCTGAGGGCCTTTCATGCAGCTGCTCCTTCGGGAAGCGGAGCCCAGGCTGTCCCTGGACCAGGATTTCATGGAATGGTGAGAACAGCAGCTCCTCCCCAGCAGTCCCTGGGTGGCCTGAAGCCATGGGTGATAAGAGAGCCTCTCATGTTTCAGGTTTGAGGAGCAGACACTGTTTATGTTGAGCAGCAGCACCTTCCTCCCCTCGGGGCTCCTCTTCATCCCCTCCGCGGCTGCTCAGGCCCGGCTTATCGGGGCCTCCCTGTGCCAAAGGAAACAGCTCGGCCCCCCCAGCCTTATCCGGGCAGAGCTGATTTGCAGGAGATGACAGCACCTTTCCCATTCCACCGCAGGAGCAGCCGCTTGGGGAATGCAGCTGGAGCCGCCCCAAGAGGCGCCGGGAGGTTTTTGGGATGGCAGGAGGAGGAGGGGAGCAGAGGGTGCTGCCCTGGGGCGAAGCAGGAACAGCGGGAGGCTGAGGATGGAGCAACTGGAGCACTCAGCACGTTCCATATATGGAGAAACTTTGGGAACAACCTCCCAAGAACTGGAGGAAGCCTCACCGATGGAGGCATCTCGGAACAGTCCAGGCAAGGCTGTTCCCAACACAGGGAACATCCCGGCGCTGGGAATCACCTGGGCGTCCCACAGAGCATTTTGGGAGACTAGAGGGGAACAAAGACTTCCCAACCCCCTCCTGCCATGCCCAGCCGTGCCCTGCATCCCACCCTGGCACCGCTGGGCGCTGCTAAGGAGAATAAGACCGAGCACGACCAGAACTAGAGCTCTGGTGGGACCGAGCCGTGTCCAGCACCGGGGATATCGGCAGGGACTGGGGCAGGAACACAAACGCCCCCTGAGGTTTGCATCTTGACCACAAAACAAAGTCCCCAAAAATGGGCCTCGGTGTGCAATGTTACATTTTGCTGCAGAGGGTACCTGCCCCCGGCGCAGCTCCGCACTTCCCTCTTGGTTGATTCTTCCCCTCTGGCAGATATTTGCCAAGGTTATTTTATAAACTCCTCTCTATTTATAGCCCAGCTCCTTCAGCTCTAATGAGATAATCTTCTGGCATCTCACCATCACTAATATTTACTTTGATGTTTAAAATAACATCTTCTGAGGGATTGATTTATCTTTAAAAAAAAATTTAAAAAAACACCTTTAAAACATAATCAAAGCAAAGAAAGAAATGAGTGGAGCAGTGGGGCCGAGCGCCTGGGGATGCACAAGGAGTCGGTGACACTGCAACTTTTTCAGGGCAGACTCTTTATAAATCCTCTGAGCACATCAGGAGGGAGAGAGGCATTGGCAGCTCCTGAAGATGGAGAGAGAGACAGGGAAAGAGGGAGAGAGAGCGCGGGCTGTGTTTATTCTCAGGAATGAAGGCAGCGAGGAACGCTTCATTCTGCAGCGGGGCTCGGAGCTGCTGCTCTCTGTAACTGAGAGCTTCGCCCCGGGCAGCCCAGCAGAGGAGATTTGGGGTTTAGAGCAGCAAACATTCGATCCCTGGGTTAATGCAATTAAAAAAGTGCAGCCGAGAGGGGCTGGGGGAGGCGGGGGAGCAGCGCACGAGATCCCGGCTCCTGCTGCCTGCAGCCACTTTGAAACACAAGCCTGCGTTTTTATGGAAACTCTGAATGTTGGGGAAGGGTGAACATGGTTTTCATTCTCATAAATGTTTTTCCAGCGTGCAAGGCTCTCCGGGCTCATTCCTTCTCCAGGGAGACGGTTCTGATTTCAAAGAACATTCGCGTTCCCTCCACCCCAGACCACCCCACTCCAACCTCAAAGAGTCTCCTCTGGTAAAATTATTTTAAAGAGCGTTTTACCTTTTCGAGTGCTTTCCCTTCTTTCTTCTTTTTTTTTTTTTTTCCCTCTTTTAATTCCTTCAGCTTCTCTCTCTCTCTCTCTCTCTTTTTTCTCTTCTTTTCCCAGCAGCAGCCAAAAGCTCCTCTCTCCCCCTCAGCCCTGCGCGTGTCAGAAAGTTTCCAGGCTGAGGGTTTGTGTCGCCTTCCTCAAGAACCTTCTTCTGTCAGACCCAGGCAGAGCTGGAGCTGGAGCCTTTGCTAAAAAGTCTCCTTTCAGGAAGTGAGCAGTAATAAGAGAGCGGCTCGGAGGCAGCACATGGATAGGGGCTGCTCGAGAAAAAAAAAAAAAAGAAAGAAAGAGGGAGAAAAAAAAAAACAACAAACCAACAACTTTGCTCAGGAATTTTGCCAGGATTATCCAAAAGAGAAAAAAAAAAAAAAAAGGAAAAAAGAAAAAAAATCCCCAAACCCACAAGGCTGGAAAAGTCCCGCCCTGACTGCTGACATCAGTGCAGAAGGCAGGTCTTGGCTGAAAGAGTATAAAACTAATCAGCCTTTCTGTGGAGGAGCAGGGAGGGAGCTCGGGGCAGCCCTGGAGGCGATGCCGGCGGCTCCCCGGTGGATAAAACATCCCAGGAAAAGCCATAAGCAGAGAGCCCGTGCTGATAGTGCGGACAAAGCAGATAAAGCAAGCCAGGATTGGTTTTGGTTTGGTTCCCCCCCCCAACAACAAACACCACCCCCATCCTTCATTTTAACCGGAGCTTTCCAAATGCTTTTAAAAACCCAGGGAGTGTGTGAGGAAATGGCCTGAAAGGCAGCCGTGCTCACAGCAATGGCAGGGATTGGCTTTGAATCGAAAAAAAGCCCTCAAGAACTCGCCGATGTTTTCAGAAGTCCCTTCCCTCTGCAGTTACATCATTCGGGCCCCGCTGGCTCCGCTGATCCCGGCATTCTCCTGTCCTGCTGCCACCGTGGAGTGTCCCACCGAGGACAACCCACCTCCAAAGTGGAGAATAAGCACTGGAAATAACCAAATGCTGCTTCTTTCCAAACAACCCCCGCGCAGGACACCTCAGAGATCAGCAACAATGAAAGGCAGGAGCTCATTTCCTCCTCCCTTCTGAAGGCGGCTCTGGGATTCCAAAGCTGAGGAGAGAGAATTACCTGGCAGTGCCGCAAATGTTGGAAAAAGGAGACTTTCCGAGCTGCCCTGCTTTTCCCTGGGAAGAGAGAGGGGCCCTGGGGAAAGGATGGAAGCTCCAGGGTGTGGATGGACCCCCAGCCTGAGCCCTCTCTGGGGACAGAGCAACCCCAAAACCACCCCGGAGGTGCCTTTTCTTCCAGGAGGATTTGAATGAACAGTTAAGGGGTGCGAAGTTGCCAGGGGGAGATGTAACATATATAAATATATTATCTATATGTATTAAAGCAAACTCCCTGAACCTGAGACCCCGGCAGGGGATTGCAGGGGGGCTCCGGGGCAGTGAGAGGGGATTTGCACCCCTGGGCAGTTGGCGTGGATGCCAGGACAGCCCCTGCAGCCTCGTGTCCTGCCGTGACCCTTCCAGGCACTGCCAGCGCCAAAGCCACGGGAGCTCCTGGCCACGGTCCCTGGTGCCACCCAGGCTGCCCCTGCACCAGCCTGCAGCCACCAGACCGTGAGATGGGGATGGAGAAAGAAAAAAGCCTCAAAGGCCTGGCCAGCTCCATGTCCTGATGGGATGCTGGCCTGAAAAAAACAAACCAAAGGGATGAAGGAAAAAGCAAGAAGCTGTGGTATTTTTGTGGCAGATCCTCCTGGATCCTCTGCTGTCAGCAAAGCAGGATGAACCTGAGAAGGAGTTGTGCCAGCCGTAATTCATGTTCTGCCATGAGTTTGTTTAAAGCCTTTTTTTGAAGCCCTCTGAATGCCCCTCCTAGGATGGAGCAGCAGCAGGAGGTGCCCAGGAGGGACCTCCTGAGTCCCCCAGCATTTTGTGCTGCCTGGAAGGTTTCCTGATCCGAATAGCCCTGAAAAAACAAGGAAAACATCCTTTGCTCCCAGGAGGAGCTGGCTGAGGGTGGGAGATCACAGTCCCCAGCTCCACTCCAGCCACTCTCTCTGTCCAGACTGGAAAGGGCTGGCTCTGCTCTGGAAAACTGAGTTCAAAGGGACTGGGATTGATTGCTGGGCTGGATTTTGGGCCAGTTCCCTGGCTGGGTGGACAGAGTGGTTTCCTTCCTCCCCAGGCCACGCTGGCCATTGTCTGAGCCCCCAGAGCACACCCAGAAAAGAGCAACTGAACAAAATATTTGGGGTTTAATTGAATGGTGCTGCTGCTGGCCAAGGGAAGACTAATTGCTGCGAGCGTGGCCCGGTGCCATTCCAGGGGTGTTCTGTCTGCTGGAGCTGGTCTCAAACACACTCAGCATGGAACGAACAGGGACTGAGGGGCAGATTCCCAGTTTTCCTTCCCCGGAGAGTGGCTCTGTTCTGCCAGACCCTTTGGAAAACTTCTTTTCCGTTGATTTGCAGAATTTCCAGTCCCTCCTGGGTGGTAAATACAGAGTTAGAGACTCCTGACTTAAAAGGCAAATTCCCCCAACCCAACACTGCTCTGAGAACCCTCAGATTTGCACCAGACCAGCTCCAAAACCGGGCTTTACTCCAGTCTTGACCTGTCTCTGAGGAGGGGATGGAGCTGCACAACCCTCACAAGCCAAGACCTCCATCACCTGCACAAATCCTGGAAAACAGGGAATGGTAAAAAGACTAGAGGCTCACAGCAAAGAGGAGGAGGTGATAAATAGCATAAAGAATAGGAATTTTCAGTCCCTAAGGTCGCTAGAAAGTTTATTTTCCAGATGAGTTTGTTATCAGAAACCGCCTGAAAATCTGCCTGAAAAAATGGTTTTGCAGGCAAGAAACAACCCCCAAATTTCATCTCCAAAATCACCTAGCTCCTTCCTCCCCCTAGGATGAGGAGACGATGCTGAATTTCCAGCAGATATTTGAAATCCTCGCTGTCTGGGGCGGGGGGATGGAGAGGAGCGTGCCTGGCTCCGGGAGCAGCCCGGGGACACTGCACCCTCCTGTGGCTGCACGGAGCGCGCCGGGTCCGGCCGGGATGCTGGGATCCCTCGGGGATGCTGGAAACACCCTGGGATGACGGAAACCCCACTGGGATGATGGAAACCCTCCGGGATGCTGGAATCCCTGCTGGGATGATGGGAACCCTGCCAGGATGATGGAAATGCCGGGGGGATGATGGAAACCCCACTGGGATGATCAAAACCCTGCCAGGATGATGGAAACCCCATTGGGATGATGGAACCCCCATTGGGATGATGGAAACCCTGCTGAGATGATGGAAACCCCGCTGAGATGATGGAAACCCTGCTGGGATGCTGGGAACCCTGCCAGGATGATGGAAACCCCATTGGGATGATGGAAACCCCAGGGGGGTGATGGAAACCGTGACAGGATGATGGGAACCTTCCGGGATGATGGAAACCCCACTGGGATGATGGAAACCCCGGGGGGATGATGGAAACCCCCTGGGATGATGGAAACCCCACTGGGATGATGGAAACCCAACTGGGATGCTGGAAACCCCGTTGGGATGACGGAAACCTCACCAGGATGATGGAATCCCTGCTGGGATGATGGGAACCCTGCCAGGATGATGGAAATGCCGGGGGGATGATGGAAACCCCACTGGGATGATCAAAACCCTGCCAGGATGATGGAAACCCCATTGGGATGATGTAAACACCCTGGGATGATGGAACCCTGCCAGGATGATGGGAACCTTCCAGGATGATGGAAACCCCACTGGGATGCTGGAAACTCCGGGAGGATGATGGAAACCTCACCAAGGATGATGGAAACCCCATTGGGATGCTGGAAACCCCCTGGGATGATAGAAACCCCCTGGGATGATGGAAACACCCTGGGATGACGGAAATCCCCTGGGATGATCAAAACCCTGCTGGGATGATGGAAACCCCATTGGGATGATGGAAGCACCATGGCATGATGGAAACCCTGCTGAGATGGTGGAAACACCCTGGGATGATGGAAACCCTGCTGGGATGATGGCCTGAACCCCAGGGAAGCACAAAGACCGACACTTCCAGGCTGATTTGGCGCTTCCCGGTGGTGCTGGATGACGCCCAACGCATCCACCCCGCACGGCACCGAGGCCAGGCCTCATTTGAAGGCTTGAAAAGGCTGCAGACTCCGTCCCAGCTGCCATTAGGACGCACAGGGAACGGTGCTGAGGCGTGATGGGGTAATTCTGTGTAAGCATTCTGTACATAAAATGAAATATTCTCCCTCCCTTGCTATGTCTGAACTGCAGGGCCTGGGCAGAGTTCCCAGCTCTGGCTCTACATCACAGCCTGGCCCCAAGTCCATGTTGGGACAAGCTCCTTGGCCACAGACTCACCCTTTTTATGGCTGTTCAGCACCCAACACAACAAAGCTCCATTCAGCCCTTCAGCTACTGCAGCAATAAACAAAGTGCTCGGCTTTGTTTGGAGCCCAGAGGCTGCAGGTTGAGAACCTTCGGGCGAAACAAGAGGGGTTTTTTTTCGACCGGGACACAGACATGTGAACTAATTGCCCAACAGTAAAGCTGGGCTTAATTAGTCCCAGGTGTTAAATAAAATAGGGTCGGTGTTTCCCAAACGTGTAACGCCGGCTGGAAGGAGCCACAGGCTTTGAGAGCGGAGCCATCAAGAAGTGATTGTCCAGATCGTTGTGCCTGATCCCAGAATTTTGTGGGGATTTTGGGGCAAAGGACAAACATTCAGGTGGGTTTTGCTGAGGGCGCTGCAGGGGAGGGGTGTTGGGGTGCTGCATTTTCCCCTCAGGATCTCACCTTGTCCTTGGAAAAAGCTTTGTTGTGGATTTCTGGGTAAATGTCGTGAACAGCTCCAGGTGAAAATGTAAACAAAGGGCTCCTGGGGGGATTCGGCAACGACATTCCGTGGGGCAGAGGGATGCTCAGGGACACCTTGTACTCTGCCAATCCAACCTTATTCCCAAATTCTTTTATTCCAGTCAATCCTGAGCATCACTAAGCTCATCCTGCTGGGATCAGGGCCTTCCTTAGTCCTGACTTCTACAGTACAATTTTCTGCCAGAAAAAGCAAAAAACTTTGGGATTGTCCTTGGGACACTTTGTCCTTGGGACACCTCTTTGCATTCAGCAGGAATTAGTCGTGGCCAGGTTGGAGCATCCTGATCCGGTGGGAGATGTCCCTGCCCCATGGCAGGGGGTTGGAACAAGATGGGCTTTAAGGTTCCTTTCCAACCCAAAGCATTCCATGATTCTGTGGTGCTGCAGCCTTTCTCCAAGGCTGGCCCTTGTCCCTGTACCCATCAGTTCCAGGACAGGTGGCAGCGAGATGGGGATGAAACATGGGGATTTTTCCTTCTGGAAAGGGAGACCTGGCCCTGAGGAGCAGCTGGAAACCCTGCAAAACATAAACACCCTTTGGTGGCACTGGAGCTGGACGGTCCCCAGCCCAGCTGTCAGTGGTGGGACCAAAGCTGGATGGTTCCCAGCCCAGCTGTCAGTGGTGGCACTGGAGATGGAATGTCCCCCAGCCCTGCTATCGATGGTGGCACTGGAGATGGAAGGTCCCCAGCCCAGCTGACAACATTCTGGCCACTCTGGCACTACAAAGAGCTGATCACTGAAATAGGGAGGAGAACCAGGCCATGAGAGGCTTCTTGGGTTCCTGAGCCAGCTCTGGTCCATCAGAGCTCCCAAGTAGGCCTTCACAGAGGGCCTTTCTCAGTAGCTCCTGGCTTGGATGTGGAAAATCCAAAGAAATTCAGTTTTCCTTACTCCTCCATGATTTCCAAGAGGCACAGCCTGGTGTGATAACGGCTCTGACAGGAGTGGGCAGCCAGGGGGGGGTCGGGCTCTGCTCCCAGGGAACAGGGACAGGATGGAGGAAATGGCCCCAAGCTGTGCCAGGGGAGGCTCAGGGTGGACATCAGGAGGAATTTCTCCATGGAAAGGGTGGTCAGGCCTTGGCAGGGGCTGCCCAGGGAGGTTTAGAGTGCCCATCCCTGGAGGTGCCCAAGGAAGGCCTGGAAGTGGCACTCAGTGCTCTGGGCTGGGGACAAGGTGGGGATGTGGCACAGCTTGGACTCGATGATCTCAGAGGGCTTTTCCAGCCCAGCTGATTCTGTGATCCTGTGGCAAAGACCCTCATGCACAGAGATTCCCTTCCCACCAACATCTGCTTGGTTGGAGCTGCTCAAGAAGAGAACTTCGCTCCCCAAGCAATGTCTCCCCCTAAAACATTCATTTAAACAACAACAGCTCCTCACCACCTCCCTCTGATCTGTTCTCTTCCACAGCAGACCCCTGCCCTGGCACGGGGAAGATCTCAGAGCTCTTTCACTCCTCAGAGCAGCACAGCTTTTGTTTGATCTCCTTTCCTTTCCTGTGAAACAAGGAAATAGGGTCACATTTCAGAGAAACCCAGCTAGAGGTGGTTTGCGAATGCCGGAGCTCTCACTGGATGCTGCGGCCTCTTCTTTCCCAAAATCGGCACAACCCTCACTCAACAGAGATTATTTTCCCTCTTTTTTCCTTTCCTGCTTCCCAGCTGCTGTAGGGGAGCCCCTGAAGCCGCTGTGTTCCTCAGCAGAGCAGGTAAGAGGCACTTTTTGATCACTGCTGGTGTCTTGGGTGGCGGTTCTGTCATGGCTGCTCTGCTCCCTGCCCGGTGCCTTTCTGCAGCACCAGGGGGTTCGGAGGGAGGATCCCGTGAAATGTTGGCGTTAAGATTCCAGATTAATTCCTCACGTGACCTTTCTCTTCCCACTGATCACTCCACTGGAAAAAAACGGACTTGAGTTGGGGGCATCACGTCCTTTTGGAGGCTGAGGGGGTTTAGACGGGTCAGAAGATGAGGGGATGATGGCTCGTGGTCCAACATTCTTGGCCAGCCATCCCCGTCCCTTTGCCTCTGGACATGGCATCAGAACTCTGGAAGCTTCTCTTTAAACTTCCTGCAGGCCTCAGAGGCACCGTGGAAAGGTTTAGGGTCTCAGTGGCAGTGTAGGAAGGGTTAGGGTCTCGGTGGCAGTGTGGGAAGGTTTAGGGTCTCGGTGGCAATGTGGGAGGATTTAGGATACCTGGCACCTGCTGGATAATGCTCCAAACACTCCGGAGCACTTCAGGGATTTGCTGCTGGCCATCCTTACAACAAACAAAAATCCAGAGGCAAAGTCACTTTTATTTCCTTGGATTTCTTTGGCATCTCCTCTGCTGCTACTCGGTGAAAACAGGCACAGCTCCAAATCAGCCCAAACACAGTCTGGGGTGTTAGGGAATAACCTGGGACAAGGGAAAGGTGGGTTTGAACCTCAGAAAACCTTTGCTATCCATTAGACTGGGAATAAACCCCACAGGGACACCAGGAAAGCCCATCCCAGGGAAGAACTGGAGAAGGGATCAGGCTCCTCACTGGCAGGGGGTGAGCAGAGGGATCTGTGGGGCTGTGCTTCCTGATTTATTTATTTATGATTCTGCTGTTTTCAATCCCTCGTCCTCCTTTTCCCTCCTGGGAAGAGGGACCCAATTCTCTGGAAAATTTTCTTATGCTGCCAGGAATGGGGTTTCCTAAAGAAATGTGGGTGATGCCATGGTAGGATTTAGAGCTCACACATATAAATATAAAACTTTAAAAGTTAATTCCCATTAAGAACTTAGGAAAGAGGCTTTCCTGGAAACTCTCAGATAACCAGGACGATGCCATAGTCTCTCTGTAAAGCACCCAGCTCCACAAAAAGCAGAAATCCTGGGAATGCCCAGCTTCCATCCATGATGCAAACCCACTCAACCAGGCACAGAGCTTGAGCTGCAAAGGTCAGGAAGGACAAAGATGTGTCAGTTAAGCCGAGCTTTTCCTCACCCAAACCCTGAGCAGGTGGGACTGGAGTCACAAAAATAGAGAGGCTGAAGGCAAAGGGTGGCAATGAAAGGATTTCTTTCACCTCTGATATTTGGGGTTGAGTTGGGTAGCGTGGCTGGGAAGAGAAAGGAGCAGGGAGCGGCTCTTTGTGGGGCAAAGCGGGAAATTCTGGAGGGTTGGAAACACTCAAAAATTCAAATAATTGTTCCCGGGTGATTGAAGGCCTCACACATTTTGTTTAGTGCTTGATTTCCCAGGAATTTCTGTGGACTCATAGGGAGGATTAGATGGTTTCAGCAAATGGATGGGTTGGGAATTAAAGCTGTGGAATCCCAGAATGGTTTGGGTTGAGAGGGACCTTAAATCCCATCCAGTGCCACCCCTGCCATGGCAGGGACACCTCCCACTGTCCCAGGCTGCTCCCAGCCCCAATGTCCAGCCTGGCCTTGGGCACTGCCAGGGATCCAGGGGCAGCCCCAGCTGCTCTGGGCACCCTGTGCCAGGGCCTGCCCACCCTGCCAGGGAACAATTCCTGCCCAAGATCCCATCCAGCCCTGCCCTCTGGCACTGGGAAGCCATTCCCTGGCTCCTGGCCCTCCAGGCCTTGTCCCCAGTCCCTCTGCAGCTCTCCTGGAGCCCCTTTAGGCCCTGCAAGGGGCTCGGAGCTCTCCCTGGAGCCTTCTCCTCTCCAGGTGAGCACCCCCAATGTTTAATGCTTGGGTAACATAATACAGGCTTTAAGTACATCCTAAAGTATAGACATAGATACAATAAATACAGTTAATATAATATAATGAATAATATTAAAAGATATTGAAAGATATTGAAAGATATTAAAATATATTACATTATATTATATTATATTATATTATATTATATTACATTATAATACAAGCTATCAGTCTATTGCTTAGTCCCTAGAGCAGGAATGTGCATTTTTAAACACAGCTTTGATCCCTGGATGTGCTGATTTAGCCTTGTAGTATCCCAGAGGCACCAGGAAAGGCTCTGCTGGGTGTGGGATTGAACGGGCACAGCAGAGAGAGCCCAGCACATGGAACAGATCCCATGGGGGCCATGGGCAGCTCCCACAAAATCCAAACAGAGCCCGGCATCAAATTCCAGCCTCAGTGAGGGAGGCAGCGAGGGTAGAACACGAACCAGCCCGAGATAACTCCATTTGCCCACATCCCACCCAAATCACTGGAACAAAACCCCTTTGCCATCGTAATTAAAAACAAACACAATGCCCTGGCCAGATCTGACCCTTTCATTTCCCTCTGCCTCAGCTTTCTACTTGGAAAATAGGGATGCCAAGCTGCCAGTGAGGGGAGCATTGCCACACTCAGGGAATGTGGGAGCAGATTCCCACCGCCCCTGGCAAATCAGCGCTCGCGTGCGGGGATGTCCTGACCCCGCAGAGAGGAGCACTTCTTGCAGCACAGGAGCTCATGTGCACCCCTCTCACTTCCCAGTTGTCTTCATTTCCCTCTTCAGAATTTCCTCTTTGGGAATTTCCTCTTTGGGAATTTCCTCTGGCCACCCTGTAGTCCTGCCCAGCCAGGATTCCTGTTTAATCCCCAGAAGACAGATGAAGACAGGAACGCTCTCTCTCTGCTTTGAAAGAAAGTTCGAGCACTGCTCAGGCAAAGTCTGAGCTCCCACTCCCTGGAGACCCTTCCAGAGCATCACCCACCACCAGGACATTCCACACGTGGGATTTTGGGCCCTCAGCTGGATCCTGCAGAATTCCCTTCCTTGTGGCAGGTTGGATTTCAGCCTTAGGTTCATCTTTCCTCTGTTAAAACTCCAACCAGAGCATCTGATGCTCAATAAACGTCCCTGCTCCGAAACTTTCTGTTTTAATTTTCCCCTTTCTGACCTTCCAGCCAGGAGATTCCAGTGCAGGCTCCATCAGTCCAGGTTTCCATTGCCCTGGCTCTTCTCCACAGAGCTGGGAAAGCGTTTCCTGGGGTGTCAAACATTCCCTGGGCAATCCAGGAGCCATTCCCCACTGCCCTGGGAGCAGCAAGAACCAAAGGGGGAATGTGGGGACCTCAATTCCCAATACCGTGACATTTGCAGCAGAAGCAGGACCTCAGATTGCTCCTGACCCCTGGGGTTCACCATCCCAGCATCTCCCAGTTCAAGCCAAGCTTGGCCAAGCCCTGCTTTGATAAATCATAGAACTGAAGCCTCTCCAGCCATTCTTTGGCTTCCAGCAGGATCCAGGAGTCCCTCAGTGACAGAATTCTTTCAGCAGGGACAGATGCACCCAAACCCCACAGGATAAATGCTGAAAAATTTGAAACTTTATGCAGGGCTTGTCACCTGAACCTTGGGAGACACCCACAGTCATTTTATTATTTTATTTTATTCTCTTTATTCTTTTTATTCTGAATGAGCCCGAAGTTCATGGCAAAGCAACCACTTCACCTCCTGGGTGCCCCTGAGGGGACGAGACAACACAAAATTCCTGCAGGGAGTTCAGGACTCAGACAGATTTAGGGCTCTGGCACAAGGAATGGGGTAAGAGGCTTCAGGTAATGCCAGATTTTTCTGAAAATCCCACGGGATTTTAGAACAGCACAAGAACTTCAGTTCTGAGCCTCGCTGGCTGTACAAGAGGAGGTGTAAAGGTGACCAAGGATTGTTCCTTCACAGCCCCAGATCCCAGATTCCTAGAGCTGGAATGTCCTTCCTGGGGGTAGAACAGTGCTAACACAAGTGTTTTACCTGGGAAAACTCCAGCCCATTGCTGGGAGCTCCTCTACCTCCCTCATCATCCTCACCCTCAGGACAGGGATCATCAATGTCACCCCTCAGCCACCCCGAAATCCAGAACTAATGTGGCACAAGGGCAGAGCAGCAGCAGCACCTCTGCAAGGAGCAAAGCTCTCCTCACCCTGGACAAAACCTGGGCTCAAGCCTTGGAAGGGACAGGGAACAGGGAAATGCTTTTGGGAGAATCCCTCCAGGTGTTGCAGGTGGGAGCTCTGAGCTCCCAGAGCAGACAGGAGCAATTTTAAATCTTTCCTGGACACATCCAGGGAACGGCTGGAGCTGGGTCAGGGCTGGGATGGATCCCAGGGAAAGGTTCTTCCCCCCGAGGCTGCTGGGCACTGCCCAGGCTCCCCAGGGAATGGGCCCGGCCCCGAGGCTGCCAGAGCTGCAGGAGCGTTTGGACAGCGCTCTCAGGGATGCCCAGGCTGGGGTTGTTGGGGTGTCTGGGCAGGGCCAGGGGTTGGATCAATGATCCCTGAGGGTCCCTTCCAGCTCAGGATATTCTGGGATGCTCAGAAAATCCTCTGCTGCAAGAGTTAAATCCCAAAGCAGAACCTTGAGCCTCCCAGTTCACCCACCTGGAGCCTTGGCAAGGGCTTGGAGTGGCTGGGATGGAGTGAGTGGGACTCTCTGGATTCTGTCTGGGGCTGGGTTGGGCAGCACTGGATGAGAAAACTGCGAAGCAGAAATCCCTGAGCAGCAAAAGCACCATTTCTGGGGTTGTTTGATCCACCAACGACACCAGGAGTGCTCCAGCACCTGCAGAAAATACGTGAAGCCTCAAACCTTCTTTTGTGACAATTTCACCCAAACCAGTCACTCTCTCCCAGCACTTCAGAGATGTTTCTGCCTGTCAGGAATTAACTGGACAGCAAAGACAGGCAGAGCCTGAACTGGAAGAGATCCCAGCCCCAGCATCACTCAGTGATTGACTCCAACCCTGAGCTCAGATCTCACAGAAAATACTTCTGCCTCCAAGATGCCCAACACAGCCACATTTTTCTCAGATTCCCTCTTATTTTGGCCAAAAAAACCCCCAGGGGCTGAGTGTTTTAAACCCTAAAAGTCTCTTGCAATACCAACCAATTTGTGCCTCTGGAAAGCTAAACAATTCCTCAGCTGAGCCTCTGCAGTAACTCTGGTGGGCCAGGGAAGAACAGAGTATTCAGGGGTTTGGCTCTCCTGCTTTCTGTCTCACTACAAAACTCCCAGTGCTGCTCTCTGAAGCAGAGTGAACCCTTAGAACTCGATTTTGGAAAGGTGCAGGCAGCACTGAGCACCCTGGAAAGCAGATCGCAGCCGAATCTGTTGTTGAGATTTGCAGCACACGTGGAAAGTGCTGGGTTTTTCAGTGAAAACCATGACTTTTCCTGTCAGACGTTTGTGCAGATCCAGTAGATTGCTCATGAGCACGTCCATGTACGGTTCACCCCTCCGTTTTTATCTGGGTTCTGATCTTTCACACACAGGGCTCCGGAGGCAGAGGTGGGAGTGCCCAGCAGAAATAAAATATCCCAGCCAGAGCTTTGTTTCATTAATGCAGCCCTGGGGAGGAGTGTGAGACTGAGCACGTGTCCACAAACCGGTGGAAAAGCATCTCCCAGTTTCTGTAGCAAGGTCCTGTTGTCGTGGTCACCTCCAGGCCAGAGGGGGAGGGATGGAAGAGGGTCCTGCCAGAGCCAAACTGGGCAGACTGGGCACAGACTCCAGAGCTGTGGCTGAGCTGGGAAAGCATCCAGGAAATCCTGCCCCGAGGAATGCCATTTGGATGCAGAGGCAGACGAGAGTGTGGAGAAAAGCCCCACAGCCACAGTGGAACGGGGCAAGGGATGCCAGAGGGACGGGAGGAACGCTCAGGGGTGCTCGGGGCTGTCTGTGCCTCCCCAAAATCAAATCACAGGGGTTAAACAGCTCCAGGCCCTTCTGGGAACTCAGCTGGGCCCAAGTAGGGCAGGAGAGGCCCTGCTCAGCTGCCAGGGCCCTGCATTCCCTGGGATGTGGAGGGATTTCCACCCCGGCTCTGCTGGAAGTGCTGAATAAAAGCTGCTGGCTCTGTGAAGTGGCTGGGGGGGAAATAAGAACTCTGCTCTCAGTGCCCCAAAACACTGCCAGGAACATCCCCCACAGCTTAGAGGGATCTCCAGCATCAATCCCCATTCCTCTGACCACAGTGTTCTCCCTGGAAATTCATGTCCGTGGGTTCTTGCTGTCCCCCAGGTCCAGCTGGGGCGGGGGAGCACAACACGAGGGCCCCAAAGGTTTTCTGTGGGGCAGCATTAACTCTCCCCTGCTCCTTCTAGTGTCCCATCCAAGAGGGAAATGCTGGGTTTTGCTTGCCATGGGATGTTCAGCTGCAAGGTCACCTCAGAGTTTTTTCTGCTGGGTGGAAAAGTGAAGGGAGAGGTGGATTTTGCCCATGTGAGAACAGCCTGAGCACGGGCAGGTATTGGTCAGTGCAACCTCCCCTTGAGAGCACAGGAAGGACAAACACCAGGAACTCACCAGACCGTGCAGAATGAGGGGTTTTTTTTCACCTCGGTCCTGATGACTGAGTTATAAAAAAGTGCCAGAGAATATTTACTGCTGTGCACGGGGACGGCTCCACTCTCCTTTCACACAAAAACACCACTGAAAATGTCACCAGCACGAGCAAAATCCCTCTGTGTTCGGTGTTTTCCAGTTTTCCACAAAAGACTGATGGAACTGGAAATCACATTGGCCCCAGAAAAACACTGGAAGTAGGATTTTCCCCAGTGGAACTCAGGATTGCAGGAATTAGACATGGGAAAGTCCTGTGAGCTCATCCCAGGTTCTTCCTGCCCGGGGAGGATTGTTCCCATTCCCTGATCCCCTGGCTGGCAATGGGACTTCCACTCTCCCCCTGTCCCACATCCTGATGAATCTTCTTGCTTGGAAATGTTTCTTGGTACCCAGACTTCCTTTCCACTCATTAATTTCTTCTGCTTTATCCCTTTATCATCTTTATCAGCACATCCAAGCCAGTTTTTCCTCTCTGAAAGAAACTTGTGCTCCTCAGATGCTTCTCCTTCACTCTCAGATGTTCCCCCATCGCTCTTGGCCAACAATTAATGTTCATCCCCATCCCCCAGGGCTGAGCCCATCAATCAGCCCAGCCAGGCCCTTCATCTCTTTCACTGCTCTCTCCTGAACTTGTCACGTTTCCAACACTTTGAGGCTCAAATCACCCTCCCAAAAGAACTCATTTCAACCTCACCACTGTGCTGGGAACATGGGACTGAGCCCCAGGGCTGGTGTTTATTTTATTCTTTCATTTTTAAACTGCAGGGGACGTTCAGGTCTGGTCTGTGCAGACTGAACTCCTCTTGCTGTGTCTGAGGAGCAGTGAGAGCACCCAGGGCTCCTCCAGCTCTTCCCCCCCTGGCAGCAGCTTTCACCCTCTGTGCCCACAGGAATATTCTGCTATAAAAAGGAACCCAACACATTCATTTTGTGGTGCTGGGAGCTGCTGGTGGCCCCCTCACCTGGGCTTTCAAAGATTGAGAAGCCCCGTGACTCACAGCCAGCAGAGCCCCCGGCACTGCAAGCACAGAGAAGCTGCTTTGGTGTCTCAGCCAACTCCAGAGCTGCACATTTCTGTATTTCTACATTCCTAACCTGCCCAAAGCCCCTCCAGCAGGGCTACAGAAGGCTGTGTCCCTGCTCCAGGCACTCCTGGAACACAGGAGCTGCCGTGCCCCACTGGAAGGGGAGGATGGAGCAGCTCCAACATCTGCTGCAGATGTTCAGAGACCACAGTGGTCTGGGGGAGCTGGAACTTCCACCTGGCACTGCCCCAGGCAGAACCCCCTGTCCAGTGGCCGTGGGCAGTTCTGGGGCAGCTCAGGGCTCAGGGAAGCTTTGGTGTTGTCCAAGCAGAGGTGACCAACACGTGGCACCGACAGAGCAGCAGCACAACAAGCTCAGTGCTGGTTTGGGTGGCAACTGCTGGGTTTGGGGTGGATAATGGGGAGAAATTCCTTACTCAGAGGGTGCTGAGGCCCTGGCACAGGGTGCCCAGAGCAGCTGGGGCTGCCCCTGGATTCCTGGCAGTGTCCATGGCCAGGATGGACGGGGCTTGGAGCACTCTGGGACAGTGGAAGGTGTCCCTGCCCATGGCAGGGGTGGGATGGGATGGGATTTATGGTCCTTCCCAACCCAAACCATTCCATGGTTCTGTGGTTCCCTGTTTCAATTCTCCTCTCCAGGAGGGACTTGCAGAGCTGCAGGGGTGGCTCTAGAGGAGAGCTTTGAACCAGAAATGTACAAAATGCCACATCTGCACAGAGATGCCACCCCGAATGAGAACGCCTTAAAAATCCACCTTGGGAAGCAGGCAGAGGAGAAGGGAGGAGAGTTTGGACAGAACCATCCGTGTCTGGAATCAGCCACCACGCAGAGCCAGAGCAGAGCCTGTGCTCAGCAGGGAGGTGTCAGGGAGACACAACAACCATTCCCCCTCAGAGCTCAGTGGAGGCAGAATCCCTGAAGGACGGAAGCCCAGCCACGCCGATCGCTTCACGCGCGCGGTGCCTTTATTTTCAAACGGCAGCGGCGAGGCGAGAGCGCAGCTGTTCGTGCCCCAAAGCCACTGCCACTTGTGGTTGGAAATCGAGCCCTGAGCCCCTCCGGCACCTGGAGCAGGGAGCGGGGCAGGGGTGAGGAGGGCCCGCTGCTCAGGGCAGCTCCGAACCTGCTCGGCACCTTCAGGAGGGCCCAAACCAGTGCAGGCCAGGATGAATTTGTTTCCAGTGCTCTCAAAGCCCTCTGTGTCACCTTTCCTACACCCTGGTGAGGGCTGTGCTACTTGGAGGAGTAAGCAAGTAGTAAAGTAGCCGAGGAACGGGCTCAGCCACAAGCTCCCCCTCAGTCCCTCACGTAAATATCTCGTTTAACCTTCCTGCAGTCTGACACTCCCCAAACCCTCTGTGCTGGCAGGGGTCAATTTCCAGGCCCTTGAGGTTGTCTATCAGTTGTCATTTCAGCAAAGGGTGATGCAGGGAGGCCAGGGAGAAGCAAAGGAAAAAAATCAGAGCCCTTCTCCTCCAACTTGTGCACAAACTGCTGCAGTTTCCTGTCCTTGGCTCCTGCTCGATCCCAAAGCCAGAGGATCTGCTGGATTTCTGACTCCTCTCCATTTGTTGTCAACACTTTGGTGGCAGGGATGAGCTCTGGGCTCCCCCAGCCCCAGAACAAAGCTCCTGGCACGATCTGTTGAGAGGCAGAGTTCTCAGCCCCCAGCAGCACGGGGGATGCCAGGCAGGAAACGGGGGGGTTGTGTTTAATTCTGTGCCACAGCCCCTCATTAAAAACCATTCAGGACCAATGGCTCCGGAGCCAGGAGCGCTTCCAGGGGCTCCACAAAGGCTCAGCAGGGTGTGTCCACAGCCTGCCCAGCTGAATCCACAGGGCAGCCTGAGGACAGCACAGGGACCTGGCTTTACACACAAGTGTCCCAGCAGTGCCAGCCCGGGCCCAGCGCTCTCCTGCTCCAGAGGGAAGCTGCTCACCAGGGACATCTGGCTTGGGAGGAGATGCTTCTACAAACCACTTCCAGGGGCAGCTCTGAGGGCTTCTGTCCCTGCTCTGAGCCAGCCCCTGAAGCCTCTGGCAGAGCTCTTCCCTCTGCAGGGCACAGGGATGGGGGCACTCGGGCCTGTCTGCACCTCTTGGTGCTCCTGAAATATTGATGTCAGCTGGAGTTGGGACAAAGAACCACACTCGGTTCAATTTTCTGTGCCTGTCATTGCAGAATTTTGGGAAAAATATTCTTCTTTAGGAAAAAATATTGTTCTTTAAATTCTCATCTATCAGGAGCTGCCAGGCTCCTACCTGGGATAAATAAATGTCCAGGGATCTTTTCAGAGGAGATAAGGAACTGATACCCTTTTTTTTAGGGAAGGGGCTGAGAATTTTGGTTCAACTCCTGCAAGCGGTGGCAGAACTGGAGCCGGCTCTGTGGCCCAGTGCAAAGTCACCCAGGAACTGCCCTGTGCCAAGGAGAACAGAGACCCCCATGCCTGGATGTGCCTTTCCATCCATATTCCCACTCAGAGAACACCCAGACAACCCAGTTTCATCAGAGACAAGTTCTTTCTCTGCTAGAAAGAGCAGTGGGACCCCACAGACACGAGCACATGGGAATAGGAACAGAGCCTGTGCCCGTCCAGAAGGATTCACACAGCACCTGCACCTTCCAGAGACCTCTTGGTGCCGTGTCCTCGCTGTGCTTCGGCTGCTCTCTGCCTGTGAGACCTCCTCTGGTGGCCGTGGCCCCACAGAAATTCCTGCCCCAGTCTTTGTGGGAAGGCACCTGAGGCAGCTGGGAAAACGCAGAGGAAGCAGGGTGACACCAAAAAGCTGCTTTCTGGGAACCAAAAAACTGCTTTCTGGCAGTGCCAGCTGTTAGAGAAAGGCAGCCTGAAGCGAGCGGGCACAGGGCTGTCCCCAGCAGCAGCCCCAGTGCAGGTGGCCGTGTCCCTCCGCAGCTCCCTCCCCTCCCCTGCTCCCGGAGCAAATCGCTTCCGCTCATTAACAAATCACCCTGAGAGAAACAATCCCCAGCAGCACCTGAAGGAGCCCAGGCCTCCGGTGCCATCTGGGGACACCAAACCGAACCCGCCTGGCGTGGATTTCCCACGCTCTGCTGCACCCGCTCCTGCCTTTGGGGCAGGAGGAGCATCCTCAGCTGGGGCAGAGTCCGAGTGGCCAGGTCAGAGCAGAGCAGGAGGGAGGATCTGGGAGGTGGGAGCAGAGGTGACACGAGGCAGAGGTGACAGAGTGTCAGGAAGGGCTCTGTGAGCAGTGTGACCCCTCCAAGAGCCACCATGAGCACCAACTCGTGGGAATCGGTGTTTAACCGAGCTGAGGGTGCCAGGGCAGCCTGTGCAGCTCAGCTCCTGGCTGGGAAGTGACAGCAAAGCGGTCACCCCTGAGTGGGTCAGCACGGGCTGGGTCCAGCACTCGTGGGGCTGAATCACATCATTGCTGAGGCTGGGAAAGGCCTTTAAGGTCCTTTAATCCAAGGGTAAACCCAGCACTGGGAAAGCCACCACTAACCCTGTCCCCAAGTGCCACACCTTTTAAATCCCTGCAGGGGTGGGGACTCCACCACTGCCCTGGGCAGCTGTGCCAGGGCTTTTTAACCCTGCTCCTAATATTCAGTCTGAGCCTCCCTGGCACAGCTGAGGCTGTTTCTTCTCGTCCCATCATTTTACCTGGGAGAAATGACTGACCCCACCCGGCTCCACCCTCCTGTCAGGGACTTGTAGAAGGGAGAAGGTCCCCCCCAAGCCTCCTTTTTTCTGAGACTCACAAGCACTTGAGCAGAACCATCCCCTCAGTTTTGGATCTCTGCTAACACTGGAATGGGGGTGCACGAGGTCTCTGGAAGGGATTTAAAAGGGGGTAGAGGGCACTGAGCTCCCCAGGACCAGCTTTTCCCTGGTCCTGCCACTGTCAGGAGCCCTCACACATCACCAGGTCCCTCCGTGGGCCTTGCAAGTGTTGTGGAATTCAACATTTTTCCTTCTGAAAAGGCCTGGGGATTGTCCCTGGGGCCAAATGGCTCCCACATTTCACTTCAGAGCGGGAGCAGGACATCAGGAAGGATTTCTTCATGGAAAAGGGTGTCCAGCACTGGAACGGGCTGCCCTGGGAAGTGGTGGAACACTTTGGAGGTGTTCAAGAAACAACTGAATGTGGCACTCAGTGCTGGGGTTTAGGGGACAGGATGGTGTTGGGTCGAAGGTTGGACTCCAGCTTGGAGGTCTTTTCCATCCTCGGTGATTTTTTATGAGCATTTCTGCAACAGGCAGCGCTGGGGCACTGAGGACTTGGTTCAGCGCCAGCAAGAGCAGACCAGGTCCTTGGTGGGAGTCAGGGAGGTTTTCCTGCGGATTTACTGTAAAGTCACCCATTTTGGGCGGCTGTGAGTCAGTGAGGCTCCCTGAGCAGGAGAGCAGATCGTTATCTGCACACGCAGCCGTGTCTGTGACACAAACACAAACGGGCTCCGCTCTCACAAGCTCCCACTCCCACACAGCTCAAGTGTTAATCAGGAGCTGAGCAGCTCGGGCTTAATGAGCAGCCAGCAGGGAGGTCAGAACAGCAGCTCCAGGAATGTGAGTGCTCCTAAATCTTGGGAAGAGCTGCCACGGAGTGCACAAATAATTAAACATTAGTAATTAGAAGAATGCAGCCAGGTCAAAGCAAAGCGAAGTTTTTCAGGTTTTTCTTTGAACTAAGGAACGCTGCATTGAATCAAAGTTATTGCGAGTTAAATCAAAATTATTGCAAGTTTTCTGTTATTTAAGATTAAAAAAAAACCAGCAACCCCTGGAATCCTCCAGGAATCTGGTCCTCAGTTCCTCCTCTTGCACAGTCCCAGCCAGTCCTGGGATGAACGACCTGGAAAGGCAACTTGGACACTGCAGGAATTATCCAACCCTTCTTATCTTCACCCATAAATCAGGAACAAGAGAATGAAATGCAGGGAAGAGGTGAGGGCCAGGCAGAAGGTCCCTGGCCGTGCCCATCCCCTCTGGAGCAAACAGCCCTGAACAAAGTGCATTTATCTGGCATTAAATGCAGGTGGGCCCAGGCACTGCACCACGAGAAGCAGCTTTGTGGCCATGTCACATCAGGAGGGGACAGCAGAGACCGGGGGAGCTCAGGACAGAGCTGGTGCCCCACAGCCACCCTCTGCCTCCCCCTGTGGTGCTGTTGCAAGATGGGCAATCCCAAAACTGCTGCATTCCCTGTCCACCAGGAATGACCCCAGAGCAATCCCAAACCCGGGCTGTGTTAGCAGGGATTATTTTTGCTGTGTGGGATCATTGCTGCCAGGACAAGGAGACCCAAAACATGGTCCTAACAGGATGCTGAACCTTGCCAGCACTGACTCCAGTTTCACCAGTACAACCCCCCAGCCCAGATTTGCACCAAGTGCTGTTCTGGGAAATTATAAAATCAAACCAGTTCCTGTTGGTTGTCGTCTGATCTGAGTGAAAACGAGTGGCCAGCTATAAATAGATCTGAGTGATATCTCCAGGGCTTCCTGCCTGCCTTTCCTGTGTCTTGGGGCACAGACCAGACTGATTTCACGTGGGAGTTGTTTTTTGGGTGCATCTTCACTTCATGACACCGACTTGCCAACGTGGCCATCACCAGAGGAGCCCTGGGCTTCCAGCCCTGCTCCCCGTGCCCAGCTTGTGGGAGCACCCAAACCCAAGGGAAAACCCAGCACCTGCAGCCCACGGAACACAGATTAAGCTGGAAAAATGAGCTTAATTATTCAATTAATGATTTAATTCCTGTCAATGGAAATGAATAATGGTGGAGGGTCCCTTGCACAGGTTCTTTCAGGTGTTGGTCCATGGAATTGGTTCTCATTCCTGGCTGCATCTGAGAGCGTGGGAGAACAAAGTTGAAGGAAGTTTGTTGAGGTCACTCAGGGTTGCTCAGGTCCACTCAGAGGTGGTGCCAAGGAACAGAGAGGGAGTTTGGAAGAGGAATTAGAGGAGACCCTGAGCTGGTGCATGGGCAGTAAAACCAGCCAGGACAGCAGGACAAATATTTAAAAGTAAGAGCTTTAGAGGGATTATAAATCTCCCTGTTCAGATCTGCTCTCAGGCTTCAGCGGGTGACTTCCCCTCATGTCTGGGGACCGGGAAAGTTTTTCTCAGCACAGTAATTTCCCACCAGGGTTCATCTATGGCAGCAAGGTTTGGATGGCACAGCCTGACCCAACCTCTGAGCCTGGGGTCCCTCTCCTATCTCTGAGAGGGTTTCTTCACTGCCAGCTCCGTGTTTGGAGAGGTAAAACATCCTGTTTATAACAGAGCACCGTGTGTGGGCAGCTGGAAATTCTGTGAGGGCTCGGATCTCATCAATGACTTCTGCCCTCTCATTTTCACCTGGCTGAGCCACTGACAAAGGTGTTCCATTCTCTGTGATGTTCTGCTCCTGGACTTTCCCGAGGAGGGACTCAGCAGGTTTGGGTGCAGGTCTCATGGCTGTTTATCCCAGGGGAAAGCAGCAGCTCACGGAGGAGGCCGTCGACCTCCCCCTGCCCATTCAGCATTTCCTCTTCCTCATGAACGTGACTCATGAACCTGATTGCAGCTAAACCCAAAGGCTGCCATCCTCACTGCTCACCTCCTTCAGCTCGTTCTCCTGGGATTTTTTCCTCCCCTGGGAGCAGGCTGAGGTTGGGCAGAGCTGGCAGCGAGCTGGTCTCAGGAGCTGAACCCAGCTCTGGGAACCAGTCTGGGCTTTGATGCCTGGAGGCATCAGGGGATTAGGATGCTTTGCTTTGGTCCCAAGCACCAACCCCAGTTTGGGTTTGAGCCTCAGGGTGTTCCCATTTGTGTTCCCTTCACCTCCATGTTCCAGGCTGGCAGCTCTGCCAAGACCCCACTTTGCTCCATTTGGTGAATTTGGTGACAGGGTCTTCACAATTTGGGCTGATCTGAGCTGTGCCTGGGACGGTTTCTGCTGGTCCCTCACGCTGACTGTGAACCACTGACGCTTCCTGTTGTGGTTTCCTGCCTCGGCTGAGACGCCTCCTCTCTGCTCTCCCTTCCTGTTCTCATCAGGGCCACTTCGGGCCTTCATGGGGACAGCAAATCGGTAGAGGAGGCTCTGGTTGCCATAAATCCAGCTCCTGGCAGGCCTTTGCTGCTGAGGGCTGAGCAGGGCAGGGTGCACAGGGCAGAACAGCTCCTCCTGAGCCCTGTCCAGCACAGAGATCCAGCCAAGCCCTTCCCAGCTCCAGTGATCCCAGGGGATGGCAGGAGGCAGCCCTGTGCTGCTGAGAGGGATGAACCTGGCTGGGATGAGCCAGGGTAGGGCTGACCACCAGGGCAGAGCTGGCCACATGCCCAGGCACAGCTCTGGCCACTGCCTGGGAGCAGAGGCCACAGCAGTGGGCTCGGCCCATGGGGAAGTGACTTCTCCCACCATGTCCAGAAATGAGAGTCAGATTAGGAAGAATCAGGGCAAATACCCAGCACGCTGCCCCAAAATCTGATATTTTCTTCACTCCTCACATGAGTGACGCATTTGCAGGAGGCGCAGATGGAGAAAATCTCTCTGATCTTTTTGGGGTCATCATCTGCGAAGGAGCAGCCCCAAAGTTCAGGCTCCAGGGAACAAATGAGACCCTTTGGTTACGATAATTTTTCCATTGATTACAGCAAATTGGGCTCCGTCAACACCCTCTGGGTGGGATTTTAGATGATTCAAGATAGTGATACGAGCCCTGTACAGACACAAGCCCTAAAGCTCTTCGGCACCAGGGGCTCTGCAGGGACTTGGTCAACAAAGGGCCCTCTCTGCCAACGGGATCAGAGCATCAGGAACCAGCCAGAGCCAGGTATTGTGGGGAAAAATTCCATAGATTGTCTAAAAAACAATTCAAGGAAGGTTTCTTCTTGTTGTCGCTGACTGATGGTTGATGTCTGCCCAGAAGCACTTGGGTTTCTCTCCTTCCACTGTGCTTGGTGCAGTTGTTTATCTAAATGTTGTTTTAGACATTTCATATCCACTTCGTGTTTTACTCTTAATGCATTTAAGGTTTTGGCCTCCTAGAGCTCCATGGCAAAACTCATTTATTCAGAGAGGCCAAAGAATTTCCTTTGATTGTGAACAGGGCTGGAGAGAAAATGGTAGGAAGTCAAGGCTAAAAACATCAGGATGGATTTAAGGAGCACATTTTTAATGGAGAAGGTAATTAACCACTGGAGGAATTTACTGTAGGATTTGGGCAATTCTCTATTGCTTATGATCTTTAAATCAGGATCAGGTGGATTCTCTATTCCTTGGGATCTATAAATCAAGATCATGTGGATTCTCTATGGCTTGGGATCTTCAAATCAAGATTGGATGGATTTTTATTTACACTTTCCAGCTCAGTCAGGGTGGGATGGAGGAATCACTGTGGGATGCTGTGATGTTTGGAATACACAGATAATCAGTAGAGGAACTTCTAGATGTAAGGAGCACATTTTTAATAGTGAAGGTAATTAACCACTGGAGGAATTCACTGTAGGATTCAGTGCATTCTCTATCGCTTGGGATCTTTAAATCAAGATGGGATGGATTTTTATTTGCACTTTCCAGCCCCGGTGAACTGGGATGGAGAGAAAATGGTAGGAAGTCAAGGCTAAACACATTGAGATGGATTTGAGGAGCACATTTTTAATAGCGAAGGTAATCAAGCACTGGAGGAACTCTCTGTAGGATCTGTGGCATTCTCTATTGCTTGGGATCTTGAAATGGAGATCGGGTGCATTCTCTATTCCTTGGGGTCTATAAATCAAGATTGAGTGGATTCTCTGGAGCTTGGGATCTTTAAATCAAGATCAGGTGGATTTTTATTTACCCTTTCCAGCTCCAGTTAGGGCGGGATAGCGGGATGTGGGATGCTGTGATGTTTGAAACGACCCCACAGAGAGCCAGCGGGAGAACCTCTAGACAGGAAAGCCTGAACCCCAACTAAACCATTTTACAAAACGATGCCTCAGGGACGAATCTTCCCTTCCAGGCTGAGCCCCAGCAGCGCGTGAGCCATCGCGGCGAGTACGGGCGGGGAGATGCCGGACGCCGCCGCCCACCTGCCCTTCTACTACGGCAGCATCGCGCGCTCGGAGGCCGAGGAGCACCTGAAGCTGGCGGGGATGGCGGACGGGCTGTTCCTGCTGCGGCAGTGCCTGCGCAGCCTGGGCGGCTACGTGCTGTCCATGGTGTGCGACCTGCAGTTCTACCACTACCCCATCGAGCGCCAGCTCAACGGCACCTACGCCATCCTGGGGGGCAAGGCCCACTGCGGCCCCGAGGAGCTCTGCGAGTTCTACTCCAAGGATGCCGACGGGCTCTGCTGCCCCCTGCGCAAGCCCTGCAACCGGCCCAGCGGGGTGGAGCCCCAGCCCGGCGTCTTTGACAGTATGAGGGACAACATGGTGCGGGAATACGTGCGGCAGACCTGGAAACTGGAGGTACTGGGCCTTTCCAGGGTTGGGGTGGGAAGCCGTGACCTCTCTGGCACTGTTGTGTCCCGCTTGCAGCATGGCAGAGCAAGGTCCCTCTCCTTGCAGGGTGCCGGCACTGAGAGGGGTCTGAATCCTGCTCTTTCCCAGTTTGTTCTTCAGAAACTGGTCCAAACATCTTCCCAAGCCTTCAGACCCGTCCTTGGAACAGCTGGAGCTCACTTTGCAAGCCTTCCCCCAGGCGTCCTTCTCCTCTGCAGGCATGGGATGCTCCCTGCCTTAGACCAGAGCTCTGATCCCAAAACTTAACAGCCAACTTCAAACCCCAACAAACCCATCCCAAACCCCAGCAACCCATCCCAAACTGCAACAGCCTGTCCCAAACCTCAACAAACCCATCCCAGAACTAAACCAACTCATCCCAAGACCCAGTGACTCATTCCAGAACTAAACAAGCCCATCCCAAACCCCAACAAACCCATCCCAAACCCCAACAAACCCATCCCAAATCCCAGCAACCCCATCCCAAACCCCAACAAACCCATCCCAAACTCCAACAAACCCATCCCAAATCCCAACAAACCCATCCCAAACCCCAACAACCCCATCCCAAACCCCAACAAACCCATCCCAAACCCCAACAAACCCATCCCAAATCCCAACAACCCCATCCCAAACCCCAACAAACCCATCCCAAACCCCAACAAACCCATCCCAAATCCCAGCAAACCCATCCCAAATCCCAACCATGGAGCTCCAGAGCACATAAAGACATGACCCCCATGCCATGGACATGTCCCTGGCACTGATGGTGGCAGATTCTCCATGGCAGATCCATACCAAACCTGGTGCTAGTAATGCCAAGGTTGTGGCTTCCATCCCCATATGGGCCATTTTCTTAAGAATTGGACTTGATGATCCTTATGGGTCCCTTCCAACTCGGAATATTCTGATTTCTGGGAACAGCTCTCATGTGAGGCACCTGTGCCTCCAAGCCTTGTGCTGAAGATGAAATAAAACCAGACTTAGGCTTCTGCTCAGGTCTTTGTCACTCTTTGGAGTGCATTTTTTGCCTCTCTGGAGGATTTTTTTTGGCCAGTGAAGGTTTTACCCATGAGAGCTAGGCAGGGGGTGCTGGATCAGGCCTGTCTGTTAGTTAAATTTAAAAATAGCCACAACCAGGTTCCTGTGTTTTACTGCAGACTGGGATATCTACAATAGATGCATAAATCAAAACTCTAAATGACCCCACTGGAAGCCATGGAAGTCCCTTCTTTCTGCCTGTACCACCTCGGCTCCTCAGACACTTCCAGTGGTCATTTTGTTGTTTCGTTGGAAGGGGCTGCCCAGGGAGGTTTGGAGTGCCCATCCCTGGAGGTGCCCAAGGAAGGCCTGGACGTGGCACTCAGTGCTCTGGGCTGGTGACAGGGTTGGGATGGGGCACAGCTTGGACTCGATGACCTTGGAGAGCTTTTCTAACCTGAATCATTCTGGGATTCTATATTTTGTTTGAAGTCCTCAGAGAAATATGGCTCAGGCATTGTCCTTATGGAGCCTTTCTGCAGAAGCTCTCTAAATTCGGCCTATTTACACCAAATGTGTTTGACAGAATGAGGTATTTTATAGGGTGAACGAGGTGTTCTATAGGGTTTCTATAGCGCAATGAGGTGTTCTGGGCTAAAATGAGGCATTTTGTAGCAGAATTCTCTCCCAGAACCGGGGATTCTGTAGGGTTTCTCCCCAGAGCAGATCTGTGGCCACCTGCAGATAACACAAAGGACATCGCCACCTCCTGGCAAAGGGACAGTAACGGTTTAACACCGGAGTGAGCCCGGGGAAAGGAACTCAGGGTCTCTCCCCCGTGATTTCCAGACTGCACCGATCTTGCCAAGTCCTGGTGTCTGTGGGTAGTGAGCAGCCAGGAGGGCAGGGGCACCAGAAGGGTTCTGCTCTAAAGAAAAGCATGGAGCCATGGAATATCCTGAGCTGGAAGGGACCCTCAGGGATCATCAGTGCAGCCCCTGGCCCTGCACAGACACCCCAACAGCCCCAGCCTGGGCATCCCTGAGAGCGCTGTCCAAACGCTCCTGCAGCTCTGGCAGCCTCGGGGCCGGGCCCATTCCCTGGGGAGCCCGGGCAGTGCCCAGCAGCCTCGGGGGGAAGAGCCTTTCCCTGGGATCCATGGCCAGCCCTGACCCAGCTCCAGCCGTTCCCTGGGCTCCTGTCCCTGTCCCAGAGCAGAGCTCAGCCCCTGCCCCTCCGCCTCCCCTCGGGAGGAGCTGCAGCCCCCAGGAGCCTCCCCTCAGTCTCCTCTGCTGCAGCCGAACGAGCCAAGTGCCCTCAGCCGCTCCTCAGACCCTTCCCCAGCTCCGTGTCCCTCCTTTGGACACTCTCCAACAGCTTTGGACCCTTCTGATCTTGTGGTGCCCAGAGTGCCCCCAGCACTGGAGGTGAGGCTGCCCCAGTGCAGAGCAGAGCGGGACAATCCCTCCCTGGCCTGGTGCCCCCCAGGACACGGTGGCCCTTTGGGCTGCCAGGACACAGTGGTGGCTCAGATCCAACTTGGACCGACTAGGAACACGAGGAGGCTGAAGGACACCCCACAAGCCTGACATGAATCTTCCCCACATGAATGTGGTGCCTTCTCTCTTCCCTCTCCAAAGTCAAAGGGCTTCAGCTGGAATCAAGGCTGGATTCAAGGCCCTTTAATTACGAGACCTTCCAAGTTTCCTGTCTGCCCCACACGAGCTGTGCTGAAGCCATCAGCAGTGCAGCAGGATGAAGGGAGGTCTCTTTTCCTGCTCTTTCCCAGGGGGATGCCCTGGAACAGGCCATCATCAGCCAGGCTCCACAGGTGGAGAAGCTGGTGGCCACCACAGCCCATGAGAGGATGCCCTGGTACCATGGCAACATCAGCCGGGAGGAAGCGGAACGGAGGCTCTACTCGGGGGCACAGCCTGATGGGAAATTCCTGTGAGTATCCAAACCCCTGGAAGATTTGGGATCCCTGGACTTTTTATCATTTCCCACCCCCACTGCCCTGCTGTTACTGGTTTCACACGGCAGAGGAGGATTAGCTGCAGGTGCTCAGAGTGGTTACAGATGTTTCAAAGATGGGCTGAGCCCCAAATATGTTCTTGTCCATTGTCTGCCCCCCATGAAGAGCCAATCTGGAGTTTCATTTGTTTCTCACATTTAAATCTCTCTGTGAAGTGTGGTCGTTGCTGCACAGGATGATGAGGGATGGAGGGTTCAGTGGAGGAAGGTATTAAACACTGACACACTGGCAATGTAAGGCCCAGAAAACACAGGAGAAAGTTTTGTTCTGCATCTCTGCCCAGGTGAGACAGCGTTAATTTAATTTAATTATCTCCTGGATGAGTTAGGGAAAGAAAGAATTAGCTGGAGAACAGCTCTTCAGGAGCTGGAGTGATAGGACAAGGGGGAATGGGTTGAAACTAAGAGTAGGGTTAGATGGGATCTTGGGAAGGAATTGTTCCCTGGGAGGGTGGGCAGGCCCTGGCACAGGGTGCCCAGAGCAGCTGGGGCTGCCCCTGGATCCCTGGCAGTGTCCAGAGCCCCAGTGGACGGGGCTTGGAGCAGCCTGGGACAGTGGAAGGAACTGGAACACTGCGTGTTCTTGAAGGTCTTCTCCAACCCAAACAATTTTGAGATTCTCTGGTTCTATGAGAAGGGCGAAAATGTGGAGGTGAAGGGTCCCTCCTCAGCCTCTTCAGAGCAGGGCTGGAATCAGCTGGAGAGGGTGCAGGAGACCGGCAGAGCCTGCAGGTGAAGATCCCTCCTCAGCCTCTTCAGAGGGTTTTGAGATGGTGACAATTCCAATGAACCCGGCCTTAAACTTTTGCTCAGATCTTCCTTGATCTTTGGAGTGGAGTTTAGGCCTCTCTGGGGGTTTTTGCCTTAATGGAGGCGTTTTTTTACCTGAGGTAGCAGGTACTGGATCAGGTCTGTTATTTAAATTTAAAAATAGCTCCAGGCAGGCTCCTGCATTCTATTTTGGACTGGAACATATAGAATTGATGCATTTTATACAGGGACACCTCTGCCCACCCACCACTGACACCGTGACACTCCTCAGCGTAAAACCAAGAGCTGCTTTTAACAATTCATTAATAATTTTCCTTCCTGCCAGGCTGAGAGAAAAGAAGGAGAACCGTGCCTATGCCCTGTCCCTCGTCTATGGCAAGACCGTGTATCACTACCGGGTGGATCACGATAAATCCGGGAAATATTCCATTCCTGAGGGCACCAAGTTCGACACGCTCTGGCAGGTACCGAGCTGGGTGTGCTTGGAAACTGAGGCACCTTTCCCTTGCTTTGAAGTGTTATCAGATCCCTCAAAACCATCAGGATAAATAAACCCCTCTAACACCATCTTTTTAGTGTCAGCAAGTCAGGAATTATTTTATTCCTGGCCAGGGTTTGTGTGTGTGGCCGACGAAATTCCGGCCTCCACGCAGACCCCGATCCAAAACTTTTGTCATTTATTTGTACATTTATATGTTTATACTTATTTATATGAACAAAGAAATTCATGTTCAGTAGTTCTAAATGCCATCATAACACCGAGGTTGTGGGTTTGCTCTCCATTAATAATTAATAATCATCACAGTTGATCCCCATGGGTCCCTTCCAACTTCGAATATTCCGTGATTCTGTGCTAATTCTCTTTCATTAGTTATTGTTCTATCCTCTATTTGGTTATTAATGTCTCTGCTTTTCTGCTAATTAGACCATATTTTTAAATCTTTTTAGTCTTTTTTTTCTCCAGCGGGAACTTTCCAATGCCTGAACTGAACTTTTTTCAGTCTCTTTTTTTTCTTCTGGTTCCTCCAAAGTCTCCTTGTGGTCCATAAATTCTGTGTTCCAGATGTCCAGCCTCAATCCATCTTCCCCTCCCAGGCTTTGTTCATTGGAGTAGATCAGCGTTAGTTTACCAAAACTTCAAATTCCAGTAATTTTCCCAAGCTGTGCTCCTGCAGAAGTAGCTCATGACAACCTTGCTCCATGCTGGCTGAGAGTAATTGAAGAATAACACACTATTTGTAATTAATACTTCTATTGGTTGGGATTAATTAATTAAAACAATTAATTTTAAAGTTAAACCATGAATTAAAATTATCCAGGGAGGGGATGCCGGAACTCCCTCCTGGCCAGGGCTGTCTGAGGGACAGTAACCCCATTTTGCTGAATTTTCTGAATTCCCAGGGCTGTTTTCATTCAGAATCTTATTGAAAACAAAGATTTTTGGGGCGTTTTTATGGCAACAGAACCGTGCCAGGCTCCTGATTGCAGCTGAAATCTGAGCCAGCCAGGAGGGGAAGGGAAAGCCTGGTGTCCCTGGGGTCTGGTCCCAGGGCTGGGCTGGTTGTGCCCAGCCTGAGTCAAGCCTGGATCCAGTGGTGCTGCCGTGAAAAACTGCCTGGGATCCACGGAACAAACCCTGGAGTTCCTCTGGGAAAGGATGAGCTTTCTCTCAGGATTTATCCCACACACCAGGGCCTAAAACCCTTTCTGGCTGGGACAGCAATAACATTGCACTGAACATGCCCTACTTGTGCTGGAGAATTTGTCTTTCTTTGGGCCTTATCAAATTTCCCAAGTTCTTCCCAGCTCTGGCAGATAAATCCAGGGCTGCAATCACACCCTGGGACATCCTGAGTGCACAAGCAGAGGACAGAAGCAGTCTGGTCCCTGCCTGCCATAAATCTGAGAGGAATCATTGCCCTAAGCCACAAAAGTTGCCTTCAATAGTAAAAAAAAGAGATGATTTTCTCCTCACAATAATCTCTTTTTCCTCCCACCCCTTTCCCAGTTGGTGGAGTACTTAAAACTCAAACCAGACGGGCTGATTTTCTACCTGAGGGAAGCCTGCCCCAACCCCAACATGCCAGGTGAGCTGACACCTCTTAGTGCCACCCCTGACCTCGGTTTGCCACCCACTGGTGCCAGCTGGAGCAGTGCCCGCCCAAATTTCCCTTCCTGTGCCCAGCCTTGCTGGGGAGGGGGCAGTGAGGGCTCTGCTCCTCTGGCAAACTGGGCCAGTGTCCCGTGGTGGTGTCACTGCCCAGGCCTGAGAGCAGGAGCAGGTGGGGGGAGTCAGTGGCCAAAGGGATTTGGTGCCCCACAGACAGGCTCTGAGCGTGACCTGATTTTTAGGCAGCAGGAAAATCCGTGTCCTGGAAGGCTGGGCTCTGCTGGCTCTCAGAACACTCAAAACCAGCGGGCACTTTGGGTCCACGTGTCACAAATGTCACTTCAGAGCCTGCCCTGCCCTGGGGCACAGCTCAGCCGGTCTCTGCCCCAGTGGTGGCACTTTCCCTGAGAAAATTTGGGAATAACAGCCACATCCAGACACGTTTCCACACCTTTCTAGGCTAAAGCTGTGGAAACTTTCCTTTGGGGGGTGGAGGGGCTGTGATCAGACCCAGGCACCTTCAAGGACTGGCCCCTGCTCGGACCCTGCTTGGGGCAAACTCTTGATAACAAACTCCTGATAACAGACTCCTGATAACAAATCCTCTCTCCTGATTTGCAGCCTCTGCAGCACCAGCTCCACCCACCCACCCCTCCGTGAGCGTAAGTTTGGGGGAGGCTCTGTTTTATTGGGACCTCAGTGGTTTTAATGTTGCTGCATTTCAAGCTTGGCTGATCAAACCCTTCTCTTCAAACCCTGCTTTTGTCTAAGAGCTCAGGAGCTGCACTGGATATTAAGCCCAGCTGGGACGTTGTTCCCTTTCCAGCTTGGATGGGGATGGGGAATAGCTGGGCACAGAGAGAGCTGAAAAGGGTTTCCATTCATCCTGAACTCCTTGCAACATGTGGGCCTGTCCTTGGGGAGCTCCATCCCTGCCCTGCTCGCCAGGCAGGAGCGAGGAAGCCGTGCTGGGATTCTGGGAATGCTCAGCCCTGCTGCTCCCGCTGGCCCCTGGCCAGGGCTTTGTGCTCCCTCTGCCCCGGGGAATGTCTGCACTCAGTCCCCGAGTGCTGAGCTGTGCTGAAACCAGCGGGTCTGGGGATCCCAGCGGGGGCTGAGTGAGGCCTGGGGGCTCACCCAGCACCTCAGGGTGCTTTCACAACCCACAGTGGCCTCCAGGCTGCTGGGCACTGCCCAGGCTCCCCAGGGAATGGGCCCGGCCCCGAGGCTGCCAGAGCTGCAGGAGCGTTTGGACAGCGCTCTCAGGGATGCCCAGGCTGGGGTTGTTGGGGTGTCTGTGCAGGGCCAGGGGCTGCACTGATGATCCCTGAGGGTCCCTTCCAGCTCAGGATATTCCAGGATTCTGTGACCCTGGTATTCCAAGCTGTGCCACCCTGTGGCTCTCTGCTCTGGGGACAGTGGCTGCACACTGTCGCTGTGTGCTCACAAGGCCGCTCTTGCCGTGCTGGGTGTGGGCTGAGCTGCCTCCAGGCTTCCCTCCCCTTCCCGGCTCTCTGCGAACTGCGGAGTCCTGCCTGGGATGGGGGAAGCTGAGGGGACAGAGAGCTCCCAGGAGGAGGCTGCTGTGCTCAGGGTCCCTGGGTGCCCCCAGGGCCGGATCCCTGCTGTGCCCTGCCCTGTGGGAGCTGACTGGAACAGGAATGTTGGCTCCAGACCACAGCCCAGGGCCTTTCAGCGGGGTCACCAGCCGGGGCTGTGTTGGGGTGTAATTTCTCTGTCCCCTTCCCCTCCATTTCCAATGGAAGCGATTTCTTCTTTATCCACTTTCTCCTCATTTCTTTTCCAGAGAAACCTGGGCTCTCTCAATGCAGACGGATACACCCCAGAGCCTGTCGGTGAGCACCTCCAGAGCCCCCTCCTCCTCACAGGGGACAGGACCGGGCATGTCCCAGGAGCCCGGGGGCTCCCTGGAGCCCTGCTATGAATCCCCTTTCTTACAAAAGCACCCAGGAGCATCCCAGACATTTCGGGGTCCTGAGCCCACACCGGGCTCCCAGGAAATCAAGCCCTACCCCCATTCCTTGCCTTACCCAGGAAATGAAGCCCTGTCTTATCCCCATTTCCCACTCAATACTCAGCATATCCATCTGTATTTCAGTGGGGTAAAGCCCTGGCTGGGGCTGGCAGGGTGGGTATGTGGAGTGGGAATGCTCAGTGATCCTCCAGGAGATGTGGAGTGGGAATGCTCAGTGATCCTCCAGGAGATGTGGAGTGGGAATGCTCAGTGATCCTCCAGGAGATGTGGAGTGGGAATGCTCAGTGACCCCTCCAGGAGATGTGGAGTGGGAATGCTCAGTGAACCCTCCAGGAGATGTGGAGTGGGACTGCTCAGTGAACCCTCCAGGAGATGTGGAGTGGGAATGCTCAGTGAACCCTCCAGGAGATGTGGAGTGGGAATGCTCAGGCCCCTCTCCCCATCCCAGCTCCTTCAGCAACCAGAACTGGGAGAGGCCCTGGGTTGTGAAAGGAAGGGAGGTGCCCAGAAGGGATGAGAAATGCTGGAGGCGAAGGTGAATTGGCCAAAAGAGCAGAGAAACCCTTCCCAATCCGTGAGGGAGAGTGGGATGGGGAAGGGCCGGTTTCTAACCAAGTGTTCCTCTTGGGAAGGGGCAGGAAAATCCCGCCTGCTGCCCATGGACACCAGCGTCTACGAGAGCCCCTACAGTGACCCCGAGGAACTCAAGGACAAGAAGCTGTTCCTGAAGAGGGACCACCTGATGATCGATGAGGTGGAGCTGGGGGCAGGAAACTTTGGCTGCGTCAAGAAGGGAGTTTACAAAATGAGGAAGTGAGTGAGGGTGCTGGGGAAGGGGGAGGAGAGGCACCCGGGCTGGCCTCGAGGTGTCCCCAGCTGTCCTGTTTGTCACTAGATGGGCCCCAAAGTGACAATGTAGTGGATGAGAAATGATCTGGAAGGTCAGGGATGATGGATGTGATGGTGGAGGCACTGCCCCTAGAAGCGTTCAGAAAATGAGCAGATTTTGTGGTGGGGTTCAGTGGGGATGGTGGTGTTCGAGCAGGGGTTGGACTTGATGATCCTGGGGATCTTTTCCAACCTTATCAATCCCATGGTACTATGATATGATGCTGTGATTCCGTGGCTTTCCATGGATTTTCACTGACTGCTGCAGTGCCCTGGGTAACCTGCACCACACCCCCAGGCACGCAGCTGCCACTTCCAAAGGGACTTGCTGGGCTCCGAAGAACAACTCCACGTTCCTGAGGCCACCTCTGTCCATGTCAGGCCAAAGCAGTGACACTGAGGAGTTGTGCCACCCTTGGCTCTGTTGCTGGTTGTCTGTGATGGTCTTTACCTACTTGTGCCTCAGTTTCCTCCTGGAAAAGTGGCACTGAGGACCTAGATCGCAGTGTGGGAGGGGAGGTGTCTCCAGATCAGGGATGGCAACTTCTGGCCTACACCCACAAGGGTGAGGTGACCTTTTCTCTCCATCCTGGGACACCAGAATGGTGCAGGGCTCTGCCAGAATAGGATGTTGAGAGGTCAAACGGTGTCACACAAGAAGGGATTTCCATTCCTGGTGATGCCTTTTCCTGGTCTTAAAATCAAGAGTCAGACACAGTTAGAAGGGGGAAAGGGATTTTACCTTGGTATTTATTTTAAGGATCCTTAGGTGCACACGTCCAGGTCATGTGCATCGAAATGCACCCCGCCAAGTCTCTCCCCCAAAGATTGGGTATAACATTATAGGTGTTACTAATTAGCATATCTATCAAAAATTCCCAAATGAGAGGCTCAAGTGAGCCCTCCTCCCCAAGGAACCTTCCCCTGGATGGTTCTATCTTGGTTTACAGAATGTGTTCTGGAGAGGACCTTGGGGTCTGGGGCACACCGATCCCTAGCTACGAAGCTTCTAAAATGTTTAGTCTCTCAGCTTGACAAACAAGTCCAAGAATGTAGGCAAAAAGCACTAAGAATACAGAAGTTGTAAAAAGGTATAACAGGGGTATAAAAGAAAAGGCAAAAAAATCTTCATGGCATCACTGGCTGTGACCGCTGAATCCAGCTGTGCTCAGCCCATCCCACGGCTGTTCCCCTGTGCAGGAAGCAGATTGACGTGGCCATCAAGGTGCTGAAGAGCAACAACGAGAGGACAGTGAAGGATGAGATGATGAAGGAAGCACAGATCATGCACCAGCTGGACAACCCCTACATCGTGCGCATGATCGGGGTGTGCGAGGCCGAGTCGCTGATGCTCGTGATGGAGATGGCTTCTGGAGGGCCTCTCAACAGGTTCTTGGCTTCCAAGAAGTGAGTGTTGGATGAAATGTGGCTGATCTTCTGTGTTTCTGCTCAAAATCTACTTCAAAAGCTCGCCCCTGTAGGAGCAGGGGACTCCTCCTCCACCCTTGTAGGAGCAGGAAAGTTGAAAAGAGCAGGAGGAGAAATCTTTTCATATGAGGGACCAGGGGCTGATGCTTCTGGAGCAGAGATCTCTGTGTTCATTCTCCCTCGCAGCTGGAAAAGTCAGAGGGGACCACAACAGGTCCTTTATTGCTGAATTCTCCTTCCATCTTCCCCAGGGATGAGATTACAATGAGCAACATCGTGGAGCTGATGCACCAGGTGTCCATGGGGATGAAGTACCTGGAGGAAAAGAACTTTGTCCACAGGGACCTGGCAGCCAGGAATGTCCTACTGGTCAACCAGCACTACGCCAAGATCAGTGACTTCGGGCTCTCCAAGGCTCTGGGAGCCAATGACAGCTACTACAAGGTGGGTGTGAGCACAGCAAAGGGTCTGGGGCAGGAACCTCCTGGCTGGGAGGATGAGATCCCCAGAGACTTGAGGATCTGGGCTGCTCGTGGACCCCTCTGCACAGCATCAGGCTCTGCCTCACTGCTGTGACATTAAAGGGGCTTTGCAGAGCTCTGGTGACGAGGAGGATGCAGAGGCAGCCAGGGGGAGGGGGGTGGTGAGGGGCAGGGGGGTGAGAGGAGCCAGAGAAGAGAAGGGGATGAAGAGTGAGCCAGGGCTGATCTTCCCAGCAGTGCTCAGCTGAGGGAGAGACCCCACCTGGAATTCTGTGTCCAGCTCCGGGGCCCCCAGCACAAGAAGGATGAGGAACTGTTGGAATGAGTCCAGACAAGGCCACTAAATTGGTCACAGGGCTGGAGCCCCTCTGGAGCCAGGCTGGGAGAGCTGGGGGTGCTCACCTGGAGAGGAGAAGGCTCCAGGGAGAGCTCCGAGCCCCTTGCAGGGCCTAAAGGGGCTCCAGGAGAGCTGCAGAGGGACTGAGGACAAGACATGGAGGGCCAGGAGCCAGGGAATGGCTTCCCAGTGCCAGAGGGCAGGGCTGGATGGGATCTTGGGCAGGAATTGTTCCCTGGGAGGGTGGTGAGGCCCTGGCACAGGGTGCCCAGAGCAGCTGGGGCTGCCCCTGGATCCCTGGCAGTGCCCAAGGCCAGGCTGGACATTGGAGCTGGGAGCAGCCTGGGACAGTGGGAGGTGTCCCTGCCCATGACAGGGGATGGACTGGGATGGGATTTAAGGTCCCTCCAACCCAAACCATTCTGGGATTCCATGGTTTAAGTGAGCCCTGGGGGCGGGGGGCAGGAGGAGGGGGGCACCGTGGGCATTCAGCACCTGCCCAACAGGACAGCAGGGCCTGGGCTGGGCTTTGGAATTCCCGTTTTAGGTGATTTTTCCAGCGATGTGAGGTTTGACACAAACACTGAGCAGAATTCAGGCACAGCTCCCAGCACTCCATGCCTCAGGCTGGAAATGTCCCTCCTCACTTATCTGCAGGCCAGGACAGCAGGGAAGTGGCCCTTGAAGTGGTACGCCCCGGAGTGCATCCTCTTCCACACGTTCTCCAGCAAGAGCGACGTCTGGAGCTACGGTGTGACCATGTGGGAGGCCTTCAGCTACGGGCAGAAACCCTACAAGGTGAGGCAGAAACCCTACAAGGTGAGTCAGGAACCCTACAAGGTGAGTCAGGAACCCTACAAGGTGAGGCAGAGCCCTACAAGGTAGAGGCAGGAGCCCTACAAGTGAGGCAGAGCCCTACAGGCTGAGGCAGAGCCCTACAAGGTGAGGTAGAAATCCTACAAAGTGAGGCAGGGCCATACAAGGTGAGGCAGAGCTGGCTCTGTCACCGATGGATGTCACAGTCACAACAGGGACACTCTGGAACTCCAGTTCCTATTCCCTTGAGTGGGTGTTCCCACAGTTGGACACACAGGAAAGGAGACTTTGGGAAAGGCACAAAGCAGGTTGGATCCTGCAGCTTTGTGTTCGTTTTAAGAGAGAAGAAACAGAAAACAAACAGAATTGATTTGGGTTTGAATCAAAGCTGAGCTTCTTTTTGATCCTTCTTCTCTTTGATCCTTCTGCTCACTTGAGAGATAAAAAATCACTTCTCATCCACTGCTGGGCCTGTGCTTGGGTGGGGCCTGGAGGGTGGGGTGGGCAGGATGGGTGGGATGGGGTTGGCAGAATAGGAGGGATTGGGCAAGTAGGATGGGCGGGATGGGGTCTGCAGGGTGGGTGGGATGGGGTCTACAGTGGGTGGGAAGGAATTGGCAGGATGGACAGGATGGAGTGTGCAGGATTTCTGGGAGTCTGGATGGGATGGGATGGGATGGGATGGGATGGGATCTGCAGGCTGGATGGGATGGGATGGGATGGGATGGGATGGGATGGGATGGGATGGGATGGGATCTGCAGGCTGGATGGGTCAGCAGGGTGAGTGGGATGGGGTCAGCAGAATTGATGTCACGGAGTAACCACGGTGGGTGGGATGGAATGTGGAGGCTGTGCAGAATGGGGTCTGCAGGATGGCTGGGATGGGGTCTGTGGGATGGGATCTGCAGGGTGGCCTGGCCACAGCGTGGGACACCAGCTCTGGCTGCTGGGATGGGAGCAGTGACTCTGCCGGGTGCGGGGCGTGTGTGGGATCAAATCTCCACCCCAGGCCCAGCTCTAAGCTGTCTCCTCTAACCCTGCTACCAGCTCTGAATGCATTCACCCCTTTCCCACTTGCTCCCATCCCAGAAAATGAAGGGCCCTGAGGTGATCAGCTTCATAGAGCAGGGCAAGCGCATGGACTGTCCCCAGCAGTGCCCGGCAGAGATGTACGCCCTGATGCAGCAGTGCTGGACGTACAGGTGAGGATCCCACCACGGTCCCAGCTCCATCAGAGTCACCAAACCCCAGCGTGGGATTGGAAATTTGGGTTGGAAGGGACCTTAAAGCCCATCCAGTGCCACCCCTTGCCATGGGCAGGGACACCTTCACCGCTGTCTGCATGGTGACAACACAAAGCAGATGGTGTCTCCTGCCTTGGTTCATGATAATTCCCCAATCCATATTATCCATATCCCCTGTATTTACTATCAGACCCCTCCAGCTACCTGTGCCAATCCTGGAAGATCCCCAAGGCTCCGTGTCTTTGACCCTCTCCATCCCAGAAAAGTCTCAGCTGCCTCCTGAGCCCTGGCACAGCCAGGCTGCTGCTCTCCCCCAGGCCCTCTGTGTGTTCCCTCATTGTATCAGGTCACTTTTGTCCTCTCTGATGACTTTATTTGTTCCTCTCTGCCCTTGCAGATGGGAAGAACGCCCAGGATTTGTGGCTGTGGAAAACATCATCCGCTCCTACTACTACAGCATTGCTGCCAAGCCCGAAAATGGGCCAGAGACAGCGGACAAGGCCAAAGCAGCTCTTCCTTGAGATTCCTTCTCCACTCCTCCACCTGCCCTGCACGGACCTGGAAAGGCTCTTTGTGAAGTTTTGCTTTAACCTCTCAAATGCTGGCTCTGTCCTCAGCAGCTGCAGAACTGAGGGTGTGGGGGACGTTGGTGTCCCCACAGACAGGGACACCCAGCTGTGCCTCCCAGCTCCTCCAGCCTCACCCAGCCCAGGAGTACAGACAGTGTTAGAGCTCCTTCCCACCCAATTCCAAAGCTATCCCAGGACCTCAGAGCTTTGTGCCTCCCAGGCTCACCAAGGATGAACTGTGTTGGCTCCAGAAAATCTGGATTTTTCTTGACAAACAATCCTGTCCCAGGAAACCACCAGGTGCATGTTTCTGGTGGGGTTGGCACGGGGTGGGGCACAGCACAGGGAGCCACCGAGTCCTTTTCCCCTCGGATTAGGGCAAGGAGCAGCTGGTTTGCTGCTGGGATGGGGAGGAGCAGTGGGACAGAGCTGGTTTGTCCCCCTGCACCCCTGGCCAGCACGGAGCAGGTGTCACCCAGCCCTCCAAGGTGGCTCCCAAACAATTCCAGGACCAATCCCTCAGCTCCTGGATCCCACCTGGCCCCTCTGTGCTGATGAAATGTTGTTTTTCAAGCTTAAGAACTGGTCACCCTATAAATAAACTATTCCATGTTCTGAACATCCCATGCCTCAGATCATTGAACTTGGAGAAATTCTGGCAACTGCTTCAGGCTGGCTGCCAAAAATCCCCAAACCCACTGGGGTAACAGAAACCTCCAACGCTGCATTTTTAGTGCCAGAAAATCGCTTCGTTCTCAGCTCTGGGTGGGGATGGGGCTGACAAAATCCCAGCCTCCACACAGCCCCCGATCCAAAATGTCCTCACCTTCTTATACATTTTTAGCAAACAGAGCAGTGAATGTTCATTGAGGTGTAGCAAGGTTAGCTCAACAAAATTCACTGTTTTAGTCACTTTTCCAGGCTGTGTTCCCACAAAAGGAGCTTTGCTGTATGCTAAGAGTAATTTAAGAATAGCACCTTGTCGATAATTAATATATTGGTTATGATTAATTAACTAAACCTTATTTTAAAAGCCTTATCATTTCCAACAGGCTGACAAGAAAATAATTGTGATTTCCCTCCACTTTAGGCCAGGATTTCCCTCCCTGATGCTCTCCTTGCCCAACCTGGCGACCTTTGGGCTGGTTTTACTGCAGAGCTGGTGGGTTTTTTGCAGGTTTTCTTGCAAAAAAAATTGCTCAGCTGGGTCTGCTGTGATCCCACCTGCCCCCAGTGCAGGGCATCGGCCGAGGTGGGGGCTGAGCTGCAGAGAACAGAGAGGCTGTGAAGGCTGGGGGAGCAGAGGAAGGAGGAGGTGGGAGCCCTGCGATACAGTGAACACAAGAATTTATCTCTCACCATCTCCTGGTAGTTAAAGCCACAGAGCAGCTCCCCCTCAGCACCTTGTCCTGGGGTGAAACAAACAGCCTCAGGCCAGGGCAGAGGTCCAAAGCCTCGGTGAGGGGGGCATTTGGGCTGAAAACAAAGTTCTGGGGAGCATTCAGGTAATTAACATTATCAACATCTGAATTAAGCAGTCACAGAGCCCGGTTGGATGAAAAACAAGTCCTAAATTTCCTTGCTTAGGCTGAAGCCTCCAGTGACACCAACTCTCTCAAGCCCATCAACTTGTCCTGGATGTTGAACGCTGGATGTGTTATCCCTCCCAGCAGAGAGGAAAACAGGTACCCGAGGAGAACCTGCCTTGTTCCCGTTTGTTCGGTCACTCAGTGCAGACAGGAAAAAATTCTCCTCCCTGTCATGTTTTCCTCCCAGAGAAAGCAGCTCTTCAGCCGGAAAAGAGAAGGCTCAATGTGTTTTCTACTTGAAAGCCACTTCCAAAACTTTTTGTTTAGGCTTTGTTTTCAAAACAAATCCGTTTTCTGGTCTGAAATGGTTTCTTGCAATGAATTTACGGTTAGCTGGAGGCTGCTGGGTTTTTTCAAACAGGGAAAGAAAGCAGCAGAGAATTCCCGGAGAAACTTCTGGTTTTGTTGGAGATGGATTTGAGTGTGTGTATCCACACCCCGACAGACAGGACATAAATCCCTTGGGATTGTACCAGAGGACCAAGGAAAAGGGTTTATCCTGCCTGGGCTGGGGATGGTTTGGGTTGGAAGCTGTCTGTTCCCAGAGCATTGGAAAATATCAGGAGTTGCTGGAAGGGGGAAAAAGGAGTGAGACAAGCAGGACCTGAAGTCACAGGGCTCAGAGAATCTTTGTGATCCCTGCTTTTGGGATGTGCAGGGTCTGACAGCCACCCCTGAGGGGAATTTCCTTGGAACTGAGGCCCTGATCAGCCCCACTCTGCCGTTCCAGAGGGACTCAGCCCCCTCAGTGGGAACATCTCCGGGTCTCCAGCCCTGCAGTCGCCTTTCTGCCACCCACAGCAGGGATTTATCCAGCCCTGCCTCTCTCCCCACTCCCTGCTGCAGGTGGAACACCCTGCTGGACCTCCAGCCCCTTCCCTGCCTGATGCCAGGGATCTGGGCTTGGATAAGAGCAGTGACCCTGATAAAGGCAGCAGCTGGAGAGCACAGACTTGGAGCTCTGTGGCAGCTGCTGCTCTTCCAGAAACTTCCCCAAATCCTCTTTTTTCTTCCTTCCCTCCTTCCCTGCACTCATCCATCTCCCTCTGTTTTACCCAAATCTTTCAGGCTCTTCTTTTCCACTCCCTGTGTTGCAAGGGAAGTGACACAGAACCGTGCCATAAATCAAGTCCCTCCTGATGGGAGAGAATTTTCTAAAAGTCCTTGCAAGGAGTTTCAAAGATAAACCGAGACTTTTCCTTGGTTTTCAATGCTTCCAGACAGTTGTTTATTAAGTCTTATCAGAGGAACAGAGCCACCAGCATGACCCAGGTACAGCATAGAGCACAGAAAAGCAGGAGTGAAGTCTCTCTATCAAGATTTACACAGCCTTTTAAAGATATTTTAACCAATAGTTACTAAAAACGTACATTATTTTCACTTTCCTACCAATTATTCAGTAACACGGGCAGGAACTGCAGAATTTTCTATCCAATCAATCCAAACTACTTTTAGTGCAGAACATGGAGTAGTAGAAGAAGGAGAAGAAGGTTTAGAGAACAACAACAATCCTCCATTTTGATATTTTTTACTCTTATCTATTTACTACAAACAGAAACCCAAAACCTCTACATTTTTCACTCTGTGGCAATCTTACATCGTAGTCTATCACCTAATTCACACCACTGTATTTCCTAGTTCTTGTCTGATCATTGGTAATTTTTTCCAAGGTTGGAGATAAAAACAGTGCTGTTCAGGGGAGTAAGAACCCTTAAAAACAGGCAGAGAAATCCTCTGGGCACTCTGGGTTCCTGCAGGGAAGGGATGAACTTCACCTTCTGAGCACCCACAGAGACAACATGACCAAGTGTGGGTACCCTTCTGATCATCCCTGTGACACTCATCAGATCCCCCACCCTGATCTAGCTCATCCCAGCCTCTCTTATCACCAGGACCCCTACCTTATCACCAACACCCCTATCCTATCACCAGGACACGCCTGGTTATCAGCTGCACACAGCACAAGGACAAAGTGACCTTTCCATCCTTCTCAGGTTTTGTTCAGCAGCACAAAAATCGGACTAGAGCAGCTCTGGGCTCACTGATCTCTGTTTCAGAGCTCTGAGGAGCTCCCTGAGCCCATGGAAAAGGAGATTTTCCAAGCCATTTTCCCTTCTCCCACAGGGCTGTCCCATCCCTGGCCAGCAGGAGTTGTGTGGGATCAGAGATTCACCTGAATTCCACAGAAAAATGTGAGATTTGGAGGTGTGGTTTTGGCAGGCCCAAAGCTTTCTGTGCCTTCATTTCCCTGCTGGTCAGGGATGGGACAGCGCGGTGGGAGAAGGGAAAATAGCCAGGAATAGCTTGGAAAATATCCTTCAGAAACCCTTCAGGTGGATTTTATTTTTTTAATCAACAACAGAAACCTTGGAAAAGAAGAGAGGTGCTGGTCCTGGAGTCACTGGTCCTTATAGAACCATTCCAAGTTGATGATGCTGTTGGAGAGTAGGAAATCCATCCTCACTCATCTCTTCCACCTTCCAGTGACCCCCATGTGGGGACAGGAGCACCCTGTGGGGTGGGGACAGGCACTGGGACACTGCTGGCAGGTCCTGCAGCGAGGCAGGAGGTGCAGAGAGCATCGGTGACACTCCTGTCACAAAGAGAGGCTATTTTTGCCCCTAACTGCCAGCAAGCAGCACAGGCAGTGGCAGTGTGGTTTCAGCAGCTGATTCTCTGGGCTGGCTCTTGTGGCTGTCACTGCTGAGCTTTGGCCACTGGGAGGTGTGCTCAGGGGACAGTGCCTGGTGTCCCCACGGCCCCCTCAAGGCCTCTGCTCTGCTGAGGTGGCACTTTTGGGGCCTTGTTCTTACAACCTGGAGGAGTTGTGGGTACCCAGAAATTTGGCTCTTGATCTGAGGTCCCCTTGTGCCCCATCCTCCTTCTTCTCCTCCACTTCTGGCCTCTCCCTCCGGTGACCTCCAGCTCTCCCTCCTGTGACCTCCAGCCTGGGCTTGTGCTCTGGGACAAAGTGAGGGACGCTCGAACTGAGCAGAAAAATAATCGGGTGCCAACAGGTTCAATAACTCCTTCAGTAAATACATTTTGCCATTAAATGGATGAATTTAATTCATCTACGAAGTCGTTGCTAAAGGAATGGCCTCTCTTTGCTCCCCTGGCTCATCCACCAGCCGGGAAATCCTGCGGCCACAGCTTCAGGAAGGCCAGGGCTGTGTGGGCAGGGGGCTGAGCTGGCAGGGTTTGAGGGCCCAGCTGAGGGCCTGGCCACGGCCTTGCTTTGTTTCCACCGAGAGTTCTGACGGAATAAAAACCTTTCCCCAGAACTCTTCGGTTGGGCCTCGTCAGCGTTTTCAGGTGGAAAACTCTTCTGTTGGAAAATTCCCGTCCAACCCAAGTCATTTATTCCTGGGGTCAGTGAGTGGGTGGAGAGCACGGTCCTGGCAGGGCTGTGGCAGGTCCCACATCCTTTGGTGTGACGGAAACAGGGATGTGGTGGAGCAGCTCCTTCCCCAGCTCTTCAAAATCCACGTCCACATCATCCTGGGCAGGATTTTGGCCACGTGTCAGCAAATTTTGGGAAATCAACTGGAATGACAAACAGTCAACAGCCCTTGGCCTAAAAAGAATAAAAACATCTTGTCGAGGTGAGAAGCATCGGAGGTGGGGGTTGGTGTGTCCTCATCTTCTCCCTGGGAACAAGGGATGGGATGAGAGGAAACGGCCTCAAGCTGCTCCAGGGAGGTTTAGATTGGATATTAGGTGGAATTTCTTCATGGAAAGGGTGCTCAGACATTGGAAGGGGCTGCCCAAGGCAGTGGTGGAATCCCCATCCCTGGAAGTGCTCGAAAAACCTGTGGCTGTGGCACTTGGGGACACGGATTAGTGGTGACCATGGGGCTGTTGGGTTGATGGTTGGGCTTGATGATCTTAAAGGTCTTTTCCAACCTCAATTCCATGATTCTGTGTGAAATTCTCTGATTCTCTGCCTCTGATTTATCCCTCTGCCTTTCCTGCTCCCAGAGCCGTGATTCCAGGAATACACAGTTAATCCTTGGGGAATTGGCCTCATTGTTGCACAGCAACGCCCCAATGTAAAATAAATATTCATAAATATGCAGGTTTTAATACATTTTGTTCTACTGCAGCAAATCTCACAGAAAATGATCATTTTATTTGCTAATAAGAAGCACCTGTGCAAGAGACACCTTCAGGAAGGAACTCAAGGTAAAAATAGAAGGGAATCACAGAAATAAGGCAATCACAGAAATAAGGGAATCACAGAAATAAGGGAATCACAAAATCTACTGTCATGCTCAAGCTGTTTAAACTGAAGATTTACCTGGTAGCTATTCACCGATTTAAAAAGCAAAATAAAAATGCTGATTGGAAAAAAATCTTTGCAGTGACTAATAAAACATCTCCTCCAACCAGTGGAAAAGGGGAAAGTGGTTTCTTTCATGTGTTTTTGCTTCAACAAAGAAGAGAAAAAAGGAGGGAAAAAGTGTTTGATGGATTAAAAATGGGTTACAAACAGACACAGGAAGGCAGATATTGATTCCTGCCAGCAGATCCCCAAATTCAGCACTCATTTTCCCAAATGTGAAGCAGCAAAGACTCAGCAAAGAGGAAAAAATACTGTACAGAAGGCTGAGAGCTGCTATTTAGGGCAGCCTGTTTAACACCCCAGAGCTGTGCTGGCACAGTCAGAAAAATCACAACTGAGCCGACACTGGGAGGAGCTGCAAAGATACAGCAAAGGTGGGGAAGGGGCAGAGGAGCTGCTAAGAAAGAGCAGAAATAATGACACGGGCTCAGATACTGGAAGTGGAACGAAAGGAGGAATTTTTGGGGTAGAATATAAAAATCTACTCGCAGACAGAGCAGGGAATTGAGCAAAGGGCGGTGGAGCCTCGGCACAGGGAATATTTCAGAGGATATTCCAAGTATAAACAACAGGAATCATGTTTTAAAGGGGATTTTACTTTGCTGTTTTTCATTCTGGTTTCATGTCAAATCATCTGGTTTATCTCTGTTGTTTTAACTTCAGAAATGAACCAAAAAATCTCTCCTCTAGGTTTGCTTAATTCACTTTACTAAATCAAGGATTTGATTGTAGCTTCCCCCAACCAAGAATTGCTGCTCTTTCCATTAGGATTTGGGGATTTTTGACCTGTTTTCTCTGGCAGTAGAACAGGCAAAGGCCATTCCCCTGAAATGGGTCACACTTGCCTCCACATCCAACCTGTTTTGCCCTCAGGGATCAGAGCCCAGGAGAAGATGAAGAAATCCAGCTGGACAGGATGGAAATGGGAGCTCACACTGCTGGAGAAGGACACTCCTTCCACAGTCGTCTCTTTGTCCCTGGGACCAAGATGGATCAAGATGCCTCAACACAGTCCCAGGCTCAGGAAAACCAAAGTAAGGGAAAATCAGATTCATAGGCAGAGTTAATTGGAGAGGGAATGAAGTGATGGGAATTTGTGGAGGTCATTCTTCCCAGCAAGTCAATGGAAGGAGGATGTCAGTGTTCCCTTTGAGCAGTTTCCAAAGGACAATGTGACTTAGGGCAGATTTAATGCTCATTTTCCCTTCTGGTATTTTGGGTTGGAGCCTTCAAAGTGGGGAATGACATCCCTGGGGCACCTGGGAATTGTCAGGTGTGTCCTGGTGTGTGGGGGAAAGGTTTTGCGTGTCTAAAATCACCCAGGGCTGTGTCCTGCACACAGGGACAAAGCTGGGCCTCTGCTGGCACTGGGCCTGCACGAGTTGTTATGATGGAATCATGGAATGGGTTGGGTGGGAAGGACCTTAAAGTTCATCCCATTCCACCCCTGCCATGGCAGGGACACCTCCCACTGTCCCAGGCTGCTCCCAGCCCCAATGTCCAGCCTGGCCTTGGGCACTGCCAGGGATCCAGGGGCAGCCCCAGCTGCTCTGGGCACCCTGTGCCAGGGCCTGCCCACCCTCACAGTGTTTGTGCCCCTTCCTGCAGCATTCCTGTCTCCCCAAATCCACACCATCCCCTCTGCTGGGAATGGCCAAGGGGACTCTTTGGGAACCCTGTGGGTGTGAATAACCCAGTGGAAAACCCTCTGCTCCCAAAGCTGCTGCAGTCAGGGAGCCACGGGGCTCTTGTGCTGCCCCATTCCCTCTCCAGGGGTGGAAAGGGATCATCCTCCAGCGAGTAACCCAGGAGTAAAGTGCTGGCACAGCCCAGCCCCGGGGTGACACCGAAGATGTCACAGTGGTTTAATCCCAGGAGTTGCTGCCAGCCCTCCAACAATGGCTCAGGCGTGGCAGAAGGGACCAGGGAGCTTTCCAGCCCCTCAGGCCGGCTATTCCCCAGGGATGAGTCCTGCCAAAATCCTGGGCCAGCTGTGCATGCCAGCAAATCCATCCCAATTCCAAAGCCCTCCAAGAGCAGAGGAGTGGGAACCCAGCTCAGTGCTGGATCATCCCTGCAGCCCAAACCCACAGCACCTCCCCCAGCTGTGTGAACACCGAAGGTCCCTCTCCAATTCTGGCTGAGTTTCCTTTTCTCCTATGGCAGCAACTTCCAGAGCTTTTCCCTACAGGATGGGTTTTGCTTCATTTCGGATAAAATGCTATTAAAGCCCTGCAGGAATTGGCAGGATGGGCTGAGGAGCTGCAGACAGGCTCTATTCTTCTGGGCAGCTGGGGTGGCTGAGCACTGAGGGCAGCTCTGCCCTAAAAACGCTGTCGTGGCACCTCCTACTCCCTCTCAACATGCAAATAATGCACTCAAATAATGCCAGTGATTAAGGTTAAAATAAAGGTTAAAATAAGGTTAAAAAAATTATAAACCCCAGCTGAGCTGGACTCAGGGTGGTGGCAGAGCTGTGATTTGGTTTTTGGGGTTCAAGAGGGTGAAGAAGCGCAGAGGGAGGAAAGCCCCTGGTGCTGAGGGCAGGGGAGGAGCTGCGGTGGCTGCTGTGGGCACTGGGGGAGCTGAGGGTTTGAAGATGAGGTTCAGATGCAACATCTCAGCAGGAAAGGTGAGACCTGACCCTGAAAAGGAGCAGCTCTGAGGGGGGCTGAGCCCTGCCTCAAGTTAGGAGGGGAAACAGAGCAGGACCACATGATTTGAACCACAAAAGTCCCCTGAGGAGGGGGGGGAGATGTTCCTGCAGAGAAAAGTCTGGTGGTGCCACAACTCTGTGGAGTTGCTTTGAAATTCTCAGCTTCTGGCAATGATTTTGTCAACAGAACACAGCAAAAGGGTTTTGGGTTTGGAGAATTTCTCTTTGCAACCTTTGGAGGGTTTCTTCAAACCACACGTCTGGAAAGTAAAGAGTATTTTGGGGGTTTTTGGCTGCGATGTTTTGATTGTCCAGGCTGGAAACTGCTGGGGAGAGGGAGAACAACTGAGGGTGGTTCCCAAAGTGCTGTTATGAAATTCAGTTTGAATTGAAAATTGAGGGTTGCTGTGGAAAATTCTCCTTGGTGAAAATTCACATTTCTGTGGAAAACCTGTTTTGAACAAAATATTTCACAGGGCTTTTTGTCATGACAGACTGCCCAGGGATGAGATGACCTGATCCCTGAAAATCTGAAATGCAGGAAATCTCCTTTTACACCTGGATGTGATGGGCTCATCCCTGTTCCCTGCACTTCTTTCAAATCACTGTATTTCCTTAAAAACACTTTTTATTCCTCTTTCCAGAACAATCCATTTTAAATGTTGCATTTCAACTCCAGCTTCTGGAGCTAGCAAGGATCTTTATGCCACAATCTCATTCCTTCACAGGTAAAAATCATTTCTTGCAAAATTGGCTTTTTCTGAAGGAAAATTTCTATATTGCCAGACAAGAAAAAACACCTTAAAGCATTGTATTATATTGTATTATATTACATTACATTATTTTATTTTATATTATGTTATGTTAAGTTATATTAATTATATTATATTTTATTATAATACCAACAAAAAGATGGGAGGATGTGCTTCTCAAGATAAAAACCTAAATTCGATCAGACCCTTACAAAAGTCTGTTTCTCTCCATTCACTAGAAAGGGAATCTTATAGGATCTTTCCATATGGAGAAACCCTTCAGGAGCAGATGTCGAAAGTTAAATGCAACCAGGAGTCTCCTGATTCCCACTTTTGGGAGCAGTAAGAGAGAAGAGTGACCTCTACAGCCCAGCCCTGATTTCCTGGGAAGAAAGATCCTCTCCCTTGCTCACTCACACTCATCCTCTCAGCACCAGTGTAAAATAAAACAGAATAAAGTAAAATTTAAAAAAAACCAGCTGACCGCCACTGCTGTGAATGAGACTGGAATCTCTGCAGAGATTTGGATGAGATATTGGGAAGGAATTGTTCCCTGGGAGGGTGGGCAGGCCCTGGCACAGGGTGCCCAGAGCAGCTGGGGCTGCCCCTGGATCCCTGGCAGTGCCCAAGGCCAGGCTGGATATTGGGGCTTGGAGCAGCCTGGGACAGTGGGAGGTGTCCCTGCCCATGGCAGGGGTGGGATGGGCTTTAAGGTCCCTCCCAACCCCAACCATTCCATGATTCTGTGATCAGTCCAGTGAGGATGATCATTATCAGGTGGCAGATGTTTCCTTGCTGCTCCTGCCTTGGCAGCACCAGGATCTTCTTGGTGCTTTTCCATCCTGCTGGAATGCAGGCGTGGAAGTGTTGCCAGAGGTGTAAAACCTGTGCTCACCCTGAGGACAAGGAGCTGGCTCTGCTGAGGTCAAGCAGAAATCACCTCTGGGCTTTGCTGCACCTTTCCCTCTTTGTGCAGCTGCCAGGACCCTCTGACACCTGGTGGACACCAAACAGGACCTGGGCTGCACCCAGAGCCGGCTGGAAAAAAAAAAAAAAGAAGGCTATTTCATGCTTGGGTTTGAATCCTCCCAGTTGCAGGGGAAGTTTTTATTCATAGAATCATGGAATAGTTTGGGTTGGGAGAGACCTTAAGGATCATCCAGTGCCACCCCTGCCATGGGCAGGGATGCCTTCCACTGTTCCAGGGTGCTCCAAGCCCTGTCCAGCCTGGCCTTGGGCACTGCCAGGGATCCAGGGGCAGCCCCAGCTGCTCTGGACCAGGAGCAGATCCAGCACCTGCCTCGGACTCCACGGGAAGCTCAGGGAGAGGTGCTGCGACCCTCTGAGCTGAGGAATTCAGAGAGGGAATTTAACTGACTGCAATCAATCCATTAAGTGGGGCTGCCTTAGCACAGGTTTTGCTGCGTGCCAATGGTTGATTCATCAACAATGAAACATCTCCAAACCCCAGCCCTGAACGTCCCCGTTTGTTTGTGCCACTCTGTGTGTGCCAATCTCGTTTAAACTGAGATTTAACTTGACATTTATTCTGGTTTTATGGCCGCATCCATCAAGCCCTTCTCATCTTCCTCCTCTCCCTCTCCATGTCCCACCCCACGGGGGTCCCGTGCCACCCTCAGGGCGCTGCTGTCACCTCTCTGGGGCTCCTCACTCTCTCCTGGGTGACTCCACACCTTCCGCAGCGCTTTGAAGCTCCAATTCAGCAGCAAATCCTCCCCCTCGCTGCCTTTTGGCTGCCGATGTTGACGGGAAGCTCGAAAGCAGCGCTGCTGCTGCAGGGGCACCTGCCCTGCCCCCGCTCTGTCCCCGCATGTCACCGCCTCTTACGTAATCGCGACATCGCTGCAGCTTCCCCGGGGCTGCTCGTGCAAAAAAAAAAGGTGAAAAAGAAAAAAAAGAAGAAAAAAAAAAACAAAGCCTAAAAAGGACCCAGGGCCATGTGTGGGGGTGCGGGGCTGTCCCAGGGGCGGGAGGTGAGGGACACTTGGGGACGCGTCCCCCTCTCGCCCTGCCCGGGGGGCTCCTGCAGGAGCCGGATGGTTCCAGGGCTTGGGGCCCGTCCTCAAGGTAAGTCCTGGCCAGGAGCTGCTGGGGAATCCGTGGGGTCGGGGCTTTTCCAGGTGTTGGGGGGCAAAGGAGGCAAAAGAGGAAACCATTGCTGGGTTTGTCCGCAGAGCCGCGGGGCTCTCCTGGGACGGGGAAAATCGCTGCCTTTTAAATTTTTTTTCATATATTTTTTCATTTATTTTTCTTCCTTCTTTTAAAATCTTTCTATATTCCCCCTCCCCTTCCCCCCGCACTTTCTCCTTTTCATGTTTTAAAATCTTTTTAAATCTTTTTTCTTATTCATCTTTTTTTCTTTTTCCCTTTTTACTTTTTTCCTGTCCTCCTTTCCTCTCTCTCCCCCCTCTCTTTATTATCTCTTTGCACCCTCTGATTTCCCTCAGCTGCCCCCGAATTTCTGTCTCCAAACTGGCACCCAAGCACCCTCCCTTCCCACTGACACCTGGATGCCCAAATATTCACTGTTCTGCCATGTTCCTCCCAAATTCCTTTCCCATCCTCAGAGGTGGTGATGGAGGTGCTGATATTTGTAGCTTTTCTTTTATTATTCCACTTTATTTTCCTCATTGTCAAAGTTGGACAAGTTTTTGCTACCTGTTCTTTCCACTGTGCTTATTTTAGCAGCCAGCATTGCTTTGGATTTCAAGGAAATTTAAGAATAAATAATTATTCTGTTGATTAAAAACCTGTGAAAATGACATTTCTTGGGCCTTCCCAGACTAAAAAAGTCTTTACTGGGTGCCCACCCAAAGGTTGGAACCTCCAGTTCCGCAGGTGACAAAAGTCCTTGGTTGTAGCAGAGAGAATAAAAAACTTAAATTTTTTTTTAATATTTTCGATTTATTATTTTTTTGGCCATTCTAAATTTGAATGTTGTTGTGCAGTGGCTTCTGACTGGCTGGATTTCTTGGGGGCAGCCAAAGATTTGTTGGGAGAAGGGAAATACAGTTCCTAAGTGTCCTACATGCCAATTATCCCATATTAGAGCCCTGCTCATAATAATTATTGCAATAATTAATTGTAGGGTGACTTCCATGCCAGCACGAGTGGAAGAACCTGCAGATATGAGGCAGAAAATATTAATTCCTCCAATTTCTGACTTTTCTGGTTGCCAAATGTGCCAAATTTAAGGTGTCACTTTAAAAACACCTCTTTTAAAACCCAGGCACATTTAAGGGGTCTCAGAACTTCAGTTCTCTTACAAAGAGTCTAAACCATCAATTATTTCCAGAAAATATTCCAATCCCAACTTGAATTTCTTTACAGCGTGTCCTTAAAAGTTAAATTGAAATGATGCTGGGTTAGGAAATTGAATGTGAAGAACTTTTGGTTTTGTTTTGTTTGCAGGGCCGTGTTTTTGGTGTTGTTTTCTGCCAGTCCGGTTTTTGGGGCCCCACATTTTTCTTTATTCAAAACTGAGACTTCCACATAATGAGGCCCCTTTAGCTCACAGAGGCTTCAAGAAAAACAGCAGATATTGGGAAAATCTTGTTGAAGTCCAGGATTTTTTTTCCTGAGCAGCTGTAAAACATCTTTGGAAGCAACGACACCAGGCCCCGGCCTTGCCCTTGGGGTCCCTGCCCTAATTTTTCCTGAGGTGGGAACCTCTAGAACACAGCCCAATTTCTGCTGTTTGCAAACTGTTTCTGTTTCTCACACTAATTAATTAATTAATTAATTATTGATCTTGCAGCTTGCCCTGGCTGCAGGGGTATTTTCTCTGGGCAGGATTGGTTTGAAGGGGGCTTTTACTGTGCTACCACATCAATGTGGCCTCAGCAACTGGGGGTGAAATGTCCCCTTAAATTTGGATTTTGAGGAGTTGGGGACTCATCCCATCTCCTGGGGGTCCCTCAGACCTAAAAGATGGGGTGGGTGAAACCCTTTTGGTGAAAAACCTGCCCTGGGTGTGCTGAAATTGGTGCCAGGCCACAGCTCCCTCCTTTTCCAAAGCTGTGCAATAATTCAGGTAATTCAAACGAGTCAGGTAAGGTGTAATTAATAACAGAAAATCAGGTGAGGTGTAATTAATAGCAGAAAGTCAGGTAAGGTGGAGTTAAGAGCAGATTTTGCCTTTGTATCTCAAAAAGGAAAAGTACCTTTATTTTCTTGTGGAGTCAAGAAACTCCTCCTGCTTCCGCCTTGTGAGCATTTACTGCGATCCTTAATATTGCAATATTTGGAATATTGCAAAGATTGGACTAAGCAGGGGATGGAAGAGAGAGTCCATCGATTTTTGCTGCTTTCTGTCATGGCCTGGCTGCTGATTTCTGCTGTTTGGACACAAACCTGGAAAGAGCTGAGCAGCTTTAGTGGAGACACTCCAGATTTGGCTCAAGTGCAGTTTCAGACAAAACCCAAATCCTAATTTAGAGCCTTGACTTTATTTACCCAGCATTTTGAGACCGATAAAGCCCTGATAAGGACCCTGCTGCCTTGGGCACCGAGGAACCAAGATTGGGGCTTGAAATGAGCGGTTTCAGCTTTCATGGGTTGCCAGCAGCTCTGTGTGTTACGGAAACTCAGCAGCAGTGACTGTGCCTGAAAAATCTTCAGAAGTTTCATTTATTTCCTGTGATGGCAGAGTGAAAGGGAAACCTCTGAGTGAAAATCTTGATATTAGCAATTAATGACTGAGAGACGTGATCAGGCTGGGCCGGGAGTGCCTTTGGCACGTGCACAGGTGCAGGAGGCCTGGCAGCCTCCAGGCCAGGCTGGTGGTGAAGATTGGCTTCCTTTCAAAACAAAAAGGAAAGTTTTTAGAGGACTTCAAGTCCTGTGACAGGATTTCTGCAGAAGAACTCAAGGATGGGAGTGTTCCTGATGGAAAATTATCATAAAATCACAGAATCTCAGACTGGTTTGGTTGGAAGGGACATTAAAGCCCATCCAGTGCCACTCCCTGCCATGGGCAGGGACACCTCCCACTGTCCCAGGCTGCTCCAAGCCCCCTCCAGCCTGGCCTTGGGCACTGCCAGGGATCCAGGGGCAGCCACAGTTTGTAACCATAAGAAGACAATGACAAAGGTGCCGTGTGCAGAAATCCGTGGTCCTTGAGATGCTCCAGTCCCAGTCTGCTGAATGTGCTGCACATCTCAGTGGCAATGGTCTGGAGCACGAGGGGAAGCAATGAGGTGAGGGTGAGTTTTATTTAAGTCCTGCAGAAACTCTTGTCAATGGGACCCTCTAGCCCTGAGTCGTGCAAGTGCTTGTGCTGGCTTAGGCACAGGAAAAGACTGGGAGAAAGAGAGGGAGAGCTGGACTTGGTTTCCGTCTGTCTGCTTAAAGCTAAATAATTTATTGGGGCTGGAATCTGCCTGGGTTTGCAAAATCCCAGTGGGATCCACTGCCTGTGTGTGTCTGTGGGGCTCAGGGATAAGGTCAGGGCCTGGTTCAGTTTGGTAAATCAGGAATAATTCATAGCTGCTGCTGGGAGGAACCACACAAGGAGCAGGAGGATGGGGATCCTGGAAGTTTCACGGGCTGTACAAAATATTTTGAGTTGTGCATTGTGAAACAGATTTGTGGAAAGATGAAGGAAGGAATTGGGAATATCAAATACAGGAGAAGGCTCTTTCCTGACTGGTGTTTGCTGGAGAATGGATTTGGAAAATGAGGGGAAGTCCTTGTTTTTAGAAGGATTTGTTCTGCTTTTCCTCTGGAAGTGTTGTCCCTGTCACTTGGTGACAGCGGCACCTTTTCAGCTCCTGCAGAGCAGAGGGATTTTGTCATTTGCAAGTGATAAAAAATGAGCAAAATGACAGAGTTCCACTGTTTTTAAAATAGGGATTTCATGTACCTTCAATGTACCTTGCTGACCAGGGATGGTTGCATCTCCCAAAGATTGGAAATGTGGTCAGTTATTTCCTGCTGGGTCTTGATTTCTGAATTGGAGTTCTTGAGAATCCCAGGACAGAAACCCCTGACTTGTTAAGGCTGATGTCAGTTCTTGCTTGAGCCAGCATTTCTGGCCTTGTCTCAGAAAAAGCTCTTAGGCTCAGCCTAATTTTAGATTTCAGTTCAGACCTCCTGGATTTCAGAGCCTGCAATGACGTTCTGTGGGGAGGAAGGGACTTACCTTGGGCTCGTGGCCGCCTCTCACTTCTTCCTCCTGCCGAGGCATCACCATAACCTGTGGGGTAACCTTCAGATAATGACGAGCTTTATCTCTGCCCATTGATCTTCACTTTTAAAAAAAACCCTATTGTGACAGCAGTTTTGGTCACATTCAGTATGAAGCAGATGGAATTTTCCATCCCTCTGGGTAGGCAGAGAGGGGAGGAGGGCGGAAGCCAGGCTGCGCTCGCCGCACATCGCTCGTGGGCATCCAACTGCTCCTCCAAGGAGCTCCTTCAGCTCCTGGGCTCCTTCTCTTCTCCTCCCATCGTCAGAGTGGAGATCCAGTGGCTGGAAAAGCTCTCCTGCAGTGCCACCCAGGTAAATGCAGCCACACCCGGCAGGTTCCCATCAGCAGCCCCAGAGCGGCTGCTGGAAATATCCCAGGAATTGCCAGGTTCATCCCTGCCCTCTGTGCTGCTGAGGGGCACAAAGGCTTTGTGTGCTCTTTCCTTTCTTAGCAATGATATTCTCAGTGATATTAGAGATGATATTTTAAATGACACAGGTCTGATATGGAGGGGCTGCTCCTGCAGTCTGGGCCCTGGGATTGTGCTCGAGCGTGATCTCAGGGAGAGGCAGCGTCAGGAGCTCTTGGCCAGGTTGGGTTTGTTGGCATCAATCAGCTCAGGGGAATTCCAGCCTCTTTCAGCATCGTTTGATCTGAGTGAAAGAGCTCAGATATCTCGAAGAAATGGCGAGGGGAAGAAGATTAATTCAGTAATTCGTGCTGTGTGTTCTTGGAGCAGGGTCCAACAAGTGGGTGCTGAAACTGAAGGAACAACAAAAGATGTTTGTGAAATGTTCTGGAGTGCCCAGTGTTTTTCTGACTTAATTGGTTTTCCAAGGAGAGGTTTGGTTGTTTAAAAAAATAAGCAGAAATTACATGAAAATACTGAGATCTGAATTGTTTTGAATTTTTATAGAATCACAGAGTTCTGGAATGGTTTGGGTTGGGAGGGACCTTAAAGCCCATCCAGTGCCACCCCTGCCATGGGCAGGGACACCTTCCACTATCCCAGGCTGCTCCAAGCCCCAATGTCCAGCCTGGCCTTGGGCACTGCCAGGGATCCAGGGGCAGCCCCAGCTGCTCTGGGCACCCTGTGCCAGGGCCTGCCCACCCTGCCAGGGAACAATTCCTGCCCAAGATCCCATCCAGCCCTGCCCTCTGGCACTGGGAAGCCATTCCCTGGGTCCTGCCCCTCCATCCCTTGGAAATTGTCTCTCTTCATCTTTCTTGGAGCTCCTTCAGGTCCTGGAAGGACACAATTAGTTTACCTTCTCTTCTCCAGGCTGAACAATCCCAATTCTCCCAGCCTTTCCTCCCAGAGCTGCTCCATCCCTCTGATCATCCTGGTGCCTTCTCTGGAGTCGCTCCAGCAGCTCCATTCCTTCCTATCCTGAAGACCCCAGAGCTGATTTCAGTGTTCAGCTGAAATACTCAAATCTCTGATTCCACTGTTTCTAACCTGTCCCACAGTCAATACTTTTCACCCAAACTGTGAAATAAAACAGGGGAAGAAAAAGGATTTATTGAAAGTCCTTTCTCAGAGGAAAAAAACCCCAAATTTATGAATATCTTGCATTGAGCCACAGTGGGACAGGTCAGATTTCTCGGGTTCAGAGGCAACTGAAATGGAGCAAACACTGCGAAAACTTCATTATTTTCTGATTCATTATTCAGCAGCTCTCACTGAGGCATTTGCAGACCAAGAAATGCAAAACTCAGCCACTTGTAAAGGTCCAGCAGCACCTCGGGGGTTTTCAAGCTTTTGCAGCACATTTCCAGCCTCATGGTCTGTCACAGACCCACAGTCAAATTTAGAGGTCAGGTTGTTCCAACCTGAGCAATACCTGAGCTGCTTTTGAGGCTTCTTACCCCGAGCAGAGCAGCCTCAGGGCTGTGGCCTTGGTCCACAGGGCCTGGGGAATTGAGGAAGCAGCTGCTTTGGTAACTCAGGCTGGGTTTCCAGGCTTTGAACTCTCCTACCTCAAGACCAAAGAGACAAAATTAATTCTACTGAGCTCCCAACAAGCCACCTGTTGTGATTAGGCTGCGGGGACAGTGATTTAATAGCTCAGAGCTCAAAATTTTAGCACACCAGGAAGTTCGTTGTGTCCTTCTGACCTGGAATCTGTAGAGGAAAAGGTGATTTCCGGGAGTTCATGGTTGTAATAGTAATTGATAGTAATTAATAGTGATTGTAATCTGCTCCAGAGAATCCTCTGGGCTCTTGGAACCTGAATTTCAAAGAAATGAGTGCAAAGCTTCAGTGGAGACCAGATTTTAGAAAAAGCTGAAGGTGAAAATGCCTACTTTTGGAAATTAAAGGCCCTGCAATCCACTGCCAGACCTGCAGCAATATTTAATGCTTGGAGCCGACAATCATTTGGTGTTTTCAAAATAGAAACAGCAAATTGGGGCTTTGGCACAGTGGGCTTGTTTCTGAGTCAGTTTTGGTTTGAGTTTGAGTTTAAAGCTTTCATTCTTGCAGCAGTGGCTGCCCCAGGTCATCGGGTTCTGCTGTTAGCTCCTTTTGTGCCTCCTTTCATCACCAGACCACGTTATTTCCCACTGAGACACAAGAAGTGAGTAATAGCTGTTCCTCAACAGCTCCTGTTAACCACTGTGCAGTGTGAATGTCAAATACTCAGGAATATGAGTAATTAGAGCGAAGCCCTTTCATCTTAAACAGGCTGGGAGGTTTAGAGAGCACCCTAAGACACCACCAAACCACAGGGTTAATTTTTTTTCTTATTACGCAGGTGAAGCAGCAGCAGGGATCAAAACTTGTTTGCTGCTTGCAGTGTTTGTACAGCACAGCATCCCTGGGAGAAGTTTTCAGAGGTTTCTGATGTAAATCAGCACCTGGGCCTCATTTTATCAGTGTAAGTTCTTGTATCAGTGAAAAATATTGGCGTTATCTCATTTTATCAGAGCAAATTCTCAATAACTCCTGTGGGTTTGATGTGCTGGAGTGGCTTGAGGCTGAGTTCTGATTTAGTTTAGGATGAGATAATTTAAAAGACAAGAAATAGGCAGCTCTCAAGCTCCTTTATATTGGTGTGAAGCAAGGGCAGCTCGGCTCAAACTCTGTGTGATTTCAACTCCAAATTCCAAATTCTGATCCCAGTTTAACCAAAGTAAATTCCAGTGATATTCCCATAGATTGGCTCTTATACATCCAGGTGATGAATTGAGTGTGACCAGGAAGCTGGGAAGGAGTGAGAGTTTGAACCAAAGGTTGTCTGTGGGGTAGTGAATTTCAGAATGGATTTGGGTGTTTTATGGAAAACAACTGGAAGTTTTCTTCCCTTTGCTTCTTTAAAATCAACCATTTTCACTTCAGAGCTAAGAACAGAAACCTTCAACACGGGGAAGTTCTGCCAAGTCACTCTGTGCCCTTTTATATTACATTGATTGTCCTATTTCGTTAAAATATATGTAGATTTATGCTTGGAGTTTCATTTTTGACGTTTTAGTGATGAATGTTCCTCTCAGCTGTGCTTTTAAATGAGACTTCAAACGCCCCATTTTTATTGATTGGTTGTAGATATAAATTTTTTCTATAAGTATAAACAGATGTGAAGATTTAAGACAAAGTTTGCAACTTAGGGAAGCCTTAGAGAGAGGTAGCAAAATTTAGAGTCACCCATGAAAAATGGAGGAAACAGAGAATAATAAAATACAGATATGATACTACAGGGATTGAATTTTGTATTTAATCCACATTGTCCTTTCTAATCCCAAGGTAAAACCATGACTGTGGTTCAGTTGTACATCAACAACCACTTGCTGCTGAACAAGGCCAGATCTTTGTCCCTTTTTTGATGACTACACTATTCTGAGGCAAAGAACTCCACATTTTAGTTGTGCTGTATGAAGATTCCCTTTGTTTCTTTGAAATCTGCTCCCCGATAATCCCAGCTCATTTTCTTTACTCCTGAGAAATAATGAGTTAAAATTTCTCATTGGAGAAGCTGTTCTGGTTGCCCTTTGCAAGATTGATTTTAATTTTGCTGCATCCTTGAAACAAAAAGAATAATCTGAGGGTTGAGGGCTTGCCTTGGGCTCGGAGCAAAGGGAGATTCAGCAGCTGATTTCGGGGTGGTTTGATTGTGTATCAGCTCAGGGCTCAGCACTGAATCAGTTCCTCTGCGATATCGAGTTTTTCCTGGAGGGTTTTGCACACCCCGCTGGAAAGTCCAACTCATCAGAGCCCCCTCTGATCTGTGGCTTGAGGGGGGAGATAAGGGAAAGGAGGGGAGATAGGGCTGAACCAAATCTCTGAAGCTGAGCCCTACCGGGGCCTTCTTTTAGTTGGAGGAGAAGTTTTTACCAAAAATGAGGATCTTTTGAGCAGGGTGGTGGAGAGTAAGTGCAAACCCCTGAGTACAGCATGTCCTCACCCTCACAGAGGTGCAGATTAAACCAGGGCACTGCACATTTAGCCCTTCCCAGCTGATCAGAGGCATTGTAGAAGTGATAAGAATGGGTTTTACTGCTTATCTTCGTGTATTTAACAATCTTTATATAAAAATTGTGCCTTGCATTCGGTCTGCTCAGAGGTAAAGCTCAAAGGCTGCTCTCTAGAGAAGCAGAGCTTCTGAGATGTGCTCTGTCTGAACAGAACCAGCAGATTCTGAGGAAAAAAAGAGGTGAAAACCAAAGAAACAGCATCATTTTACAAATGTTTTGGTGCTTTCTGTTCGGGGTGCAGAGCTCGGTCTATATTCAGGCGAGACACTGGTAAATAAATGTCTTTTATACTTCCAGCTGCAGAAACAACAGACACCAAAGCACCTTAGAAACTCTTGGTTGCATAATTCACCCGACCAACATGCTCTAAAGTCACTGCTAATATTAATGTTTCCACTGGGCCCGGTGGGGACGGGCTCGGTGTCACTTTGTGCTCTCCACTGCTGGAGGCCGCGCTCACGAAGAGCCCCAAGACACTCGTGTGGGTACAGGTGTGACTTTGTGGGCTGCAGATAAAAATAACAGGTAGAGTTGAGACTCTGTGGCCTAAACCTTGATGCTTTCACACACTGGCCCAGCTCAGGCTTCATTCCTTGACCTTAAAAGGCCAGATCCTGCCTCCGATAAGAGCTTCCCCTGCCTCCCCCCTTATAGCCGGCCTCCTTCCAGGCCTTTCCCACCTCCAAGGAAGTGGAAATGTTTGATTCCTGCCTTTTCCCCTGGGTTCAACCCTCACTTCTCACTGTTTCATTTCCACGTGCTTCAAGTGTTGAGTTCTGAAGGAAATTCCCACCTTGGGACCATCACTTGGAGAGTGAGGGGTTGGATTAATGTGGGAAAGGTTCAACAAAATGGGTTTTCAGGAAGGTTCATTGCTCAGGTTCTGTCTCACAAAGGCCTATTTTGGGTCCCTTTTTTTTGCCCCCCGTGCTTCCCAGCCTGATTGAACAGGGAATATTGGGAACAGTAATCCTGAAACTTCCCATAGGATCTCCTTGTGATGAGCACCAGGAGCAAGGGAAGGACAGGGAGAGAAAAACCTGCTCTGCCCACTGCAGGTGAGGAGTTTACTTAGTGAAAAAGCCGCCTGTTGATCTTTGACTCATTCAACAAACAACTCACATCACCTCCAAACCTGAAACGTTCCTGCTAAGTGATTAAGCCCTGAAAAAACTGCATTTCTGCCTCTCGACACTGTGAGAAACCACAAATCCATTTGCTGTAATTCTCCTTTTGATGCTTTCAGGTCAGCAGTAATTCTGATTGAAAGCTGGAGAAATTACCCCAAACTCATTCGCGCTGAAGGACATTCTTTGTTTTGGTTTGTAGCTGCCCTCAGAACCTTTGTGTACTCTTTGAGATCTCCAGGGCTTAGGGATAAATTAAAATAAATGCATTCCAAATGCCTTTAATCACAAAATCCCACCAATTTGTGCAGAGAGTACTTTGGTGGGACTTGTCCTGTTTAAACCAGAACCAAACTCTGGTCACACTCGGCAGACTGGGAGAGGAAATAGGTGTGGATTGGTCTAGTTTGCAGGTCTGAGTTGTGCAGAGGTCACTGGTGATGACAACCTGCCAGTACTGAAGGGTTCTAAATCTGCATAAATAAAGATTCATCTACAAGCAGTAGAACATTGAATCAAAGGCCTTGCACAGCATTTTAGCCTCAGTGTCCATCTTTGTACTCTACAATATTTGTGTAACTCTGTGTGTGTGTGATGGAGCTCGTTTAATCCATCCTCACATTGCTTGATGCTCAAAATCCTCCAGAGATCTTTCCTGCCTCGTTTGTTGGGTGCTTGGGATACCTTAAAAAGGGATCTGATTTTCTGAAATACCTTCAAATGGACACTGAGTACATTTAGATGGAAGGAATTGTTCCCTGGGAGGGTGGGCAGGCCCTGGCACAGGGTGCCCAGAGCAGCTGGGGCTGCCCCTGGATCCCTGGCAGTGTCCAGGGCCAGGTTGGATGGGGTTTGGAGCAGCCTGGGACAGTGGAAGGTGTCCCTGCCATGGCAGGGGTGGGACTGGATGATCCTTAAGGTCCCTTCCCACCCAAACCATTCTGGGATTCTGGGATTTTATGACATTTTGCTTCCAAAATTTTGTCCTCTCTATGATTTATGAGTTGTATCCTGGAGGAGTAACAGGTGACTTAGAAAACCAGACCATTCAAATGTGGTCTTTCACGTGAAGCTCAAAAAGCCAAGAACCCTGGAAATTTTTCAATTTTCTCCAGACACAAATTACAGCTGGACAGTGTTTAGGAATTGTTTATTGCCCACAGAATGAACTCTTTTGAGTCGTGTTGATGTGGGATGATGAAGAAGAGAGGAAAGCCCAAACATGGTCCTATGTGTCCTTCTGAGACCTGTGCTTAGCTGCTCCCTGCCCAGAGCGAGTTCTGGAATGATTTGGAGTTAGATCTTTGCCTTTTACTTGAGGATGGTTCTCAGCCACGGAGAAAAGAGTGACTCATGTTGCTCACACAATAAATTCAGCAGGAAGGTTGGAATTATTCATGTGCATTATTGGCCATATGGGTTTTCAGAAAGCTCCCGTGCCACATTTTCACAAACTTGTGCAACCCCAGCTCTCTGCAGGAGTTTCATCTCTCACTTCACCTCAATATCTCAATTTCATTTCATTCCTAAACAGCTTTTTGAAAATTTCTGGCTAAAAACTGCACAATGCTTGGCTTTTGGATGTCATGGTGGGTTTATTGCCTCTGACTCTGGGCAGTGTTGAGCTTGAATTATTTTATTTTTGGGGGACAGAGGTGGGGGAGTTTTCAGCTGAAAGCATCACCAGTCCTCTTCCCCTCAGCAGTTTGAGCAGCCCTGCCAGGAACCTCGGTGCATGAGTCCCCATGACTCAGAAAAGTCCTTGTCACTTACAGAAACAGCTGCTGGGATTATTCCAGCTCCGAGGGGAGCCATGAGCACATTTCAGTGCTGATAAAGTGTCCTGGAACCAGCACACACCGAGGGGGCACCTCAGTCACCGTTTGTGTGTTGGTGTTCGTGGGTCACAACACTGTCAGAGTCAGAAGATGAAGTGAAGGACCTTTCCAAGGGCCCTGGGGATTGAAATGTGGCCAATACCAAAACTCCAGTGCCTCGGTTGCTCACTGAAGTGAAACAATTATGCTTTTCTTCACCATTTTAGGGTAATCCTGGAAAGGTGGTGGCTTATCAGGCTCAGTGCTGGCTGGTCCCTCTGGCCCACCTTCCTGTTGAAAGGGATGTGGTTCTTCCTGAGCAGGGAAGAATTTCTGAGTGAGAACTGCCATAACACCTCAAGGAGATTATTCACAACATCCTGTAGTGACAGGACAAGGGACAGCGGCTTCAAACTGACACAGAGTAGTCAGTTCATTGGGATATTGGGAAGAAATTCCTTCCCATGAGGGTGGGCAGGCCCTGGCACAGGGTGCCCAGAGCAGTTGGGGCTGCCCCTGGATCCCTGGCAGTGCCCAAGGCCAGGTTGGATGGGGCTTGGAGCACTCTGGGACAGTGGAAGTGTCCCTGCCCATGGCAGGGAGTGGGAATGCGATGATCTCCAGTGTCCTTTCCAACCCAAACCATTCCATGATAGCAAAGCTGTTTTGTAACCCTGCTTACAGCTCCTACCCAAAGTCCGTGACTGAGGTAAATCAGTTCTTCTCCCTGTGCCTTCCTTATCTCCTGAACAGGGCTAATGACTCTTATTTCCTTTGTAAGGCAGCTTGAGATAAGTGGGAGATCACTACTAGTTTTTATCGTCTTGATTGAAGTTACTCAGATAAAGTGTGACTGTTCGCCGAGTCGGCGAAATGTGTGGGGTGCAACTCTGCTCAGTCATGCTCGGCTTTTAGACATCCTGGGGTGGACTTTGCAGAGACGTTGGTGAGATGTGAGTGAGTGAGTGATTGACTGATTGATTGATGTGTTGACACATCAGGACCTGAATATTTTGAAAACGTTTCGGAATCTGAATATTTTGAAAAGTTGGCTCCACAATGACAGTAATAAGCGGGATGAGCTGTCCTCATTTTCCACATGTGTGTAACAGAGAAAAAACAACCCCGTTCCCATATTAATTTACCCAATGGCACTAATTACCAGCACCATTAGTGGTAACTAATGAACGTTCTCATTCCGACAGAACCGCAGCTTCCTTCTCCACCACCATGGAGAACTTCCTGGCCCCTCGGAGCGAGCTGGTGCTGCAGCAGGGCAGGGCCCAGCTGCTCCTGGGGAAGGCGGGTGGACATTCCCGGCGGAAGCGGGAATTCATGCCGGACGACAAGAAGGACACCATGTACTGGGAGAAGAGGCGCAAGAACAACGAGGCCGCCAAGCGCTCGCGGGAGAAGCGGCGCCTCAACGACGTGGCCATGGAGAGCCAGCTGGCAGCGCTGAGCCGCGAGAACGCCGTGCTCAGGACCGAGCTGCTGTCCCTCAAGCTGCGCTTCGGGCTCCTCAGCCCCGAGCCCAGCCCCTGCCAGGGCCGCCCCCTCGGGCTCCACCTCAGGGGGCACCGGGCAGCCTCCCCGCTGCTGGGCATGGAGCCCTTTGCTGGTGACTCCTGCTGCCCTGCCCAGAAGAGCTTCGTGCCCAAGGTGCTGGAACCGGCTGAGCTTCCTTGCAAAACTTTCAACCCCTCCACAAACATCTTCGGCTGTGGCTCCAAACCCATTCCCATGGACACTCCTGGCCTCCAGCAGCCCAAAAGGTTTGAGGTGTCCTTCAGCCCCACAGTTTGCTCTCCATTCCTCAGCTACCCCTGTCCAGATAAACACCCCTTCCCCTGGCCTTGGCTGGGCAGCACCTGCTTCTTGTGCCCGTCCACCGGCACCACTGAGGCCAGGAAGGAGAGCAGCATCTCAGTGTCGGATGAAGATGACGAGCAACAAGTGCCCAAAACTTCTCCTGTGCCCCCCTGCAATGTGCCCTGCCCCTCAGAAGAGCAGCTGAAGGGCCGGAGCTTTGCTGCCCTCCCACACAAGCTCCGGATTAAAAGCAAAGCCCTGGGCGGTCTGGAGGAGACTGGGCTGGACTCACACTGAGGCAGCACAGGAACGACTGCTGTGGGGCCACAGTGAGACATCCCAAGGACACGGATGGTTTGGAAGGATGAGGTGGGAGGGAAATGTCTTTTTCTCCAAACATGGATGTAATTTTCCCTGCTCTGTGTAAACGCTGAGGGAGTTTCTGGGGCTGCATCACTACAGCACAGCTGCAGCTGGCCAGGACCCTGCGGTCCCCCGGTCTCACTGGTGGCTCTGCTACCCCAGCAAGCTCGAACTGGAGGTGTGAAGGGGCAGGAAGAGGCCAAGACAGCGGGGATGGTTCCCACACAATGTGACACCTTGTAACTACAGCTGCCAGGGGTATCAACCACTGTAGTGGCCTTCGCTTCATCACCACCCTCATCCTCACCAATGTGCCTGAAGTCGGAATTCCCTGACACAGGAAACTGTTGATGGAACCAGCTTCAGACCCCTCAGCTGTCTGGAGAAAATAAAAAGGGGTTGTGACTCTGGGAGTGTGGATTTACGCTGGCATGCAATGAGAGCAGCACCTCCTCCACTTTATTCCAGTTTACAATAATTTATCTCCAGAGAAATGAACTCTTCTTCTGTGACCAGACATGCTGTGATCCAGAAGATAATTTCATTTATCTTTGCAACTGTTCTTATGGAAAACGAAGTAATTTTTTTATCATTATTATTATTGAAATGCAAAAAATATTGTAGTTTTGCTTCTTTCTTTTAAAAAAGGCATTTTTAGACCAAATCTTTGAGTATTTGGGAACTCTTTATCAAACAGGCACAAGCTGCACATGGTGTTTGTATTCCTGCATCTGCTGGGACACGGTCCCTGTCCATCCTGCCTTCTGCCTGCTTTTCCTTTGTAAGGGGTCTTGAGCCTCCTAGGAGCTGTTGCTCAGTTTTCAAGCCAAAGAGAATTCTCAGGGATGCATTCCAGGTATAGCTGTAACTTCCTCTCCTCAGATCTTTCCTGCTTTCTCTCTTTCCCCAAGGAAAGAATGCTCCTGCAGTTCTGATGTTGCCAGGTCTGTCAGCCCCAGACATTTTTTGACATGTTGGACAAAACCAGCCCAATCTGATGATTCCATCAGTCCCAGCCTGTTGGAAGAAGATCTCAAAGTGAAAAAGCGACTTCAAGCTGTTCTCTTCTGCCCCAACCACATTTTCAGTCCATGTCCCATGTCCCAAAGGACAGAAGAGCTGCAAGGCCTGCCCAGCCCTGCTGGGAACCAAAGCTGACAGTGGAGCTCAACATCCCTGGGAGTCTCCACCTCTTCAGTTCTCCGGCTTAAGGGATTCTCCTGTTCCTCTGTGTGTCTGCCCCTCTGCTCCACTCAGGTGAGACCCCACCTGCAGAGCTGCCCCAGCCCTGGGGCCCAGGAGGACCTGGAGCTGCTGGAGCCAGTCCAGAGGAGGCACCAGGATGATCAGAGGGATGGAGCAGCTCTGCTGGGAGGAAAGGCTGGGAGAGCTGGGCTTGTTCAGCCGTGAGAGGAGAAGCTCTGGGATGACTTCATTGTGGCCTTGCAGTGTCTGAAAGGACCAACAAAAAACATGGAAAGAGACTATTCACAAGGACAAGGGGGAATGGCTTCCACTGCCAGAGGGCAGGGCTGGATGGGATCTTGGGCAGGAATTGTTCCCTGGGAGGGTGGGCAGGCCCTGGCACAGGGTGCCCAGAGCAGCTGGGGCTGCCCCTGGATCCCTGGCAGTGTCCAAAGCCAGGCTGGACATTGGGGCTGGGAGCAGCCTGGCACAGTGGGAGGTGTCCCTGCCCATGGCTTTAAGGGCCCTTTCATCCCAAACCATTCTGGGATTCCATGAAAATTTCAGGCTCTGGCGAATAAGGACAATTGTCAGGAGTGTTTTTCTAGGAATCATTTCATAGCCAATAAAGGACTGCAGCAACAATAGGACCGTGCAAAAGAACAGCCCACAGTGCCTGACACGGGATGGAAGAACCCCTCAAACTGGTTTGGAAGAGAAGGCCCTGAGTGGGAGCTGTACAAAGGATCTGAACTGGGGAGGTACCAACATGTGCCCAATAAAACTCTGTTTGCAGAAGCTGCAAAAGGTGTCTTGGTTTGACTGTTGGGACTGGATCTGCATCGTTCCCCCTCAGGAACAGCCAGCCTGATAAATCCATCCCGTGAGAACAAGGGGGAGCAAGCAGGGAGCTGTGGCAGAGCTGTGGGCACCCACCTTCCCCATTCCTCTGTCCATAAAGGTGTTTTCCCTCTGTCTGTGCCACAGTTCCCAGCACAGACCCTCCAGCACTGGGGCGTGGGGCTCTGTCCTGCCTCACCACTCTTTATAGGGACACCCCACAAGGATCAGCCCTGACTGGCCCTGTCCCCCTGTGCAGAGAAATGGGCAGAGCTCCTTGGCACAGCTGCCAGGGCACGGGGGGGGGGTTCTCCTGTCCCCCTGGCATGAGGGGAAACCGCTGCTCAGGTGTGAAACGCGAGGCAGTGATGCTGTGCAGGTTAAAAGAAACCACAGGCGGTTCCATTTCCTGTCGCATTCCCGCTGTCCCCCCTTCCCCTCGCAACCGGCAGGGACAGCCCACGGCGAGGAGACGGCACAGAAAGGACCTTGCTGAAAGAAATCGCCTCCCTCCTATTCCTGCTGTTCCCCGTCCCTGTGGGATTCCCGCCGGGCAGGGCAGGGTTGGCTCCCTGAGCCTGCAAAGGGGTCGGGATGCAGCGAGGGGGTGGGAGGGAGCTCAGTTTAATCTGTAGGATGGATTTGAGGTTCCCGGGTTGCCCCCAGGACCTGCTGCACCTCCGAACCCTGCTGTCCTTCCTAACCCTGCTGTCCCTCCTAACCCTGCTGTCCCTCCTAACCCTGCTGTCCCTCCTAATCCTCCTGTCCCTCCTAATCCTGCTGTCCCCCCTAAACCTGCTGTCCCTCCTAACCCTGATGTCCCTCCTAACCCTGCTGTCCCTCCTAACCCTGGTGTCCCTCCTAACCCTGCTGTCCATCCTAACCCTGCTGCACCTCCTAATCCTGCTGTCCCTCCTAACCCTGCTGTCCCTCCTAACCCTCCTGCCTGTGGCCCAGAGTGATTCAGCCCCGAGAGATTTAACCCTGCAGTGCCCAAAGGTGATTTCTGTGGGCTGTTGAGGACGCTGAAGAAATGAGTAACATTTCCCGTTTGCTGTGTCCCTGCTCTCGCACAAACCAGGGGCCAGACCCGGGTTGGAGTCGGGGCAGGGGGCACTGGGAGCTGCTGGGTGCCTGTGGAGGGCGCGGAGGGTGGGACAGCAGCAGGAAAAGCAGCAGGAGATGGGGACTGGGTGTGCAGTGAGCCAGCCCCGGCCCCACACCTGACCCCAAACCTGCCCCCCTCTTTCCCCTGCTCCAGGTTTTCCTTTCCTCCCCTCCAGGGTCACTCACCTGGAGGAGATGCAGGTGGACATGGTTCTTCCCCTCCTTCCACACCTCCACTCCTCCCTTGCTGCCTTGTCCTAGGAGATTTCCTGCATGGGGAATATCCATCCATCCCTATCCATTATCCCGAGTTCCACGTTCAGTGACACCTTCAGAAAAGAGCCATTGTCGTACCAGTTGTGAGGCTTGGCTGGAAGGGAGCCGAGCTGTTCCTGCCTCTGCTCAGGCTTAGTTAATTCTTTAATTAGTCTTTGTTCCAAAGTGATTTCAAGCTGATTAATTACTGGGCTCAGCGTTATAAAATAAAACATCCTCTGTGTGTCCTAAGAGGGGGAGACAAGGGAGTTATTTCCTGCTCGTACCTCTTTGGAAAACTATTCCAGGATTTTTTCTCTGTCTACCAGGACAGGAAGGTTTTGCCTTTGAGCTGGCAGGAGGTACCTGAGAGGGACACGCTGCAGGCACCTAAATATACATCAAGGGAGCCCTGGAGAGTCAGAGCAGGGGAAAATTGCTCAGTGCTTTCCACGCCTCAGAACGAGCTGGCACCCAGGGAAAGTGGGCAGAGGCTTTGCAAAAGCTGCAGGGTGGATTTTTCGTGTGGCTCATGACTAAACCCTGCAGCAAGGCACCACAGGGGTCAAAAAACAAGGAGAGATGAATCTGCCAGGAGGAACTGGAGACTGAGCTGGGGGAGGCTTGGGAGGGTGGGTGATGCTGTTGCTGCTGCTCTCCCTGGGGTTTGCTGAGCATCCCCCAGCTTTGGGGACAAGCCTGGCTGGAGCCAAAGCCTCCAAATGCTTCTCCATCCCTGTGCCTCAGAAAGGGAGATTTCTTTGTTGCCAGACACAGCGAACTCAAAAAAACCACAACAAATCCCACCCATTTCAGGCACTGTGTGTCACACATTGCAGAGCCGGGCAGAGAGATGAGTGCAGAGCCCTCCCTCCAGAGCATGAGTTAATGCTGACCTTTAGCTTAGACTCAGGCCCCAAACTGAATCATTGCTGAGGCAGGAAAAGTCAGCAGTGACTTCTGGAAAGAGGTGCTGCCTTCAGAGTGCCTTGCTCACACACTGGGGAACCCCTGGCTGCCCCTGGGAGGGCAGTGCTGATTCAAAAATCGGGTTTAAAGTTCATTTTGGTTGTATTTCTAGCATTATAAAATAATTAGAAGGGAAAATTCCAAACCGTACAGCAGGAGCAGCTGTGAAAATGAGCTGCTCCCTGCATTGCATCCTGGCCCCTCTCACCCAGGAGAGCAGACACTGCTCAGGCAGCTCAGGCTCAGACCAAACCGAATTTCCCTGTTCCCATCCCACAGGATTCCTTCCATTTATCGTTTCCTCGCTCCTAGAAGGATTTCTAGAGAAGCAGGTTGGTCTTTTTGTGGAAAAGAAAAGAATCATCATGTCCTGGGTTGGTGTTTCCACCATCACATCCCAGGGGAGCTCGGCAGGGTCAGGCCTGACCTGCAGCTCAGGTGGAGCTGTTTGGGATCCCTGCAGGGCAGAGGGTTGGGGTTCTTCCCAAATCCCAGTCTGGGGGGGTTTGCAGTGGGAAGGGGCTGGGTGGGGGGGAGATGGGCAGCATTTCTGAGTTCATGGTGATGCTCTGACCCTGGGGTGAGTCACAGCCTCTGGATCGGGGTTTAGGCTGCGCTTTGCTGTTTCCTACACAGAGATTTTCTGCCCCTTATCTCCTGCTGGCCTTATCAGCTGCACCAGAGCTACTCCTTGCCTGCTGGGCCTGCTCTGCTGGACCTGTCCCTTCCCTGCTGAGCCTCGTCCTTACCTTTAGATCCAGGTGCCTCCTTCACACCCTCCCCATTTGTAAATCCCCTCCTTGGCACATCTTGTGCAAGCTGGTCCCAGTTCTTTGCCTGGCTCAGTCACCCCGGGGCTGTCCAGGCACCATCTGGGCAAACTTGGAAAAGTGTTTGGAAAAGCTGGGTTTTGGAGGGTATTTTAAAGGTATTTGGAGGGGGGTTTAAGGGTGTTGGAGGTTGTTTATGAAACACCCAGGATTTTCATGCCCACCCACATCCCTGTCGTTGGGAGGGGCAGAAACTGGGGATCAGCACCTCAGAACTGCTGGGTTCACAGGGAAGGGCACAGGACAATGTTTTGGTGCCTGTTGGACTTCAGGGCTGGAGCTGTGTGTGACCATGGAGTTCTTGGCCTGATTTATCCGATGGGGATTTTGGGATGATGAACCTCAAAATGTCTGTGAGGTCCATCCATCCTTCCACAGCAGGGTCAGGCTGAGACAGAGCTGGAGAAATGGTCTGGAGACACCCACTGACCATCCCCTGGAGTGACCCTCAACCTCCTGGGTCCCCTCAACTGCAGCTCCATCCTTTGGCTTGCAAAAGGACAAAGCAGATTTTGCAATTTGGTGCAAAACACTGGGAGTTGCTCCCTAAATTCCTCACTCCCCCCTAAAATCCTTGTCCATGTGTAGCAATTCTCAGCAGGGTGTTGGGATGAAGGGATTGTTGGGGATGTTTTGGGTGCAGGGCACTCAGATTTATGGAGCTGCCTTCCAGCTTTGATCTTTCTCCTCTCACATCTTTCAAATTCCTGTCGCTGTGCAGAAAACAAAGAGAAACTGAAAGATTTCTCCAGGAGTCGCTCAGAATGCAGCTGCCGAGGTGTGACCACACCGAGTTGTTCATCCCAGGCCAGGTTTGTGGTCTCAGTTCTCCTGAAGACCACAAGATCTCATTTCTCACAGCCTTACTCAGACCTGGCGAGTGTGAAAACATCAGAGGGAGCAGGGGAGCTTTGGCAACTCCCTGACCTCAAAACCGTTCAAAGAGCAGCGCTCCGGAGTGAATCGAGCTGGCCTGGTTCTGATTTTTGTTCTTTTCAGGTATTAAAAATCTTTGCAGCTGGGAGGTGTTCGGGCTGGGTGGGACAAAGGAACAGCTCCAAACTGCTCCCAGCTCAGCCTTGGGCCCCCAAACCTCTCACAAGGGTGGCCCAAGTGTCTCCATCCCAATTTCTCCTCAGGCCTGGTGCAGCCCTGGCTCTCTGGGGTGGACGCAGCCCCGGTGCCCTGCTCAGGAGTGGGTTTTTCCCTGACTTTCCCCCTCTCTGTTTTGCAGGAGGCTGTGGCCGAGCTGTGCTGAACTCCCCAGACACCACTCAGGGTTGTGTGGTCTTTATTTCTGCTTTTTTTTCCTGCCCAAACTCCCTCCCTTATTGATGGCTTGGAGTCAAATGTGAACCAAGTCTACCTAGAACCCCGAATGTCACTTTTCTGGGTAGAATGCCCCCAGAATCCTTGGTTTACTGTGTTTAAACCTGGGAATTGTCTGCTTTTCCTGCTGGTTTTTCCCTCCTTTTGCACGGACCCAGAGCTCTGGGGCTGGCTCAGCCTTGCTGCCTGCAGAGATCAACACCCACCACACATCTGGAGCACAGCTGGAAGGGTCACAAAGGTGTGGGGGACAACACTGGGTTGTCCCTGAGGCAGGGGGGTTGGAGCTGGATGATCTTTAAGGTCCCTTCTGTCTTTTCTCTGTGCAAGTGCAGCTCTGGCCCAACAAAGCCCAGCTTTTTGGAGGTCCAGCTGGATTCTCTGCACCCCAGGAGAGAGGGAAGTGCTGCCCAGGCAGAGGGCAAGATTTCTCCTTGCAGGTGAAGCAGTGGTGAGGAGTTTGTTGTGTCTCTGAGCAGGAGAGACCCCACCGTGTTCCCCACAGCCACCAAAGCCCGGAGAGGAGGCTCTGCTGGTCAGGAATTTGAGCTCCAGCTTTGTCCCGTCCCATGCTTGGCATGCCCTGAGCCTCCCTCTGCTCTGCCACCTCTGTTTGGTTCCCAAGTCAGAAACTCTGAATATTTTCTGGTGACACAAAGTCGCTGCTTCGGCTGCCAGAGGTTCCTCCTCTGCAAGAGATCAGAGGAAAAAAATTACGGCTTTTATTGATCCCCCCGGATTTCCTCCGGAATGCAGCCACAGGATGTCAGTGCAGCCATCCAGATGTGGCCTCCTGGTCACCCCCAGCTCCAGATGTGCTGCCTCTGCTCTCTTTGCTCCCCAGCTGAAGGGCAGGAAAATCCTTCCCGGGCAGTTTTCCTGCTCCTCAGCAATTACAGCTGCTCAGGGAATTCCTTTTTCCTCCCTGGCAGGTGAAGGAGGCATGATCTGATCCTGCTTTTCTTCTGGTCAGCATTTCCCTCCCTCCACCCCACAGAATGCCAAAGGTTTAGATTTTAAGTTGCACTTTTGGTTCTTATTTCTGTGACCAAAATGAAAGGGGAGGGGAGGAATCTCTTTATTGGAATTTACTTGGAAAAAAAAAGGGGTTTTTTTCCTGTTTTTTTGTTCAGGATGAAATAACTTTTCTAGGACATGTTTGGAGCTGGCTGGCATGGTTTTATTAATTCCCTAATTCCTGCTGTCTCCTCGGAACAAATGGAAATGCATCCATGGGAGACACAGCTGAGGGGCGCCAGGACTCATCCCCAGTCTGACCTGGTCCCCCAAATTAGACAAAATGAGAAAGTTTGAATTGAAAGGCAATTTTCCTCCTCGCTTCAGCATTTTCCCATGGCATAAAGGACCTTCCTGAATTCCTTAGTGTTTGAGAGTTGTGGGTAAAAAAAAAAAAAGCTTGAAAATGAGGAGAAAAAGAAAGAGCAAAGCACAAAATCCAGAGCAAAACACAAAATCCAGGAGGGAATGGAAACGCTGTTGCACCGTTTATGCCATGCCTTGAAGAAACAGGGGCAAAATAATCCTTTTTGGGGAGCACCGCCGTGAAATTTGAAATTTCAGTGTGGAAGAGAAGTGGGGGATTTGTGTTTGAGCCTGAAATTCTGCACAACTTCACAGGAACAGAAAAAGAGCCCCAGAGTCCTGGTGACCACATGTTTGTCACTCGCTGATTCATTCTGGGAGCAGCACAACCACAGGGCTGAAGCTCCTGAGCTCCTCACTGTGGGAACGAGGACTCTCCCTACCAAAGTGGGCAGAATTTGGGAGATTTCGGTTAAAAGGTGTTGTTTTCTGAGTGGTTGGAGGATGCTGGTGGTGCTCAGAGGATGCTGAGGATGTTGAGTGTGGCCGCCCTGGGGAGGGGCTGAGGTGGGACCTGTCACAGCACCTCACTGACCACATCCCCACAGCTTGGACGTCACCTGGGAGATGGGGATTGGCCTCCTGTAAACACTCTGGGGGTTGTTTCTATTTTGTACCATTTCTTATTTCTGATTATTTAATTTCTGACTCTCAATCCAAGCCCAGGTGCCCCTTGCAGGGCGCTGCTGTTCAGCCTTTGCTGCCAAAGTTCAGAAGCTGAGCTGGGTTTAGGGGGCAAATATCGATGCTCTGCCCACCCTGAGGTGATGGAATCAGGCAGTGGAAGATTGAAATTATTTAATTTCGAATAATCCTTTTGACTCAAATCCTAAAGAGCTGGGCATTGCTCCATTGGGTGGGACAGGGGAGTCTTTGGGGACATTTGGTGACAAGTGCTGAGAGCTGAGCATCTCACAGCAGCTTCCTCTCGTCATTTTCCGAGGCACTTGGCCCTAAAGCAGCAGCTGAGAATTCTCAGTGAGTCAGGCTCACTTTCATCAGAAAAAACCTATTTTTGTTCCTAATGCCTTTGAAGCGGAAGGCTGCAGCTTCAGCATTAAAAGGCAATTTGAGCACTAAATCCTCTTATTCCAAATAAACAGGGAGCTGGGTGCCCCGAGAGTGGGAGTGGGAGGATGAGGAGCAGCACAGAGATTCCTCCCTGCCCGGGGGGGTTTGCACCGTCCTCCCTCGGGAAGGAAATAATTCCCTTCCATATGCCAGGGATCCTCCTGGTTTTCTCCCCGAGGCTCAGCCCCTCGTTGGAGCCTCCCCGGCTCCGGGGAGCTGCTGGGTGCAGGAGGAGGCTCAGCCTCATCCCGCTTCTCCTGAATTGCTGCAGGTTGGGCACAGGATGTGCAAAGGAACTTTCATTTCCCCTGACCAGGGACGCCCTGAGGGGGTGGAAAATTGGGACAGGGGCTCGCAGTGGCCATCCCCAGCTGGTGCTGGAGCCTGGCTGGGAGGAGCTGTGACAGCCTGTGGGGCACAGAGCCCTTGTTCTCCAGAGCTGCCTCCCCCCAGCGCCCAGAACCTGAACTGGAAACACTGGGGAGTGCAGACTGGGGAAGATGGGATGCCAGGAGTGTTAAAATAATCCACAGAATCCCAGAATATCCTGAGTTGGATCCCACGGGGATCATGGATCCAGCCCCTGGCCCTGCACAGACACCCCGACAACCCCAGCCTGGGCATCCCTGAGAGCGCTGTCCAAACGCTCCTGCAGCTCTGGCAGCCTCGGGGCCGGGCCCATTCCCTGGGGAGCCTGGGCAGTGCCCAGCAGCCTCGGGGGGAAGAACCTTTCCCTGAGCTCCATGGCCAGCCCTGACCCAGCTCCAGCCGTTCCCTGGGCTCCTGTCCCTGCTCACCCCAGAGATCAGAGCTGCTCCTGGCCGGCTCCCCTCGGCACCAGCGCTGGGCAGCTCCAGCTCCGGCCACACCTCCGGGAGGACTGGCTCAGGAATGACAAGAAATGAGGCCGATATCCGAGTCCTGGGTGCCACGGGAAGATTTTGCTGCTGGAAAAGCCCGTGGCAGCACAGGGATGGGGTGTGGATGGAGCCGCTCCCGGCACACGACAGCCACGGGCTCTCGATGGGGAAACTCGAGCGATTTTGGCAAGTGGGGAACAGGGTGAGGAAAAAAATACGTGAGTGAAAGGGAAGGGAGTGGAAAGGCTGCCTTTAAAGGTTAACACTTGCACCGGGAGAGAGGAGGTGAGTGTCTGCTCTGAAATAGCATCTGCTGACGCCGGTGTCTCGCAGCTCTTTGGTTTGGGCTTTTTCTTAAAAGATCAATTATGTTCCTTTTTTTCCACTGCCCTCGCTCGCAGCCCTGTTGAGGAGGGAGCCTGATGTGCATCATTGTGAGATCTCCGCTCGTCACCACCTTCCCAGTGTGGTAACATTAATTCACACCTCCCACACGAGCTGCCTTTCTCTAATACAGCAACAACGACCTGGCCCGGAGAGAGGCATCACAGCAGAAAAAGACTTTCCGCTGAATTACCTCAGTGTTTTGAGTAACCTCAAAAATCACACCATGCCTTTCTTCCCGCTCCCTCCCATCACGGATGGATGGGGGGGGGAGGGTTTGCATCCCACTAAAACACACCCAGCGCTGCTGCGAGCGAGGAGTGAAGGCTCTGAGCACGGAGAGTCCCTGGGCCCTGCAGGCTCTGAGCCGGGAGATGCTGCAGGGGGCTCATTCAGGGTGGGTTTGCTTTTTATCACCGAAAAGGGCTCGGGGAACAACCTGGGAGCTGCCATCAGCTCGGAGCCGGACCAGTCCCTTTGGGAAAAGGTGCTGCTGTCCCTGACTGGAACCTGAGCACCAGCCCCTGGCACCCTGCTGGGCTGTGCCAATGTCCCCAGCCCCTGGTATCCTGCTGGGCCATGCCAATGTCCCCAGCCCCTGGTATCCTGCTGGGCTGTGCCAATGTCCCCAGCCCCTGGCACCCTGCTGGGCTGTGCCAATGTCCCCAGCCCCTGGTATCCTGCTGGGCCATGCCAATGTCCCCACATCCCCATCTGCACAGTGCCACCCATTGGTGTACAGGGACCCAGAGCACCAGGTGGGTGTTTCCGTGCAGGTTTTAGCACAGGAGCTGCCCCGGTGCTGGTGCAGAGCACAGGGGACAGGGCACAGAGGTCAGCGGGGGCTCTGACTCTGCTTTAATTCACACCGTCCCCAAAAGCCCCGGGGGCAACCGCTGGCACCGTGAAGTCTGTTCCCAAATTCTCAGAGGAGCCATCGTCCTCCACGGGAAAGGGAAGATAAAGGGTTGGTGGAGCTGTTTGATCACCTGCAGCGGTGGCAGTGCCCAGGCACCCACAGGGGATGTGGCCGAGTGGGCAGAGGAGCTGCTCCGAGGGCGCTGCCTGCTCGTGGGGATGGAGAGGGCAGAGAGGAGCTCCCTGCTCCTGCCTCCATCCCCATGGAATCGGCCTGGAAAGGAGCTGCTGCAGCAGCAGAAGGAGGAAAAAGGGGCTTTTCGGGGCTGCAGCTGTGCCAGCTGTGCTGTGCCAGCTGTGCTGTGCCAGCTGTGCTGTGCCAGCTGTGCTGTGCCAGCTGTGCTGTGGCTGCAGCAGTGCCCGCTCAGGGCTGTGGTCACTGCAGGGATGACGAGGGGCACAAGGAGAGCCCTGACCGTGATCAGCCTTTACCAGAAAAAGGAACAGCCTGACGAGCAAAGGTGTGATGGCTCAGCTGATAGCAGGGATGCACAGTAACACCCCGAGGTGTGCCTGGCCCCCCCCCCCCCCCCTTCCCCCCCCGTGGCTCCCTCGCAGCTCACAGGAAATAAATTGCAGCTCTTTGCTCCACAGGACACGGGGCTATGCTCTGTGGGACACGGTGCCACAGCTCAGCCCCGGGCACAGCCCTGGGCAGGCAGCAGCCAGGGGTTGTGTGGGGCTGGGAGTGGCTCTGGGGGATTCCAGGAGCTGCTCCTTCCTGCAGAGAGCTCAGATTTGGGGCTGGCTTTGTAAGGACAGGTGAACTGGTTTTCCCTGGGAGTTTCAGGGGAAATGAAGTGACCACGTGGAGTCCATTTGAGAACGAAACACACTCTGCTGCTCAGAAATCCATGGGAAAGTGTCCTGGAAGATGCCTCCGGCATCCCTCACACCGCCTCCCCGCACCCCTCTGCCCTCCCTCCTGCATCCCTCCCGCATTCCTGAGCCTCCCTGCGCTCGCCTGCAGTGTCCCTGTCACAGCCCTGCCTCATCCCACGGCCCTCCCACATTCCTGCAGTGCCCAGCTCCTGGCAGGGCCTTTCCTGGCTCCTGGGCCAGCTCTGAGAATGCTTCCCGTGCTCTGGGAGAAGTTGTGGTGCTGCCAGGGTGACCCCAGAGCCTGCGTGGTCCTGGGGCCATTGGGGCAGGGCAGGGATTGGGGGCGAGTCCTTGCTCCAGGCTGGGCCTGAGCCCGGGATTGGGGAGCCCTATCCCGGTGTCCGTGCAGGGCTGGGGGGCAGCACAATTCCCGGGGGCAGGGAACACATTCCGTGGGGTTGGAATTCCCAATGGAATCCAGTGGGATTGGGGGGATGTCCCCAAGGGCGCTGTGACATCACCTGGGTCAGGGTGGGGACCGTGGAAGCCCTGCCGTGGCAACCCCGGTGTTGGGGGGTCCCTCCGGGCACCTCTGCCCTGCCCCAAAGGGGACCCAGCCGGGCCTGGCAGGGGCAGCACCCGAGGGCTGGAGGGCTCCGTGTCCCCCCCGGGCACGGCCCCTGTCCCCAGGGCCAGCACTGGTGGCCCTGCTGCTCAGCCCGGGCCCTGGCAGGGCCAGCTGGGGCAGAGGCAGCAGCGGGACGTCCCCGGCCCCAGGATGGCCTTGGCAGGGCCACTTTGGGGCTCTGGGCTCCGAGTGGCCACAGGACGGGGTTGGAGTGCCAGGGAGCAGCGAGGGCCTGCCCTGCAGTGAGGCTGTGCCACCGGTGAGAGGGGCTGGGAAGGGTGGGACAGGGACAGGGACAGGGACAGGGACAGGGACTGGGACTGGGACAGGGGAAGGGACAGGGACAGGGACTGGGACTGGGACAGGGGAAGGGACAGGGACTGGGACAGGGGCAGGGGCAGGGGCAGGGACAGGGACAGGGACAGGGACAGGGACAGGGAGGGGGGAGGCACCTGCAGCCCCAAGGATGAGATTTTCCCTCTCTGTGTCCTGTGCAGGTTTAGCACCCCCAGGATGCTCCCTGGGATCCTCTGCTTTGGGCAGGAGTGGGGTGGGAAAGCCAATGGTGCTCAAGGGTCCTGAGGGGTTTCGTGGTCTGATTTGGGGATTTTTGGTGTTGTTTCTTGCAATGCTGGGGCTCAGTGATGCCACTCCCAGCAGAGGTGACAACCACGGGGACACAGTGCCACCGCTCAGCCACAGTGGTTGGAGGATGCTGGTGGTGCTCAGAGGATGCTGAGGATGTTGAGTGTGGCCGCCCTGGGGAGGGGCTGAGGTGGGACCTGTCACAGCACCTCACTGACCACATCCCCACAGCTTGGACGTCACCTGGGAGATGGGGATTGGCCTCCTGTAAACACTCTGGGGGTTGTTTCTATTTTGTACCATTTCTTATTTCTGATTATTTAATTTCTGACTCTCAATCCAAGCCCAGGTGCCCCATGCAGGGCGCTGCTGTTCAGCCTTTGCTGCCAAAGTTCAGAAGCTGAGCTGGGTTTAGGGGGCAAATATCGATGCTCTGCCCACCCTGAGGCGATGGAATCAGGCAGTGGAAGATTGAAGTGATTTAGATTTCGAATAACCTTGGTTCTTGCAATGCTGGGGCTCAGCAATGCCACCCCCAGCAGAGGTGACACCCATGGGCACACAGTGCCACAGCTCAGGACAGGGACAGCCCTGCAGCTCTGGGGGGTCCCAGGGGCTGCTCCTTCCTCCAGGCAGCCCCGATTTGGGGCTGGGTTTCCAGGGAGGGGCGAGCTGGTTTTCTCTGGAAAGTTTCAGGGCTGTTGGAGTGACCACTTGGAGTCCATTTGAGACTCAGGTTCTCTTTGCTGGTCAGAAATCCCTGGGAAAGTGTCCTGCAGGAGGCCTCCAGCATCCCTGACACCTCCTCCCTGCATCCGTCCCGCATTCCTGAGCCTCCCCTCTGCTCTCCTGCAGTGTCCCTGTGGCAGCCCTGCCCCATCCCACGCCCCCACCCCCGTCCCCTGCAATGCCCGGCTCCTGGCAGGGCCTTCCCTGCCTCCTGGGCAGCTCTGGGAATGGCATGTGGGATGTGCCCGAGGGCCCTGTGACATCAGCGGGGCCGTGTGGGGCCAGTGGAACCCCAGCCCCGGCAACCCCGTGTTGGGGGGGGGGTCTCTGCAGCCGCCTGTGCCCTGCCCCAGAGGGGACCCACTCCCTGCAGGGAGCAGCACGTCCTGTGAGATCCTGCTGGACACTGTCCGGAGGCTGTGCTGACCACCAGGTGCCACCGAGTGCCCCTGCCCTGAGCCACAGGTGTCACCTTGCTGGGGGATTGGCATCGCTGAGCTGCCCTGGTGAGCACAGGTAGGTGTCCCTTGGGCTGTTTAGCATCGTGGAGGTGACACCAAGCCCGGAGGGTGGCACCAAACCCTTCGGGTGGCACCAAACCCTGCAGGGGACACCAAACTGTGCCCGTGAATTCAGTGATTGGCACTGACAACATTTAGCATTTGCTGCTAAAACAACCAGTTCACAAATGAAATTCCTGGCTGGGTGTGGTGGAGATCTCCTGGCCACCTCAGGATGAGGTTCCCAGTGGAGAAAGGCTGATGAGATTCAATTAGATTAATTCACTAATTAGAGGAAGGACTGAGGGGGATGAGCAGGGAGGATGAGCCCTTGCCTGTGGAGCTGTAAATCCCAGTGGGGGCTGGGTGCCCTCACTGTGGGTGGTGGGGTGGGAAGTCTGGACCCTGCTCTGGACAATCAGGTCAGGTTGCCCCTGTTCTCTCCATGAAAGGTGGGACAGGATGGAATTCTGACCGCAGGAAGCGGTGCTGGGTTGATGCTGAGAGCAGGAGGTGGCAGAGGTGTCTCAGTGTGACTCCCTGCAGGGCGGCCTTGCTGCACAAAGAGATTTCTGACAGCTGCTTCCAAAGCATTTTTCCATCTGTGAGAGCCAAGTGGAATAGGAACTGCTGGGGAGAAGGATGAGGAGCAGCTGCATCTCATCTGTGCAGCTCAGGCTGGTTTGCAGTGCTCAGGAGAGACTGACAAAGTGGCTGTGACCCGACAGCAGCTCCCTGGCAGTGCCTGGCAAGTGCTGGGGCAGGGTGGGATCGGTGCTGCCAGAGGCCCCTTCACCCTCTGGTGGCAGCAGGGACTCAGCTGGGTGCCGTGGGGACAAACACAAGGCCGGGAACGCTGAGGAGCTGCCCTGGTGCAGCTGCAGGGGAAGGGGACAGGAAAGGCAGAGGGAGGCAAAGGCTGTGCAGGGGCGCAGGGAGGGGCTGCAGCAGGAGCTGGGGACAGGTTCCTGAACTTCTTCACCCTCTCACTCTGCCCTTCCCCAGCCCAATCCCTGCCCAGGGCAGAGGCTGAGCCCCCTGGCTGGTGCTGAGCTGGGCAGGCTTTTTGGGAGCAGCAGCTCCATGGCAAACACGGGTGGGTGTCCGACCCCAGCACGAAGCTCACCGTGACACAGCACGGGGGCTGCAGGGAGGGGCTGCAGCAGGAGCTGGGGGCAGATTCCTGAGCTGCTTCACCCTCTCGCTCTGCCCTTCCCCAGCCCAACCCCTGCCCAGGGCAGAGGCTGAGCCCTGCCCTGGTCGGTGCTGAGCTGGCCCAGCCCTGCAGCCTTGAGCTCCAAGCCCAGCACGAAGCTCATCCTGACACAGCACAGGGGATGCTCAGGAGCCCCGTGGGATGTGGGGCCTCCCATTCCTTGGAGAGCAGCCCTGGATTGAGGCTCATGGGCACCAACCACCCCCAGAGCACCCTTGAGCCCTTTCTCCCTGCAAGCTGCTGCTCCCTCCCCTTGCAGCTGTCTCGGTGCTCCTTTCTCGTTGTTTTTCGGCTTTAATTTTGGCTCTGGTTTTGGGGCTCGGCTGTGGGGGACTCCTGGCAGGGCTGGGGCTTGCCCCGTGCCCAGGATGGCAAAGCTGGGTGGGGATGGTGGTACCTGGCACGTCCTGGGCTGGCAGCGAGTGCTGGTGCTGTGCTGGGCACAGGGGGATGCTCTGCAGCTGTTCCTGCAGAAAGGAACAATTCCTTCAGGAAGTGGGGTCTCAAGTGGTGCTGGGAAGGTTTCCTTGGCGTTTTGGATCCCCAGAAACAGCTCAGGCAGAGCTGCATGAGGTTTTTCCGTGTTAGATCAGCTACTTGTGCCTTTCTGTGGGAAATGTGCCCCGTGCTCCCAGTTTGTCCCGGGCCTGGAGTGCTCCTGGAGCTTCCCTGGGAAACTGCTGGGTTTTTTACATTCCTTTGGTCCCCGGGCTGGACAGGCCAACGGTGCCAGCTCTGCCCTGCAGGGTGTGCTGGGCGTCTTCTCTCCAAACCCCGGGCAGAGGTGATGTGGCTGCTGGTGTGAGAGGCTGCTCTTCCCCTGGGGCCATGGTGGGAAAAGGAAATGCCAGAATATCCAGGAAACGGGTCCAAAACCCAGCACCTTCCTCTCCCGGTGTGTGCCAGCTTCTCGTCTCTGCCGTTGGCTTCACTTCGTGGCGTTTTGGGAGTGAGAGACTCCCCAGGGGAGAGGGGAACCAGGGGGAAGGAAACTGAGGCACAGCAGGGACAGTCAGCTGAAGATCCAGGGCTTTTCCCAGGGCAGCCAAGGCAGGAGCTCTGCTCTGATGGCACAAAGCTGTGTCAGGGTCGGGCATGGATCTCAGGGAAAGGTTCTTCCCCCCGAGGCTGCTGGGCACTGCCCAGGCTCCCCAGGGAATGGGCCCGGCCCCGAGGCTGCCAGAGCTGCAGGAGCGTTTGGACAGCGCTCTCAGGGATGCCCAGGCTGGGGTTGTTGGGGTGTCTGTGCAGGGCCAGGGGCTGCACTGATCATCCCCGTGGGATCCTTTCCAGCTCAGGATATTCCAGGATTTTATGATTCTGGTGTCTGGGCTCAGCCCTGCTCTGCCACAGCTTTCCTGCCCACGGGAGCTGGGAATTCCTTCCCACTCCCAACGTCCCTGTCACAGGGCGGCAGCCGCGCTCAGGACACTCAGGGTGACAGGGACACCTCGGAGGTGTTTTGCAAGAGCTCTGAGAGCTTTTAATCGATGTTTGCTGACATAATTGGTGCTTCAAGCCCTTTGTTTGAGCGAGCAAACAAATCCTAATCTTCTGCAGGAAACTGAGCTGGGGGCGAACTGGTCGGACCTGCCCTGGAGGAGCTTGGCTTTGAAAGCAAAACCCACTCTGGTTGCGTGGAAACATCGCCTGCAGTGGAAGGATTAATGACGAATCGTGGCTTTGTTAATTCTGATCGAATGCTTTCACTTTCAGAGAGTCCATTTAATGACAGGATCAAATAATTACAGAGAAACAGCCCCGAGTCTTGTGCTCGGCAGGAAATTGTGCCACAAAATGGGAGTTTTGGGGCAATTCTGGCTGGGTGAGAAGGGCAGGGAAAGGGGCTGAGCTCTGAAAACAGATCCTGAGCTGTGGGATGGGAGCTGAGGAGCAAAACCTCCAGGATTTCTGCAGAGTTTCTCATTTGGGATGACAAAAATGCCGAGACAGAGGAAACACAACTTCATGGAAGTAAAACGTGGCATTTATTGAACTGAAATCAGCAGCAATCTCAAAAAAACACAGCCTGGCTGTGTCCCACCCACATTCAACAATGTCTCTACATCATAATATTGTAATTATAAATAGATGAAATAGTTGAATTAATTTAAGGTACTTAAATCTTTAAAGCTCAGTGGTAAAAAAGCTAAAATCTAGGTGGGATTTCTAAGTCTACAACAGTCAGTCCCCAAAAATCTCTAAATTAGTGTAATTTCAAGCCTTTTTCAGAAAACTGACATTAACACTGAAGAGCCTTGCAAACTGCACCTCCTGGTAGTTTTTATTTTCCTCTGGTTGTGTAATATTTATATAAAAATTCTATTTCTATGAAACACTGCTGTGCTTTAGAAAAATACTTTCCTCAGCACTTGCACTGTTGGCAGTTTCCTGGAGTGGGAGAAGAATCATGGCAATACTGCAAAGATTTATCTCAGGGAGAGAGAAAATGCTGAAATAATTTATTAAAAGGAGTATTTTTCTAGTTTTTAGAGCTATTTTTCCTTCATCAGTGGACGAACAGGTCTGGGAAGACCAAGCTGAGGTGTCAGTGAACCTTCCCTGTGCTCAGGCTGGGGAAGTGCAGCCTGTACAGGCCCTGCTGCACCTGGTACAGGTGGGACTTTCTCCTCAGGCAGGAGAGCACCTGGTGGGAAGAGAGCAAAATTAATGGGGAAAAAGCCAAAATCAATGGGGAAAAGACCAAAATTAATGGGAAAAGAACAAAATTAATGGCAAAAAAATTGAATCCGTGCTCTGCCTGTCATTACATGCCCCCAAATCACATTGCCAGGTGGGAAAGGAGGGATTTGGGGAATAAATGTTTGCCTAAAGCTGTGAGGCAGCTCTACAGCTGAGGGATTTCCTCTCCTAAATCCTACTGGCTGTAATTTTGACTCCTGAACCTCCCTGCTCTCTGTAGATTTCTCTTCTCCTCAGCTGGTGCAAAGCAAACTTTTCAACCAGTGCTTTTTAGATGTTGTTCCCCATCAAAACACCACCGGAGGTGGGAAGAGGATCTGCTCTGCCTTTTCCAAGGATCTGCAGCCCTGCCAGGCTGCTGCCGTCTGTAGATTAAGAGCACTGACTACAAAATGCTCCATGTGGTTCCCACAGGCTGGTAAAAATGTTGTCTTTGGCACTGCCTCACCTGGAACGTGCTCATCCTGCAGGTATTTGGACAGGGAGGAGGTTTAGGAAATGCTGCAGGGGGTTCCCTAATTCCACCTCTGGATTCCCTAATTCCTGCTCGTTGGCTCAGTGTTGGCCTCACCTTTGGGTTTGTGTTTTTCACTCTGCAAAAACTCAGTGCCAGCCACGATCCTGCTGCTTTTCTAGAAGGAAGATCCTGCTTCCTTGCCTAGAAATCTGCTCAGCTGACTCTAAATTCCCTTCCCCGTGTTCTGCTCCCCCATGCTTAGAAGAACTGGCAGGGACTGAAGGATTTGGGGTGGGTTTGGCTGTTACCAGGCACTGGGATCCTGGGGAATGTGTCTGAATGTCCCTCCTGTGGCTCTGCAGGAGTCAAGGGACAGGTGGGACAGCAAAGGGGACACTCACCAGGAAACACAACAAGACAAGGAGGACGAAGCCCAGCAGGGTGAAAAGGCAGATGAGGATGATGGCCCAGAACTGAAGCCCTGCAAAGGGAAAAAGAAAAGGGCACATCAGGTTTAGGGACTCCTCCCCGTGGGATTTTGAGAGGGAGATCTCACCCTGGCAAAGTTCAGAAGTGCTGAACACTTTGTGGGTCAGGGCAAATTACAGAAATCTGGGAAAATGGAGTGAGGCTCCAAGGATCCACAGCCTTAAATGCTACTGCAGGGAGCAGCAGAGCCCCCGGCTGATTCCAGGGATGTTCAGAGTGACAAAATTTTGGGATGTTCAGAGTGACAAAGTTCTGTCTTAGCTGGTTCTGGACTCTCTTGGGGACAGGGCTCAGGGTGTCAGCAAAGCTGGAGTTGTTTTACCAGAGTGTTTGTGGTGCCTGGGAAAGCCACAGTTCAGGGTATTTTTTTTCTCTTTCCTGTTTGCTGTCAGTTCTGGGGTTGTAGCTAAGCTGAGCCATATCTGGTCTGGTCTTCTTTTAGAAATACTGCAATTATCAAAATTTATGGGTGCCAGAGTTTTAAAACAGCTCCCCAAATTGCACTGCTTTTGCCTGTCCCTCAATTCCATTTCCCTCAGGCTGGTGGCAGCTGCTGTTTGCTACCAAGAGCCCTGGGATTTTGGTCTTTTCCATGGGTTTAGTCTCATTTCAAGATATCTGATGCTAATTTATTACAGCTCAAGTATTTATTAGGGTTCAAGTATTTATTAGAGCTCAAGCATTCAGTGGCTGTTGGGTGAATCCTTCCCAAAAAAGCACCTACCAGGTCTTTTGGACTCAGGTTCATCTATCTTGAGTGGAGAGTAACCTGGAAATGAGGAGTGGGACAGATGAGGAATGGAACTCTGATTAAAACAAAAATAAGAAGAATTCTTCAAATTCTCTCACCTTCCACCACCAGACTCTGCTCCTCCAGCTCGTGGCTGGGGCCCAGCCTGGTGAAGCCCTGGGTCAGGAGTTTCAGCTCCTCAAACACCTCCTGCTCTTGTAAAGTCCCCGAGAGGGGATCCGGGGTGAACTCGCAGATGGAGGCAACCTCTGTGTGTCCTTTGCTGTGGACAGGCCTGGAGGGTGACAGGCAGAGAGGAGAGAAAGTGAAGGGGAGCTGAGTAGAGCAGGGAGAGGGATTTGGAGTCTTGTGTTTGCAGATGTCCCAGCGATGTTTTATTGGGATGGGATCACTTCTAGCAGCTTGTTCTGGGTGAGACAGGAACTCCTGCAGCCTTGGGAAATCCATCCACGGATTTAATCCCCAGCAAGGCATTTTTAAGAGGTAAATCAGCTCTAAGAGGAAAATCAACTCTGTTTCTAGGAGTTAGATCAGCTTTATGTCTAAAAGTTAAATCAACTCTGCTGCTTTGTTCCACCAGAGAGGAGTTGCAGGAGCCTCACCCAGGCAGATTTTGTCCTCAGGTTGGTCAGTTCTGTTGCTGGTTTTCCTGCTGTGTGTTGGCGCAATTTGAGCTTATTTGAACACATTAAATGAGAGAATGGAGGTGTTTGCTTTACCCTGGGATTGTTCATGCATGGAAACAGCTCTGCCAGCACCGAAACAAAACCAGCTCTGTTTGGGCAGAAACCTTCTGTGGTGAAGGCAAAACTGACTGAGGGTGAGTGAAGTGACTCCCGTGTGTCAGTGGGGGCACAGAGGTTGGCAGGGAGGTGTGGACACTCTGAATGTCTTCCTGAACTGCTCTTTTGGGACTTGGAAAAAGCACTGGACGTACCCAAAGCTCTTCACAGTGCAGCCAACAAATCGGTCCTTCAGGTGGCTGCTCCTGAATACCTCGAGCTGAGGGGGAAAAACAAAACAGTTGAGGAAGGCTGAGTTACTTCAACACATCCTTTGGACAGGGAGCTCAAGCTGTTGCTGCTCATTTCACCTCTTTCTCAATCTTCTCTTTGTTCTCTTGGTACATCCTGGAGCTGGAGTCCCGCAGTTCTGGCGAGTAGGGAAGGTTGGAGATCCGAAAATTTAATCCAAAGGGTTTTTTGTCAGACTTGAGGGGTGTCTTGTGAGTTGCTGCCTCAACTGAGAGTTCCAAAGCTGGAAGTGGAGAGGAAAATTAAATTCTAGCAGAGAGAAACTGAGGCTTTCCTACCAAGCAGCACTGAGCTGCAGCCTTGAAGTCTTAGATTGGCAGAACTTGAGTTGCACTGGGGTCTGACAGGAAATTCCCAAGGTACCAGGCCATTCATTTCTTTGGGATGCTGCACATTGGGAAAAAAAGCTGAAACACTGTTTGGGTCTAGATGGTTGAATTTGTGGCAAGCAGTTCCCACTTCATTTTCTGATTCTTTAATATTGAATAACACCTAATTTTGAATAGCAATTCCATTTTGAATAATACCTCAATATTGAATAACATCTTAATATTGAATAACCCCTTAAGCCATCGAGGACTAAAGGACTGAATGTCTGAATGGCCCGAATCAGAGTCCAGTGATTCAACTTAATAATACATTTATTTCTGCTCTGACAGAGCAGAATTTGGGAAATTCTGAGTGTGCCATGGCAAAGTGAGTTCTCTGGGCAGGGATTTGATCCACGTACTGTCCACTGAGAATTCCTGCAGTCTGTAGCTGCTCCCCAGCCACTGCCCGCTGGTGCTGGAGGTCCTGTCCTGGAAAGTCCTTTCAACCACGGCCCTGTTGATGTTGGGGTCGGGCTGGAAGAAGCACAGGCAGTCGACCACTATGGATCCAGGCCTGTGGGCAGAGGGACAGAGGTTTGGAGATAAACAGGGTGGGCAGGAAGCTCCATGTGGGAAAAAGTTTCCTGAAGGGTTCCTGCTGTTGCGAGGGTTAAAGTAACGTGGTGGAATAATGGTGTGGAATGGGCTGGTTGGGGCTTTTCCTTTGGATAAGAACAGGAATTAAAATTTTACCTCCTCTCTGGACAAATTTAGGTCGTATTGCATGAATGCCAGGAAAGAGCAGCACTTTTAGGTTTTTTAAAGCTTTTGCCCTGTGGGAGGGTCGCTTGTCCAAGCCTCACTCCATCCTGAGGAGGACACTGCAGCTCACTTGTAAAACTCGTGGAGTTCAAGTTGAGAGGAGTGTGGGAGTCACAGGATCACCAGTTCCCAGTAAAAGGAGGGAATCGGTAATTCCTGGGGTACTCAGAGACCTGAGTGTGCCTTACAGAAACCCTGACTGAGAAACCCTAGTCCAAAAAAAATTCAAACTGACAAATTCTGGGAAGCCTGGAAACGCCTCTTTAGGGCATCAATTTCCAACAGGAGAATGGAGGGGAGGAATTCCAAAGGGGCCAGTGGCACTTGGCCATGGCGAAACAGTGCCAGGGGGTGGCAATCTTTAACCAAAATCAGATTTTATCCCAAACCTCAGGCCAGTGATGTTGCAGGTCAGGAACTGGTCCCGCAGGTCGCTCTGACGGTACAAGTGATTCATCTGAAATGAAAATGTGCCATTAAATATTAATGAGTTTGGGCACTGTGGGGATGCTTTAGGGCAGCAGGAGGGACCTGAGCTCTGGAGAAACACTGGGGTTATTTTTTGCTGGTTGGATTTCATGGCAGTTGGGTTTTCCTTTGGAATTGGCACCTTCTGGTGGTGGGCTCTGACTTCCAGCCTGGCAAACATTCCTGCCTTATCCGAGCAGGACGCCGGTGTGGGAGAGCAGTGTCCTGAGTGATAGCCCAACCTCGCAGACCCACAGCTCAAAGAGGGCAAACCCCACCCAATCAGGGCCTTATGAGGTTGATAAGTTGGATTGGTGCTGAAGAGAAAGTGTTGGATTCTAGGAGTGAATTATGGATGTGCTGACCAGAGATTTGCCCAGCAGGGATTGGCCTTGGATACACTTCTGGAGGTGGGAGTGAAATGCTGAGGGTGTCTTCATTTAGGCAGATCAGCTCTGGCATTTTGCAGTCCATATCTTTGGCTGGAGAGAATTTCTTAAGACCACATGGAATCATGGAATGGTTTGGTTTGGAAAGGACCTTAAAGATCCTCCAGTCCCAGCCCCCTGCCATGGGCAGGGGTGACACCCACCAGGTACAACTTAGCAAAACCAAAAGTGAATCAAAGGCCAGTCTCATCTTTCAGATTCCTGAAATTTTTGTTCCCAAATGTTGATTTTTAATTATTTTTTTAAACTCTGACATAAATCTTTGGCAGTTGCTTCAAAGACTGACCAGTCAGACACATTCTCAAGTACCTGCTTACCTTGTTGGTGATGCTTTCCACTGCTGCTCTGTATTCTGGAGACTGGGAGTCAGGGTTGGTGAGGTTTTCATTAATTATTCTGAAGCTCAGTCTGTAGCCAAATTTGGCTGCCATTTCAGTTAAGACAGGCTTTCTGGTGGCAGCTGTGTCTGTGAGGGGGAAACCTAAATGAAAAGGGTAGAGTGAATTTATTTTTAGATCTGTCCATATCATAAAAGCAATATAAGTGCGTCCCTGCTTAGATCATAGAACGTAACAATGAAATTCTCCAGGAATTTGTGTGATTTAAGGGATGGAAATGCTGCCAGCATGGCAATATCATGTTGGATTGATGTGGTCATTGTGCCAAAGCTCAGAGAAAACCAACAAACCGAAGGGTTCCTCAGTGCTCAGGCTCCAGGGATGAGGAGTGATCTCCAGGAGATCCCAAAATCCTGTTATCCCGATGGATGCTTACCATCAACATACAAGCTGTTCCTGTCCAGGCTGTAGTGGCCCAGTCTGGTGACATTGTTGGTCATGGTGCTCAGCTCCTGGTAAAGCTTTTCTCTGTCAAACCTGGCCAGGCTGGCATTGTCCTTGCAGCTGCACACGGCGTCCACTTTTGTGTCATCCCCGGCCCTTCCAGACCTAGGGGGAAATGTCAGACACGTTCTTTGGGACACTGCTCTGCTGGAGGAACTCCCTGTGGGCTTTTTAGGACAGACACCAAACCCTCAGTGCCAATGGGCTCCTGCATCCTTCACCAGGCTCTCCAGAACTGGGGTGATGACATTTAGAGACTAAAATGATTTTACCAGCTAAAAAAATTCCTGGCTGGACAGGGAGGTGTCACTGGTTCTGTTCTCTGGCCTCAGAACAACCATGAATTGATGGTGATAGTGGATAAACAAATGGTTCACTGCCGTTTCAGCAGTATTTTGGGTGTTTTATGTTTAGGTACTTCGGTATCTCAGACACTTTTAGTTTAGTATTCTTTTAGATACTTTCAGTGTCTGTAGGAAGGGCTCAGAGTATGGACCAGGGTCTGTTCCCTGCTGGTGAGGAATAGGACAAGAGGAACAGGCAGGAACTGATGCCCAGGAAGTTCATGAGCATGAGGAAGAACTTCCCTGGTTAGTGACCAAACACTGGAACAGATCATCCAGAAAAGTTGTGGAATCTCCTCACTGGAGATATTCCAGAGCCATCTGGACACAATCCATGTGCTCTGGAATATCCCTGCTGGAGCAGGGAGGTGGGATCAGGTGACCCACTGAGGTTCCTTCCAACCTGACCCGCCCTGGGTTTCTGGAATTCTGAGTCTTACCTAAATCTCATGGTTTTACATCCTGTGTAGGCAGAGCTTATGCTGCTCCTTTTGAAAAGAGGGTCAAGCTGTCAAAAAAAAAAAAAGGGACAATTGAGAGATGGGAATCACATTGCGAGTTTAAAGCAGGCGGATTTAGGTCACCACCATGACCCAAAAGGGGCACAAGCAGAGCCAGACTCACGTAGTGGTTCATAACTTTCACTGTGGACTTGAATTTGCGGGAATTTGGGTCATCCAGATCTGCAGTGTAGCGGAGGTTGGTCAAGGTGAAATTAAGTGTGAAATTCCTGGATGTTGGTCTTGGTGCAGATGTGGTGCTCTGAGCTGTAATCAAAGGGGAGAAGGATTAGGAATTTCCTACAAAAAATCTGTTTTCACTTCCAAAACCCTCCTAATCCCAGCACACCTCAAAGCTACTCTGAATAATCCCTTCCCCTCTGAATTTCGGAGGGGAGCGCTTCTTTGAGAGCTTCCCCTGAAATGAATTTGGCAAAATGAACTTGGCAAAATGAATTTGGCAAAATGAATCTGGCAAAATACTTACGGGATCTCTCAAGGGGTTCATTGTAACCTGGAAAGGAAATGCAAGAGAAAGAGTTATGTAAGAGAGCATCCACTTGGTAGAAGTGGGGAGGGGGGGATTAAAAGGATGACTTGGGAATGAATCATCAGAACCAGGCCCCAAGGGTGTGAATGTGTTAAACAAACAAAGTTTAGGCAGAACAAGGTGCTTTGGAAGAGCAGGGCTACAATGAGAAAATGTGTGTGACAATTTTTAATTAAACACTGTGGGACAGAAATCAGGTGAAATGTTCACAGGCAGGTGAATGATGGAGGTCAAAACTAAAATTAAGTCACTCTTCAATGTAATACAGAAATCAAAATCTTCAAAAATGTCAACGTGAAAAGATTTTAAATCTTACACTTCATCTTAGATAAATTATGCAGAAAACTCCAGATCTCCTCAAGGTCACTTTTTTAACATTGAGGTGATCCCTGAGAGCCAAGGTGGTCCCAAACTGCTCCAGTGCCTGGAGGAACGGGAAAATCAAACACTCACCATTGACATAGAGGCTCTTGTTGTCCAGGCTGTAGATTCCCAACTTGGTGATACCACTTGTCATTCTCCTCAGCTCTTGGTAAACCTCAGCTGGGTTAAATTTGGGCACCTGGGAGCCCTTTCCATAGCTGCAGATGATGTCCACTCCTGTGCTATCCCTGTTCTTCCCAGGCCTGAGGAATTGAATATCATGGAGCTTCTGTTAGTTATTAAAAATACTTGGGTTTTTTTTTTTCTGATGTAATTAAAAAACCTCTCCCCATAAATCTGTCCACAGTTCTCAGATGAAGTGCAGAAATTATTGAATATGGTCTTACAAGGAAAAAGGCTTTGTAAGATAAGTCCATACAAAAGGGAGTAGAAGCTCTATTATAATGAAAGCAACTACTTGAAAAAGGAGAACAATTATGAAAGGGTCGCTCAGATGTAAGGAAATCATTTGCTGCAGTTCCAGGTGAATCTCTCAGGTTATTGCTCACCTGAATCCCGTCACTTTGCAGCCAGAGAAATGGGGGCCAATGCTGCTCTTCTGAAGCAGGGGGTCAATCTGGCAAGGAAAAGTCTTTGTGAAGATGGGAAACCCAAAATCCTGGGGGATTTCAGTGAAAACCAATGTGACTTTGGCTTACGTAGTGTTTCATTATTTTCTCAGTGGACCGGTATTTGCGGGAATTTGGTGTCTGCAGGTCGGTGGTGAACATGAGGTTGATTATGGTGAAGTTCAGGCTGAAGTGGTCCGTGATTGCTCCTGGGCTTTGTGTGGTGGCTGTTTTTACTGCTGCAAGAGAGAACAAACATGACAGGGATAAAATAAGAACAGGATCTTCATAAGACACTGCAGTTATTGGGTTTCTTAGAGAAAAAAATGGTGTGAACATGATCCTACCCTTCAGATATTTTGCAGTGTTATAAACATTGCCAAATCAGCAGGAAACAAAATCAATTTATGCCTTTAAGTAGCTTTAACCTGTGTCTGGGTTTAAATATACTTACAGGATGCACTATGAGGCTCATTGTAATCTGAAAAACAAATGGAAAATTATTAGGAAAATATTCCAAGAAAGTCTCAGCAGGACTAAATACAGGGGGTTTTATTACAGGATTGTGGTTACTGAATTCAGGACTTTTAACTTGGTGACTGACAAGGTTTTGCCCTCAAATTTTTGTTCTCTGTTTTGAGAGGTGAATTAAGTCTTCTTCATTCTAATTTCAAATTAGTCTGTGTCAACACTGAAGGTTGGACTTGATCTCAGAGGTGTTCTCCTACCATAATGATTCCATGATTCCAACAGAGAATCCCAGAATGATTTGAGAGGGAAAGGACCATAAAGACCATCCAGTTCCAACCCCTCTGCCCTGGACAGGGACAACTTTCACTAGACCAGGATGCTCAGAGCTCCATCCCACATGGCCTTAAACACTTCCAGAGATGGGGAATCCACAATTTCATTAGGAATAATGCCTTGAGGAAGTCTCATTACCATTGACATAGAGGCTCTGGCTGTCGAGGCTGTAGTGTCCCAGCTTGGTGATGCCATTGGTCATTTTGCTCAGCTCACGGTAAATGGTTGTTCTGTTGAATTTGGGATCTGAAGGCTCATCCCTACAGCTGCACATGGCATCTACTCCTGTGTCATCCCTGTTCTTCGTGGACCTAGGAAACAAGGCATTGGTTTAGTTATTATTGAGAAATCCATCTTAATCAAAGACAGGGATTGGAAAAACCCCTCAGACATTGCTGACACGTAAGGAAATACTCAGAGATAAGTTAAATGCTGAGAAATGGGAATTTTAAGAAGCAGGGAATGAGGACTTTTCCCAGACATGGCTCTTACCTGAATGCCATTACTTTGCAGCCGATGTAAGCTGGGCCAATGCTGCTCCTTTGGAATAAAGGATCAACCTGGAAATGGAATAACAACGTGGCAGTAAGCCAAATGTCCTGGTGAAGGTAAGAGATGAGAGATACTGAGAGAACTGTGCCCCAGCAGGGCATTGTTTTGCCAGACTTACGTAGTGGTACATGACTTTTTCTGTTGACTTGAATCTCCTGGAATTGGGTTTCTCCAGATCTGCAGTGAACTGGAGGTTGGTTATTGTGAAGTTCAGGGTGAAGTTCTTTACTGCTGGTGCCAGAGGTTGGGCGCTTTGATCAGCAGCTGTAATGAGAAAGGAAAGTTATTGCTTGAAAATATCATTTCATGTTCAACATCCCAAGAGGAAAGACGCTGAGCACAATTCCCAGATATTCTAGGTGGCTTCAAGGCTATATAAGCTCACAAATTCTCTTAACACTATTTTATAGACCAGCAGTGCTCTTGCTTGGTTAATCCAATTTGCTCTTTTGGCTTTTGCTAATTAGCAAAATCTTCCTGCTCCTCAATTTCTCTTTAAAGGTACTTACACAGTTCAGGATGCACTTCCTTATGACCTGTGGGGGGAAGAAAAGGGACAGGATTTGAGAAGTGCCCTACAGTTGGGGAGGTTTGGCACACACTGAAATACAGAACATGTCTGAGAGCTCCTGTGTAAACATTTCCTAGGAAAGACTGATTTGGTGACTGTCCAGGTTTAAATGCACATTCATCCTACTGGATATTGTTGGCAAGGCGCTGCTTTTCTTAGCAGTGCACAGAATTGTCCCTCTCCTAGGGATGTTTAGAAGGAATTTACCCATTCCCCAAATCTAGCTTAGAATGACAGGATGGTTTGGGGTGAAAGGGAACTTAAAGATCATCAAGTTCCAACCACCCTGCCATGGCCAAGGAACCATTTAATTTCTACATGGAAAATTTATGTATGATTTTGTCAAGTGATGATAAGTTCTAGTGCTGTTCCTTGACCTTGAGAGGTCAATCCCTATATTCTCTAAAAAGTTCATAGATAGAATACTTGAAATTAATGTAACAAAGTATACTTGAAAAAGGTTAATTTTACTATATTAAAAAAAATATATAGAAGGAGGTAAAATTATAAATGTATGTGGAGTGCACAAGGTCCTGTAAACCCAACCAAAAAAATAAGAGATAGAGATGAGTGAAAGAACAAAAAGTAGTAGAAAAAAAGGAATTACTTAGTGAATGAACATGACAAGATATGAAATGATCTAAGTTTAGGAAATTAACTATATGAAAATTAAAGAAATCAAAAAAAATTGTCACCGTTGACGTAGAGGCTGTCCTTGTCCAGGCTGTAGGGGCCCAGCTGGCTGATGCCTCTGGTCTTGTTGCTCACTTGGTGGTACAGCCCCACCCTGTCCAAAGGCGCAGCCGAGGGCTCCTTGCTGTAGGTGCACACGGCGTCCACCCGGGTCTCGTCCCTGTCACTGCCTGGCCTGCAAAACACAGCGACCTCCTTGAGCACTCTCCTCTGCACATTGTCTCCTCAGCCCTTGGCCCTGGTTCTTCCATGGCCATTTCTGAGTAGGAAGTCAAGCCCTGCCTTCCCCAAATGTGCCTGTTTGGTGGCTGGACACTGTTCTCCAGCTCCACTAAGGCCCTGGGACACTTCATGAGGAGGGAGCCTGGAAGGACTTTGAAGTCATTCTCGGAGTTACCAAGTAATCTTAAACTTCACTGCCCCAAGATGAGAGTAAAGTCAGTGAGGGGGTGTTCTAAGAAAGAAGGACATCAGGGAGAAATGCCAGAGGCAGGAGGGCAGTAGCGAGAAGGTCCTGCCTCCCTAAAAGAGGAGAACATGAGTGACCAGTCCCATTATGAGAGTGAGGGCCTTTCACAGGGACACAGGGGTGCAGCCCATACCTGAAGTCTGCTGTCTCACATCCTTGGAAAACAGGGCCAATGCTGCTTTCCTTCAGCAGGCGGTCAAGCTGCCAAGGGAAAAGGTTTCCCAGTTAGGCCATGGTCATCTCACGGCTCTCCCTCCACCTTTAGAGAGCCTGGGGAGGGCAGGACAATTGCCCAGTGCTGGTCAACTTACGAGCATGTTCATGACCCTTTGTGTAGCTCTGAACTTGGCCGAGTCAGGATTCTCCAGGTCGGAAGTGTAGGGGAGGTTGGTGATGGTGAAGTTGACGGTGAAACGCTCGAGGGCGGCAGCTGTCGTTGTTGGATGGGTGGGAGCTGGAAGAAGCAGAAATCCAGAATGACAAGGGGCAAGAGCCAGGGTGTCAGGGCTCTGGATGGAAAACCACTGAGGTCTCCTGCCAGCCCTAGTGTCCATGGGGAAGGCTGGCAGGATTCCTGCCTCTGTCCCGGATCCCAAGCCTTCAGCCTCCTCTGCCTGAAGGAAGCCCTAGTGAGGCATTTCCTGCCTTCTGACCCCATCCCGCCCCTGCAAGGTACTCACTGGTCAGCACTGGCTGTTCGTTGTATCCTGGGAAAAGAGAGAGACAGAGGGTCAGGAGCTGGAGCTGGGCAAGGGGCAGCACTGGGGGAGGGCTGGTGTGGGGGAGCAGAGGAGGCCGAGGGAGGAGCTCTGGTCACCGTTGACGTAGAGGCTGTCCTTGTCCAGGCTGTAGGGGCCCAGCTGGCTGATGCCTCTGGTCTTGTTGCTCACTTGGTGGTACAGCCCCACCCTGTCCAAAGGCACAGCCGAGGGCTCCTTGCTGTAGGTGCACACGGCGTCCACCCGGGTCTCGTCCCTGTCACTGCCTGGCCTGCAAAACACAGCGACCTCCCTCAGAAATCCTCCTCTACGCATTGTCTCCTCAGGCATGGGTTTTGGATTGTCCATGGCCCTTTTAGGTATGATTTGACTGTCATCTTAGGGCTAAAATTTGATCATGTATAGGGAATAGCGCAGGAAGAGGAGGGGTGCTTGAAGGAAGAGGCGTATCAGCATGGAGGTCCTGCCTCCATAGGCTGGGAACCAAAAGAGGAGAAGTCCAAGGGAGCCCTCAAAAGACCGAGGGACCTGCAGGGACAGTTGAGCAAGACCCATACCTGAAGTCTGTTGTCTCACATCCTTGGAAAACAGGGCCAATGCTGCTTTCCTTCAGCAGGCGGTCGAGCTGCCAAGGGAAGGGGAATCCCAGATAAGCCATGACCATATCTCTGCAATCCTTCCAGATATACTAGGCCACTGGGGGCAAGGCAGTGTCCCAGGGATGGCCCACTTACCATCATGTTCATAACCCTTCGAGTAGCTCTGAACCTGGCCGAGTCAGGATTCTCCAGGTCGGAAGTGTAGGGGAGGTTGGTGATGGTGAAGTTGACGGTGAAACGCTCGAGGGCGGCAGCTGTCGTTGTTGGATGGGTGGGAGCTGGCAGAAGCACAGATGGGGAAGGAAAAGAGGCAAAAGCCAGGGTGTCAGGGCTCTGGATGGACAACCACTGAGGTCTCCAGCCAGCCCTGGTGTCCATGGGGAAGGCTGGCAGGATTCCTGCCTCTGTCCCGGATCCCAAGCCTTCAGCCTCCTCTGCCTGAAGGAAGCCCTAGTGAGGCATTTCGTGCCTTCTGACCCCATCCCGCCCCTGCAAGGTACTCACTGGTCAGCACTGGCTGTTCGTTGTATCCTGGGAAAAGAGAGAGACAGAGGGTCAGGAGCTGGAGCTGGGCAAGGGGCAGCACTGGGGGAGGGCTGGTGTGGGGGAGCAGAGGAGGCCGAGGGAGGAGCTCTGGTCACCGTTGACGTAGAGGCTGTCCTTGTCCAGGCTGTAGGGGCCCAGCTGGCTGATGCCTCTGGTCTTGTTGCTCACTTGGTGGTACAGCCCCACCCTGTCCAAAGGCGCAGCCGAGGGCTCCTTGCTGTAGGTGCACACGGCGTCCACCCGGGTCTCGTCCCTGTCACTGCCTGGCCTGCAAAACACAGCGACCTCCCTCAGAAATCCTCCTCTACGCATTGTCTCCTCAGGCATGGGTTTTGGATTGTCCATGGCCCTTTTAGGTATGATTTGACTGTCATCTTAGGGCTAAAATTTGATCATGTATAGGGAATAGCGCAGGAAGAGGAGGGGTGCTTGAAGGAAGAGGCGTATCAGCATGGAGGTCCTGCCTCCATAGGCTGGGAACCAAAAGAGGAGAAGTCCAAGGGAGCCCTCAAAAGACCGAGGGACCTGCAGGGACAGTTGAGCAAGACCCATACCTGAAGTCTGTTGTCTCACATCCTTGGAAAACAGGGCCAATGCTGCTTTCCTTCAGCAGGCGGTCGAGCTGCCAAGGGAAGGGGAATCCCAGATAAGCCATGACCATATCTCTGCAATCCTTCCAGATATACTAGGCCACTGGGGGCAAGGCAGTGTCCCAGGGATGGCCCACTTACCATCATGTTCATAACCCTTCGAGTAGCTCTGAACCTGGCCGAGTCAGGATTCTCCAGGTCGGAAGTGTAGGGGAGGTTGGTGATGGTGAAGTTGACGGTGAAACGCTCGAGGGCGGCAGCTGTCGTTGTTGGATGGGTGGGAGCTGGCAGAAGCACAGATGGGGAAGGAAAAGAGGCAAAAGCCAGGGTGTCAGGGCTCTGGATGGACAACCACTGAGGTCTCCAGCCAGCCCTGGTGTCCATGGGGAAGGCTGGCAGGATTCCTGCCTCTGTCCCGGATCCCAAGCCTTCAGCCTCCTCTGCCTGAAGGAAGCCCTAGTGAGGCATTTCGTGCCTTCTGACCCCATCCCGCCCCTGCAAGGTACTCACTGGTCAGCACTGGCTGTTCGTTGTATCCTGGGAAAAGAGAGAGACAGAGGGTCAGGAGCTGGAGCTGGGCAAGGGGCAGCACTGGGGGAGGGCTGGTGTGGGGGAGCAGAGGAGGCCGAGGGAGGAGCTCTGGTCACCGTTGACGTAGAGGCTGTCCTTGTCCAGGCTGTAGGGGCCCAGCTGACTGATGCCTCTGGTCTTGTTGCTCACTTGGTGGTACAGCCCCACCCTGTCCAAAGGCACAGCCGAGGGCTCCTTGCTGTAGGTGCACACGGCGTCCACCCGGGTCTCGTCCCTGTCACTGCCTGGCCTGCAAAACACAGCGACCTCCTTGAGCACTCTCCTCTGCATGTCATCCTCTCAAGGCTGGGTCTTGGCACTGCCTTGGTCATTTCATGGTCATTTGCCTTTCCAAAATATGTGTGTGTGTGTGATTGGTGTCCCGACACTCTTCTGCACCTTCACAAACATTCTGAGCATGTTCATGAAGGAGAGGGCCTGGAAGGAATTTGGAGTCATCTTGGGATCGGGCCATCACCTCCCGAAGAGGAGAGCGCAGCAAGTGAGGTGGAGATATAAAAGAGAGAGGGAGAGCAGGAAGAAGGAGGGAGAATGTCCTGAGTCTGTAAGAGTGCAGAACATGAGCGTGACTGGTCCCCTTCCATAAGTGAGAACACTGCAAAGGCACAGTTGAGCAAGACCCATACCTTAAATCTGTTGTCTCACATCTTTGGAAAACAGGGCCAATGCTGCTTTCCTTCAGCAGGCGGTCGAGCTGCCAAGGGAAAAGGTTTCCCAGTTAGGCCATGGTCATCTCACGGCTCTCCCTCCACCTTTAGAGAGCCTGGGGAGGGCAGGACAATTGCCCAGTGCTGGTCAACTTACGAGCATGTTCATGACCCTTTGTGTAGCTCTGAACTTGGCCGAGTCAGGATTCTCCAGGTCGGAAGTGTAGGGGAGGTTGGTGATGGTGAAGTTGACGGTGAAACGCTCGAGGGCGGCAGCTGTCGTTGTTGGATGGGTGGGAGCTGGAAGAAGCAGAAATCCAGAATGACAAGGGGCAAGAGCCAGGGTGTCAGGGCTCTGGATGGACAACCACTGAGGTCTCCAGCCAGCCCTAGTGTCCATGGGGAAGGCTGGCAGGATTCCTGCCTCTGTCCCGGATCCCAAGCCTTCAGCCTCCTCTGCCTGAAGGAAGCCCTAGTGAGGCATTTCGTGCCTTCTGACCCCATCCTGCCCCTGCAAGGTACTCACTGGTCAGCACTGGCTGTTCGTTGTATCCTGGGAAAAGAGAGAGACAGAGGGTCAGGAGCTGGAGCTGGGCAAGGGGCAGCACTGGGGGAGGGCTGGTGTGGGGGAGCAGAGGAGACCGAGGGAGGAGCTCTGGTCACCGTTGACGTAGAGGCTGTCCTTGTCCAGGCTGTAGGGGCCCAGCTGGCTGATGCCTCTGGTCTTGTTGCTCACTTGGTGGTACAGCCCCACCCTGTCCAAAGGCGCAGCCGAGGGCTCCTTGCTGTAGGTGCACACGGCGTCCACCCGGGTCTCGTCCCTGTCACTGCCTGGCCTGCAAAACACAGCGACCTCCTTGAGCACTCTCCTCTGCATGTCATCCTCTCAAGGCTGGGTCTTGGCACTGCCTTGGTCATTTCATGGTCATTTGCCTTTCCAAAATATGTGTGTGTGTGTGATTGGTGTCCCGACACTCTTCTGCACCTTCACAAACATTCTGAGCATGTTCATGAAGGAGAGGGCCTGGAAGGAATTTGGAGTCATCTTGGGATCGGGCCATCACCTCCCGAAGAGGAGAGCGCAGCAAGTGAGGTGGAGATATAAAAGAGAGAGGGAGAGCAGGAAGAAGGAGGGAGAATGTCCTGAGTCTGTAAGAGTGCAGAACATGAGCGTGACTGGTCCCCTTCCATAAGTGAGAACACTGCAAAGGCACAGTTGAGCAAGACCCATACCTTAAATCTGTTGTCTCACATCTTTGGAATACAGGGCCAATGCTGCTTTCCTTCAGCAGGCGGTCGAGCTGCCAAGGGAAAAGGTTTCCCAGTTAGGCCATGGTCATCTCACGGCTCTCCCTCCACCTTTAGAGAGCCTGGGGAGGGCAGGACAATTGCCCAGTGCTGGTCAACTTACGAGCATGTTCATGACCCTTTGTGTAGCTCTGAACTTGGCCGAGTCAGGATTCTCCAGGTCGGAAGTGTAGGGGAGGTTGGTGATGGTGAAGTTGACGGTGAAACGCTCGAGGGCGGCAGCTGTCGTTGTTGGATGGCTGGGAGCTGGAAGAAGCAGAAATCCAGAATGACAAGGGGCAAGAGCCAGGGTGTCAGGGCTCTGGATGGACAACCACTGAGGTCTCCAGCCAGCCCTAGTGTCCATGGGGAAGGCTGGCAGGATTCCTGCCTCTGTCCCGGATCCCAAGCCTTCAGCCTCCTCTGCCTGAAGGAAGTCCTAGTGAGGCATTTCCTGCCTTCTGATCCCATCCCGCCCCTGCAAGGTACTCACTGGTCAGCGCTGGCTGTTCGTTGTATCCTGGGAAAAGAGAGAGACAGAGGGTCAGGAGCTGGAGCTGGGCAAGGGGCAGCACTGGGGGAGGGCTGGTGTGGGGGAGCAGAGGAGGCCGAGGGAGGAGCTCTGGTCACCGTTGACGTAGAGGCTGTCCTTGTCCAGGCTGTAGGGGCCCAGCTGGCTGATGCCTCTGGTCTTGTTGCTCACTTGGTGGTACAGCCCCACCCTGTCCAAAGGCGCAGCCGAGGGCTCCTTGCTGTAGGTGCACACGGCGTCCACCCGGGTCTCGTCCCTGTCACTGCCTGGCCTGCAAAACACAGCGACCTCCCTCAGAAATCCTCCTCTACGTATTGTCTCCTCAGGCATGGGTTTTGGATTGTCCATGGCCCTTTTAGGTATGATTTGACTGTCATCTTAGGGCTAAAATTTTATCATGTATAGGGAATAGCGCAGGAAGAGGAGGGGTGCTTGAAGGAAGAGGCGTATCAGCATGGAGGTCCTGCCTCCATAGGCTGGGAACCAAAAGAGGAGAAGTCCAAGGGAGCCCTCAAAAGACCGAGGGACCTGCAGGGACAGTTGAGCAAGACCCATACCTGAAGTCTGTTGTCTCACATCCTTGGAAAACAGGGCCAATGCTGCTTTCCTTCAGCAGGCGGTCGAGCTGCCAAGGGAATGGGAATCCCAGATAAGCCATGACCATATCTCTGCAATCCTTCCAGATATACTAGGCCACTGGGGGCAAGGCAGTGTCCCAGGGATGGCCCACTTACCATCATGTTCATAACCCTTCGAGTAGCTCTGAACCTGGCCGAGTCAGGATTCTCCAGGTCGGAAGTGTAGGGGAGGTTGGTGATGGTGAAGTTGACGGTGAAACGCTCGAGGGCGGCAGCTGTCGTTGTTGGATGGGTGGGAGCTGGAAGAAGCAGAAATCCAGAATGACAAGGGGCAAGAGCCAGGGTGTCAGGGCTCTGGATGGAAAACCACTGAGGTCTCCTGCTGGCCCTGCTCTCCATGGGGAATGTTGCCACGATCCCCATTCTTTCCCTGGGATGTCAGGGCCACAGCCTTCAGTGCCCAGGGGAAGACCCCAGTGAGGCCCTTGCAGCTTCCTGATCCCATCCCGCCCCTGCAAGGTACTCACTGGTCAGCACTGGCTGTTCGTTGTATCCTGGGAAAAGAGAGAGACAGAGGGTCAGGAGCTGGAGCTGGGCAAGGGGCAGCACTGGGGGAGGGCTGGTGTGGGGGAGCAGAGGAGGCCGAGGGAGGAGCTCTGGTCACCGTTGACGTAGAGGCTGTCCTTGTCCAGGCTGTAGGGGCCCAGCTGGCTGATGCCTCTGGTCTTGTTGCTCACTTGGTGGTACAGCCCCACCCTGTCCAAAGGCGCAGCCGAGGGCTCCTTGCTGTAGGTGCACACGGCGTCCACCCGGGTCTCGTCCCTGTCACTGCCTGGCCTGCAAAACACAGCGACCTCCTTGAGCACTCTCCTCTGCATGTCATCCTCTCAAGGCTGGGTCTTGGCACTGCCTTGGTCATTTCATGGTCATTTGCCTTTCCAAAATATGTGTGTGTGTGTGATTGGTGTCCCGACACTCTTCTGCACCTTCACAAACATTCTGAGCATGTTCATGAAGGAGAGGGCCTGGAAGGAATTTGGAGTCATCTTGGGATCGGGCCATCACCTCCCGAAGAGGAGAGCGCAGCAAGTGAGGTGGAGATATAAAAGAGAGAGGGAGAGCAGGAAGAAGGAGGGAGAATGTCCTGAGTCTGTAAGAGTGCAGAACATGAGCGTGACTGGTCCCCTTCCATAAGTGAGAACACTGCAAAGGCACAGTTGAGCAAGACCCATACCTTAAATCTGTTGTCTCACATCTTTGGAATACAGGGCCAATGCTGCTTTCCTTCAGCAGGCGGTCGAGCTGCCAAGGGAAAAGGTTTCCCAGTTAGGCCATGGTCATCTCACGGCTCTCCCTCCACCTTTAGAGAGCCTGGGGAGGGCAGGACAATTGCCCAGTGCTGGTCAACTTACGAGCATGTTCATGACCCTTTGTGTAGCTCTGAACTTGGCCGAGTCAGGATTCTCCAGGTCGGAAGTGTAGGGGAGGTTGGTGATGGTGAAGTTGACGGTGAAACGCTCGAGGGCAGCAGCTGTCGTTGTTGGATGGGTGGGAGCTGGAAGAAGCAGAAATCCAGAATGACAAGGGGCAAGAGCCAGGGTGTCAGGGCTCTGGATGGAAAACCACTGAGGTCTCCTGCTGGCCCTGCTCTCCATGGGGAATGTTGCCACGATCCCCATTCTTTCCCTGGGATGTCAGGGCCACAGCCTTCAGTGCCCAGGGGAAGACCCCAGTGAGGCCCTTGCAGCTTCCTGACCCCATCCCGCCCCTGCAAGGTACTCACTGGTCAGCACTGGCTGTTCGTTGTATCCTGGGAAAAGAGAGAGACAGAGGGTCAGGAGCTGGAGCTGGGCAAGGGGCAGCACTGGGGGAGGGCTGGTGTGGGGGAGCAGAGGAGGCCGAGGGAGGAGCTCTGGTCACCGTTGACGTAGAGGCTGTCCTTGTCCAGGCTGTAGGGGCCCAGCTGGCTGATGCCTCTGGTCTTGTTGCTCACTTGGTGGTACAGCCCCACCCTGTCCAAAGGCGCAGCCGAGGGCTCCTTGCTGTAGGTGCACACGGCGTCCACCCGGGTCTCGTCCCTGTCACTGCCTGGCCTGCAAAACACAGCAACCTCCCTCAGAAATCCTCCTCTGAGCATTCTCCGTTCATGGCTGGGCCCTGGGGCTGCCATGGACGTTCCTTTGTTGGAATGCAAAAACATCTGTGTGTGTGATGGTCAGGCACTGCTGTCCACCTTCACTAACACCCTGGAGGTGTTGAGGATGGAAAGAGGCATCAAGTATTTAGGAGTGATTCTTGGGCTACTCCATGTCCTACACAAGCTGAGAGTGCATGCAGTGAGGGGAGGCTCTAAGACAGGAGGGCATTATGGAGACAGTACTGCCTTCATAGAAGAGGCACCCAGAGCTTGACCACTATGTCCAGCATCCTCAGACCAAGGCACCTGCACGGGGACAATGACCCATACCTGAAAGCTGTTGTCACACATCCTTGGAAATTGGGGCCAATGCTGCTTTCCTTCAGCAAGCGGTCGAGCTGCCAAGGGGAGAAGTGTCACAATTAAGTCATAGCCAGCTCCCTGCACTTCCTCCAAGCTGATGAGTACAAGGACCAGTTGGGACAAGGCCTTGGTCATGAGAAGGGCCACTTACCAAGGCTGCTGTGACTGTCTGTGTAGCATTGTACTTGGCCGAGTCAGGATTCTCCAGGTCGGAAGTGTAGGGGAGGTTGGTGATGGTGAAGTTGACGGTGAAACGCTCGAGGGCGGCAGCTGTCGTTGTTGGATGGCTGGGAGCTGGAAGAAGCACAGATGGGGAATGCCATGGGGCAAGAGCCAGGGTTTCCGAGCTCATGTGGAAAACCCCTGAGGTCTCCTGACAGCCTTTCTCTCCTTTGGGAAGGCTGACAAGACCCCCACTTTTTCCCCCAGGATCTCTAGGCCTCAGCCTCTACTTCTAAGAAGATGAACCCAACGTGACACTTGCAGCTTCCTGATCTAATCCCGCTCCTGCAAGGTACTCACTGGTCAGCGCTGGCTGTTCGTTGTATCCTGGGAAAAGAGAGAGACAGAGGGTCAGGAGCTGGAGCTGGGCAAGGGGCAGCACTGGGGGAGGGCTGGTGTGGGGGAGCAGAGGAGGCCGAGGGAGGAGCTCTGGTCACCGTTGACGTAGAGGCTGTCCTTGTCCAGGCTGTAGGGGCCCAGCTGGCTGATGCCTCTGGTCTTGTTGCTCACTTGGTGGTACAGCCCCACCCTGTCCAAAGGCGCAGCCGAGGGCTCCTTGCTGTAGGTGCACACGGCGTCCACCCGGGTCTCGTCCCTGTCACTGCCTGGCCTGCAAAACACAGCGACCTCCTTGAGCACTCTCCTCTGCATGTTATCCTCTCAAGGCTGGGTCTTGGCACTGCCTTGGTCATTTCATGGTCATTTGCCTTTCCAAAATATGTGTGTGTGTGTGATTGGTGTCCCGACACTCTTCTGCACCTTCACAAACATTCTGAGCATGTTCATGAAGGAGAGGGCCTGGAAGGAATTTGGAGTCATCTTGGGATCGGGCCATCACCTCCCGAAGAGGAGAGCGCAGCAAGTGAGGTGGAGATATAAAAGAGAGAGGGAGAGCAGGAAGAAGGAGGGAGAATGTCCTGAGTCTGTAAGAGTGCAGAACATGAGCGTGACTGGTCCCCTTCCATAAGTGAGAACACTGCAAAGGCACAGTTGAGCAAGACCCATACCTTAAATCTGTTGTCTCACATCTTTGGAAAACAGGGCCAATGCTGCTTTCCTTCAGCAGGCGGTCGAGCTGCCAAGGGAAAAGGTTTCCCAGTTAGGCCATGGTCATCTCACGGCTCTCCCTCCACCTTTAGAGAGCCTGGGGAGGGCAGGACAATTGCCCAGTGCTGGTCAACTTACGAGCATGTTCATGACCCTTTGTGTAGCTCTGAACTTGGCCGAGTCAGGATTCTCCAGGTCGGAAGTGTAGGGGAGGTTGGTGATGGTGAAGTTGACGGTGAAACGCTCGAGGGCGGCAGCTGTCGTTGTTGGATGGGTGGGAGCTGGAAGAAGCAGAAATCCAGAATGACAAGGGGCAAGAGCCAGGGTGTCAGGGCTCTGGATGGACAACCACTGAGGTCTCCAGCCAGCCCTGGTGTCCATGGGGAAGGCTGGCAGGATTCCTGCCTCTGCCCCGGATCCCAAGCCTTCAGCCTCCTCTGCCTGAAGGAAGCCCTAGTGAGGCATTTCGTGCCTTCTGACCCCATCCTGCCCCTGCAAGGTACTCACTGGTCAGCACTGGCTGTTCGTTGTATCCTGGGAAAAGAGAGAGACAGAGGGTCAGGAGCTGGAGCTGGGCAAGGGGCAGCACTGGGGGAGGGCTGGTGTGGGGGAGCAGAGGAGACCGAGGGAGGAGCTCTGGTCACCGTTGACGTAGAGGCTGTCCTTGTCCAGGCTGTAGGGGCCCAGCTGGCTGATGCCTCTGGTCTTGTTGCTCACTTGGTGGTACAGCCCCACCCTGTCCAAAGGCGCAGCCGAGGGCTCCTTGCTGTAGGTGCACACGGCGTCCACCCGGGTCTCGTCCCTGTCACTGCCTGGCCTGCAAAACACAGCAACCTCCCTCAGAAATCCTCCTCTGAGCATTCTCCGTTCATGGCTGGGCCCTGGGGCTGCCATGGACGTTCCTTTGTTGGAATGCAAAAACATCTGTGTGTGTGATGGTCAGGCACTGCTGTCCACCTTCACTGACACCCTGGAGGTGTTGAGGATGGAAAGAGGCATCAAGTATTTAGGAGTGATTCTTGGGCTACTCCATGTCCTACACAAGCTGAGAGTGCATGCAGTGAGGGGAGGCTCTAAGACAGGAGGGCATTATGGAGACAGTACTGCCTTCATAGAAGAGGCACCCAGAGCTTGACCACTATGTCCAGCATCCTCAGACCAAGGCACCTGCACGGGGACAATGACCCATACCTGAAAGCTGTTGTCACACATCCTTGGAAATTGGGGCCAATGCTGCTTTCCTTCAGCAAGCGGTCGAGCTGCCAAGGGGAGAAGTGTCACAATTAAGTCATAGCCAGCTCCCTGCACTTCCTCCAAGCTGATGAGTACAAGGACCAGTTGGGACAAGGCCTTGGTCATGAGAAGGGCCACTTACCAAGGCTGCTGTGACTGTCTGTGTAGCATTGTACTTGGCCGAGTCAGGATTCTCCAGGTCGGAAGTGTAGGGGAGGTTGGTGATGGTGAAGTTGACGGTGAAACGCTCGAGGGCGGCAGCTGTCGTTGTTGGATGGCTGGGAGCTGGAAGAAGCACAGATGGGGAATGCCATGGGGCAAGAGCCAGGGTTTCCGAGCTCATGTGGAAAACCCCTGAGGTCTCCTGACAGCCTTTCTCTCCTTTGGGAAGGCTGACAAGACCCCCACTTTTTCCCCCAGGATCTCTAGGCCTCAGCCTCTACTTCTAAGAAGATGAACCCAACGTGACACTTGCAGCTTCCTGACCCCATCCCGCTCCTGCAAGGTACTCACTGGTCAGCACTGGCTGTTCGTTGTATCCTGGGAAAAGAGAGAGACAGAGGGTCAGGAGCTGGAGCTGGGCAAGGGGCAGCACTGGGGGAGGGCTGGTGTGGGGGAGCAGAGGAGGCCGAGGGAGGAGCTCTGGTCACCGTTGACGTAGAGGCTGTCCTTGTCCAGGCTGTAGGGGCCCAGCTGGCTGATGCCTCTGGTCTTGTTGCTCACTTGGTGGTACAGCCCCACCCTGTCCAAAGGCGCAGCCGAGGGCTCCTTGCTGTAGGTGCACACGGCGTCCACCCGGGTCTCGTCCCTGTCACTGCCTGGCCTGCAAAACACAGCGACCTCCTTGAGCACTCTCCTCTGCATGTCATCCTCTCAAGGCTGGGTCTTGGCACTGCCTTGGTCATTTCATGGTCATTTGCCTTTCCAAAATATGTGTGTGTGTGTGATTGGTGTCCCGACACTCTTCTGCACCTTCACAAACATTCTGAGCATGTTCATGAAGGAGAGGGCCTGGAAGGAATTTGGAGTCATCTTGGGATCGGGCCATCACCTCCCGAAGAGGAGAGCGCAGCAAGTGAGGTGGAGATATAAAAGAGAGAGGGAGAGCAGGAAGAAGGAGGGAGAATGTCCTGAGTCTGTAAGAGTGCAGAACATGAGCGTGACTGGTCCCCTTCCATAAGTGAGAACACTGCAAAGGCACAGTTGAGCAAGACCCATACCTTAAATCTGTTGTCTCACATCTTTGGAATACAGGGCCAATGCTGCTTTCCTTCAGCAGGCGGTCGAGCTGCCAAGGGAAAAGGTTTCCCAGTTAGGCCATGGTCATCTGACGGCTCTCCCTCCACCTTTAGAGAGCCTGGGGAGGGCAGGACAATTGCCCAGTGCTGGTCAACTTACGAGCATGTTCATGACCCTTTGTGTAGCTCTGAACTTGGCCGAGTCAGGATTCTCCAGGTCGGAAGTGTAGGGGAGGTTGGTGATGGTGAAGTTGACGGTGAAACGCTCGAGGGCGGCAGCTGTCGTTGTTGGATGGGTGGGAGCTGGAAGAAGCAGAAATCCAGAATGACAAGGGGCAAGAGCCAGGGTGTCAGGGCTCTGGATGGAAAACCACTGAGGTCTCCTGCTGGCCCTGCTCTCCATGGGGAATGTTGCCACGATCCCCATTCTTTCCCTGGGATGTCAGGGCCACAGCCTTCAGTGCCCAGGGGAAGACCCCAGTGAGGCCCTTGCAGCTTCCTGACCCCATCCCGCCCCTGCAAGGTACTCACTGGTCAGCACTGGCTGTTCGTTGTATCCTGGGAAAAGAGAGAGACAGAGGGTCAGGAGCTGGAGCTGGGCAAGGGGCAGCACTGGGGGAGGGCTGGTGTGGGGGAGCAGAGGAGGCCGAGGGAGGAGCTCTGGTCACCGTTGACGTAGAGGCTGTCCTTGTCCAGGCTGTAGGGGCCCAGCTGGCTGATGCCTCTGGTCTTGTTGCTCACTTGGTGGTACAGCCCCACCCTGTCCAAAGGCGCAGCCGAGGGCTCCTTGCTGTAGGTGCACACGGCGTCCACCCGGGTCTCGTCCCTGTCACTGCCTGGCCTGCAAAACACAGCAACCTCCCTCAGAAATCCTCCTCTGAGCATTCTCCGTTCATGGCTGGGCCCTGGGGCTGCCATGGACGTTCCTTTGTTGGAATGCAAAAACATCTGTGTGTGTGATGGTCAGGCACTGCTGTCCACCTTCACTAACACCCTGGAGGTGTTGAGGATGGAAAGAGGCATCAAGTATTTAGGAGTGATTCTTGGGCTACTCCATGTCCTACACAAGCTGAGAGTGCATGCAGTGAGGGGAGGCTCTAAGACAGGAGGGCATTATGGAGACAGTACTGCCTTCATAGAAGAGGCACCCAGAGCTTGACCACTATGTCCAGCATCCTCAGACCAAGGCACCTGCACGGGGACAATGACCCATACCTGAAAGCTGTTGTCACACATCCTTGGAAATTGGGGCCAATGCTGCTTTCCTTCAGCAAGCGGTCGAGCTGCCAAGGGGAGAAGTGTCACAATTAAGTCATAGCCAGCTCCCTGCACTTCCTCCAAGCTGATGAGTACAAGGACCAGTTGGGACAAGGCCTTGGTCATGAGAAGGGCCACTTACCAAGGCTGCTGTGACTGTCTGTGTAGCATTGTACTTGGCCGAGTCAGGATTCTCCAGGTCGGAAGTGTAGGGGAGGTTGGTGATGGTGAAGTTGACGGTGAAACGCTCGAGGGCGGCAGCTGTCGTTGTTGGATGGCTGGGAGCTGGAAGAAGCACAGATGGGGAATGCCATGGGGCAAGAGCCAGGGTTTCCGAGCTCATGTGGAAAACCCCTGAGGTCTCCTGACAGCCTTTCTCTCCTTTGGGAAGGCTGACAAGACCCCCACTTTTTCCCCCAGGATCTCTAGGCCTCAGCCTCTACTTCTAAGAAGATGAACCCAACGTGACACTTGCAGCTTCCTGACCCCATCCCGCTCCTGCAAGGTACTCACTGGTCAGCACTGGCTGTTCGTTGTATCCTGGGAAAAGAGAGAGACAGAGGGTCAGGAGCTGGAGCTGGGCAAGGGGCAGCACTGGGGGAGGGCTGGTGTGGGGGAGCAGAGGAGGCCGAGGGAGGAGCTCTGGTCACCGTTGACGTAGAGGCTGTCCTTGTCCAGGCTGTAGGGGCCCAGCTGGCTGATGCCTCTGGTCTTGTTGCTCACTTGGTGGTACAGCCCCACCCTGTCCAAAGGCACAGCCGAGGGCTCCTTGCTGTAGGTGCACACGGCGTCCACCCGGGTCTCGTCCCTGTCACTGCCTGGCCTGCAAAACACAGCGACCTCCTTGAGCACTCTCCTCTGCATGTCATCCTCTCAAGGCTGGGTCTTGGCACTGCCTTGGTCATTTCATGGTCATTTGCCTTTCCAAAATATGTGTGTGTGTGTGATTGGTGTCCCGACACTCTTCTGCACCTTCACAAACATTCTGAGCATGTTCATGAAGGAGAGGGCCTGGAAGGAATTTGGAGTCATCTTGGGATCGGGCCATCACCTCCCGAAGAGGAGAGCGCAGCAAGTGAGGTGGAGATATAAAAGAGAGAGGGAGAGCAGGAAGAAGGAGGGAGAATGTCCTGAGTCTGTAAGAGTGCAGAACATGAGCGTGACTGGTCCCCTTCCATAAGTGAGAACACTGCAAAGGCACAGTTGAGCAAGACCCATACCTTAAATCTGTTGTCTCACATCTTTGGAATACAGGGCCAATGCTGCTTTCCTTCAGCAGGCGGTCGAGCTGCCAAGGGAAAAGGTTTCCCAGTTAGGCCATGGTCATCTCACGGCTCTCCCTCCACCTTTAGAGAGCCTGGGGAGGGCAGGACAATTGCCCAGTGCTGGTCAACTTACGAGCATGTTCATGACCCTTTGTGTAGCTCTGAACTTGGCCGAGTCAGGATTCTCCAGGTCGGAAGTGTAGGGGAGGTTGGTGATGGTGAAGTTGACGGTGAAACGCTCGAGGGCGGCAGCTGTCGTTGTTGGATGGGTGGGAGCTGGAAGAAGCAGAAATCCAGAATGACAAGGGGCAAGAGCCAGGGTGTCAGGGCTCTGGATGGAAAACCACTGAGGTCTCCTGCTGGCCCTGCTCTCCATGGGGAATGTTGCCACGATCCCCATTCTTTCCCTGGGATGTCAGGGCCACAGCCTTCAGTGCCCAGGGGAAGACCCCAGTGAGGCCCTTGCAGCTTCCTGACCCCATCCCGCCCCTGCAAGGTACTCACTGGTCAGCACTGGCTGTTCGTTGTATCCTGGGAAAAGAGAGAGACAGAGGGTCAGGAGCTGGAGCTGGGCAAGGGGCAGCACTGGGGGAGGGCTGGTGTGGGGGAGCAGAGGAGGCCGAGGGAGGAGCTCTGGTCACCGTTGACGTAGAGGCTGTCCTTGTCCAGGCTGTAGGGGCCCAGCTGGCTGATGCCTCTGGTCTTGTTGCTCACTTGGTGGTACAGCCCCACCCTGTCCAAAGGCGCAGCCGAGGGCTCCTTGCTGTAGGTGCACACGGCGTCCACCCGGGTCTCGTCCCTGTCACTGCCTGGCCTGCAAAACACAGCAACCTCCCTCAGAAATCCTCCTCTGAGCATTCTCCGTTCATGGCTGAGCCCTGGGGCTGCCATGGACGTTCCTTTGTTGGAATGCAAAAACATCTGTGTGTGTGATGGTCAGGCACTGCTGTCCACCTTCACTAACACCCTGGAGGTGTTGAGGATGGAAAGAGGCATCAAGTATTTAGGAGTGATTCTTGGGCTACTCCATGTCCTACACAAGCTGAGAGTGCATGCAGTGAGGGGAGGCTCTAAGACAGGAGGGCATTATGGAGACAGTACTGCCTTCATAGAAGAGGCACCCAGAGCTTGACCACTATGTCCAGCATCCTCAGACCAAGGCACCTGCACGGGGACAATGACCCATACCTGAAAGCTGTTGTCACACATCCTTGGAAATTGGGGCCAATGCTGCTTTCCTTCAGCAAGCGGTCGAGCTGCCAAGGGGAGAAGTGTCACAATTAAGTCATAGCCAGCTCCCTGCACTTCCTCCAAGCTGATGAGTACAAGGACCAGTTGGGACAAGGCCTTGGTCATGAGAAGGGCCACTTACCAAGGCTGCTGTGACTGTCTGTGTAGCATTGTACTTGGCCGAGTCAGGATTCTCCAGGTCGGAAGTGTAGGGGAGGTTGGTGATGGTGAAGTTGACGGTGAAACGCTCGAGGGCGGCAGCTGTCGTTGTTGGATGGCTGGGAGCTGGAAGAAGCACAGATGGGGAATGCCATGGGGCAAGAGCCAGGGTTTCCGAGCTCATGTGGAAAACCCGTGAGGTCTCCTGACAGCCTTTCTCTCCTTTGGGAAGGCTGACAAGACCCCCACTTTTTCCCCCAGGATCTCTAGGCCTCAGCCTCTACTTCTAAGAAGATGAACCCAACGTGACACTTGCAGCTTCCTGACCCCATCCCGCTCCTGCAAGGTACTCACTGGTCAGCACTGGCTGTTCGTTGTATCCTGGGAAAAGAGAGAGACAGAGGGTCAGGAGCTGGAGCTGGGCAAGGGGCAGCACTGGGGGAGGGCTGGTGTGGGGGAGCAGAGGAGGCCGAGGGAGGAGCTCTGGTCACCGTTGACGTAGAGGCTGTCCTTGTCCAGGCTGTAGGGGCCCAGCTGACTGATGCCTCTGGTCTTGTTGCTCACTTGGTGGTACAGCCCCACCCTGTCCAAAGGCGCAGCCGAGGGCTCCTTGCTGTAGGTGCACACGGCGTCCACCCGGGTCTCGTCCCTGTCACTGCCTGGCCTGCAAAACACAGCGACCTCCTTGAGCACTCTCCTCTGCATGTCATCCTCTCAAGGCTGGGTCTTGGCACTGCCTTGGTCATTTCATGGTCATTTGCCTTTCCAAAATATGTGTGTGTGTGTGATTGGTGTCCCGACACTCTTCTGCACCTTCACAAACATTCTGAGCATGTTCATGAAGGAGAGGGCCTGGAAGGAATTTGGAGTCATCTTGGGATCGGGCCATCACCTCCCGAAGAGGAGAGCGCAGCAAGTGAGGTGGAGATATAAAAGAGAGAGGGAGAGCAGGAAGAAGGAGGGAGAATGTCCTGAGTCTGTAAGAGTGCAGAACATGAGCGTGACTGGTCCCCTTCCATAAGTGAGAACACTGCAAAGGCACAGTTGAGCAAGACCCATACCTTAAATCTGTTGTCTCACATCTTTGGAATACAGGGCCAATGCTGCTTTCCTTCAGCAGGCGGTCGAGCTGCCAAGGGAAAAGGTTTCCCAGTTAGGCCATGGTCATCTCACGGCTCTCCCTCCACCTTTAGAGAGCCTGGGGAGGGCAGGACAATTGCCCAGTGCTGGTCAACTTACGAGCATGTTCATGACCCTTTGTGTAGCTCTGAACTTGGCCGAGTCAGGATTCTCCAGGTCGGAAGTGTAGGGGAGGTTGGTGATGGTGAAGTTGACGGTGAAACGCTCGAGGGCGGCAGCTGTCGTTGTTGGATGGGTGGGAGCTGGAAGAAGCAGAAATCCAGAATGACAAGGGGCAAGAGCCAGGGTGTCAGGGCTCTGGATGGAAAACCACTGAGGTCTCCTGCTGGCCCTGCTCTCCATGGGGAATGTTGCCACGATCCCCATTCTTTCCCTGGGATGTCAGGGCCACAGCCTTCAGTGCCCAGGGGAAGACCCCAGTGAGGCCCTTGCAGCTTCCTGACCCCATCCCGCCCCTGCAAGGTACTCACTGGTCAGCACTGGCTGTTCGTTGTATCCTGGGAAAAGAGAGAGACAGAGGGTCAGGAGCTGGAGCTGGGCAAGGGGCAGCACTGGGGGAGGGCTGGTGTGGGGGAGCAGAGGAGGCCGAGGGAGGAGCTCTGGTCACCGTTGACGTAGAGGCTGTCCTTGTCCAGGCTGTAGGGGCCCAGCTGGCTGATGCCTCTGGTCTTGTTGCTCACTTGGTGGTACAGCCCCACCCTGTCCAAAGGCGCAGCCGAGGGCTCCTTGCTGTAGGTGCACACGGCGTCCACCCGGGTCTCGTCCCTGTCACTGCCTGGCCTGCAAAACACAGCAACCTCCCTCAGAAATCCTCCTCTGAGCATTCTCCGTTCATGGCTGAGCCCTGGGGCTGCCATGGACGTTCCTTTGTTGGAATGCAAAAACATCTGTGTGTGTGATGGTCAGGCACTGCTGTCCACCTTCACTAACACCCTGGAGGTGTTGAGGATGGAAAGAGGCATCAAGTATTTAGGAGTGATTCTTGGGCTACTCCATGTCCTACACAAGCTGAGAGTGCATGCAGTGAGGGGAGGCTCTAAGACAGGAGGGCATTATGGAGACAGTACTGCCTTCATAGAAGAGGCACCCAGAGCTTGACCACTATGTCCAGCATCCTCAGACCAAGGCACCTGCACGGGGACAATGACCCATACCTGAAAGCTGTTGTCACACATCCTTGGAAATTGGGGCCAATGCTGCTTTCCTTCAGCAAGCGGTCGAGCTGCCAAGGGGAGAAGTGTCACAATTAAGTCATAGCCAGCTCCCTGCACTTCCTCCAAGCTGATGAGTACAAGGACCAGTTGAGACAAGGCCTTGGTCATGAGAAGGGCCACTTACCAAGGCTGCTGTGACTGTCTGTGTAGCATTGTACTTGGCCGAGTCAGGATTCTCCAGGTCGGAAGTGTAGGGGAGGTTGGTGATGGTGAAGTTGACGGTGAAACGCTCGAGGGCGGCAGCTGTCGTTGTTGGATGGCTGGGAGCTGGAAGAAGCACAGATGGGGAATGCCATGGGGCAAGAGCCAGGGTTTCCGAGCTCATGTGGAAAACCCCTGAGGTCTCCTGACAGCCTTTCTCTCCTTTGGGAAGGCTGACAAGACCCCCACCTTTTCCCCCAGGATCTCTAGGCCTCAGCCTCTACTTCTAAGAAGATGAACCCAACGTGACACTTGCAGCTTCCTGACCCCATCCCGCCCCTGCAAGGTACTCACTGGTCAGCACTGGCTGTTCGTTGTATCCTGGGAAAAGAGAGAGACAGAGGGTCAGGAGCTGGAGCTGGGCAAGGGGCAGCACTGGGGGAGGGCTGGTGTGGGGGAGCAGAGGAGGCCGAGGGAGGAGCTCTGGTCACCGTTGACGTAGAGGCTGTCCTTGTCCAGGCTGTAGGGGCCCAGCTGGCTGATGCCTCTGGTCTTGTTGCTCACTTGGTGGTACAGCCCCACCCTGTCCAAAGGCGCAGCCGAGGGCTCCTTGCTGTAGGTGCACACGGCGTCCACCCGGGTCTCGTCCCTGTCACTGCCTGGCCTGCAAAACACAGCGACCTCCTTGAGCACTCTCCTCTGCATGTCATCCTCTCAAGGCTGGGTCTTGGCACTGCCTTGGTCATTTCATGGTCATTTGCCTTTCCAAAATATGTGTGTGTGTGTGATTGGTGTCCCGACACTCTTCTGCACCTTCACAAACATTCTGAGCATGTTCATGAAGGAGAGGGCCTGGAAGGAATTTGGAGTCATCTTGGGATCGGGCCATCACCTCCCGAAGAGGAGAGCGCAGCAAGTGAGGTGGAGATATAAAAGAGAGAGGGAGAGCAGGAAGAAGGAGGGAGAATGTCCTGAGTCTGTAAGAGTGCAGAACATGAGCGTGACTGGTCCCCTTCCATAAGTGAGAACACTGCAAAGGCACAGTTGAGCAAGACCCATACCTTAAATCTGTTGTCTCACATCTTTGGAAAACAGGGCCAATGCTGCTTTCCTTCAGCAGGCGGTCGAGCTGCCAAGGGAAAAGGTTTCCCAGTTAGGCCATGGTCATCTCACGGCTCTCCCTCCACCTTTAGAGAGCCTGGGGAGGGCAGGACAATTGCCCAGTGCTGGTCAACTTACGAGCATGTTCATGACCCTTTGTGTAGCTCTGAACTTGGCCGAGTCAGGATTCTCCAGGTCGGAAGTGTAGGGGAGGTTGGTGATGGTGAAGTTGACGGTGAAACGCTCGAGGGCGGCAGCTGTCGTTGTTGGATGGGTGGGAGCTGGAAGAAGCAGAAATCCAGAATGACAAGGGGCAAGAGCCAGGGTGTCAGGGCTCTGGATGGACAACCACTGAGGTCTCCAGCCAGCCCTAGTGTCCATGGGGAAGGCTGGCAGGATTCCTGCCTCTGTCCCGGATCCCAAGCCTTCAGCCTCCTCTGCCTGAAGGAAGCCCTAGTGAGGCATTTCGTGCCTTCTGACCCCATCCTGCCCCTGCAAGGTACTCACTGGTCAGCACTGGCTGTTCGTTGTATCCTGGGAAAAGAGAGAGACAGAGGGTCAGGAGCTGGAGCTGGGCAAGGGGCAGCACTGGGGGAGGGCTGGTGTGGGGGAGCAGAGGAGGCCGAGGGAGGAGCTCTGGTCACCGTTGACGTAGAGGCTGTCCTTGTCCAGGCTGTAGGGGCCCAGCTGACTGATGCCTCTGGTCTTGTTGCTCACTTGGTGGTACAGCCCCACCCTGTCCAAAGGCGCAGCCGAGGGCTCCTTGCTGTAGGTGCACACGGCGTCCACCCGGGTCTCGTCCCTGTCACTGCCTGGCCTGCAAAACACAGCGACCTCCTTGAGCACTCTCCTCTGCATGTCATCCTCTCAAGGCTGGGTCTTGGCACTGCCTTGGTCATTTCATGGTCATTTGCCTTTCCAAAATATGTGTGTGTGTGTGATTGGTGTCCCGACACTCTTCTGCACCTTCACAAACATTCTGAGCATGTTCATGAAGGAGAGGGCCTGGAAGGAATTTGGAGTCATCTTGGGATCGGGCCATCACCTCCCGAAGAGGAGAGCGCAGCAAGTGAGGTGGAGATATAAAAGAGAGAGGGAGAGCAGGAAGAAGGAGGGAGAATGTCCTGAGTCTGTAAGAGTGCAGAACATGAGCGTGACTGGTCCCCTTCCATAAGTGAGAACACTGCAAAGGCACAGTTGAGCAAGACCCATACCTTAAATCTGTTGTCTCACATCTTTGGAATACAGGGCCAATGCTGCTTTCCTTCAGCAGGCGGTCGAGCTGCCAAGGGAAAAGGTTTCCCAGTTAGGCCATGGTCATCTCACGGCTCTCCCTCCACCTTTAGAGAGCCTGGGGAGGGCAGGACAATTGCCCAGTGCTGGTCAACTTACGAGCATGTTCATGACCCTTTGTGTAGCTCTGAACTTGGCCGAGTCAGGATTCTCCAGGTCGGAAGTGTAGGGGAGGTTGGTGATGGTGAAGTTGACGGTGAAACGCTCGAGGGCAGCAGCTGTCGTTGTTGGATGGGTGGGAGCTGGAAGAAGCAGAAATCCAGAATGACAAGGGGCAAGAGCCAGGGTGTCAGGGCTCTGGATGGAAAACCACTGAGGTCTCCTGCTGGCCCTGCTCTCCATGGGGAATGTTGCCACGATCCCCATTCTTTCCCTGGGATGTCAGGGCCACAGCCTTCAGTGCCCAGGGGAAGACCCCAGTGAGGCCCTTGCAGCTTCCTGACCCCATCCCGCCCCTGCAAGGTACTCACTGGTCAGCACTGGCTGTTCGTTGTATCCTGGGAAAAGAGAGAGACAGAGGGTCAGGAGCTGGAGCTGGGCAAGGGGCAGCACTGGGGGAGGGCTGGTGTGGGGGAGCAGAGGAGGCCGAGGGAGGAGCTCTGGTCACCGTTGACGTAGAGGCTGTCCTTGTCCAGGCTGTAGGGGCCCAGCTGGCTGATGCCTCTGGTCTTGTTGCTCACTTGGTGGTACAGCCCCACCCTGTCCAAAGGCGCAGCCGAGGGCTCCTTGCTGTAGGTGCACACGGCGTCCACCCGGGTCTCGTCCCTGTCACTGCCTGGCCTGCAAAACACAGCAACCTCCCTCAGAAATCCTCCTCTGAGCATTCTCCGTTCATGGCTGAGCCCTGGGGCTGCCATGGACGTTCCTTTGTTGGAATGCAAAAACATCTGTGTGTGTGATGGTCAGGCACTGCTGTCCACCTTCACTAACACCCTGGAGGTGTTGAGGATGGAAAGAGGCATCAAGTATTTAGGAGTGATTCTTGGGCTACTCCATGTCCTACACAAGCTGAGAGTGCATGCAGTGAGGGGAGGCTCTAAGACAGGAGGGCATTATGGAGACAGTACTGCCTTCATAGAAGAGGCACCCAGAGCTTGACCACTATGTCCAGCATCCTCAGACCAAGGCACCTGCACGGGGACAATGACCCATACCTGAAAGCTGTTGTCACACATCCTTGGAAATTGGGGCCAATGCTGCTTTCCTTCAGCAAGCGGTCGAGCTGCCAAGGGGAGAAGTGTCACAATTAAGTCATAGCCAGCTCCCTGCACTTCCTCCAAGCTGATGAGTACAAGGACCAGTTGGGACAAGGCCTTGGTCATGAGAAGGGCCACTTACCAAGGCTGCTGTGACTGTCTGTGTAGCATTGTACTTGGCCGAGTCAGGATTCTCCAGGTCGGAAGTGTAGGGGAGGTTGGTGATGGTGAAGTTGACGGTGAAACGCTCGAGGGCGGCAGCTGTCGTTGTTGGATGGCTGGGAGCTGGAAGAAGCACAGATGGGGAATGCCATGGGGCAAGAGCCAGGGTTTCCGAGCTCATGTGGAAAACCCCTGAGGTCTCCTGACAGCCTTTCTCTCCTTTGGGAAGGCTGACAAGACCCCCACTTTTTCCCCCAGGATCTCTAGGCCTCAGCCTCTACTTCTAAGAAGATGAACCCAACGTGACACTTGCAGCTTCCTGACCCCATCCCGCTCCTGCAAGGTACTCACTGGTCAGCACTGGCTGTTCGTTGTATCCTGGGAAAAGAGAGAGACAGAGGGTCAGGAGCTGGAGCTGGGCAAGGGGCAGCACTGGGGGAGGGCTGGTGTGGGGGAGCAGAGGAGGCCGAGGGAGGAGCTCTGGTCACCGTTGACGTAGAGGCTGTCCTTGTCCAGGCTGTAGGGGCCCAGCTGGCTGATGCCTCTGGTCTTGTTGCTCACTTGGTGGTACAGCCCCACCCTGTCCAAAGGCGCAGCCGAGGGCTCCTTGCTGTAGGTGCACACGGCGTCCACCCGGGTCTCGTCCCTGTCACTGCCTGGCCTGCAAAACACAGCGACCTCCTTGAGCACTCTCCTCTGCATGTCATCCTCTCAAGGCTGGGTCTTGGCACTGCCTTGGTCATTTCATGGTCATTTGCCTTTCCAAAATATGTGTGTGTGTGTGATTGGTGTCCCGACACTCTTCTGCACCTTCACAAACATTCTGAGCATGTTCATGAAGGAGAGGGCCTGGAAGGAATTTGGAGTCATCTTGGGATCGGGCCATCACCTCCCGAAGAGGAGAGCGCAGCAAGTGAGGTGGAGATATAAAAGAGAGAGGGAGAGCAGGAAGAAGGAGGGAGAATGTCCTGAGTCTGTAAGAGTGCAGAACATGAGCGTGACTGGTCCCCTTCCATAAGTGAGAACACTGCAAAGGCACAGTTGAGCAAGACCCATACCTTAAATCTGTTGTCTCACATCTTTGGAATACAGGGCCAATGCTGCTTTCCTTCAGCAGGCGGTCGAGCTGCCAAGGGAAAAGGTTTCCCAGTTAGGCCATGGTCATCTCACGGCTCTCCCTCCACCTTTAGAGAGCCTGGGGAGGGCAGGACAATTGCCCAGTGCTGGTCAACTTACGAGCATGTTCATGACCCTTTGTGTAGCTCTGAACTTGGCCGAGTCAGGATTCTCCAGGTCGGAAGTGTAGGGGAGGTTGGTGATGGTGAAGTTGACGGTGAAACGCTCGAGGGCGGCAGCTGTCGTTGTTGGATGGGTGGGAGCTGGAAGAAGCAGAAATCCAGAATGACAAGGGGCAAGAGCCAGGGTGTCAGGGCTCTGGATGGAAAACCACTGAGGTCTCCTGCTGGCCCTGCTCTCCATGGGGAATGTTGCCACGATCCCCATTCTTTCCCTGGGATGTCAGGGCCACAGCCTTCAGTGCCCAGGGGAAGACCCCAGTGAGGCCCTTGCAGCTTCCTGACCCCATCCCGCCCCTGCAAGGTACTCACTGGTCAGCACTGGCTGTTCGTTGTATCCTGGGAAAAGAGAGAGACAGAGGGTCAGGAGCTGGAGCTGGGCAAGGGGCAGCACTGGGGGAGGGCTGGTGTGGGGGAGCAGAGGAGGCCGAGGGAGGAGCTCTGGTCACCGTTGACGTAGAGGCTGTCCTTGTCCAGGCTGTAGGGGCCCAGCTGACTGATGCCTCTGGTCTTGTTGCTCACTTGGTGGTACAGCCCCACCCTGTCCAAAGGCGCAGCCGAGGGCTCCTTGCTGTAGGTGCACACGGCGTCCACCCGGGTCTCGTCCCTGTCACTGCCTGGCCTGCAAAACACAGCAACCTCCCTCAGAAATCCTCCTCTGAGCATTCTCCGTTCATGGCTGAGCCCTGGGGCTGCCATGGACGTTCCTTTGTTGGAATGCAAAAACATCTGTGTGTGTGATGGTCAGGCACTGCTGTCCACCTTCACTAACACCCTGGAGGTGTTGAGGATGGAAAGAGGCATCAAGTATTTAGGAGTGATTCTTGGGCTACTCCATGTCCTACACAAGCTGAGAGTGCATGCAGTGAGGGGAGGCTCTAAGACAGGAGGGCATTATGGAGACAGTACTGCCTTCATAGAAGAGGCACCCAGAGCTTGACCACTATGTCCAGCATCCTCAGACCAAGGCACCTGCACGGGGACAATGACCCATACCTGAAAGCTGTTGTCACACATCCTTGGAAATTGGGGCCAATGCTGCTTTCCTTCAGCAAGCGGTCGAGCTGCCAAGGGGAGAAGTGTCACAATTAAGTCATAGCCAGCTCCCTGCACTTCCTCCAAGCTGATGAGTACAAGGACCAGTTGGGACAAGGCCTTGGTCATGAGAAGGGCCACTTACCAAGGCTGCTGTGACTGTCTGTGTAGCATTGTACTTGGCCGAGTCAGGATTCTCCAGGTCGGAAGTGTAGGGGAGGTTGGTGATGGTGAAGTTGACGGTGAAACGCTCGAGGGCGGCAGCTGTCGTTGTTGGATGGCTGGGAGCTGGAAGAAGCACAGATGGGGAATGCCATGGGGCAAGAGCCAGGGTTTCCGAGCTCATGTGGAAAACCCCTGAGGTCTCCTGACAGCCTTTCTCTCCTTTGGGAAGGCTGACAAGACCCCCACCTTTTCCCCCAGGATCTCTAGGCCTCAGCCTCTACTTCTAAGAAGATGAACCCAACGTGACACTTGCAGCTTCCTGACCCCATCCCGCTCCTGCAAGGTACTCACTGGTCAGCACTGGCTGTTCGTTGTATCCTGGGAAAAGAGAGAGACAGAGGGTCAGGAGCTGGAGCTGGGCAAGGGGCAGCACTGGGGGAGGGCTGGTGTGGGGGAGCAGAGGAGGCCGAGGGAGGAGCTCTGGTCACCGTTGACGTAGAGGCTGTCCTTGTCCAGGCTGTAGGGGCCCAGCTGGCTGATGCCTCTGGTCTTGTTGCTCACTTGGTGGTACAGCCCCACCCTGTCCAAAGGCGCAGCCGAGGGCTCCTTGCTGTAGGTGCACACGGCGTCCACCCGGGTCTCGTCCCTGTCACTGCCTGGCCTGCAAAACACAGCGACCTCCTTGAGCACTCTCCTCTGCATGTCATCCTCTCAAGGCTGGGTCTTGGCACTGCCTTGGTCATTTCATGGTCATTTGCCTTTCCAAAATATGTGTGTGTGTGTGATTGGTGTCCCGACACTCTTCTGCACCTTCACAAACATTCTGAGCATGTTCATGAAGGAGAGGGCCTGGAAGGAATTTGGAGTCATCTTGGGATCGGGCCATCACCTCCCAAAGAGGAGAGCGCAGCAAGTGAGGTGGAGATATAAAAGAGAGAGGGAGAGCAGGAAGAAGGAGGGAGAATGTCCTGAGTCTGTAAGAGTGCAGAACATGAGCGTGACTGGTCCCCTTCCATAAGTGAGAACACTGCAAAGGCACAGTTGAGCAAGACCCATACCTTAAATCTGTTGTCTCACATCTTTGGAATACAGGGCCAATGCTGCTTTCCTTCAGCAGGCGGTCGAGCTGCCAAGGGAAAAGGTTTCCCAGTTAGGCCATGGTCATCTCACGGCTCTCCCTCCACCTTTAGAGAGCCTGGGGAGGGCAGGACAATTGCCCAGTGCTGGTCAACTTACGAGCATGTTCATGACCCTTTGTGTAGCTCTGAACTTGGCCGAGTCAGGATTCTCCAGGTCGGAAGTGTAGGGGAGGTTGGTGATGGTGAAGTTGACGGTGAAACGCTCGAGGGCGGCAGCTGTCGTTGTTGGATGGGTGGGAGCTGGAAGAAGCAGAAATCCAGAATGACAAGGGGCAAGAGCCAGGGTGTCAGGGCTCTGGATGGAAAACCACTGAGGTCTCCTGCTGGCCCTGCTCTCCATGGGGAATGTTGCCACGATCCCCATTCTTTCCCTGGGATGTCAGGGCCACAGCCTTCAGTGCCCAGGGGAAGACCCCAGTGAGGCCCTTGCAGCTTCCTGACCCCATCCCGCCCCTGCAAGGTACTCACTGGTCAGCACTGGCTGTTCGTTGTATCCTGGGAAAAGAGAGAGACAGAGGGTCAGGAGCTGGAGCTGGGCAAGGGGCAGCACTGGGGGAGGGCTGGTGTGGGGGAGCAGAGGAGGCCGAGGGAGGAGCTCTGGTCACCGTTGACGTAGAGGCTGTCCTTGTCCAGGCTGTAGGGGCCCAGCTGACTGATGCCTCTGGTCTTGTTGCTCACTTGGTGGTACAGCCCCACCCTGTCCAAAGGCGCAGCCGAGGGCTCCTTGCTGTAGGTGCACACGGCGTCCACCCGGGTCTCGTCCCTGTCACTGCCTGGCCTGCAAAACACAGCAACCTCCCTCAGAAATCCTCCTCTGAGCATTCTCCGTTCATGGCTGAGCCCTGGGGCTGCCATGGACGTTCCTTTGTTGGAATGCAAAAACATCTGTGTGTGTGATGGTCAGGCACTGCTGTCCACCTTCACTAACACCCTGGAGGTGTTGAGGATGGAAAGAGGCATCAAGTATTTAGGAGTGATTCTTGGGCTACTCCATGTCCTACACAAGCTGAGAGTGCATGCAGTGAGGGGAGGCTCTAAGACAGGAGGGCATTATGGAGACAGTACTGCCTTCATAGAAGAGGCACCCAGAGCTTGACCACTATGTCCAGCATCCTCAGACCAAGGCACCTGCACGGGGACAATGACCCATACCTGAAAGCTGTTGTCACACATCCTTGGAAATTGGGGCCAATGCTGCTTTCCTTCAGCAAGCGGTCGAGCTGCCAAGGGGAGAAGTGTCACAATTAAGTCATAGCCAGCTCCCTGCACTTCCTCCAAGCTGATGAGTACAAGGACCAGTTGGGACAAGGCCTTGGTCATGAGAAGGGCCACTTACCAAGGCTGCTGTGACTGTCTGTGTAGCATTGTACTTGGCCGAGTCAGGATTCTCCAGGTCGGAAGTGTAGGGGAGGTTGGTGATGGTGAAGTTGACGGTGAAACGCTCGAGGGCGGCAGCTGTCGTTGTTGGATGGCTGGGAGCTGGAAGAAGCACAGATGGGGAATGCCATGGGGCAAGAGCCAGGGTTTCCGAGCTCATGTGGAAAACCCCTGAGGTCTCCTGACAGCCTTTCTCTCCTTTGGGAAGGCTGACAAGACCCCCACCTTTTCCCCCAGGATCTCTAGGCCTCAGCCTCTACTTCTAAGAAGATGAACCCAACGTGACACTTGCAGCTTCCTGACCCCATCCCGCTCCTGCAAGGTACTCACTGGTCAGCACTGGCTGTTCGTTGTATCCTGGGAAAAGAGAGAGACAGAGGGTCAGGAGCTGGAGCTGGGCAAGGGGCAGCACTGGGGGAGGGCTGGTGTGGGGGAGCAGAGGAGGCCGAGGGAGGAGCTCTGGTCACCGTTGACGTAGAGGCTGTCCTTGTCCAGGCTGTAGGGGCCCAGCTGGCTGATGCCTCTGGTCTTGTTGCTCACTTGGTGGTACAGCCCCACCCTGTCCAAAGGCGCAGCCGAGGGCTCCTTGCTGTAGGTGCACACGGCGTCCACCCGGGTCTCGTCCCTGTCACTGCCTGGCCTGCAAAACACAGCGACCTCCTTGAGCACTCTCCTCTGCATGTCATCCTCTCAAGGCTGGGTCTTGGCACTGCCTTGGTCATTTCATGGTCATTTGCCTTTCCAAAATATGTGTGTGTGTGTGATTGGTGTCCCGACACTCTTCTGCACCTTCACAAACATTCTGAGCATGTTCATGAAGGAGAGGGCCTGGAAGGAATTTGGAGTCATCTTGGGATCGGGCCATCACCTCCCGAAGAGGAGAGCGCAGCAAGTGAGGTGGAGATATAAAAGAGAGAGGGAGAGCAGGAAGAAGGAGGGAGAATGTCCTGAGTCTGTAAGAGTGCAGAACATGAGCGTGACTGGTCCCCTTCCATAAGTGAGAACACTGCAAAGGCACAGTTGAGCAAGACCCATACCTTAAATCTGTTGTCTCACATCTTTGGAATACAGGGCCAATGCTGCTTTCCTTCAGCAGGCGGTCGAGCTGCCAAGGGAAAAGGTTTCCCAGTTAGGCCATGGTCATCTCACGGCTCTCCCTCCACCTTTAGAGAGCCTGGGGAGGGCAGGACAATTGCCCAGTGCTGGTCAACTTACGAGCATGTTCATGACCCTTTGTGTAGCTCTGAACTTGGCCGAGTCAGGATTCTCCAGGTCGGAAGTGTAGGGGAGGTTGGTGATGGTGAAGTTGACGGTGAAACGCTCGAGGGCGGCAGCTGTCGTTGTTGGATGGGTGGGAGCTGGAAGAAGCAGAAATCCAGAATGACAAGGGGCAAGAGCCAGGGTGTCAGGGCTCTGGATGGAAAACCACTGAGGTCTCCTGCTGGCCCTGCTCTCCATGGGGAATGTTGCCACGATCCCCATTCTTTCCCTGGGATGTCAGGGCCACAGCCTTCAGTGCCCAGGGGAAGACCCCAGTGAGGCCCTTGCAGCTTCCTGACCCCATCCCGCCCCTGCAAGGTACTCACTGGTCAGCACTGGCTGTTCGTTGTATCCTGGGAAAAGAGAGAGACAGAGGGTCAGGAGCTGGAGCTGGGCAAGGGGCAGCACTGGGGGAGGGCTGGTGTGGGGGAGCAGAGGAGGCCGAGGGAGGAGCTCTGGTCACCGTTGACGTAGAGGCTGTCCTTGTCCAGGCTGTAGGGGCCCAGCTGACTGATGCCTCTGGTCTTGTTGCTCACTTGGTGGTACAGCCCCACCCTGTCCAAAGGCGCAGCCGAGGGCTCCTTGCTGTAGGTGCACACGGCGTCCACCCGGGTCTCGTCCCTGTCACTGCCTGGCCTGCAAAACACAGCAACCTCCCTCAGAAATCCTCCTCTGAGCATTCTCCGTTCATGGCTGAGCCCTGGGGCTGCCATGGACGTTCCTTTGTTGGAATGCAAAAACATCTGTGTGTGTGATGGTCAGGCACTGCTGTCCACCTTCACTAACACCCTGGAGGTGTTGAGGATGGAAAGAGGCATCAAGTATTTAGGAGTGATTCTTGGGCTACTCCATGTCCTACACAAGCTGAGAGTGCATGCAGTGAGGGGAGGCTCTAAGACAGGAGGGCATTATGGAGACAGTACTGCCTTCATAGAAGAGGCACCCAGAGCTTGACCACTATGTCCAGCATCCTCAGACCAAGGCACCTGCACGGGGACAATGACCCATACCTGAAAGCTGTTGTCACACATCCTTGGAAATTGGGGCCAATGCTGCTTTCCTTCAGCAAGCGGTCGAGCTGCCAAGGGGAGAAGTGTCACAATTAAGTCATAGCCAGCTCCCTGCACTTCCTCCAAGCTGATGAGTACAAGGACCAGTTGGGACAAGGCCTTGGTCATGAGAAGGGCCACTTACCAAGGCTGCTGTGACTGTCTGTGTAGCATTGTACTTGGCCGAGTCAGGATTCTCCAGGTCGGAAGTGTAGGGGAGGTTGGTGATGGTGAAGTTGACGGTGAAACGCTCGAGGGCGGCAGCTGTCGTTGTTGGATGGCTGGGAGCTGGAAGAAGCACAGATGGGGAATGCCATGGGGCAAGAGCCAGGGTTTCCGAGCTCATGTGGAAAACCCCTGAGGTCTCCTGACAGCCTTTCTCTCCTTTGGGAAGGCTGACAAGACCCCCACCTTTTCCCCCAGGATCTCTAGGCCTCAGCCTCTACTTCTAAGAAGATGAACCCAACGTGACACTTGCAGCTTCCTGACCCCATCCCGCTCCTGCAAGGTACTCACTGGTCAGCACTGGCTGTTCGTTGTATCCTGGGAAAAGAGAGAGACAGAGGGTCAGGAGCTGGAGCTGGGCAAGGGGCAGCACTGGGGGAGGGCTGGTGTGGGGGAGCAGAGGAGGCCGAGGGAGGAGCTCTGGTCACCGTTGACGTAGAGGCTGTCCTTGTCCAGGCTGTAGGGGCCCAGCTGGCTGATGCCTCTGGTCTTGTTGCTCACTTGGTGGTACAGCCCCACCCTGTCCAAAGGCGCAGCCGAGGGCTCCTTGCTGTAGGTGCACACGGCGTCCACCCGGGTCTCGTCCCTGTCACTGCCTGGCCTGCAAAACACAGCGACCTCCTTGAGCACTCTCCTCTGCATGTCATCCTCTCAAGGCTGGGTCTTGGCACTGCCTTGGTCATTTCATGGTCATTTGCCTTTCCAAAATATGTGTGTGTGTGTGATTGGTGTCCCGACACTCTTCTGCACCTTCACAAACATTCTGAGCATGTTCATGAAGGAGAGGGCCTGGAAGGAATTTGGAGTCATCTTGGGATCGGGCCATCACCTCCCGAAGAGGAGAGCGCAGCAAGTGAGGTGGAGATATAAAAGAGAGAGGGAGAGCAGGAAGAAGGAGGGAGAATGTCCTGAGTCTGTAAGAGTGCAGAACATGAGCGTGACTGGTCCCCTTCCATAAGTGAGAACACTGCAAAGGCACAGTTGAGCAAGACCCATACCTTAAATCTGTTGTCTCACATCTTTGGAATACAGGGCCAATGCTGCTTTCCTTCAGCAGGCGGTCGAGCTGCCAAGGGAAAAGGTTTCCCAGTTAGGCCATGGTCATCTCACGGCTCTCCCTCCACCTTTAGAGAGCCTGGGGAGGGCAGGACAATTGCCCAGTGCTGGTCAACTTACGAGCATGTTCATGACCCTTTGTGTAGCTCTGAACTTGGCCGAGTCAGGATTCTCCAGGTCGGAAGTGTAGGGGAGGTTGGTGATGGTGAAGTTGACGGTGAAACGCTCGAGGGCGGCAGCTGTCGTTGTTGGATGGGTGGGAGCTGGAAGAAGCAGAAATCCAGAATGACAAGGGGCAAGAGCCAGGGTGTCAGGGCTCTGGATGGAAAACCACTGAGGTCTCCTGCTGGCCCTGCTCTCCATGGGGAATGTTGCCACGATCCCCATTCTTTCCCTGGGATGTCAGGGCCACAGCCTTCAGTGCCCAGGGGAAGACCCCAGTGAGGCCCTTGCAGCTTCCTGACCCCATCCCGCCCCTGCAAGGTACTCACTGGTCAGCACTGGCTGTTCGTTGTATCCTGGGAAAAGAGAGAGACAGAGGGTCAGGAGCTGGAGCTGGGCAAGGGGCAGCACTGGGGGAGGGCTGGTGTGGGGGAGCAGAGGAGGCCGAGGGAGGAGCTCTGGTCACCGTTGACGTAGAGGCTGTCCTTGTCCAGGCTGTAGGGGCCCAGCTGACTGATGCCTCTGGTCTTGTTGCTCACTTGGTGGTACAGCCCCACCCTGTCCAAAGGCGCAGCCGAGGGCTCCTTGCTGTAGGTGCACACGGCGTCCACCCGGGTCTCGTCCCTGTCACTGCCTGGCCTGCAAAACACAGCAACCTCCCTCAGAAATCCTCCTCTGAGCATTCTCCGTTCATGGCTGAGCCCTGGGGCTGCCATGGACGTTCCTTTGTTGGAATGCAAAAACATCTGTGTGTGTGATGGTCAGGCACTGCTGTCCACCTTCACTAACACCCTGGAGGTGTTGAGGATGGAAAGAGGCATCAAGTATTTAGGAGTGATTCTTGGGCTACTCCATGTCCTACACAAGCTGAGAGTGCATGCAGTGAGGGGAGGCTCTAAGACAGGAGGGCATTATGGAGACAGTACTGCCTTCATAGAAGAGGCACCCAGAGCTTGACCACTATGTCCAGCATCCTCAGACCAAGGCACCTGCACGGGGACAATGACCCATACCTGAAAGCTGTTGTCACACATCCTTGGAAATTGGGGCCAATGCTGCTTTCCTTCAGCAAGCGGTCGAGCTGCCAAGGGGAGAAGTGTCACAATTAAGTCATAGCCAGCTCCCTGCACTTCCTCCAAGCTGATGAGTACAAGGACCAGTTGGGACAAGGCCTTGGTCATGAGAAGGGCCACTTACCAAGGCTGCTGTGACTGTCTGTGTAGCATTGTACTTGGCCGAGTCAGGATTCTCCAGGTCGGAAGTGTAGGGGAGGTTGGTGATGGTGAAGTTGACGGTGAAACGCTCGAGGGCGGCAGCTGTCGTTGTTGGATGGCTGGGAGCTGGAAGAAGCACAGATGGGGAATGCCATGGGGCAAGAGCCAGGGTTTCCGAGCTCATGTGGAAAACCCCTGAGGTCTCCTGACAGCCTTTCTCTCCTTTGGGAAGGCTGACAAGACCCCCACCTTTTCCCCCAGGATCTCTAGGCCTCAGCCTCTACTTCTAAGAAGATGAACCCAACGTGACACTTGCAGCTTCCTGACCCCATCCCGCTCCTGCAAGGTACTCACTGGTCAGCACTGGCTGTTCGTTGTATCCTGGGAAAAGAGAGAGACAGAGGGTCAGGAGCTGGAGCTGGGCAAGGGGCAGCACTGGGGGAGGGCTGGTGTGGGGGAGCAGAGGAGGCCGAGGGAGGAGCTCTGGTCACCGTTGACGTAGAGGCTGTCCTTGTCCAGGCTGTAGGGGCCCAGCTGGCTGATGCCTCTGGTCTTGTTGCTCACTTGGTGGTACAGCCCCACCCTGTCCAAAGGCGCAGCCGAGGGCTCCTTGCTGTAGGTGCACACGGCGTCCACCCGGGTCTCGTCCCTGTCACTGCCTGGCCTGCAAAACACAGCGACCTCCTTGAGCACTCTCCTCTGCATGTCATCCTCTCAAGGCTGGGTCTTGGCACTGCCTTGGTCATTTCATGGTCATTTGCCTTTCCAAAATATGTGTGTGTGTGTGATTGGTGTCCCGACACTCTTCTGCACCTTCACAAACATTCTGAGCATGTTCATGAAGGAGAGGGCCTGGAAGGAATTTGGAGTCATCTTGGGATCGGGCCATCACCTCCCGAAGAGGAGAGCGCAGCAAGTGAGGTGGAGATATAAAAGAGAGAGGGAGAGCAGGAAGAAGGAGGGAGAATGTCCTGAGTCTGTAAGAGTGCAGAACATGAGCGTGACTGGTCCCCTTCCATAAGTGAGAACACTGCAAAGGCACAGTTGAGCAAGACCCATACCTTAAATCTGTTGTCTCACATCTTTGGAATACAGGGCCAATGCTGCTTTCCTTCAGCAGGCGGTCGAGCTGCCAAGGGAAAAGGTTTCCCAGTTAGGCCATGGTCATCTCACGGCTCTCCCTCCACCTTTAGAGAGCCTGGGGAGGGCAGGACAATTGCCCAGTGCTGGTCAACTTACGAGCATGTTCATGACCCTTTGTGTAGCTCTGAACTTGGCCGAGTCAGGATTCTCCAGGTCGGAAGTGTAGGGGAGGTTGGTGATGGTGAAGTTGACGGTGAAACGCTCGAGGGCGGCAGCTGTCGTTGTTGGATGGGTGGGAGCTGGAAGAAGCAGAAATCCAGAATGACAAGGGGCAAGAGCCAGGGTGTCAGGGCTCTGGATGGAAAACCACTGAGGTCTCCTGCTGGCCCTGCTCTCCATGGGGAATGTTGCCACGATCCCCATTCTTTCCCTGGGATGTCAGGGCCACAGCCTTCAGTGCCCAGGGGAAGACCCCAGTGAGGCCCTTGCAGCTTCCTGACCCCATCCCGCCCCTGCAAGGTACTCACTGGTCAGCGCTGGCTGTTCGTTGTATCCTGGGAAAAGAGAGAGACAGAGGGTCAGGAGCTGGAGCTGGGCAAGGGGCAGCACTGGGGGAGGGCTGGTGTGGGGGAGCAGAGGAGGCCGAGGGAGGAGCTCTGGTCACCGTTGACGTAGAGGCTGTCCTTGTCCAGGCTGTAGGGGCCCAGCTGGCTGATGCCTCTGGTCTTGTTGCTCACTTGGTGGTACAGCCCCACCCTGTCCAAAGGCGCAGCCGAGGGCTCCTTGCTGTAGGTGCACACGGCGTCCACCCGGGTCTCGTCCCTGTCACTGCCTGGCCTGCAAAACACAGCAACCTCCCTCAGAAATCCTCCTCTGAGCATTCTCCGTTCATGGCTGAGCCCTGGGGCTGCCATGGACGTTCCTTTGTTGGAATGCAAAAACATCTGTGTGTGTGATGGTCAGGCACTGCTGTCCACCTTCACTAACACCCTGGAGGTGTTGAGGATGGAAAGAGGCATCAAGTATTTAGGAGTGATTCTTGGGCTACTCCATGTCCTACACAAGCTGAGAGTGCATGCAGTGAGGGGAGGCTCTAAGACAGGAGGGCATTATGGAGACAGTACTGCCTTCATAGAAGAGGCACCCAGAGCTTGACCACTATGTCCAGCATCCTCAGACCAAGGCACCTGCACGGGGACAATGACCCATACCTGAAAGCTGTTGTCACACATCCTTGGAAATTGGGGCCAATGCTGCTTTCCTTCAGCAAGCGGTCGAGCTGCCAAGGGGAGAAGTGTCACAATTAAGTCATAGCCAGCTCCCTGCACTTCCTCCAAGCTGATGAGTACAAGGACCAGTTGGGACAAGGCCTTGGTCATGAGAAGGGCCACTTACCAAGGCTGCTGTGACTGTCTGTGTAGCATTGTACTTGGCCGAGTCAGGATTCTCCAGGTCGGAAGTGTAGGGGAGGTTGGTGATGGTGAAGTTGACGGTGAAACGCTCGAGGGCGGCAGCTGTCGTTGTTGGATGGCTGGGAGCTGGAAGAAGCACAGATGGGGAATGCCATGGGGCAAGAGCCAGGGTTTCCGAGCTCATGTGGAAAACCCCTGAGGTCTCCTGACAGCCTTTCTCTCCTTTGGGAAGGCTGACAAGACCCCCACCTTTTCCCCCAGGATCTCTAGGCCTCAGCCTCTACTTCTAAGAAGATGAACCCAACGTGACACTTGCAGCTTCCTGACCCCATCCCGCTCCTGCAAGGTACTCACTGGTCAGCACTGGCTGTTCGTTGTATCCTGGGAAAAGAGAGAGACAGAGGGTCAGGAGCTGGAGCTGGGCAAGGGGCAGCACTGGGGGAGGGCTGGTGTGGGGGAGCAGAGGAGGCCGAGGGAGGAGCTCTGGTCACCGTTGACGTAGAGGCTGTCCTTGTCCAGGCTGTAGGGGCCCAGCTGGCTGATGCCTCTGGTCTTGTTGCTCACTTGGTGGTACAGCCCCACCCTGTCCAAAGGCGCAGCCGAGGGCTCCTTGCTGTAGGTGCACACGGCGTCCACCCGGGTCTCGTCCCTGTCACTGCCTGGCCTGCAAAACACAGCGACCTCCTTGAGCACTCTCCTCTGCATGTCATCCTCTCAAGGCTGGGTCTTGGCACTGCCTTGGTCATTTCATGGTCATTTGCCTTTCCAAAATATGTGTGTGTGTGTGATTGGTGTCCCGACACTCTTCTGCACCTTCACAAACATTCTGAGCATGTTCATGAAGGAGAGGGCCTGGAAGGAATTTGGAGTCATCTTGGGATCGGGCCATCACCTCCCGAAGAGGAGAGCGCAGCAAGTGAGGTGGAGATATAAAAGAGAGAGGGAGAGCAGGAAGAAGGAGGGAGAATGTCCTGAGTCTGTAAGAGTGCAGAACATGAGCGTGACTGGTCCCCTTCCATAAGTGAGAACACTGCAAAGGCACAGTTGAGCAAGACCCATACCTTAAATCTGTTGTCTCACATCTTTGGAATACAGGGCCAATGCTGCTTTCCTTCAGCAGGCGGTCGAGCTGCCAAGGGAAAAGGTTTCCCAGTTAGGCCATGGTCATCTCACGGCTCTCCCTCCACCTTTAGAGAGCCTGGGGAGGGCAGGACAATTGCCCAGTGCTGGTCAACTTACGAGCATGTTCATGACCCTTTGTGTAGCTCTGAACTTGGCCGAGTCAGGATTCTCCAGGTCGGAAGTGTAGGGGAGGTTGGTGATGGTGAAGTTGACGGTGAAACGCTCGAGGGCGGCAGCTGTCGTTGTTGGATGGGTGGGAGCTGGAAGAAGCAGAAATCCAGAATGACAAGGGGCAAGAGCCAGGGTGTCAGGGCTCTGGATGGAAAACCACTGAGGTCTCCTGCTGGCCCTGCTCTCCATGGGGAATGTTGCCACGATCCCCATTCTTTCCCTGGGATGTCAGGGCCACAGCCTTCAGTGCCCAGGGGAAGACCCCAGTGAGGCCCTTGCAGCTTCCTGACCCCATCCCGCCCCTGCAAGGTACTCACTGGTCAGCACTGGCTGTTCGTTGTATCCTGGGAAAAGAGAGAGACAGAGGGTCAGGAGCTGGAGCTGGGCAAGGGGCAGCACTGGGGGAGGGCTGGTGTGGGGGAGCAGAGGAGGCCGAGGGAGGAGCTCTGGTCACCGTTGACGTAGAGGCTGTCCTTGTCCAGGCTGTAGGGGCCCAGCTGGCTGATGCCTCTGGTCTTGTTGCTCACTTGGTGGTACAGCCCCACCCTGTCCAAAGGCGCAGCCGAGGGCTCCTTGCTGTAGGTGCACACGGCGTCCACCCGGGTCTCGTCCCTGTCACTGCCTGGCCTGCAAAACACAGCAACCTCCCTCAGAAATCCTCCTCTGAGCATTCTCCGTTCATGGCTGGGCCCTGGGGCTGCCATGGACGTTCCTTTGTTGGAATGCAAAAACATCTGTGTGTGTGATGGTCAGGCACTGCTGTCCACCTTCACTGACACCCTGGAGGTGTTGAGGATGGAAAGAGGCATCAAGTATTTAGGAGTGATTCTTGGGCTACTCCATGTCCTACACAAGCTGAGAGTGCATGCAGTGAGGGGAGGCTCTAAGACAGGAGGGCATTATGGAGACAGTACTGCCTTCATAGAAGAGGCACCCAGAGCTTGACCACTATGTCCAGCATCCTCAGACCAAGGCACCTGCACGGGGACAATGACCCATACCTGAAAGCTGTTGTCACACATCCTTGGAAATTGGGGCCAATGCTGCTTTCCTTCAGCAAGCGGTCGAGCTGCCAAGGGGAGAAGTGTCACAATTAAGTCATAGCCAGCTCCCTGCACTTCCTCCAAGCTGATGAGTACAAGGACCAGTTGGGACAAGGCCTTGGTCATGAGAAGGGCCACTTACCAAGGCTGCTGTGACTGTCTGTGTAGCATTGTACTTGGCCGAGTCAGGATTCTCCAGGTCGGAAGTGTAGGGGAGGTTGGTGATGGTGAAGTTGACGGTGAAACGCTCGAGGGCGGCAGCTGTCGTTGTTGGATGGCTGGGAGCTGGAAGAAGCACAGATGGGGAATGCCATGGGGCAAGAGCCAGGGTTTCCGAGCTCATGTGGAAAACCCCTGAGGTCTCCTGACAGCCTTTCTCTCCTTTGGGAAGGCTGACAAGACCCCCACCTTTTCCCCCAGGATCTCTAGGCCTCAGCCTCTACTTCTAAGAAGATGAACCCAACGTGACACTTGCAGCTTCCTGACCCCATCCCGCTCCTGCAAGGTACTCACTGGTCAGCACTGGCTGTTCGTTGTATCCTGGGAAAAGAGAGAGACAGAGGGTCAGGAGCTGGAGCTGGGCAAGGGGCAGCACTGGGGGAGGGCTGGTGTGGGGGAGCAGAGGAGGCCGAGGGAGGAGCTCTGGTCACCGTTGACGTAGAGGCTGTCCTTGTCCAGGCTGTAGGGGCCCAGCTGGCTGATGCCTCTGGTCTTGTTGCTCACTTGGTGGTACAGCCCCACCCTGTCCAAAGGCGCAGCCGAGGGCTCCTTGCTGTAGGTGCACACGGCGTCCACCCGGGTCTCGTCCCTGTCACTGCCTGGCCTGCAAAACACAGCGACCTCCTTGAGCACTCTCCTCTGCATGTCATCCTCTCAAGGCTGGGTCTTGGCACTGCCTTGGTCATTTCATGGTCATTTGCCTTTCCAAAATATGTGTGTGTGTGTGATTGGTGTCCCGACACTCTTCTGCACCTTCACAAACATTCTGAGCATGTTCATGAAGGAGAGGGCCTGGAAGGAATTTGGAGTCATCTTGGGATCGGGCCATCACCTCCCGAAGAGGAGAGCGCAGCAAGTGAGGTGGAGATATAAAAGAGAGAGGGAGAGCAGGAAGAAGGAGGGAGAATGTCCTGAGTCTGTAAGAGTGCAGAACATGAGCGTGACTGGTCCCCTTCCATAAGTGAGAACACTGCAAAGGCACAGTTGAGCAAGACCCATACCTTAAATCTGTTGTCTCACATCTTTGGAATACAGGGCCAATGCTGCTTTCCTTCAGCAGGCGGTCGAGCTGCCAAGGGAAAAGGTTTCCCAGTTAGGCCATGGTCATCTCACGGCTCTCCCTCCACCTTTAGAGAGCCTGGGGAGGGCAGGACAATTGCCCAGTGCTGGTCAACTTACGAGCATGTTCATGACCCTTTGTGTGGCTCTGAACTTGGCCGAGTCAGGATTCTCCAGGTCGGAAGTGTAGGGGAGGTTGGTGATGGTGAAGTTGACGGTGAAACGCTCGAGGGCGGCAGCTGTTGTTGTTGGATGGGTGGGAGCTGGAAGATGCACAAATAGGGGGTGAGAAGGGGCAAGAGCCAGGGTGTCAGGGCTCTGGATGGACAATCATAGCGTTTACAGGTCGCTCCTGCCAGCTATGGGGTTGCCCATCCCTGTCTCTTTTTGTCCTTCTGTATTCCATGATACGAGTTTTTTATTCCTAGTCCGAATTACGACTGTTTAGTTTCCTTTTAAATACATATAAATTATCTTCCATTTTATATTTAACAGATATTAGGTATCAATATATAGACCTAGAGATAATTATGTAACTGTTAAGAAATTATCTCGATATTATACTGCTTATTTTTCCAGCAAATTACTTTATAGTCCTTGGTAATTTTTTGATTTTTAATTGAGGGTGTTAGTGCAGTACACAAAGACTAGACAGTTGTATAAAAAACTGAATGCTTAAATCATTCAAAAAAATTATAAATATAAGAGTCATTTTACATATAATATGGTAACGATACTTGTAAAAAAATACCATAATGAATGAGCACTTAAAAAAAATTAATTTAGAAAATCATTCTTTAATCTCCATGGTTTTTTATAAGGAAAAGACAAAGGTGTACTGATGGTAGGATTAAATGGAAAATAATTAAACAAAATTACTCAGTTTTCGTAACTGTTATACAACTTACTGGCTTTGACACCAAGACTACTCCGAGGTGCTGCTGACGTTTCAAAATGGGCTGTAGTGCTGAGATGAGGAAAAGATGTCTGTGACATCTGTGTAGTGAATGGACGTAAGCTAGAGAAAAGTAAGGGGGAAGTTGTAACTGCCGGAGATGTGCTGGCAATCTCTTCTCTAGAAGAGAGGAGTGTGGAGGTTGTCACAAGAGGAGAGGTCGCTGGCCAAGTGGAGGAGGCTGAAGACATGGACTCAGGTATATATGTGGAAAGGACACCCGGGGTGGAGCCATCTGGCCTTTTAGAAGTTGACAAACTGGTGGATTCAATGATGGACTTGGAAGCTGTCTGAAAAAACCTGGCGGTGGTGCGTGTAGGTGTGCTGAGAGTTGTGGAACTGATCTCCAGAGTAGAGCCCAGAGAATGAGAGGCAGCACTGGTCGAAGTTAGTCCAGTACCAGGAGCAAAGGAAAATGTTTCTGCACGGACTGTGGAGACTGCAGAGGTTGCCTCTGTCACTCGGATGGGCACAAAGGAAACACGAGATGTTGCAGCAGGACTGGATGGGATTGGAGTGGTGGATAAAGGCTTTAGACTGGAAGTTTGTGCTGCAGTCGAGGGAATTGTGGAGGTTGTCAAAAGTGGAAACGTCTCTGTCCGAGCAGAAGAGGCTGAAGTGGTGGTCTCAGGCTGAGATGTGGACTGGGCAGCTGAGCTGGAGACTTCTGACCTTGTGGTGGTGGAAACAGTGGTGGCCTCAGTGCTGGATGTGGATCGACCCGCAGCAGTGGAGGTGGTCTCCAACACAGTGCTGGTGGTGGGTGCTGTTGAGGTGAGAGCTGCTGAAGTGTTCGAGCTCTGAGGAAGAGTCACAGTGCTGGCAGAAGTTGGGCTTGTCCCAGGAGCAGAGGAAGACGTTTGTGCAAGGACCGTGGTGATCGCGGAGGTTGCCTCTGTTGCCGAAGTTGTGATCTTCTCACGTGTGGATATTGCAGCAGGACTGGATGGGGTTGGAGTGGTGGCTGAAGGCTTTAGGCTGGAAGTTTGTGCTGTGGTGGAGGGGATTGTGGAGGTTGTCAAAAGTGAAGACGTCTCTGGCCGAGCAGAAGAGGCTGAAATGGTGGTCTCAGGCTGAGATGTGGACTGGGCAGCTGAGCTGGAAACTTCTGACCTTGTGGTGGTGGAAACAGTGGTGGCCTCAGTGCTGGATGTGGATCGACCCATAGCAGTGGAGGTGGTCTCCAACACAGTGCTGGTGGTGGGTGCTGTTGAGGTGAGAGCTGCTGAAGTGGTCTCCACGGTAGAGCTCCGAGGACGAGTCACAGTGCTGGCAGAAGTTGGGCTTGTCCCAGGAGCAGAGGAAGACGTTTGTGCAAGGACCGTGGTGGTCGCGGAGGTTGCCTCTGTTGCCGAAGTTGTGATCTTCTCAGGTGTGGATATTGCAGCAGGACTGGATGAGGTTGGAGTGGTGGCTGAAGGCTTTAGGCTGGAAGTTTGTGCTGCAGTCGAGAGGATTGTGGAGGTTGTCAAAAGTGAAGACGTCTCTGTCCGAGCAGAAGAGGCTGAAGTGGTGGTCTCAGGCTGAGATGTGGACTGGGCAGCCGAGCTGGAGACTTCTGACCTTGTGGTGGTGGAAACAGTGGTGGCCCCAGTGCTGGATGTGGATCGACCCGCAGCAGTGGAGGTGGTCTCAAACACAGTGCTGGTGGTGGGTGCTGTTGAGGTGAGAGCTGCTGAAGTGGTCTCCACGGTAGAGCTCTGAGGAAGAGTCACAGTGCTGGCAGCAGTTGGGCTTGTTCCAGGAGCAGAGGAAGACGTTTGTGCAAGGACCGTGGTGGTCACGGAGGTTGCCTCTGTTGCCGAAGTTGTGATCTTCTCACGTGTGGATATTGCAGCAGGACTGGATGGGGTTGGAGTGGTGGCTGAAGGCTTTAGGCTGGAAGTTTGTGCCGTGGTGGAGGGTATTGTGGAGGTTGTCAACAGTGAAGACGTCTCTGTCCCAGCAGAAGAGGCTGAAGTGGTGGTCTCAGGCTGAGATGTTGTCTTGGCAGCTGAGCTGGAGACTTCTGACCTTGTGGTGGTGGAAACAGTGGTGGCCTCAGTGCTGGATGTGGATCGACCCGCAGCAGTGGAGGTGGTCTCCAACACAGTGCTGGTGGTGGGTGCTGTTGAGGTGAGAGCTGCTGAAGTAGCCGAGCTCCGAGGAAGAGTCACAGTGCTGGCAGCAGTTGGGCTTGTCCCAGGAGCAGAGGAAGACGTTTGTGCAAGGACCGTGGTGGTCGCGGAGGTTGCCTCTGTTGCCGAAGTTGTGATCTTCTCAGGTGTGGATATTGCAGCAGGACTGGATGGGGTTGTAGTGGTGGCTGAAGGCTTTAGGCTGGAAGTTTGTGCCATGGTTGAGGGGATTGTGGAAGTTGTCAAAAGTGAAGACGTCTCTGTCCGAGCAGAAGAGGCTGAAGTGGTGGTCTCAGGCTGAGATGTTGTCTTGGCAGCTGAGCTGGAGACTTCTGACCTTGTGGTGGCGGAAACAGTGGTGGCCTCAGTGCTGGATGTGGATAGACTCGCAGCAGTGGAGGTGGTCTCCAACACAGTGCTGGTGGTGGGTGCTGTTGAGGTGAGAGCTGCTGAAGTGGTCTCCACGGTAGAGCTCTGAGGAAGAGTCACAGTGCTGGCAGCAGTTGGGCTTGTTCCAGGAGCAGAGGAAGACGTTTGTGCAAGGACCGTGGTGGTCGCGGAGGTTGCCTCTGTTGCCGAAGTTGTGATCTTCTCAGGTGTGGATATTGCAGCAGGACTGGATGGGGTTGGAGTGGTGGCTGAAGGCTTTAGGCTGGAAGTTTGTGCTGTGGTGGAGGGGATTGTGGAGGTTGTCAAAAGTGAAGACGTCTCTGGCCGAGCAGAAGAGGCTGAAATGGTGGTCTCAGGCTGAGATGTGGACTGGGCAGCTGAGCTGGAAACTTCTGACCTTGTGGTGGTGGAAACAGTGGTGGCCTCAGTGCTGGATGTGGATCGACCCATAGCAGTGGAGGTGGTCTCCAACACAGTGCTGGTGGTGGGTGCTGTTGAGGTGAGAGCTGCTGAAGTGGTCTCCACGGTAGAGCTCCGAGGAAGAGTCACAGTGCTGGCAGCAGTTGGGCTTGTCCCAGGAGCAGAGGAAGACGTTTGTGCAAGGACCGTGGTGATCGCGGAGGTTGCCTCTGTTGCCGAAGTTGTGATCTTCTCAGGTGTGGATATTGCAGCAGGACTGGATGAGGTTGGAGTGGTGGCTGAAGGCTTTAGGCTGGAAGTTTGTGCTGCAGTCGAGAGGATTGTGGAGGTTGTCAAAAGTGAAGACGTCTCTGGCCGAGCAGAAGAGGCTGAAGTGGTGGTCTGAGGCTGAGATGTGGACTGGGCAGCCGAGCTGGAGACTTCTGACCTTGTGGTGGTGGAAACAGTGGTGGCCTCAGTGCTGGATGTGGATCGACCCGCACCAGTGGAGGTGGTCTCCAACACAGTGCTGGTGGTGGGTGCTGTTGAGGTGAGAGCTGCTGAAGTGGTCTCCACGGTAGAGCTCTGAGGAAGAGTCACAGTGCTGGCAGCAGTTGGGCTTGTTCCAGGAGCAGAGGAAGACGTTTGTGCAAGGACCGTGGTGGTCACGGAGGTTGCCTCTGTTGCCGAAGTTGTGATCTTCTCACGTGTGGATATTGCAGCAGGACTGGATGGGGTTGGAGTGGTGGCTGAAGGCTTTAGGCTGGAAGTTTGTGCCGTGGTGGAGGGTATTGTGGAGGTTGTCAACAGTGAAGACGTCTCTGTCCCAGCAGAAGAGGCTGAAGTGGTGGTCTCAGGCTGAGATGTTGTCTTGGCAGCTGAGCTGGAGACTTCTGACCTTGTGGTGGTGGAAACAGTGGTGGCCTCAGTGCTGGATGTGGATAGACTCGCAGCAGTGGAGGTGGTCTCCAACACAGTGCTGGTGGTGGGTGCTGTTGAGGTGAGAGCTGCTGAAGTAGCCGAGCTCCGAGGAAGAGTCACAGTGCTGGGAGCAGTTGGGCTTGTCCCAGAAGCAGAAGAAGACGTTTGTGCAAGGACCGTGGTGGTCGCGGAGGTTGCCTCTGTTGCCGAAGTTGTGATCTTCTCAGGTGTGGATATTGCAGCAGGACTGGATGGGGTTGTAGTGGTGGCTGAAGGCTTTAGGCTGGAAGTTTGTGCCATGGTTGAGGGGATTGTGGAAGTTGTCAAAAGTGAAGACGTCTCTGTCCGAGCAGAAGAGGCTGAAGTGGTGGTCTCAGGCTGAGATGTTGTCTTGGCAGCTGAGCTGGAGACTTCTGACCTTGTGGTGGCGGAAACAGTGGTGGCCTCAGTGCTGGATGTGGATAGACTCGCAGCAGTGGAGGTGGTCTCCAACACAGTGCTGGTGGTGGGTGCTGTTGAGGTGAGAGCTGCTGAAGTGGTCTCCACGGTAGAGCTCCGAGGAAGAGTCACAGTGCTGGCAGCAGTTGGGCTGGTTCCAGGAGCAGAGGAAGACATTTGTGCAAGGACCGTGGTGGTCGCAGAGGTTGCCTCTGTTGCCGAAGTTGTGATCTTCTCAGGTGTGGATATTGCAGCAGGACTGGATGGGGTTGGAGTGGTGGCTGAAGGCTTTAGGCTGGAAGTGTGTGCCATGGTTGAGGGGATTGTGGAGGTTGTCAAAAGTGAAGACGTCTCTGGCCGAGCAGAAGAGGCTGAAGTGGTGGTCTCAGGCTGAGATGTTGTCTTGGCAGCTGAGCTGGAAACTTCTGACCTTGTGGTGGTGGAAACAGTGGTGGCCTCAGTGCTGGATGTGGATCGACCCATAGCAGTGGAGGTGGTCTCCAACACAGTGCTGGTGGTGGGTGCTGTTGAGGTGAGAGCTGCTGAAGTGGTCTCCACGGTAGAGCTCCGAGGAAGAGTCACAGTGCTGGCAGAAGTTGGGCTTGTCCCAGGAGCAGAGGAAGATGTTTGTGCAAGGACCGTGGTGGTCGTGGAGGTTGCCTCTGTTGCCGAAGTTGTGATCTTCTCAGGTGTGGATATTGCAGCAGGACTGGATGGGGTTGGAGTGGTGGCTGAAGGCTTTAGGCTGGAAGTTTGTGCTGCAGTCGAGAGGATTGTGGAAGTTGTCAAAAGTGAAGACGTCTCTGTCCGAGCAGAAGAGGCTGAAGTGGTGGTCTCAGGCTGAGATGTGGACAGGGCAGCTGAGCTGGAGACTTCTGACCTTGTGGTGGTGGAAACAGTGGTGGCCTCAGTGCTGGATGTGGATAGACTCGCAGCAGTGGAGGTGGTCTCCAACACAGTGTTGGTGGTGGGTGCTGTTGAGGTGAGAGCTGCTGAAGTGGTCGAGCTCTGAGGAAGAGTCACAGTGCTGGCAGCAGTTGGGCTTGTCCCAGGAGCAGAGGAAGACGTTTGTGCAAGGACCGTGGTGGTCGCAGAGGTTGCCTCTGTTGCCGAAGTTGTGTTCTTCTCAGGAGTGGATATTGCAGCAGGACTGGATTGGGTTGGAGTGGTGGCTGAAGGCTTTAGGCTGGAAGTTTGTGCTGCAGTCGAGAGGATTGTGGAGGTTGTCAAAAGTGAAGACGTCTCTGGCCGAGCAGAAGAGGCTGAAGTGGTGGTCTCAGGCTGAGATGTGGACTGGGCAGCCGAGCTGGAGACTTCCGACCTTGTGGTGGTGGAAACAGTGGTGGCCTCAGTGCTGGATGTGGATCGACGCATAGCAGTGGAGGTGGTCTCCAACACAGTGCTGGTGGTGGGTGCTGTTGAGGTGAGAGCTGCTGAAGTGGTCTCCACGGTAGAGCTCCGAGGAAGAGTCACAGTGCTGGCAGAAGTTGGGCTTGTCCCAGGAGCAGAGGAAGACGTTTGTGCAAGGACCGTGGTGGTCGCGGAGGTTGCCTCTGTTGCTGAAGTTGTGATCTTCTCACGTGTGGATATTGCAGCAGGACTGGATGGGGTTGGAGTGGTGGCTGAAGGCTTTAGGCTGGAAGTTTGTGCCATGGTTGAGGGCATTGTGGAAGTTGTCAAAAGTGAAGACGTCTCTGTCCGAGCAGAAGAGGCTGAAGTGGTGGTCTCAGGCTGAGATGTTGTCTTGGCAGCCGAGCTGGAGACTTCTGACCTTGTGGTGGTGGAAACAGTGGTGGCCTCAGTGCTGGATGTGGATCGACGCATAGCAGTGGAGGTGGTCTCCAACACAGTGCTGGTGGTGGGTGCTGTTGAGGTGAGAGCTGCTGAAGTGGCCTCCACGGTAGAGATCCGAGGAAGAGTCACAGTGCTGGCAGAAGTTGGGCTTGTCCCAGGAGCAGAGGAAGACGTTTGTGCAAGGACCGTGGTGGTCGCGGAGGTTGCCTCTGTTGCCGAAGTTGTGATCTTCTCACGTGTGGATATTGCAGCAAGATTGGACTGGACTGGAGTGGTGGCTGAAGGCTTTAGGCTGGAAGTTTGTGCTGCAGTCGAGAGGATTGTGGAGGTCGTCAAATGTGAAGACGTCTCTGGCCGAGCAGAAGAGGCTGAAGTGGTGGTCTCAGGCTGAGATGTGGACTGGGCAGCCGAGCTGGAGACTTCTGACCTTGTGGTGGTGGAAACAGTGGTGGCCTCAGTGCTGGATGTGGATCGACCCGCAGCAGTGGAGGTGGTCTCCAACACAGTGCTGGTGGTGGGTGCTGTTGAGGTGAGAGCTGCTGAAGTGGCCGAGCTCCGAGGAAGAGTCACAGTGCTGGCAGCAGTTGGGCTTGTCCCAGGAGCAGAGGAAGACGTTTGTGCAAGGACCGTGGTGGTCGCGGAGGTTGCCTCTGTTGCCGAAGTTGTGATCTTCTCACGTGTGGATATTGCAGCAGGACTGGATTGGGTTGGAGCGGTGGCTGAAGGCATTAGGCTGGAAGTTTGTGCCATGGTTGAGGGGATTGTGGAAGTTGTCAAAAGTGAAGACGTCTCTGTCCGAGCAGAAGAGGCTGAAGTGGTGGTCTCAGGCTGAGATGTGGACAGGGCAGCTGAGCTGGAGACTTCTGACCTTGTGGTGGCGGAAACAGTGGTGGCCTCAGTGCTGGATGTGGATACACTCGCAGCAGTGGAGGTGGTCTCCAACACAGTGTTGGTGGTGGGTGCTGTTGAGGTGAGAGCTGCTGAAGTGGTCTCCACGGTAGAGCTCCGAGGAAGAGTCACAGTGCTGGCAGAAGTTGGGCTTGTCCCAGGAGCAGAGGAAGATGTTTGTGCAAGGACCGTGGTGGTCGTGGAGGTTGCCTCTGTTGCCGAAGTTGTGATCTTCTCAGGTGTGGATATTGCAGCAGGACTGGATGGGGTTGGAGTGGTGGCTGAAGGCTTTAGGCTGGAAGTTTGTGCTGCAGTCGAGAGGATTGTGGAGGTTGTCAAAAGTGAAGACGTCTCTGGCCGAGCAGAAGAGGCTGAAGTGGTGGTCTCAGGCTGAGATGTGGACTGGGCAGCCGAGCTGGAGACTTCCGACCTTGTGGTGGTGGAAACAGTGGTGGCCTCAGTGCTGGATGTGGATCGACCCATAGCAGTGGAGGTGGTCTCCAACACAGTGCTGGTGGTGGGTGCTGTTGAGGTGAGAGCTGCTGAAGTGGTCTCCACGGTAGAGCTCCGAGGAAGAGTCACAGTGCTGGCAGAAGTTGGGCTTGTCCCAGGAGCAGAGGAAGACGTTTGTGCAAGGACCGTGGTGGTCGCGGAGGTTGCCTCTGTTGCTGAAGTTGTGATCTTCTCACGTGTGGATATTGCAGCAGGACTGGATGGGGTTGGAGTGGTGGCTGAAGGCTTTAGGCTGGAAGTTTGTGCCATGGTTGAGGGCATTGTGGAAGTTGTCAAAAGTGAAGACGTCTCTGTCCGAGCAGAAGAGGCTGAAGTGGTGGTCTCAGGCTGAGATGTTGTCTTGGCAGCCGAGCTGGAGACTTCTGACCTTGTGGTGGTGGAAACAGTGGTGGCCTCAGTGCTGGATGTGGATCGACGCATAGCAGTGGAGGTGGTCTCCAACACAGTGCTGGTGGTGGGTGCTGTTGAGGTGAGAGCTGCTGAAGTGGCCTCCACGGTAGAGATCCGAGGAAGAGTCACAGTGCTGGCAGAAGTTGGGCTTGTCCCAGGAGCAGAGGAAGACGTTTGTGCAAGGACCGTGGTGGTCGCGGAGGTTGCCTCTGTTGCCGAAGTTGTGATCTTCTCACGTGTGGATATTGCAGCAAGATTGGACTGGACTGGAGTGGTGGCTGAAGGCTTTAGGCTGGAAGTTTGTGCTGCAGTCGAGAGGATTGTGGAGGTCGTCAAATGTGAAGACGTCTCTGGCCGAGCAGAAGAGGCTGAAGTGGTGGTCTCAGGCTGAGATGTGGACTGGGCAGCCGAGCTGGAGACTTCTGACCTTGTGGTGGTGGAAACAGTGGTGGCCTCAGTGCTGGATGTGGATCGACCCGCAGCAGTGGAGGTGGTCTCCAACACAGTGCTGGTGGTGGGTGCTGTTGAGGTGAGAGCTGCTGAAGTGGCCGAGCTCCGAGGAAGAGTCACAGTGCTGGCAGCAGTTGGGCTTGTCCCAGGAGCAGAGGAAGACGTTTGTGCAAGGACCGTGGTGGTCGCGGAGGTTGCCTCTGTTGCCGAAGTTGTGATCTTCTCACGTGTGGATATTGCAGCAGGACTGGATTGGGTTGGAGCGGTGGCTGAAGGCATTAGGCTGGAAGTTTGTGCCATGGTTGAGGGGATTGTGGAAGTTGTCAAAAGTGAAGACGTCTCTGTCCGAGCAGAAGAGGCTGAAGTGGTGGTCTCAGGCTGAGATGTGGACAGGGCAGCTGAGCTGGAGACTTCTGACCTTGTGGTGGCGGAAACAGTGGTGGCCTCAGTGCTGGATGTGGATACACTCGCAGCAGTGGAGGTGGTCTCCAACACAGTGTTGGTGGTGGGTGCTGTTGAGGTGAGAGCTGCTGAAGTGGTCTCCACGGTAGAGCTCCGAGGAAGAGTCACAGTGCTGGCAGAAGTTGGGCTTGTCCCAGGAGCAGAGGAAGATGTTTGTGCAAGGACCGTGGTGGTCGTGGAGGTTGCCTCTGTTGCCGAAGTTGTGATCTTCTCAGGTGTGGATATTGCAGCAGGACTGGATGGGGTTGGAGTGGTGGCTGAAGGCTTTAGGCTGGAAGTTTGTGCTGCAGTCGAGAGGATTGTGGAAGTTGTCAAAAGTGAAGACGTCTCTGTCTGAGCAGAAGAGGATGAAGTGGTGGTCTCAGGCTGAGATGTGGACTGGGCAGCCGAGCTGGAGACTTCTGACCTTGTGGTGGTGGAAACAGTGGTGGCCTCAGTGCTGGATGTGGATCGACCCGCAGCAGTGGAGGTGGCCTCCAACACAGTGCTGGTGGTGGGTGCTGTTGAGGTGAGAGCTGCTGAAGTGGTCGAGCTCCGAGGAAGAGTCACAGTGCTGGCAGAAGTTGGGCTTGTCCCAGGAGCAGAGGAAGACGTTTGTGCAAGGACCGTGGTGGTCGCGGAGGTTGCCTCTGTTGCCGAAGTTGTGATCTTCTCACGTGTGGATATTGCAGCAGGACTGGATGGGGTTGTAGTGGTGGCTGAAGGCTTTAGGCTGGAAGTTTGTGCCATGGTTGAGGGGATTGTGGAAGTTGTCAAAAGTGAAGATGTCTCTGTCTGAGCAGAAGAGGCTGAAGTGGTGGTCTCAGGCTGAGATGTGGACTGGGCAGCCGAGCTGGAGACTTCTGACCTTGTGGTGGTGGAAACAGTGGTGGCCTCAGTGCTGGATGTGGATCGACCCGCAGCAGTGGAGGTAGTCTCCAACACAGTGCTGGTGGTGGGTGCTGTTGAGGTGAGAGCTGCTGAAGTGGTCTCCACGGTAGAGCTCCGAGGAAGAGTCACAGTGCTGGCAGCAGTTGGGCTTGTCCCAGGAGCAGAGGAAGACGTTTGTGCAAGGACCGTGGTGGTCGCGGAGGTTGCCTCTGTTTCCGAAGTTGTGATCTTCACACGTGTGGATATTGCAGCAGGACTGGACTGGACTGGAGTGGTGGCTGAAGGCTTTAGGCTGGAAGTTTGTGCTGCAGTCGAGAGGATTGTGGAGGTTGTCAAAAGTGAAGACATCTCTGGCCGAGCAGAAGAGGCTGAAGTGGTGGTCTCAGGCTGAGATGTCGACTGGGCAGCCGAGCTGGAGACTTCTGACCTTGTGGTGGTGGAAACAGTGGTGGCCCCAGTGCTGGATGTGGATCGACCCGCAGCAGTGGAGGTGGTCTCCAACACAGTGCTGGTGGTGGGTGCTGTTGAGGTGAGAGCTGCTGAAGTGGTCTCCACGGTAGAGCTCCGAGGAAGAGTCACAGTGCTGGCAGCAGTTGGGCTGGTTCCAGGAGCAGAGGAAGACGTTTGTGCAAGGACCGTGGTGGTCGCGGAGGTTGCCTCTGTTGCCGAAGTTGTGATCTTCTCAGGTGTGGATATTGCAGCAGGACTGGATTGGGTTGGAGTGGTGGCTGAAGGCTTTAGGCTGGAAGTTTGTGCTGCAGTCGAGAGGATTGTGGAGGTTGTCAAAAGTGAAGACATCTCTGGCCGAGCAGAAGAGGCTGAAGTGGTGGTCTCAGGCTGAGATGTGGACTGGGCAGCCAAGCTGGAGACTTCTGACCTTGTGGTGGTGGAAACAGTGGTGGCCCCAGTGCTGGATGTGGATCGACCCGCAGCAGTGGAGGTGGTCTCCAACACAGTGCTGGTGGTGGGTGCTGTTGAGGTGAGAGCTGCTGAAGTGTTCGAGCTCCGAGGAAGAGTCACAGTGCTGGCAGCAGTTGGGCTTGTCCCAGGAGCAGAGGAAGACATTTGTGCAAGGACCGTGGTGGTCGCGGAGGTTGCCTCTGTTGCCGAAGTTGTGATCTTCTCACGTGTGGATATTGCAGCAGGACTGGATTGGGTTGGAGTGGTGGCTGAAGGCTTTAGGCTGGAAGTTTGTGCCATGGTTGAGGGGATTGTGGAAGTTGTCAAAAGTGAAGACGTCTCTGGCTGAGCAGAAGAGGCTGAAATGGTGGTCTCAGGCTGAGATGTGGACAGGGCAGCTGAGCTGGAGACTTCTGACCTTGTGGTGGTGGAAACAGTGGTGGCCTCAGTGCTGGATGTGGATAGACTCGCAGCAGTGGAGGTGGTCTCCAACACAGTGCTGGTGGTGGGTGCTGTTGAGGTGAGAGCTGCTGAAGTGGTCTCCACGGTAGAGCTCCGAGGAAGAGTCACAGTGCTGGCAGCAGTTGGGCTTGTCCCAGGAGCAGAGGAAGACGTTTGTGCAAGGACCGTGGTGGTCGCAGAGGTTGCCTCTGTTGCCGAAGTTGTGATCTTCTCACGTGTGGATATTGCAGCAAGATTGGACTGGACTGGAGTGGTGGCTGAAGGCTTTAGGCTGGAAGTTTGTGCTGCAGTCGAGAGGATTGTGGAGGTTGTCAAAAGTGAAGACGTCTCTGGCCGAGCAGAAGAGGCTGAAGTGGTGGTCTGAGGCTGAGATGTGGACTGGGCAGCCGAGCTGGAGACTTCTGACCTTGTGGTGGTGGAAACAGTGGTGGCCCCAGTGCTGGATGTGGATCGACCCGCAGCAGTGGAGGTGGTCTCCAACACAGTGTTGGTGGTGGGTGCTGTTGAGGTGAGAGCTGCTGAAGTGGTCTCCACGGTAGAGCTCCGAGGAAGAGTCACAGTGCTGGCAGAAGTTGGGCTTGTCCCAGGAGCAGAGGAAGACGTTTGTGCAAGGACCGTGGTGGTCGCGGAGGTTGCCTCTGTTGCCGAAGTTGTGATCTTCTCAGGTGTGGATATTGCAGCAGGACTGGATTGGGTTGGAGTGGTGGCTGAAGGCTTTAGGCTGGAAGTTTGTGCTGCAGTCGAGAGGATTGTGGAGGTTGTCAAAAGTGAAGACGTCTCTGGCCGAGCAGAAGAGGCTGAAGTGGTGGTCTCAGGCTGAGATGTGGACTGGGCAGCCAAGCTGGAGACTTCTGACCTTGTGGTGGTGGAAACAGTGGTGGCCCCAGTGCTGGATGTGGATCGACCCGCAGCAGTGGAGGTGGTCTCCAACACAGTGCTGGTGGTGGGTGCTGTTGAGGTGAGAGCTGCTGAAGTGTTCGAGCTCCGAGGAAGAGTCACAGTGCTGGCAGCAGTTGAGCTTGTCCCAGGAGCAGAGGAAGACGTTTGTGCAAGGACCGTGGTGGTCGCGGAGGTTGCCTCTGTTGCCGAAGTTGTGATCTTCTCAGGTGTGGATATTGCAGCAGGACTGGATTGGGTTGGAGTGGTGGCTGAAGGCTTTAGGCTGGAAGTTTGTGCTGCAGTCGAGAGGATTGTGGAGGTTGTCAAAAGTGAAGACGTCTCTGTCTGAGCAGAAGAGGCTGAAGTGGTGGTCTCAGGCTGAGATGTGGACTGGGCAGCCGAGCTGGAGACTTCCGACCTTGTGGTGGTGGAAACAGTGGTGGCCTCAGTGCTGGATGTGGATCGACCCGCAGCAGTGGAGGTGGTCTCCAACACAGTGCTGGTGGTGGGTGCTGTTGAGGTGAGAGCTGCTGAAGTGTTCGAGCTCCGAGGAAGAGTCACAGTGCTGGCAGCAGTTGGGCTTGTCCCAGGAGCAGAGGAAGACGTTTGTGCAAGGACCGTGGTGGTCGCGGAGGTTGCCTCTGTTGCCGAAGTTGTGATCTTCTCAGGTGTGGATATTGCAGCAGGACTGGATTGGGTTGGAGTGGTGGCTGAAGGCTTTAGGCTGGAAGTTTGTGCTGCAGTCGAGAGGATTGTGGAGGTTGTCAAAAGTGAAGACGTCTCTGTCTGAGCAGAAGAGGCTGAAGTGGTGGTCTCAGGCTGAGATGTGGACTGGGCAGCTGAGCTGGAGACTTCTGACCTTGTGGTGGTGGAAACAGTGGTGGCCTCAGTGCTGGATGTGGATAGACTCGCAGCAGTGGAGGTGGTCTCCAACACAGTGTTGGTGGTGGGTGCTGTTGAGGTGAGAGCTGCTGAAGTGGTCGAGCTCTGAGGAAGAGTCACAGTGCTGGCAGCAGTTGGGCTTGTCCCAGGAGCAGAGGAAGACGTTTGTGCAAGGACCGTGGTGGTCGCAGAGGTTGCCTCTGTTGCCGAAGTTGTGTTCTTCTCAGGAGTGGATATTGCAGCAGGACTGGATTGGGTTGGAGTGGTGGCTGAAGGCTTTAGGCTGGAAGTTTGTGCTGCAGTCGAGAGGATTGTGGAGGTTGTCAAAAGTGAAGACGTCTCTGTCCGAGCAGAAGAGGCTGAAGTGGTGGTCTCAGGCTGAGATGTGGACTGGGCAGCCGAGCTGGAGACTTCCGACCTTGTGGTGGTGGAAACAGTGGTGGCCTCAGTGCTGGATGTGGATCGACGCATAGCAGTGGAGGTGGTCTCCAACACAGTGCTGGTGGTGGGTGCTGTTGAGGTGAGAGCTGCTGAAGTGGTCTCCACGGTAGAGCTCCGAGGAAGAGTCACAGTGCTGGCAGAAGTTGGGCTTGTCCCAGGAGCAGAGGAAGACGTTTGTGCAAGGACCGTGGTGGTCGCGGAGGTTGCCTCTGTTGCTGAAGTTGTGATCTTCTCACGTGTGGATATTGCAGCAGGACTGGATGGGGTTGGAGTGGTGGCTGAAGGCTTTAGGCTGGAAGTTTGTGCCATGGTTGAGGGGATTGTGGAAGTTGTCAAAAGTGAAGACGTCTCTGTCCGAGCAGAAGAGGCTGAAGTGGTGGTCTCAGGCTGAGATGTTGTCTTGGCAGCCGAGCTGGAGACTTCTGACCTTGTGGTGGTGGAAACAGTGGTGGCCTCAGTGCTGGATGTGGATCGACGCATAGCAGTGGAGGTGGTCTCCAACACAGTGCTGGTGGTGGGTGCTGTTGAGGTGAGAGCTGCTGAAGTGGCCTCCACGGTAGAGATCCGAGGAAGAGTCACAGTGCTGGCAGAAGTTGGGCTTGTCCCAGGAGCAGAGGAAGACGTTTGTGCAAGGACCGTGGTGGTCGCGGAGGTTGCCTCTGTTGCCGAAGTTGTGATCTTCTCACGTGTGGATATTGCAGCAAGATTGGACTGGACTGGAGTGGTGGCTGAAGGCTTTAGGCTGGAAGTTTGTGCTGCAGTCGAGAGGATTGTGGAGGTCGTCAAATGTGAAGACGTCTCTGGCCGAGCAGAAGAGGCTGAAGTGGTGGTCTCAGGCTGAGATGTGGACTGGGCAGCCGAGCTGGAGACTTCTGACCTTGTGGTGGTGGAAACAGTGGTGGCCTCAGTGCTGGATGTGGATCGACCCGCAGCAGTGGAGGTGGTCTCCAACACAGTGCTGGTGGTGGGTGCTGTTGAGGTGAGAGCTGCTGAAGTGGCCGAGCTCCGAGGAAGAGTCACAGTGCTGGCAGCAGTTGGGCTTGTCCCAGGAGCAGAGGAAGACGTTTGTGCAAGGACCGTGGTGGTCGCGGAGGTTGCCTCTGTTGCCGAAGTTGTGATCTTCTCACGTGTGGATATTGCAGCAGGACTGGATTGGGTTGGAGCGGTGGCTGAAGGCATTAGGCTGGAAGTTTGTGCCATGGTTGAGGGGATTGTGGAAGTTGTCAAAAGTGAAGACGTCTCTGTCCGAGCAGAAGAGGCTGAAGTGGTGGTCTCAGGCTGAGATGTGGACAGGGCAGCTGAGCTGGAGACTTCTGACCTTGTGGTGGCGGAAACAGTGGTGGCCTCAGTGCTGGATGTGGATACACTCGCAGCAGTGGAGGTGGTCTCCAACACAGTGTTGGTGGTGGGTGCTGTTGAGGTGAGAGCTGCTGAAGTGGTCTCCACGGTAGAGCTCCGAGGAAGAGTCACAGTGCTGGCAGAAGTTGGGCTTGTCCCAGGAGCAGAGGAAGATGTTTGTGCAAGGACCGTGGTGGTCGTGGAGGTTGCCTCTGTTGCCGAAGTTGTGATCTTCTCAGGTGTGGATATTGCAGCAGGACTGGATGGGGTTGGAGTGGTGGCTGAAGGCTTTAGGCTGGAAGTTTGTGCTGCAGTCGAGAGGATTGTGGAAGTTGTCAAAAGTGAAGACGTCTCTGTCTGAGCAGAAGAGGATGAAGTGGTGGTCTCAGGCTGAGATGTGGACTGGGCAGCCGAGCTGGAGACTTCTGACCTTGTGGTGGTGGAAACAGTGGTGGCCTCAGTGCTGGATGTGGATCGACCCGCAGCAGTGGAGGTGGCCTCCAACACAGTGCTGGTGGTGGGTGCTGTTGAGGTGAGAGCTGCTGAAGTGGTCGAGCTCCGAGGAAGAGTCACAGTGCTGGCAGAAGTTGGGCTTGTCCCAGGAGCAGAGGAAGACGTTTGTGCAAGGACCGTGGTGGTCGCGGAGGTTGCCTCTGTTGCCGAAGTTGTGATCTTCTCACGTGTGGATATTGCAGCAGGACTGGATGGGGTTGTAGTGGTGGCTGAAGGCTTTAGGCTGGAAGTTTGTGCCATGGTTGAGGGGATTGTGGAGGTTGTCAAAAGTGAAGATGTCTCTGTCTGAGCAGAAGAGGCTGAAGTGGTGGTCTCAGGCTGAGATGTGGACTGGGCAGCCGAGCTGGAGACTTCTGACCTTGTGGTGGTGGAAACAGTGGTGGCCTCAGTGCTGGATGTGGATCGACCCGCAGCAGTGGAGGTAGTCTCCAACACAGTGCTGGTGGTGGGTGCTGTTGAGGTGAGAGCTGCTGAAGTGGTCTCCACGGTAGAGCTCCGAGGAAGAGTCACAGTGCTGGCAGCAGTTGGGCTTGTCCCAGGAGCAGAGGAAGACGTTTGTGCAAGGACCGTGGTGGTCGCGGAGGTTGCCTCTGTTTCCGAAGTTGTGATCTTCACACGTGTGGATATTGCAGCAGGACTGGACTGGACTGGAGTGGTGGCTGAAGGCTTTAGGCTGGAAGTTTGTGCTGCAGTCGAGAGGATTGTGGAGGTTGTCAAAAGTGAAGACATCTCTGGCCGAGCAGAAGAGGCTGAAGTGGTGGTCTCAGGCTGAGATGTCGACTGGGCAGCCGAGCTGGAGACTTCTGACCTTGTGGTGGTGGAAACAGTGGTGGCCCCAGTGCTGGATGTGGATCGACCCGCAGCAGTGGAGGTGGTCTCCAACACAGTGCTGGTGGTGGGTGCTGTTGAGGTGACAGCTGCTGAAGTGGCCGAGCTCCGAGGAAGAGTCACAGTGCTGGCAGCAGTTGGGCTTGTCCCAGGAGCAGAGGGAGACGTTTGTGCAAGGACCGTGGTGGTCACGGAGGTTGCCTCTGTTGCCGAAGTTGTGATCTTCTCACGTGTGGATATTGCAGCAGGACTGGATGGGGTTGGAGTGGTGGCTGAAGGCTTTAGGCTGGAAGTTTGTGCTGCAGTCGAGAGGATTGTGGAAGTTGTCAAAAGTGAAGACGTCTCTGTCTGAGCAGAAGAGGATGAAGTGGTGGTCTGAGGCTGAGATGTGGACTGGGCAGCCGAGCTGGAGACTTCCGACCTTGTGGTGGTGGAAACAGTGGTGGCCTCAGTGCTGGATGTGGATCGACCCGCAGCAGTGGAGGTGGCCTCCAACACAGTGCTGGTGGTGGGTGCTGTTGAGGTGAGAGCTGCTGAAGTGGTCTCCACGGTAGAGATCCGAGGAAGAGTCACAGTGCTGGCAGCAGTTGGGCTTGTCCCAGGAGCAGAGGAAGACGTTTGTGCAAGGACCGTGGTGGTCGCGGAGGTTGCCTCTGTTGCCGAAGTTGTGATCTTCTCAGGTGTGGATATTGCAGCAGGACTGGATTGGGTTGGAGTGGTGGCTGAAGGCTTTAGGCTGGAAGTTTGTGCTGCAGTCGAGAGGATTGTGGAGGTTGTCAAAAGTGAAGACATCTCTGGCCGAGCAGAAGAGGCTGAAGTGGTGGTCTCAGGCTGAGATGTGGACTGGGCAGCCAAGCTGGAGACTTCTGACCTTGTGGTGGTGGAAACAGTGGTGGCCCCAGTGCTGGATGTGGATCGACCCGCAGCAGTGGAGGTGGTCTCCAACACAGTGCTGGTGGTGGGTGCTGTTGAGGTGAGAGCTGCTGAAGTGTTCGAGCTCCGAGGAAGAGTCACAGTGCTGGCAGCAGTTGGGCTTGTCCCAGGAGCAGAGGAAGACGTTTGTGCAAGGACCGTGGTGGTCGCGGAGGTTGCCTCTGTTGCCGAAGTTGTGATCTTCTCAGGTGTGGATATTGCAGCAGGACTGGATTGGGTTGGAGTGGTGGCTGAAGGCTTTAGGCTGGAAGTTTGTGCTGCAGTCGAGAGGATTGTGGAGGTTGTCAAAAGTGAAGACGTCTCTGTCTGAGCAGAAGAGGCTGAAGTGGTGGTCTCAGGCTGAGATGCGGACTGGGCAGCCGAGCTGGAGACTTCCGACCTTGTGGTGGTGGAAACAGTGGTGGCCTCAGTGCTGGATGTGGATCGACCCGCAGCAGTGGAGGTGGCCTCCAACACAGTGCTGGTGGTGGGTGCTGTTGAGGTGAGAGCTGCTGAAGTGGTCTCCACGGTAGAGATCCGAGGAAGAGTCACAGTGCTGGCAGCAGTTGGGCTTGTCCCAGGAGCAGAGGAAGACATTTGTGCAAGGACCGTGGTGGTCGCGGAGGTTGCCTCTGTTGCCGAAGTTGTGATCTTCTCAGGTGTGGATATTGCAGCAGGACTGGATTGGGTTGGAGTGGTGGCTGAAGGCTTTAGGCTGGAAGTTTGTGCCATGGTTGAGGGGATTGTGGAAGTTGTCAAAAGTGAAGACGTCTCTGGCTGAGCAGAAGAGGCTGAAATGGTGGTCTCAGGCTGAGATGTGGACTGGGCAGCTGAGCTGGAGACTTCTGTCCTTGTGGTGGTGGAAACAGTGGTGGCCTCAGTGCTGGATGTGGATACACTCGCAGCAGTGGAGGTGGTCTCCAACACAGTGCTGGTGGTGGGTGCTGTTGAGGTGAGAGCTGCTGAAGTGGTCTCCACGGTAGAGCTCCGAGGACGAGTCACAGTGCTGGCAGAAGTTGGGCTTGTCCCAGGAGCAGAGGAAGACGTTTGTGCAAGGACCGTGGTGGTCGCGGAGGTTGCCTCTGTTGCCGAAGTTGTGATCTTCTCAGGTGTGGATAATGCAGCAGGACTGGATGGGGTTGGAGTGGTGGCTGAAGGCTTTAGGCTGGAAGTTTGTGCTGCAGTCGAGAGGATTGTGGAAGTTGTCAAAAGTGAAGACGTCTCTGTCTGAGCAGAAGAGGATGAAGTGGTGGTCTGAGGCTGAGATGTGGACTGGGCAGCCGAGCTGGAGACTTCCGACCTTGTGGTGGTGGAAACAGTGGTGGCCTCAGTGCTGGATGTGGATCGACCCGCAGCAGTGGAGGTGGTCTCCAACACAGTGCTGGTGGTGGGTGCTGTTGAGGTGAGAGCTGCTGAAGTGGTCTCCACGGTAGAGCTCCGAGGAAGAGTCACAGTGCTGGCAGAAGTTGGGCTTGTCCCAGGAGCAGAGGAAGATGTTTGTGCAAGGACCGTGGTGGTCGCAGAGGTTGCCTCTGTTGCCGAAGTTGTGATCTTCTCAGGTGTGGATATTGCAGCAGGACTGGATTGGGTTGGAGTGGTGGCTGAAGGCTTTAGGCTGGAAGTTTGTGCCATGGTTGAGGGGATTGTGGAAGTTGTCAAAAGTGAAGACGTCTCTGTCTGAGCAGAAGAGGATGAAGTGGTGGTCTCAGTCTGAGATGTGGACTGGGCAGCCGAGCTGGAGACTTCTGACCTTGTGGTGGTGGAAACAGTGGTGGCCTCAGTGCTGGATGTGGATCGACCCGCAGCAGTGGAGGTAGTCTCCAACACAGTGCTGGTGGTGGGTGCTGTTGAGGTGAGAGCTGCTGAAGTGGTCTCCACGGTAGAGCTCCGAGGAAGAGTCACAGTGCTGGCAGCAGTTGGGCTTGTCCCAGGAGCAGAGGAAGACGTTTGTGCAAGGACCGTGGTGGTCGCAGAGGTTGCCTCTGTTGCCGAAGTTGTGATCTTCTCAGGTGTGGATATTGCAGCAAGATTGGACTGGACTGGAGTGGTGGCTGAAGGCTTTAGGCTGGAAGTTTGTGCTGCAGTCGAGAGGATTGTGGAGGTTGTCAAAAGTGAAGACGTCTCTGGCCGAGCAGAAGAGGCTGAAGTGGTGGTCTGAGGCTGAGATGTGGACTGGGCAGCCAAGCTGGAGACTTCTGACCTTGTGGTGGTGGAAACAGTGGTGGCCCCAGTGCTGGATGTGGATCGACCCGCAGCAGTGGAGGTGGTCTCCAACACAGTGCTGGTGGTGGGTGCTGTTGAGGTGAGAGCTGCTGAAGTGTTCGAGCTCCGAGGAAGAGTCACAGTGCTGGCAGCAGTTGGGCTTGTCCCAGGAGCAGAGGAAGACGTTTGTGCAAGGACCGTGGTGGTCGCGGAGGTTGCCTCTGTTGCCGAAGTTGTGATCTTCTCAGGTGTGGATATTGCAGCAGGACTGGATTGGGTTGGAGTGGTGGCTGAAGGCTTTAGGCTGGAAGTTTGTGCTGCAGTCGAGAGGATTGTGGAGGTTGTCAAAAGTGAAGACGTCTCTGTCTGAGCAGAAGAGGCTGAAGTGGTGGTCTCAGGCTGAGATGCGGACTGGGCAGCCGAGCTGGAGACTTCCGACCTTGTGGTGGTGGAAACAGTGGTGGCCTCAGTGCTGGATGTGGATCGACCCGCAGCAGTGGAGGTGGCCTCCAACACAGTGCTGGTGGTGGGTGCTGTTGAGGTGAGAGCTGCTGAAGTGGTCTCCACGGTAGAGATCCGAGGAAGAGTCACAGTGCTGGCAGCAGTTGGGCTTGTCCCAGGAGCAGAGGAAGACATTTGTGCAAGGACCGTGGTGGTCGCGGAGGTTGCCTCTGTTGCCGAAGTTGTGATCTTCTCAGGTGTGGATATTGCAGCAGGACTGGATTGGGTTGGAGTGGTGGCTGAAGGCTTTAGGCTGGAAGTTTGTGCCATGGTTGAGGGGATTGTGGAAGTTGTCAAAAGTGAAGACGTCTCTGGCTGAGCAGAAGAGGCTGAAATGGTGGTCTCAGGCTGAGATGTGGACTGGGCAGCTGAGCTGGAGACTTCTGTCCTTGTGGTGGTGGAAACAGTGGTGGCCTCAGTGCTGGATGTGGATACACTCGCAGCAGTGGAGGTGGTCTCCAACACAGTGCTGGTGGTGGGTGCTGTTGAGGTGAGAGCTGCTGAAGTGGTCTCCACGGTAGAGCTCCGAGGACGAGTCACAGTGCTGGCAGAAGTTGGGCTTGTCCCAGGAGCAGAGGAAGACGTTTGTGCAAGGACCGTGGTGGTCGCGGAGGTTGCCTCTGTTGCCGAAGTTGTGATCTTCTCAGGTGTGGATAATGCAGCAGGACTGGATGGGGTTGGAGTGGTGGCTGAAGGCTTTAGGCTGGAAGTTTGTGCTGCAGTCGAGAGGATTGTGGAAGTTGTCAAAAGTGAAGACGTCTCTGTCTGAGCAGAAGAGGATGAAGTGGTGGTCTGAGGCTGAGATGTGGACTGGGCAGCCGAGCTGGAGACTTCCGACCTTGTGGTGGTGGAAACAGTGGTGGCCTCAGTGCTGGATGTGGATCGACCCGCAGCAGTGGAGGTGGTCTCCAACACAGTGCTGGTGGTGGGTGCTGTTGAGGTGAGAGCTGCTGAAGTGGTCTCCACGGTAGAGCTCCGAGGAAGAGTCACAGTGCTGGCAGAAGTTGGGCTTGTCCCAGGAGCAGAGGAAGATGTTTGTGCAAGGACCGTGGTGGTCGCAGAGGTTGCCTCTGTTGCCGAAGTTGTGATCTTCTCAGGTGTGGATATTGCAGCAGGACTGGATTGGGTTGGAGTGGTGGCTGAAGGCTTTAGGCTGGAAGTTTGTGCCATGGTTGAGGGGATTGTGGAAGTTGTCAAAAGTGAAGACGTCTCTGTCTGAGCAGAAGAGGATGAAGTGGTGGTCTCAGTCTGAGATGTGGACTGGGCAGCCGAGCTGGAGACTTCTGACCTTGTGGTGGTGGAAACAGTGGTGGCCTCAGTGCTGGATGTGGATCGACCCGCAGCAGTGGAGGTAGTCTCCAACACAGTGCTGGTGGTGGGTGCTGTTGAGGTGAGAGCTGCTGAAGTGGTCTCCACGGTAGAGCTCCGAGGAAGAGTCACAGTGCTGGCAGCAGTTGGGCTTGTCCCAGGAGCAGAGGAAGACGTTTGTGCAAGGACCGTGGTGGTCGCAGAGGTTGCCTCTGTTGCCGAAGTTGTGATCTTCTCAGGTGTGGATATTGCAGCAAGATTGGACTGGACTGGAGTGGTGGCTGAAGGCTTTAGGCTGGAAGTTTGTGCTGCAGTCGAGAGGATTGTGGAGGTTGTCAAAAGTGAAGACGTCTCTGGCCGAGCAGAAGAGGCTGAAGTGGTGGTCTGAGGCTGAGATGTGGACTGGGCAGCCGAGCTGGAGACTTCTGACCTTGTGGTGGTGGAAACAGTGGTGGCCCCAGTGCTGGATGTGGATCGACCCGCAGCAGTGGAGGTGGTCTCCAACACAGTGTTGGTGGTGGGTGCTGTTGAGGTGAGAGCTGCTGAAGTGGTCTCCACGGTAGAGCTCCGAGGAAGAGTCACAGTGCTGGCAGAAGTTGGGCTTGTCCCAGGAGCAGAGGAAGACGTTTGTGCAAGGACCGTGGTGGTCGCGGAGGTTGCCTCTGTTGCCGAAGTTGTGATCTTCTCAGGTGTGGATATTGCAGCAGGACTGGATTGGGTTGGAGTGGTGGCTGAAGGCTTTAGGCTGGAAGTTTGTGCTGCAGTCGAGAGGATTGTGGAGGTTGTCAAAAGTGAAGACGTCTCTGTCTGAGCAGAAGAGGCTGAAGTGGTGGTCTCAGGCTGAGATGTGGACTGGGCAGCCGAGCTGGAGACTTCCGACCTTGTGGTGGTGGAAACAGTGGTGGCCTCAGTGCTGGATGTGGATCGACCCGCAGCAGTGGAGGTGGTCTCCAACACAGTGCTGGTGGTGGGTGCTGTTGAGGTGAGAGCTGCTGAAGTCGTCTCCACGGTAGAGCTCCGAGGAAGAGTCACAGTGCTGGCAGAAGTTGGGCTTGTCCCAGGAGCAGAGGAAGACGTTTGTGCAAGGACCGTGGTGGTCGCAGAGGTTGCCTCTGTTGCCGAAGTTGTGATCTTCTCAGGTGTGGATATTGCAGCAGGACTGGATTGGGTTGGAGTGGTGGCTGAAGGCTTTAGGCTGGAAGTTTGTGCCATGGTTGAGGGGATTGTGGAAGTTGTCAAAAGTGAAGACGTCTCTGTCTGAGCAGAAGAGGCTGAAGTGGTGGTCTGAGGCTGAGATGTGGACTGGGCAGCCGAGCTGGAGACTTCTGACCTTGTGGTGGTGGAAACAGTGGTGGCCCCAGTGCTGGATGTGGATCGACCCGCAGCAGTGGAGGTGGTCTCCAACACAGTGTTGGTGGTGGGTGCTGTTGAGGTGAGAGCTGCTGAAGTGGTCTCCACGGTAGAGCTCCGAGGAAGAGTCACAGTGCTGGCAGAAGTTGGGCTTGTCCCAGGAGCAGAGGAAGACGTTTGTGCAAGGACCGTGGTGGTCGCAGAGGTTGCCTCTGTTGCCAAAGTTGTGATCTTCTCAGGTGTGGATATTGCAGCAAGATTGGACTGGACTGGAGTGGTGGCTGAAGGCTTTAGGCTGGAAGTTTGTGCTGCAGTCGAGAGGATTGTGGAGGTTGTCAAAAGTGAAGACGTCTCTGTCTGAGCAGAAGAGGCTGAAGTGGTGGTCTCAGGCTGAGATGTGGACTGGGCAGCCGAGCTGGAGACTTCCGACCTTGTGGTGGTGGAAACAGTGGTGGCCTCAGTGCTGGATGTGGATCGACCCGCAGCAGTGGAGGTGGTCTCCAACACAGTGCTGGTGGTGGGTGCTGTTGAGGTGAGAGCTGCTGAAGTCGTCTCCACGGTAGAGCTCCGAGGAAGAGTCACAGTGCTGGCAGAAGTTGGGCTTGTCCCAGGAGCAGAGGAAGACGTTTGTGCAAGGACCGTGGTGGTCGCAGAGGTTGCCTCTGTTGCCGAAGTTGTGATCTTCTCAGGTGTGGATATTGCAGCAGGACTGGATTGGGTTGGAGTGGTGGCTGAAGGCTTTAGGCTGGAAGTTTGTGCCATGGTTGAGGGGATTGTGGAAGTTGTCAAAAGTGAAGACGTCTCTGTCTGAGCAGAAGAGGATGAAGTGGTGGTCTCAGTCTGAGATGTGGACTGGGCAGCCGAGCTGGAGACTTCTGACCTTGTGGTGGTGGAAACAGTGGTGGCCTCAGTGCTGGATGTGGATCGACCCGCAGCAGTGGAGGTAGTCTCCAACACAGTGCTGGTGGTGGGTGCTGTTGAGGTGAGAGCTGCTGAAGTGGTCTCCACGGTAGAGCTCCGAGGAAGAGTCACAGTGCTGGCAGCAGTTGGGCTTGTCCCAGGAGCAGAGGAAGACGTTTGTGCAAGGACCGTGGTGGTCGCAGAGGTTGCCTCTGTTGCCGAAGTTGTGATCTTCTCAGGTGTGGATATTGCAGCAAGATTGGACTGGACTGGAGTGGTGGCTGAAGGCTTTAGGCTGGAAGTTTGTGCTGCAGTCGAGAGGATTGTGGAGGTTGTCAAAAGTGAAGACGTCTCTGGCCGAGCAGAAGAGGCTGAAGTGGTGGTCTGAGGCTGAGATGTGGACTGGGCAGCCGAGCTGGAGACTTCTGACCTTGTGGTGGTGGAAACAGTGGTGGCCCCAGTGCTGGATGTGGATCGACCCGCAGCAGTGGAGGTGGTCTCCAACACAGTGTTGGTGGTGGGTGCTGTTGAGGTGAGAGCTGCTGAAGTGGTCTCCACGGTAGAGCTCCAAGGAAGAGTCACAGTGCTGGCAGAAGTTGGGCTTGTCCCAGGAGCAGAGGAAGACGTTTGTGCAAGGACCGTGGTGGTCGCAGAGGTTGCCTCTGTTGCCGAAGTTGTGATCTTCTCAGGTGTGGATATTGCAGCAAGATTGGACTGGACTGGAGTGGTGGCTGAAGGCTTTAGGCTGGAAGTTTGTGCTGCAGTCGAGAGGATTGTGGAGGTTGTCAAAAGTGAAGACGTCTCTGGCCGAGCAGAAGAGGCTAAAGTGGTGGTCTGAGGCTGAGATGTGGACTGGGCAGCCGAGCTGGAGACTTCTGACCTTGTGGTGGTGGAAACAGTGGTGGCCCCAGTGCTGGATGTGGATCGACCCGCAGCAGTGGAGGTGGTCTCCAACACAGTGTTGGTGGTGGGTGCTGTTGAGGTGAGAGCTGCTGAAGTGTTCGAGCTCCGAGGAAGAGTCACAGTGCTGGCAGCAGTTGGGCTTGTCCCAGGAGCAGAGGAAGACGTTTGTGCAAGGACCGTGGTGGTCGCGGAGGTTGCCTCTGTTGCCGAAGTTGTGATCTTCTCAGGTGTGGATATTGCAGCAGGACTGGATTGGGTTGGAGTGGTGGCTGAAGGCTTTAGGCTGGAAGTTTGTGCTGCAGTCGAGAGGATTGTGGAGGTTGTCAAAAGTGAAGACGTCTCTGTCTGAGCAGAAGAGGCTGAAGTGGTGGTCTCAGGCTGAGATGCGGACTGGGCAGCCGAGCTGGAGACTTCCGACCTTGTGGTGGTGGAAACAGTGGTGGCCTCAGTGCTGGATGTGGATCGACCCGCAGCAGTGGAGGTGGCCTCCAACACAGTGCTGGTGGTGGGTGCTGTTGAGGTGAGAGCTGCTGAAGTGGTCTCCACGGTAGAGATCCGAGGAAGAGTCACAGTGCTGGCAGAAGTTGGGCTTGTCCCAGGAGCAGAGGAAGACGTTTGTGCAAGGACCGTGGTGGTCGCGGAGGTTGCCTCTGTTGCCGAAGTTGTGATCTTCTCACGTGTGGATATTGCAGCAGGACTGGATTGGGTTGGAGTGGTGGCTGAAGGCTTTAGGCTGGAAGTTTGTGCCATGGTTGAGGGGATTGTGGAAGTTGTCAAAAGTGAAGACGTCTCTGGCTGAGCAGAAGAGGCTGAAATGGTGGTCTCAGGCTGAGATGTGGACTGGGCAGCTGAGCTGGAGACTTCTGACCTTGTGGTGGTGGAAACAGTGGTGGCCTTAGTGCTGGATGTGGATACACTCGCAGCAGTGGAGGTGGTCTCCAACACAGTGCTGGTGGTGGGTGCTGTTGAGGTGAGAGCTGCTGAAGTGGTCTCCACGGTAGAGCTCCGAGGACGAGTCACAGTGCTGGTAGAAGTTGGGCTTGTCCCAGGAGCAGAGGAAGACGTTTGTGCAAGGACCGTGGTGGTCGCGGAGGTTGCCTCTGTTGCCGAAGTTGTGATCTTCTCAGGTGTGGATAATGCAGCAGGACTGGATGGGGTTGGAGTGGTGGCTGAAGGCTTTAGGCTGGAAGTTTGTGCTGCAGTCGAGAGGATTGTGGAAGTTGTCAAAAGTGAAGACGTCTCTGTCTGAGCAGAAGAGGATGAAGTGGTGGTCTGAGGCTGAGATGTGGACTGGGCAGCCGAGCTGGAGACTTCCGACCTTGTGGTGGTGGAAACAGTGGTGGCCTCAGTGCTGGATGTGGATCGACCCGCAGCAGTGGAGGTGGTCTCCAACACAGTGCTGGTGGTGGGTGCTGTTGAGGTGAGAGCTGCTGAAGTGGTCTCCACGGTAGAGCTCCGAGGAAGAGTCACAGTGCTGGCAGAAGTTGGGCTTGTCCCAGGAGCAGAGGAAGACGTTTGTGCAAGGACCGTGGTGGTCGCAGAGGTTGCCTCTGTTGCCGAAGTTGTGATCTTCTCAGGTGTGGATATTGCAGCAGGACTGGATTGGGTTGGAGTGGTGGCTGAAGGCTTTAGGCTGGAAGTTTGTGCCATGGTTGAGGGGATTGTGGAAGTTGTCAAAAGTGAAGACGTCCCTGTCTGAGCAGAAGAGGCTGAAGTGGTGGTCTCAGTCTGAGATGTGGACTGGGCAGCCGAGCTGGAGACTTCTGACCTTGTGGTGGTGGAAACAGTGGTGGCCTCAGTGCTGGATGTGGATCGACCCGCAGCAGTGGAGGTAGTCTCCAACACAGTGCTGGTGGTGGGTGCTGTTGAGGTGAGAGCTGCTGAAGTGGTCTCCACGGTAGAGCTCTGAGGAAGAGTCACAGTGCTGGCAGCAGTTGGGCTTGTCCCAGGAGCAGAGGAAGACGTTTGTGCAAGGACCGTGGTGGTCGCAGAGGTTGCCTCTGTTGCCGAAGTTGTGATCTTCTCAGGTGTGGATATTGCAGCAAGATTGGACTGGACTGGAGTGGTGGCTGAAGGCTTTAGGCTGGAAGTTTGTGCTGCAGTCGAGAGGATTGTGGAGGTTGTCAAAAGTGAAGACGTCTCTGGCCGAGCAGAAGAGGCTGAAGTGGTGGTCTGAGGCTGAGATGTGGACTGGGCAGCCGAGCTGGAGACTTCTGACCTTGTGGTGGTGGAAACAGTGGTGGCCCCAGTGCTGGATGTGGATCGACCCGCAGCAGTGGAGGTGGTCTCCAACACAGTGTTGGTGGTGGGTGCTGTTGAGGTGAGAGCTGCTGAAGTGGTCTCCACGGTAGAGCTCCGAGGAAGAGTCACAGTGCTGGCAGAAGTTGGGCTTGTCCCAGGAGCAGAGGAAGACGTTTGTGCAAGGACCGTGGTGGTCGCGGAGGTTGCCTCTGTTGCCGAAGTTGTGATCTTCTCAGGTGTGGATATTGCAGCAGGACTGGATTGGGTTGGAGTGGTGGCTGAAGGCTTTAGGCTGGAAGTTTGTGCTGCAGTCGAGAGGATTGTGGAGGTTGTCAAAAGTGAAGACATCTCTGGCCGAGCAGAAGAGGCTGAAGTGGTGGTCTCAGGCTGAGATGTGGACTGGGCAGCCAAGCTGGAGACTTCTGACCTTGTGGTGGTGGAAACAGTGGTGGCCCCAGTGCTGGATGTGGATCGACCCGCAGCAGTGGAGGTGGTCTCCAACACAGTGCTGGTGGTGGGTGCTGTTGAGGTGAGAGCTGCTGAAGTGTTCGAGCTCCGAGGAAGAGTCACAGTGCTGGCAGCAGTTGGGCTTGTCCCAGGAGCAGAGGAAGACGTTTGTGCAAGGACCGTGGTGGTCGCGGAGGTTGCCTCTGTTGCCGAAGTTGTGATCTTCTCACGTGTGGATATTGCAGCAGGACTGGATTGGGTTGGAGTGGTGGCTGAAGGCTTTAGGCTGGAAGTTTGTGCTGCAGTCGAGAGGATTGTGGAGGTTGTCAAAAGTGAAGACGTCTCTGTCTGAGCAGAAGAGGCTGAAGTGGTGGTCTCAGGCTGAGATGTGGACTGGGCAGCCGAGCTGGAGACTTCCGACCTTGTGGTGGTGGAAACAGTGGTGGCCTCAGTGCTGGATGTGGATCGACCCGCCGCAGTGGAGGTGGTCTCCAACACAGTGCTGGTGGTGGGTGCTGTTGAGGTGAGAGCTGCTGAAGTCGTCTCCACGGTAGAGCTCCGAGGAAGAGTCACAGTGCTGGCAGAAGTTGGGCTTGTCCCAGGAGCAGAGGAAGACGTTTGTGCAAGGACCGTGGTGGTCGCAGAGGTTGCCTCTGTTGCCGAAGTTGTGATCTTCTCAGGTGTGGATATTGCAGCAAGATTGGACTGGACTGGAGTGGTGGCTGAAGGCTTTAGGCTGGAAGTTTGTGCCGTGGTGGAGGGGATTGTGGAGGTTGTCAACAGTGAAGACGTCTCTGTCCCAGCAGAAGAGGCTGAAATGGTGGTCTCAGGCTGAGATGTGGACTGGGCAGCCGAGCTGGAGACTTCTGACCTTGTGGTGGTGGAAACAGTGGTGGCCTTAGTGCTGGATGTGGATACACTCGCAGCAGTGGAGGTGGTCTCCAACACAGTGCTGGTGGTGGGTGCTGTTGAGGTGAGAGCTGCTGAAGTGGTCTCCACGGTAGAGCTCCGAGGACGAGTCACAGTGCTGGCAGAAGTTGGGCTTGTCCCAGGAGCAGAGGAAGACGTTTGTGCAAGGACCGTGGTGGTCGCGGAGGTTGCCTCTGTTGCCGAAGTTGTGATCTTCTCAGGTGTGGATAATGCAGCAGGACTGGATGGGGTTGGAGTGGTGGCTGAAGGCTTTAGGCTGGAAGTTTGTGCTGCTGTCGAGAGGATTGTGGAAGTTGTCAAAAGTGAAGACATCTCTGTCTGAGCAGAAGAGGATGAAGTGGTGGTCTGAGGCTGAGATGTGGACTGGGCAGCCGAGCTGGAGACTTCCGACCTTGTGGTGGTGGAAACAGTGGTGGCCTCAGTGCTGGATGTGGATCGACCCGCAGCAGTGGAGGTGGTCTCCAACACAGTGCTGGTGGTGGGTGCTATTGAGGTGAGAGCTGCTGAAGTGGTCTCCACGGTAGAGCTCCGAGGAAGAGTCACAGTGCTGGCAGCAGTTGGGCTTGTCCCAGGAGCAGAGGAAGACGTTTGTGCAAGGACCGTGGTGGTCGCAGAGGTTGCCTCTGTTGCCGAAGTTGTGATCTTCTCAGGTGTGGATATTGCAGCAGGACTGGATGGGGTTGGAGTGGTGGCTGAAGGCTTTAGGCTGGAAGTTTGTGCCATGGTTGAGGGGATTGTGGAAGTTGTCAAAAGTGAAGACGTCTCTGTCTGAGCAGAAGAGGATGAAGTGGTGGTCTCAGGCTGAGATGTGGACTGGGCAGCCGAGCTGGAGACTTCTGACCTTGTGGTGGTGGAAACAGTGGTGGCCTCAGTGCTGGATGTGGATTGACCCGCAGCAGTGGAGGTGGTCTCCAACACAGTGCTGGTGGTGGGTGCTGTTGAGGTGAGAGCTGCTGAAGTGGTCGAGCTCCGAGGAAGAGTCACAGTGCTGGCAGCAGTTGGGCTTGTCCCAGGAGCAGAGGAAGACGTTTGTGCAAGGACCGTGGTGGTCGCAGAGGTTGCCTCTGTTGCCGAAGTTGTGATCTTCTCAGGTGTGGATATTGCAGCAAGATTGGACTGGACTGGAGTGGTGGCTGAAGGCTTTAGGCTGGAAGTTTGTGCTGCAGTCGAGAGGATTGTGGAGGTTGTCAAAAGTGAAGACATCTCTGGCCGAGCAGAAGAGGCTGAAGTGGTGGTCTGAGGCTGAGATGTGGACTGGGCAGCCGAGCTGGAGACTTCTGACCTTGTGGTGGTGGAAACAGTGGTGGCCCCAGTGCTGGATGTGGATCGACCCGCAGCAGTGGAGGTGGTCTCCAACACAGTGTTGGTGGTGGGTGCTGTTGAGGTGAGAGCTGCTGAAGTGGTCTCCACGGTAGAGCTCCGAGGAAGAGTCACAGTGCTGGCAGAAGTTGGGCTTGTCCCAGGAGCAGAGGAAGACGTTTGTGCAAGGACCGTGGTGGTCGCGGAGGTTGCCTCTGTTGCCGAAGTTGTGATCTTCTCACGTGTGGATATTGCAGCAGGACTGGATTGGGTTGGAGTGGTGGCTGAAGGCTTTAGGCTGGAAGTTTGTGCTGCAGTCGAGAGGATTGTGGAGGTTGTCAAAAGTGAAGACGTCTCTGGCCGAGCAGAAGAGGCTGAAGTGGTGGTCTCAGGCTGAGATGTGGACTGGGCAGCCGAGCTGGAGACTTCTGACCTTGTGGTGGTGGAAACAGTGGTGGCCTCAGTGCTGGATGTGGATCGACCCGCAGCAGTGGAGGTGGTCTCCAACACAGTGTTGGTGGTGGGTGCTGTTGAGGTGAGAGCTGCTGAAGTGGTCTCCACGGTAGAGCTCCGAGGAAGAGTCACAGTGCTGGCAGAAGTTGGGCTTGTCCCAGGAGCAGAGGAAGACGTTTGTGCAAGGACCGTGGTGGTCGTGGAGGTTGCCTCTGTTGCCGAAGTTGTGATCTTCTCACGTGTGGATATTGCAGCAGGACTGGATTGGGTTGGAGTGGTGGCTGAAGGCTTTAGGCTGGAAGTTTGTGCTGCAGTCGAGAGGATTGTGGAGGTTGTCAAAAGTGAAGACATCTCTGGCCGAGCAGAAGAGGCTGAAGTGGTGGTCTCAGGCTGAGATGTGGACTGGGCAGCCAAGCTGGAGACTTCTGACCTTGTGGTGGTGGAAACAGTGGTGGCCCCAGTGCTGGATGTGGATCGACCCGCAGCAGTGGAGGTGGTCTCCAACACAGTGCTGGTGGTGGGTGCTGTTGAGGTGAGAGCTGCTGAAGTGGTCGAGCTCCGAGGACGAGTCACAGTGCTGGCAGCAGTTGGGCTTGTCCCAGGAGCAGAGGAAGACGTTTGTGCAAGGACCGTGGTGGTCGCGGAGGTTGCCTCTGTTGCCGAAGTTGTGATCTTCTCACGTGTGGATATTGCAGCAGGACTGGATTGGGTTGGAGTGGTGGCTGAAGGCTTTAGGCTGGAAGTTTGTGCTGCAGTCGAGAGGATTGTGGAGGTTGTCAAAAGTGAAGACGTCTCTGGCCGAGCAGAAGAGGCTGAAGTGGTGGTCTCAGGCTGAGATGTGGACTGGGCAGCCGAGCTGGAGACTTCTGACCTTGTGGTGGTGGAAACAGTGGTGGCCCCAGTGCTGGATGTGGATCGACCCGCAGCAGTGGAGGTGGTCTCCAACACAGTGCTGGTGGTGGGTGCTGTTGAGGTGAGAGCTGCTGAAGTGGCCGAGCTCCGAGGAAGAATCACAGTGCTGGCAGAAGTTGGGCTTGTCCCAGGAGCAGAGGAAGACGTTTGTGCAAGGACCGTGGTGGTCGCGGAGGTTGCCTCTGTTGCCGAAGTTGTGATCTTCTCACGTGTGGATATTGCAGCAGGACTGGATTGGGTTGGAGTGGTGGCTGAAGGCTTTAGGCTGGAAGTTTGTGCCATGGTTGAGGGGATTGTGGAAGTTGTCAAAAGTGAAGACGTCTCTGTCTGAGCAGAAGAGGCTGAAGTGGTGGTCTCAGGCTGAGATGTGGACTGGGCAGCCGAGCTGGAGACTTCCGACATTGTGGTGGTGGAAACAGTGGTGGCCTCAGTGCTGGATGTGGATCGACCCGCCGCAGTGGAGGTGGTCTCCAACACAGTGCTGGTGGTGGGTGCTGTTGAGGTGAGAGCTGCTGAAGTCGTCTCCACGGTAGAGCTCCGAGGAAGAGTCACAGTGCTGGCAGAAGTTGGGCTTGTCCCAGGAGCAGAGGAAGACGTTTGTGCAAGGACCGTGGTGGTCGCAGAGGTTGCCTCTGTTGCCGAAGTTTTGATCTTCTCAGGTGTGGATATTGCAGCAAGATTGGACTGGACTGGAGTGGTGGCTGAAGGCTTTAGGCTGGAAGTTTGTGCCGTGGTGGAGGGGATTGTGGAGGTTGTCAACAGTGAAGACGTCTCTGTCCCAGCAGAAAAGGCTGAAATGGTGGTCTCAGGCTGAGATGTGGACTGGGCAGCCGAGCTGGAGACTTCTGACCTTGTGGTGGTGGAAAGAGTGGTGGCCTTAGTGCTGGATGTGGATACACTCGCAGCAGTGGAGGTGGTCTCCAACACAGTGCTGGTGGTGGGTGCTGTTGAGGTGAGAGCTGCTGAAGTGGTCTCCACGGTAGAGCTCCGAGGACGAGTCACAGTGCTGGCAGAAGTTGGGCTTGTCCCAGGAGCAGAGGAAGACGTTTGTGCAAGGACCGTGGTGGTCGCGGAGGTTGCCTCTGTTGCCGAAGTTGTGATCTTCTCAGGTGTGGATAATGCAGCAGGACTGGATGGGGTTGGAGTGGTGGCTGAAGGCTTTAGGCTGGAAGTTTGTGCTGCTGTCGAGAGGATTGTGGAAGTTGTCAAAAGTGAAGACATCTCTGTCTGAGCAGAAGAGGCTGAAGTGGTGGTCTCAGGCTGAGATGTGGACTGGGCAGCCGAGCTGGAGACTTCCGACCTTGTGGTGGTGGAAACAGTGGTGGCCTCAGTGCTGGATGTGGATCGACCCGCAGCAGTGGAGGTGGTCTCCAACACAGTGCTGGTGGTGGGTGCTATTGAGGTGAGAGCTGCTGAAGTGGTCTCCACGGTAGAGCTCCGAGGAAGAGTCACAGTGCTGGCAGAAGTTGGGCTTGTCCCAGGAGCAGAGGAAGACGTTTGTGCAAGGACCGTGGTGGTCGCAGTGGTTGCCTCTGTTGCCGAAGTTGTGATCTTCTCAGGTGTGGATATTGAAGCAGGACTGGATGGGGTTGGAGTGGTGGCTGAAGGCTTTAGGCTGGAAGTTTGTGCCATGGTTGAGGGGATTGTGGAAGTTGTCAAAAGTGAAGACGTCTCTGTCTGAGCAGAAGAGGATGAAGTGGTGGTCTCAGGCTGAGATGTGGACTGGGCAGCCGAGCTGGAGACTTCTGACCTTGTGGTGGTGGAAACAGTGGTGGCCTCAGTGCTGGATGTGGATCGACCCGCAGCAGTGGAGGTAGTCTCCAACACAGTGCTGGTGGTGGGTGCTGTTGAGGTGAGAGCTGCTGAAGTGGTCGAGCTCCGAGGAAGAGTCACAGTGCTGGCAGCAGTTGGGCTTGTCCCAGGAGCAGAGGAAGACGTTTGTGCAAGGACCGTGGTGGTCGCAGAGGTTGCCTCTGTTGCCGAAGTTGTGATCTTCTCAGGTGTGGATATTGCAGCAAGATTGGACTGGACTGGAGTGGTGGCTGAAGGCTTTAGGCTGGAAGTTTGTGCTGCAGTCGAGAGGATTGTGGAGGTTGTCAAAAGTGAAGACGTCTCCGGCCGAGCAGAAGAGGCTGAAGTGGTGGTCTCCGGCTGAGATGTGGACTGGGCAGCCGAGCTGGAGACTTCTGACCTTGTGGTGGTGGAAACAGTGGTGGCCCCAGTGCTGGATGTGGATACACCCGCAGCAGTGGAGGTGGTCTCCAACACAGTGCTGGTGGTGGGTGCTGTTGAGGTGAGAGCTGCTGAAGTGGCCGAGCTCCGAGGAAGAATCACAGTGCTGGCAGCAGTTGGGCTTGTCCCAGGAGCAGAGGAAGACGTTTGTGCAAGGACCGTGGTGGTCGCGGAGGTTGCCTCTGTTGCCGAAGTTGTGATCTTCTCACGTGTGGATATTGCAGCAGGACTGGATTGGGTTGGAGTGGTGGCTGAAGGCTTTAGGCTGGAAGTTTGTGCCATGGTTGAGGGGATTGTGGAAGTTGTCAAAAGTGAAGACGTCCCTGTCTGAGCAGAAGAGGCTGAAGTGGTGGTCTCAGGCTGAGATGTGGACTGGGCAGCCAAGCTGGAGACTTCTGACCTTGTGGTGGTGGAAACAGTGGTGGCCTCAGTGCTGGATGTGGATCGACCCGCAGCAGTGGAGGTGGTCTCCAACACAGTGCTGGTGGTGGGTGCTGTTGAGGTGAGAGCTGCTGAAGTGGTCGAGCTCCGAGGAAGAGTCACAGTGCTGGCAGCAGTTGGGCTTGTCCCAGGAGCAGAGGAAGACGTTTGTGCAAGGACCGTGGTGGTCGCGGAGGTTGCCTCTGTTGCCGAAGTTGTGATCTTCTCACGTGTGGATTTTGCAGCAAGATTGGACTGGACTGGAGTGGTGGCTGAAGGCTTTAGGCTGGAAGTTTGTGCTGCATTCGAGAGGATTGTGGAGGTTGTCAAAAGTGAAGACGTCTCTGGCCGAGCAGAAGAGGCTGAAGTGGTGGTCTCAGGCTGAGATGTGGACTGGGCAGCCGAGCTGGAGACTTCTGACCTTGTGGTGGTGGAAACAGTGGTGGCCTCAGTGCTGGATGTGGATCGACCCGCAGCAGTGGAGGTGGCCTCCAACACAGTGCTGGTGGTGGGTGCTGTTGAGGTGAGAGCTGCTGAAGTGGTCTCCACAGCAGAGCTCTGAGGAAGTGTCACAGTGCTGGCAGCAGTTGGGCTTGTCCCAGGAGCAGAGGAAGACGTTTGTGCAAGGACCGTGGTGGTCGTGGAGGTTGCCTCTGTTGCCGAAGTTGTGATCTTCTCACGTGTGGATATTGCAGCAGGACTGGATGAGGTTGGAGTGGTGGCTGAAGGCTTTAGGCTGGAAGTTTGTGCCATGGTTGAGGGGATTGTGGAGGTTGTCAAAAGTGAAGACGTCTCTGGCCGAGCAGAAGAGGCTGAAGTGGTGGTCTCCGGCTGAGATGTGGACTGGGCAGCCGAGCTGGAGACTTCTGACCTTGTGGTGGTGGAAACAGTGGTGGCCCCAGTGCTGGATGTGGATACACCCGCAGCAGTGGAGGTGGTCTCCAACACAGTGCTGGTGGTGGGTGCTGTTGAGGTGAGAGCTGCTGAAGAGGCCGAGCTCCGAGGAAGAATCACAGTGCTGGCAGCAGTTGGGCTTGTCCCAGGAGCAGAGGAAGACGTTTGTGCAAGGACCGTGGTGGTCGCGGAGGTTGCCTCTGTTGCCGAAGTTGTGATCTTCTCACGTGTGGATATTGCAGCAGGACTGGATTGGGTTGGAGTGGTGGCTGAAGGCTTTAGGCTGGAAGTTTGTGCCATGGTTGAGGGGATTGTGGAAGTTGTCAAAAGTGAAGACGTCCCTGTCTGAGCAGAAGAGGCTGAAGTGGTGGTCTCAGGCTGAGATGTGGACTGGGCAGCCAAGCTGGAGACTTCTGACCTTGTGGTGGTGGAAACAGTGGTGGCCTCAGTGCTGGATGTGGATCGACCCGCAGCAGTGGAGGTGGTCTCCAACACAGTGCTGGTGGTGGGTGCTGTTGAGGTGAGAGCTGCTGAAGTGGTCGAGCTCCGAGGAAGAGTCACAGTGCTGGCAGCAGTTGGGCTTGTCCCAGGAGCAGAGGAAGACATTTGTGCAAGGACCGTGGTGGTCGCGGAGGTTGCCTCTGTTGCTGAAGTTGTGATCTTCTCACGTGTGGATATTGCAGCAGGACTGGATTGGGTTGGAGTGGTGGCTGAAGGCTTTAGGCTGGAAGTTTGTGCCATGGTTGAGGGGATTGTGGAAGTTGTCAAAAGTGAAGACGTCTCTGGCTGAGCAGAAGAGGCTGAAGTGGTGGTCTCAGGCTGAGATGTGGACTGGGCAGCCGAGCTGGAGACTTCTGACCTTGTGGTGGTGGAAACAGTGGTGGCCCCAGTGCTGGATGTGGATCGATCCGCAGCAGTGGAGGTGGTCTCCAACACAGTGCTGGTGGTGGGTGCTGTTGAGGTGAGAGCTGCTGAAGTGGCCGAGCTCCGAGGAAGTGTCTCAGTGCTGGCAGCAGTTGGGCTTGTCCCAGGAGCAGAGGAAGACGTTTGTGCAAGGACCGTGGTGGTCGCGGAGGTTGCCTCTGTTGCCGAAGTTGTGATCTTCTCACGTGTGGATTTTGCAGCAAGATTGGACTGGACTGGAGTGGTGGCTGAAGGCTTTAGGCTGGAAGTTTGTGCTGCATTCGAGAGGATTGTGGAGGTTGTCAAAAGTGAAGACGTCTCTGGCCGAGCAGAAGAGGCTGAAGTGGTGGTCTCAGGCTGAGATGTGGACTGGGCAGCCAAGCTGGAGACTTCTGACCTTGTGGTGGTGGAAACAGTGGTGGCCTCAGTGCTGGATGTGGATCGACCCGCAGCAGTGAAGCTGGTCTCCAACACAGTGCTGGTGGTGGGTGCTGTTGAGGTGAGAGCTGCTGAAGTGGTCTCCACGGTAGAGATCTGAGGAAGAGTCACAGTGCTGGCAGAAGTTGGGCTTGTCCCAGGAGCAGAGGAAGACGTTTGTGCAAGGACCGTGGTGGTCACGGAGGTTGCCTCTGTTGCCGAAGTTGTGATCTTCTCACGTGTGGATATTGCAGCAGGACTGGATTGGGTTGGAGTGGTGGCTGAAGGCTTGAGGCTGGAAGTTTGTGCTGCAGTCGAGAGGATTGTGGAAGTTGTCAAAAGTGAAGACGTCTCTGTCTGAGCAGAAGAGGCTGAAGTGGTGGTCTCAGGCTGAGATGTGGACTGGGCAGCCGAGCTGGAGACTTCCGACCTTGTGGTGGTGGAAACAGTGGTGGCCTCAGTGCTGGATGTGGATCGACCCGCAGCAGTGGAGGTGGTCTCCAACACAGTGCTGGTGGTGGGTGCTGTTGAGGTGAGAGCTGCTGAAGTGGCCGAGCTCCTAAGAAGAGTCACAGTGCTGGCAGCAGTTGGGCTTGTCCCAGGAGCAGAGGAAGACGTTTGTGCAAGGACCGTGGTGGTCGCGGAGGTTGCCTCTGTTGCCGAAGTTGTGATCTTCTCACGTGTGGATATTGCAGCAGGACTGGATTGGGTTGGAGTGGTGGCTGAAGGCTTTAGGCTGGAAGTTTGTGCCATGGTTGAGGGGATTGTGGAAGTTGTCAAAAGTGAAGACGTCCCTGTCTGAGCAGAAGAGGCTGAAGTGGTGGTCTCAGGCTGAGATGTGGACTGGGCAGCCGAGCTGGAGACTTCTGACCTTGTGGTGGTGGAAACAGTGGTGGCCTCAGTGCTGGATGTGGATCGACCCGCAGCAGTGGAGGTGGCCTCCAACAGAGTGCTGGTGGTGGGTGCTGTTGAGGTGAGAGCTGCTGAAGTGGTCTCCACGGTAGAGATCCGAGGAAGAGTCACAGTGCTGGCAGCAGTTGGGCTTGTCCCAGGAGCAGAGGAAGACATTTGTGCAAGGACCGTGGTGGTCGCGGAGGTTGCCTCTGTTGCCGAAGTTGTGATCTTCTCACGTGTGGATATTGCAGCAGGACTGGATTGGGTTGGAGTGGTGGCTGAAGGCTTTAGGCTGGAAGTTTGTGCCATGGTTGAGGGGATTGTGGAAGTTGTCAAAAGTGAAGACGTCCCTGTCTGAGCAGAAGAGGCTGAAGTGGTGGTCTCAGGCTGAGATGTGGACTGGGCAGCCGAGCTGGAGACTTCTGACCTTGTGGTGGTGGAAACAGTGGTGGCCCCAGTGCTGGATGTGGATCGATCCGCAGCAGTGGAGGTGGTCTCCAACACAGTGCTGGTGGTGGGTGCTGTTGAGGTGAGAGCTGCTGAAGTGGCCGAGCTCCGAGGAAGTGTCACAGTGCTGGCAGCAGTTGGGCTTGTCCCAGGAGCAGAGGAAGACGTTTGTGCAAGGACCGTGGTGGTCGCGGAGGTTGCCTCTGTTGCCGAAGTTGTGATCTTCTCACGTGTGGATTTTGCAGCAAGATTGGACTGGACTGGAGTGGTGGCTGAAGGCTTTAGGCTGGAAGTTTGTGCTGCATTCGAGAGGATTGTGGAGGTTGTCAAAAGTGAAGATGTCTCTGGCCGAGCAGAAGAGGCTGAAGTGGTGGTCTCAGGCTGAGATGTGGACTGGGCAGCCGAGCTGGAGACTTCTGACCTTGTGGTGGTGGAAACAGTGGTGGCCTCAGTGCTGGATGTGGATCGACCCGCAGCAGTGGAGGTGGCCTCCAACACAGTGCTGGTGGTGGGTGCTGTTGAGGTGAGAGCTGCTGAAGTGGTCTCCACAGCAGAGCTCTGAGGAAGAGTCACAGTGCTGGCAGAAGTTGGGCTTGTCCCAGGAGCAGAGGAAGACGTTTGTGCAAGGACCGTGGTGGTCACGGAGGTTGCCTCTGTTGCCGAAGTTGTGATCTTCTCACGTGTGGATATTGCAGCAGGACTGGATTGGGTTGGAGTGGTGGCTGAAGGCTTGAGGCTGGAAGTTTGTGCTGCAGTCGAGAGGATTGTGGAAGTTGTCAAAAGTGAAGACGTCTCTGTCTGAGCAGAAGAGGCTGAAGTGGTGGTCTCAGGCTGAGATGTGGACTGGGCAGCCGAGCTGGAGACTTCCGACCTTGTGGTGGTGGAAACAGTGGTGGCCTCAGTGCTGGATGTGGATCGACCCGCAGCAGTGGAGGTGGTCTCCAACACAGTGCTGGTGGTGGGTGCTGTTGAGGTGAGAGCTGCTGAAGTGGCCGAGCTCCGAGGAAGAGTCACAGTGCTGGCAGCAGTTGGGCTTGTCCCAGGAGCAGAGGAAGACGTTTGTGCAAGGACCGTGGTGGTCGCGGAGGTTGCCTCTGTTGCCGAAGTTGTGATCTTCTCAGGTGTGGATATTGCAGCAGGACTGGATTGGGTTGGAGTGGTGGCTGAAGGCTTTAGGCTGGAAGTTTGTGCCATGGTTGAGGGGATTGTGGAAGTTGTCAAAAGTGAAGACGTCCCTGTCTGAGCAGAAGAGGCTGAAGTGGTGGTCTCAGGCTGAGATGTGGACTGGGCAGCCGAGCTGGAGACTTCTGACCTTGTGGTGGTGGAAACAGTGGTGGCCTCAGTGCTGGATGTGGATCGACCCGCAGCAGTGGAGGTGGCCTCCAACACAGTGCTGGTGGTGGGTGCTGTTGAGGTGAGAGCTGCTGAAGTGGTCTCCACGGTAGAGATCCGAGGAAGAGTCACAGTGCTGGCAGCAGTTGGGCTTGTCCCAGGAGCAGAGGAAGACATTTGTGCAAGGACCGTGGTGGTCGCGGAGGTTGCCTCTGTTGCCGAAGTTGTGATCTTCTCACGTGTGGATATTGCAGCAGGACTGGATTGGGTTGGAGTGGTGGCTGAAGGCTTTAGGCTGGAAGTTTGTGCCATGGTTGAGGGGATTGTGGAAGTTGTCAAAAGTGAAGACGTCTCTGGCTGAGCAGAAGAGGCTGAAGTGGTGGTCTCAGGCTGAGATGTGGACTGGGCAGCCGAGCTGGAGACTTCTGACCTTGTGGTGGTGGAAACAGTGGTGGCCCCAGTGCTGGATGTGGATCGATCCGCAGCAGTGGAGGTGGTCTCCAACACAGTGCTGGTGGTGGGTGCTGTTGAGGTGAGAGCTGCTGAAGTGGCCGAGCTCCGAGGAAGTGTCACAGTGCTGGCAGCAGTTGGGCTTGTCCCAGGAGCAGAGGAAGACGTTTGTGCAAGGACCGTGGTGGTCGCGGAGGTTGCCTCTGTTGCCGAAGTTGTGATCTTCTCACGTGTGGATTTTGCAGCAAGATTGGACTGGACTGGAGTGGTGGCTGAAGGCTTTAGGCTGGATGTTTGTGCTGCATTCGAGAGGATTGTGGAGGTTGTCAAAAGTGAAGACGTCTCTGGCCGAGCAGAAGAGGCTGAAGTGGTGGTCTCAGGCTGAGATGTGGACTGGGCAGCCGAGCTGGAGACTTCTGACCTTGTGGTGGTGGAAACAGTGGTGGCCTCAGTGCTGGATGTGGATCGACCCGCAGCAGTGGAGGTGCCCTCCAACACAGTGCTGGTGGTGGGTGCTGTTGAGGTGAGAGCTGCTGAAGTGGTCTCCACAGCAGAGCTCTGAGGAAGTGTCACAGTGCTGGCAGCAGTTGGGCTTGTCCCAGGAGCAGAGGAAGACGTTTGTGCAAGGACCGTGGTGGTCGTGGAGGTTGCCTCTGTTGCCGAAGTTGTGATCTTCTCACGTGTGGATATTGCAGCAAGATTGGACTGGACTGGAGTGGTGGCTGAAGGCTTGAGGCTGGAAGTTTGTGCTGCAGTCGAGAGGATTGTGGAAGTTGTCAAAAGTGAAGACGTCTCTGTCTGAGCAGAAGAGGCTGAAGTGGTGGTCTCAGGCTGAGATGTGGACTGGGCAGCCGAGCTGGAGACTTCCGACCTTGTGGTGGTGGAAACAGTGGTGGCCTCAGTGCTGGATGTGGATCGACCCGCAGCAGTGGAGGTGGTCTCAAACACAGTGCTGGTGGTGGGTGCTGTTGAGGTGAGAGCTGCTGAAGTGGCCGAGCTCCGAGGAAGAGTCACAGTGCTGGCAGCAGTTGGGCTTGTCCCAGGAGCAGAGGAAGACGTTTGTGCAAGGACCGTGGTGGTCGCGGAGGTTGCCTCTGTTGCCGAAGTTGTGATCTTCTCACGTGTGGATATTGCAGCAGGACTGGATGGGGTTGGAGTGGTGGCTGAAGGCTTTAGGCTGGAAGTTTGTGCCATGGTTGAGGGGATTGTGGAGGTTGTCAAAAGTGAAGACGTCTCTGGCCGAGCAGAAGAGGCTGAAGTGGTGGTCTCAGGCTGAGATGTGGACTGGGCAGCCAAGCTGGAGACTTCTGACCTTGTGGTGGTGGAAACAGTGGTGGCCCCAGTGCTGGATGTGGATACACCCGCAGCAGTGGAGGTGGTCTCCAACACAGTGCTGGTGGTGGGTGCTGTTGAGGTGAGAGCTGCTGAAGTGGCCGAGCTCCGAGGAAGAATCACAGTGCTGGCAGCAGTTGGGCTTGTCCCAGGAGCAGAGGAAGACGTTTGTGCAAGGACCGTGGTGGTCGCGGAGGTTGCCTCTGTTGCCGAAGTTGTGATCTTCTCACGTGTGGATATTGCAGCAGGACTGGATTGGGTTGGAGTGGTGGCTGAAGGCTTTAGGCTGGAAGTTTGTGCCATGGTTGAGGGGATTGTGGAAGTTGTCAAAAGTGAAGACGTCCCTGTCTGAGCAGAAGAGGCTGAAGTGGTGGTCTCAGGCTGAGATGTGGACTGGGCAGCCAAGCTGGAGACTTCTGACCTTGTGGTGGTGGAAACAGTGGTGGCCTCAGTGCTGGATGTGGATCGACCCGCAGCAGTGGAGGTGGTCTCCAACACAGTGCTGGTGGTGGGTGCTGTTGAGGTGAGAGCTGCTGAAGTGGTCGAGCTCCGAGGAAGAGTCACAGTGCTGGCAGCAGTTGGGCTTGTCCCAGGAGCAGAGGAAGACGTTTGTGCAAGGACCGTGGTGGTCGCGGAGGTTGCCTCTGTTGCCGAAGTTGTGATCTTCTCACGTGTGGATATTGCAGCAGGACTGGATTGGGTTGGAGTGGTGGCTGAAGGCTTTAGGCTGGAAGTTTGTGCTGCAGTCGAGAGGATTGTGGAGGTTGTCAAAAGTGAAGACGTCTCTGGCCGAGCAGAAGAGGCTGAAGTGGTGGTCTCAGGCTGAGATGTGGACTGGGCAGCCAAGCTGGAGACTTCTGACCTTGTGGTGGTGGAAACAGTGGTGGCCTCAGTGCTGGATGTGGATCGACCCGCAGCAGTGAAGGTGGTCTCCAACACAGTGCTGGTGGTGGGTGCTGTTGAGGTGAGAGCTGCTGAAGTGGCCGAGCTCCGAGGAAGTGTCACAGTGCTGGCAGCAGTTGGGCTTGTCCCAGGAGCAGAGGAAGACGTTTGTGCAAGGACCGTGGTGGTCGCGGAGGTTGCCTCTGTTGCCGAAGTTGTGATCTTCTCACGTGTGGATATTGCAGCAGGACTGGATTGGGTTGGAGTGGTGGCTGAAGGCTTTAGGCTGGAAGTTTGTGCCATGGTTGAGGGGATTGTGGAAGTTGTCAAAAGTGAAGACGTCCCTGTCTGAGCAGAAGAGGCTGAAGTGGTGGTCTCAGGCTGAGATGTGGACTGGGCAGCCAAGCTGGAGACTTCTGACCTTGTGGTGGTGGAAACAGTGGTGGCCTCAGTGCTGGATGTGGATCGACCCGCAGCAGTGGAGGTGGTCTCCAACACAGTGCTGGTGGTGGGTGCTGTTGAGGTGAGAGCTGCTGAAGTGGTCGAGCTCCGAGGAAGAGTCACAGTGCTGGCAGCAGTTGGGCTTGTCCCAGGAGCAGAGGAAGACGTTTGTGCAAGGACCGTGGTGGTCGTGGAGGTTGCCTCTGTTGCCGAAGTTGTGATCTTCTCAGGTGTGGATATTGCAGCAGGACTGGATTGGGTTGGAGTGGTGGCTGAAGGCTTTAGGCTGGAAGTTTGTGCTGCAGTCGAGAGGATTGTGGAGGTTGTCAAAAGTGAAGACATCTCTGGCCGAGCAGAAGAGGCTGAAGTGGTGGTCTCAGGCTGAGATGTGGACTGGGCAGCCGAGCTGGAGACTTCTGACCTTGTGGTGGTGGAAACAGTGGTGGCCTCAGTGCTGGATGTGGATCGACCCGCAGCAGTGGAGGTGGCCTCCAACACAGTGCTGGTGGTGGGTGCTGTTGAGGTGAGAGCTGCTGAAGTGGTCTCCACGGTAGAGATCCGAGGAAGAGTCACAGTGCTGGCAGCAGTTGGGCTTGTCCCAGGAGCAGAGGAAGACGTTTGTGCAAGGACCGTGGTGGTCGCGGAGGTTGCCTCTGTTGCCGAAGTTGTGATCTTCTCACGTGTGGATATTGCAGCAGGACTGGATTGGGTTGGAGTGGTGGCTGAAGGCTTTAGGCTGGAAGTTTGTGCTGCAGTCGAGAGGATTGTGGAGGTTGTCAAAAGTGAAGACGTCTCTGGCCGAGCAGAAGAGGCTGAAGTGGTGGTCTCAGGCTGAGATGTGGACTGGGCAGCCAAGCTGGAGACTTCTGACCTTGTGGTGGTGGAAACAGTGGTGGCCTCAGTGCTGGATGTGGATCGACCCGCAGCAGTGAAGGTGGTCTCCAACACAGTGCTGGTGGTGGGTGCTGTTGAGGTGAGAGCTGCTGAAGTGGCCGAGCTCCGAGGAAGTGTCACAGTGCTGGCAGCAGTTGGGCTTGTCCCAGGAGCAGAGGAAGACGTTTGTGCAAGGACCGTGGTGGTCGCGGAGGTTGCCTCTGTTGCCGAAGTTGTGATCTTCTCACGTGTGGATATTGCAGCAGGACTGGATTGGGTTGGAGTGGTGGCTGAAGGCTTTAGGCTGGAAGTTTGTGCCATGGTTGAGGGGATTGTGGAAGTTGTCAAAAGTGAAGACGTCCCTGTCTGAGCAGAAGAGGCTGAAGTGGTGGTCTCAGGCTGAGATGTGGACTGGGCAGCCAAGCTGGAGACTTCTGACCTTGTGGTGGTGGAAACAGTGGTGGCCTCAGTGCTGGATGTGGATCGACCCGCAGCAGTGGAGGTGGTCTCCAACACAGTGCTGGTGGTGGGTGCTGTTGAGGTGAGAGCTGCTGAAGTGGTCGAGCTCCGAGGAAGAGTCACAGTGCTGGCAGCAGTTGGGCTTGTCCCAGGAGCAGAGGAAGACGTTTGTGCAAGGACCGTGGTGGTCGTGGAGGTTGCCTCTGTTGCCGAAGTTGTGATCTTCTCAGGTGTGGATATTGCAGCAGGACTGGATTGGGTTGGAGTGGTGGCTGAAGGCTTTAGGCTGGAAGTTTGTGCTGCAGTCGAGAGGATTGTGGAGGTTGTCAAAAGTGAAGACGTCTCTGGCCGAGCAGAAGAGGCTGAAGTGGTGGTCTCAGGCTGAGATGTGGACTGGGCAGCCGAGCTGGAGACTTCTGACCTTGTGGTGGTGGAAACAGTGGTGGCCTCAGTGCTGGATGTGGATCGACCCGCAGCAGTGGAGGTGGCCTCCAACACAGTGCTGGTGGTGGGTGCTGTTGAGGTGAGAGCTGCTGAAGTGGTCTCCACGGTAGAGATCCGAGGAAGAGTCACAGTGCTGGCAGCAGTTGGGCTTGTCCCAGGAGCAGAGGAAGACATTTGTGCAAGGACCGTGGTGGTCGCGGAGGTTGCCTCTGTTGCCGAAGTTGTGATCTTCTCACGTGTGGATATTGCAGCAGGACTGGATTGGGTTGGAGTGGTGGCTGAAGGCTTTAGGCTGGAAGTTTGTGCCATGGTTGAGGGGATTGTGGAAGTTGTCAAAAGTGAAGACGTCTCTGTCTGAGCAGAAGAGGCTGAAGTGGTGGTCTCAGGCTGAGATGTGGACTGGGCAGCCGAGCTGGAGACTTCCGACCTTGTGGTGGTGGAAACAGTGGTGGCCTCAGTGCTGGATGTGGATCGACCCGCAGCAGTGGAGGTGGTCTCAAACACAGTGCTGGTGGTGGGTGCTGTTGAGGTGAGAGCTGCTGAAGTGGCCGAGCTCCGAGGAAGAGTCACAGTGCTGGCAGCAGTTGGGCTTGTCCCAGGAGCAGAGGAAGACGTTTGTGCAAGGACCGTGGTGGTCGCGGAGGTTGCCTCTGTTGCCGAAGTTGTGATCTTCTCACGTGTGGATATTGCAGCAGGACTGGATTGGGTTGGAGTGGTGGCTGAAGGCTTTAGGCTGGAAGTTTGTGCCATGGTTGAGGGGATTGTGGAAGTTGTCAAAAGTGAAGACGTCCCTGTCTGAGCAGAAGAGGCTGAAGTGGTGGTCTCAGGCTGAGATGTGGACTGGGCAGCCGAGCTGGAGACTTCTGACCTTGTGGTGGTGGAAACAGTGGTGGCCCCAGTGCTGGATGTGGATCGACCCGCAGCAGTGGAGGTGGTCTCCAACACAGTGCTGGTGGTGGGTGCTGTTGAGGTGAGAGCTGCTGAAGTGGTCTCCACGGTAGAGATCCGAGGAAGAGTCACAGTGCTGGCAGCAGTTGGGCTTGTCCCAGGAGCAGAGGAAGACATTTGTGCAAGGACCGTGGTGGTCGCGGAGGTTGCCTCTGTTGCCGAAGTTGTGATCTTCTCACGTGTGGATATTGCAGCAGGACTGGATGGGGTTGGAGTGGTGGCTGAAGGCTTTAGGCTGGAAGTTTGTGCCATGGTTGAGGGGATTGTGGAGGTTGTCAAAAGTGAAGACGTCTCTGGCCGAGCAGAAGAGGCTGAAGTGGTGGTCTCAGGCTGAGATGTGGACTGGGCAGCCGCGCTGGAGACTTCTGACCTTGTGGTGGTGGAAACAGTGGTGGCCCCAGTGCTGGATGTGGATACACCCGCAGCAGTGGAGGTGGTCTCCAACACAGTGCTGGTGGTGGGTGCTGTTGAGGTGAGAGCTGCTGAAGTGGTCGAGCTCCGAGGAAGAATCACAGTGCTGGCAGCAGTTGGGCTTGTCCCAGGAGCAGAGGAAGACGTTTGTGCAAGGACCGTGGTGGTCGCGGAGGTTGCCTCTGTTGCCGAAGTTGTGATCTTCTCACGTGTGGATATTGCAGCAGGACTGGATTGGGTTGGAGTGGTGGCTGAAGGCTTTAGGCTGGAAGTTTGTGCCATGGTTGAGGGGATTGTGGAAGTTGTCAAAAGTGAAGACGTCCCTGTCTGAGCAGAAGAGGCTGAAGTGGTGGTCTCAGGCTGAGATGTGGACTGGGCAGCCAAGCTGGAGACTTCTGACCTTGTGGTGGTGGAAACAGTGGTGGCCTCAGTGCTGGATGTGGATCGACCCGCAGCAGTGGAGGTGGTCTCCAACACAGTGCTGGTGGTGGGTGCTGTTGAGGTGAGAGCTGCTGAAGTGGTCGAGCTCCGAGGAAGAGTCACAGTGCTGGCAGCAGTTGGGCTTGTCCCAGGAGCAGAGGAAGACGTTTGTGCAAGGACCGTGGTGGTCATGGAGGTTGCCTCTGTTGCCGAAGTTGTGATCTTCTCACGTGTGGATATTGCAGCAGGACTGGATTGGGTTGGAGTGGTGGCTGAAGGCTTTAGGCTGGAAGTTTGTGCTGCAGTCGAGAGGATTGTGGAGGTTGTCAAAAGTGAAGACGTCTCTGGCCGAGCAGAAGAGGCTGAAGTGGTGGTCTCAGGCTGAGATGTGGACTGGGCAGCCAAGCTGGAGACTTCTGACCTTGTGGTGGTGGAAACAGTGGTGGCCTCAGTGCTGGATGTGGATCGACCCGCAGCAGTGAAGGTGGTCTCCAACACAGTGCTGGTGGTGGGTGCTGTTGAGGTGAGAGCTGCTGAAGTGGTCTCCACGGTAGAGATCCGAGGAAGAGTCACAGTGCTGGCAGCAGTTGGGCTTGTCCCAGGAGCAGAGGAAGACATTTGTGCAAGGACCGTGGTGGTCGCGGAGGTTGCCTCTGTTGCCGAAGTTGTGATCTTCTCACGTGTGGATATTGCAGCAGGACTGGATTGGGTTGGAGTGGTGGCTGAAGGCTTTAGGCTGGAAGTTTGTGCCATGGTTGAGGGGATTGTGGAAGTTGTCAAAAGTGAAGACGTCTCTGGCTGAGCAGAAGAGGCTGAAGTGGTGGTCTCAGGCTGAGATGTGGACTGGGCAGCCGAGCTGGAGACTTCTGACCTTGTGGTGGTGGAAACAGTGGTGGCCCCAGTGCTGGATGTGGATCGATCCGCAGCAGTGGAGGTGGTCTCCAACACAGTGCTGGTGGTGGGTGCTGTTGAGGTGAGAGCTGCTGAAGTGGCCGAGCTCCGAGGAAGTGTCACAGTGCTGGCAGCAGTTGGGCTTGTCCCAGGAGCAGAGGAAGACGTTTGTGCAAGGACCGTGGTGGTCGCGGAGGTTGCCTCTGTTGCCGAAGTTGTGATCTTCTCACGTGTGGATTTTGCAGCAAGATTGGACTGGACTGGAGTGGTGGCTGAAGGCTTTAGGCTGGAAGTTTGTGCTGCATTCGAGAGGATTGTGGAGGTTGTCAAAAGTGAAGATGTCTCTGGCCGAGCAGAAGAGGCTGAAGTGGTGGTCTCAGGCTGAGATGTGGACTGGGCAGCCGAGCTGGAGACTTCTGACCTTGTGGTGGTGGAAACAGTGGTGGCCTCAGTGCTGGATGTGGATCGACCCGCAGCAGTGGAGGTGGCCTCCAACACAGTGCTGGTGGTGGGTGCTGTTGAGGTGAGAGCTGCTGAAGTGGTCTCCACAGCAGAGCTCTGAGGAAGAGTCACAGTGCTGGCAGAAGTTGGGCTTGTCCCAGGAGCAGAGGAAGACGTTTGTGCAAGGACCGTGGTGGTCACGGAGGTTGCCTCTGTTGCCGAAGTTGTGATCTTCTCACGTGTGGATATTGCAGCAGGACTGGATTGGGTTGGAGTGGTGGCTGAAGGCTTGAGGCTGGAAGTTTGTGCTGCAGTCGAGAGGACTGTGGAAGTTGTCAAAAGTGAAGACGTCCCTGTCTGAGCAGAAGAGGCTGAAGTGGTGGTCTCAGGCTGAGATGTGGACTGGGCAGCCGAGCTGGAGACTTCTGACCTTGTGGTGGTGGAAACAGTGGTGGCCTCAGTGCTGGATGTGGATAGACTCGCAGCAGTGGAGGTGGTCTCCAACACAGTGCTGGTGGTGGGTGCTGTTGAGGTGAGAGCTGCTGAAGTGGCCGAGCTCCGAGGAAGTGTCTCAGTGCTGGCAGCAGTTGGGCTTGTCCCAGGAGCAGAGGAAGACGTTTGTGCAAGGACCGTGGTGGTCGCGGAGGTTGCCTCTGTTGCCGAAGTTGTGATCTTCTCAGGTGTGGATATTGCAGCAGGACTGGATTGGGTTGGAGTGGTGGCTGAAGGCTTTAGGCTGGAAGTTTGTGCCATGGTTGAGGGGATTGTGGAAGTTGTCAAAAGTGAAGACGTCCCTGTCTGAGCAGAAGAGGATGAAGTGGTGGTCTCAGGCTGAGATGTGGACTGGGCAGCCAAGCTGGAGACTTCTGACCTTGTGGTGGTGGAAACAGTGGTGGCCTCAGTGCTGGATGTGGATCGACCCGCAGCAGTGGAGGTGGTCTCCAACACAGTGCTGGTGGTGGGTGCTGTTGAGGTGAGAGCTGCTGAAGTGGTCGAGCTCCGAGGAAGAGTCACAGTGCTGGCAGCAGTTGGGCTTGTCCCAGGAGCAGAGGAAGACGTTTGTGCAAGGACCGTGGTGGTCGTGGAGGTTGCCTCTGTTGCCGAAGTTGTGATCTTCTCACGTGTGGATATTGCAGCAGGACTGGATTGGGTTGGAGTGGTGGCTGAAGGCTTTAGGCTGGAAGTTTGTGCTGCAGTCGAGAGGATTGTGGAGGTTGTCAAAAGTGAAGACGTCTCTGGCCGAGCAGAAGAGGCTGAAGTGGTGGTCTCAGGCTGAGATGTGGACTGGGCAGCCGAGCTGGAGACTTCTGACCTTGTGGTGGTGGAAACAGTGGTGGCCTCAGTGCTGGATGTGGATCGACCCGCAGCAGTGGAGGTGGCCTCCAACACAGTGCTGGTGGTGGGTGCTGTTGAGGTGAGAGCTGCTGAAGTGGTCTCCACAGCAGAGCTCTGAGGAAGAGTCACAGTGCTGGCAGAAGTTGGGCTTGTCCCAGGAGCAGAGGAAGACATTTGTGCAAGGACCGTGGTGGTCGCGGAGGTTGCCTCTGTTGCCGAAGTTGTGATCTTCTCACGTGTGGATATTGCAGCAGGACTGGATGGGGTTGGAGTGGTGGCTGAAGGCTTTAGGCTGGAAGTTTGTGCCATGGTTGAGGGGATTGTGGAAGTTGTCAAAAGTGAAGACGTCTCTGGCTGAGCAGAAGAGGCTGAAGTGGTGGTCTCAGGCTGAGATGTGGACTGGGCAGCCGAGCTGGAGACTTCTGACCTTGTGGTGGTGGAAACAGTGGTGGCCCCAGTGCTGGATGTGGATCGACCCGCAGCAGTGGAGGTGGTCTCCAACACAGTGCTGGTGGTGGGTGCTGTTGAGGTGAGAGCTGCTGAAGTGGCCGAGCTCCGAGGAAGTGTCTCAGTGCTGGCAGCAGTTGGGCTTGTCCCAGGAGCAGAGGAAGACGTTTGTGCAAGGACCGTGGTGGTCACGGAGGTTGCCTCTGTTGCCGAAGTTGTGATCTTCTCACGTGTGGATTTTGCAGCAAGATTGGACTGGACTGGAGTGGTGGCTGAAGGCTTTAGGCTGGAAGTTTGTGCTGCATTCGAGAGGATTGTGGAGGTTGTCAAAAGTGAAGACGTCTTTGGCCGAGCAGAAGAGGCTGAAGTGGTGGTCTCAGGCTGAGATGTGGACTGGGCAGCCGAGCTGGAGACTTCTGACCTTGTGGTGGTGGAAACAGTGGTGGCCTCAGTGCTGGATGTGGATCGACCCGCAGCAGTGGAGGTGGCCTCCAACACAGTGCTGGTGGTGGGTGCTGTTGAGGTGAGAGCTGCTGAAGTGGTCTCCACAGCAGAGCTCTGAGGAAGAGTCACAGTGCTGGCAGCAGTTGGGCTTGTCCCAGGAGCAGAGGAAGACGTTTGTGCAAGGACCGTGGTGGTCGCGGAGGTTGCCTCTGTTGCCGAAGTTGTGATCTTCTCACGTGTGGATATTGCAGCAGGACTGGATTGGGTTGGAGTGGTGGCTGAAGGCTTTAGGCTGGAAGTTTGTGCCATGGTTGAGGGGATTGTGGAAGTTGTCAAAAGTGAAGACGTCTCTGGCTGAGCAGAAGAGGCTGAAGTGGTGGTCTCAGGCTGAGATGTGGACTGGGCAGCCAAGCTGGAGACTTCTGACCTTGTGGTGGTGGAAACAGTGGTGGCCTCAGTGCTGGATGTGGATCGACCCGCAGCAGTGGAGGTGGCCTCCAACACAGTGCTGGTGGTGGGTGCTGTTGAGGTGAGAGCTGCTGAAGTGGTCTCCACAGCAGAGCTCTGAGGAAGTGTCACAGTGCTGGCAGCAGTTGGGCTTGTCCCAGGAGCAGAGGAAGACGTTTGTGCAAGGACCGTGGTGGTCGTGGAGGTTGCCTCTGTTGCCGAAGTTGTGATCTTCTCACGTGTGGATATTGCAGCAAGATTGGACTGGACTGGAGTGGTGGCTGAAGGCTTGAGGCTGGAAGTTTGTGCTGCCGTCGAGAGGATTGTGGAAGTTGTCAAAAGTGAAGACGTCTCTGGCCGAGCAGAAGAGGCTGAAGTGGTGGTCTCAGGCTGAGATGTGGACTGGGCAGCCGAGCTGGAGACTTCTGACCTTGTGGTGGTGGAAACAGTGGTGGCCTCAGTGCTGGATGTGGATCGACCCGCAGCAGTGGAGGTGGTCTCCAACACAGTGCTGGTGGTGGGTGCTGTTGAGGTGAGAGCTGCTGAAGTGGTCGAGCTCCGAGGAAGAGTCACAGTGCTGGCAGCAGTTGGGCTTGTCCCAGGAGCAGAGGAAGACATTTGTGCAAGGACCGTGGTGGTCGCGGAGGTTGCCTCTGTTGCCGAAGTTGTGATCTTCTCACGTGTGGATATTGCAGCAGGACTGGATTGGGTTGGAGTGGTGGCTGAAGGCTTTAGGCTGGAAGTTTGTGCCATGGTTGAGGGGATTGTGGAAGTTGTCAAAAGTGAAGACGTCTCTGGCTGAGCAGAAGAGGCTGAAGTGGTGGTCTCAGGCTGAGATGTGGACTGGGCAGCCGAGCTGGAGACTTCTGACCTTGTGGTGGTGGAAACAGTGGTGGCCCCAGTGCTGGATGTGGATCGACCCGCAGCAGTGGAGGTGGTCTCCAACACAGTGCTGGTGGTGGGTGCTGTTGAGGTGAGAGCTGCTGAAGTGGCCGAGCTCCGAGGAAGTGTCACAGTGCTGGCAGCAGTTGGGCTTGTCCCAGGAGCAGAGGAAGACGTTTGTGCAAGGACCGTGGTGGTCGCGGAGGTTGCCTCTGTTGCCGAAGTTGTGATCTTCTCACGTGTGGATTTTGCAGCAAGATTGGACTGGACTGGAGTGGTGGCTGAAGGCTTTAGGCTGGAAGTTTGTGCTGCATTCGAGAGGATTGTGGAGGTTGTCAAAAGTGAAGACGTCTCTGGCCGAGCAGAAGAGGCTGAAGTGGTGGTCTCAGGCTGAGATGTGGACTGGGCAGCCGAGCTGGAGACTTCTGACCTTGTGGTGGTGGAAACAGTGGTGGCCTCAGTGCTGGATGTGGATCGACCCGCAGCAGTGGAGGCGCCCTCCAACACAGTGCTGGTGGTGGGTGCTGTTGAGGTGAGAGCTGCTGAAGTGGTCTCCACAGCAGAGCTCTGAGGAAGAGTCACAGTGCTGGCAGCAGTTGGGCTTGTCCCAGGAGCAGAGGAAGACGTTTGTGCAAGGACCGTGGTGGTCGCGGAGGTTGCCTCTGTTGCCGAAGTTGTGATCTTCTCACGTGTGGATATTGCAGCAGGACTGGATTGGGTTGGAGTGGTGGCTGAAGGCTTTAGGCTGGAAGTTTGTGCCATGGTTGAGGGGATTGTGGAAGTTGTCAAAAGTGAAGACGTCTCTGGCTGAGCAGAAGAGGCTGAAGTGGTGGTCTCAGGCTGAGATGTGGACTGGGCAGCCAAGCTGGAGACTTCTGACCTTGTGGTGGTGGAAACAGTGGTGGCCTCAGTGCTGGATGTGGATCGACCCGCAGCAGTGGAGGTGGCCTCCAACACAGTGCTGGTGGTGGGTGCTGTTGAGGTGAGAGCTGCTGAAGTGGTCTCCACAGCAGAGCTCTGAGGAAGTGTCACAGTGCTGGCAGCAGTTGGGCTTGTCCCAGGAGCAGAGGAAGACGTTTGTGCAAGGACCGTGGTGGTCGTGGAGGTTGCCTCTGTTGCCGAAGTTGTGATCTTCTCACGTGTGGATATTGCAGCAAGATTGGACTGGACTGGAGTGGTGGCTGAAGGCTTGAGGCTGGAAGTTTGTGCTGCCGTCGAGAGGATTGTGGAAGTTGTCAAAAGTGAAGACGTCTCTGGCCGAGCAGAAGAGGCTGAAGTGGTGGTCTCAGGCTGAGATGTGGACTGGGCAGCCGAGCTGGAGACTTCTGACCTTGTGGTGGTGGAAACAGTGGTGGCCTCAGTGCTGGATGTGGATCGACCCGCAGCAGTGGAGGTGGTCTCCAACACAGTGCTGGTGGTGGGTGCTGTTGAGGTGAGAGCTGCTGAAGTGGTCGAGCTCCGAGGAAGAGTCACAGTGCTGGCAGCAGTTGGGCTTGTCCCAGGAGCAGAGGAAGACATTTGTGCAAGGACCGTGGTGGTCGCGGAGGTTGCCTCTGTTGCCGAAGTTGTGATCTTCTCACGTGTGGATATTGCAGCAGGACTGGATTGGGTTGGAGTGGTGGCTGAAGGCTTTAGGCTGGAAGTTTGTGCCATGGTTGAGGGGATTGTGGAAGTTGTCAAAAGTGAAGACGTCTCTGGCTGAGCAGAAGAGGCTGAAGTGGTGGTCTCAGGCTGAGATGTGGACTGGGCAGCCGAGCTGGAGACTTCTGACCTTGTGGTGGTGGAAACAGTGGTGGCCCCAGTGCTGGATGTGGATCGATCCGCAGCAGTGGAGGTGGTCTCCAACACAGTGCTGGTGGTGGGTGCTGTTGAGGTGAGAGCTGCTGAAGTGGCCGAGCTCCGAGGAAGTGTCACAGTGCTGGCAGCAGTTGGGCTTGTCCCAGGAGCAGAGGAAGACGTTTGTGCAAGGACCGTGGTGGTCGCGGAGGTTGCCTCTGTTGCCGAAGTTGTGATCTTCTCACGTGTGGATTTTGCAGCAAGATTGGACTGGACTGGAGTGGTGGCTGAAGGCTTTAGGCTGGAAGTTTGTGCTGCATTCGAGAGGATTGTGGAGGTTGTCAAAAGTGAAGACGTCTCTGGCCGAGCAGAAGAGGCTGAAGTGGTGGTCTCAGGCTGAGATGTGGACTGGGCAGCCGAGCTGGAGACTTCTGACCTTGTGGTGGTGGAAACAGTGGTGGCCTCAGTGCTGGATGTGGATCGACCCGCAGCAGTGGAGGCGCCCTCCAACACAGTGCTGGTGGTGGGTGCTGTTGAGGTGAGAGCTGCTGAAGTGGTCTCCACAGCAGAGCTCTGAGGAAGAGTCACAGTGCTGGCAGAAGTTGGGCTTGTCCCAGGAGCAGAGGAAGACGTTTGTGCAAGGACCGTGGTGGTCGCGGAGGTTGCCTCTGTTGCCGAAGTTGTGATCTTCTCACGTGTGGATATTGCAGCAGGACTGGATTGGGTTGGAGTGGTGGCTGAAGGCTTTAGGCTGGAAGTTTGTGCCATGGTTGAGGGGATTGTGGAAGTTGTCAAAAGTGAAGACGTCCCTGTCTGAGCAGAAGAGGCTGAAGTGGTGGTCTCAGGCTGAGATGTGGACTGGGCAGCCAAGCTGGAGACTTCTGACCTTGTGGTGGTGGAAACAGTGGTGGCCTCAGTGCTGGATGTGGATCGACCCGCAGCAGTGGAGGTGGTCTCCAACACAGTGCTGGTGGTGGGTGCTGTTGAGGTGAGAGCTGCTGAAGTGGCCGAGCTCCGAGGAAGTGTCACAGTGCTGGCAGCAGTTGGGCTTGTCCCAGGAGCAGAGGAAGACGTTTGTGCAAGGACCGTGGTGGTCGCGGAGGTTGCCTCTGTTGCCGAAGTTGTGATCTTCTCACGTGTGGATTTTGCAGCAAGATTGGACTGGACTGGAGTGGTGGCTGAAGGCTTTAGGCTGGATGTTTGTGCTGCATTCGAGAGGATTGTGGAGGTTGTCAAAAGTGAAGACGTCTCTGGCCGAGCAGAAGAGGCTGAAGTGGTGGTCTCAGGCTGAGATGTGGACTGGGCAGCCGAGCTGGAGACTTCTGACCTTGTGGTGGTGAAAACAGTGGTGGCCTCAGTGCTGGATGTGGATCGACCCGCAGCAGTGGAGGTGGCCTCCAACACAGTGCTGGTGGTGGGTGCTGTTGAGGTGAGAGCTGCTGAAGTGGTCTCCACAGCAGAGCTCTGAGGAAGTGTCACAGTGCTGGCAGCAGTTGGGCTTGTCCCAGGAGCAGAGGAAGACGTTTGTGCAAGGACCGTGGTGGTCGTGGAGGTTGCCTCTGTTGCCGAAGTTGTGATCTTCTCACGTGTGGATATTGCAGCAAGATTGGACTGGACTGGAGTGGTGGCTGAAGGCTTGAGGCTGGAAGTTTGTGCTGCAGTCGAGAGGATTGTGGAAGTTGTCAAAAGTGAAGACGTCTCTGGCCGAGCAGAAGAGGCTGAAGTGGTGGTCTCAGGCTGAGATGTGGACTGGGCAGCCGAGCTGGAGACTTCTGACCTTGTGGTGGTGGAAACAGTGGTGGCCTCAGTGCTGGATGTGGGTCGTCCCGCAATAGCTGAGGTGGTCTCCAACACAGTGTTGGTGGTGGGTGCTGTTGAGGTGACAGCTGCTGAAGTGGTCGAGCTCCGAGGAAGAGTCACAGTGCTGGCAGCAGTTGGGCTTGTCCCAGGAGCAGAGGAAGACGTTTGTGCAAGGACCGTGGTGGTCGCGGAGGTTGCCTCTGTTGCCGAAGTTGTGATCTTCTCACGTGTGGATATTGCAGCAGGACTGGATTGGGTTGGAGTGGTGGCTGAAGGCTTTAGGCTGGAAGTTTGTGCTGCAGTCGAGAGGATTGTGGAGGTTGTCAAAAGTGAAGACGTCCCTGTCTGAGCAGAAGAGGCTGAAGTGGTGGTCTCAGGCTGAGATGTGGACTGGGCAGCCGCGCTGGAGACTTCTGACCTTGTGGTGGTGGAAACAGTGGTGGCCTCAGTGCTGGATGTGGATCGACCCGCAGCAGTGGAGGTGGTCTCCAACACAGTGCTGGTGGTGGGTGCTGTTGAGGTGAGAGCTGCTGAAGTGGCCGAGCTCCGAGGAAGTGTCTCAGTGCTGGCAGCAGTTGGGCTTGTCCCAGGAGCAGAGGAAGACGTTTGTGCAAGGACCGTGGTGGTCGCGGAGGTTGCCTCTGTTGCCGAAGTTGTGATCTTCTCACGTGTGGATATTGCAGCAGGACTGGATGGGGTTGGAGTGGTGGCTGAAGGGTTTAGGCTGGAAGTTTGTGCCGTGGTCGAACGGGTTGTGGATGCTGTGGAGATATTTATTAGGTAGTTTTTAAAAACCTCTGTTCTTCCTTATTCTGTATATTATTCAAACTAATTCCCTGTGTATCCACTGGGTATTTAGTTATTCTTTTTCTTCATTTTTTCTTTTTTCACTAAGTCACATATTGGAGATTTCATTTACCCAGGGTTTATTGGAAATATGTCTGTATATTTATATCTCATTAAACTCTAAGGAGTGGAGATACTGAAGAATCATTTGCTTATCCGTAACTGTATTATATAATGTTAGCATAAAGTCACAGAATGGTTTATTTTGGAAGGGATCCAAAAAATCCTTTTGTTCCACTCCCTGCCATGGGCAGGGACACCTCCCACTGTCCCAGGCTGCTCCAAGCCCTGTCCAGCCTGGCCTCGGGCACTGCCAGGGATCCAGGGGCAGCCACAGCTCTTCTGGGCACCCTGTGCCATCACCCTCACAGGGAACAATTCCCTCCTAATACCTATCCTAAACCAACCCTATGGTCCTTGCACAAACGTCATCCTCTGCTCCTGGGACAAGCCCAAGCTTGAAGCCATTCCCCCTTGTCCTCTCTCTCCAGGCCCTTGTCCCAGTCCTTGTCCAGCTCTCTTGGAGCCCCTTTAGGCACTGGGAAGAGCTTTAAGGTCTCCCAGGAGCCTTCTTTTCTCCAGGCTGGACAATCCCATTTGTCTCAGCCTGGCTCCATATGAGAGCTGCTCTTTCACTCTGCTCATCTTGGTGGCCTTCTCTGGACTCAGTCCAGCAGATCGAGTGATCACTGGACCTTTACCCCTTCTGCAATGGTGTTATCACAAAACCGCTTGAACTCCATCTGTTCCTTCATGCACTCTAATCAATAGACATGGGCAGCTGGAGGTTCTCTGAGGAGATCTTTGGAGAAGAACAGTAAAAACAGAATGTTCTTTGCAGCTGAACATGTGCATTCACATGTGCAAGGTGTCCCAATTTCCTCCACTGCAATTTGGAAGAGCCATTCATTTTTTTTCCCGAATCATTTGAATTCTAATTGTGTCTTCCAAAATATTTGCAAGATTCCTAACTTTTATCATTCTATAGATAATCTTTCAAAGGATTTAGGAGAAACTGCCCCTAAGGTGGAGAACTGATGGCATTTAACATGTAATCTCATTTACTGCTAGGCATTAATTGTTATGGATCTTTTTAATCCAAGTTTTTTCATCCAAACCCAGAAAAGAACAGTAACAGCTGTCTATGAGGATCTCCCTCTACCCTGGATAATTTCTGCTTTCAGGAAAGTGCTACGTCAATCACTGTTAAAATTTATTCTCTGATTAAATTCTTAGTCCAGCTGAGGGTTTCCCTTTGGTCGAAACCTTTTGTCAAAAGGAAATTGAATCAGGCTTTACCAGTTTGTTCCTTCTCTTACTTCTTAACACTTTATTATGTTATATGGTGTTTTTATTTTTCAGTAATTAGTTTTCAAATTCTTCTGCTTTTTTCAGTAAAGCTGGTTAGCAGAGAACTCCCCACGCTCCAAACTCCATCCTTTCCAATGAGAAATCACATTCCCACCCAGCCCCATCTTTTTGATGTCCCCAGTTTTCCATGGAAAAGAGGGTCAAAGACTGTTCAGAGTCTTCTGGAACAGCTTCTCAAGAACACTGAGCTGTTTCAGGATTTGAATGTATTTCACTGAGGGACATCAGTCATGTCTGTAATTTCCATATTTCAAAGCAGTAGTAGATACCTTAATGGGTGAATATAGAGGTCAAGAAAAATGCTCTGAACAAGTCCAACATTTTTCAAGAAAAATGCTCTCAACATGTGCAACATTTTTCCGGGTGCTTTTTATGTAAGCATTACATATTCATGCTCTCTGGTTTTTTCAAGCTTTCTGAATTGGCAACACCTAAAAAAATCTGCTATTCATCCATGGCTATTTCAGTGACGACAACACAATAGCCATGGGTTTGTCACCCCAATTAAATTCCCCTGTTCCCCTGAGGTGCACACAGATGTTCCAAACCATCCCCATGGTGTGGTTCTAAGGAGGGGCTCATTCTATAAATAATCCGTCACAGGAATCACACCCCGCTCTCTCCCCTTGTCAGGTTGGTTGTGTCACCTTGGGAGAGTCTCTTCTGGTAAAGCATTCCAGGCTCGTTAGTAATGCTCGGGCTTGACACCCACCAGGAAATGAGCAGGGCTGGCATCCTGCCTCAGGCGGTGCCGTTAGGAGAGGAAGGATGGGGAAGGGGAGAGAGGGACTCAGACCAAGCTCTTTCAAATGTAAAGAATCACTATCCTCCACATCCCAGCATCCTCGCAACCAACTTCATGGAATTATGGAATCATACTTCGGCCATAGTTTGCTCCCTCCATACCTTAAAGCCCATCTTGTTTCACCCCAGTTCCACTATCCCAGGTTGCTCCAATCCCCGTCCAACCTGGCCTTGGACACTTCCAGGCTGTGGGACAGGGCAGCCACAGCTGCTCTGGGCACCCTGTGCCACAGCCTCCCAACCCTCTGAATTTTTCCCTATTATCTCATCTCTATCACTTTGAAGCCATTCCCCCTTGTCCTGGCACTCCAGGCCCTTGGAAATAGTCTTTCCATCTTTCTTGTTGGCTCCCTTCAGGTTCTGGAAGGCCACAGGGTCACCCCAAAGCTTCTCTTCTCCAGACTGAATAACCTCAAATCTCCCAGCAGAGCTGCTCTGTCCCTCTGATCATCCTGGTGCCTCCTCTGGACTCTCTCTCCTGTGCTGGGACCCCCAAGCTGCAGGCAGCTCTGCAGGTGGGGCCTCACCTGAGCGGGGCAGACTCACACCAAATCTCTTTATTGTCACAACTCACCAGCTGGACAATGGAAGGGAAGAATTTCTGTGGGGTTTTTGCAGGTATTTGTTCCTCTTGCACTCCCTGAGCTTTCTGTGCACCCACCTGGAGCCACCTGGCCATGAGCCACCTGCACTCTCTGGGGCTGCGTGGCCACATGAACGCTGTGCCAAGCAAAGCACTGAGCTGTCCCCCTCAGCAGGACTTGTCACCTGCAATCCAGCCCAGAGCAAGGCCCAGCTCCCTCTGTTATATACAAAAATAATGCCCTGTCTCTTCCCCATTCTTAAATCCTTGTTGTCTTTCTGGATTCCAGACTCAATCAAGTGATGCTCTGGTATTTTGTGCATGAGAGGGCTTAGAAAAGAGCAGAATATTACAAATAACAGGCGTGGTAAAATAGTATTAGAACAGAATGGAAGGTCAGAGGAGAGTCAGTGAAAGGAAGGGGCAGCCAGTGAGGCAATGAGTAAATTGGTAGTAGCTCCTCAAGCTTTGTTTCTACTCACAGACCCGTCCTTGTCTCTTTTATTCACATTAATGGTCACGATATTGAACATTGCAGAGTTTTCAGAATTAAGGATGCACATAAACGACAGGACAAGGGGGAATGGCTTCCCAGTGCCAGAGGGCAGGGTTGGGTGGGATATTGGGAAGGAATTGTTCCCTGGGAGGATGGGATAGGGGTGGGATGGAATTCCCAGAGCAGCTGGGGCTGCCCCTGGATCCCTGGAAGTGCCCAAGGCCAGGCTGGACATTGGGGCTTGGAGCAGCCTGGGACAGTGGGAGGTTCCCCATGGCAGGGGGTGAGACTGGATGAGCTTTAAGGTCCTTTCCAATCCAAACCATTCTGGGACACCTGGCTATAACTAAACTATATCTGTTACTATAAATATAAATGTAAATCTCAATATCAACATCAAATAAATATAGATATAAATATACATTTTAAAAATATAAATATAAATATAAATATAAATATAAATATAAATATAAATATAAAATTTTGTGTATATATATGTATATATATAAAATATATATCTTTCTTATGAGGAAAAGGATACAGATCTCTATAAATATCAGCAATAATTGGGGTTTTTCCTAAAACATGTAATACTGGAATCCCTGTACCTTGGCACATTTATATTTCTATATATTATTTTCTGTATTAACATATATATTATTTGCTATATAAATATCTAGAGAATGGTTAAACTCCTCCTTTTTTTCTGTACTACCTGGAGGTTTTAAGCCATTCCTGGCCATGCCTAATAGACTTGTTATGAGGGATTTTTTAGGATACTAAAAGAGGGGACCAAGCACTCCCCTGGCAGAGGGATGTGGTGATGCACAGAGCTCAACTCTCCGTGCCCCAACTCCCTGTATCCCAAACTCCTCTGGGAAGCAACCTGGAATCACACATTTCTAACAGTAATTGGATATATATTCATTTTAGGCCGTAATTTTGCAGACATTAAAATATTCAGATTTAATTAGGAACTCTAGAATTAAGGCCGTGACCCTTGTCCTTCTAAAGGAACATTTGGTGAATCTGCAGAGAATTCACCAAAATATCCGAGTTCCCTCATTACAAAGCACCAGGGATTTCCTGCTCCCAGTCAGGAATTCCTACCAGGAGTTCTCATGCTCTAAATCAAAGCTGGATTTCTTGAGCAGTGCAGTGGGGAAAGGGGAATATTTTCACCTCCACCTGCACTTAAAACTTGGCTCTGGGCAGGAATCCTCGTGCAGATTTCTATTCATGAGCTCAGACAAAAACAGCCTAAATCTTACCAAGACAGGGTAAATTAATTGAAATTAATATAATTTTATTAATATTAAAAACTCCGAAGTGTTTTTGAGCCCATGTAACTTAAAGCAATGTTTAGCTCCAGTGCTTCCCCTCTAATTCAGAATTAAAACAGCCTTAATTGCCTTTAATTTAAAACTAATTTCAGTTAAGCTGCTGGTTGTGTGAACAAAGGCATTTTATATGTTGGCACCAATGCACTTAAAATGTCTCTAGTAATTTGAATGAATGAATGAATGAACTCTTGGAGAGTTCTGTAAGTCACTGGGACTTCACGTCCTACGTGTCCCATTTATTCCATAAAATGAAATTATAAACCTTTGAGTAACCACTACCATAAAACTGCTTTTCCATATAAAGACCAAGTAATTTCAGCTCGATTAAAAAAAAAAAAAAAAATTGAAATTTTAGGTGATTAAATGCCATCTAGATTTTAAATTCAGAGACACATCCAAAGCTAATTTTCATGTTAGAAGAAATATCATTTCAGAGACTGGAGCACTCCAGATCCTCTGTCATTTCATTGCCATTGAAAATGTCATTTTTACCCACTTTTTCATAAGTTAAAAAATACACAATTGGAAAATATTGTAAAATTCTCAAAAATATTTTTAATTAAATTTATATTAATTATATTTTATTTTAAAATATTTTTAGCTTGATTATTTTCTATTAACAATTATGATTTGGATTCCTCCCCCTGCCTTTTTATGATTTCAAAACTCAACTGAGGAATGTAGATGAGTCGTTTTAAAAGTAAATATTAACATCTCATTCATCTTTTTTCAGAAAACGAAATTAACTTTGTGTGCTAAAAACAAATGTTGCAATTTATATTTTGGCTTTTGCTACATGAAATTTGATCTGCTCAGCTTTGGCAATTCCCTCTCTACTTATATTCAATAAATCTGAAAAATAAATGTTGTCCTCTCTGTTATTTTCTTCTTTTAGCTGATGAGTAAAAGTGCTAAAAATCAGCAAGACCGTGAGCAAGATCAGCCCGTCACTCCAAAGGGATTTGGAGTTTTTCACGTGTCACAAATTCTGGATAGATTTAATTATCAATATTGTTTGAAGTGATTAGATGGGAATAAAACCCGTTTTCTTTTTCATTTTAGTGGTCATCATTTAATTTGCAAAATCTGTTCAACTGTACAACAACATACAGAGTTTCTCTAATAAAAAAGGAAATTAGATCATTCTTTAATTAAATAATTAACTAAATTCAACTTACCAGAAAAGCAGCACAATGCAATGATAACACACAAGACCTTCATCTTAGATCGGGATAAGTTTGTTGTCCAATCCATCCTCTTTTTTTCTTACAAGATTAGAATTTTCTAACAAGATGAGAAATTTTCCCAGATTCCCTTCAGGATCTGCAGCTCTGGGCAGCACAGGAGTGACCCTCACACAGGAGGGCACAAGATGAGTGTGATGGTCAAGGGGGAAATGCTCTTAAACTCCAGCCCCTTGCATAATGCCAGCCCTCGCTGGAGGTTTGGGCCACACCTGTACCTGCCAGCCCGAGGATTTTCCAATTAGAACCTGGCACTTTCCCTCTAGGGAAGGTAAATAAGAAACTCTCTGCTTGAAAAGGTCAGCGAGAGTGAATCTGAGCATGAAATGAGCAGGAATGGGGACAGGTCTACACCCTTGAAGGCCACAATCACACATTCATCTGGCAGATATTTAAGTTCAGGGTGGACATGGAGACAGGCGTTTGGCTGCGCTTTGAGTTTACATTTCAGCCGCCCAGCTCTGCTCCGAATGACGAGCAAACATTTCCTGATGCTCTCTGTGGGTCGCTGTGAGCAGCAAGAACATGATTGACAAGAAAAGCCCATTGGGCTCATCCTTCCTTCCCAGCACTCATTCCTTGGGATCAAGGCTACGTCCACTGCCAAAAGTGCAAACTGACAGCTTGGCACTGTCTCAGTCATCCCCTGGGATGTCCCCCCTGGAGAACGGACACAGGGGTTCAGGAGAATTTCTCTGAGGGAGTGCCCGGGGTAAACCCATGGATAAAGCAGCAAAATCCAGCAAATCCATGCACTGCTCTTGCAGATCCATGGGGTAGTGGATAAAGTTTAAGGAAGAACTGCCACATCCCTGTATCCACAGGAGAATTTAAAAGGTTTCCAACTATTTTGAGCCATCACCGATATTAAAGACTTTGATGCTTTTCCTCTTTAATTCTTTATCAGGATTCATCTACAAAGGATATGAAAATCTACAGGACTCTCTTTGGGTTTGGGTTCTGTGATCCCTGAAGATCTGTCCCTGTTGTATTTCCAGAATCCTCTTCCCTTTCCTCTCACACCTCTTCCAAACCCAACATTTCGTGTTCAAAGTGAGCCCAGGAAAAAGAAATAAATTCTTGCTTGCATTTTCCCTCACTTTTTATTTAATTCGCACCAAACCCTGTGCTCAGGAAAGGCCCAAAACCTTTTTAATCCCTGATGAAGAGGCTTCATCACCAGCTCAGTTCTAGGTTTAGAGGGACAGTTTTCCAACAGATGCCTGAAGAAAAGTAAATGTTTGTCTGGATGACTTGGAAATGCTCTGGAAACCAATTCTAATTCACTGAGCTGGAGGTTTTTATCAGTATTAATTAAATGTTTAGCTTGATTGGATTGAAAATTTATTTTATATTTGTACAACTTGTAGGGGACAGTTCTGCTTTGAATACCCAAGGGTTTTTTGTAAATGCTGGAGATAATTTATATTAAAAACACCTTTTTCACAGGCAAAGAACCAGTAAACGCTGGCATACACATTAATAACAGAATTAATGTAAATTCAGTTTTCCTAACTGAGGAACTAAATAGATTTTAGAAGCCTGGATTCATCCAAATAAATGTTACTTCTCTGTAAAATTTCTGTGACACAAACACCCTCTTCATTGCTTGGATAACACAGAAAGTTTAAAAGTTCCTCCCAGAGTTGCTGAAATTACCTCAAGCACACCTGACACGATGTGAGGGACTGACGTGCGCCCGTCCTGCCTGGTTGTGCAAGAATTGGGTAAATTGAACATCCTTGACCTTTCCTCAAGTGTTACTAAGGGAGAAACAATTTGTGATTCACGACTCGTTTCTGCCTGGGTCGCCTCTTTGACGTGATCTGTCTTTGGCTTCATCTTCCTGCATTAAAAACGCTGATAAATTGGAGGGGAGGGGGAAAAATCATCCCAACTTTGGAGGTAAATAAACCAGAGGTAAATGAAATAATAAAATTGAAACAGAGGAGCTTTGGGAATGATTCTGGGGGTCTTCAAGGCTAAGCAAAAAGGCACAACCCCTCTGTTTTCACTTGGAGTTTTAAGCACAGCCAGCCCAGTGGACTCAAAATCCTGGATGGAAAAGCTCCACACACACCTGCACCAAGAGGGAGGCCTGATACTGTTAAAAATTAGGATTGAAATTAATTTTTGCAGGCAAAATCTACTCGTGGCAACAAGTTCTACCCCAAACACCTTTGTGCTATAAAGGTGATGGTTGCTACAGGGGATGACGTGAGAGCCCTTCAAACAAAAGCTGCTCTTTCATGATGTCTCTGCAGTCACGTTTATATAATCCAGCATAGTTTCCTTTATCAGAACTGGGTGTTTGCACCTCCTGGCAGGGACACCTGGCTGCACACGCTCCGAATTTCACCCAGCAAATGAAAGTGAAGGGAAAGGCCTGACTGGCTGGGGAGGAATGCAGCACCTTCAGAAAAGCTGTGGGTTAATTTATCATTTCCTTTTCAAACCTGCCATTGGAAGCAGGAATTCACTTCCTTAGGAGAACTTCAGCTCTGGAACGGGGATAATTCCTGCACTTGTGCTGCTGGGGCAAAGGAAAGCTCAGTGGGAATGAAGTAGCTTGAGGAGGAATTCCTAACACCTTTCATTCTTCGCCTGTCCAGTGTCAATGAACGCTCACTTAACTCTGATTGATTTATCAGGTTTTACCAGTTGGTTTTGTAACCAAACACTTCCTTCTGCTGGCATTAACCGAGAACTGCATTTGAAATCCAAACCACCACAGGGCTGTGGAAGGAAGTGATTCCCCCTATTTTATTCTCATTTACTTCTGGATTAGGGCATCATCTCAGTTTACTGCTGCTGTCTGAACAGAAATCCTCTCAGCAGCTGCTCTGCCAGGTGCACCCCAAACCCACCTGTGACGCAGGTGGCTCCCTAAAATTAGAGCATGAACCAACGTTGAAAGCTAAAAGGAAAATTTGGACAATATTTCCTGTGAGTGGCTGCTCAGACAAAAGCCTTCGGCTGTCAAAGGGCAGAAATGTGCAGACAAGTCTCTGATTTTGGCCCTGCAGCCCAAAGTCGTGCCCTGAATGACCCCAACATCCCTTGGTCTGCACAGGTGAATCCAGAGGCTGCAATGGAGAACTGAAAGAATTCCACAGCCCAGGGAGACTTTCTGAGGAGTAACCAGACACAGATAATGCACCACAGGAGAGAAGTTTCCAGAAAATCATGCGAGATCTCCCTGGTTTAAGGGGTATGAACACATTTTGGGTGACACTGGGAGAGGAAAGAACACACTTCTGAAGGAAGACAATGTTCACAGATTCCCAGGATAGGTTGGGTTGGAAGAATCCTTAAAGATCATCTCATTCCTCCCCCTGCCATGGGCAGCAACACCTTCTACTAGAAGGATGATGATCTGCCCCCAAATAAACAGATTCAAACACTCAATAAAATAAAAGAATCAGCTGATTACTATTAATAAATCCACAAAAGCCCTCACCTGCCGCGATGCTGCGCAGCCAGGCCACGATGTCCACCCTGGAGGTGTCCCTGGAGCTCGGTGGCCTCTTGCACTCAGTGGGTCTGGGCAGCCCCCTGGGGCCAAGGAATGAGGGGGTCCCCGCAGGATCCCCCGTGTGCCCCGTGTCGGGTGCCACCAGACCTGGCAGTGCCCCAAGGGCGGCTGTGGAAGGGTCCCAAGTCCTGCTCCTCCTGCGCTGGAGACCCCGGGCTCTGGCACGGATGGAGATGTGCAGGGCTGGAAGGGGAGGACGTCCTTCAGCGTTGGGGGCTGCAGCAGGGGAAGGCTGTGGAGGGTCCCCATTGTCACCCTCGTGGCGGAGGGACAGCGATGCCTGTGCCCTTTGTGGCATGGGGGGCTTTGGGCCGTGGCCCGAGGGCTCTGTGGGCACCAGTGAGGGCTTGAGGAGCTGTGGGGCCAACTCATCCACGGTGCTTTGCCCAAGCAGAGGGGAGCTGGGCAGAAATCTGTCACCCAGGGCAGTCCCTGTGCCCGTTCCAGACCCGCAGCTCCCCTCTGACGCTGTCCCAAGTGCCAGCAAAGGGTGTTTGGGCTCTGGCAGCTTCACCCCGATCGCTGCCAGGTTCTTCATGCCAGGCACCAACCTCCCGAGACCTGCTGGGGAAACAGAGAGGGCTCAAAGCTCAGCAGAAATTAAGAATTAGGAATCTGAGGAGAAGACTTTAATTATTTTTTTTTCAGTTAATTTATTGTTTAATTAATTTAATTAATTACAAAGGGTGCTGGGCACTGCCCAGGCTCCCCAGGGAATGGGCCCGGCCCCGAGGCTGCCAGAGCTGCAGGAGCGTTTGGACAGCGCTCTCAGGGATGCCCAGGCTGGGGTTGTTGGGGTGTCTGTGCAGGGTTGGACTGGATGATCCCTGAGGGTCCCTTCCATCTCAGGATATCCTGGGGTTCTTGGTGATTTTGGAATTTTTGGTGAGATTTGAGCGTGTTGCTTTTTCTTTTGGGATCTTCTATCTGCACCAGGTCTCCTGATCCATCTGCTCCAAACACAGCCATTGGGTGTAGCAGAGCCAAGACTGTTCCAGCCAGGGACTGGAATCCCTCTCGCCCAAGGAATCCCTCAGGATCAGGAGTGGGAAGCACAGTGGAGGGAGCATCTCCTCCTCAGCCCCACAGGAGGCAGAGGCTTCTCTTCAATAATCCCAATATTTATAGAATCATAGAAAGAATTGGGTGGCAAGGGACCCTAAAGCTCATCCAGTCCCACCCCTGCCATGGGCAGGGACACCTTCCACTGTCCCTGATTGCTCCAAGCCCCGTCCAACCTGTCTGGGTTTAAACTTTTTTTGTTTTGTTTTATAACCTCATGTAAAGAGTTTCTGTTTTGGTTTTTTCTTTCCACTCTGAATTTCCACCTCATGACTGTTGCTTTAGTCACCTAATTCTAGCATCTTAAGACGTCAGATATTGCTAGGACCTTTATGTGATGGAAATTTGGAGGGGTTGGGGCTTTAAAAATGCAATGAAACCTTTTTTCTAGGAGTTATTTCCTACACCACAATAATTTTTATATTCTTGTATTCTGAGACTCAGCTGCAGTTTTACCCCTGAGTGCTGAAGCATCAGGACAGGTTTATGTGGGAGGAAATTTCAGGCAATTTTTTTCTTGTGCTCAACTCTCAAACATCAGATATTTGCAGTCAGGGATAAAGAAATACCTGCAGGTAACGGGTTTGGGGTTTGTGCTTATCCAAAGAATGGAATTTGGGCACAATCCCAGCAAGTGTTAAAAAAGTCTCTCCCTGAACTCTTCCTAGAAAGAACTTGGGCCTTCCTGTGGCCTAATCCAGGTAAATTCATGGAATCATGGAACAGTTTGGGTGGGAAGAGACCTTAAATCCCATCCCACCCCTGCCATGGGCAGGGACACCTCCCACTGTCCCAGGCTGCTCCAAGCCCCAATGTCCAGCCTGGCCTTGGGCACTGCCAGGGATCCAGGGGCAGCCCCAGCTGCTCTGGGCACCCTGTGCCAGGGCCTGCCCACCCTGCCAGGGAACACTTCCTGCCCAATATCTCACCTAAATTTCCCCTTTTTTCAGTTTGAAAGAGATTTGAAGGATTCAGGTCTCCTTCCCTGGGTACCCAGAGGGAAAATCAGCAAGGACAACTTCCAGTTCCAAAGGATCCAGTGTCAGTCTGTGATCAGGCTGTGACAGACTGTGTCAGTCCCCACTTGTTCAGCCTCTCCCTGACCCTTTTACAGCTTTGAAAACACACAGCAAACCTCCCCTCCCACCATGGGGAATATGCTCAACTCTTGACTATTTGGGGTTTTTTTTCTCTCTTTTTCACCCCCAAAATAATCCACGATGATTAGAAAGTGTTTCATCACCTTTTGCCTTGACTTCCTGCCTCTGCACCGTGTGCACGTGCAGGTACAGATATTTTTCAGGAATTTTTGAATGCACTCTGCTACTATTAATCCCAGCTTAAAAATATTTAGGCATAGATTTGATACATAAATATACATCCACAATTCTCTTCAAAAATAAATCTTCACCTCCCACCCTAATTTAAATTTCACAATTCCCCTGGAGCATTCCATGGAATAATTCCCACCAGGTCCATCCTACCTGTTGTTGTGCACGTGCTGAAATAAAATGCCAGGAATATGAATATATTTGGTGTCAAATATTGCCCAGAGCAACTTTTCCAAGCCATGTTGTTGCCTTGAGACTCCTTGTCCAAGTGAGAGGTTGCTCCGAGCTCCTCACAACTCTGCTCCCTCCGCAAGCAAATTCCAAATGTTATGGAAGTCACTCAGGTAATGCAGGCTGGGGTTGGTTGGCTGAGCAGCTGACACACCTTAAACCCTCCTTAGTTTAGGAAGTTGTTGTTACTGGGCCAAACTGGGGGCCCAGTGGGCTGAACTACAGGCACAGAAATGCACTTTGGGTTGGGAATCCATTTCAAACCCTCAGGAGCACCTGGATAAGGCTTTGTTTGGGCAAATTTTGGGTGTAAAAATGGGGTTGTGGCAACACTAATGGAAAAGCATTTGGATTTTAAATCAGTCAGTGAATAATGGGGTTAATGGGAGGAATTTTGGGCAATGAGTTGGTCTCCAACAGCAGCATTACCATTACTGACCATGAGAAAACGTGTTGGTGACACAAAATGACTGTGGGAGAAGAGCCAGGCAGTCACTCAGGGGGTTCCTCCCCGCAAAAACCTCTCCCAGAGCACGTGGACATGACTTGGCTTTGCAGGAACAATCCCTCACACCACTTTTTCCCCAAATAAAGGCGATTGCTAATTAAAAAAATTATTCCTGTGTGATTTTGTGATTAAAATCCAACTCAAGCAGACTTGAGACAGGAATGTGCTGACCCTGGGATTCTGGAGGAGATTGGGATGCTCACCACCTCCTCTCCTGCTCCATTCAGACCCCAGGGGGATGAACTGGGATGAGTTTCACAAAAGGAGCTGCTTTTCTTCCTGATTTCCAGCCTTGCAATGAACCCACTGGGCTGTGACTCCCTCTGGTCCTGCTCCAGGGGATGTTCAGGTACCTGAATGCCCCAGCAGTGCCTGGAGATGTTCAAATGTGTCCTTTGGGGACCACAATGAGCTCACTGATCTCACTTCACACCCAAGTGACGCAGTTAAACACAAACCTTAAACCTGATCACGTCCCTGCTGCCCTAATTAGGCAGAGATTTTGCAAAGGCAGCTTTTTCAGAGAGAAGAAATTAAATTATAGCTGGGAAATGTTCAGTGTTTGTTTGCAGAAAGAAAAACACATAGGTTATCATGGAATGCTTTGGGTGGGAAAGGACACCAAAGTCACCCAGTGCCACCCCTGCCATGGGCAGGGACACCTCCCACTGTCCCAGGCTGCTCCCAGCCCCAATGTCCAGCCTGGCCTTGGGCACTGCCAGGGATCCAGGGGCAGCCCCAGCTGCTCTGTGCCAGTCCTTCAGCACCTCACAGCCAACAATTCCTTCCCCATATCCCATCTAAATCTCCCCTTCTTCACCTTAAATCCACTCCCCTTTCCCGATCAAGTTATCGAATATTTAATATTTGACATGGGAAGGATTTGCTGTCTGCAGCTCGTTCAGTGCCAGCCTGGGCCGTTCTCTGGGCACATCCTGGCTTTGTCCCCGTGTCCCTGCCCTGTGCCTGCCCTGCTCGGCCAAACCAAACGGGGTCTCACCTTGCACATCCTGTGGGCCACTAGAGGCCATCCTAAACCTCAGAAAACAAAGCAGCAAAACATGTGGGAGTAAAAGACACCATCAATCATAAAAGATTAATCAAAGTTCAGATATTTTCACAGCTGAGCCAGCAGTTTATTTCAGGATTGGTTGTTCTGTGCTTGCACCCTCATGAGTTTGGTGGGGATTTTCCTGCTGGATTTGCTGCTGATGGAGCAGCTCTCTGCAAGGAAAGGCTGAGGGAATTGGGATTGTTCAGCCTAGAGAAAAGAAGCTTTGGGGTGACCTCATTGTGGCGTTCCAAGACCTGAAAGGAGCCTGCAGGAAAGATGGAAAGAGAGAGGGACTAAAGGGCCTGGAGTGCCAGGAGCCAGGGAATGGCTTCCCAGTGCCAGAGGGCAGGGCTGGATGGGATCTTGGGAAGGAATTGTTCCCTGGGAGGGTGGTGAGGCCCTGGCACAGGGTGCCCAGAGCAGCTGGGGCTGCCCCTGGATCCCTGGCAGTGCCCAAGGCCAGGCTGGACATTGGGGCTGGGAGCAGCCTGGGACAGTGGGAAGTGTCCCTGCCCTGCCCCAGCCTGAGCTCCCTTTACTGGGATAATTCAACAGCACCTCAGTTCCACCTGGTATTGTTGTAGTTTCACAGCAGAGCATTGAAATCCTTTCCCTCTGAGCATTCCCTTCTGTCTCTCTGTTTAACTACAGATTAAATTCCTTATTGAATCCATTCCTGCTCGTGGAGGTTGCCAAGGGGTAAAGACTGAAGTCACACAGAGCAATTTGGGGTGTGAGGGAGGAGAAGGGAAAGCCAACAAGGTACAGAGCTCCCAGGTCTTCCCTCCTTAGCAACATGGAAACACAGAAACCTTTGTGGGAGAAGTGCAGGGAGAGGTTGGCTCTTGTCACCACGCAGCAGGAAAACACAAAGTGTTGGGGCTTTGTTGGAGCAATTCAGAATGAAAGGGGAAAACATTTACCAGAAGGAAAAAGCAACAAGGAACAGAGGCTCAATCAGCTGTGCTGGGCTTATAATGAGGTTTTGTGGTGTATTTTACATCCAGTTTCTACAGGTTTAACTAAAAATGGTCACCACGATGTAAGAAGGATCCAAAGCTGTTGGAGAGTGTCCAAAGGAGGGACACGGAGCTGGGGAAGGTCTGAGGAGCGGCTGAGGGCACTTGGCTCGTTCAGCTGCAGCAGAGGAGACTGAGGGGAGGCTCCTGGGGGCTGCAGCTCCTCCCGAGGGGAGGCGGAGGGGCAGGGGCTGAGCTCTGCTCTGGGACAGGGACAGGAGCCCAGGGAACGGCTGGAGCTGGGTCAGGGCTGGCCATGGAGCTCAGGGAAAGGTTCTTCCCCCCGAGGCTGCTGGGCACTGCCCAGGCTCCCCAGGGAATGGGCCCGGCCCCGAGGCTGCCAGAGCTGCAGGAGCGTTTGGACAGCGCTCTCAGGGATGCCCAGGCTGGGGTTGTTGGGGTGTCTGTGCAGGGCCAGGGGCTGCACTGATCATCCCTGAGGGTCCCTTCCAGCTCAGGATATTCCATGGTTCTATGATTCTATGAAAATTCAAGGGACCTGGCAAACCCCGTGTTTAGCTCGTGCAAGGAGAGCTTGGTTCTTGCTCTCCCCAAAGCCCAGCTGGTGCAGTGGCAGGTCCAGGTCAGCTGGGGACAAGGCAAAGCACGGCCCTGGTGACCATCCCTGGGCCAAAGCCCAGCCTTGAGCATGTCAGTATTTTAATTCAATGAGGCTTCAATCCCTCCCTAATTAAACACCTAAACATCTTTCCAGTGCTCTACTAAAGACATCTGTTTAAAATTAGGATCCTAGTGGTGATTTTATAACTGATTAGGACCATATGATCATAGTATGGCCTGGGCTGGGAGGGATATTAAAGACCACCAAGTCCCACCCCCTGTCATGGGCAGGGACACCTTCCACTGCCCCAGGCTGCTCCAAGCCCCAATGTCCAGCCTGGCCTTGGACACTGCCAGGGATCCAGGGGCAGCCCCAGCTGCTCTGGGCACCCTGTGCCAGGGCCTGCCCACCCTCACAGGGAACAATTCCTTCCCAGTATCCCATCTAACCCTACTCTGTCAGTTTGAAGCCATTCACCCTTGTCCTGTCCCTCTGTCCCTTGTCCCAAGTTCCTCTCCATGTTTCTTGTAGCTCCCTTTAGGCACTGGGATGCCACAATTGGGTCACCCCAGAGCTTCTTTTCTCCAGGCTGAACCTTCCCATTTCTCCCAACCTCTCCTCACAGCAGAGCTGCTCCATCCCTCTGAACATCCTGGTGGCCTCCTCTGGATTTGTTCCAGTTAAGCAGAAGCGAGAAAGTCGGACTCAGAGAGCAGTGACAATTCCCACAGTGGGGGAGTTCCCCTCAGTGCATCCAACCCAGTGATTCCTTCACTCATGGAAAACAGGCGGTCAGAATTGATTGGAAAAAGCTCTTCATTCCACTCAACTCCTGTAGTACGGAGCTGGTGGGATGAATTAGAGCTTTAAATACCACCCTGAGCCTGGCTCTGCACAGCCCCTGCAGGCACAGAGCCAAGGGACAGATTGGGTGACACACGCTGCCGTTGAACAGGCTGATTTTCACACCACCCCCTGCAACCAGCTCCATGTTTGAAGAGGATTTTTCCAGCATTTTGTGGAATAAATAAAGGTCTGAGTGAATTTGTTTGGAGAAAAATATAATGGGGAGAGCAAAGGTTTGTTTACTTGAAGAAGCTCAATGGAAAATACAGCATTTGTGGGGGAGGTTGGGTTATGTGCCATCTTCAATTCTTAAATCTTTAATTCTTTTTATTCATTTCATATCAAAAAACCTCTCATATGGAGGCTTCTCCCCACCAGCAGTTTTGTTCCTGATTGAATCATTACCCTTGACATCTTTTGTGTAGAACATTAAATGAATCTTTTTGCCATCATCTGGAATAATTAAACTAAGGACACTTTGTCTAATGAGTTGTAACAGCACAGTTCAAAGGGAGTCTTTCTTTTGTGACATCATCGAATTAGCTGGATCCTTGCAGTCTGTTCCAATGAAATATAACATGCCAGCCTGTGGGAGCTGATAGACCCCAGGGTTATTCCAGACCTGACAAAGACACACAAAAATTCAGCTCTGCTCGGCAGGTCACAAGAAGGCCGTGATCCCTCAGCTGATGAGGTCACTTGTGGGAGGTTCACCAAGGCCATGGGCCAGCTCGTGGCCTTGGGTCACACCAGCCCCCTGCAGCTCCAGGCTGGGGGAAGAGGGGCTGGAAAGCTGGAAAATGTCCTGGGAGAGCTGGTGACAGTGACTCAGCTTGGGCTGGGTGGTCAGGGCCAACAGTACCTGAAATAACTGAGTTCAAAGGAGCAGAGTGTCCCTAATGTGGGAATGATCCAAGAAAGAAGCAGGAAATGTCTTAAAGGACTCTGCAGGTTCTTGGTGTTGTTTACTCAGGGGATAAAAGCACCATCAAAGGATGTTTGTTCCCTTCTGGTTGAACATCAATCTGCCTTGTATCACATTTCTCTGAGACTGTGCTCATACAAAGAGAAATAAGTCCAAGCAAATCTCTGCCCTGAGAGCTGCCAGCTGCATTTCTTGTCTCAGACAGCAAAGATTGAGAAAAAGTTGGAGTTAAAACCTCCCATTTCTGTATTACCCTTTCGTTTGGCTTCTTGTATGAACTTAATTTGAAATTAGTCATGATGAGGCCAGGACACGACGCTGGGTGCTTGTCCTGCTGACTGGAAAAGTAGAACCCAAAACCTGCAAGGAAGGCAGTTCCCCTTCAACTTAATTCCACTTTCAATATCAAGAAAGTTGGGGGGGTTTTTTACATCTGGAATCAAAGGACAGGATTTACTGATTTTTTTTTTTCTTAGTTTTAAGGAAATCTGTGGATTGCACAGCTCTTAATCTCACTGCCACCCGAAACAACTGGCCAGTTCTGCAAACAAAACTAAATATTTCTACAAGGAAAAGTTTGTGTTGGCCCCGTGTGGCCCTTCAGGGATGGAAAGGACCCATCAGGAAACAGCGACATTCTGAACTCAAATATTTGTCTTGCCTTAAGCCTCCAGTGGATCTTGTCATTACATCTTTGTCCTGGCTGAGATTTAGGGATGGGGAGGCCCCAGGGAAGGAGCTGCTCCAGCAGATTTGGAAGTAAATGAGAAGGAATCCATCTCCACGCTGCTGATAACGAATTATCTGAGGCTTTTCTTGCCTCAGCCAAGGGCCAGCTCAGCAGAGACCCCCCCAGCTGTGCTGGGAAATGCAGGTGGACAGAAGAAATCCAGAGCCCTTTCCAGCCAATTAAACCCTTGAGGTCAGCACGGAAAGAATCCAAAATCACAACGAGCTGTGCTGATGTCACCAGCTCAGCAATGCAGATAAATGATGATATTTTACCTGAGCACGTTTAGAGCCAGTAAGGACCAATTTAGCTGGAGGCAAAGACTGTTCCTGCAACTCCTGTGGGCCATGGCTGTGCACTCATGGATGTGCTTCCCAGGGCCTGTGCCTCTGACTGTGCTCATTCCCTTCCTTTCCCAGTACATTCTGTGCTGGGATCAGCTCTGCAGTGAGGAGAAGTATTTAAAACCTCCCTGCAGTGTGAAATTCCTACACAGATATAGAATTATTGCACAGGGAGCGAACGTGAATAATCATGGCAGTGATGCAGATACAAGGAATGCACCTGCTGCCCTTCTCTCCTGGGAGAAGATCCAAGTTTTCCTGTGGAGTTTGGGATATTTTGGAGAGGAACGAAACAGCTTTGATTCCGTCCCTGTGCTCCACTCCAGTGAATCCCCACTTGGAGCACCAGCGCCAGCCCTGTGTTCCCCAACAGAGGAGGGACAGGGAGCTGCTGGAGAGAGTCCAGAGGAGAGGATTGGAGTGATGGAGCACCTGGCCATAAGGAAACACTGAGGGAATTGGGATGGTTCAGCCTGGAGAGGAGAAGGCTCCAGGGAGAGCTCCGAGCCCCTTGCAGGGCCTAAAGGGGCTCCAGGAGAGCTGCAGAGGAACTGGGGACAAGGCCTGGAGGGCCAGGAGCCAGGGAATGGCTTCCCAGTGCCAGAGGGCAGGGCTGGATGGGATCTTGGGCAGGAATTGTTCCCTGGGAGGGTGGGCAGGCCCTGGCACAGGGTGCCCAGAGCAGCTGGGGCTGCCCCTGGATCCCTGGCAGTGCCCAAGGCCGGGCTGGACATTGGGGCTTGGAGCAGCCTGGGACAGTGGGAGGTGTCCCTGCCCATGGCAGGGGTGGCAATGGATGACCTCTCAGTTCCTTTCCAATCCAAACCATTCCGGGATTCTCCTCAAACAAGGGGATGAGCCCACATCTCTCAATGTTGGGGCAAATGAGCACTGGGCTGTTCGTGAAGGGAAGGGGAATAAATGCAGCAGGGCAGGGATTGTCCACGGAACAGGCTGGAACTGCCCATGGCACAGGCTGGGGTTGCCCATGGAACCCACTGGGATTGCCCATGGCACAGGCAGGGATTTCCCATGGCACAGGCTGGGGTTGCCCATGGCACAGGCCAGGATTCCAGGATCTGACTCCCGTGCAGATGCGGCTCCCAGAGCCTGTGCTGGGGCAGCAGCGTTGGCAGAGCAGCCCAGGAGCGGGACTGGCTTTGCCTCTCTCGGCAGTGGAGAATTTGGCACAGCCCCAAACTGGGGAATTTTCTTCCTTAACGCTCCAGTGACCATCCCGAGGTCACGGGAGTTAAGTGACCAATTCACAGCCAATTATGAAGAGATTTAACTGCAAAGAAGCCTCCGGAAGGATTGGGAATCTTTTGTTACCTGGCTTCTTACTAAGCTCTGGTTCTGGGCTCAGGTGAACGCGTTCCAGGTGGAACAGCTCTGGGAAAAGCACGGCAGAGGCCAGCAGGCTCGGCTGGCTGGGAATTGTCCTTTCCCTTTGTCAGTGGATCCCCTCCCTTTGCCTGGGGAGATAAATTAATTTTAAAAAGAACTCGAGCATCCCTTTGGTTTCCTTTCTCACCTAAAATCTCCAGCTGGAGCATCTCGGTTCCCCCAGCATCCTCTGGGGGGAAAATACCCCCAATTCCCATTTATGATCCCCCTGGGCACCGTGGATGTGGCAGCAGAACTGCACAGATCCATCGGGATTGACACCCAGAAAACATTCCTGCAGCGGGAGGGGAGAGGAGGTGTCTGAGGGACTTTCTTGGAAATGTCACTGAAGGCAAAGGACCTTCAAGGCTCCTCCAGCTCTGCTCCAGGTCCCAGAAATGCTGTCAAGGATTCCCAGCATGGATCTGGGGACCTCTCTGGATCCACATTTCCACACCTCTGGGAAATAGGGAAAAGCCCTTCCAGTGAAACATCTCAGAGCTGTGCAGGCTGAGGGGCTCTGGTTTCCACATTATTTGACCAGAAAATTTTTATATTCAGAGTTGTTTCAGTCGCAGAGGGTCACTTTGACATAGAGAATAATGAAATAAATCCCTGATTGAGATTCTCATCTCTCCCAGACATCCATGGAAAATTATCCTAAAGCTTCCCAAAAGCACACTTCCATGTCTTTAGGGGATGCACAGGAAGGGCTGAAGTGTTAGGATGGAAATTTGAAGTTTTTTGGTAGAAAGTGCATTCATTTTCTCTTTGAGAAGCTTCTTTTTACAGATAAAAAGCAGTAAAACAGCGAGACAATGCTCTCCCAGAAGAAAGAGAGTGGTGATGTCGAGTGTTGATGCATTATGATGGTTCCTACACATAAATGTATTTTCTCTAAGAGCCTTTACAGCCTTTATTTCACACTAATTACAACAATGAGGATTTTAATAATCTGCTACTCTGATGGCAACCTTGAAATTGCCATTTACAACACTGACTTCAAACAGTGGGAAAAAGCTGCTCCTTGATATTTCCATGCAACTTTTTAGCAAAAACATCTGACCAAAATATAAATATTTCTTTAACCTTCCCCCTCAGATCTCTGCAAACTTGACAGTTATCACCAAACCTTCACAAGTTTACTTCTAAATACTTAAAAAGAATTACAGGTGGGAATATTACTCAAGGCTGAAAGGTTTTAGAGGTAAATTGCTCCTTGATTAAAACCTTGAAGTGCTCCTTTTTTTGGGAGCATTTATTCACACATGGATCAGCCCATCATAACACCCTGAAGCTTTTCCCACATCTTTATATGTAAATTATTATTTTCTGGCCACTTACTGACAGGGGGATTTTGAGGATTAATCATTCCTATGTTTAATTTTAGAATTACTTTTAACTCCTCTATCAGAAAAGCAGCTACAGTGAAACTGCGGAGTTGCATTCAATAGGGATTATTTGCAGGTAACAAATACCTAGAAAATAAATTCTTGGTTTACTGGTTTTTTTAAATGCACATGGACAAAAAACTGGAGAAATTATTATGCTGGAAAGCATTGGGAAAAGAAAAATAATTTGATTGCATAATATTGAAAAATAATTGATTGCCAGTCTGACTAATTAATGGATTAAAGGAAATTATTGAGATAAATCCATTTTTTTACCTGCTGTGTGAACCTTGACTGGAAGTAGCAGCACCAGAAGCCAGAAATGGCTCCTGAGATCCTGTTTTGCCCAGGCCATTCCAAGGGCAGGAATGATGTTGTTGCTGGACCTGGGAGAACACAAAAGTCTTGGGTCTCTGGTTCAGCAGCACCTGCCCAGGAACACAAAAGGATCTCGGATTTGCATTTGTAAAGCAAAAATAATCCCAGGAGTTCCCAAACCACAGATTAGAAGGGCAAGGCTGGGGTGGGATCAGCCTAGAACGAGAAAATAGGAGAGAATCACAGAATTCCAGAATCGTTTAGGTTGGAAGAGCCCTCCAAGGTCATCAAGTTCGAGCTGTGCCACCTGAAAAGGTGGGGACCTTTTCCCCAGCCCAGAGCACTGAGTGCCACATCCAGGAATTCCTTGGGCACCTCCAGGGATGGGCACTCCAAACCTCCCTGGGCAGCTCCTGCCAAGGCCTGAGCACCCTTTCCATGGAGAAATTCCTCCTGATGTCCACCCTGAGCCTGCCCTGGCCCAGCCTGAGGCCGTTCCCTCTCCTCCTGTCCCCCTTCCCTGGGAGCAGAGCCCGATCCCCCCAGCTGCCCCCTCCTGAGCCCACCCAGCTCCCTCAGCAGCCCCTCACGTCCCAAGGTTCCTCCAGACATTCCGTGAACATGGCCCTGGATATTTAGGATGCAGAATTGATGTTCAATTCTCCATTGACCTCTGAAAAAACCCCAGTGCTGCACTGTGTCTCCACAGGCTCTTCACTGGGAAAAACACCTCCATGGAAAACACACGGGGGGAGTCACAGCACCCAGGTGATGCTCCCAGACACAGCTCCAGCTCTTTTCACTGCAACGATTTTTTGGAAAAGTCACTTGATCTGAAGGCAAGGAGCAGGATGTGCTGCCATCCTCTGTGGGCACCTTCCCCTCACAAGAAATGAGGTGTGAACTTTGCACTAGGACAAATAACCATTTCCTGATGGTTTTGAGGTGCTCTCAAAGCGCTGGCTCTCAAAGCCAGGAAATGTTGGCGGCAGAGCTGTGCCCCGGAATGTTCCCAGCCCAGCTGGGTCAGTGTGAGATGAGGCTCTGCTTTGTCTCACCCAGGACCTGCTGGGTGGGGCCTTTCCCTCCATTCAGCCTGGAAATAATACAGCTAAACCCTAGGCCTCATTAGGAGTCCAAAAGGGCTTTTTTGAAAGAAAATGGCACAAATGCCTGGAGTTCTGTGGGATCACAATCCCACAGAGGAGATTAAGTTTTTTCCAGGTGCATTCCCAACCCTCTTTGTAGAAAGGCCCAGCCTCACCCCAGGCAATGGTTGTGGATGTGTGAGCACCGTGTTGTCCTGGAAGTATGGAACCTAAACCCGGACCTAAAACCTGAGTTTCACTGAAACCTGTGACTCATAAGCCCAGCTCAGCCTCTTGGTTTTCCAAGTGTCACCTCTTTACCTGCTACATCATGGGAAGGGAAGGGAAGGGAAGGGAAGGGAAGGGAAGGGAAGGGAAGGGAAGGGAAGGGAAGGGAAGGGAAGGGAAGGGAAGGGAAGGGAAGGGAAGGGAAGGGAAGGGAAGGGAAGGGAAGGGAAGGGAAGGGAAGGGAAGGGAAGGGAAGGGAAGGGAAGGGAAGGGAAGGGAAGGGCCTCAAGCTGTGCCAGGGAAGGTTCAGGTTGGATATCAGGAAAAATTTCCTCACTGAAAGAGAGGTCAGGCATTGGAATGGGCTGTCCAGGGAAGTGGTGGAGTCACCATCCCTGGAGGAGCTCAAAAAACAAGCAGATGTGGCACTTGGGGACATGGTTTAGAGGAAATGGGATTTGGTCAAAGGCTGGATTTGATGACCTTGGAGGTCTTTTCCAACCTCTGTGATTCTGTGATTCTGTGAAACCCAGCCCAAGACCCCTCCGTGTGTTACAAATATTGAAATTCAAACTCTGCTCTGCCCGTGGTGATTTCCACTGCTCAGCAATCAAAGGTTTGAGAGGGGAATAACGAAGGGGAAGTTTGGGAAGAAAAATGGGAAGGCAAGAGAAGGAAAGAGCAGACAGGGAGATGTTGCAGCTCAGAGCACAGAGGGAAGAGCAACCCTGAGGCATGAAGTTCTACTGGATGCCCCTGCCCTGGGGTGTGGTGAGAAGCTGAGCGAAGGTCAAGCGTTCAGGGATGTGTGTGGATCCTGTACATCCGCATTTCTGGCATTCCATTCCTTACAAAGGCTTTTGTCTCGGGGTAATTAACACCTCCTGATTGGGGCTTTGCTCTGGAAGGTTGGGGGAATTTTCTTCTGAGGGATTCCCTTGGTGGGATTTCCTGTAAGGAACTCCAGGGATGCATTAGCACGGAGTTCTCTGAATTGTGAGTGTGTTAGCAGCCCCCGCCTGAGGATTCGCAGGTGTTTTGTTTATAACACATTCGGGAAGGCCCAGTCTCATCTTAAATTAAAGGTAAAGCAGATTGCCCTTCCTGCACCCAGCTCTTACCTGCTCCAGCAGGGGATATTCCCTGCAGGAAGAGGGAAATCTGTCTTCCCTTTTCCTCTCCAGCAGCAGGAACAGCTCCGGATTTCACAGAGGGGCTCCGAGCAGGAGGGAGGGAGCAGAACTGTGTCGGTGTCATTGCCCCCATGGTTCATGGCCTGGTTTTTAGGCTCCTGTGTCTCCTTGCAGACATCCCCGAGCAGTCTGATCCCTGCAGCCCATTTGTCTCTCTCCAGCCTAGAAATTCCTGCCAAAATGATGCTGCAGGTGATGTGATGTTAATATGAATTATCTTCAACCCAAACTCCCTCCTTGCCTGAGCAGGAAAGAGCACGAACTGCAGAATTTTGGCCTCTGTGTGATGCAAACCTGTGCTGAGCTGTTTGAGGAAGGACAAATCCAGTGATCCCAACACAGCACTGAGCCCCTGCCTACACCAGGTCATTCTTGGTGGGAGAGGAGAGAGAGGCCAACCTTGTAAGGAATGAGAGATAACAGCAAAAATTCTTGGAGAAGGAGCAACACCAGGCTCATGAGGCTGTGAGTCACGGGAGACTCTGTGTGTGTCTGCCACAGGGCTCTGGGGAACCAGATCATTATTGATGACCTAAAGTTTCATAACATTCATTCTTTCTAAAACCTCTTTTGCCCCCTTCTAGGGATCAATCACTACAAAGGCCTGGGAAAGTTAAGTTCATGTTTTTCCAGATGTTGAGGAATAGAAAGGATGCTCCATCCCTAGAAGTTTCCAAGGCCAGGTTGGAAGGGGATTGGAGCACCCTGGTCCAGTGGAAGGTGTCCCTGCCAATGGCAGGGGCTAGAATGAGATGAGCTTTAAGGTCCCTTCCAACCCAAACAGTTCTGTGACTTTACAAAGGGAAAAGGATCATTTTTCCAGGTTAGGTCTGGCAGGAGGACGCTGAGGGTAGGAATGTCCTGTGGAGCTTTGGCACCCCCAGCCTCAGGGAGCTGTTCACTCACTCCTACCCTGGCTGAAGAGATCTCAGGTGAGTTGATGACCTTCCTCTTCAACATGTCACCTGGGCCATGCCTTTCTTAGCATCCCAGAATATCCTGAGCTGGAAGGGACCCTCAGGGATCATCAGTGCAGCCCCTGGCCCTGCACAGACACCCCAACAACCCCAGCCTGGGCATCCCTGAGAGCGCTGTCCAAACGCTCCTGCAGCTCTGGCAGCCTCGGGGCCGGGCCCATTCCCTGGGGAGCCTGGGCAGTGCCCAGCAGCCTCGGGGGGAAGAACCTTTCCCTGAGCTCCATGGCCAGCCCTGACCCAGCTCCAGCCATTCCCTGGGCTCCTGTCCCTGTTTTCCAGAGAGTTCTTCCATGTGCAGCTCTTCTCCCTGTCACAGAAGAGCCGTGATCCTGGTCCTGCTGATGGATCCCTTGGTGCTGGGAAGTCTCACCTGGAGAGGACTGGAGTCCTTCCCCTCTCCGTGACTCTGCTCCTTCAGCAGCAGCCAGGGCATCCTCTGGGGGTTCCTGCAGGCAGGTATTTATGGGAGTTAAGTTCTCCCAAAGATTTAAGAAACCCCTGCCAGTTTGGAGTCTGGCAGCTCTGGGCACCTGGTTTAGATAGGAATGAGGCGAGTGAGGTTTTGTCCCCGTGCTGCAAAACAGGTGAGTTCAACCAGCACAGAGCAAGGAGGCTGGAAAGCACAAAAATGAGAGCATTTCATGAACTGAAGTGAGATGAAAATGTCACTGCTACCAAGGATTTCTTGGTATGCACCTCTATTCTCCACCTGTTTAATTAGGGCAGCACGGGCTGGTGCTCTTCAAAAGAGAGCTGTGACTACAAGAACCAGCTCCGTCACACCCGAGGTTCTCAATAACACAGCAAGGGTTGGTAGTGGAAATATTTAATATTAAAGTGGCCTTTTTTAGGTTTTCGTCCAGCAGGGATCATCCAAGAGCAAGCCAGGCCTGATGTGAGCGGGTTGGAATCCTCCATCCCCTCCCCAGGGCATCTTAGGCTGGTCAAGGGGAAGAGATTTTCATTCCCAGCCATTCCCAGGTCCAGCCAGCTCAGAGCTCCTCTGACGTGGTCAAACCTTCTTTGGGGATTACTAAATTGTGGAATATTTGAGGTGAACATCTGCCACCTGACCCCAAGGCGTGTTTGGCCTTCACTGAGAGCAAAGCCAAGGCAAAGGGTTTGGGAATGGCCAAGTGGGATCAGCCACGAGTGAGTCAACCCAGAGTCCTTGTGTAGCTGACCACGATTTTCTACATTTTCCACTGGGAAAAAAAAAGCTGCTTTGCTGAAATCCAAGCTTTCAGCAGGATTGTGTTGGGTTCTGCCCTTTGTATTCTGAATGCAAAGTCAAACATGCAAATAAGGCTGACATGTTCCATTTTCCCATGACGAGAACTTTGCATTTCCACTCTTCCTTTCAAAATAATTTTTGCGATGAAAATTATTGCCTGATGCAATAAAGTACAATAAGGACATCAAGGAGGGCTGTCAAAATGACAACAGAGCAACTTGGAAAAACTTTTTAAACGCCACATTCTGTGCTGAATTTTTAAATATGACATTTCGCTCCACACTGCAATGAAAATTGAGTTTGAAATTACAGGGGAAAAAAAAAAAGAGACATTTCAGTTCCCACGTAGGCGTAGCCTTAAAGCACCAAACATTTCAAACCCCAAACTTTGATGGGGTGGCACCAGGTATTCAAAAACGATTTCTGAAAGCTCTAAAATATCACGGAGAAAGTATCAGATAGAGAAATTTTAAACCTTTTAAAACCTTGAAAACTTTCTGCATTAAAAACCAGAGAATATTTAGCTTTTTTAAGGACAATATTGGCTTTTTTAAGGACAAGCATCCTTACAGAAGTCCCCAGCAATGTCATGATCTGAGATTACAGGGTCCCCTTGCCCTGCTTGAAGCTCGGTTTCACTGAGAGTGAACTTTAGAGGTTTTTAAGCTCAGATAATATTTAAATTCATTACTTCATCTCTTAAAGGCATCACTCCACAGCCTTGGGAAGAGGCAAAGGGAGTGACTCCTGTGCCAGGCTGGTTTCCAGCAATACCCAGATGGAAACCTTTAATTTGCATTTTTCTGCTTCGTGTTAATTCCTCTTTATCTGAACAACAGAAAATGGCTCCTTCCCTGAATGTATAAATACATGGAAATTGGATCAACTTAAAATATTGCAGTGTAAAATGTCTGTAAATGTTTCTAAATATTGAAATAAAGTTTGTTTTACCAGCGACAGGAAGAGTTTCTTCGGGGGCTCAAAGCTGGGAGAGCTGGGGGTGCTCACCTGGAGAGGAGAAGGCTCCAGGGAGAGCTCCGAGCCCCTTGCAGGGCCTAAAGGGGCTCCAGGAGAGCTGCAGAGGGACTGGGGACAAGGCCTGGAGGGCCAGGAGCCAGGGAATGGCTTCCCAGTGCCAGAGGGCAGGGCTGGATGGGATCTTGGGCAGGAATTGTTCCCTGGGAGGGTGGGCAGGCCCTGGCACAGGGTGCCCAGAGCAGCTGGGGCTGCCCCTGGATCCCTGGCAGTGTCCAAGGCCAGGCTGGACATTGGGAGGTGTCCCTGCCCATGGAACAAGATGAGTTTTAAGGTCCCTCCCAACCCAAATTCTGTGACTCTGTAAAAGCTGGATGAGACTCGAGGTTTCTGCTCCACGGCCACATTGCAGATGTACGGTCAGGAAGAACCCTTCGTGCCCTCCAGACACGCCAAGGTCAGCTTTTCTGAGGTGATCTTCCTTGTTTTAAACAAGGGAATACTGAAGTTGCATTGCTGAGGGGGCTTTTCAGTGGCTTGAAAGCAAGTGGGATTCCTGCAGACCAAGAAAACAGATCCCAAACGAAATTAAAACAACAACAGCAAAACCAGAACAAGACCAAAAATCCCTCAGCAGAAGGGCTTGGGAGTACTGTCTGGGAAGGAGAGTGACTTTTGGAGGCAGGAGATTGGCAGGGAGGAAAATTGAGTTTGAAATGTGTTGTCAGGGCAGCTCTGTGATCATGGGAGTGTGGATTTCTCTGTGAGAAACAAAACCTCTCGTGGGAATTCCTGAGGATTGTGCAGGAAAAACCGGCAGGAATCTGCAAACCAGAGAATTCTTTGGAGAGCTGATTGGGACAAATTGTAATGCTGAGGCTTTCTTGTGTAATCCCCACTGTTCCCATCCCTTCAGAGCTCTGGAGTGATCCCAGAACTTCTCCTTGCTCTTTCTGCTCCATCTGAGCTGCCTGGTTTTGGGAACACCCAAATTCCAGAGCTCTCCTGGGATTCAGCTCCAGCCATGAGGCTCTGGAAGGGAAGCTTAACTTCAACCACCTCCTGGTGGAAATCCTGAACGTTTTCAGGTAGGACTTGAGGCCATCTGACCTCACTCATGTCCCTGTGGGTGCCACAGCTTTGTCATGGTCACCTTGGCTGAACTGACTCCTTGTGCCACTGGCATTTGCTGGATCATCCTTTAAATGTGGGGTAGACTTGGCACTAATTTGCCCTAAAGCCAGCCTTAAACTCAATCCTAAGATTCAACATTTAGACTTGGGAGTGAATTTCACTCGTAACACAGCAAAGGTGTCCCTAAAAAACCTGCAGAAGTCCTGGAATTCCCTGAAGGGGCTTTTAAAGCTTCCCACACCTGTCTGACTCTTCCCTCAGGCCCAGCAGTATCTGCAGTTGGAATGTCACGGATTTTTCTTCCAGGCTGGAAAAGGAGTAGCTGGAGGTTTGGGAATTACCTGGAAGTGCTTGAAATAAGGCTGTGAATGTCAATTGAATTTTCCCCTCCTTAATTGTTCTGTGTGAAGCTGAACTGGCAGGCGGATGGCAGCAGCCCTGACTTTTTTGTGTGTGTGTGTTCCAGAGCTTTTCTGGATGTTTCCTGGAGGAAACATCTTGGTGAGCAAATCCCAGTTTCAGTGGTGCATTGGGAGTGTGAGCTCTGGCTCAAGAAATAATCCAGGATTGCAAATTCCACAGGAGCTTGTGAGAATTGGCATTATCTGCGGGCAAGGGTCCATGGGAGGAGGAGGAAACTCTTCCTGGCATCCCACAAAGCTCCCGAGCACGAATTACTGAGCTGAACTAATGAGTTTGCTGATCAGAAGTGCCTCATCTGAGTTTTAATGGTGCTCGACATAGAAGGGTTATTTGAATTTATGGCGGTGTCTCTTCGTTCTTGTGGCAGAGTAGTTTGGAAGATCATTTTTAAGACATCCCATCTCATTCATTAATGAAGGAAATTCAGTTTTTACCATGAGTAATGCCTTATCTCAAGTTGCAATAGTATAAGAAGACTCTTTTCATATGGAAATCCTCCAAGTCTTCAGCATTTCTTCTTGCACTCTTTGAACTTGATTTACATTTTCCCAACAGAATTGACTGAAAACCCTGCTTCAGATGAGGAGGGCTCACCACTAATGGAATATAAGGCTCTGTAATATTTTCATCATTACATAAACCCCACATTTAAATATCCTGCTCTTCTGGCCAGAACGCTTTGCTGAGCAGATGCTTCTTAATGAGCTCTTTCCAGTGACACCGAGGCCTTGGAGTTGATTTACAATGCATGAAACCCAGTAATACTTCAAACTGTTCCTCCCCACACCCATCACACTGCACTGACTTCCATCTGCCATCCTATTGCCCAGCTGAGCCTTTTTTTCTGTCCTTTCAAAGTTCCTCCAAATCCTCTCATATCAGGGACCATTCAAAACTCTCTCACATTGAAATAATTTTCTCTAAGCCATAATTTGCTGCCATCCCCCATTCACTCCTCACTAAATCTATGCAGGAATTCTGCCTCTTGCAAGAATTGCTGGGCTCTGGAGCTGCTCATCTCTTTCCATGCTGAAAGTTGACTCTAAATTCTACATTTTGGGGTTTTATCTCTTGAAACCTGGTTGAGAGAGCTGGGGGTGCTCAGCTGGAGAGGAGAAGGCTCCAGGGAGAGCTCCGAGCCCCTTGCAGGGCCTAAAGGGGCTCCAGGAGAGCTGCAGAGGGACTGGGGACAAGGCATGGAGGGCCAGGAGCCAGGGAATGGCTTCCCAGTGCCAGAGGGCAGGGCTGGATGGGATCTTGGGCAGGAATTGTTCCCTGGCAGGGTGGGCAGGCCCTGGCACAGGGTGCCCAGAGCAGCTGGGGCTGCCCCTGGATCCCTGGCAGTGCCCAAGGCCAGGCTGGACATTGGGGCTGGGAGCAGCCTGGGACAGTGGGAGGTGTCCCTGGAATGAGGGGAGTGTTGGAATGAGATGATCCTTCAGGTCCCTTCCAGCCCAAGCCATTCCGTGGCTCAGCAATGATTCCATGGCTCATTTCTAACCAGTGAGAGAAGGTTTCACCGTGGAGATCTTTAACCACACAACTGGGACAGCACCACACCGCTCTCACCGGAGCAGCTTTGAGCATCCATCTCCTCACCAGTGGCCCCTGGAATAAAACAGGGATATAAAAATGCCCATGAGGAGTTGTGGATGGAGCGGATTCCCACCCTGTGTGTAGCACTTGGCTCGTGGTTGCCATGGCCTGTGTTCCCCAGGATTCCTTCAGCACTCGTCATTTATTTGCTCTGCCGGAGTGAGAAGCTTTGGGAAATCTCCGAGATGAAGAGAGCAAACAGGAGCACAAACAGAGGCTCCACCAGCCGGTTCTGGGATGCTCCCTCCTCCCGGGATCCTCACTCTCGGGGCCGTGCCCAAGAACAATGAGTGGTTCTCAGAGCTCTGTTTGGTCAGGGCTGAACTCTCTGTATCTTTGGGGTGGTTTCAGGTTGAAAGGCTGGGCCGTGCACCCTTCAGCCACTGGTTTCACTGGTGTGGTTCTCGGGAGGGTGCATGGGCTGCAGGGCAGCTTGGGAGGGAACAGCGGTGACACCTTGCTCAGGGGAAGAGGTTTTCGGGGAGATCAAGAACCTGGTGGGAGGTGGGTGTTAGAACAGCACCTTCACCCCAGAGGGTGGGATTGATGGAGACCAAGGCGAAGGCTGGAGTCAGGAATGACACACAGCAGGCCTGGGACAGAGGGATTTGCTCAAGGCCAGACCTCAGGTCCTCTCCCAGAACAGGAGGGGTGAGAAGAGGATGTGCATGTCCTGAGACCCCAGTGCCCCCAGCGCCTCATTGGCAATGAGTCAGGGGAGCTTTAGGTTGGATCTCAGGGAAAGGTTCTTCCCCCCGAGGCTGCTGGGCACTGCCCAGGCTCCCCAGGGAATGGGCCCGGCCCCGAGGCTGCCAGAGCTGCAGGAGCGTTTGGACAGCGCTCTCAGGGATGCCCAGGCTGGGGTTGTTGGGGTGTCTGTGCAGGGCCAGGGGCTGGATCAATGATCCCTGTGGGTCCCTTCCAGCTCAGAATATTCCATGATCCCATAATTGTCACATACCAGTTCCATTACCCACATTCATCTTTTGCCTCTCCTTTTGCAGGTTTGCTGGCCCAGAGATAGCTGCCAGTTGAAGTCCCTCAGAATACTTTATATTTCAATATCTTCCTATCCTTTTTTTTCCTTCCTATCCCTTTTCCCCTTTTTTGTGCCCATAACAATCATCCCCAGGATGAGGATGACAAGAACCCCAGGAAAATTCTTCTAAACACAAATGGTTTCAGCAGCTCCCTTTGTCCAGGAGATGCCATAAAACTGCTGCAGGTTTTTGTCTCCCCTTCAATGAATGACCAGAATCCCTTCATCCTGTGTCCAGTCATCACCAACTGAGGGTCTTCCACCTGAATTTTAACTTCCCAGCTGGCCTTACATCCAATATCTCACTGAAAGTCCAGGATGAGTCACATTTACTGCTTTATCAAAGGCTGTAGGAGAGGGAGCAGTGACTGCTGTGCCAGTGCATAAAATATCCCCCTTTCCTTTAGCCCTGGATTAGAAATATCAGGATTGCCAGACAAGCAAATGGTGCAAAACTCTGTCACCTTGCATTTGGGTTTGTGGGGATCATGGGAAAGGACAGCAGAGTTGCCCTGAGGATGGAGAAGCTTGAAATGAGCAGGAACAGCAGGAAAAGGGAACACAGAGGCATCACCATCATGAAACGAAGTGGAGAAAGGGGATTTTGCCAAAAGGCAGCTCCATGGGAAGCAGGCAGAGCTTCCATGCCCAGATCCATGTTGGGAGAATCCCGAGCTGCAGGAGCTCCAGCCCACACCACATCTGTTCCTGCCTTTGTTCCTTCTGATTAATATTCTTTAATATCCTAAAAATATCTTCACTGAAAGGGTGGCCAGGCAGTGGGAGAGGCTGCCCAGGGAAGTGGTGGAATCCCCATCCCTGGAAAAAACTAGTGGATGGGGCACTTGGTAGATTTGGTTGAAGGTTGGACTTGATGTTCTTGGAGGTCATTTCCAACCTTAATGATTCTGTGTCTCATTATACCAAACTTAGGGAATTTCCTTATCCAAAAAGGTCAGTTGAAAAGCAGGAATGAGGCCTGGATAAACCTCCCAAGCTGAGCCGCTGGTAGCAGAGGGCTGGCACAGCACAAAGCTCCTGGTTGAGGTGACATGAAAGATTTCAGCTTGCCCGAGTCTGAATAATTGAGCTGACATGATCAGATCATCTTTTGATGGTCTAATTGAATTACGTGCATTTCTAAAAGCTTTTCTCAGTGGAGCTAATGAGTTTTATGTCTGTACTGAGCCAGGCAGACCCAGCCAGGGCTCCAACCTTCCTGTAATGGATCTAAACAGGACAAGGGCTCATCCAGGAATTCTAACCCCAATTATAGAAGGTTCATTTCAGTTCCTCCCTTCTGGTGACTGCTCAGAACCTTGTCGCAGTAGGATTCCCTGTGACTTCGTTGGGATGTGGGATATTATTTATCAGGGTGTTTCCTGGACAGTCTGAAGAGCTGAAGAGGGAAGATGCCTTTGCTTTTATGGGATCCAAGCTGGTTTCCATCATCCCAAGGGATGAATTCCTAAGCTCACGTAACTAAAAGAAGGTCAATGAGATAAAAGGAAGATTTTTTACAAGGAGGGTGGGGAGGTCCTGGCACAGGGTGCCCAGAGCAGCTGGGGCTGCCCCGGATCCCTGGCAGTGCCCAAGGCCAGGCTGGACATTGGGGCTTGGAGCAGCCTGGGACAGTGGGAGGTGTTCCTGCCCATGGCAGGAGGTGGATCTTTAGAAATCTTTTAAAGATTCCCTCCCACTCAAATCATTCCATAACTCTGTGGACATTGTGAGCTGAACATCAACCCTATAAGAACAGACTCCTTTCACTCACTTTCCTGATCTTGGAGTAGAGGCAAAAGACAGATTGAATGTAAAAAATGTGTTTATTCCATCAGGGAAAGTGTCTACAGACATGGCAAGGTGCCAGTTCCAGCACCTCCACCTGAACTTCAGCCCCAGGAGGAACTAAAAGTGTCGAAACCTTTGTGGTGGGAAGTTTGCTCAGCCCGGAGTGTCAGCTCGGAAATCCACCCTGTGTTTGCCTTCGGATGAGCTTTGTGCCATCAATTGTTCCAAAAACAGGGATTTACAGCCATGGGAACCTCGGGGATGTGAGGGGAGGCTCAGAGGTTCCTCCTCCACCTCATTCACCTTCAATGCTGATGGACACTGTCCCTTTGACCACCCAAATCTCTGCTGGTGGAGGCTGCAAGTCGTGGGAAGCTTCAGCTGTGAGGGGAGAGCAGGTGCAGGTTCCTCCAGGGTTACTACAGAGTTACTACTGCCACACACAGCCCTGTCTGTGTCTGCCTCGCTGTCATTGTCACTGCACATTTGTCTGCTGCAAACTGAGCCCAGCCACAGCCTGGCCAGGATGGGAACACCCCTGGAATCAAAGCCAGCGTTCAGGGATTTCAGAGGATCATGGAATGCTTTGGGTGAGAAGGGACCTTAAAGCCCATCCAGTGCCACCCCCTGCCATGGGCAGGGACACCTTCCACTGTCCCAGGCTGCTCCCAGCCCCAATGTCCAGCCTGGCCTTGGGCACTGCCAGGGATCCAGGGGCAGCCCCAGCTGCTCTGGGCACCCTGTGCCAGGGCCTGCCCACCCTCCCAGGGAACAATTCCTGCCCAATCTCCCATCCAGCCCTGCCCTCTGGCACTGGGAAGCCATTCCCTGGCTCCTGGCCCTCCAGGCCTTGTCCCCAGTCCCTCTGCAGCTCTCCTGGAGCCCCTTTAGGCCCTGCAAGGGGCTCGGAGCTCTCCCTGGAGCCTTCTCCTCTCCAGCTGAGCACCCCCAGCTCTCCCAGCCTGGCTCCAGAGCAGAGGGGCTCCAGCCCTGCAGCAGCTCCGGGGCCTCCTCTGGACTGGCTCCAGCAGCTCCACGTCCTTCTCATGCTGGGGGTTCCAGAGCTGGAGGCAGCACTGGGGGGTCCCATGGCAGCAGAGCAGAGGGGCAGAATCCCCTCCCTGGACACTCCAGCCCAGCACAGGGGGGGTTTCTGGGCTGCCAACACCCGGCCAAGACACCTCAAGCTTCTTGTCCACCCCCACCCCAAGTCCTGCTCCCCAGGGCTGTGATTTCCCTGCTGCCAGACCTTTCCCCCCTTGTTCTTGGTGCTGCAGCATTTCACAGTGATCTGGAACCAGCACAAGGATCGGGCCTGCGAAGTTCATGGAAGCATCTGACACATCCCCTGAAAACATGGGGAATTATCCCCTCCTGCCCCTCCCGAGAGCTCTGCTGCCTTGCAAGAGAGAGATCCAGCTGGAATTTTTAAAACCTCTTGTTTACAGTACCCATGTAATCAAGACAGGATCCATTTCCTGGCCTGTTCCTTTGTGGCAGAACCGAAAAGTTTTCCTTGGCTTTTTTCTTTCTAGGAACAAAGTCAGTCTTTGGAACACTCAATTTCAGCATGAAGAGCCTGGATGGATTTTGACAAGACTGGCTCAGTTTGCCACGGCTGTGATCTTGAGACAAGGATTTGACAATGGATCTGTGTGGAATTTAACAGCATAACAAATGACAAAACCCATCTCCAGAAAATGACACCCTGAGGTAAATGGATGCTTTTCTTTCAGAGGAAAAAAAAAATAATAAAAAGCCTGGACAGGAAAGGTGAACCTTATCAGCTTGTGCAGGAGAAATCACAACATTTACATGAAATTCCTGTTGAAATTCTCCTGAGGTATCGTGCTCCTATAAAGACCTGTCATTCCCAGGCACTCCACAAGGATTAGCAACTTCATGGGAAGGAGCCATTGTGATTCTTGAGGTTTGAAGATCAACAATGAATGAATAAATCAAGAAAAGCAGATAAATTTATGCTCTCTGAACAGTGCACTCCTGCATTTGCAGCCACTTGCTTCCACGTGGGCAGAGGCCACTGGACCTTTACAAACCAAGCCAGATTTTCTCAAACCGGTCGTGGGGCTCAGGGATTGAAAGGTCACCTGGGTGTACCCAAAGGGATGGTCCTGGTGTGCTCTCCCAGCACAGGGAACCCCCAAACCTCTCTGTTCCCACCCTCAGCAGGAGGGGCTGTACCTGAACACAATTCATCTTCTGGTTTGATCTGCTGGCAGCCCTTGGTCAGAGCTGGGGGTCAGCATGGCCTCGTGGGCCCAGGCCACTGATGAGCAGGAGCTCTCCTGACTCCTTTTACTTAAAAATCAATCTCTGCCTGTGTTCCCATCCCCTCTGATCCTTCAGGATCCCTCCAGACTGGCTTTTACTCTTTATTTCAGAGACCAAACCTTCCAAAGCCTTTCCCATGTCGAGCCTGTTCTCCTGAACACCCCAACACCGAAGTTCCGGCTCTTTCTGTAACTCCCGCTCTCCCTGCACAGCTCCCTCCTCTCTCACTCCTCCCTCCTCTCTCACTCCTCACTGCTTCCCCAGGGACACTGCAGCTCTTTCCTGCTCCTCAGCAGTGCCTTTCATCTCCTCCTGTTCCCTCTGGACCCCCTGCCCTGCCCACATCAGCAGGAACACTGCAGCAAGCAGCCAGTGCCCTCCAGGCCACATCCATGAGTTGGAATCATCTCTCCAAACCCCGTGTCCTTGGGAAATAACAGCTGAGTGGAGGTGTTGGCACGGAGGGGACAGAGCAGCCCCTCTCCATTTGCTGACTCGGCCCTCGCCTGGCCCTCCCCGGGGTGGGGACACGGCGTGACAAAGGTGACAATGCAGGCAGGTCCTGCCTCAGTCAGCACTTTCAGAGACGAGGTCACCTCTGCTCTGGCTCTGGGAGTCAGATGCTGTTTGTTCCACGTCCTTGGAGAGACTGCAAGGAGGCTCAGGGCCTTGGAGAGCTGGACTTTGGGAGCCAGGAGAAGAAGGGGCTGCTGGCAGCTGTCCTGTGTGCCAGGCTGTGGGCACTGGACCTCTCCGTGCTGTCCTCCATGGCCTGGCTGGCTTGGAGAAGTTGCTGCGGTTGTTCCCATGCCAGGTCCCACAGTTTGGGACATCTCTGTGTGTGGGACAGCCTCGTCCAGGACTGCAGAGCTCTTGTGGAGTGACCCAGCGGTGTGTCCTGACACACACAGGGGATTCCTACATCTCCTCCCCTTTTGGTGGCCACTTGACTGTCCAGCTGGTGTGGGACTGCCTGTCCAGCTGAGTGACCACAGGGGACATGGTTCTGTCTTTAGAAGGGCAGGGTTAGATGGGATATTGGGAAGAAATTCTTCCCAGATGCTCGTGCTGGTTCCAGATCACTGTGAAATGCTGCAGCACCAAGAACAAGGGGGGAAAGGTCTGGCAGCAGGGAAATCACAGCCCTGGGGAGCAGGACTTGGGGTGGGGGTGGACAAGAAGCTTGAGGTGTCTTGGCTGGGTGTTGGCAGCCCAAAAACCCCCCCTGTGCTGGGCTGGAGTGTCCAGGGAGGGGATTCTGCCCCTCTGCTCTGCTGCCATGGGACCCCCCAATGCTGCCTCCAGCTCTGGAACCCCCAGCATGAGAAGGACGTGGAGCTGCTGGAGCCAGTCCAGAGGAGGCCCCGGAGCTGCTGCAGGGCTGGAGCCCCTCTGCTCTGGAGCCAGGCTGGGAGAACTGGGGGTGCTCAGCTGGAGAGGAGAAGGCTCCAGGGAGAGCTCCGAGCCCCTTGCAGGGCCTAAAGGGGCTCCAGGAGAGCTGCAGAGGGACTGGGGACAAGGCACGGAGGGACAGGAGCCAGGGAATGGCTTCCCAGTGCCAGAGGGCAGGGCTGGATGGGATCTTGGGCAGGAATTGTTCCCTGGGAGGGTGGTGAGGCCCTGGCACAGGGTGCCCAGAGCAGCTGGGGCTGCCCCTGGATCCCTGGCAGTGCCCAAGGCCAGGCTGGACATTGGGGCTTGGAGCAGCCTGGGACAGTGGAAGGTGTCCCTGCCCATGGCAGGGGGTGGAACGGGATGGGCTTTAAGGTCCCTTCTCACCCAAAGCATCCCAGGGTTCTGACACTCCCCTGCTGCAGGAGGCAGCTCCGTGTCCTGAGGAAGCCTCGCTCTATCCTTAAATATTAATGATGATGTTCAGTGGAGCCGCCTCACTCCGAGCTCACATCCAGGGCAACAGTCAGGCTTTTTTTATCTTCACTTGCCATCTGCTCTTTCCTCAAATCATTTATAAAGGAGAGGCCCTCACATTCAGGAAAATCATCTGATAAATAAACACCCTGTTACACGGTGATACCTTTTATTGGGCTGTTAACTGCTCGAGCTGTGCAAGGTAAATAGGCTTAATTAGTGATAAGACATTCCTTTTTTAACATTTACAAGAGTCTAATCATCATTCTCCTTGCATAGGCAGGCTCAGAATTTTAAGCAGGGCACAGACTCCTCTCCTGTGCTGCCAGGAGGGTCCCATGAATAATTTAAGACCACATTGTCTTCTGGCCCTCAAAGGAAATACCAATATTTTGCTCCCACTTCCTGAACTCCTGTCCACGAAGGATCGATTGTATTCCCGTGGGAGCTGACTCTGCCAGGAGATGCACGGCCTGGAGTGGAATCTGTCCTTTTTCCATGGCTCTGGGGAGCTTTTACAAGTCTCAGGAGGAGCAGGGTCAGCCAAAACAGGGCAGAGCAGGCGCTGCTGCCACAGTGACATCGAGAGGGGTCTGAGCCTCCAACACTCCCCCAGCAGCTCCTGTCAGCCCCAGCAGTTCTGTTCTCTGGAGGCAGCGCCTGGACATTTCTTTACAAAGTTCTGGGCACCAGCAAGGACCCTCGGGTCATTCAGCTGCCACAGGGCTTTGTTGTGGCCTCTCTGAGGAGCGTGAAGTGTCCTCAGGGGCAGCTCTGAGCTCTGCTCTGGGACAGGGACAGGAGCCCAGGGAACGGCTGGAGCTGGGTCAGGGCTGGCCATGGAGCTCAGGGAAAGGTTCTTCCCCCCGAGGCTGCTGGGCACTGCCCGGGCTCCCCAGGGAATGGGCCCGGCCCCGAGGCTGCCAGAGCTGCAGGAGCGTTTGGACAGCGCTCTCAGGGATGCCCAGGCTGGGGTTGTTGGGGTGTCTGTGCAGGGTCAGGGGCTGCACTGATGATCCCTGAGGGTCCCTTCCAGCTCAGGATATTCCAGGATTCTGTGATTTGCCAGCTGCCTGTTCTGGCTCCCTGCATTCCCACAGGAACCAACCAAAAAGTGTTGAAAACTGCAAACAAATTTAGGGACACCAGTTCAAAAGGCCTTGGGAACTGCCAATGTCCCACCCAAACCAGTGCCCTTCTTGTCCATCTTGTGCTGGGCAGTAGCAAGGGGCTGCTGGAGATGGAGCAGAGCTCGCCCCTCATGAGGAAGCTGAGGAACAGCAGGAATTCCTGCTCCTCAGGAAGATTTTCCTAACAAAATCAATCCTGTTCAGAAGATGGAACATCCCACCCGAGAGAAGGTTTCTCCTGACTGTCTGCCTGGCACAGGAATGCTGATGGAGGTGAATGCCAATTCCTTCTGGAGCCAGAGATGGATCTGAGAGCAGCTCAGGGCCAGGGCTGGGGCTGAGCACAGGGCAGGAGGGACCCCTTCCCTCGGGAATAGCTCAGGATCCACCCTGCATCCCTGCAAAGGTGATGATGCCTGGGAGGGAGACTGAGGCCTTACTGCTGCTCCAGGCAGCACCTGGAGGAGAGGCGTGAGGAGGGTTTTCCTTAAAAAACCCCTGGTCTTTGCCTTAGCTAAAGGAGGGTGGAGTTAAACTCAGACACGGAGGGGAAAGGAGAAGGAGAAAGAGAAGGAAAGAGTGAAAGAAGAAATCAAAAAGTTGGAGGAGAGAAATACAACCAGAAAAGGGGCTTTCAACTGGCCACAAATATGAAACACCAGTAGATATTTAAACTGTAGGGCAAGGAGCAACTTTTCTCCCTTGGCTCTACAGTGGTAGCCAGAAGAGGACACTGGGCAGGACACGGGGGCACAGCCAGGGAGGGCACCAAGGGAAAGGGGGGATTCTGCCCCTCTGCCCCACTCAGCTGAGACCCCACCTGCAGAGCTGCCCCAGCCCTGGGGAACAACATCAGGAGCACGGGGAGCTGCTGGAGCCACTCCAGAGGAGGCCACGGAGCTGCCCCAAGGGCTGGAGCCCCTCTGCTCTGGAGCCAGGCTGGGAGAGCTGGGGGTGCTCACCTGGAGAGGAGAAGGCTCCAGGGAGAGCTCCGAGCCCCTTGCAGGGCCTAAAGGGGCTCCAGGAGAGCTGGAGAGGGACTGGGGCCAAGGCATGGAGGGCCAGCACCCAGGGAATGGCTTCCCAGTGCCAGAGGGCAGGGCTGGATGGGATCTTGGGCAGGAATTGTTCCCTGGGAGGATGGGCAGGCCCTGGCACAGGGTGCCCAGAGCAGCTGTGGCTGCCCCTGGATCCCTGGCAGTGCCCAAGGCCAGGCTGGACATTGGGGCTTGGAGCAGCCTGGGACAGTGGGAGGTGTCCCTGCCCATGGCAGGGGTGGAATGGGATGTTCTTAAAGGTCCTTTTCAACCCAAACCATTCCAGGATTCCACAAACTCACACGTGCACACCCTGGGAAGGCAGGACCCCAGGGGCCCATAAAAACAGGATTAATGGTCCCTCTCAGCAGAGTGAGGAGCTCTGTGTGCGTAAATAACTTTTATTCCCGGGCTCACCAATCCAGCCCTGGCTGTTCCTGGCAGCAGATCCAGAGTGCAGCTCAGGAATCAGCAGTTCCACCCGGCTACCCCGGGATCCGAGCTGTCAGCTCCCCTGGCCCCGAGGACCATTACCCCTGGATTTGTTCCCTGGATATCAATCAGGCTGCTCCCTCCTGGGCACGCTGCCTGAAATAACAGCAGTCAAACCCCCACCATAAACTCCAGGCTCACGGTGCTGAAGGGACAGGATTCCTACTGGCTGTAGCAGGTTGTGAAATTTAAGGGCCAGATCCTCGAGCTGCTGCATTGTCTGGCCAGGATCCAGCAGATAAATAAGCTGCTGTTTCATCTCCAGCCAGCGAATCGCCCCAAATAAAATCATAAGATTAATCTCATTAATTGGGTAGATACAGGACCTACCTCTGCATGCCCAGCACAGCCCTTCTGAGATAAAAACCTCGACTGAACCACAATCTACCCCAAAATATAAGCAAACTTGACTAAAGTCATCTTCTTTCCACAAATCCCCATTCTTGGCAGGAGCCCGGGAGGCAGCTGCAAATTCCTGCAGAGGAGGGGAGCGAGAGGAGCTCTCTGCTCACAGGAGTGCGATCCTCAAAGGAGCTCGGGGCTTCAGCTGCCTCCAGCGGTTCCTCCCACGCTGTCAGGCTTCGAGATTCCACCGGGATTACAGGGAAGTGCTGCTCTCAGAGGTCACCTGCAGTGCCACCGAGCCCTGGGGGGAAGAGCAAAGGGAGGGGGGGGGAAGAGCAAAGGGAGGGAGGAGGAAGAACTCCCTGACAGCTCCATCCCTAAAAGCATTCCCTGCTACTGGAGGAGATGTAAAGCATCCCCTTGGTTCTCCTTCCTCTCTCCTCCTCCCACCTGCAGAGCTGGGGAACAACATCAGGAGCACGGGGAGCTGCTGGAGCCACTCCAGAGGAGGCCACGGAGCTGCCCCAAGGGCTGGAGCCCCTCTGCTCTGGAGCCAGGCTGGGAGAGCTGGGGGTGCTCAGCTGGAGAGGAGAAGGCTCCAGGGAGAGCTCCGAGCCCCTTGCAGGGCCTAAAGGGGCTCCAGGAGAGCTGCAGAGGGACTGGGGACAAGGGATTCAGGGCCAGGGCACAGGGAATGGCTTCCAGAGAGCAGAGGTAGGTGGGATATTCGTGGTGATGCAGAACCCTCTTCCTGCTGGGCAGCTCTGGGTGAGTTAAACCTTGTGTGCCTCAGTTTCCCTGGAATTTTGGCTGTCTCTGCAGAGCCCAGCTGAGCCCAGGTGGAGCCCTCCCTGCCCAGCCCTGTGGGTGAAGCCTTTTTGGGGCAGAAAGATTCGATCTCCCCATGTAAACCCTGTTGGAGGGCAGGAGGTGCATGCACAGAGCCCCCTGAGCTCCGAGGCTCCATCCCTGCTCCACCCCCTCCTGCTCTCTGATACCCCAAGGATTCTGAGCCCCTGGAGCAACCTGGTCTCTCTGCAGTGGGATGCAGAGGGGAGCAGGGCACAGCAAAGTGCAGGGTGTCACCAAGGAGTGGTTTGGGTTATTTCAGCAGCCCCAGACTCTCCAGAGCTTCCACAAAACACAGATTTGTTCAGGGACAGGACAGCCCACACCACCTTTCCTCTCTCCTCCTTTATCCCCTAATGAAACACATCTCCTAGCTAAATTAACTCTCCCTCCCAGCACACCCAGCCCTAAGGGCAATTAAAGAAACATAATGAATCTGCTCCTTTTTTTTTTTTTTTTTTTTTAAGCAATTAACTTGAAGCAGATCCAAAGGTGAACTTTGTAGCTTTTAGAAATTACTCATGACTCCGAAAATGACTCCAAAATGGCTTTGGGAGGGGAGGGCACTGCTGGGTCAGAAGTTCTCGAAGCACTTTCAGGTGCAGCTGCCCGTGTGAAGGTGGGCAGGAAGCTGCAGGTGAGGACGTGGTCTCTGGGGCACCATAATTCAGCCTCGCTGATGGAGATGGGCAGTTGTCACCTCTGCTGAGCTCCTCAATCCCCTCCCTGGCTGCCCTCACACGGATCTTGCCAAGGGATGTGGAGAGAAGGCTGGAGGGCAGAGGTTTGGTGCAGACAGGGAGGGGACAACAGCTCCAGAGTCAGCCCAGGGCCGGGGATCCAGGAGTGTGCAGAGGTTGGAGATGACTCTGAGAAAGGCCAGCGAGGTCTAAGGGTGGGCTGGTGAAATAAATTGGAATTACATTTTTCACTTCGATCTGTTCGTATTTGTTTCTCCTTGGTGGTGGAAAGGGGTGGGTTAAAATGGGATGGGATGGGATGGGATGGGATGGGATGGGATGGGATGGGATGGGATGGGATGGGATGGGATGGGAAGTTGTTTTAGAATGTCCAGCTCTTAAAATTGTCTTAAACCAAGGCAGTTGTTCACACCCAGTAAAACCACCTTGAAAAGGGACCATTAATCCCATTTCTGGAGGAACAGAGCTGTCCCTGGGCCCAGCCCTCCCAGGGTGTGAGTTCATGGGATGGTTTGGGTTGGAATGGACCTTAAAGCTCATCCAGTGCCACCCCCTGTCATGGGCAGGGACACCTCCACTGTCCCAGGCTGCTCCAAGCCCCAATGTCCAGCCTGGCCTTGGGCACTGCCAGGGATGGAACTCTGGGAAGGTGGCTCTGGCACCGTGTGGCTCTGCAGGAGGAGGACTCAGCTGGGACACTCAGGGCAGGATTTGTCCCAGACTCTGCTTTTGGCTGCTTTGCCTCTCAGGTTCTGGGGCACACGGGTCCCTCACTGGAGCTGAGTTCCCACCCACCCTGGAGCCACAGCGGGGTCCTGCTGGCAGGGGACTCTCCCACCTCCCCTGAGATGTTCCAAAGCTGCTCCCACTGCTGGGAGCTGGAATCAGGGGAGGCTCCAGCTCAGCCAGAGGAAGCATCTGCAGGGGCAGCTCCTGTTTCAGCACAGGGCAGAGCCAGGGAGATGGATTTTCCTTTGGTTTTGCTCATTATTCATGTGGATGAAACAAGCTAGAAACCAAAATAATTTTGTTCCACGGTCTGCCTTGGCACCTCCCAGGATTTGACCCTCAGAGGAGCTGCTTTGTTCATTTGGGGCTGTTTTCCTTCCTCCTGATGCCTCTTCCATGAGCTTGTCTGGACACTGGGCAGTCACAGGCCACAGCTGTGCCCACCCTTGGGAGAACCAGCATTTGCAAGGAATCATTTCCCAGCCTTGGGGTTGTTTTTTGCACAGCCTGGAAACCTTTCCAGGCTCAGGCCATGCTGGAAAAGCCTCTCCTGGTGTTACACCTGAAGTTCTTCCAGGACCACAGAGCCCTGGGGAGCTCTGAGGTGCTGCTGGTGCCAGTTCAGCATCCCAGGGTGGGAGAACTTCCCAGGAGCAGCTTCACTACACCACAGGTGGCTGCCCAAGGACAGTGGGAAGGAGGAGGATGTGCTTTATTAATCTGACTCCTCTTTTTTCTTGTGTCCAACAGATCAATAAATTCTGGCTGGAAATAAAATCATTACTTGCCTCCTCTTGTGTTCCTGCTCCCCACGGAGTTGGAGATGCCAAAGGAAAGGGAAGTGGATTGTTCCAGCTGGATTTATGGAATGGCTGGAGCTGGGTCAGGGCTGGGCATGGAGCTCAGGGAAAGGTTCTTCCCCCCGAGGCTGCTGGGCACTGCCCAGGCTCCCCAGGGAATGGGCCCGGCCCCGAGGCTGCCAGAGCTGCAGGAGCGTTTGGACAGCGCTCTCAGGGATGCCCAGGCTGGGGTTGTTGGGGTGTCTGTGCAGGGCCAGGGGCTGGACTCATGGTGATGGTGAGACCCCACCTGCAGAGCTGCCCCAGCACAGGGAGGACCTGGAGCTGCTGGAGCCAGTCCAGAGGAAGCACCAGGGGGATCAGAGGGATGGAGCAGCTCTGCTGGGAGGAAAGGCTGGGAGAGCTGGGCTTGTTCAGCCTGGAGAAGGCTCTGGGGTGATTTCATTGTGGCCTTCCAGGACCTAAGGGAGCCAGCAAGAAAGATGGAGAGAGACAATTTCCAAGGGCCTGGAGAGACAGGAAAAGGGGAAATGGCTTCCCACTGCCAGAGAGGAGGCTTAGATTGGATATTAGGAAAAATTTCTTCCCTGTGAGGGTGGGGAGGCCCTGGTTGCCCAGAGCAGCTGTGGCTGCCCCTGGTTCCCTGGAAGTGTCCCAAGGCCAGGCTTGGGGAGTACCCTGGGATGGTGGAAGGTGTGGAATGAGAAGGTGGAAGGGGGTGGGATGGGACAATCCTTCAGGTCCCTTCCAGCCCAGACCAGTCTGGGATTCTGTGAAGAGCAACAGCTGCTCACACTGAGCTTTGCAGTAACCCCGAGGAGGGAGCACAGGCAGGATTTTTCCTGCTCAGAAGAGCCAAAGTTGGATCTCTTGGAGCATCTGAAGGGAAAAGCACGGACCTGGCTGCACTCCCAGCTGGGGACAGAGGTCCTGCTGCTGAGCCAGGCGGGCTGGAGAAGTGGTTTGTGCCTGTGAGCAGAGAGCAGCTGCTGCCCTGAGCCTGGCAGAGGCTCCCAGGGCTGAGCCCAGCAGGAGTGCTGAGCTTTTCCCGGAGCCACGCGCCGGGAGCGAGCACAGCCCGGCTGTCAGGTGTCTGCAGCAATGGAACGAAGCAAACAAAGCCATTCAAGGAACAAATGAGGATAAATCCAGGCACTTCTACCTGCTCACCAACAGCCTGCCAGCTGAGGAGCTGAAATCCAACCCCCTGGAGAAGCTGTTGGCCTTGGAGCCTCCAGGCGCCGCTGAAGCTGCAGCCCTGGAGTGGTGCTGGAGGTGCTGGAGGGCAGAGGAGAGGGTCAGGGGGCTCAGAGGGGTGGAAGGCAGGAGGAACTGGGCCAGGGAGGTGCACACTGGCAGAGCAGGTGGGAAACTGCATCCCCAGGTCCGTGGGAATGAAGAACATCCCGGTGTCCATCCCTGTGTGCTCCCTGCTCCCCAGGCTGGGCCACAGCCACAGCCTGACCTCCGCAGCCCCAATTAGCTGGGAGAGGAGCTGTGCAGCTAATGAGCACATCAAGGGATTTTATCTCAGCCCCAGGCACCCACGCTGACTGCAAAATTCCTGGCACAGGCAGCAGCTCCGTATCGATCCCAGGAAGGCCGAGTGCTGCCCAGCATAAAAATCACAGGGAAATGGGATTTCTCTGTGAGATTTCTTTGCTGCTGCTTGGGTGCCTGTGAGGATGAGACCTCCCCGTGCCCAACGTGGCCACCTGGACAGGTGACACTGGTGGCACTGGAGGTTGTTGTCACTCCTTGGAGAGGGGTGTGACCAGTGATGGGGGTGAGACCAGTGATGGCAGCAAACTGGGCACGGGGATGCTGGGCTGGCTTGCAAAGAAAAGGGATGGATCCTCATTTCCATAGGTTTCAGTGGGAATTCTGGAGACCAGGGAGGAGAGAACTTGAGGGATACCCTGGAGTCCCTGAGACCAAAGGGGAGGAGAGCTGTGGATTTTTCCTGTTATCGTTTGTAGGAATGAGGCACTGGGAAACACTCTGGGTACCTGCCCAGTTTAACTGGTTTTCTTGAAATGAACTGGTGCCAGAACATTCCAGAAGGGTCACAGGGAGGGAAGAGAGGTCTCAGTCTCACAGCTGGGGACAGGGCTGGGGAGGCCCTGCCAGAGGGGCTGGGGAGCTGCAGAGGATTTGGAGCCCTGTCCCCAGTCCAGCCCCCCCAAACTCAGGAGCTTGGAATTGGTTTCTCCTCCGATTCCCCCTCCTTGCAGCCCGGTGTGGTTGGTGCTGTTCAGAGCGTGGGATGAGGAGGGGATAATTAGCCCTGAGCTTTCCTCTACCTGCAGGAGGCTGGAAGGAAATTCTGAGTCAGACCAAAACAACATTGAGCAAATGCAGCAGGCCCGGGCGGGATGATCAGTGGCTGCTAATGACAATTTATCTTGTCACATCTTGATGCCTCCTGTTTTAACGTCCTCCCCGCCTGGTTTGCAGGGAAAGGGCATCCTGTAAATCTCAGAGGCACTGGGAGATACTGTCCTTCTCACTTCACAGGCTGGAGAGATGCCTTGAGCTGGAACCTGGCAGGCAGAGGCACAATTCCACCCCAGAGCACCCTCGCTGTGCTGCAGGGAATTCATTTCCCTCCTCATTCAGCCCCAGCTCCGCTCCTGCCACAGAACAACTCCCACTGCCAGCAATTCCCACTGCAACCACTTTAAACAATCCCATAACCTGTGATTCTCTGCAGGCTGATAATCCCCACGCTGGCACACCCAGAGGAAGTGAGTCTTGCACCGTGGTAGGTTGTAAGAACACAAAATATTTCTTCCCTTGGAAATTCCTGCCAGGGCAACGGAGATGTCCTGGGAGCAAGGATGAACCCACCTGGGAAGCAAAGTGGATTCCTTCCTATTCTGTAGACAAGGTAAAGGACATAAAAAAAAGTTCCTGGGAGCTCAGGAAGGTCCCCAAGAAAGGGAAAAAACCCAGGAGTTGCAGTGTCCAGGTTTAGCTGGTAAATAGAGCAGGTCCAGTCAGCTCCAGGGGTTGTTTCCATGTTTTCCCTGGGAGATGCTGAGCCAGTCGGACAGAGCCACTGCATTTGAGCTTGAGCATCAAAGGAGAGGAGAGAGGTTTACAGGAGCGTGGCTTAATTCCCCATCGCCTGCCAGCTCGGAGCACGCACATGTTCAGCTCTCACAGCCCAAGTAACTGATAAGAGCTTGTTTATTAATCCCTGGTAACTCAATCTGCCCTCCGGAGCAGAGGCGATGCCCTCAGGAGCTGGAAATCAATTTAAATTTCCAGAGCCTCAGCCCCTGACTCACTCCATAGTGCCAGTGCTCCTCAGAATAACCAGGGAGTGGATTTTCTGTCACATCCCTGATCCCAGCTCCCCTTCCAGCAGTGCTGGCTGCCACATGCTGCTGTGCTGGAGTCACGGACAGGAGCCGTGCAGGGGGACACGTCTGAGCAGCTCCCACCCCCTCCACCAGCACTGGGAGGGATCCCCTGGGTGCTGGTGCTTCCAGGCAGCCCCATCTGGAGGAGAGCAGGGTCTCCAGGGCCCTTCATGCTTGTCCCTGTTGCTCAGTGGTGTTCAGACACTGCAGGAAAAGCTCCCTTGGAAGTGGCAGCTCCAACAGGGAGCTGGGAGTCGAACCAGACCGGAGAGATGGGGACAACAAAGTCACTGCCTGGAGCAGAACATCGCCCAGCAGGGGCCGGAGGCAACCCGGGTTAATGAGCTGCCTGCTCGATGGCCCACGTGCAAATCCTAATCGCCGCTGTGCAGGGCCCTCAGCGACTCCCAGCACTCCCGGACTGGGACCAGCCCTCCCAGTCCCACCTCTGAGGGATCCTCCTGGAGAACCAGAGCCCTCCCTGAAAGGGAAGCTGGCAGCAGCCCAGCACTGCTGACCCAGGACGCTCTGCTTCAGCAGCCCCGAAACGCTGCTGACCATGAACTCTTTAATTCTGGCACTGCAGGTTCTGCTGCTCCATAAAAGCAAAACAACAACAACAAAAAAAAGCCATTTATTAGGGAACAGTCAATAAAGGGAGACTTGCTTATCACAGCTGGTTAGGAGTGGTTGGAAACTGCACCCTCTGGAATGGTGAGGGGTCACTGTTCCAGGACAGCTGCTGTGTCCTGGAGCTGAGGTCCCTCCTGCAAGGCTGGGAGAGGGATCCTGGCACATTCAAACACCCCAAGTTATGGCCACAAAGCTGGAAAGTGGCCAGAAGGTGGCTGTGGTCACTCCTCTCTCCTGGCCCGCTGCAGCTCCTGGGGCTCAGTGTCCCCTGCTCTGCATTCCAGCAGCGTCAGCCCATCAAGAACCTGCTCTCAGCTCAGGAGCTGCTGAGCCTGGGGGTACAGCAGGAGAGGGTGCTGGGGCCACCAAAACACCCTGGTGTCACCTGAGTGCTGGCACAAGAAAGAAAAAGGAGAGGAGGTCAGCTCGGATGAAACGTTTTCACTTTTATTCGGGCTCTGAACAGTTACAAACCCACAGCCCCTCTGCTCCCCAGCACTGCCGTGTCCCTGCCAGCTGTGCCCTGCTGGTGCCCCAGCCACGGGCAATGTCACCTCAAGGCTGTCCCCTCAGGGAAGGTGACACCCTGATGCTCACTGGCTGCTCAGCGTTCTGCGGCACTGACAAATTCTCTTTTCCCCAGGTCTTGAGGGAACCTCAGTCCCTCGGAGCTGCTTTGCAGGATCAGTGGAGAGTGAAATGCCCCGGCTTGAGCTGCCGCGGGTGGACAAGGTGCCTCCTGAGGATCCTCTGCAGCAAGTTCTTCCTGGCTGCGGCCGCGGGGAGCTCCAGGCTGGAGCCGCTCCTCGGACAGCCCTCGCCCAGGAGCCTCCTGTCCCTCTTCTCTGCCTCTTGGCCTTCCAGAGCCGCTGTTACTCGGATGTCTCTGGCACATCTGGACACGGGAAGCCCTGCTGGGGTCGCGCTGTTTCCGTCATCCTTGTGACCGCTGGCACGGGGACTCGGCTGCTTGTGGCCCCTCCGGCTGCCTCCCATCCCGGAGTCTCCCTCAGCACCAGGAATCCCGGGATGTCTGCAGCATCCCGGCTCCTCCTGCCAGCGGGGACATGTCCCGGCAGCGGGACCCCGAGGGTGGCCTGAGCCCGAGTGAAAAAACGCCTCCTCACTGGTGACCTGCGGGCTCCGCCCCAGGGTGACAAAGCCGTACGGGGTGGTCACCTTGGGGAGGTGGGGCAGGGACAGAGCTGCCCAAGCGGTGGGGTCTGGGTTGGAGCGGGATGAGTTAAAGCAGGGTGAGCTAGAGCCGTGCTCATCGTGCCCCGCTGCGTCCCAGCTGTTCCTCCAAGCCGTCCCCTCCAGCTGCCCTGTCCCTTCCAGCTGCCCTGTCCCCTCCAGCTGTCCCGCCCCCTTGCCTGAGCATCTCTGCTTCTTGTGGATGTCCAGGGACGGGATAATGAACTGCGGGATGCGGTCGGGGGTCACCACGTGGAAGAAGATGTCGCTGGAGCTCCTGGCCTGGAGCGCGGGGGGACAGAGCGTGCCCCGCCAGAGGGACATGGTGGCCCCGAGGGCTCGCTGGGCAGCGCTGGGTTTTTATGCTCCGCGGCCACCCCCGGCTGGTGACGCGCGGTGACGCCACCGCCAGGTCCCTGCCAGGGTCCAGCGGCCGCCGGGGCACGGGGCAGGCGGGTGGAGGGGACAGATGAGGACACGGCGCTGCTGCTGTCGCGCAGGGCCACCAGCGCTGTCACCCACGAGGCAGCGGAGAGGGGAAGGCTGGAGGCGCGGATGAGTCACAGCCGTGGGCATCAGGTGCAAGGGGCAGCCGAGAGCGGCAGACAAACACTTGAGCTCTGTCTAGCAAAGCTCCCGTCGGGAAACGCTCCGGCCCACGCGATTCCCCAGAGCAAGCGGCAGCTTCAGCCACGGCACCCCCGAGCCCTCCTCCCACCCCTGCTGGGGCCAGGGCTCTGCGCTGCCTCCTTCCCCGCAGCATCCCTGTGCTCCCATGCCAGCTGTGCTCCCATTCCACTGGGCTGGGAATGAGGGGGAACAGCCCCAGGCAGGCCCCAGGCCGGGGGGAAGAGGTTTCGTGCATCCTGCGGGTGGGAGGATGAGGAGGATGGAGCTGCTCTCGCAGCTTTGCCCATCCCCCCGTGCAGCGGGGCCGGGACAGAGCTGAGAGAGGTTTCCTGTCACTCTCCCCCCAGCTTAGGAAGCTCCTCCACTGTCCAGGGGTAACGGTGGCTTTAGGATGGATCCTGCCGGGAAAATGATGCAGAAAGGAAAAGCAGCTCCATCTCCGTGCGGGCATGGAGCAGGGCGGATGCAGAGGGGCCTCCCCTCACCTGGGATCCAGCTTCTCCCATCCCTGGGGGGCTCAGCAGGGCAGGTTCTGGCATCTCATCACCTTCAGCTCTTTGCACCCAGGACACCCCCAGGACCAGGTGGGAATTCCCACTCACACCTGGAGGACACCCGAAAAATTGAGTCAGTGGTCCCCAAAAAAGCTGAAGGGGTTTTGGGGTTTTCTTGGGGGCTTTTTGGGATTCCCAGGCACCCACAGCAAAGGGAGAGATCTCAAATCAGAGCCTTGGCAAGCTCCAGGGGAAGACCTCAAACTGAGAGACAATGACCCCCTAACTGAGAGTCCTTGATTGAGGCCCCAGTGCTGATAGCAGGGGAGCCCCCACCTGCGGGCCCTGGGCTGCCCCACCAATTAGCAGAGCCAGCAGCTCCTCAGGGTAACGAGGAGCAGATGGGCCAGGACTTATAAATACCCTGAGGCCCCCAGAGGGCTCTAAGCCAGGTTTGTGTCTAGTTTGGATTCTATGGAGCAGCCCCCAAAGCCCAGCCCAGAGCAGGTCAGGGCACTGCAGCTGCCCAAGGGGTGGCTTCTGCTGGGGGCACTCTCAGAGCTGGGCTGGAGGCTCTGATCTTTCTCTTGCTCTCTCTCCAGATGAGGTCACCCACCAGCAATGATTCCTTCTCTAGCAGGTTCCTGGGCCAGGTCCTTCAGCTCAGCTTTGTCAAGTACCCGGTGAGTGATGTTGGGGCTGGGCAGGAAGTGGTTAAAACCTCAACACTGGCAGTTTCTGGGGTTCTCCTGCCAGATATTCTCATTTCTTTCAGTCTTTTCACGTTATTAGATATTAGGAAGGAATTCCTCCCTGGGAGGGTGGCCAGGCCCTGGCACAGGGTGCCCAGAGCAGCTGGGGCTGCCCCTGGATCCCTGGCAGTGCCCAAGGCCAGGCTGGACAGGGCTGGGAGCAGCCTGGGACAGTGGAAGGTGTCCCTGCCCATGGCAGGGGGTGGAATAGGTGATCCTTAAGGTCTGTTCCCACCCAAAGAATTCCATGATTTTTCCTCTGCTTTCCTCCCTATCCCAACTTTTTCTCCTCAGCCTAGCCTGGCATTGCCTTACTCACCTTCTGCTGTTGGTGGCTGCAGCATTCCTATTTCTCTCCCTCTGTGGGCCAGAAGAAATGGGAGGGGTTTGGGAATGAAGTATAACCCAACAGGTCCTGGCTGAAGCTGGTCCCAGTTTCAGCTCCACACTGGGACAGAGCAGAGTTTAAGTCCTTCCCTGAGGACTTTAAACACCTGGAAGTTCTCCCATGTACTGATGGACCTCTCTTTGCAGCTGAAGCTCCTTCAGAAAGTGTCTGCCTGCACTGGATTGGTGTTCCCTGTTGAGGCCATCAGGAGCAAACTCCGGCCCCCATCCCAGTCCCCCACCAGGCCTGGACTCCTGGCCAGGAAGCGCCGGGGGAAACTCTTGCGCCTCCTGCTCTCCGTGACTCCCACCAGCATCCAGAACTTCCTGGGCTACCTCCCCACGGACTGGGGCCAGAGCAACATGTCCAAGGGTAAGAGCTGGGGCCTCCTGGAACACCAGGGGGCTTTGCAGCTGGGAAGAACACAGCATGGAATTCCTGCAGGGAGCTGGGAAAAGCGCTGTGTTTGTTCTGGGTGTGGTGATTGTGCCTCCTGGGAATCCCTGCAGAGATCCGGGAGGCTCTGATCAGCCCAGCCAGCAAAGCCAGCAAGAGGAAGAGGGATGATGTGGCTCTGGAGAAGCAGGAGTCCTGGTTGGTGGTGCTGGAGAGGGATTTTCCAGAGGATGACTCTGAAGGCCGCACGTATGAGGTGAGAGGTTATGGCTGCTGAGCAGTTCCAAGATTGGTTTGGCCTCTGTGTGGGCCTGGGATGCTCTGGGAGTGTCCCTGTGGAGGAGCCTGCAGAGGTTTCCATCCCTATCCCCTCTTTGAGGGTGTCCAGGTGTCACTGAAAATCGGGGAGAAAAGAAAAGCCCCTAGCACTATATTTGAAGTGATAGAGAATCAGGCATTACTTTATGTCCTGGCCAGGATGTGCCAAGGAAAATATTCCAAATGCACATGTTTTGCAGGATTTTCCCCCAAACTTTATGCAGTCAAAACCCACAGAGATGCACTGGTTCAAAGTTCATTGGTCCAGAGCAGAGCAACCCACAGCCAGGAGTCCCAACCTGGGGAACAGGGAGCCCACAGGGATGGACACCGGGATTTCTTCATTCCCATAGACCTGGGGATGCAGCTTCCCACCTGGATTCCCACTGGATCCGAATCTCCTTGCCCCTGACGTTAATTAGATCTTCATGCTTCGATTTTATCAGTCCTTTCCAAACCAGATGTCTCCAGCTCCGCCAGAGGCGGCATCTGAGGGTAGACATTCATAGATGGCCACTGATGTTCTGTTGATGGCCTTCTGTCTTTCTGGGTCTCTTTGGGCTACCCCCAGTCTGCTGGTACGTTAAGCCCATCTCCTTAGAGCATCTCCTGAAAAACCGAAGAGAATTCCTTTCCCCAAGGCAAAGTCAAGCCAAGCCTAACTAGAGAGACAAAACATTTGGAAGTTTTATTGTTTCCAACACAAGGAGCACTTGCCCCTCATCCCAGCACTGGCTGAGAGCTGGGGGTGCCCCACTCCTCCCCGAGGTTTCCCTTTGGTCAATGTCCCCACAAAGCAGCATCTCTGTCACCCTTGGCTGTGGCTCCTGGTGCTGTTGGGACAGGGCTGGTGTGTCCTTCCTGATGCTGTCCCTTCCTCACACCCTCCCTTGGCCTCTTTCCTCCCCAGCCCTCGGAGGTGGAGTTGGACAGTGATGAGTACCAGTCCCAAAACGACACCGACCTGGAGCTGGAGGAGCAGGGTGGGATGGCCATGCTGGAGCCCTCGGCTGTCCAGGTGAGTGTTCCTGCTCCATTCCCAAGAACAGCACTGATTCCAGGCTGGAAGGATGCACCTCAGCCCTTGGCTGTGGGAGGAGGGAGGTCTGGGGTTGCTCTAATCTGAATTCCATGAATCCCATATGGATTTTGTGCTGCCCTTCCCCAGAGCTGTGCTCTGACCATGTCCCTCTGCCCCACCACCCCCAGGGCTCCGTGCTGCCCCCAGAGCCGGGAGCAGAGGATCCAGCTGTGGCCAGCAGTGGGGAAAATGCTCCAGATGTGGCCAGTGGTGATGCCTGGAAGCCAGGAGCCGCTGGGAGCAGTGAGGATGACAGCGAGCAGTGACACAGCCTGTGACACCAGTTTGTACCAGGACGGGGTAAGGACTCCTGGGACAGTCCCACCCCCTGAGTGTGGCACAGGGGAGGTGTCACAAGTCCCCTTGGATGTCCCCAGGCCCTGAGCCTGTGTCACAGAGCTCTGCTGCCAAGGGAAAGGGTTGGAGTGCTCCAGTCCCAGTGCCCAGGTGTTGGAGTGGTGCTGGGTATGCCCAGTGCCTGGGCATTGTCACCAGGGTGTGATAGCAGTGCCAGCTGAGCCCCTTGTGGTACCTCTGACCCAGGGCCACTGCCAGCAGGTTGCCACAAGCCCTTTGTGACTCCTTGGCCTGGATATTTTGCAGTTTTGTAAATTTACAGTATTTGGACATAGGGAGGATTTGTGGGAAATTCTTTACCACAAGCAACTTCCATGGGGTCCCTCACTGCTCTGGTCCCAAAGCACTGCTGGATACCCTTCTAATCCCCAGCAAGCTGCTGCCCTGCCTGGCTGGCAGGGGAGGAGAGGGGCAGGGGGTTGGTTTGTGCCCAGTGGCAGTGAGGGCAGGCAGGGCTATGGGGCACATCTGCTGTTTTCCAGGAAAACCAGGAAGCCTGACTTGTGCAGCTGGACCTTCTGGGGCTGCAAAGTGCCCGATTCCCTGGGACAGCTGTGTCCCTGACGGAGATGTCCAGTTAAATGCTGTGTTTATGTTGTTTGTTTCCTTTTTCTGAAGTTTGTAATAAAATCGCCCTATTTTTTCACGTCAGCTGGGCTCTGTTGGCTGTCAGTACCTGGAGCTGGCAGGGACAGGGTGTGGGGCTGCCAGGGGGACCTTTCCCTCTGATCCCTCAGGGGGCCTGGGAGAGGGGGATGGCTCTGGGAGTGCTGGAATGTGATGGGAAGGGGAGTGAAGGTGCAGAGTGAGGCTGGGCAGCACTGGGGGTTCCCATGGGGCAGTCCCTGAGCCTGGACACCCCCAGGCTGCTCCCTGGTGTCCCCTCCAGGGAATTTCCCTCCCTTCTGGCATGCCCAAAAACACTGGAATAACCCCTTGGAATAAACCAAGGAATTCAACCCTGAGGCTGTGTTCTTCAGTGAGCACTCTGAGGTTTTCAACTTCTATTTATTTGCTTTACCCCAGAGTTGTGCACAGAACCTTCTCCCTCTACACAGATCCTAGGAAGGATCCTCTGAGGAAACAGGGATTTTGGGGTCTGGAAAAGCAGGTTTGGATCAGGAAGTGCCTGAATGTGGCCCAGAACTCTGGAAAGACCTGAGGGTGCCCAGTGCTGGAGCTGTTGCCTGGATCAAGTCCCATAATCTGAGGCTGCAAAGAGCAGCAACTCCTCCAAATGTGGGTGAGGGAACAGGAACAGCTCGGGGGGGTTGGATCCCTTGCTCAGGGCATGCCTGGAGGCTGTGTCTGGTACCACTGCCTGGAGCTGCCTTTGTGTGGGAATCCACTGGGACTGACAATGCTCCGAGTGCTGAAATGAACCGTGGCACTCTCCAGCAGGGCTGTGGGGCTGAACGAGCTGAGGCCTCAGTTTGGTTTAACCAGGGTGGGCCAGGCCAGCTCAGAAATGCCTGTGATGATGTCTGCTTGTCCCATGCCACAGCCAAAGCCTCTGAAGGAGCACAAACCCTCTAAGGGACAGAGGAGTTGAGGTTTTGCTCGTGTCCCAATTCCTGTGGACTGCTGGAAGGAGTGGGAGTTTGAAATCCAGGGAGTCTGAAGGCAGGTAAGGAGGAGGGAGGGGTCCTGGTTGCCAGACCCTGCTGGGATCAGAGGTCTTAATGTCTGGTTAATTAAAGGTTGTGCTGCCTGTCAGAAGCAGCCCTGCTGTGGCTGTTCCTGCTGGATTACCCTGATGTTTCCAAGGCCTTCTCTGACCAGTGAACCACTTCAAGGTGGAAATTCTGGGGCTTTAAACCAGTGGCTGGCTCAGGACACCTCTCCTGGAGCTGCAGCCCTTGGACTCCTCCTTAGCCCTCTAAAATTTGCTTTACAGCTCTGCCCAGAGATCCAGCACTGGCTCCTGGTGCCTCTGCTCCAGCAGGGCATGGCTTGGGCCAAGCAGGGCTATTTTTCTCTCAGGTTGGTTATTTGTGCACCATTAACAGCCCTGAGTGATGAAACTCAAGCATTCCTAAAGCTGCAGGGCCTCGTCCCTGGTCTTATCTGCAGCCACAACAGCTCTGCTTTCATTACTGCTGAATAACAGTGAGATCTTTTTTTATTAGAGGTTGACAAAGGAGCTGATCCTGCAGCTCCTGGATATTACACCGGGCTCAGCATTAATTCAGGTGCTCCTTGTTGGTGTTCAAGAGCTCTCCCCTTCTCTGCAGCGGGCATTGATAAAACATCCTTCAGGGGCACAAAGCCGGGCAAAGGCTCTCTCTGGAACCTGGGCTGGCTTTTCCTCTTGCTCCCGAGCTTTAGGAGTCCTGGATGTGGGCATGGGGAAGGCAGGCTTGGCTCCTTGCTTGGGGGTCAGGCTGCAGAGTGATGATGTTAAATGTGGTGAGGAAGGAAACAGCCCTAAATCTGCCTCTGAGCTCACCTGCAAATCAATTCTGGCCACACCCAAAGCTGCCCAGACCTTAAACCCTGATTTAGGAAGACGAGACCTCCTCAGCTGAGCATGGAGGACGTAAATGGCCTGGTGGAGCCAGAAGTAGGTGCAGAGCTGTTTGATCCCAAGGTCATCCCCCGAGTCCAGCCCCAGCAGGTGGGTAGTGCCCGTTTGTGAGGAGGGGGATGATGGCCCTTCAGTGGGTGAAGGCTCAGCCTGGAGCGGTGCCCAGTCACCTGGGGTGTGCCTGAGGCTGGCACTGGCTGTTGGTGGCCTCAGGGGTGTCACCACTGAGCTGCCCAAAATGCTGTGTGCACAAGGGTCACATCCCTCTGCAGGAGGAGATGAAGCTGGTACATCCCAGAAATGCAGCTTTGGGGCTAAAAGGCTGTTTGGGGCCATTCAGTGGGGCTGCAGCCATGGCATGGGATCTGTGTGATGCTTTTGGCCCCTCTCCAAGTCTGGGTGAAGCAGGGCAGGGATGGAGAATCTGTCCTGCCCAATCCATGCAGTGTCTCTGAGCATCCCTTCCCTCTCTCCCCACATTCCTGCTCTTCCTTCCTGGCCTGTGGGGTTTTTTGCCAGTTTTCCCCTGGAGTGGATAACTGTGAGGAGATGGAGCACAAGGACACAGGGTGGCTGCAGCCCCCTTGGTTTGGGGTTGGAGGGTGCCAGGAACAGCCTGATGGAGCAGATAATTGAATTCCAGTTGGATGGAGACACACCGAGCCCTCCTTGGCATCTTCTTTTCTAGGGAAAGGCTGTGGGATGTGCCCAGCTGAGCCTCTGCTGCCCCTGGGCACAGCCCTGGGTATCATCCAGGCCCAGATTTGGTGTGATCCCCCTTACCCTTCCCCTCAGTTTCTGGACGAGGAGCAGATTCCCTCCCTCCACCTCTGCACCCCCTGGAAATCTTCAGCTGCTGCTTTTCCAGGCCACATTTCTTGGGCTTGGGATGGTGGCAGCCACACAGGATGGGGGTCCCAGAGCTGAGCTCTGCACCTTCCTGACCTCCAGGGCCTGCTTGGTCTCGGTGGCTTTGAGGGTGACACCAGGGCCTCGGCAAGGGCCACCAAAGAGCCAGGTGGCTGCTGTGGGAGGATGGGAAGGAGGGGGAACGGGGAGAGGGAGGGAAATCGAGGGTTTAGTGCCGTGTTTGGGGGATGAGGAGATGAGTGGCGACCTTGAGGGAGCCTGAGGGCTGAGCAGAGGTGACCCTGACAGTCGGGAGCACCGAGGACTCGTGGCCCAAGCAGCCTGCACAGGGCTCAGACCTGTGCCGAGGGAGCTGTGTGGGAAACAAATGGCTTAATTGAGGCGAAAACGATCGTAATTAGCATGAACAAATCCAATTAGGAGCCGGGGGCGGGTTACCTTGGGCCGGGAGTGGGCAGCAGGGAGGGCTGGGGGTCCCAGGGCTGGCACAGGGGGGTGGCAGGGGGGTCCCCCGGGGCTGGGGCTCCTCAGCATCGTCTCCTCCTCGGGCTGTTGGTTCTGTGCCCTGGTCAGAGCCTGATTAGGCTGGAGCGCTGGATTAGCCAGGCTGTGCTCAGCCAGAGCGGAGCAGCAATCGCTGTCGGCTGCGCAAGGCCGGTAATTGAGAGGGGCAGGAGCCCCATTCCAACCCTGCCCCGGGGCTGGAAGGAGCATTTGGCTCTTTCCCGTGAGGAGCAGAGGACAAACTGCTCCGGTTTGTCCTTTCAGTGACTGCTGGGGTCGGGGGGACGTGCTCGGCTGCTGCAGCCCCAGCTGGAAAGAGCGAGGTTAAATATTAACTGTGAGGCTTAATGTGAGAGCAGGAGTTTCTTTCCTAGCAAAAAAAGGAATTCAAAGCATTCCTTCGCAGCAAAATCATCTTTATGGGTCACGATTTTAGTCACAAGGCTTCCACGTCTTTGGGAAAACGTGAAACCACGACACTTCTCGCTAGGCTTCTCTTTCCCGTTCAGCCTCCTGCCCCTGCAGGAGTTATTCCTGGAGGGATTCATCCTCCGATCCACCACTCCAGCAGTGAGGGGCAGGCACCGAGCACCCCCTGAGCCAGCCCCTGCCTCCTCCAGCCCCACCTTCTGTGCCCGACCGCTCCCACAGCGTGGAAAGCCAAGCAGGAGACTGGGAGCCCCTGTGCCTGGCGTGGTCCCAGTAAAACCAGTAGAGCCACCAGCAGGAGGAGCAGGCAGGTGCTGCTGCCATTCCTCGAAAGCTTTGGGAGCCCTCAGGGCTGGGCAACTCCTTCCTCACGGGATTGGGGTAATTTGGGGTCTCTCTGTGTGTCCTGCGGTGGTGATCCAGCCCTTCCCGGTGCTGTCCCCTGTGTGAGGTCCCTGCCTGCAGCTGCTGACAGCTCCCGGGGATAATCCCGGCTTTATCTTCCCGCTGTCACAGCGGCAGGGATGAGGGAGGCTGGGATGTGTCCCTGGGAGCTCAGTGCCAGCCCCAGCCCGTGCCCAGGGCTCTCCTGTGCTGCTGGGCAGCTCCAGCTGCTCCAAACCCAGCAGGTTTGACAGCTGCAGGGGCAGGGGACAAACATCTGTCCCCACATCTGCTCATCTCCCGAAGTGACATGGATTCGGGGTGAGGTGCCCAGTCCTGGGTGCCTGGGAATGACTTTGTGCCTTCCTGGGGACACAGCACGGGGTGGGGCAGGGACAGGGCGGGTGCTGGCTCTGCTTCGCTCGGGGGTGTGCAGGGAGGGACCGGCCCCATGTCTCGAGCTGCTCTTTGGGGTTTTGCAGATGCCAGGGAGGGATTTTCATCAGCGCTCCACTTGCTCCCTGTGGATTATCGAGATCTGGGAGCCTAAAGATGCCTTGGACCAGCTAAGCAGCTTTTTACCTCCGAGGAGGGCTCCAGCCAGGTGTGTAACTGGGAGCAGGTGGTGACAGCAGGGACAGAGCACTCTGGCCATCACCAGCATCTCTGGGCATGGAACCCCCCCCTCAGAGCTGCACAATTCCCAGCCCAGATATTTTTGGCCGGTGAGTGCTGAGAATGTTGACGTTTTCCAAAGGCTCTGAGCCCATGTTTGTGCTGCTGCCCTTGTTGGCGTCTCCGAGCTGTTGGTCACAGTTGGGTGGCGGGGAGGAACTGGTGCTACAGCAGATGCCACGGCTGGGCTGGCGTCCAGCTGAGGCCTGGAGATTCGTTGTGTGTCACACTGTGGGAAAAGTGAGGGAAAAGGGATGGAAAAATGAGGGGGAAAGTGGGATCCAGCAGGCCAGACCCCCACTGCAAACAGTCCTGTGGAGCTGAGCTGTGCTTCTCTCCCACTGCCTTTCCAGCTCAGCCCAGTGAGAGCTCTTGGAGGCACAGCTGGGAAGAGCAGCATTAATATGCACATAATGAGGTGTGACTCACCCCACAAGGCAGAGCCATTTTCAGGTCTGATTATCCTCAGCCGTTCGTGCCCCAAAACTCGCTGGTTTTGTTCAGATTTCATTTAAAGATGCTGCAGGATATTAGCTTAGGAAAATGGGAGGTGACGGGGGAGCCTGGGAGCCATGGATGGTTCCCATCCCCACCCCACAGAGGGAAGGAGGGATGAGGTCAGTGCCGGTGTGTGACCTCCTGGTGCCTGTGCCCTCGAGGGGGGTGCAGAGGAGCCCCCAGGGGGCAAGGATGGGCCAGTCTGGAGAAAGGTTATTTATAGGAGTGTGTAGTGACAGGGGAATGGTTTTAAACTGAAAGAGAGGTAGTTTAAATGGGATCTTGGGCAGGAATTGTTCCCTGGGAGGGTGGGCAGGCCCTGGCACAGGGTGCCCAGAGCAGCTGGGGCTGCCCCTGGATCCCTGGCAGTGCCCAAGGCCAGGCTGGACATTGGGGCTTGGAGCAGCCTGGGACAGTGGGAGGTGTCCCTGCCCATGGCAGGGGTGGCACTGGATGGGCTTTAAGGTCCCTTCTCACCCAAACCATTCCATGATTGCACTGAGTTTCTTGGCCCTGGTTCTGCCTGTAGGGGAAGAGGCACCTGTGGCCAGTTCAGGGCACCAAAAAGGGTGGGAGTGTAGATTGTCACCTGTCCCCTCCTTGCTGTGACACCCCTTTCTCCCCAGGGACCTCCCTAAGAGAGCCGTGGGTGCTTCTCTGCCCACAGCAGGTGACTCCTGCTCCTGCTGTGTCCCCACATCCCAGCCCCGGGAAGGGGAGCCCCAGGAAGTGTGGAGAGGCCACAGGTCACTGCTCTGTTCCCAAGGGACCCTGGTTGGCTCAGCATCACCCTCTCGATGCCACTGCTGCTTCCAGGAGCTCCCAGCACCTGCCCCATCCCTACAGAGTTCAGTGGGCACTGCTGTGACCTCAGGGACTGCTGACAAATGACCAGAGAGGTGGCATTTGGTGACACAGGTGGGCCTGGCAGTGGTTGGACTCGATGATCTCAGAGGGGTTTTCCAACCTTTCAGATTCTGTGACTTCCAGCTCCCAGCTTTATCACCGAAAATGCCTTATCAGGAGCAGCCTCCAGCTAAGGGGGTTTCATGCCCACACCAGCCACAGAACTGTCCTGGTTTGAGTCTTCTGCTGCACTTCCAGCCAGGCGCCTCACGGGCTCCAGGGTCTCCAACAGAGGGAAGGGATCCAAGGCCCACCTCGTTCATCCCCAGCAAAGAGCAGCTCTTCCCACCTCATTTCAGGTTTTTGATGCAGTTCCCAGCAGAGGCAGAGCTGACACTGACCCCAGCCCTCCCATGCTCCCGGGGGAGGAGGGGGCTCCTCTGTTGCTGCTTTCACTCAGGAGTGAGTTCTGTCCTTGGCTGCAGCTCACTTGGGGACCAAAGGCCATGAGCTTTGCACAAAGGATTGAAACAATCCCATTCCTGATGTTGATCAGCCGTGGAAGCTCCTGAGCTGGAAGGGACCCTCAGGGATGATCAGTGCAGCCCCTGGCCCTGCACAGACACCCCAACAACCCCAGCCTGGGCATCCCTGAGAGCGCTGTCCAAACGCTCCTGCAGCTCTGGCAGCCTCGGGGCTGGGCCCATTCCCTGGGGAGCCTGGGCAGTGCCCAGCAGCCTCGGGGGGAAGAACCTTTCCCTGAGCTCCAGGAAGCCATGGGATGTCTTGAGGATGAGGATTTCATCCTGGGGTTGAAGAGGCTGAGATGCAGGGAGGGCTGGGGGAGGGAGCAGCCCCCATGCACTTCCCCTCCATGCAGGCAGCCCAGAGCAGATGTCCTCCCACCAGCCGTGCATCATTCATGCAAGAGTGCTCCCTATCTGATAAATCATGTTGGAGAGACAAGACACAATGGGGCTTTTAATTATGGAAACAATTAGTGAGGATTAATGACAGCAGTGGTGTGACGGTGGTGTTACTCCCAAAGTTTAACGAAGCTTTAGCAGTTTGTGTCAGACGTGGGGAGCTCTGAGACGCTGCCTTGGGTGTTGGATGCACCTCAGCACCCACCTCTCTTTCTCTCAGTAAGAGGCATTTGGGGGCTTCCAGGAGGTCTGAGGGCTTCAGTGGATGAAGCCTTGGGGAGGTTTATGGGAAGGGACAGGGCTGAGCGAGGGGATGTTTGTTGTTTGTTGAGGTGGAGCAGGGCCTGGAGGTGGCCCAGGGACAGCTCAGCTCGATGGCACCAGCCTGTGGCCAATGTGGATGTGTCCCCCAGGCTCCTGGGATCGGAGCAGAGGTGCTGCTCCCCACAAACACCTTCAACACCCAGGGTGGCCCCAGCTCCAGAATCAGCATCTCTGCACCTGCACCTTTCAGAGCCAAGGATCAGATCATGGAATGGTTTGGGTTGGAAAGGACACTAGAGATCATCCCATTCCATCCCCTGCCATGGGCAGGGACATCTTCCACTGTCCCAGGCTGCTCCAAGCCCCAGTGTCCAGCCTGGCCTTGGGCACTGCCAGGGATCCAGGGGCAGCCCCAGCTGCTCTGGGCACCCTGTGCCAGAGCCTGCCCACCCTCAGCATACAAAATACCCACCTGTTTCCCCAGACTCTGAAAAACCCCCAAAACCCCTTTCCTGCCTCCCAGCAGCTCCGTGAGCTGATCATGGGGCTGGGATCCAAGTTTAATCTGCTTAGAAGACACCACCAGAGCCGACGGCTTGGGAAAACACAGCATCAGCAGTAGCTTCCCTTTGCCTGCAGCCCTGGCTGTTCCCACAGAGGAGGCTGGGGGCAGCCTGCAGGGAGCAGGGACACAGACACGGAGTGACAGGAGGACACCAGACACATTGGGGTCACCGGGGTGGCCAGAGCTGGCAGCAGAGGTGAGGTGGCACAGGCCACGCCAGCCTGGAGCCTCGCGCTGCCCTTCCTGCTCCCCCCTGTCTGTGGGGTGCTGGGGTGGGATGCTTGGATAGTGCAGGTGAGGCTGGGGGCTGGCAGGGGCTGTTCCAAGGCTGCTGGGAGGGGACAGCACTGGCCTGAGGGGGCTGAGTCCATCTGTCCCCTGCTGACTCCCCCTGGTACCTGCCCCACACCAGGACCCCCGTGCTGGGAGCTGGGCTCTGCAGCACCCCCAGCCCGTGCTCAGGCCTTTCCCAGGAGGACCCCAAGGTTTGATCCAGGATTTACCCCAGAGCAGAGAAGCTGGAGCAGAGCAAGGGCAGCCCTGCACATGACATGCGGACGGAGCAGAGACAGGACACCAGACAGGCTGGACCACGCTTGGCCCAGGTCACTCAGTCCCTGGCCAGTTCACCCAGCACAGCCTGGAAAACCCATTCCCAATGTTCCTGCCTGCTGGGGGCTGGCTGGTGAGGAAGATTTCCCAGTCCAAGCTGTCTCCTGCTGGATTAATAATTCACAGAGCGAGGCAGGGCGCAGCGACCTCCACCCCTCTCGCGTATCCAAGGATCCGGGAGCTGCTGCCGGAATGACGAGCAGGGGAGGGGACAGGATGATGGGCATGGTCACAACGGAGCTGTGGACTCTTGGGCACTGCTGCCCATCCTGTCGAGGCCGTGGGGTGCAGGGAGATGCACCAGGAGAGCGTCTCTGGATCCATGTGCCAGGTACAGGTCTTGTTTCCAAACAGTTTTTCCTTCCATGGAGGATGTGGGCGGCTTTGTTGCCTGTGGAAGGGAGATGCTAATAATGCTGCCTGGGTGCCAGGCCTGTTCTCACCTCCAGCACTGTCACTCCCCAAAACCCTCCTGCCAGCCCCATTCCATGACAGTTCCCCCCACCCCAGAGACCCCCTGGTGATGTGGGAACAGCCAGAAGTGCCCAGAGTCCAGCCCTGTGTGTCTTCTCCAGCCCCCGAGGCTGCCAGAGGGGCTGGAATTCCCTGCCTGGCAGCTGACAGCCTGAGCCAATTCCCACAGGATCAAGCTGGGGAAATTCCTTCATGCCCCAGAGCCGTGTTCAGCTCTGTTCAGCATCATGGCAGCAGGAACATTCCAGAACCTGCTCCTGGTCCCGGTGGAGGGCACAAGGAATGAGGCTTGTTCTGGCAGGCAAAACACATCCAGCACTGTGGAGCTTCAGAAGAGACTCTCAACAGCTGGGAAGAGCTGGATTCCCTAGGGGAGAAACCATCATCTTCATCCTGGTGTTGGCCAAAGCCCCCGGAGACCAACACAGGGAGAGAGACCATGGAACCATTAAGGTTGGAAAAGACCTGTGAGATCACCGAGTCCAACAATTAATGATGATCCAGCAAATTTTAAGCTTTTTCCTATGAACACATTCCCTGTTTAAAACCTCTTCCCTAACCATGGCAGCCTCTCTATCCTGTAGAATCCGAGCTCTTGGATGGGCAGGGAAATTAAGGAGTTCAGCCAGGAAAAGTTGGTTTCCCAAGTCTTCCTGGTTACTAAAGGATTCGTCAGCGATCTTCCCTCCCAAATTAGACCTTGTAGACCCCCCCGGCTGATGAATCAGCTCTGCCATCACTGCATCCCAGCATAATTTGCCTCTCAACCTAACAGCTCCCATCCCACTCCCAGGACGTGGAGCAAGAGTAGGCAGCCAAAAAAACACCCAAGGACCTCGAGTGCTGGGCTGGGGAGAGCAGGAAAAGGTGGGGACAGGGGGAATTTCTTCCTTTGCTGTTTGAGTTCATACTGTGGACATGATGCATGTGAGGACAGGGAAGAAGGAGAATGTTGGGGATTGACACCTCACCTGAGCATGACCCTGACGCAGGAAAGGGACTGGGAAGGGCAAATCCCTCAAAACAGAGACAGGGCACAGCAGAGGGGGGAGAACCTTGAGAGCCTCCAGCAAGCCAAGGGACAGTGTGTTGTCACCACTGTCAGCTGCCAGTTCCACCTGGGCACAGGTAAGGGGCTGGGCAGCTCCTGCTGGGCAGTCACTGAGCCCACGCTGGCATGTGGGTGCTCTCCTTCACCACTTTGGTGCTGTGAGCCCCTTCCTTCCCAACAGTTCCCAACAAGGGGACAGTCCCGGTGGTGACTGGGGACGTGGCCCTGAGCCCTTCATGCCAAGCAGCTTTTTTTCCTGAGACAACACCCTGAGGAGTGACCCCGGTGGATCAGACACGCGGCCAGCACCAGGAGAGGCTGAGGGGCTGTCCCTGGCCACAGTGAGATCCCTCCTGCTCCCGAGTCCAGGCAGCCATTCCTGAGCCATCCCTGCATGAGAACCTGGCCAGGGCCATCCCACGGCACAGACAGGCAGGGATTTGGGGATTTTCTTGCTGTGCAATCCTGGTCAGATTCCCTGGGGACAAGGGGACCCGGCTCATCCACAACGGCCCCATCCGTGAGCAGGAACCAGCAGCTCCCAGAGCTGGGAGCAAACACGGCCGAGCTGATGAATGAAGGGGATTAGAACCTGCTCTGTCTGCGGGTCGCGGTGACACAGGGACACGGGCACACGGCGGCATTTCCGTCTGGAAGGTGCAAATGCCGTGTTTGCCGTCCGTGGCACCGCAGTGCCTGGAATCCTAATCGCCTGCAGAGCAGCTCCAATGGTATTTGAAAAGGAGCTGGGAGCTGCTGGAGGGATTCGATGGCACTCGCAGATAAAGGCAGGAGGGAGGGCGAGGGAGACGGGGGTGGCAGCGCACGCTGCAGCTCACGGAATGTGGGCTGGATTCCATCAGGAGCAATTTCCTCGCGGGGAGGCAGCGGAGCGGCCGCCCCCGACTCCCCGAGGGTGGGGGAGCGCTGGGATCCCACCGGGAACGGCAGCACATGGATCCCTGAGCTTGTTCGGGCATGGGGAGGCGACCTGGGAACTGGTGAGACAGGAATCACCTGGCAAAAACCACCGTGCCAGGGGTTCTCATCTGTACGGCTGCAGGAGACTGAGGGGAGGCTCCTGGGGGCTGCAGCTCCTCCCAAGGGGAGGCGGAGGGGCAGGGGCTGAGCTCTGCTCTGGGACAGGGACAGGAGCCCAGGGAACGGCTGGAGCTGGGTCAGGGCTGGCCATGGAGCTCAGGGAAAGGTTCTTCCCCCCGAGGCTGCTGGGCACTGCCCAGGCTCCCCAGGGAATGGGCCCGGCCCCGAGGCTGCCAGAGCTGCAGGAGCGTTTGGACAGCGCTCTCAGGGATGCCCAGGCTGGGGTTGTTGGGGTGTCTGTGCAGGGCCAGGGGCTGCACTGATCATCCCTGAGGGTCCCTTTCAACTCATCTCATTGTGTGATTGTCCCACCCATCCACACCACGACAGCCCCACGACTGTGCCAAGCACACCCCAGCCCAGATAAAAATAAGGTAATAATCAGTGGACAAGAAGGGAAAATGTTGGGGGTAAAATCTGAGGTGTGCACCCCACAGCCCAGCCACCCGCTCCCCAAACCCCTGAGCTCAGGCAGCCTGGGGCAGCTGCATTTGGAGCTTGAAATATCCTGCTCCCCACTGCCTTTGGGTCGAGCAGGGGTCCCAACATGAGGCTTCCCCATCCCAGGGACCCCCAACCCTACACTGTCACTGCACTGTCCCCAGGCTGCTCCCAGCCCGGCTGGGGGCCCTTGGGGACACAGGTGGCTCTGCCATCCTGCCTGGCTGGGCAGCAGCAGCAGCAACCCCTCGTGTGGAGCCAAGGATCACAGCAGGGATGAGGAACTGGGGTTGGCAGCGGCTCCTCTGTCAGTGTATCCCAGTACCTGCAGCACCTTCCTGGATTAGCCGGGCAAACAGAACCCACGCAGCTGCCAGGATGGGAAAATGAGCTGGGCAATGGTCGAGGGGAATATATCATCAGCTGTGGGGAAGAAATCCCAGAATATCCCGAGCTGGAAGGAACCCTCAGAGATCATCAGTGCAGCCCCTGGCCCTGCACAGACACCCCAACAACCCCAGCCTGGGCATCCCTGAGAGCGCTGTCCAAACGCTCCTGCAGCTCTGGCAGCCTCGGGGCCGGGCCCATTCCCTGGGGAGCCTGGGCAGTGCCCAGCAGCCTCGGGGGGAAGAACCTTTCCCTGAGCTCCATGGCCAGCCCTGACCCAGCTCCAGCCGTTCCCTGGGCTCCTGTCCCTGTCCCAGAGCAGAGCTCAGCCCCTGCCCCTCCGCCTCCCCTCGGGAGGAGCTGCAGCCCCCAGGAGCCTCCCCTCAGTCTCCTCTGCTCTGGCTGAACGAGCCAAGTGCCCTCAGCCGCTCCTCACATGGCTTCCCCTCAAGCCCTTCCTCATCTTCCTTGCCATCCTTTGGACACTCTCTAATGGCTCAGGATCTTTCTTATGTGGGCAATAAACCCTCAGCCATGGGTTCTGCAGGGCTGGGCAGCCCTGGAGGGTGACACGAGCTCCATGCCAGGCAGTGCCCAGCTCCATGACCATGGCCAGAGGGGGGATCTGGGTGCTGTGCAGGCCCCCCTGGTCCCCAGCAAAGAAGGGAGGGCCCTGCAAACGGGACCTGGGGTAGCCTAATTCGTGCAGCAGGAGAAATGCAGCCTGTGCTGGGAAACCAGAGATAATTTGTTTTATCCTTCTCTGAGCAGGGAAATGTTAGGCTGGGTTGGAGCACTGCTGAGCCTGCAGAGCTCCTGCTGAAGCCGGCTGGGGCTGGGTGCTTCTGCAAACTGGCCCTCTAAAAAGAGAGGAAATCCTCCTTCGGTGGAATTTGTCACCTTGGGGTGACTTCAATGCCAGAAGGGACACCTGGAGCCACACATGAGGGCTGACTTAGGGACTGCAGTGGGAGCAAGGGCAGGTGAGGATCCCAACACTGCTGTCACTCAAAACCGAGGCAGTGAGAGAGGGGAAAGGTCCCTGTCCTTCCTGCTTGGATGAAAACCCTTCTCCTGATGGTGCTTCTGCTGGGCACAGCTGAGAACAGCAGCTCCCTGGCCAAAGAAACTTCCATTGTTGTTACCAAATATTTATTAAAAGTAACTGGGATTAGTCCGTGTGTGCAGAGTGGGGCCGCCCGCCCGGGGCTCTGGCAGGGACCACGAGGGGAGATCGTCCCCTCTCAGGGGCTCGTGCCCAAAATGAACAGATCAGGAGAGCAGACACTGAGACATCGGGGGCAGGGCAGAGAGAGCTGGAGGAAAGGGGCTTTGGAGGGGGACAACCCCAGCTCCGTGCGCAGCAGGTCACGGATGTCACTTGTGTCACACACAGCCACCCTTCCCTGTGCCCCCCAAACCCCACAGTGGGGCTGAACCCCCCCTTTTCCAGGCTGGCATCCTGCCAGAGTGCACACCTGAGGCAGAGCTGCATTTCTGGGTGTGATGGGTGAGCAGGGCAGAGCGAGCCCATGGGACCTCCCTGCTCCCAGCCCTGGGAGAGGGTGGCTCCAGGCTGGATGGAGGGGACAACACAGGGCAGTGTCCCCAGGGCACGGTGCCCTCCAGCTGTGCAGTGTCACCCTGCAGTGGTGTTTGGGGCACTGCAAAGCCTCTGACCAGCACAGAATAAACCCCATAAACCCCCCAGGTCAGCCCCGAGGGCGAGTCCTGGGCACGGTGCTGTCCCCAGTCCCTGTGGTGTGGCTGTTTCTGCTCAGGGGCATTTGGGGCGGGGGGTCTGGGCTGCCAAGCCAGGACTGACTCCCTGGCACCCCCAAGCCCTCATGGCATCAGCCCAGCGCCAAAATGGCTCCCCAAAACCCAAATCCTGCAGGAGCACGTGGATCCAGCATCCAGCCAGCTCCTTCGAGGAGTCCATCGAGGCTCCCATTAGGCAAAATTAATGGGCACCGGGAGCCCGCTGGCATCACATGGCTCCCACTGCTGCATCCTGAGAGGGGACAAAACCTCCCGGGCTGTCACCGGAGCTGGCAGCGCTGGAATGCTGCATTCGGGCTGGCAGGGGACCAGCGTGGCCGGCGGTAGGAGGGGCTGGCAGGGACCCTGCAGGCAGGGAGAGGCTTTGGATCCTGGGATGAGCAGGGAAAGATCCCCCACTCCACCACAGAGGCCAAACTGGGGGCAAAAGGGACGTTACTTCTCACTTTATCGGAATTATTTTTTTCCCCTTGGCACGTTTCAGTCAAAAACTCTCTGGGATTTTGAGCGTGTGCCAGAGCAGCTGTGATTTTTTTATTTCTCTCACACTTGTTTTTTTTTTTTTTCCCCTAAACCATTTTGCTGAGTCTGTGTGAAAATGCCCCAGAAAGCAGCAAAACTTGTCAAGACACTCCCAGCACCGGCTCGCTTGGAACAGCATCTCCAAAAGCAGGGACCGGCCCTGGAGCACCGGCCCTGACAGCCCCAGGGTCCTGCCTCTCCTGTGTGTCCCCCCAAGCTGGGGGACAGTTGGACTGGGTGGTCCAGAATGTCTCTTCCCACCTCGATGATTCTATGATTCCATGACATTTGTGTTCCCAGGGTACAGCTGGCACCTGGGTTGGCCCCATTTCATCCCAGTCCTGATGCTCAGCATGATTTTGGAGGTTTTTGGTGGTTTATGGGTCCCTATCCTCATTTGGGGGGGGCTATTTTTGTTTAGGGCCAGGCTCTTGGGACAGAGGTGACAGGTGGGGGTAAAGCCCCCTTGGGAGGGGACCGGGTCCCATCTCAGCACCCCAAATGCCACAGCCCCTTCAGGGACCTGCTGGCCCAACCTGTCCCTGGCTCCTGGCCTAGGATCCCTTTGGATTTATCTCATATTGAAGCCAATTTGAATTAATTGGAGCACGAGACCAAGGGCCCTGTGGGATTCTCCGATGTCCAGTGCTGGACTCCAGCTTGGGGAAGCAGAACTGGTCACCTCAGCCTGGTGCTTTTCTTCCACAGCTTTGTCCTGTTCCTTCCTTAGAGCCCAAAGTGATGCCAGAAGTGCACTGGATTTAATGGGAGGAGGTGACAACAGGAGAGAGCCCAGAGGGGGAGCGCGGCTGAGCCAGAGCCCACGGCACAGGCTTGGATCACAAGCTGCCTGTTCCCTTATCCCAGCCCGTGCCTTGGTTTCCCCCAAAATAAAATAATGGCACAAAGAGGGCACAGTAAGACAGAAATAACTTGATTTTCTGGTGAGGTGCTTGGGGAGGGGACAAGGACAAAGCAGCCCCCTCCAACCGGGGGCTCCCCCAGCTCCCCCAGTGCACTATCAGCAGCCTGCTCCCCCAAATCCACCTCTCACCCAGGCCAGCAGGCAGGAGAGCATCTTCCAGCAGGCAAAGTCAGCTCAGCCCTTGGCTCCCAGCACAGGGATCGGGAGCTTTGTGGAGGCAGCAGCAATTCCCCCCATCCCTGATTAGAGCAGCGCAGCCTGCGGAGCCAGGGCAGGGGGGACGCTGCTTAATTGACTCTGTGCTTTTGATACAGCAGCTTAATGAGTGTGTTCAAATTAGCCAGAATCACCTTTCCATCCTGGGGAATGGAAATGAGACGTGGATTGCTCTGGCACACCCTCCCCCCCACGCCGGCCTCTTAAAAATCCATCCCCAACTAAACCAGCCACAATTTCCGTGCCTGGATTTTTCATCTTTTCCTAAGCAGATAAGTTGATATTGTTTAAAACAACAATGAAATTCCTTCCCAGCCACATAAATCTCCTGGTTTTAACCGCAGATCCAGGGCTGAGGCTGGGGATGAAGCTCAAATGGGAAAGCCCGAGCTGCGTGTGCCTGCAGTGAAATTATAAATCCACATCCCGGAGCAAGCGAGCAGCAGGAGGCACCAGGAACCTCCATCAGCAGAAGCGCTGGGCTGCAGCAAGGGATGGGAGTTGGGAGTGGAACCGACAAGGCTGGGAGAGCTGTTGGCATTTCTCCTGACAAAATCCTGCACAAACAGAACCGGTCCAGGCAAAACCACGGCATTGGACCCGCCTGGGGTCCGGTGCTGGGCCCCATTCCTTCCCCCTGAGTTCTGCCCTCAGGTTCCTCAGCTGGAAAGTGAAGAAGATGCTGCCAAACCCTGCTTGAAAAGCGCTGTCAGACACAGCAAATGTCACCGAATGGCTCAGGTGGTGCTTGGTCAGCTGGCACGCAGCACATCAAGGGCACAAGACGCTGTGCATCAGCTGTCCATGGCCCCTGAGGCCAGGGACCAGCAAGGCTAAGGCCAGCAAGGCTAAGGCTAAGGACTGACCAGTGATGAGTGGAGAGGAGCAACAATTCCACGCTGGAAGTCAGAGCTGAGGAGGGAATTGGCCTCTGCCATCCTCAGAGCCCAATTAACCAAATCACCACAGCTCTGGGAGGCTTCGGCAGGAGCGAAGGGGAGCAAGAGGAGAGCTCCAAGGAGGAATGGGCAATGGTGAGTGCTGTGCCCGTGTGGGATGGGGGTGCTGCTGGGGGGCTCCGGGTCATTGTCCCATGAGCCGGGCATCTCCCTGGCACTGCTGCAAGGGACAGTGGAGCCCAGCACAGGGCACAAACGCAGGAGCCCTGGCTGGGCTGGGGGCTGTGCTCATTCCTGAGGTCACGGTGCTGTTTGTGCCCGGATTGCCCCAATTTCCCATGGGATGGAGGGGAAATGGTTGTGTTCATCCACAAATCCACAACCACCTCCAGTGCGGAGAGGGCAGCTCAGGGTGAGGTGGCCCCCAGACCCTGTCCTGGGGCAGGCAGGGGGACACGGGGCAGGGGGATGCAAACAGGCTGTCATGGGGCAGGGGTGGGAGAGTATCTGGGGGTGCTGGTATGGGGCTGAGGGACCCCAGGCGGGGTGGCAGGTGGAGACCTGTGGGTGCTGGCATGGGGGGAGCCCAGGCAGGGCGGTGGGGGAGTACCCGGGTGTGCGGAGCGGGGCTGGGGGAGCCCAAGCAGGGTGGTCGGGGGTACCCCATGGTGCTGACATGGGGTCGGGGACCCCACACAGGGCACTCCGAGACTTGGGCACCCCAGGCTGCCCGGGGGGAGCGTCCCCTCCCCTTTGCCCACGGCTGCGCGGGGAGGAGACCCCCCGTGCCCTTCCCCGCGTTCCTCCGGGGCCGTGCCCGTTCTCCACCCGGGGCCGCGCATCGCCCCCGGCCCCGTCCCTCCCCCGGCCGGGCGGGGGGCGCGGGGGGCGGCTCCGCGCACGGCCCGACGCGGCTGGAGAGGCGCTGCCGCCGCCGCGCCGCCCCCGGGGACGGGCCGGGGCCGGGCCGGGGTCCGTCCGGAGCCGCCGCCGCGCCGCCCCCCGGGCTGCGGCTCTGCCCGCGCCGCCGCCGCCGCCGCAACATGGGCAGCCCCGCAGCGGCAGCCGAGCGGTGAGTGCGGGGTCCCGGGGCCGGGGGGGGTCGTGCCGGGCCGCACACGTGGCGCCGGAGGGCGGCCGCCGAGCCCCCGCCGCCCTGGGGACACGCAGCCTCCCTCCATCCCTCCCTCCATCCCTCCCTCCTCCGCCTGCCGCCAGCGGCTCGGGGGGGCTGCCCGGCTGCGCCCACCGCCCGCGGCCGCCAGGCCCCTCCGCAGCCCCCGGCTGTGCCCGGGGAGGGGGCTCGGCACGGCGGGCGGCGCCGGTGCCCCCGGGCAGGGTCGCACAGGGGGTGGCGGTGGTGTCGCCGGGTCCAGCCCGCCCCTGCTCGGCTCCATCCCCCCGGCGCTCCCGGGGGTCCGGTACCCGCAGTCCCCCCCTTTAGGGCTGGGGCCGCCGCTCGCAGCCCCTTTCCCCGGCACAGCCGAGCGAGTCCGAGCATCGCCAGGCGTCGGGAAAGCTTTTCCCATCTCCTCTCGCTCGTGTTTCCCCCCGGGCGCTGCCCGCTCACTCCTCGCCACCCCAGGGCCCTTCCTGCCTCTTCCCCGAGCATCCAGGATTTTAGGGCTAGGCGGATTCTCCTGTCGAAAATTCCGAGGGTTGCTTTAGCCGCGGATGTTACCGGGTTGTGTTTCTCGGGGAAATGGAGCAGGCAGCAAACGCAGCGTTCCTGGCTCCTATTGCCGAGCTGGAAGAGCAGCCTTTGCCTCTTCCCACTCTCCATCCAGAGTACTTTTGTGCCAGTTCCTTAATCCACTTGCAAAGCGGATTGAGCTAAAACCTGACAAAAGGTGCTCCAATTCCCACGGCGTTCGCAGAGGCAGAACGTCTCTGTTTCTGTTCCTGCCCAGCCTTACCCTGAGCTGAGGTTTTTGGGAAGGAGAAAAGAGCAACCAGGAAGAGAGAGGATGACAGGAGAAGGCAGAGTGCCTGTAAAATAGATGGAGAGTGGAGCCGTGCCGGGCTCCGCAGCCTGGCAGCACCCGGAGCACAAACCCAGCCCTTGGGAGTGAGGAGCACTGGAACCGGAGCGGCTGGAGCGGGAAGTGACCGGGATTGGGGATGTTTGGTGGCCTGGTGAACACCAGCCTGGGCCTGGCAGAGCTCCTGGCTGCTGCTTGGGTTTGTGGATGGTCTCTCACCCACTCTCACCCTGGCTGGGGATGTGCAGCCTGCGGGATGGAGACCCCAAAACCCAGCCCTGATGCAGGGGTGACAGCATGGGAAAAGCCTCGTCCAGGCAGGGAAAGTTCCTACAAACCTCTCAATCAAAACATGAGGCATTAAAACCGAAAAGCCCTCGCAGAGCAGAGTTGCCCAGCAGTGATATGGTCATGTGTGGGTTAAAATTCAAAATGCAGGTGTTGAACCCTGCAGTAACCCTGTGGGAAGTGGGGGGCCCTTGGGATTGCTCTGCACCCCAAAGCTCTGCCCTTCACTGCTGCTCCATCACCCCTTGCAGGAGGGAGAGGGGATAAAATCCCGGCACCCCGGGGCATGGCAGGGAACGTGCTGCACGTCCTTTAAATGGGAGAATAATTGAAGATGGGTTGGGGAGCTGCCAGTTGGGCAGCCTGGGATCGATCTGGTTTAATTTAGGGCTGATGTTTTTATCACCGGCGGTCCTGTGGCGCTCGTGGAGGGGAGGCAGCGGAGCTGCTGCCTCTTGCTGCTGGAGGACTGGTGGTGGCCGGCTGGGTTTTGGCCAGAGCAGCTCAAGAGAGGTGATTTTTAGTCCACCCAAGATTTCTTATGGTTTTCAGATTGCAAAAACCCCACTCAGGTATCTGCAGCCTTTCCCACAGTGCTTGGGTTGTGGGCTGATCTTGGGGGAAGATGCTCTCCAATGCCCAGCCTGCAAAAGAGCTGGAGGAGCATCCCAAGAGCAGGGAGCAGGAGGTGAAGCAGCTTCAGGAAAGAGTTGGTTTAAAAATCTGTACATTCTGCTTTTATCCTGCCCCGTTGGAGGAGGGAGTGGGAGGATGAGAGGAACAGGGGCTGGGTTGTGTTTCACCTGTCCTGGGCATCGATGGCCAGGGTGGGACGTGGCTGTGCTGGGCAGAGCTGGGACGCATCCCAGGCACAGCCGGCTCCTGCCAGGCTCAGCCTTTCCAGGGGGATGAGCTTTTGCTGATCCCTGGCTGAAGATAGCAGGGCCAGGGGCTTTTTTCCTATTTTGTAGCATTTAGAGCTCAGGAATGTCTGCTGTTATTAGCTGTGCTAATCCTGCCTCACCAGAGGACTCGTCCCTGGCTCCAAGGCCCAAACCTAAACCCCGCTCTTCCCTCCTGGGCCCGAATTAAACACTGGACTCTCAGCCCACCGGACACGGCGCCGGCTGCTCTCAGTGTTTAAAGGCTTTCAATCCATGTTGGTGGCACGGATTTTTCCCAACTCCTGGCTGCCGGATCACTCCTATTTCCCCTGCCCAGCATCCCACTAGCGAGCAGACAGCTCCTCTTCCCTTCGTGAGGAGCCAGAGCTGCCATAAGGCAGGAGGAGTTGGGCTGCTCCGGCAGCTCGGAGCCGCGTCGCTGCCACGTTCGCATCCCCGGGATGGGAGCGAGCTGCTGGAAGCCCTGGGAATAACGTTGGGAATGTGAAGCACGTGGCCGGGCGCGCTGTGCGTGGGCAGCGGCGATTCCCGTGCCGCCGGCGCGTGTGGGCAGCCTGGGTGGGACGCCTGTCACCAGCAACATCTCCCCAATCCCACAGCTCCGAGGGGAGGGAAGCGGGAGCCAAGCAAGGCCATCCCTGGGCTTGTCCCCAGTGACGCTGACTCGCCACAAGGCTCCAAAGCCCCTCAGTGTGTATCCCGTGCCTCAGTTTCCCTGGCTGTACGTGGATGTGGTCCGGAGGCCTGGCTGTGGAGGGTGGCACAGTCCCTCAGACAGCCAGAGTCCTGCGTGTGGCTGTGGAGCGGTGATGGAATTGTCGGAGGGAGCATCACAGAGCATCCTGCAGGATCTCTCCGGTCTGTGGGGCTGCAGGGAGGGTGGAAGGTGCTACCAGAGCCCAAAGGGCTGCTCTGTGAGCCCTGGAAAAGCCCCAGAACAAACAGGCAAGGGCAGAAATGTTCAGAGCAGAGATGTGAGAGGAGGTGAAAAACAATAAATCCCAGGAGAACGCTTGGAAACGCTGCCAAGGGCCACGGGTGGCAGCGGGAGGGAGACGGAGCGGGCTTTGGGCACCCTCGGTTGGCTTTTCTGTTTGTGAAGTTTTTGCAGGGTTTACCTTGGAGGACAAAGCAGCTGCTTGCACGAGGTTTGGCTCAGGGGATGTGGGACCAGGGACGCAGGAGTGGGACAGGCTGGAGCAGGGCCTTGCTCAGCCATTGGCGATGGAATGTGCTGGATTCTCCTTCAGATCCCGTGTAAGCCGTGGTGTTTCGGGGCTGGAGCTGGAACCCCGCAGGTGCCCCAGGTCTGTGGGGTGCCGGAGGTGGGAGCTGGGCAGGACAGGGGGGGCAAAGTGGGGAAATGGCCCTTGGTGGGGGCAGAGCAGAGCCCTCCCCAGGCCCCGGCAGGGGCTGCCATTCCCTCTTTTCCATGTGAGATGGATGAGCTGAGGACAGCACCAAACCCACCCCAGAACAACCAAACAGCAGAGTGCCGGATGGAGAATCTGAGCAAACACAAACAGCTTTGCCAGGGATGAGTTAAAAACAAAGCACGGAGGGTCTGGGCTGTGATCCCCAGGCTGCTGTGGTGCCTTGGCATCCCCATGGGCACCCCAAGGCCGGGAGCAGAGGCAGGATCAGTCTGTCTGAGCGGCAAAGCTGGACACAGCTCTGGCACGTGCCCTCCTCCTTCCTCTGCCTCAGCCCAGATCTTCCCGTGCTTCCCTGCCTTCCTTCCCCTGATTTTTTCATACCACCACAAGCTTGGCTGCCGCTTGCGGCTCCATCCATCAGAAGGGTTTGCTTTTCAAAGCTGTCCCAGCTCTGCCCGGCTCAGATCTGGAGCGCCAGGGCTCCTTGTTCAGCTCCCGATGTGCCAACCAAAATAGCAGCGGCCACATACTGGAGCGGAGAGGAACAAGTGTCACTGGGAATTAAAATGACAGATCCCAGCATCGAGGTCTCTGAGGGTTTGTGCTTTATTAGGCAACAGTGAGTTCATGGGAAAGGACTTTGACTCAGAGCACCGGTTGTGTCTACAAGAAAAGAGAACCAGGGACTAAATTTAGGCTCAGGCTGTGATGGGGAGACAGGGCCAGGCACTGAGGGAGGGGAGCTGGGCATCCTCAGCTCCGTGGGGGTGAGCCCTGGCCCTGCAGAGCAGCGTGGGGTGTGGGGAGCAGGAGGTGGGTACACCTCAGCCTTGGGATCATGGAATCCCCATTGGGTTGGGTTGGAAGGGATCTCAAAGCCCACCCAGTGCCACCCCTGCCATGGCAGGGACACCTCCCACTGTCCCAGGCTGCTCCCAGCCCCAATGTCCAGCCTGGCCTTGGGCACTGCCAGGGATCCAGGGGCAGCCCCAGCTGCTCTGGGCACCCTGTGCCAGGGCCTGCCCACCCTCCCAGGGAAGGTGCTGCAGAGGAACAACCCCAGTGCTGTGGGGCAGGAGGGCTGCAGGGTTCCCCTCCCTGTGCGAGGAGCTGCTTGGGGTCTTGCACCCCCAGCCCCACATCAGCCACAGCCAGGGCTGTGTGGAGGGGCTGGGAGAGCTCTTCTGAGCAGGATTCACCCTGGCTGGGATTTGTGCAGCATCCGCAGGGTTCGGAGAGAAGGGGGGAGCACGACCCTGCCCGAGGCTGTGTGGTCCTCACGAGGCTCCCTCTCCCTTAAATGTGGTTTCCTGCTGATGGGGGTGATTTAACCGATCAGTGTTTTCTCTCCTTGCCTCAGGGTCTGCCTCTTCCCACCGCCCCCTCCTATTAAAAATTCATTGTTTCTCCCAGATACTGTTGCTAGAGGGAGACAGGGAGAAATAAAGGAAGTTCTTGGAAAGGAGAATAGAAAATATTCAGTGGGAAGGGAATTGAGGAAAAATTTAAACCAAATATTGTCCCTCTTTGCCTCCTATTGCCCTGGGTGCGTTTGAGCCCTGTCACGCACAGGACTCCGATGTCCCCAGAGAGCTGTGCGGGAACTGGGGGGAGTTTGGGTGGTGGGGACAGTCCTGCTTCTGCCAGCGAGGTGGTGAAGCCCCTGCTGGCTTCAGAGCTGGGTCTGTGGGACACCGTGGCTGTTTCACACAGCAAATTCCAGCAGGCACAGGAGGGAAGGAGCGGCAGGAACAGGGACCTGCCTGATCTCCGACTCAATTCCCATCCTCTGCTTCTCCAGAAAACTCCCCCCAAGGCATTGGATTGCTTTTCCTGCTCCATTCAGCTGCTGTTTCAGTCCCGGTGGATGAGGGGGTTCGTTTGCAGACTGAAACATCCGGAGGGTGTTGATGGCTGCTCTGTGGGATCAGCTCCCCTGGCCCTGCAGCACCCTGAGCCGTGGCTGTGACACGGAGCTGCCAGCCCATGTGCCACCGAGGGGGATTCAGGCAGGCTTGGGAAGGCTCTTTTCCATCTTCTCAAGCCTCCTGAGCAGGGTCCTCATGGTGCCCCTCGCAGGGCAGCAGCAGCAGAGGTTTGCAGGGCAGAGCAGGGGAACTAAAGGGGCTCTCCCTGAGCACCCAAACTCCCTCAGCCCCATCTCCAGGGTGGAGGATTTGTTTTCCCTCAGGAAGAGTGGAAGGAATAATTTTCAACCCCTTCACAGTGGTGCAGCCAGAAGAGCAAACCATGAGGGTGCTTGGTGCTTCTGGCCTCTTTTTCCAGAGGGTCACCCGGGCTGACCTTCCCCACACTCAGGACAGCTGGACGCCAACCCTTCACTATTGGCACAAGGAGCTGGTTTGTATTTTTCCATTTAAATCCCATTTGAAGCAAAGTCCATCTGGTTCCCTCCGTGCTGCCAGAGGAGAAGAGGCTGCTCTTGGGTCAGTTTTGCACAGGGAGGCCCAGGGAGGTGGCGTGGCCAGGACCTGTGCCTGCTGGTGGGCTGGAGCAGGGCCCCTGTAATTGAACACTAATTAGGGATGGAAAAGGAGCAGAACCCTGCGATTGCAAATGAAGGTGGAGTGACATAAGTGAGAGAGAAGCTGTGACCTTTTTCCATAAGCAGGAATATTAACCAAGTGTGCCTAATGGAGCGGGGGGGATAATCCTGCCTTCATTAGTGCTTATTCCTGGGGCTGATGAGGGGCAGGAGCCTTTGGGAAGTGCAGTGGGTGATGCCAGCATCTCCCCCAGCCATGCCCAGTGCTCTGGAAGTCACTCCAGGAGTTACTGTGGAGGTTGGACCCTCCACATTTCAGGAAGTGGTTTCTCCTCTTACCTTCAGGGTCACTTTTCCATCAAGCACCAGCCTTGTGGCAAAGCAATTCCCAGCATGGGGAATCCTGATAGGATCGGCACCACCGCCTTCCCCTGCCTTGCTCAGCCTGCACCAGCATCTGGAAACCTCTGGAAATCCAGGTCCAGGTTGTTGCTGTTGCAGTGACAAACGGGGCTGTGATCTGTTGGGTCAGGCTCATCCAGCACCAGACAATGCTGCCGGGGTTTTTTGGGTTTTTTCCATGCCCCGAGGTTCTCTCTGGCTCAGGCTGCCCCTGAGTTCATGCTGGGCAGAGCTGTGCCCATGCAGGGATCACTCCATGGCCTGGGGCCTGTCCCTGCTGCCTCAGTCCTGTGCCACTGGGGCCTGGCTCAGCTCTCTCCACCTCAGTGACTTTCTCAAGACTAAGAAACAGATCTTTTCCTCTGTTTTATTTTTAACAGCTCTGCCTCATTTCTCCCTCCATTTCTCTCCCTGGGGTTGTTTCTGGCTGTGCCCCCCAAAGCTGGGACATGCTGTGTCCCTGCTGTGCTGCTGTGGAGCTGAATTTTTCCTCCTCCCTTGAGGGTTTTCCAAATTTTCCCATTTACTTTACAGGAGGAAACTCTTTGTGGCCTGCCACTGAGGAGGATTTCAAATGAGCGGCCTGTGACATCTCCTCTGTGATAATGTGTCATTTTTGTTGTTCATATTTCAGTAACTAAAGGTCAGATGGAAGCTCAGCTGGCTGGGAAGTCTGACATTAATTACACTAATGAGTCTCTGGCTTAGTGCTCCTGGACACCAGGGTGGTGCGACACTGGCCAGATCCTGGGCACTATCGGGTGTCCTGGGGTCCATGGAATGATAAAATCCCAGGATATCCTGAGCTGGAAGGGACCCTCAGGGATGATCAGTGCAGCCCCTGGCCCTGCACAGACACCCCAACAACCCCAGCCTGGGCATCCCTGAGAGCGCTGTCCAAACGCTCCTGCAGCTCTGGCAGCCTCGGGGCCGGGCCCATTCCCTGGGGAGCCTGGGCAGTGCCCAGCAGCCTCGGGGGGAAGAACCTTTCCCTGAGCTCCATGGCCAGCCCTGACCCAGCTCCAGCCGTTCCCTGGGCTCCTGTCCCTGTCCCAGAGCAGAGCTCAGCCCCTGCCCCTCCGCCTCCCCTCGGGAGGAGCTGCAGCCCCCAGGAGCCTCCCCTCAGTCTCCTCTGCTGCAGCTGAACGAGCCAAGTGCCCTCAGCCGCTCCTCAGACCTTCCCCAGCTCCGTGTCCCTCCTTTGGACACTCTCCAACAGCTTTGGACCCTTCTGATCTTGTGGTGCCCAGAGTGCCCCCAGCACTGGAGGTGAGGCTGCCCCAGTGCAGAGCAGAGCGGGACAATCCCTCCCTGGCCTGGTGCCCCCCAGGACACGGTGGCCCTTTGGGCTGCCAGGACACACCGGGGACTCAGATCCAACTTGGACCAACCAGGACCCCCAGGTCCCTTGCTGCAGAGGTCTGAGATGAGCCAGATTTGCTGCCATGCATGGAAGAGTTGCTGTGCACATCCCAAGGGATGCTCCTGCCTTAGAAGAGCTTGGCTTGTTTACCCTGGTCTGGTCCTCTGGAGGTCTCTGCTGATTTCCAGGACATCTGGGTCCTGTTTGGCTTTGGGATTTGCTGCTGAATTTCTTTTTTCCAAGAGGATCCCGTGTGCAGAACTGGAAGCTCCTTGATGGAGAAGCAGGTCCCTTGTGGTACCCGCGGAGAGGAGAATCCTCTCCTGGCTCCTGCACCGAGTAGCCCAGAAAAGAGTTCAAATCCAAGTTTTGAGTCAAACACAAGGCACAGGAGCAGAAGGTGACAAGGACCCTAGTGGCACAAACACACAGAGGGCCGGGGAGCTGTGCTGGTGTCACCACATGGGACCCAAGGAGGCTTTAGGCCGCTTCACCCACGTGCTGGTGGGTCTCGTTTCACAAGGATTAAAATGTATTTGCAGACAAAACCCCCGCAGGTAACCTGAGCCAGAGGTTGCTAAGTGACCCAGGAGCTGCCAAAAACAAATGCCGAGACCATCAGCTGAGCCCATGCTCCTTCCCAGGGCTGGGAGCGACGGGCTCACCTAAGGAGCCAGGCCCAGGTGGTCTCTAAGTGAGCTGAAATTTCACGTTCCCGATGCTCGGGCAGGGCTGGGAGCGTCTCAGGGAGGGCAGGAGAGGCTGCTCAGCGCCGGGAGTTGAGCACGTTTGGGCTGGCTCCAGTTTGCTCCCAGCAGCTCTGCAGTAAATACGTGGCTGTGTCCAGCCTGCTGGAATTGGATGGAAATTTTGCCTTCTTCATCCCCGGAGCTGGAGCCTGGCCATGGGGAGCAGCGGCTGAGCTGCTGTGCTTGGGATTAACCCTTGGATGGTGCTGGCTCCGAGCATCGCCCGCGGAGCCTCCTCCATCCCCACTGGAATGCTGCAGCCTGTGAGTCCCACACACGGTGCTGCAAGTGAACCAAACTCACTTCCCTCCCAGTTATCCCATTTTCCAGGAATGGAGTGGCCCCAGGGATCTACAACAGATCTTGGTGCATCGGCCCCTGGAGCCCAAATCCCTCCAAGCGGGGACACTGCATCCCCTGGAGGCAAATTCCTCGTGGAGTTGCACCAGCTGCAGTTGCTGGTGGTGCCACAAGCTTCCCCCCGCAGGTGCTGAGGGCAGGCCCAGGTGTTTCTGGGGTGTTTCCCCATCTCAGGGCTCGGTTTGGGTCATTCTTGCTGTTCTTTCAGGTTCTGGGTGTGAGTTACTCCCACACGTGTGTGCTCCAGCCCCCTGTGCCGCAGGGCACTGAGGAGATGGGATCCTGCTGCCAGCCCTGAGCTGTGCCTGCTGTCCCATCCCTCCCTCCTGGAGGGGCTGGTGCATCCCCTGGCTCCAGCAGGAAACTCTGGCATGCCCAGGGCAGGGGATTTCTTGTTGCCATGGGGGATTTTAGTGCCGCTCCTTTACTGGGGAGGGTCCCTGACAGAGTTCCATGCATCCCACATGGGATTTGCATCCCTGGCACTGATTGCATGGGGTGAAGGGCTCAGCGTATCCCATGGACACCGTGACCTTCTGGGAGCTGGGAGTGTAGGTTCCTGCCCTTCCAGGGCCAGGTCTGGGTCCCTCAGGCAGAGCAGACAAGGGGCAGGTGTTCTGGAGCAGGGAATGAGCTGGGATTGCCAGGCACTGGGTGAAGTCCTGTAGCCTCACAGCCCCCAGGGGCCTGGGGCTGACCGGGAATGTGGAACCCTCAGCACCGTCCCTGCACGGCTGAGCCCGAGCCTGCAGGTTTGAAGGGAATCCCTCTGACTTCAGCTTCGGGGCGATGCTGCTTCCCTGGAGGAATTTTCGCTTTTCCAGAGTGCTGGGCACTGTCAGTTCCCCAGGAACCCCAAAAGTGACGATTTACCCATCCACAAGCAGCGTGTGGACACCGCTGGGGTTTGCAGGAGCACAGGGGGATGGAGAGCTCCGTCCTCCCGGGATGTGCCAGGGCTGTGATCCCTGTGCCCCCGGGGCCGCCTGCTGCTGCAGCACCGGCTCCTCGTTCCTCTGCAAATCCCTGCCGTGGGAAGCTCCTTTGCCTCAGGCTCCCCAGGCCTCTCCCAGCAGGAATTAACCCCCCCTGGTTGCTGCTGCTGCCTGGGGCATTTCGGCCGGGCAGGAGCAGGGAGCTGAGCGAGGTCTGGAGCAGGCACAGAGCAGCTGCGGAGCTGCAGCAGCAGCAGCTCTGCGTGGGTGTCGCTGAACGGGACCTGAGTCGGGGACATTTGAGGGCTGTTACTCGGGATTTCCGCACAAAAGGAGCTGTTTAAATTCCCTCTTTCTGTGCAACAGGAGAATTAAGGTTGATACAGAGAGTTCAAAGCAATTTAGTAAAACCACAAAAAAATCATTTGTCCAGCATCTGCTGCATCAGCGCTGGGAGCATCTCTCGACCCCCCAACTCCCCCAAAATGCCCGGGGGGTGGACACGGGACTGGGGGTCTTGCCAGTGGCACTTCTGCTTCCACGTTTGGGTGAAATCTTCCCAAATTCGGGGCCTCCTGGGCTGTGGGCACCGCTGGGTGGGTGCCATCCCCTCCTGCAATCCCTGCAGGATTCCCAAGGGGCAGTGCCGTGTCTGCCCTGCTCCAGCCAGAGCTGCCCGCGGCAGGGCTGGGCTCGGACACTTTCCTGGTGGGGAGAGGATCCCTCAGGGCACAACGTGTGATAGAATTTTATATTTGTATATATATATTTGTATAGATAAAACCAGGCGAGCTGCAATGGTCTGGTTGGAGCAGCGCTGAGGATGCTCCCCCTCTCCGGATGTGCCCGTGTGCACTTTGGGGGAGTTTATTTGGGATTTCTGTGGCAGACACTGGGGAAAGGGGACTGACCGTGGTCTCCTTGTGCTGTTCTGTGCAGTGGAGCCGAGGCTGGCCGTGCTGGACACTTCGCCATTTGAACATTCCTGGGCTCCGATGCCTCAGCAGATCCCGATGTCGGAGCGGCCCCGGACCTGCAGAACGGTGAGAACTCCCTGGGTTCCAGTGGGATTGGGGGTTGTGCTCAAAATCCAGCTCGTTTTTACCTCGTGGCCACCCCTGCTCGGTGGCATTATCCCCTTCCTTGTCCCCACCTCCCTGTGCAGCAGGAGCACTCGGCACGGCCAAGCCGGACGTTTATCCCGCGGAACAGCCGGGAGATCTCCAGCCTGGTGTCACCACCCCAGAATGAGCAAGAAGTGCCTCAGGTGGGGCTGTGATATGCAGCTCTGGGGTGCTGAGCTCAAGGACTTGCTCAGGGTTGGTGGCAGGCAGCAGTGGGACCCAGCTTTGGACACTGCAGGGACCCCAGCCTTTGCCCCAGCAGGGACCCCAAGCCATGGCTGTGCCAGGATCCACGTGCAGCATCAGTTTGAGGGGCAGTGGTTTGGGGTTTGGATGGATTTCCTGGGATTTGAGAGTCCATCAGCTGGGAGAGAGGCTCTGCAGGCTTTGCCCTTGCTCTGCCATCCAGATGCTGGACATGGAGTGAAGCCACACGGCCCCACTGTCCCCTTTCCCTTCCACCGTGGAGATTTCTGACTTTTGGCATCCTCGTGGGGCTGCACATGGGGAAGGAGCTGCTCTCCTGGTCCCCCGGTCCCAGCTGATGCCCCGAAGCTGCAGATCTGGGGACTGATGCCAGCGTGTCTCGCTCCAAATGTCACTGCTGCCGCAGCCTCCAGCCCGGGGGAGTTTTGGGGGTGGCCCAGCTGGATCCCTCCGGGCTCTGCTGGGCCCCTCTGGAATCTGGGCAGCGAGGCCAGGAGGGATCTGTGCTCCACAGGGCTGGGGTGAATCCCCCTGTCCCCTTCCTCGGGATCATTTCAGGGGTTGGTCTCGCTCCCACCTGGCACGACAGGGATGGATTGGGATGTCATTCCACCCCTGTGATGGCATTTTGCTCTCGCTGCTGCCATGATCATAACTGGGATGGCAATAAAATCCCCGATGCAGCAGCAGCTGTGGACAGGTCTTCAAAAACGCGCTCAGCCTGGGACTGATGCTGAGCAGAGCTGGGAGGGGGAGGGAAAGCTGTCACTCCGTGCTCCTCCTGGCTGGAATTCCCACTCCGAGCGGGGTTTCCAGCAGATCGGGGGCTCCACCTCTGCCCCTTTCCCCCCTGCCCCCGCAGAGCTCCGAGCTGCTTTCCTGCGGAGCTGAGTGATCCTGCTGGGACCGGGCTGTGCTCCAGCCACAGCTGCCTGTCCCTGCTGGCCTCGGAGCAGGCAGCTGTCCATCAGTCTGGCCTGTCAGTCTGTTCCTCTGCCCACATGTCCAGCAGTCCAGTCGAATTAAAGCCTCTGGAATGATGGATCGCCCCCGCCAAGCTGCAGAGATGGGCTGGCAGCAGCCAGGACTCCGGGCTCCCTCTCCAGAGGGAAGCTGGGCTCACTGGGCACCCCCTGCCATGGGTGAAGGCTCCCTTGGGGCTGAGGCCTTGGGAACAGGGTCCTTCCTGAGGGTCAGGGCTGGAAAGAGCCGTTGTTTTATCCAGAAGCTTGGAGGGGTGGCTGCGACTGCCCTGGCTGGTGTCAGCACAGTTCAGGTGAGGGATTAGGAGGAGATTTTGCCATCAGAGGTCCAGCGCTGGCAGCCAGTGACAGCGATCAGGGTGTGATTTATGTGCCAGCCCCCCGAGGGGCTCAGGCCAGCGTCACTGTAGTGCTGAGCTTAATGAACGAGCTGATCTAACGAGGGCTGGCACGGCTGGGCCGGCTGGACAAATGAGGTCGTGTGCTGGGGCAAAGCCCGTGGGAGGCAGCTGGCACTGAAATCACCGTGAAATCACCGTCCAGCAGCAGGGCAGGGCTCTGCTGGGCGCTGCTGGCCACACTGGGACCAGTGCTGGCACCGGGGGGGCGGCTGCACGTCAGCATCGCCAGCGCTCCGCACGCCCCCGAGCAGCGTCATCCATCAGCGCTCCGGAAGGTGCCTAATTACAGCCTCTGCCTTCCTGTTCCAGTTAATCATCACCCTGCCCTGGCACCTCGTTTGGTACGGAGCTGCTGGCTTGGAGCTGCTGGCTTGGAGCTGCCGGGCTTGGAGCAGCGAAGGTGCAGGGTCCCCTCCTGTGACGAGGTCTCACGTCCTCCGTGCTGCTCCTGTGGGTGATGTGTCCCAGCCCCAGAGGTGTCCCAGCCCCAGAGGTGTCCCAGCCCCAGAGGTGTCCCCACCACAGCCCCAGTGCTGTGCCTGGGGATGTCCTCCTGGCCAGGTCTGGCACGTTGCCGCTGTCCTCTCCCACGTGGCTTCGGCCGCGCTTCTCCCGCTGCTCTCGGGTTTGCTTGTGGGGCGCTCCCAGGCCGTGGTTGATGCGGAGGATGAGGGATGAGCTCAGGAGCGGGAGGCAGCTGCAGGGGAAGGAGCAGATTCTCCTCTCCCAGTTAATGCTCTGTATGTGTGTCTCTGTGGGGCCCGGAGCCCTCTTCAGGAGCGTGGCCCTGTTTCTCTCGGCCGGTGGCCGTGCCTGTCACAGCTGTGCTGCTGGGGCTCGTATGGGCTCGTCTTTTGTGCGTCCAGCAGCAACAAATGTCATGTGGGCCCTAAAACTGAGGTGCCAGGACAGTTGCCAGGGGTTCCTTGTGCCCCCTCCCAGGCTGGGGAGAAACCTGAGACCGGGCAAGCCTTGGAGCAGGTCAGTTTGGATGGGCACCTTTGCAAAGCCCAGCTTTGGTGGGAGAGGACAAAAGTGGGTTTGCAGTGGCAGTCTCCTAGAGCTGGGCTGTCACCTCGTTGCTGGGGCCTCTCCTGGCTGGGTGGGTGCTCAGGGACAAGGACACCACAGGGGCTGTGGCCAGCGCCTGCTCCTGGTGACAGACTGGGATGGGAAAACACCGGGAAGTCCCGGGGCTGGGGGCTGTGGGCTCTCACCTGCACTTGCCTTCCAGCCCCTCCTCATCCTGCCCCTGATGTGAATGGGCTTCCGCAAATTAAAAGTTCTCCCTTGAATCCTCAAAAAAGAGCCCCTGCTGTCCCTCCAGGGACCACAGCCACTGCCTGAAGCTCAGCTCCAGGGTTGCTGGTGGCATTAGTGGAACAGCTCAGTGGCAACGAGGTGGTTTGGGATGCAGCCGAAGAGGGGGAGTGAAGCTCAGCCTTTGCTCCCGTGTCATCCAGCAGGTTCTGAGGCTGTTGAGATCCAGGTCAGGTTCACTCTCAGCCACCATTTCCCAGCAGCAGTCGAGATTCAGCTCTGGCTGGTGGTTCAATCAACCCACCCTGGGTGGAAACAAGAGCCCAGCACCCACCTGCCCTGCCCCCCTCCCCTCCTTTTAGAAGAGTTATCCTTGGAAAAGAAATAGAGATGCTCATGGAATATTAAATACCTCCCCAAAGCCCCTGTGACTGATGAGTGGCTTCTGCTCCTCGTTGCCTAGCACAGGCAGTGACCTTTCAGAAATGTTGTACGTTGTGGTCGTCTCTAAATGTCTCCTCTCCTGGGAGCATCTTGTGGAGATAGAGATTCAGACATGATGTCTGTCAAGAAGAAAAGCAGATTGTGGCCAATCTGGGGCTGCCTGTGCAGCGTTGCCTGGGCCACGTGCTCAGGAATCATAAGGTTGTCTCTAAAAATAAGCAGTGGCTTCTTCTGGGTTGTCTCCTTGGTGCCGTGGCTCATCGGGGAATCCTCGCTTCTGGGGTTTCGCGGCGTTTGCGAGGGCTGGGAGTTTCCACGTGGGAGAGGAGTGGAGAGTCCTGTGGCCACGGCTGCCGAGGACTCGGGATGGGATCTTGGGGTGGGAAGACAGCTCCGCGGAGACACCAGGTTTGCTGGGAAGGAAGGGTGGATCCTGCCTCCCTGCGAGCTGCTCCGGCACCGGCTCAGCCGCCCCGAGACCTGGGGCTGCTGAGCAGGAGGAGCCGCGTGAGAGGCAGCAGCTGCCACTCACCAAAATAACTCCCTTCTGTGGAAGCTTTCCATGTTCTCGAGCCGTCCCTGAAGCCACGCTCGGGGATGTTCCGTGGTGACCCAGCCGCCGCCTGGCTCCTGCACAGACGGCTCCTTCCACGCTCCCCCTCCCCATTCCCGTGCCTTGCCAGGAAAATCTGCTTCTGCTTGAGGAGCCTCGAGGGGGACCTCAGGAGCACGGCCACCATGGTCACAGCCCAGCTGGGCTCTGCCAGGGCTGTTGGGGATGGTCACTTGGCCACCTGGTGACCTGAGGACCCTCAAGGTGTTTGGCCGGTGCTGTGGGGTGGGAAGATGCTCTGGAGGGACCCTGCTGGGTGTCCTCAGTGCCCACCCAGCCATTGGTTCTCCCTCTGCTCCTCCAACCCTGCCCAGCCCAGCCCTGACCCAGAAAAACATGCTGAGAGTGGCAGAGCCAGGAGAATTTGTTTCCCAGCCAGCCCCTGATGGGATTAGGAATAACTCTCTCCTGGATAATTCTCCATTAGGTCTGGTGGTTGATTTCCCTCCTTCTTACCCCCAGCTCTGTCCCGCTCTCCCTGTTTCAGCTGGATTATTCTCATGCTTGGCTTGTTAATTGCCTGATCACCAGAGCTGAGGCTTGGCCACATCCCTGGCCTCCTTTGACCCTCCAGTTTCTGCCTCTTTGTCTCTGTCTCAGCTCTGATTTAATCCCCTCCACACCCCAGCATAAGCCAGGATCTCTCTGCTGCTCTGTGCAGAGGGAGGAACCTGCTGGTGTCACCCCAGGAGCCAGGGAAGGTCCAAGGGATGCTCCTGCAGCTCCTCCCCATGCCCCCCTGTCTTTTCTGAGGTTTTTTCAAGCTCAGCATGGCCCCAAACCCACTGACTTTGCAGACTCGAGGCAAAGGATAAAATAAAGCTGCAGTAGCCACAGGTTTGTTTTTGGAGGGTGGTACAGGTCACCTTTGGTCCTCATTTCAGTGCCCCTGGGATCTGGGCTCTGCTCTGAGCTGCAGCAACAGCTGGAAAAACACAGTTGAATTCCCTGGCTTCCCATTTGGGCATCAAACTTTGCTCTGCCAGCTCTGAACAATGCCAGAATTCCCCCTGGAGATCCCCAGCAGCCCATGGTGCCACTGGGCAGTGTGGGTGGTGTCACCAATGAAGCTGAGCATGGAGCAGACCACAGGGACCCTCATTTTTTTTCTTTTCAGCCTAAAATCATACGAGGGGGAGGGGTGTTTTTGGAAGGTGTAACTGAGGGCTCGGGGTTTTCCAGCAGGGAAGAAAGAGCAGATGTCTGGACAGGCTTTGGCACAGGACTGGGGCCTCCGGTCTGGAGGAGCTCTGTCCTGGGGCAGCTCTGGCTGCAGTTTTCCCTTCCCCATGGGCAAAGCTTGGAGCCACAGAAATGTTGGCATCAGCATCAGGGTGCCCCATCCTCTGCTCCGAGCCCTGCCAGCTGCTTGGGGAGGTTCGGGCCCATGGAGCCTGCTTGATCCAGCCAATTCCCGCTCCTGGGAATCGAGATCTCATCCAGGGCACGCCCCAGGATGGGGAAGCACACGGAGCTTGTCCTGATGGAGAGCCCAGCAGCAATCCTGGCGAGCTGTCAGTGAGCTGGGAACACCACGAGGATGCTCGGACGCTCCATCCAACCCCAGTCCCAGCCCGAGCCCCCGCGCTGGGGCCGAGCAGGGTGAGTGTCTGTGAGGATGCTGGCACGGCCCAGCGTGGTTGGCATTGCCTTCCCTGGCATGGAGCCAGGCTGGGGACAGCAGCCAGGGAGCAAGGGAGGGTGTGGGGACACTCGGCTGCCAGGCAGGGCTGGCTCGCAGTGCGGGCCGGGCAGTGGTGAGCGGGCAGCGCTCGGGGTGTTCCCAACAGCTGCTGGTGTTTGTAGGAGCCCTGACCAGTCTCGAGCCAAGTTTGGGACATGCTGGCACTGGTACAAGGCACTGGCACCTCCCTGATACCCGTGTGACAGAGCACTGGTGTTACCCTCCCTGGCGATGTTTTCAGGGTGAGGGTCCCAGCATCACTTTGTGCCCCATTTGCTCCTTCCCTGCCTTGGGGTCTCCATCCTCTGCTGGGGTTTCCCTGCATCCCTGGGAAGATGCAGCAGCATCCTCTGGCTGCCTCTGGCCGCCGCCACGAAGGGGCCTGGCCTGGAGCAGCAGCAGTGGGGTGCTGGAAGGAGAAGGGCTCAGCAGGAGCATTTCCCATCCTGCACATCAAGGGAAGGATGAAACAAGACCTTGCTCTGACTGAGGTGTTTGTGCTCATGCGATGTCCAAGCAGGGGAACCTGGAAATGTCAACCTGGGCTCAGTTTTGATCTTTATTCAGAAAAAGGGAGCAATAATGGCAGCTGAGGAGCAGTTGCTCTTGGAGGAGCTGGCCGGGCCAAGCTTGTGCCACAGAAGCGGGAGGCGTTTGAAGGGTGGAGAGGGAACAAAATCCCTTCTGCAGGAGTCACAGAATCCCAGAATGGTTTGGGATGGAAGGGGCCTTAGACACCATCTCGTTCCACCCCTGCCGTGGGCAGGGACACCTCCCACTGTCCCAGGCTGCTCCAAGCCCCAATGTCCAGCCTGGCCTTGGGCACTGCCAGGGATCCAGGGGCAGCCCCAGCTGCTCTGGGTAACCCTGAGCTGGGGTGGCTGGAGAGCAGCAGTTCCTCTGTGCTGCAGGTGGCTGGGACAAATCATAGTAGTCACAAATCTTGGTGGGGAAAGAGGGAATGAGGCAGGGAAGGAGGGGGCTGCTCCAGGGACTGACAAAATTGTCCAAATTGTCCAAAATTGCTCTGCTCTGCTTCCCCCACCGCAGCCCCTCAGCCCCGGGCTTTGCTGGCTCTATCCCCAGCGCTGTGTGCGGCAGGCTTGTTATTTTTAAAAATAAATTAAATGAGGAGAAGAGCCTCTATCTAGGCCTCGCTCTGGATCTTAATTGCCCTGGCTCCCCAGGGCCCGGGCGAGCCCGGAGAGCGCTGCACAATCGCCGTAATGAGCTATTAATAAACAGCCCGGCTCCGCCTGGCCCTGCCCGGCACAGACAGGGACCGCGGGGCCCCAGATGTCCCTGCAGGGACACAGGGTCTGTGCCCCTCCTCTGCGGGATGCCCTGGGGCCGGCAGGGACCCGCGGGGCAGAGCCAGCCTTGCTCCAGACCTGGCATCTGCCTGGAATTGCAGGGAATGGCTCATCCCGCACCCCTTAACCCCGCTGTGGGGTTTGCTGAGGGGTCAGTGGGGCACCCATGGGTGGGGGCTGTGGGCCAGCAGGGCTGGCTGGTGCTCCGGCTGTGGAGAGGGAAGGTGAGCCCAGGGCTGCAGCTCCCGCTCTCCATCTGCCAGGGAAAACAACTCCAGCAGGGCTGGAGCTTTGCTTAGAGGATCAGGTGGCCGCAATAGTAACCAAAAGTGGAGTTGGGTTACCCCGGGCTCATCCATAATGAACACGGGGCAGGGAGGGGAAAGGCTGGGTCCCCCCAGGGCTGGCACGGAGGAATGGTGGGCACTGGGTACGGCCCAGCGTGGGACACCATTAAAGAGGCATCAGGGCGCCTTTATTGAGTGTACAGACACTGAACAGGACAGATAAATGGCACAATAAATGGGGAGGGGGTTGCCCTGCGGGTTTGCAGGTCGTGTTTGAGAACATCCTTCCCATGCAGCCCCAGGGCAGAGAAAGAGTGGAGCCTCCAGAACCAAGGGGACCAAGGGGAGCTGCCCCCACGTCACCCCAGAGCCAGCTCAGGTGCCTGGGGCCACCAGCCAGGCAGAGCCTTCACAATGTGGCTCTCCTGGAAGGCAAAGGCTGCCAAGCAGCTCCAGTGCCCAGGTGGCATTTGGGGACCTCCAGTCCCCAAAGGGGTTTTGGTGCAAGGAGTGAAGCTGAGCAGTGCTGGAGAGAGGGGAGAAAGGGGCAGGGGCAGCAGTGGGGCTGATGGACCCACTGCACTGTCCCCCAGCTGCATCCAGCAGCTGTGAATCCTGTGGTTGTGTGAAACGGTGACACTTCCCTCTTGGTTTGATTCGTTGGAAGAAAAAGGGAAATGTGGCAAAATTAAGATGCGCACAAAAAAAAGAGAAAAAGGAAAAAGGTGTCACAGACTCAGAATAGAATTGGTGAGGTTGGAAATCCCTCTAAGATCACCGAGTCCAACTGTCACCCCAGCACTGCCAAGGACACCACTTGGCCCTCAGTGCCACATCCCCATGTCTGTAAAAGATCACGGAATCCTGGAATATTCTGAGCTGGAAGGGACCCTCAGGGACCATCAGTGCAGCCCCTGGCCCTGCACAGACACCCCAACAACCCCAGCCTGGGCATCCCTGAGAGCGCTGTCCAAACGCTCCTCGAGATCATCCAAAGCTGCGCTGAGCAAGGGGTTCAATCCCGGAGAATTGCTCCGCTTGGGTAATAGGATCGGGACAGGAAATTATCCATGGAGATCGCATCTTTCCCTGAGACATGAGCACAGAGAGGGTCAGAGACGCCCCCAGCCGCCTGAGGCTGTTCCCACGTGCCCATGGGGACAGGAGGGAGGGTGACACCAGCCTTTTGTGTCCTCAGCACAGTGGGTGTGAAGCTGTGCCAGCTCCTGCTGTCCCTGCTCCACCAGCGTCACCTCTCTGGGGGATCCGGGGTCCCCATCGCTCTCCCTCTGTCACCCCCTAAGCCAAGCAGCAGCCACCTCAAGATGGGCCTTTTTGGGAGCTTTTGGGCACTGAGGACCTGCAGTGGCACCAAGGTGGAACATTGCAGCCACACCTCGATGGCCCTGAGCAGCCACAGATGTCACACCATCCTCTTCCCTCACCCCACATCCTGCGGGGCTCCCACAGGCAGGTTTGGGGTCCCTGATGTGCCCAGAGGGACAGAAGGGAGCCTGTGAAGGACTCCCTGGAGCCACAGCTTGGGCTCCCTGGAAGTCGGAAGAGCTGGAACCAGCCCTCGGGGGCAGCATCCCAGTTTGTCCCAGTGCTGTGGGAGCGATGGGAAAAAGCCCCCCGAGCTGGAGGGGTTGGTGCTCTGCTCACTGCACCTCCACAGGGGTGGCTGGAGGGGCTGGCCCTGCTCGTGGTACCCCCAATATTCTCTTGCCAGGCTCAAAACCTTCCCGCAGCTCCCCAACCGAGCACCTCTGCCACTTAATTAGGTTAATGACCGTGCTTCATTAAGGAAAGGCGGCTGAGGAGTTTGCAGCGGTGCTGGGAGCTGCGTTTCCAGGCAGCCTGGCAGATTTGGGGCACGGAAGGGGAAGCAAAGAAAAGGGAAAGCGGCGGTGAAGTGTTAATCCTTGGAAAGGAGGGCAGCCGGGGCACGGCGCCGCGGGGCCGGTGTTAATCCCTCCTCGGCAAAGATTGTGCCCGAGGCCGCCTTAATCTGCGCTCTTTAGGAGGGCAGGATGGGGACGGGGACGGGGACTGGGCCCTACGTGCGGCACCGAGCATCCCCCGTCCTACGGGACCCCACCGAGCCGGGGGCCTGGGGAGGATTTGTGCCGCTGGACGAGACCTCACAGAGGGAGCAGAGGGCATGGGGCACCCCACTTGTGTCTCCAGAGAGCGTGGGGCACCCCACTTGTGTCCCCAGAGGGCATGGGGCACCCCACTTGTGTCCCCAGACGGCGTGGGGCACCCCACTTGTGTCCCCAGACGGCGTGGGGCATCCCACCTGTGTCACGAGTTGGCAGCATCTCTGCCAGCATCTCTTTGCTCCTGCCCTGCCCTTGGGGTGTCCCTGTGCCCCCCATTACCCCGGGGTGCTCAGGTCCCCTCCGCCCGTGCCTGCACCATCAGGAGCACAGGGAGGGCTGAGCCAGGGGGAGCAGAGGCTCAGGTGTGGGTCTGCAGCCCTGGTTCCTCTCACAAACCTCTGCCTCTGCCTCAGTTTCCCTGTTCCGCTGGAGACTGAGGCTCGTTTACCCCAGCTTTGCCCAGGGCAGGGATCCCCAGGTTGCACAGAAGGTAAAAGGGATCCAGAGGGTTTCCTGGAGGGCCTGGGGCCTTATCAGCCCCATGGGCCATGGCTTGGGGAGCGCTGTCCAGTCTCAGCTCCCAGACAGGCAACCTGTGGGGCCGGGCAGGACTTTGTCCCCGCTGACTCCACTCTCTCTCCGTCACAGGCGCATGGCAGAACGGCAGTGAGCCCCTAGACCATGCCCCACACAATGACATGGTGGCTCCCGGTGCTGGCCCTGCACGTGGTCCTGCTGTCCCCGCGGGCAGGCGCCTGCCCCGCGCGCTGCGAGTGCGCCCCACAGCTGCGCTCGGTGCTGTGCCACCGCAAGCGCCTCACCGCCATCCCCGAGGGCATCCCCACCGAGACCAGGGTCCTGGAGCTCAACAAGAACCGCATCCGCTGCCTCAACCCCGGGGACCTGTCCCCGTACCCGCTGCTGGAGGAGCTGGATTTCAGCGAGAACATCATCTCCAATGTGGAGCCCGGCGCCTTCAGCAACCTGTTCAACCTGCAGACCCTGCGGCTGCGGGGCAACCAGCTCAAGCTCATCCCCCCGGGGGTCTTCACCAAGCTGACCAACCTGACCCTGCTGGACATCAGCGAGAACAAGCTCGTCATCCTGCTGGACTACATGTTCCAGGACCTGCGCAACCTGAAGAGCCTGGACGTGGGCGACAACGACCTGGTGTACATCTCCCAGCGCGCCTTCTCGGGGCTGCTGGGCCTGGAGCAGCTGACCATTGAGAAGTGCAACCTGACCTCCATCTCGGCTGAGTCGCTGTCCTACCTCCAGAACCTGGAGGTGCTGCGGCTCCGGCACCTCAGCATCTCTGCGCTGGAGGACCAGAACTTCAAGAAGCTCTACAACCTCCTGCAGCTGGAGATCGACAACTGGCCGCTGCTGGAGGAGGTGTCCCCCACCAGCTTCCAGGGCCTGAACCTCACCTCGCTCTCCATCACCTACACCAACATCACAGCTGTGCCCGCCGCTGCCTTGAGGAACTTGGTGTACCTGCGGTACCTCAACCTGTCCTACAACCCCATTAGCACTGTGCTGAAGGGCTCCTTCAAAGACCTCATCCGGCTCCAGGAGCTCCACATCGTGGGCGCTCTCCTGGTGTCCGTGGAGCCGCAGGCTTTCTCTGGCCTGAGACAGATCCGGCTGCTCAACCTCTCCAGCAACTTCCTGTCCACGCTGGAGGAGAGCACCTTCCACTCGGTCAACACGCTAGAGACGCTGCGGGTGGACAGGAACCCCCTGGCCTGCGACTGCCGGCTCCTGTGGATCCTGCAGCGCCGGAAGACGCTCAACTTCGACGGGCAGCAGCCCATGTGCTCCTCGCCTCCCGAAATCCAGGGCAACGCCCTGCGCGACTTCCCGGACTCGGTGCTCTTCGAGTACTTCACCTGCCAGAAGCCCAAGATCCGGGATCGGAAGCTGCAGCACGTGACGGCGCGGGAGGGGCAGTCCGTGTCCTTCCTGTGCCGGGCCGACGGGGAGCCCGACCCCTCCATCGCCTGGGTGTCCCCCCAGCACCGCATGATCACCACCCGCAGCACGGGGCGGGCCACGGTGCTGCCCGGGGGCACCCTGGAGATCCGCTTCGCCCAGGTGCAGGACAGCGGCACCTACATCTGCATCGCCAGCAACGCCGGCGGCAACGACACCTACTTCGCCACCCTGACGGTCAAGGGGCGCCCGGCCGACGGCGCCCACCACGCCAACCGGACTTTGTACCTCAGCGACTTCAACGACACCTTCCACAACGACACCCAGGTCTTCTTGAAGTTCACCTTGGACCTCAAGACCATCCTGGTCTCCACAGCCATGGGCTGCATCACCTTCCTGGGCGTGGTGCTCTTCTGCTTCCTCCTGCTCTTCGTCTGGAGCCGCGGCCGGGGGCAGCACAAGAACAACTTCTCCGTGGAGTATTCCTTCCGCAAGGTGGATGGTCCCACCACCACCACCGGCCAGGGAGGGGCCAGGAAGTTCAACATGAAGATGATTTGAGCCTCTCCCAGAGAACCGTTGTCATGGCCGCGGCGGGACGGGGCCGGCAGGGCTGTGGGAGCACCGGCCGTGTCCCGGAGCTGGCAGCGTGACCTTGCTGTGCTGGGATGTGGCTGGAGACAGCGGTGCCACAGGCCAGCAGGGTCGGAACTGTGGGGACCTCAGGGTCGGGGAGGGATGACCCCAATGTCCTGGCCCCATGGAGAGCCCTCAGGGCTCAGGGGCCGTCCCAGGGGCTCCCGATGTAGCGAGGTTTTTGCTACCAACTATGCATTTCTCGAGCCAAAAGATCAGCAGCGTTTGGGCCTGGGAGAAAAATGCTTCCTGGTTTTTTTCCCCCTCCTTCCCTTTTTTTCTAAGGGACTCTTCAAAAAACTTTCCTGGTAGTTGTTTATGGTTCTTTTCTTGGTGTTGGTTGGGGGTTTTGGTCCAATTTTTTTTTTTTTTCTTTTTTTAAAATGAATTTCCAAGAGAAATGTCTTCCGGGGCAATGCGGGACTGGGGAGGTTGTGCCGAGCTGGGGGGGTCCCCCAGCCCCTTGGCAAAGACAGACCCCCCCCCCCCCCCCCGGGCACAGATGTGCCTTGAGAGCTTCCCATCTGTGGATTTAAGACCCAGCATCTGCCAACGTGGGTGCCCAGGGACGCTCCGGCACAAGCAATAATAACCCCCCAGGGCCGGGCTCTGAGGAGGTGTCAGCGAGAAGAAAAAGGGAAATAAAAAGACGAAATGAGGCCAAGATAGTTAAAATCGGGAAGAGCAGCCCCAGGGCGAGGCAAGGCCCCATCTCTGCACCCGCCTGAGGGGGGTTGGGATTCCTGCGGGTTCAAAAGGCACTTTTGGGTTCATTTTCTTTGAGTTGCAAAGTCGAAGTCTGCAGGAGAGCAGGACCTGGCTCGTCCTGTGCAGGGAGACCCTACAGCCCGGGGAAGAAGAGGAAGGAAAAGCTGGGAACAAGCAGTCCTGGAGAACATCCTGGCTGACACCTCCACCCCGGATCCTGCACCCTCCGGCGCTGAGGACCACGGGTCAATGTCCCCGGGGCTGCTCCCTGCTGCCACAGGGGCGGTTCCTGCCTTCCCATCCCACCCCTTCCTAGGCTTTGCCCTGGCAGCTCAGGGCGTGGATTTTTGTGTGTGGGAGAAGGAATGGAGCCAGAATGGAAGAGCCTGGATGTGACCTGGAGGATCCAGGGAGTTCATTGCTTCCTCCTCCTCTTTCTCCTCCCATGTGCACCCTGGGGGTTGCTGCAGGTCCCACCTCTGTCCCCGTTCCTGCAGGGACGTTCCCCACCTGGATGTCCCTTCTCCAGCCAGTGATGGTCAGGCTGGGAGCTGGAGGGGACAGCTGCCCATCCCCTGACTGGCATCCCGGAGTGGCATCCGAGGGGTTGGGAGCTTTGTGGGCCACAGGTGGCTGCTCAGAACATCCCCCCAACCTTGTCCTGCTCTCACAGGGTGCCATCCATCCATCCATCCATCCATCCCTCCATCCCTCCATCCATCCATCCATCCATCCATCCATCCATCCATCCCTCCATCCATCCATCCCTCCCTCCCTCCATCCCTCCCTGCCGTGGGTCCGGCCGTCCCCGTGGCCCCGCATGCCCGGTGCCCCTCGCCCCCTGAGCCGTGCATGCCGTGTCCCACCAGGGTCCTGTTTGGTGTCTGGGGTGTTTTTTAACCTTGGGATGGGGGTGGGAGGGCAGGGAGGGGGTCGGGCACAGACCCCCACAGTGGGAGCAAAGGGCAGTGCAGAGCTGGCCCAGTTTTCTATGTAACGAGCATGTGAGATGTATTTGTGAGCAAAACAAAAAAGGAAAAAAAAAGAGGGACTTTTGTGGCTCTTTTGGGTTTTTCTCCCCCTTTCCTTCCTCATGTGCCTCGATAAGAAAAGGCAAAATCAGTGGGCAAAGCCTGAGCAGGACCTGGAAAGGGCAGGAGCACCAGAATTCTCACCTTTGTGCGCTCCAGAGCTGCTGCGACCTGGGAAGCCCCTGGAATTCCAGCAGAACTTCCCCCTTCCCGAGGCTCTGCTGGGATTTGCAGCCCCTGAGTCCATCACCACCATCAGCCCCACAAACCCCATAACAAACAATGGGAAACCACCTCTCAGAGGGTGCCAAAGTCCATATTAATAACTAATAAATGATTAATGCACTTGTGCTAACAAACCGCTGCTGCTATTAATCGATTATTAATTATTAATGCGGTGTTTATAAGGATATGCCAGAAGTGGAGAGTGCAAAGGCAGCACCTCAAGTCCTGCTTGCAGGGAAATTGGGGTTTGGGGTGGGGTTAACAGGAGTCACACGAGAGTGCACAAGCACACACGGAGCCAAATCCCTCGGATGGGGCTGGAAAACTGAGCACTGGGAGCCTGTGCTGATGTCTCCTGGGGAAACCGAGGCACAGAGGGGCACTTGCAGTGGGGCCGTGGGGCAGGAGCCAGTGGGGAGGGGGAGATGGTTCCTCCTCCCCAGAGTGACCCTCCCAGTGCCCTTCCCCAGCCCCAGGGCACAGCCTGGCCCCCCCAAGGCCACCCCTGCCCAAGGCTGTCCCCACCACGGGCTCAGCCAGCCCGGTGTCCCCTTGTCCCGCTGGCCGGGGGACACCTGTCCTTGTGTCCCCCTCACCCCCAAACCCCCCGTGTCCCTTCTCCAGGCTCAGCGCCTGCCCTGCTCCCCTGCCAGCCCCCAGTCCCGGCTCTCCCAGCACGGACTGGGCTGCACTGGGAGCAGCGGGGCGCTGGAAGCAAAGCAATGCCTCCATCTGCTGGAGAAACGGGCCCTGGGCCTTTCCAGCCCGAAATTCCATCCCCCACACACTCCCTGGGGTCCGGGGGACTCCCAGCGCCCACCCCAGGGCACGGGGGCGGGGGACCCTGGTTGCCAAATAACCGGGAAGCCGCAGCCCCCCCGGGCTGGGCAAGAGCTGCCGTGGGAGGAAAGAGGAAATTGGGGTTTTTCTCTCGTTTCCTGCTTCAAAATGCATTTCATGGCACGGGGAGGTGAAGGGTCGGGGTTACAGCTCCGTAACAGCTCCCAAGGGTGTGGGGGCACCGTGGGAGCCAGGACCGACCTCTCCTGCTCCTTTTGGGGATGAGCTGCAGGGTGGAGGTGCTGAGGGAGCACCCAGGGGGGTTCAGTGCCCGAGGGATCCCCCAACCTGCCCCGAGCCGGGCATGGAGCACCCCCACAGCACCCACGGGCTGGTGAAGAATGTCGTGGAAAAAAACAGCGAAAAATAAAGACAGTGAGAAAACTGCAATTTTCCAGCAGCTGCCTTTAAAGATCCTATCTCCCACTGGGAAGAGAAACCAATTTCCTTACAAACCAAAAAGGCTGGAGCTGAGAAAAGCTTCCCTGCATCAGCCCCCCAAATCCAGGGGGAAAAGGGCTCAGCAGCTCCTGGACCAGAGTCTGCAAACGCCATCAGGGCCGTCAGGGCCCTGTCCTGCAGCTGATTTATCCACCTGGAACAGGCATGGAACCCACCAAAGGATTCAGGGATGCTCCATGGCTTGGAGAATTAAATCAGCATTTTGCACAGTCCTGCAGGGGTTGGCAACAGGAAACGACCACCCTTGTTAAGGGCTTGGGTGGCTTTTAAACCTGGCATTTTCTCCTTGGCTGTAATAAGACAGATGAGGAATTTCTCAGCTAAAAGGCAGCTCCTGGCTGCCCCTCTTTCCCTGGCCACTTCTGTCCAGCTTGGCAAGGTGTCGTGTTCCTCTGCGGGGAACTGCAAGGAGATCTTCTTTAGAAATTAAGCCAAACGAGGCAAACGTTGTGTCTGAGAACCGTTTATTGATAACGAAAACGAGAAGGAAAAGGAGCTGCCCGAGCAAAAGAGGGCTACAAGAGACAGAGGAGAAGAAAGGAAAATGGAAAAGGGATTGGGGAGAGGAGAGAGGAGAGAGAGGGGTCAGAGAGAAAAGGAGGGCGTTACCCCAGCGAGCCAGGGCAGTGCTGTCGGTGTCCAGGCTGGGGGTGGACGCTGCCTGCCTGTGGCCGGGCTGGCTCTTGGTGAGCCCCCGTGGCTCCCGCTGGGGCGCGGCTCCCGCGGCGACGGCACCGGACACGCGGTGAGCGGGCACTCGGACGGGAGGAGCGGGGCTGTGGACAGGGTCACGGCCAGCGGCTGGACCGGGGCGGGCAGTGACCGGGGCAGGGCGGGCAGTGATCCCCGCAGCAGGGCGGGCAGTGATCCCCGGGGCAGGGAAGGCTGCAGGCAGCCCAGGCAAGGATGCGGGGCGAAGCGGCGCTCAGGGGCACAGAGAGGCAGGACAGGTGCGAGGGCAGCAGAGCCAGAAGGCAGCTGGGGCCAGGGCAAAGGAGGGAGCGGGCAGGAGCCGTGAAGAACAGCAAACCCCTCCGAGAGCAGTTGGGTTTATACCCCCCAGCCCCTCCCAGAGTCTCCCCGAGGACAGGGAACCATTGGCCCAGTCCAACCTTCCCGTGCCGTCCATGGGTGGAGACCTTTCTCGACCTGACTGGAGCAGCCCCTCCACAGTGTCCTGCTGCCTGCCCCATGGGAGGTGCTGCCAGGCGAAGTCCCCCCAGAGACGAGGCTTCCTCTGGTTGCCTCCTGCGCGTGGCCCATGGGCACCCTTCCTCCACGTGCCTCTGACAGCCTTTGTTGAGGCGTGACAAAACTGAGTTGGCTCCTCACACAGGGTCACAGGCACGGCAGGAATGGTGTGATTTTATTCCTAATATTTTCTGGTACATCTTAAAGGTCGTTTGATTCATTAGGGAAAAGCAGTGATGCTTCTAACAAATTTCTTTGCTGGGAGGGTGGGCAGGCCCTGGCACAGGGTGCCCAGAGCAGCTGGGGCTGCCCCTGGATCCCTGGCAGTGCCCAAGGCCAGGCTGGACATTGGGGCTGGGAGCAGCCTGGGACAGTGGAAGGTGTCCCTGCCCATGGCAGGGGTGGCACTGGATGAGATTTAAGAAAGTTTCCAACCCAAACCAGTCTGGGTTGCCAGTGGGGTGGATGGTGCAGGTTGTCCCCTCCCAGAGCCCTGCAGCTCCTCCCTGAGCTGGATCCAAGCGTGACTCAGCCCCAACACGGTTTTTTATCAGCTCTCAGCACCCAGAAATGACCCCAGCCACACCCAACAGCCAGAACCCCTGGCTGGCCTGGAGTGGGCTGGGAAATAGGGAAATAAATACACGGGAAGGGAACTGTGGGCTCCTCACAAGGGTGGCTGCAGGCTCTCAGCACCCCCAAGTCCCATCCCGGCCCTCCAGAGCCCTGCAGAGGTGCCCGGGCCCAGGGTCCCCCTGTCCTTGTTGCATGGTTGGGCTCAAACAGTGAAATTTTCCGCTCTCCTCATGGAAATCCCAAAGGCTGCTCATCCCAGTCTCGCTGCTCCCTGCAGTGGCTTCCCACAGAACCCACCCAGCCCACAGTGGCACCACTGATGACTCAAAGACTGAGTAGAAAAGAGGAAATATTGAAATATTTGGGGTTTAGAGTGTTTAAAAGGTGACTTTATTCTAGAGGGGACAGACACCAATTTTTTCCAGCAGCTGAGTTGGGTCACTTTGTGCTCTTTGAGCATCTGTAAAGCTCTGGAAGAAAAACAAAAAAGTGTTTTCCAGCACTCCTGCCATGCAGTGGCTGCAGGAAATCCCGGCAAAAACACAGATCACAGAATATTCTGAGTTCGAAGGAAACCACAGGGATCATCAAGTTCAACTCTTAACACGTGAATTGAACCCACAGCCTCGGTCCACGGAAGAAAATGAAAGTGTTCTTCCTTGCCAACCCACCCAGAATAACAAGCCAGAGGAAAAGGGATTAATTCTGTGATGTGAGGGGGGTTTGTGGGGGCAGCCCCCTCCTCAGAGCAGCTGCCACCCTTAAAGCCATTCCTAGAGCCAGCCAGGAAGGAGGACCAGGGTGAAGCTCCACGAGCATCTCAGGGGACACAAATCCACAGCTGGCACTGACGGTGGCACAGTGACCACTGCCGGGGCCGGAGCGATGCCGGGGGGCTCCGGGGGCTGCCGAGGAGCGAGGCCAAGCCCCGGTTTCCTCCAGCCAAGCCCGGAGAAGGTTTTGAAAGCACATCCTGCCCCAGCCGGGGCGCAGCGCCTTGCGCAGGGTGATCCCCGAGCGCGCCATGGCCAGCGCCGGGAGGGGCTGGGATGGGCAGCGGGAGCTGCTGCGGAGCCGGGATGCGGAGCTGGAGCCCCGCGGGACCCCCCCGCTGCCAGGGACAGCTCACAGGTAACGAGGGGCTCTGCAGAGGGCACCGCGAAGGAGCTGCTCAGCACGGCTGCCCCAAAAAAAGTGCTTTGGGGTCCCGGGGGGGCACAGGGGTCTGAGTGGGGGCACTCGCACCCAGGGAGTGCTGTCCCAGCAGAACGGGGAGGGTTAGTGAAAGCCGCCGTGGTTTTGGTACCGCTGGTGACAGCAAAGTCAGTGCCCAGTGCCAGGACAGGGAAGTGGAACCCAGCGACTCCATCCCAGTGCCCTCCTCCTCCTTCGGGCTCCCTCTGCTCCCTCCCCATGCCCAGACCCCTGTCCTGTCCCCAGGCCCTGGCTGGGGGCGTCAAAGGCTTTTCCGGCTCTTGTCCCACACCCCTCCCACTGTCACGTCCTCCTTGGGGTCACCCAGCAGGGACCAGAGGCCACACATCTGCCCCCGTGCACCCACGGGTGTGTCCCATGCAGGTGGGAACCAGCGGGTGTGGAGCCCCTGGGGCAGCTCCCACCCCCAGGATTTCCCAGTGTGGCAACTGGCGTCTCTGGGCCACCAAACTCCCCGTGTTTCGCCCCAAAACCACTCCGCCAAGGCCACCGCTTCCCTTTTTCTCTGTGTTCTTCCTCTGAGCCGGCAGTGAAGGCAGTGGGGCCCGCGGGGTGACGCTGCCTCCCGGCTCCGTGCAGGGCCAGCTCCGCGCTCCGCAGCGCCAGCCTGGACCTGGCTGCCCCCGCACCGGCCACTCCCATGCCGGACACGCCGGGGGGCTGCCCCCCTCGGCCCCCCAGCTCAGCCCTCATCTACAGCAACCTGGGTGAGTGACAACCTGACCCCGCTGTGCCCCTGCCCGCCGAGGTGTCACCTCAGGCAGTGGCACAAACCCCTCTGCTGCCCCTGTCCTCCCCCCGTGGTACCTGGCTGTCACCGCTCTGGCTGGTGTTGGCTGTGGCTTTGAGGCTGGAAATATGCAGGGGGGCAAAGAACAACGTGCAGCACTCCCACCCCATCCCATCCCATCCCATCCCATCCCATCCCATCCCATCCCATCCCATCCCATCCCACCCCATCCTATCCCATCCCATCCCATCCCATCCCATCCCATCCCATCCCATCCCATCCCATCCCATCCCATCCCACTCCCACTCTCTTCTCCTCTGTCCTCCCTGCCCTGTCATGTCTGTCCCTCCCTCCCAGGAGAGCTGCGTGCCCACCTCATCCCCCACAAGGCCAGCCGAGGGGAAGGTGCTGGGAGACCCCTCCTTCAGCCCGACCCGGACCCCCTGCCTCCCCCCCTGCCCAAAAAGCAGCTCCAGCGAGCCGAATCCCTCCCGGAGCCGGGATCATCCCACCGCTACCACGGCGACCCCGAGCCACGGGCTGGCAGCATCCTCTACAGCATCCCTCCACCCCACCTGCGGCGCGAGGAGGGGGCTCCCCCGCGGGACAGACCCTCCTGGGGACCCAAGAAGCCCCTGACCAAGTCCCAAAGTCTGGGGGAGCCGCTGGCCCGGAGCAGCCCCCAGAAAGCCCCATCAGCCAGCCTGAAGGAGCTGTCATTTGGGACAGCGGACGGGGAGCTGGGGCAGCTCCTGGAGAGCCCGGCCGGGGTCCTGGGGGTGATTTTGGGGTGCCAGGAGGCCGCCCTGGCCCGGCTGTCAGCTCGCATGCAGGAGGAGCTGGTGGGGCCCGAGGAGAGGCAGCAGCTGCTGGAGGCAGAGCTGGCGGGGAAGCGCTGGGCAGCGCTCGGGGTCCTGGAGCCCCGGCCCTGCTGCCAGAGCGGGGACGCCTGGTACTTCAGGGTGGGCTTCACCTTCGAGCACAGGCAGCTGCAGCTCGCAGCCAAGGTAAGGAGGCGGTCGGGGTGAAAGCCCTGGGTGGTGCAGAGGGCGCCGGCTCCTGCAGGTCCGGCAGCGTTGGCTTTTCCACGGAACACGGCATTGGGGCCGCTTCCCCTTTCTGCAGGCACTTCTGCATTTGCTGGGTGAGACAGCGCTGCTGGCGGGGGCTGGGTGACGAGGGTGACAGCTCCCATGGGGCCAAGAGACACGTCAAAAACGGCCCTGCTGGGGGACATGTCCTGGTAACTCAGCCAGAGGAGCCAGCACATGCAAAGGAGAGGCTGGAGCAGAGTGGCTGCCCGGGAGAGCAGGACGAGACCCCAGCTCATTTGGGGGCTGCACCTGCCCTCATATCCCAGTTCTTGCTCAAAGCCATCCTGGCTCTGTCCCTGCGTTCAGAGGGTGCGGGGGGACCCCAGCACCCCGTGTGGGTCAGAGCAGGGCTGCTGGCCCTGAGCTGACAGGGTGGCCCAGCCCAGGAGGAGGCTCTGTCCTCGCACAGCTGGCCCTGTCCTGTGTGTCCCTGCAGGTCCCCAAGCCGTGCTGCTCCAGCCTGGGGATGCAGAGCTCCCTGGGGACGCACTGCAGCATCCAGCGCCTGCTTGGCCGCTTCACCGACCGCCTCCCTCGGGAGCTGGTGCTCCCGGGAATCCCTGGAAAACAGAGTCAGGGCCCTTCCGGAGCGGCCCCAGCCTGCCCTGCCTCCCGGCCTGTTCTGCAGGTGCTGCTCTGTGCCGAGGTTCCCCAGCAGACCCTGGCAGACTTTGTGAAGAGCTCCCACACTTTGCACAGGACCCGCCCCGGGCACTACGAGCGCCTGGGCTGTCTCCTGCTCCTGCAGCTGTGCATGGGGCTGGAGCACCTCCAGGGGCAAAACGTGGCCCAGGGGGACCTCTGCCCCGAGAACCTGCTGCTGGTGCAGTGCCCATGTCCACCCCAGAGCCAGCAGGGCCAGAAGGAGCCGCTGGGACTGTCCCTTCCACGGCTGCTCATCAGCAGCTTCTTCAAGGTGCAAGAGAAGCAAAGACCTTGTTCCAGCAGCCAGGAGCAGGACTGGACCCAGGGTCTCGCTGCGCCCTCCCCTCCAGCAGCAGCTGAGCTGAACATGGGCAGGCTGATCTATCAGATCTTGCACGTGGACATCTCCCTGGAGAACATCTTGGGCTTCAGAAGCAAAATGCTTCCCGAGATCCCCTCGCTGTCCATCTACTCGGCAGGACTGAAGCGCTTGGCCACGCTGCTGCTCCACAGGGATCCTCACCAGAGGGTGTCCATCAAGCAGGCCAGGGGCATCCTGCAGGTGCTGCTCTGGGGGCCACGCCAGGAGCTCTTTGCCAGGAGCAGGAAGAGCCTGGAGCTGCTCCGGAGCTGGCTGGAGGTCAAGAGGGCTCTTCTGCTCCTGAGGTTTGCGGAGAACTCGGCTGGGGCCAGGGCCAGCCCCAGCCTGGAGGAGTGGCTGTGCTGCCAGTACTTCCAGGGGGTCACTGAACACACCCTCCACCAGGTCACCCAGGTTCTCTACGCTCCCTAAACCAGCCTCAAGGTCAGCCCATCCAAGGTCTCCTCAAAGCCAGGAGCCCACCATGGCCTGGCCAAACCTGTCCCTGCCCATGGCAGGGGGTTGAAACGAAATGACTTTTAGGGTCCTTTCAACCCAAATTGTTCCATGATTCTATGAAATCCACCAGTTCCTGAGAAATCCGAGCTGGTCCTCACTGGGAAAACTCTGCAAACCCAAACCCACTTCCTCCACAGCCCATGAATGACGACGTTGGGATCAAACTCCCAAACACACGGTGGTTTTACACCCTCAAACATTTTTTGCTTGATACTTCTGAATCTGGTTTATCAAAGCATCTGAGAAAAGACCGCTGGATGGGAGCCCCAAGCACCAATTTAGTGGCTGATGATCCCAAGTAAAGTTTATGGGGTTCAGACTTTGCACAAAACCCCCTCAGAGCTCTCCTGCAGCCACCAGATTTCTGCTGGTTTAAATAACACTCAAAGCCACCCATCACAGCTCGCCCTTCTCAGCAAAGGAGAAACACAGCGGCTCCTTCAGCCTGTGCTTCCCAGAGACAATTTGTGGCACAGTCACAAATAAAAATGACATTTTAAAGGGAAAAATACAGCTTCAATAAAACCTGGAGCTGAGCCTCTCAAACACTGGTCCTTTATGTGCTTCTCTGCCGGCATTACACAGTCCAGAGATGGGCCCAGAGGGAAACACAAAGCCAAAGTGCCCTGCCTGGGGGTGATTACCCAGAGCAGCCTCCATGGGCTCTGGGAAACAGCTCAGGTGAGTTCATGGGCACCAAGACAGGGCTGTGGCATTTGCTCCTTGCTGTGAAACACTTGGTAGCACGTGGGACCTGGACCCAGTCCCCAAATCCATGTGGGTGCCGAGGGAGCAGCACAGTGAAGGCGCTGCTCAGGTCATTTAAATTATTCCTCAGCAATTATAAAACCACTCACAGCCAGCTAGACTGGGCATCAGGAAAAATTCCTTCACTGAAGGAGTGGTCAGGCATCAGTGCAGGCTGCCCAGGGCAGTGCTGGAGTCGCCATCCCTGGGAGCGTTCAAACAACGTGTGGCTGTGGCACTTGGGAACGTGGTTTAGTGGTGACGGGGTAATGGTTGGACTTGGAAAGCTTTTCCAGCCTTTTCCAGCCTAAAGAATTCCATGATTCAGTGACTCCATCACCTGACAGCAGCAGGGCTGGGCGCACAGTGGGACGGAGCCTCTCCACAGCTGCTGTGCCCATGGATGTGGCAGTGGCTCACCAGGCGGTCCCCAGAGCCTGGAGCAGGGCTGGATCAGGGAGAATTCCTCCTAGGAGTCCCTGAGCACCAAAAACCAAAAATAAACCAGAGCTGGGTGCCTCTGAAGATGGAGAGAGCAGCTCAGTCCCAGCTCCCTGGTTGGTTTCCTCCCACCTGGAGCAGCACCCAAACCCCGCAGTGCAGCCTCCCACCCCTGGCACAGGCACTGCCTGGCACCGAAGTGGGGTTCAAATCTCATTCCTGGCTCTCGGGCCAGCACTGGGTGCCCCGGGAGAGCCCCAGCCCTGCTGTCCCGGTCTCTCCTGCAGTATCTGCCGTGGCTACGAGAGGGCAGCAAAGGCCAAATCCCAGCCTCTCATCCCGGGGGAGACAAAGCCAAACCCGCTCCCGTGGCTCCTGCAGGCCCAGCCCAGCCCCAGACCGGCAGCTCTGAGGAGCCACGGTACCCCTGTTCTGGTTTCCAGCGGCGGTGAGCCCCCTCCCCTTCTGCCAGGAGCACCCAGAGTCAATACAACAGCCCATGGAGGCAGGACCAGGCACATTCCACACTCCCGGCCCTGCGGAGAGCAGGACACGGCACAGGCACTGCGCTGCAGAGGAAAACAGGGATTTTTCCAGATAACCAGCGCAACAGTGCAGCCCTGTGCCGGCCTGGTGAGCTGGGAGACAGGGACACCCTCCCCTGGTCATGCCACCACCATGAAATCCTGGAATATCCTGAGCTGGAAGGGACCCTCAGGGATCATCAGTGCAGCCCCTGGCCCTGCACAGACACCCCAACAACCCCAGCCTGGGCATCCCTGAGAGCGCTGTCCAAACGCTCCTGCAGCTCTGGCAGCCTCGGGGCCGGGCCCATTCCCTGGGGAGCCTGGGCAGTGCCCAGCAGCCTCGGGGGGAAGAACCTTTCCCTGGGATCCATCCCAAACCTCCCCCAGCTCAGCTTCATGCAGTTTCCCATCCCTCCAGGAAGAGCACAGTTGTAGGGCCACAGGAGAATCGGGAAGAGGCAATTAAAAAGCCCAGCAAGAGCCCCCACTTTGCACCACAGCACTGCTCACACGCCCCCAGGTTACTTTGTGCTGCATCTCCAAGGAGTTTCAGGGAATATTTCAGTGTATTCCATGGGATTCCAGTAGTGCTGAGCCCAGGGATGGGCTATGGGGGAAACTTTAGGCCCTCACTCACACATTTCACAGCACTCAGAGTGATAAAAGCCCTACTCAGAGACCACTTCTACTCACACCCAGCACGACCTGGTGAAATAAACCCATCCCAGGGATTCCCTGCTCCAAGGTTTTATAGAGGAAAGATTCATCAGCTCCAACAGTGCCAAACAGGCCTGCAAGTACTGAAAAACACAAATACCACACTCTAAAGCTCAGCCCCTTTGGAGACTTGTTACAACTTCAGTTCAAGCTTTGTTAATTCCAGCATCACAAGGAACCCCTTTTCCCTTCTGGTCACCATCCTGAACACCAAGGGGTGTCTGTGCACCCCAAATACAGCCCCCTCCTCACCCTTCAACCACAATCTGCCCCCCAAGGAGCCTGCCTGGCCTCAAGTGAGGCCACTGAGCTGAGGGAGTGCCACAAACCTTCCCAGCTCACAGCCAGAACTCCTGGAGGACCCAGCACACGCTGGAAAGGCTGCACTGTTAAGGGAACACTGAAATTCCAGGTCTTTAAGTTGCATATTTGGTATTTAAAGCAGCCATGGGCTGAGCTGCTCACGTTCCACTTGAGACTTCCCAACCAAATCACACCCTCAATATCCTACCAAACACTGGCAGAGCAGGGAAGCACTGATCTTCATTACCACACCTGCTAATTAGTCACTGAAAATAGACTTTTCCAGGATTGCTGGATTATTCCAAGCCCTGGCAGAACACATCCATTAGTTCCAGTCAAGCAAAGAACGAGCAAAGCCTTTCCACACCTGCAACTTTAATGGTTGGGGCAGTTCCAGAGCCACCTCTTCAAGAGTGCAAGTCTTTAAACAGCTTAAAACCAGCAATAAAAAGTAAAATATAAATTTTTATTTAGAATTAAAGCAAATACTTCAGTATCACAAACACAATATTAAACTTCAAGAAATATACTGCTAAATTTGGAGGGAGCATTTATTTTTGCACAACCACGACATGCGCACAAAATCCAGAGAAAGATGTGGAGTCTGAAATTTTCAACATCTCACCACCAAAGCAGCTGGGTTACACAAGGTTTCATACAAGAGTTAAGATAGACTGGAATAAGATGTTGACAAAATTTCTACAGAATCATCTTTATAGACAACAAGAAAGCTCTAAAGAGGCAAACATTGCAATCTAGTCTTCTTCTGCTGAGTCTCTCTCAAACGTGTAGGCCATGAAGCAAGCATCTGGTCTCTTGGGGACAAGGGGATGCCCTGGTCTCACAATCTCAAAGCCCAAAAAGCTGAAAGTACGGAGCAATGCAGCTAGAAAATAAAGCAGGAGACAGGTTTCACCCACGGCATACTGAAAAAAAGAAGTTAACATTTCCACCAAAAGGCATTTGGTGTCTCTGGAGGCGCTGTGAACACCCACCTCTGTCATCTCTGTTCTTGTGGAAACAGATGAACACGTGCTCCACTCGGAGCTGTTCTTCAGCAAACTCGAGAAGAACTGCAAAACTGCAAGAGAAACACCAGGGGTTCAGCACCCACGGAATAGGGAATGTCCTGGGATGGGAGGGTCCCACTGGGATCATCCAGTCCAACCCCTGGCCCTGCACAGGCACCCCAACAATCCCACCCTGAGCATTGTGCAAATGCTCCCAGAGCTCTGGCAGCAGATGCTTCCTCCAGAGCAAGTCAGCAAGGCCCTGAGAGCCAATCCACACAGGAATTCCTAAGGAAGAGGCACAGCTTCGAGCCTCACACCACCAGATCCCTGAGCCCAGGCAGGACTCAAGGGCAGGACTCCTCAGTGGCACAGAAAATGCGTTTGTGTGACACAGCTGAAGAGGCTGCAGGGACAGACTCAGAAGCAGCCTGGAATTCTCAGTGCCTGAACCAGCTTTTGGCTGGTTCTGCCTGCAGTCCTCAAACCAGGCTCACAAGAGAGCCTCAAGCACCAAAATTAAACTTCAGCTTTCAAAATCTAAAGAGCAAAGTGTTCTCCCACCCCACTGAGAGGCCTCACTTTAATCCACAGCTGTTTTCCCTGACCCACCTGTCCTTGCTCCCCTCAGGCAGAGCACCACTGGGAATCTCGATGTAGAGGTTGTTGTTGTTCAGCACTGCTCTCCAACTGATGTGTTTGGCATCTGTAAGCCTTGACTGGACATTGAGAATTCTTGTCCTGTTGTTAGGTGTTAGTTCTTCTGTGACATTCAGCCGATTATCCTGCAGCAGGGAGAAGGAAGGAGTTATTTTACCATTCATTTTTGGAGGAGGGATTGAGGCAGGGAACGCTGTCAAGCTCACCACGAGCTGTTTGCTCCTCATACTCACCGAATAAAATAAATTAGCTGAAAGATTGTGATCCCTCTGACTATTCCCTCGCCCACCTGGGATCTTCAGGGGTGGGTGAGGGACATCAGGAGCACCACCGAGGCCCCGGACCCAGGTTACTACAGCAATTGAAGGGAACCCTGGAACTGCAAAGGGAGCACGGTCAGACAGGCAGGAAGGCTTGGGCAAAGCCCTGGGACTTCCACAATTTAAACTGTGTTTAAAATAACAAACCTAGGCCAAAGGACTCCTCCCACTGCAAGTGGGAAGACAAAGGAACCTCCACACCAGGGGCAGGGACAGTGCCCAGGGAGCTGCCACTGCAGTATTTTGAGTAAAGACTCACTTGGAGATGAAAAATTCTCTGGTTGAGTGAGCCAGGTGTGTTTTTGTACCAAGACAGGCCTGATGTGACCTCAAGAGAAGAACCCTTCTGCAGGGATGTGCTGTTTTCTGCCCTCCTTGTTCTCAGGCAGCACAAACCCCCAGCCCAGCAAGGCAGGGATCACTTTTCCCTGGAATATTCACCATCAGACCTTCCCAGCTTGAGGCCAGGCAATTCCAGGGAATCATCTCCACCTCCAATATTTTCAGCTCGAGCTGAGGGCACACCTGAACCTCTGCAAACCTCCAAACCTCTCCCCACTGAATTCCTCAGAGCGATTCCACAACGCTCAGCGCTCGAGGAGAGAAATACTCTCTTTTGAAGATGTGAGGAATATTTTTAAGTTTCTCCCCATCCTTTTCAAGGCTGTTTCACTCCTCCCGTGGCAGAGCAGTGCTGGCCCCTCCCTCTGCACCATCCTTCACCCGCAGGCTCCACTCTTGAGTTGCGTCATCTCAGCAGATGCAGCAATCGAGGCCCTTGGGGGAATTTTCACAATCGTCCTGTCTCCGGGTGCCAGCAGCAGCCACTGCAGCCATTTGCAAATCCGAATAAACAGCTACAAAATAATCCACCATTTTGCACACTTCGCACCCGAGCTGCAGGGTTTGCATTGGTTTGGAGCTTTTTGGGTTGTTTTTTTTTTTTTTTTTTTTTTTTAATGAGCTTGTGATGAATAATCCGTATTAGAAAGGCTGGGAATGGGCAGCGATTAAATATTACGTGCTGGAAGGTGAATTATATTTACATTTTTATGTGAAGCAAGCGCAACAATTGCGAAGTTTTATTAAAAATACAAAATCTGCACTAGTTGAGTGCGTTATTTTAATTAAACAAGCCTCCAATCCATTATTTTAAGCTCTTCTAAAGAACCGTTTTTCTTTAGTACCAGCATTATTTTATTTTTGTCTGAGAATGACTGCGAACTATATATTTCTCACTTCCCTTACAAATAAGCCTTTAAAAACCTTTTCCAAAGGTGTGCTGTGGCAATCTTCAACAATTTCACCTTTCTCCCCCAAAAAGGTGGTGCAGAAGGAAGGTTTGCAACTATAAATATATTTTGGTGATGCTTACGTGCACTTGGGGGGGAAAAACCCCATGTTTAACCCGCAGTTAAATATAAAAACGGTTAAAAAACTCCTTCTACGGTCCAGACACGAGGTGTAAAGGGCAGACTGATGTCCTGAGCAACCACCACTCCAAACCAGCCACCTCAATTCAGGTATTTAGGTATTTTCTTTCTTCCCAGCACCTGTGGGGGTTGTTTAATCTTTCGGTTGAGTTTTTAACCAGAAGCTCTCGTAACACGATTAGTTTTGCGGAGTATCCACGGTTACATAAGGGGATAACAGCCTTCAATCCTTCGATATCTTTGCCTAATTGTTGTTTTCCCCTCGGCACCCCCCTCCCCCCCCCCCCAGCCCTGCCCGGAGCCTCTCCCAGCCCGGGGGTGCCCTCAGGGGCCCCTCCCAGGGCCGGGACAGCGCTGGGGCCTCAAAATCACCCTTTTTTTGTGTTTTTTCCACCCTCCCGTACCGCCTTTCCCCGCGCGATGGGGGCCAGGCTGCCCCTCCCCCGCTGGCCACGCAGCCTCCCCCGCCCCTCTCCGGCCACCAGGGAGGCGGCAACGAGGATGAGGAGGAGGAAGAGGAAGGAGGCAGCGAGCGCCCAGCGGTGCGAGGCTGTGGGAGGCCGCGGCGCCTCACCTGCTCTGTCCGGTACTGAGGCTCAGCACAGCGGGCATGATGGTGCTTTTATTCCCCTCTTTCTCTCTAGCGAAGCAGTGGCTGTTGAGTATCCGTTGCAGGGAGGATTTCACCATCCGGCCGCTCTGGTCCGAACCCCGAAACCCTCCGCCGCCGCCGCCCCCCCTCTCCCAGGCGCTGCTACACAAAATGGCACCGCGGCCGCAGCGCCTCCTTATATACCCTTTCTAGGCCACGCCCCCTAAAAGACCACGCCCCTCGCCCTCCCCACGGGGAGGCGGCGTCTATTGAACAGTTTAGGTGTCAATTAGAAGATCTCGCTGTCTATTGGCTGAAAGGAGCGAGGGGGCGGGACATCGGGCTGGGGGTTCTGCACGGGGGCATGGGGTAGCAGCGCGTGATTGGCTGCGCGCGCCGCGGGTGGGCGGGGCCTGGCGGGGCATCGGCCGGCGGGCGCTCCGCAACCCCTCACTGCCCTCGGAGCCGCCGGTTCGAGTCCCGTGTCCGCGCCCCGCCCGGCTGAGGTAACCGGGGGGGACCGGGGGAGGAGCGGGGTGTGAGGGAGCACAGGGAGGGAGAAACGTGAAGAGTCATGGAAAGACGTGAAAAAACACGGACAGACCCGTGGGGTGCAGCCCCGGGGCTGGAAGCAGCGGAGGGGCGGCAGCGGGACCCCCTGTGGGACCCCCGGGGGCATCGCCGCCCTCAGAGCCTCGCACAAAGCTCGGTGCTGAGGGAAACTTTTAATTAAAAACTAATAATAAAGCCCCCATAAGTAGTGGGGAGGGTCTCTGAAAGGTCGGGCTGGGGTTGTGACGTGGTTTTGTGGGGAGTGTTTGGGCTGGTCGCCTTTGGCCTGGCTGTGGTTTATGGATTTATAGGGGAATAAGGATGGAGAATAGTTGGTGTATGGATTTAGAGCGAATAAGGATGGGGCATAGTTGGTTTATGGATTTATAAGGGAATAGGCATGGGGAATAGTTAGGTCAAGGATTTATAAGGGAATAGGGATGGGTAACAGTTACTTTATGGGTTTATAGCGGGAAAGGGATAAGGAATGGAAGGTTTACAGATTAATAGGAGAATAGGCATGGGGAATGGTTGGTTCATGGATTTAAAGTCAAATAGGGATGAGGAAAGGTTGGTTCGTGGATTTATAGTGAAATAGGGATGAGGAAAGATTGGTTTATGGATTTATGAGAGTAGGGATGGGGAATGGTTGATTTATAGGGGAATAGGGATGGGGAACAGTTGGTTCGTGGATTTATAGGGGAATAGGGATGGGGAACAGTTGGTTTATGGATCAGTAGGGGACTACAGGTGGGGAATGGTTGACAGTGATGATCTTCTAAGCTAAAAAGGCTTTTTTGCTGTGCCTTCCTGAAGAAGTGATTAAATCCTGGTTAGTTACACAGCACAAGTTGGGCTCATCCCTAAAAACAGCCAGCCCATGCCCTCTGCTTTCCATCTCCTGCTGGGGGCTCGGAAATTGGAGGCTTGGGGATGCAGTTGGGTCTTTCTGCAGCCCCACGGCAAGAACAGTCCGGAGGAAAGGATGAGAGTTTGGAAATGGGATACCCCCACTGCTCTTCTGGATGGGATTGATGGAAACATAGCTTCATCCCTTGGGGGTGAGGTTCAGCTTTCAAAATTCATCTTAAAGCAGCAAATGTGGACAAAAAAGCTAAATAGGTCGTCATTCCCATGGGTTTGGGAATTGGATCTTTGGCAGAGCCATTTCTGACTATTTCAGCCTGAAAACCAAGGCAGAGGCACATCCCAGGGCTCATCCTGAGCAGTGGATTTTATCCTGTATGGAAAGAAAGCTGAAAATAATGGTGTAAGTGATGGTGTTTGCAGGCAGGAATGCCTTGTAAGTTAAGTGGGAAAAGGTGTTTATAGAACCAAAGAAAACTGCTGAAGATACATTGTAATGGATTTTTAAAATCATTGAAAATTTTCCATTAAAAATCTTGTAGATGGCTGTATTTCTTTTTTCTTTATTAACTTGGGCCACAACACCCCTGTTTCATTGCCTGCAGCTACCAGGCCTGCATTTGGCCATTTCTTAGGGGGTTTTATTACTATCTTATTTTTATTTGCTTGAAAATATTCCCATCCAGGAGCTCTGAGCACGATGGATTAATTGGCTCCACTTTGCAGGAGGATCATTGTCTAAATCTCCACCCACCTTTTGTGTCCCAAAGCTGCTGGGATAACCCAGGATGGAACAAATTGTTGTTGCCAAAAGAAAGCAGTGTCTGCTCTCCTGCAGCTCTGAGGAGAAGCTTGGCCTGTCCAGCAGCCAGGGAAAAATCTGGGAGTCCTGGAAAGTAAGAGGGATGAGAGGAAAGTCCTTTTCCTGCTGCAGGCATCTGCCCTGAGCTCCCAAACTGAGCTTGTGCTCACCTCGCTCTCGAGATTTGGGTGTTGATTTATGGAGGGGAAACTCTTCTATTTAATGCATTACCCAGAGTCCAGCCTGAAACAATGGGATAGCTGCAATTCCGGAATATCCGGACCACACGGAGCACATCAGAGGAGATTTAGCAATTCCTGGTTTGTGTGTTGTGTTAGGAAGGTTTTCCTGCTGGGGGCTGGAGGTGTCAGGGGGTGGAAGGGCTGCATTAGAATTCGGTGATGGATTTCATTATTTCCAATAATGGCATTTATTATTCCTGTAGTAATCCGGCTGTAATTCCTTATAATGGCTCTGTGTGAGGGGAATCAGCGCTGCAGCTGTTTCCTCTTCCCTGGGAACTGGGAACAGCTTTGCCCTTTGAATCCCTGTCACCTCCATGGTCCATCACTCCATTTCACAGCTGAGTGCCCAGAGAGCTCCGGGTGCTCTGTGCTCTGCAAAAGCCCAACCAACCTGTGCTGGGTTTGTGTTAAACACCACGGGGGATTAGTTCCAGCTGCAGTTTTGCTGAGATAGCCTGACTTCCACTTTAGCAGGGACAGTGATTTACAAATCCTCACACAGAAGCCTCTGACTCACGAATTCGGGATTATGGCTGAGGCAGTTGGAGATGTTGCCATCCCCAGCTGGTTTTTCACCCCTGGTTTGCCATGATTGCCCTTCCTGTGGCAGAGTAACTCTGTGGCGGGGTTGTGGCTCCAGCTGCATTCCCAGTTTGGCATCGAAGTCCCTGGAATTACCTAAATCAGGGGGCAGTGAACCCTGACAGTCTGAGCAGCCCAGCTCTGCTGGGGCACAGCAGCTTCCAACACACAGAGACGAGTCACCATGAAATCCTGGAATATCCTGAGCTGGAAGGGACCCTCAGGGATGATCAGTGCAGCCCCTGGCCCTGCACAGACACCCCAACAACCCCAGCCTGGGCATCCCTGAGAGCGCTGTCCAAACGCTCCTGCAGCTCTGGCAGCCTCGGGGCCGGGCCCATTCCCTGGGGAGCCTGGGCAGTGCCCAGCAGCCTCGGGGGGAAGAACCTTTCCCTGAGCTCCATGGCCAGCCCTGACCCAGCTCCAGCCGTTCCCTGGGCTCCTGTCCCTGTCCCAGAGCAGAGCTCAGCCCCTGCCCCTCCGCCTCCCCTCGGGAGGAGCTGCAGCCCCCAGGAGCCTCCCCTCAGTCTCCTCTGCTGCAGCTGAACGAGCCAAGTGCCCTCAGCCGCTCCTCAGACCTTCCCCAGCTCCGTGTCCCTCCTTTGGACACTCTCCAACAGCTTTGGATCCTTATTTCTTTATTACATTGCATTTTTACAACCACTGCAAACAGAGAATCTCATCCCTCAAGTTCATCCTGAATCCTGTGCAGGTGTCCTCAAACACACAAAGTCCTCCTCATTCCAGCCACCACAGCCTTCCCCTCTCCAACAACTGCATTTCCAAGAACCAGCACAGTCCCACAGCCAGGAGCTTGTGTCAGGTCTCAGCTGTTGAGGGAACTCTCCAGAGAGCCCCCAGCAGGTCCCAGTTGCTCTGTGCTCTTACCCCAAGCAGGTCACAGCAACTGGGCTGCCTGAAAGCTCCTGGGAGAGGATCTTGTGCAGCCTGAGTTACTCAATAACCAGAGCAGTTAAAGAGGAAAGGACAGAAGCACCAACAAACTGATCTCTGTTAGGGATCTAAGTTGAGATCCTTTCAGGCTGAGAAAAGCCAAGGAGTTGATTTTCCCAGATTTTCCTTTCTTAGCTTGTTTCCTTCTGCTTTTTACCCTCTTTTCATAAAAGAGGTCTCAAACAGTAGTTAAAATCACCAGGCAGTGATTCTTTGTCATGCTTTTATGGGTTTTACTTTCTGAAATAGTCTGGAAGAAGAGTTTACAGCAGGCGAGGAAGAAAACCAGATTGAAAAGTCAGATTGAAAACTGTTGTGAACATATTAGAGCAAGAAATGGGTGTGGGATAAGTAACTGTCTTCACTCTTCCCTGTGTTTTCAGGTGTGCAAGTGTTTGTGATCTGATAACACAAGATCAGTGCTTAGAAGGATGATCAGGAGCTGAAACACTCATCAAACTCCTAAAGGTTCTGAAATCCTGCACGTTGAAACCATAGCTCTGTAACATCATTTATTCCAAGAAGGAAAGATAAGCCCTTCTGTCATTTAGGTGATTAAAGCAGGATTAAACAACACAGCTGCAAAAACTGCTGCTTCTGCCTGGTTTTCTGCCAGTGGTGGAGCTGAGGCTGCTCCTGCATCCGTGTTCTAGAGGAGCAACAAAGCGCCAGGGAAGGGGAATGGGACAAAAATTCTTTTTGATGTGTAGCAGAGAGCCCTGTGTGCTTTGTGCTTTGCTGCATCATGCTGCCAGGGCTCTCCTGGAACGTGGAAATGGATGTTTGTGGCATTTAGCAGCATCAGGGGAATTCATCCCGCTCCAATTTGCTGACGGGGGAAGAATGACAGAGAGAAAAACATGAGCTCCCTTCCAAAGCATGTGCAGTCCATGCATAGCATTGCCCTTTTAGTAGCTCCCCAAAAATGGGAATAAAAAAATATTAATTAATTAATTTCTTGAACCAGGCTTTAAAATCAAGTGGATCTGATTGCCTTTTCTTTCTGTTTCCACTACAGGAAGACTTTGCTTGTTCTTGCAGCTTTGAGAGGTGTCTAGAGATGCAACCAAGCACCAAAACAGGACAGAAGCCGAGGCAGAGATGTCCATCAGGACGTGTTTTCAAAGAAATCATTGTCTGTGATGACTTCACCCTGTAATTTAGCTGATTTTAGCCACGGAATAATTTAAATGTTCCTGTTGGTCAGCTCTGTGTGAGACAAAGAACAGCAAAAGCTTGTGAGGCTTTATCAAAACACTGGACAGTGTTATTTCTAAACTTATCAAACCTATATTTTATAAGTCTTAATAAAAAAAGGCTCTTAAATCTACCCCTCTCCTTCCTTGGTGCTTCTGGTTCATCTCCTCACAGGTAACAGTTAAGTACCAGTTATCTAATATTAAATACTCCCCCACTAATTCACTCTTTAGCGCGTCAGAATCTATTCTGATCTTTGTGGGACAAGTAATTAGAACACCTTTTCTAGCTGGAAAACTCTCCTCATTTTCATCGTCATCCCTGTGAGAATGATTTCATTTGAAGGTCAGGTTTTCTGCAGACCCACTTGTGCCAGGAGACAGCCAAATGAAGCCAGAGTTTTTAGGTGTTTACCAGCACAGGGAAGAATTTATTTTTCCAAGATCTTTGTGAGATACTGAACTAGAAGAAAACAGTCATCGGGCCAACAAAAAAAAGTCTGTACTTCTCACCAAAAAAAACTTTGGATCTCTGTTTTTCCACTTCAAAACAGCTGGCATGGAGAGGGGTTGATTGCAGATGAGGTACCAGATGTTTAAAATGCTCTAAGTTCTCATGCATCTGAATTAGGGGTGGAATCCAACAGCACCTGGGCACCTGGGAAGTGCCGAGTTGTTCTCTTTGAGTTTGCAGGATCAAACTGAGCAGTTTCCACAGAAAAATAATGCCAGGTGGGGAGGTTGAAGTGGGAACAGGAAATCAGCTGGAAAGGGGCTTGGCCAAGAGCAGGAGCCACAAGGAACACTCAGAGGGTGGCACCTTAGGATTTCTGGGAAAGAAGTGTGCTGGGGCACTTTGTCGTTGGCCTGTAATTTAAGGGTAATGTTCCACAACACTGATTCCTGTATTGATTTTTTCTTTGGCTGTTGCTGCCAGTTATGAACAAATGGCCCTGAGGAATTCAGAGGTGGTTGCAACACAGTCAAGTGAAAGACGTTCCAACAGCCTCCCTTCCCCTGCCCATTTTCTGTTTCGTTTCTGCTGGGCCAGAGGCAGCTCAGGTCCATCCCCTCTCCTGAGTTACCCAGAGGTGATGGAGCTCTGGTTCTTGCTGAGGAGTCACAGAGGGGAGTTAATTTGGAGAGGGGATGGAGCCCTGTGCCTCCTGTTTGCATGGAGAGGGCGTTGGGGTCCTGAGCAAACGCCTTGCAAACCCCTCCACAATCAACCCCATCGTGATCAGCATTTCAGGCTCCCTGGAATTCCTCCATGAACATTTTCTTTCCCCTCACTTGCTTGCTGGAGCCTTTGTGTGGTGGATTTAGGAGTTTTATTTTTTGCTCCGCTTCCATTTTCCCTCCTGGAATCCACCACCACCCGAGGTTTCCCAGCAGGACAATCCCCTTACCCAGCCCATGCTGGGAAGGGGAACAGGACAGCCTGGCTTGTTTTCCTCCAGTTCCTCTTGGATCAGGCAGCCTCGGGGATGAGGAAGTGCATGGTGCAGCTCTGCTTTTGTAACCCCTAATTTCATTTGGAAATGTTATCCAAACAAACAGCTGCCAGCAGGATGAGCGTTAAGACCTGGGCAGAGGCTGCTCTATCAGAACCGAGCTCGGAGTGAGCTTTGCCTGCTGAAACACTTCACCCAGCAGCTCATTAACATGGAGATAGTCAGAGGAGACTTTCCCCCCCCCCGATTAGATCCTGCCTGTGATAAGAGCATTAACGAGCATATTTTCCCATAAATAAAATGAGCAGGCCCGGAGGGCAGGGAAGGTTATTTTGCCTGGAATCAGTTCTATCCCACGCTCACCCCTTGGAGAGCTGGGGCTGAGGGAACCATTTCATCCTGAGAACGAGCCCAGAGACCAACAGGCAACGGGGGATATCTTCCTGCTCTCTGTGCTCCACACTGCTTTACTTTGGGGATAATCCACGTGGATTCTGTCACTGGCCAGAACTCCCTGTGCTCACAGCCGGGGCAGCCCTTGGGTGCTGCAGGAGGGACAGGAAGGTCCAATTTTGGTAAAGCTGCTTTTGCCAGGCTGTTTTTTGAGCTGCAAGGCAGGACAGGAAGGTCCAGCATTGAGAAAGCTGCTTTGGCCAGGTTGTTGATTCGAGCTGCAGGAGGGACAGGAAGGTGCAGCCTGGGGAAAGCTGCTTTGGCCAGGCTGTTTTTTGAGCTGCAGGCAGCCTCGTGCTCTCTGCATCCGTGTCTGAACCAATATTTACTCAGGGCTCTGTGTACTGGGACCGGCAGCAATCCCTGCAGTGAGAACAGGGCTGGAGCCAGAATCAGCCCAGCTTAGCAGCTTCCCTTGTTTACATCTTTTTTTAAAAATACTCCCGACTTCCAGACTGCGGAGAGGTGGCAGCTTGACAGCTCTGGTGAGCACGAGCCATCCCTGCAGCAACCTGCCCACCCCAGAGCCTCTGCAGCCAAAAATCCCCTCTGGAAGTGGGTGGGCAGCAGACCCCCAGCCTGGGCAGGCCTTGGCACCTTCCCAGGAAGTGACAAACCTGCTCTGGAAGTGACAAACCAAAGTCCACAGACAGCTGGTGCTCTCTAAGGGTCTGGCAGCAAACTGCCATCAAAGGAGCCCCCAGGCTGCCACCACACTCAGGAGCGGAGGCTTTAAAGTGAAGGCAGCTCTAGTTCAGTGCCAGAATTTTCCAGTTTTCCCAAAGGGCTTTATTTATGAAGCTGTGCTAGGTACAGATTAACTTCCCCTGCCTCCCGTTTGTCATTAACTCTGGGAGAAGCTGAGCTTTGAAGGGTTCACTGCTGGAGGAAAGGGGTGAGCACTGCCGTGTTTCACAGCCACGCTGCCTGACCTGGTGGTTCCAAAGAAAGCAGACTTTGGGGAGCTGTTTGTTCCCGTGTGTCCTGCTCTGCGGGTCACACACAGACACCCTGACTGACTCCTCCTTGGGAGGGCAAAACCCCACTTCCACCAGAGCTGAGCACGTGCTCTGAGCTCTCAGTGAGACCAGCAGGTTTCCTGAGGTGCTGGAAGATGAAGAGGTGGCACAAGGAAGGTCAAGACCCTTGAAATTACTGCTCAGGCTTGGAGCTGTGACCTGCTGAGTTTGATTTCCTGCTCACAGTGACTTTTGCCAGCTACTTCAGGTGATGAACTGGAAACCTCCTGCCTCAGAGGTGTGTGGAAGACTGGGAGTGGCTGTGATTACTGGAAATAAACTGGATAGGAGCTGAGATTTCGTTCTGAAATCCGTTTTTGGGGGTATTTTAGCACCTTTCTGATTCCCCTATAAATGTTTGCCTGTTCTTGGGTCAGAGTTTCCCTGTTGGATTGTCCAGTGAGTAAATCCTTTCAGATCTCAGTGGTGCTCTGCCTTCCTGGTGCTCGCTTGGACTTTTGTACTTTCATTTCTTAGCTCACAGTTCCTCATTCCCCTCAACGTTCCCGTGTTTGTTTGGCTTCACACACAGCCACATCCTGGATCCAGGATCACGGACTGGGCACTCTCAGCCCATCTTCAGCCTCGTTGGGCTCATTAGGGAGGAAAATGCCTTCAAGAATCCTTGAAGGAGCAGGATGTGACAAGAAGCGATGGGAGTCAGCAGGTCAGGCCTTAGCAGCTGTCAGAGCAATGTGCACAGGCCCACAGCTCTCCAGCTAAACCCAGGCTCGGGCTTAACATTAAACCTGATCCCTGCAGGGCGGATCCCACAGCATCCCTGGGTACTCCTGAGACAGGGAACACGGAGTCTGTGCTTTGTGTGTTTAGGCTCCCCCTCTGACCCCTTGCAGCCCCTCTGGAGCTGTAATTCCAGCAGGAACTGCCCGTGTCCCTGGGGATTGGGAAGCTGAGGCAGGGAGAAGGCAGAGCTGAGGTGGAAGCTGCTCCCGCTCTGCTGCTGCCTCCCTTCCCTGTGGAAAATGGACTGGGGGTAGTTTAGGTCGCTTTGAAAAGTCTCCTTTGTAAATAATGTTCCAAAGCAAAATGTTCCTTTTAACCTCAATTATCTGTCCTAATCCTACCTCTACTCCCCTTAATTTTTTTTTTTAATTGATGTCTTTGTTGCCTTTAAAAATACGGGAGATTATTCTTTGCCAGTGATAATCATGTTTAATTCTCTTTTCTGTCATATTGGGCCTATTTTCCCATGGTTTCCTCGCCGTTGGGCATTGTCAGGTTTGTGTTCTGCAATTTTAAGATTGGAACTGTGATCAGGAATATTCCTGCTGGGGGCAGCTGGATGCTTTTCCCCATGTTACGGAGGTCGCTGCAAGATAGCAGGTTATAGAAAACTGGATTTATTTTATCATTCTCAGGGTGATGGTGACGGACAGGAGCCACCCCTGCCATTGTCACACGATGCAATGGCACTGAGCTCTGGTTATCTGTATCACTGCTCTCAGTGTCCCTGGGACTTAGAAGACTCTGAATTTTAACAACAAGCCTTTCCTGAGGCTTCCATGCAAAGCAATGCAAATAAAGTTAATTAATATAATTAAGCCTTTATCATTCTGCTCCTGCGACACCAAGGCTGGGACCAAGGCTGCTTCAGGAATGGTGTTTTCCAGGTCACTGTGGGGTGTGGAGGGTCCTTGCTGGCAGCCAGCAGCAATTCTGAGTCCAGCTTTGGGCAGAAGGGGTCAGAGAAGCCCATTTTGTGTCCCAGGTGTTGCCACTGCAGGAGGACAAATACCCCAGGATCCTGCCCTAAAAAAAGGAAGGAATCCTTCAGGAATCCTCCCTGTCAAACCTGTTCAGAAAACCCTTCAGTGAGAGGGAGGCCAAAATTTCCCTACACAATCCCTTCCAATGCTTTGCTGTGTTTACTGCTACAAACTATTTGGGATTTTCCCCTTAAATTCACGGCTGCTGCTCATCCCTCACTTCCCACAGGCAGGAACTGTTTCTCTCCAGTCTGTCCTCACTGGATTCAGCCAGGACACATCCAGACTCTTTTCTTTCATCCAAAATACTTCTTGCAGCCGTTCCAGTGAGGCCTTTTTTCCATGACTTTTTTTTCCCCTGACCTCCAGGTATAACAGCTCTGACGCATTGGGAGGAAACTCTGGGATTTGGGAAAACAAGCTGTCCTTCATTTTCCTTGGAAATTAGCTTTTGTTGCAGCTCTCCTAGGTCCCTGCTCATCAGAATGCTTTGAAAAGCTCCCATTCTTAAGGCATTCCCAATCCTTGGATTGACTTTTCATCTGGGACGGTTTCAAGAGCTCTTGGTGCAGCTTTATGGGGACATTGAGCACTGGGGCTTCTCCACCTGCAAGGTTTGGAGAGCTGGATGTGGAATGTGTTTGCTGTTGGAGGGATGGGGCTGGGAGGGAGCTTCAGAGCCCAACCCTGCTGTCCACGTGTGGTCCAAGGATCCATAAAGGCACAGAGCTCCCCCCTCAGCCCCCAGAGTGTCCCCTCCACAAGCTGGAAGCTCTACAAGTTACAAAGCTCCTTTTTAATCCCAGTTATATTTATTTTAGCCAATTTTTTCCCCAGCTGGTCTCATGCCAGCATTGTCTTTATGCTTAAATTGGCATCTTGGCTCTCTCTGGCTGCCTTTGTGTGTAGCAATCCAAGCCCTTTGTTTTGGTAGGCAAAGCAAACTGAGACTTTCCTCTGTAAATCTTCCTTTCTCCTTTCCCTGCTTCTTGTCAAGGAAGCCTCTCGGCCATCCAGAACCATCCAGCATCTCTCCATGGCCACCTAAGTGCCATCACCTCTTAGGAGAAACCCAAGTGCTTCTAAATTCACTTGCTGGATGTTGGCAAAGGAGCTCAAAAAGCACAAACACCCAAGGAGAACAAGGAGGGAAGAGTTTGGCACATCTACACCGTAGGGTTACGATTTGGCAAGGATTATAGGATCATGGAATCATGGAATAGTTTGGGTTGGAAAGGACCTTAAATCCCATCCAGTGCCACCCCTGCCATGGCAGGGACACCTCCCACTGTCCCAGGCTGCTCCAAGCCCCAATGTCCAGCCTGGCCTTGGGCACTGCCAGGGATCCAGGGGCAGCCCCAGCTGCTCTGGGCACCCTGTGCCAGGGCCTGCCCACCCTGCCAGGGAACAATTCCTGCCCAAGATCCCATCTAAATGTTGCTGTTGGATCCTCACAGTGGATCCTGTGATCCATGTTGGTCTCTGCTTTGATGTTCTGCTGGAAGCTGCCTCCAGTGGTCTGGCAAAGGGATCCAAACCAGCCCTGGCTGAGCCCCTGGCTCGGGAGGATGGAGGTGGAAGGAGTTTGGCAAAACCTCACTGCACCACAAAAATGCTGCTTAGATCTCCCAGCAGGAGTCTGGGTCTGCTTAGCTTGTGTGTGCTGATCTTTGATAAGGAACTAAGAATTGTCTGGAGGTTTTTTTGTGGAAACTGGGTACTTTTCATCTTTCTTCACAGCCAGAGCTAAGGGTCCCCTTGACAGGGTTCCCCTGAGACCAGAGGTGTTGTCCCTTCAGCCCTGAGTGCTCCCAGGGGGGGTTAACAGGCACACCCCAGGGACGAGGAGCCAAAAGGGGCTCAGAAATGGTGCCATGATTCGATGTGCAAGAGCAGCAAAGCTGCCAGACAAACCTGTGCCTCCTGCTGTGCTGCAGGCCCCAGAGATGGTCATGTCAATGTTCTTCTCGTTTCAGATGTCTGGAGCTCTTACTTGGGGCAAGTCTGGGCTACAAAAGTTGATCTTTTCACAGGTTTGACACATGGGGAGGGGATTTCTGAGGGCCCAGACCTCGTCCCCTCCCTCCTGAGGGGGCTGAGGATGATGCTCGGAGCCAGAGAGGAAGTTCCTCCCTTTGAAGAGAGACTCTTGACAAGGGCTGGAGGGACAGGTCCCAGGGAATGGCTTCCCAGTGCCAGAGGGCAGGGCTGGATGGGATCTTGGGCAGGAATTGTTCCCTGGGAGGGTGGGCAGGCCCTGGCACAGGGTGCCCAGAGCAGCTGGGGCTGCCCCTGGATCCCTGGCAGTGCCCAAGGCCAGGCTGGACATTGGGGCTTGGAGCAGCCTGGGACAGTGGGAGGTGTCCCTGCCCATGGCAGGGGTGGCACTGGATGGGCTTTAAGGTCCCTCCAACCCAAACCTTTCCTTGATTCTTTGAAAGGAGTCGGGATGGGAAGGGAATCAGGGACCAAGAGGAAAAAGGATCATGGCAAGGCTTTGCTTGACTTGGACTTCACCCCACTGTGCTTCGGGACTTGGACCCTACTCCTCGGTCCTGCCCCCACCCCACCATTGCCCAGCCCCTTTGGGCTGTCGGGGGATGGTGCCCAGGGTGCCCAGGGCCCCGTGCTCCCCCCTAAAGCCTCTCCCCACAAACGTGGTGCCAGGATCCATCCTCAGCATGAGCACAGCCTGTCCCCAGGGAGCAACCCCTGGCTGGGGCAGGTGGTCTCCCGTGTCCGTGGGGTGCTTGGAGACCCTGTGTGAGTGGAGGGGCTGGATCCCAGGGGAAATCGGGCACATTGCTGTGAAGCCACAGTGGCCTCCTTCCTCCCTCAGCATCTCTCTGCATGAAACACGATGATGCCCCTAAACGCCAGACCCTAAACCCACGGGTGTACCCTCTCTGTGCCAAAGCCGCCCCGGCCCCTCTCCCCTCCCCAAGCCCCGTCCCTGGGCAGGGTGAGGCTGTGCCCGGGCTGGGTGAGGCTGACTCAGAGCCGGGCTCAGCCATCCCCTGCCCAGGGAGCGGAGCTGGAGCATCTCCCCCGCTCCTCCCGTCCCCCGCACCTCGGCACCGGCGGCTGGAGCAAGACACGACCGGTCCCTGCTTGTGCATCGCCTTTGTGTGCCGGGGATGAGCACGAACTGCTGCAGGGAAGCGTTTTAACCAGAAAAACCATGCGGGGCTCGATTGTTCCCTGCATCCGTGGAAAATTACTCCGGTTCGCTCTCCCCTTTGCTCGAGCAGCTCCAAAACATGCGGGGAGGGGACGGGGGGGGGGGGGGGGGGGGGGGGAGGAGGAGAATGAGAAGGAGGAGGAGGGAGGTGTCTGCGCCTTTGGGGTCGGAGCTGCCGCTTTTTTCTCTCTCTTCCTCGAAATGATTTATTCGGAAAGGCTCCTGCCTTGGTGTCACTGGGGCAAGCACAGCGATCAGAACGCGTTTTGGGTAAAGGTCGCTGAGAAAAGAATGGGAAGAAATGAATCCCCTCCATCCCAGCGATGCGGTTCCATCCCCCATCCTTCCCTCCCTCCCTCCCCTGCCCATCTGGCCCGAGGAGAAGCAGATGGGAGAGGTGGCCGTGGCGGAGTGTGCTGGTCCCGCTCCCCGCGGGGGCTGAGCTCCATCCCTGAGCTCCTCTGGAGCATCAGGGGCACTTCCCTGGGCAAGAATGGACAGGGACAGGGCCACACTCCGGTTCTCAGTCGCCATCCTTCAAACCCCCCCTTCCCATGACTCCCGTCCTCCAAGGCTGCCTGCGCTGCCTCTTCCCCAGGGATTTGCTTTGCTGGGCTGCTCCGTTTTCCTTTCATTGCCTTTTTCAGACCCTGCCTTTTTAACCCGAATTTTTGGCTCGTTTGCTCGCCCACGTCCTCGATTCTTTTCCTTCCTTTTACATTCCCTCCTCCTTCTGCTTCCGGTGCTGCCCAGCTTTTCTCTTTCCCTCCTGCTCTCACTCTCGTTGTGTTTTCTTGGTGGTCCTGCCAACAACCTTCTGGGATATAAGAAAAGGAAAATCTCAGGGCTACGCAGCTGAGAAGCTTCCCTTAGGAACTGAGGCTGGCCTTTTCTTAAATTCTTTTTTAAACCACGCCGTCTCTCACCACTCTGCATTCCCAGCTGATCCCTGGTGCTGTGGGACACACTCCGGCCCCAATTCACTGCAGGGATGGAGGTGGGAAAGCTCAGGGCAGAAACATTCCCAGGAGCTGGCTCTGTGCTGAGCCTGGATTTGTCCCTAAAAACCAGGGAAAATCAGATGTTGAAGGTTGACTGAGGAGTTGCTGCCACAGCCAGGCACTTCCAAAGGAGGAAGGCAGAAGCTTGGCTGGAGTGTTGTGAAAGGGATGAAGCTAAAGGAATGGGAATTACAGGCTGGGTGGATCAAGAATGATCCCTGGTTGTGGGAATGTGAAAGTGGATCACGCACAGCCATTCCTGGCTCCTGCAACGCTTTTTGCACCTGAGGGTCTTGGGTTGCGCTTTTTTCCTTGTATTTTTGCCTTTCTGATTTGTTTTCTTCTGTTTTGAAACCCCTCTTTGTCCCTGGTGTCTCTGAGATTCGGTGAGAGCCTCTTCCCAAAGGGATGGAACATCGCAGGTCCTCAGCTGGGGCTGCCTGTGGGATGCTCCAGGGATGTGACAGGAGCCACCTGACTGCCATGGCATTCACTCAAATTCAGCTTTGTTGCAAAATCCTGACTCCTACAGTGACCAAAGGAAGGAGAAATTGTAGAATCATGGAATGTGCTGAGCTGGGAGAGACCCACAAAGATCATCCAAGGAGCTGAAGGCCTCTCCTTGTACAATCAGGGAGCTGCTCCTGACATTTCTCTCCACTTGTTCACCTTTTTTCCCTAAAACCTTGAGCTTTGAGGTTTTTCTGCAGTGCCCAGGCCTGGACAGGCCAGCAGGGAGTGGTGTTTAAAGTTCTTTAAAGCATTTGTGAGACTGCTGCTGAGCTGGAGGAGCTCCACAGTGACCTCCTCTCCCTCCTGGCCTTTGAATTCCTCACTCCCCTCTTCCCCATGTTAGTGGGGAGCTGCTCTTTTTAGTGAATTCCTCATCAAAGGCATCTCCAGCAGCAGGTTTCTGTGGCTCTTGGGGTCCCAATTCCCTGGTTTGCTCTGGAATGGTGGCGTGGGGAGGCAGGGATGGAGCCAGGCTCAGCTGAGCTCTCTCCAAGCTGGTCTCTTCCCAGCAGTTGCTCACTGCAGCCTCCCTGCTCCCTTCCCCACAAACCCAGCAGCCTCTCCCTCCTCACTTTTGGAAATTCTTCCACTCAGGAATCAAGAATCATGAACTGAGCTCATGGGACCAGTTAGTTCTGGGACTGAGGCAATCCCACAGCATTTTTTCCATGTGAATAACACCGAGAATCCCATTCTGGGCACACGTTGCATCCTGCCATGGGCACTGTTACACTCAGTGGGATGAACAGGGCAGGGAAACCTCAGGAAAACTGGAGAAAGGTTCCCCTGGCAGTGAGTGGGGTGGAACTGCGTAAATCCAGAGTCATTCCATCAGTTCCACCAGAGTCAGAGAGCATCCATGTCCCCAACATCGCGACCTTGACGCTTTTCCATGTAGGATTCCAGCCTGAAGGACACAGGTCATCTAAGCAATAGGGAATTTCATGGCAGAGACCTTCCTGCCAAGAGGCAGAACTCAGGGTAGGAGCAAAAAGAGCAGCTGGAGGTTGGATCTCGGTTGGATCCTCCCATCCTGCACCCAGGAGTTTATTCCCTGTTTTCTTGCTGCAGCTCCACCTTTGCCTCACTCAGTTTGTAAATCCCCCTCCCTCTGCACATCCTTGTATCCCAAATTGGCAGAAGTCCTCGACTTTCCCGCTTATGCCATTTCCTGGCTTGCTGATGTCCCATAAATTAAGTCAGTGATGAGCTTGGCATGAGATAGGGGAGATTTTCACAGTGGGATCAGTTTCTCCCCTTTAATTAAACATTACAGGCTCCTCATGAATCCTTCCCCTGTGAAACTTTTATGGAAAGCCTTAACAGAGTCATTTATGGGGAATCTGTTTTGATGTGCTGATCTGGGCCCCAGTTCTAACCCTGCACACAATTCCAGAGCTCCTGTAAATCATCTGCCTTTGCTGGATCTGCCCTGGAACTGGGAGCCAGGGAGTGAGGCTGGGCCAGACAGGAGAGTGATCAACTCACCCAGCTTTGGGCTCTTGAGTCTGAATTTGGGCTTTTGAGTTTGAATTTGGGCTCCAGAGTCTGATTTCACAGATCCTTTGTCCAGGTGGGTTTTAAACCCTTTCCCAAAGTATGAGACACTTGGCTCCAGCCACATCCCACAGCAGTGAGATCCATGAGTCCCTCACAGGTCTGTGGGCACCGAACTCTCTGGGACAGGGACAGGAGCCCAGGGAACGGCTGGAGCTGGGTCAGGGCTGGCCATGGAGCTCAGGGAAAGGTTCTTCCCCCCGAGGCTGCTGGGCACTGCCCAGGCTCCCCAGGGAATGGGCCCGGCCCCGAGGCTGCCAGAGCTGCAGGAGCGTTTGGACAGCGCTCTCAGGGATGCCCAGGCTGGGGTTGTTGGGGTGTCTGTGCAGGGCCAGGGGCTGCACTGATGATCCCTGTGGGTCCCTTCCAGCTCAGGATATTCCAGGATTCTCTGAAGAGACCTTTGCTGGATTTCAACCTGTGGCTTTCCAGTTACACCTGGACCCCAATTTTTGTGCTTTGTGAAGTAGAAGGAAGCTGCTCCTTCCCCAGAGCTCCCTGGGGTTGTTGTTTCTCTTCCAAGCTGACATTTCCCTCTCCTCAGCCTTTCCTCCTGAGAAAGCTTTGCCATGTGCACCATGTGCTCCCAGGTCCATCCCTTTTTCCTGCTTTTCTGTCCCTTTCCGAGGTTATCAGAGCTGCTGGCGGAGCTCTGGGGGCACAGGGGATTCCTGCAAACACAGCATGATTTTTCCAAGCATCATCTGTGCACCACCGCAATTCCCTGGCAAAGCTTTCTGCTGCCTTAAGCCCGGAGCTGACATTTGCACAGCGACATCCTCTGAGGCCTCTGAGCAGCTTTTACTGCTTTACAGCCCAGTTCTGCAGAAAAGTCATCATTTTTTAAAGAACCGAAGTGTTCTTGGTTATAAATCGTGCTGTGACCTCACCCCTCCTTCTGATAGCTGTAGAAACACCAACCAGCAACAGGTAAACTGGGAAGAAGGATAAACATCCCTGGGATGGGTGATTTTCCCATAGCAGTGGAAGAGGGAGATGCAGGCCCTGTGCCACACTGGCAGCGAGGCTGTCCCTGCACCCACCTCGTCCCACCCAGGGTCATGGGAATGGGGGACAAAAATGGGAAGGGAGCTCCTCCAGTTCCCCTGGGCATAGCACAAGTTGTCCCACGTGATGGTGTTTGGAGCAACCCCAAAATTCACCTCCTTGCCCTGCTGCTGCCTTGTCCCAGCCACAAGGTCCAGGGACAAATCCCGCATTGCTGGGCCAGGGTGGTCCCAGGCAGCTCCCAACAGGCACAAGATGCCCTCTGAGGGGGTGCCCAAAAGTTGGTTTTTGATAAAACCCCAAATGTTAACACATGTAAAAGATGTGCTCTGCAGAGCCAGCCCCGTGTCCAATCCCACCACCAGTGTCAGATCCTTCCCAGCCCTTTTCCACATCCAGTTTTTCCGCCTGTTATTCCCACTGCTCTGCTGACTTCATCCTATTTATAGAGCGCCTTTCGCTGGAGTCTCCAGGCTTTTAACCTTTATTCTTGGAATATTCTTCACTTCTTGGACCTGGCACAGAGAAATTACACACCCAGGCTCCTCCCCAGCCTGAGTTTAAAAGGAATTCCCACAGGGCAGCTCAGGGTGTCGAGCTCCCCCGCGGGCAAAATCCCGGCTCTTCCTTGTGTCACGGCCTGTCCCGGCGTGTCCCGGGTTCCCAGCCTGGCTCTGCTGCTCATTCACCTGCAGAGAGGCTTTGATGCTTCTCTGGTGAGATCATTCACCTCCCAGTGCAGGAGCAAAACACTCCCAGTGGGATTCTGGCGCCGCTTTCTCTGGGTTTCTTCCTCATTCTCCAGGTGTCTTCCTCATTCTCTTCTCATCACCACAGTGTCTGTCTGGGAGTGTTCCAAAAACGCCTGGATGTGACACTTGGGGACGTGGCTTAGTGGTGACCATGGTGGTGGGTTGATGGTTGGACTTGATCTTCAAAACTTTTTCCCACCTTAATGATTCCGTGGTTCTCTGGTCTCTGTAGGACAGAAGATCCCAGTGGTGCAGATCCCAGCAATCTGGGGGGGTTTTGTGCCCCAGCTGGGGATGGCTTCTGTGAGTGTGAAAAGGGGGAATTGCCCTTTCCCCCCTAGAATTCCTACAGCACCTTCCTGGCCTTGTGGAGGGTGGGAATAAGCAGCAGGTTGTTGGAGATGGGTGTCCCTCGCTGGCTTAGGTGCTGTGTGGGATCTACCACCACAAGGGGCTGGTGGGGATGGAGAGGTCTCGTGTCCCACTTCTCTGCAGGGCAGATGTGGTGGGAGGGGAGGTGTCTTCTCCTCTCCTCACTTTGGCTGTTGAAATCCTTGGATATCTAGAGCAGGAAACCACCTGCAGCCCTGCAGGGATCCAAGGCTGGCTTAGGGACCGTGAGCTGCAGGACCTGGCTCCTCCCTGAGCCTGGCAGATGTGGTGTTTGGATATGGGGGATGCTGGTGCCCGAGACTCCTGCAGTGTTTCCTGTGGGAAAAAAACCCCTCATGGTTTTCAGTGGCGCATTTGGGGCCTGGCTCGGGACTCAGGGAGGGAATTCTTGCAGGCTGTGGTGGATATTTCAGTGGAACAGCCAGAACAGCAAAAGGGCTCAGCTGACATTGGTTTGGTCCCCCCAGCTGAGGCAGGCTGGGCACAGGTGGGGAGAGGAGGAGGGAATGGGGGAAATTTGGGGAGTGGTGCTCAAACACTGCTCTTGGAGCTGTGTTGGAAACATAATGTCCCTTAATGTCCTTAAAGAGCTTCACTGGAGCCCAGAGACACTGCTCAAGGGCAGCTGAGCCAAACTGGGGCTGGGAGAGGACACAGAGCTCCTGCCACGGCCCTCCCTCCAGCTGCTCTGCCTCCCTTTCCTTCCCAGGATCGAGCCAACAGCTGGATCCAGCTCCTTGCTCCTCTCATTGGGATCTACAGAGTCATGGAATCTTCATTGGTCACTTCAGGAGTCCCAAGACAAGAGATCATGGGAACCAAAGTGGTTTGGGCTGGAAGGGACCTTAAATCCCATCCAGTTCCACCCCTGCCATGGCAGGGACACCTCCCACTGTCCCAGGCTGCTCCCAGCCCCAATGTCCAGCCTGGCCTTGGGCACTGCCAGGGATCCAGGGGCAGCCTCAGCTGCTCTGGGGACCCTGTGCCAGGGCCTGCCCACCCTCCCAGGGAACAATTCCTGCCCAAGATCCCATCCAGCCCTGCCCTCTGGCACTGGGAAGCCATTCCCTGGCTCCTGGCCCTCCAGGCCTTGTCCCCAGTCCCTCTGCAGCTCTCCTGGAGCCCCTTTAGGCCCTGCAAGGGGCTCGGAGCTCTCCCTGAAGCCTTCTTTCCTCCAGGTCAGCACCCCCAGCTCTCCCAGCCTGGTTCCCCAGGGATGTGAGGGTACTCTCAGGGACAGATCCTGGCTGGCAGGGACACTGGGCACCCTTCTGCTGGAAGAAGCCTGGGCAGCAGCTCCTCTCCTGCGCTTCTGCTCACTCCTCCACCCGTGTTGATTCCATCAACACTTTCAGGATTGTTACCACCAGAGCCTGCAGGTTCCTGCCTCAGCTCCTGGGCACACTGCCCTTGCCCTGCATGTCTCTGCACCTTCCTGCCCCATCCTGGGGCACATTTCATTCCTTTGTGCCTTTTTGCCAGCAAATACCAGACTGGTGTCGTAGCTGATCATGGGAACCACTTCAGTCTGTGGTGAACTCTGTGATTGAAGGCGTGATCACAGCCCTGCCCAAAATACAGCACAGGCGGCTGAGAGCGGAGTGGGAATGAGGGTGTTTGGTCAGGAGGGAGAAGAGAAGGCTCAGAACTCACATCACCATGTGGTGTTGGTGAGAAAACCAGGGCAGAGCTCCAGGCTGGATGATTCCTGAACTCAGGAGCCACCTGGGTGGATCCCTTGTCCAAATCTCTTGGATCACCTTCCCCCAGCCAGCTGGGCAGAGCCACTCAAGGTTCACTCCTGAATCCTCTTCTCTGGCAGTCAGTGAAAGATTCCACCTAACTTTGTATTGATCACAACAAGTTGGTGGATGCAGCCTGGCTTTTCCAGGACATTTGCTTTCTCCTGGTGCTGGCAGGGAGCTGAGGAGGAGGAGCAGTCCTAAAGCTGGGCCTTTTTGATGCCTGTGAGCTCTGTGATTTCCTTCTAAATCTCCTGTAACCCCATGGAGAGCTGGGGGTGTTCACCTGGAGAAGAAAAGGCTCTGGGGAGTCCTCAGAGCCCCTTGCAGGGCCTAAAGGGGCTCCAGGAGAGCTGCAGAGGGACTGGGGACAAGGGCTGGAGGGACAGCACGCAGGGAATGGCTTCCCAGTGCCAGAGGGCAGGGCTGGATGGGATCTTGGGAAGGAATTCCTGGCTGTGAGGGTGGTGAGGGGCTGGGATGGAATTCCCAGAGCAGCTGGGGCTGCCCCTGGATCCCTGGCAGTGCCCAAGGCCAGGCTGGACAGGGCTTGGAGCAGCCTGGGATAGTGGGAGGTGTCCCTGCCCATGGCAGGGGTGGCACTGGATGGGCTTTGAGGTCCCTTCTCACCCAAACTCTGAGTCCCTGACTCAGCAGAGCAGCCTCGGATGGATCCAGCACCAATCCAGTGTTTGGGATTGAGCACAGCCCTGGCAGCTGGGGGTGTTCAGGGTGACCAGGGACATCAGCCACAGCCACATCCCTGCTCCCAGTGCCCCACAGATGGGCCCTACCCAGCTCTCCCAAAGCTTTGTGTTTGTGCTCCAGGCTGGAGGGGAGATTTCATGGCTTGGCTGCTGCTGCAGCCCAAACCACGCTGGCTCCGGTGTGCTGGAGCTGGGTCCTGGCTTCCAGGGCCAGGCTGATGGCAATCCAGGATCCAGGGTTATGGCAAGGAGGGATGAACCTCTGTCCATCTCTCCCTTCCCCTCCAGTCTCACCCCGGCTTTCCTGCAGGTTGGTGATGCCTTGGGGAGGCTCAAGCTTTATTTTAAACACAAATCTTGTTGTTTGAGCAAGACATGTCTTAGGAACAGATGTCCAGCAGGGACATATTGGGAAAGAACTGGAAAACATTCGAGATCTTGAGCTTTGACTCTCCTCGTTGCACTGGACAAAGCCTGGTCTGCAGGGTGGGTCAGGGCTGGTGAGCAAAAACAGGAGAAAACTGATTCATTAAGAAGTGGCTTTGGAATGGGAGTTTCCTGCTGCTTGGAGTCCTTGCTGGTTTGGTTCTTGCTTGTTCCTATTACACAATATGTTGCATTTGGCATTGCTCTATGAAAGGAGGAAGAGGGAAAGCTGGAGCAGAAGGGGCTTCACTCAAAAACCTCATCCCCAGGTCCCGGCCCTTCCTGTCCTGCTATAACTCGCAGCAGTTTGGAGCTACAGCTTTGGAGAAGGAAAGTCATCATCAAAGTTTCCAGACCTCGGAGAGATGACAAAAGCCCTCCATGAGGACCCCAGCAAGTGCCTTAGAGGGACAAAGAGCACCAGAGCACAGTCCTGGTCTTGGCATGGGGACAAGGAAGGAACCCAAACCCCTTCAGCCTTCCCGGATTGTCCCAAAGGAGCTGAGAAGTCCATGGTGTGAGGCAGGGAAGGGAGAGCAGCCAGGCCTGGCAGGGTGAAACCTCTGCCCTTGGTTTCTGGAGTCTGCTAAATTTTAATTGGGGAATTTCTGATCTGGGAACAGGGAGAGAAATGGGGAACAGGGAGGGAAGCACGGAGAGACTGGGAAACCCCAGCCGAGGTCTGGGGGTGGATAGGAAGTTCCTGCTATTTTTGCTGTCCCTGCAGGACTTTCTGCTGTACTTCATGGTGGATTTTGTACTTTTATGACCCTTTTAAGACCTGAAGCCTGCCTGGAACATCTCCTCCCTCCCCATGTCCCAGAGACCAGCAGCCCCTGGTGCAGCTGCCAAGTCTGGGAGCATCCCCATGGCACAGGGATGTTTCTCTGGACATGGATTCATTGCTTCTGTCCTGTGGGGCCAGCCTGGAGCCCTGGGAAAGGTGTTAAATCCACCAGGACCTGCTCTCCAGTGGATGCCATCATCCCAAAGAGGCCGGGGGCTTTTTGGGAGGAGCTGAGGAACAGCTCCTCCTTCCCACAGGAGGAAGAGCCCTCTCATTCCCAGTGCCCTGGGTTGTTTGCAGGTGCCTGTTCAGAGCAGAGGGAAGCAGCTCCTTCATTGGGAAGGATTTGGGAAGGGAGGAACAGGTTGGGATCTGCAGCCCCCAGTGCCAGAACGTCTCTGGGTAAATGCACCAACGCTCCATCCATCAGGAAAGCCAAAAAAGGGGAGGATTTGTGATCATTGGGGTGTTAAATATTCCCAGGCTGTTCCACCCAAAGCTTCGCTTACCCTAAATCTCCTTTTGCCTCGGTTTCCCCTGGCATGGCTGTTCCAGACCGAGGGTGCCACAGCCCCCAGCCCTTGTTGGGACAAACATTGTGGCCGCTTTTCCATCCCAAATGGCGCTTCCAAGGAGAATTCCTTTGGAATGCCATGTCCAAACGGAGTCACGTTCTCCTGGGAGTGACAAACAGCTGTGAATCTTCAAAGAGAGCAATGATCAGCCCTGAGTGGTGCTAGGCTGGGAGGAAAGAGGTCGTGGAACAGTTATGGAAAGGATTAAAAGTAGGATTTAACAGGACCTGGATCTTCATTCCCCGCTGACCTGAATGAGCTCCTTCTACCAGGGAAAAGGAGCGAAAACCTCTGAGATTTGTGAATTGGAGTTTTTAGGGCACACGTGGATCCGTGGGTGGGCAGAGTGGCTTTAATGTGGAGCTGCTCCGGATGCCTGTGGATCATTTCAGGGGGTGATGGGATGAGCCCATGGAAGGCTCTCCCTCCACTGTCACTGCCGTGTTCTGTCCTGGCTGGTGGCTTGGGGGTGTCCCTCCCCCCTGTGTGGTCCCAGTGACGTCCACGAGTTGCAGGAGATCCTGGAGCCATCCCCAGGGCAGGATCCTGTGCTGTGCTCAGGCTCAGACACGGATGTCACAGCAGGACATCACAGCACGATGTCCCTCTCTGTTGCCTCTCCTGCTCTTCACAGAGCTCTGCCAAGCTCATTTCATCCAACAGCACATCCACAGCTCCTGACCAGTGACAAAGGTGGTCCATGTGTGTTTTGTGTGCCTGCCAGCCTGATCTTGTCACCGTGCTGGGGTGGCCCAAGCTCCAGCCAGTCCTGGGACTGAGGTCACTGGACCACAGTAACCTGCAGGGACCAGGACCTTGGCACAGGACCTTGTCTGCTCCTTGTCCTGTCAGCTCTGCCAAACCTGTCCCCAGCACGATTCCTCCATCACTGGGAGTGACTGTGAGACAGCCCCGGCCCTGAAGGTGACCAGGACACTGCTGCCAGGGGTGGGTGTGTGCAGCACTACTGCTCCATGGATGGATGGATGGATGGATGGATGGAGGGATGGATGGATGGATGGAGGGATGGATGGATGGATGGATGGATGGATGGATGGATGGATGGATGGATGGATGGATGGATGGATGGACGGACGGATGGATGGACGGACGGATGGCTCCAGCCGGGGCTGGGAAGCCAGAGGTGCCATGGGAGAGCTTTTCTAACAGGTGTGATCCCCTTTTCCATGCTCAGCTGGAGGAATGTGTTAAGCTGGTGCTTGGTCTGCAGCATCTGCCCCCAAAGCCCTGTGGTGAGGTGTCCTCCCAGCCTGGGCCATAGGCAGGATGTCCCCTTCCCTTTAAACAAACAGCCATCACTTTTCTGGCTTGCATTCCCACCAGGCTGAAGGGGTAAGAGGAAGAAGGAGATCCTCCAAGATCCCAGAATCCCAGACTCCTTTAGGTTGGAAAAGCCCTCTGAGACCATCAAGTCCAATCTGTGCCCAATCCCCACCTTGGCACCAGCCCAGAGCACTGCGTGCCACCTCCAGTTGTTCCTTGGTGATTCCACCACCTTCCTGGGCAGCCCCTTCCTATGCCTCACCACCCTTTCCATGAAGAAATTCCTCCTGATGTTCTATCTGACCCTTCCCTGGAGCAGCCTGAGGCCGTTTCCTCTTGTCCCATCGATGCTCTGAGCTGTGGTTCTTTAAACCAGAGTGGTACCAGCCCACAGAGCTCCCATCTTCCCTCACCAGTTCCACAGCATCTCAAACCCAGGAGAGGAGACAGAAGATCCCCTTGGCAGTGTTTTCCAGCTGAACCAAATCCCTGAAGCTATGAGGAAGTGCCCAGGTCTGAGTTCTCAATCAGAACTGGCACCAGAAGCTTTCCAGGCCCACGATCTGCAATCAGCCCTCCCGGGCATGTGGAGCCCATCCTGGTATCAGCTGTGGGAATCAGCTCATGCAGAGACTGCTCCATCTCCTGCTGGCTCCCTCCAGCCCAACGCCTGGGGATGTGGAGCCACAGGAACATCCAACATCCAGACTGCTCCAGGCCTTCCATCATCCACATCTCCGCAAGGAGATCGCTCAGCTCGGCGCATCTGAAATCTCCATGCTGACAGATGGGATCTGACAGGAGCAGCACAGCTGGCAGAGAGGAGACATCCCTTCCCTTCCTGAAACCTCCCAAGGGCTCCATAATAACCCCAGTTCTTGGGAAGCTCTGTGGTTCCTGCAGGAATCATCTCCCGGGTGGATGTGTTGGTTCCTCGGGGGAAGGAGGCAGAGGCTGTGCGTCAGCACAGCCATTGCACAACCCCCTAGGCTGGGAAGAGCTGCTGGATCCAGCTGAAAGAGGAATTTGGGGTCAGCGGAATATTGCTGTCAGCACTGGGCCGTGGCCAGGTTGCCGTGGGGACACCTGTGCCTTTGGGGTTTGGGTCGTGCAGGGCATCAGGGTGCTCTTTCACCCCATCTCCTGGAGAATTTTGGCGTTTCTGTGATCCTCTCTTCCACCAGCCCTGCATCCCCAACCACATCTAAGGGAAGGGGGAGGGCTGGGAGACACCAAGCGCCTCCAACAAGCCCATGCAGCTCCTGGGTGAGCTCCGCACGCAGCTCCTGCAGGTCTTTGGTGCTGGCAGCGGGGGACCTGCCCTGTGCAGCCCCAGTGGCCCCCAAGGGACAATGCCAGTGTGGGGGTGACATGGCTGGAGCTGGGAATTGCCCACAGAGCTGTGCTGTGCCCAGGGCACCTGGCTGAGCAGGGAGCAGCCAAATTCCCAGCTCTAAAATCAGGCCAAGAGCCCAACCCTGCTCGGGTTGGAGGGTAAAGGCTCCAAAGGCTGGGAGGTGTTCTGGAGTCCCAAGCCTTGGGAACGTGGTCAGGCAGGTTCTGGTGGAGCCAGGGATGAAATCCTGGGGGAAAACCTGCAGCCAGCCTGGTGAGCAGTGGGAAAGCCACCAGAGAGCCAGCTCGAGCATGTGCCATGCCTCGGACCTGTGGCAGGAGGGGACAGAACCAGGCAGGGGCTGGGAGCTCTGGGGAGAGAGCAAATTGCACAGAAAGAAGGAGAATTCATCCCCAGAACCAACCTGTGCCGAAAATACCCAGTGACTAATTTTATCCCTTTCTGATTGCTTTTTAACTGCGAGTTATTAAAAACGGGGAGAAGGGAGACGATGTCCTGGTGGGAGGATGAGTGAGCGTTGCCATGGCAGTGAGGGGATGCTGCAGCACAGCCCGGACCACGAGTCACGAGGGCAGAGGCGAGTGGACAGCCCGGGCAGCCAGGGAAGAGGGGCTGTGTCATCCAGCCAAGTCCAGAGTCAGCGTTTAGCCTGCACGCCGCTCCCCTGCCCACCCCTGCTCTCCCACCTGCCTCCCTCCGCCTTCTCTCCCAGCCGGATCGGGTTTCCCCCTCCCTGAGCTCACCCCTTTCCATAGCCGCTTTTATCAGGCTCAGAGCAAGGAAGAAGTCGGGATTTGGGGGGGTTCAAGAGATTAGGAAAGAATTTGCCTCCGGGAATCTCTTTCCTCCATCTGCCCGGGATAGACTGTGCAATGGAGGTGGAGGCTTTGCAGCTCCACGGGGAACTGCTCCGAGCTAAACGTGTGGAGGCAAAAAAGCTGCCAGTCCGTCCCGGCTGCGGGAACGGGGTGTTGAAAGGTCCTGGGAAGGGTGAGGAGAACTCTCTATCCCGTGGCTCCATGGAAGGATGAAGTGGGAGGGTGTTTGCCAGAGCTCTGCGGGTGCAGACGGTGCCTGCTGAGCCCCTGGGATCTTTCCTGGAAGGACCAGCTCACCCACGGGAGGCAGGAGCACGGAACAAACCTGGGAGCAGCATGAGGAACGGGATTAACTGGGAGAAAAGGGGATTTTATTTGGCCTGTTTATGATTTTCTGCTTTCATCGTCTCCCTGTAAAGCAACTGGTAAACTATAAAGCCAGTTAACAACCCTGACCCTGCTGGAGTGGGAATACAAGCGGGAAAACTGCCCGGGGAGTGTGCCCAGCGCTCTGGCGGGTGTGGGGGGTGTGTGTGCAGCCCCATCCCTCCTCCATCCATCCATCCATTCATCATCCATCCATCCATCCATCCGTCCATCCGTCCCTCTGTCCGTCCGTCCATCTGTCCATCCGTCCATCCACCTTCCACATTGTTCATCCCACAGTGTGCTCAGCCCTGGCCCTGCCAGCGAGGGGAAATCCCTGCCCTGGAGAGCAGAGGCTGTTCCTGAGCTCATGTGCTGAGAGCTCCTAAAGCAGGACCTGGACCCAGCCTCACCAGGTGTCCTGGTTTATTCCTCCTTTGGAAAAATGTTAATACTGCAGGTGTGAAATATTCTACAATTTCAGAGATTTGGGGGTTTTTTGAGCATGAAGCCTCTCTATAAGAGCAATGTCCTCAAAGTGGGATGTGCCAGAGACGTGCCTGACTGGTCCCAGTCACTGCTGCACCACATCCCTGGCACAGGAGCTCTGCCTGAGGCTGTTCCTGCCCGTGCTGAGATGGGAGCTCGGGATAACCCCCACAGGCAGGGCCAGAGCCCGAGGGTCCTTTGTAGCTCCCCAGATGGGATTCTTCATCTCCTCCCTGTGTCCTGGGAGTGGGTGGGATGGGACATCCCCTCTCCCACCTGCCCAGGAGGTGCCTGTGGCTGTGACAGGGCTCCCGGGGACGGGGACAGGGACATCAGAGGGGTCAGAGGGCAACAGACCTCTCCCAACACTGGCAAAAAGGGATTTTCACTGGGATTGTCTGAGCGCTGCTGCTCCCAGGGGGATTTCTCATCCTCTCTCCTTACCTGTGCCTGGCAGACTTCTGCTCCACCTCTGCACCCCCAGCACCCACATCCATCCCTCCATCACCCATCCGTCCCTCCCACAGCTGCCTCAGACACCCGGGGCTGGGGTCAAACAGCCTTGTCCCCTCCCCGTGCTCTCCGGCGGTGTCACAGAGGGACAAACCCCCTGGCAGGTGCCCCTGAGAGCCGCACCCCGTGCCCAGGGCAGCCCCTGCGCTCGGGGCCGGGGCTGAGCTGCCTTTTGTGGTGCTCGGGCCCCGGTGATTGGGCGCTATTTTGCTCCGGCTCCCCTCGGCAGCTGTTGCTGTTCTTTACCCGGGAGAGCCGGGGCCGCCCGGGGGCTGCAGCCGAGCAGGAGGCGGCGGCCGACCCCAGGTACGAATTTCTGTGGCTTTTAACCCCTGATGCGGGCCAGCCCCCGGGCAGCCCCTGGGCACAGCCCGGCTCCCTCTGGCCACGAGGGATCGGGAGCCGCGGGGCTCAGCCCCGGGCGAGGGTGACAGCGAGAGCGGGGCAGGCGAGGGGACTATTTTTGGAAGTTTCTTTGATGTGAGTCAGCGGTGAAGGCGACCTCGGGAGCCCGTGCAGGAGAAGTCCCGGTGGCAGCAGAGCCGAGCTGATTATTCGTTAAGTGCCTGCGATTTTGAGCGTTTAAGGGCGGATCTGGCGTGCGGGGCGTGAGTCCCGGGGAGCGGGATGGGCGGGCAGGAGGGATGGGTGGGAGGGCTCCTGGGCAGGGGCAGCGCCAGCCAAGGGCTGCAGCTGGATCTGGGGGCTGTGGGTGACCGGTCCTGCCATGGGCAAAGTGTCCCTGGCCTTGGTGGCCAGCCCTGGCCTGCTTGACCTGGGCAGTGGCCGCGGTCGGACCAGCAGCCCAGGAAGGCTGTTCCTGCAGGTGACGCGGCCCATCCCGGCTGGGGACGAGGATCCTGCGTGGGCTGTAGAGCCCTGGAGTGCATCCACCTCATGCCAGGGCATGGAGCCGCATCTCCTGCCCGGAGAGGACAGAGCTGGATCATTGGTCAGCTCTGGGACCGAGTTAATGCCTTTGGGGCGCATGGCAGGGAAGGACACCTGTCTGCCCCGGGGTCTGGAGGCTGTTTGGGCTCCTCCACCGGGGTGAAGCTCAAGGGATGGAGACATGGGAAGAGCCTGGCACCCTGTGACGGGGCACTGGGCTCAGCTGAGGACTGGGTGATTTGGGTGTTTGATCCCTCTCAGTTTAGTGAGAGTCCCTCGAGGTGACACGGTCCCCGTGCGGTGTTGGAAAAAGATTTGGGATGCCCTGAGGCCACCAAAGGGCTGTCCGGGTGGGCAGGGAGAGCTCAGTGGTGACCAAGGAAGGACAGGAGAAGAGGTTCCTTGTCCTCACCGTGAGCCGTGGCCACTGGCAAGGTGTGTGAGGCTCTGCAGGGCACAGCTCAGCCTGGCAGAGATGGTTCTTTGTGCTGGTGTCACTTCACAGGGTGTCCTCGTGCATTGAGGGACACCTGGGTGGCACCAGCTCCGTGGGAACATGGATCATGGCCAGGGAGAAGAGGAACAGAGGCTCGTGCCCTCCTCCACCTTCCTGGTGCTCATCTGTGCCCAAAACCAGGGTGAATGGCTGAGATGCTCAAAAACACGGCAAGCACATGGGGGGAAACCCTTCGAGGAAAAGTTCTCCACCTCTGAGCTTCCCCTGGGTCTGGGAACCCCCTGCAGCCACCACGAGAGTCCCGGGGCAGCTCTGCCCCTTCCCAGCAGAGAAAGGACCGGACTTACAGCACTTAAACAAACCAAAGACTCATTTTATTTCCTCTTGAAAGCAAAGGCCTTTCAGACCACGGCCAAAAGGTTTCCTCTTGTTTATCTGTTCTGCTTCCACCATTGAGTCGTAGGTTTCATCCTGGGAACTGGGATCTTTTCTCAGTGTTCCACAGGGGGGCAATAAACTAAATCTGGCTCAAATGGGGGAAAAATTCTTCCTTCTGGGCAGGATGTGGCACCTGAGGCACTGGACTCGGAGATGCCAAGAGGGCTGAGGCCGGTGGTGCTGGGTCCTTGTGGTGCCTTTCCACCCCCAGGGCAGAGAAACCCCCAGGACCCCGAGGAGCCCAGCGCCCTCCCCAGCCCCAGCTTGTGCCAGAGCCCTGGGGACCCTCGGTCTGCTCTCCCACTTCCCAGAAAAGCCCTGGGAGTCATCCCTGAGCTCTGCAGTCCCCTTGAGTTCCTTTCTGAGGTCTGGTTGCTCCATGGTGGATGAGACTTCTGCTGTCCAGGCTCTGCCTCCCAGTGCCCAGCCTTGTGTTTTCAGGGTGTCTGAGCACACCCCGGGCTGTTGGTGTCCTCATGGGCCTTGGCAGGGAGGTCACTGTCCCTTTGGCTGCCACTCCTCTGGGATACCCAGGTTGGTGACATTTTGGGGCTCAGACCTTCCCAGAGCTCCCACTGCACCCCTCAATGCCTGGGGGGCTTTTTGCCTGACTTCAGACACCTCTCTCTGTCCATGGTCTGACCCAGCAACACCAAGGGGGCAAACACAGCCAGGTGTCCCCTCTCTGCAGGCTGGGGGTGTCACCGAGGGGTCCACACCCCCCAGCCCCTGGTGATTCCCACCTCCCCAAATTTGTCACCTAAGGAGCCGTGCTGTGCTTGTCTCTGACAGATGCCAACGCTCCGGTGAGCAGCGACAGCCACGGGGACGGCAGTGGAGCCCATGTGAGTGCCCAGGGTCAGGGTGGGGGTGCCAGGGGGATGGATTCTTGTGCCAGGGCAGGGCAGGGGTGCCTGAGGGGGATCTCTGATCAGATCAGGGGGTGTCAGGGATGGATCCCTGTGCCAGGGAGGGTCAGGGGGCCGAGCTGGGGCTGTCCCATAGGCACATTCCGCCCGGCAGGGTTGCAGCACGTCCATCCCGGGGGAGCCCAAGGTCCCCCAGCTGTCGCTGTCACTGATCCGTGCCGGTGGGCAGCTCTCCCTGGTGGCACTGACCAACACCCAGCCCGGCCACCAAAGCCCCGCTCAGCACCGAGCCCGGAGCCGAGCGCGGCTCCCTCCGCTGCCGGCACATCCACCCCGCCCTCGGTGGATGCTGCGGCCGCAATCCAGCCCCGAGCGCTGCTCCGGGGGGGATCCCTCAAGCACAGCCTAGGGGTCCTCGGCCGCCAGCCCCCCCCCCCCCCCCCCCCCCCCCCGTGTGTGTGCCGGGGCTAACTCGTGGCCAAATCCAGCTTAAACAGCGTAAAATGCAGCCCTGTTCTAAGACTGTTGTGAACACACGCCCCAGGCGCTGCAGGAGCCGGGTCGGTGCCTCTCGCTGGGGAAGCACCGGCTCAGCCCCGGGGACGCCCAGAGCAGCGTGTCTCTGTCCCCCCGGCCCGCAGGGAATAGAGGAGCAGAGCCCCCCGCGCGGTGTCTCCGAGCAGGAGCCGGACATGCCAGAGCCAGCCCCGCTCGGCGGGGACAGGAAAGCGGCGGAGAAGAAGCGGGTGGAGAAGGTGGGAGCCAAGGGCAGCGCTGCCGGGCCTCCAGGTGGGTGTGTGGGAAAGCCCTTCCCTGCCCCGGAATGGCCACCCTGGCCACAGGTGGCCACAGAGGCACAATCCTGTATCCCAGGCCAGCCCGGGAGGCACCGTCTGGCCATGGAGCAGCGACAGGAGGAGCTGTCCCCTGTGAAATCAGCGACATGGGGATGGAGATGGGGCTCCTCAGCCGCCTGCCAGATCCTCCACCTCCACTTCCTCCTCCACCTCCTCCTCTCCACCCTGCCCAGATTCGCTGCTGGAGGGGGAGCACGGGCAGAGCTTTTCCCAGCTTGATCCCCAGGACACTCTAATGCCACCAAGGCCCAAACTCCTCCGTCTCAGCCCCCGGGACACTCTTCTCCCCACTCCTGCAGTGCAAACACCTGGCGGGAGCAGCTCCAGCCCCTGGCCCTGGCCCTGCCCTGAGTGGGCTGTGCAGGAGGATGTTAAGAGCCCTTCCCATCCCCCAGCTCAGAGCCCTTTACCTCTTCCCAGTTTCCCCCAGTAACATTTTTCCGTGGGGGTCCCAGTCCCCAGGACCCTCCCCGTGCAGAGCAAGGTGGAGCCGCCCAGCCTAGACCCTGCGGAGGAGCCGCTGCTCTGGGAAGGGCTCACCCTCAACAAGTGCATCCTGGTGGCCTCCGTGGTCGCCCTGCTCAGCGTCACCTTCCAGGTGCTCCAAGGTGAGTCGGGAGCCGGCCGGAGCGGGAAGGGGCGGCCAGGCCGTGCTGCCACCTCCTGGCTCCTGTCCCCTCCTCTCTTCCAGCGCCATGCTCCAAGGAGGGAATGGCCCGCGGCCGGCAGGAACCTCCGCCCCCTCCCATTCCCGGTGGGTCCAACGCTCTGTCCCTCCCCGGTCCGCCGGGTCCAGCCTGAGACAGGGCCACATCCCAGGGTGGGGTGGCCCTGGGACCCCCGGCCTGGGACATCCCACCCAAACTGCCTCATCCTCAGCTGATGGTGGCCTGTCCTTCTCCCCTCCCAGAGGTCGTCAGCCCCAAGGTGGAGGAGATCCCAGAGGTGGTGACGGCCCAGCCTGCGCCGCCGCCGCCGGAGAGCAGCGCGGTGGAGGATGATGGTGATGACGAAGACGATGACAGCGAAGCTGACAGCAACCTGGTACGGGTCAGGGTGGCACCTCCTGGGGCAGGGAGCATCTTGTCCCCAGGGGAGGGATGGACAGGGGTCCCCGTCCCCTGGGCTGCATCATCAGCTCCTGGTCCCCTCTGTCCCCACAGGCAGAACCCTGGATCTTCAAGAAGTGGTTTGGCCGCACAATACCAGAGGATGGGGACAAGGATGAGGACAAGGATGAGGATGAGGACAAGGACGAAGAACCTGCAGATGTCCCCGAGGTGCCAGTGACTGTGATGGAGGGGAAGAAGAGCCAGGAGAAGCAGAAGAAGGTGGAGAAGGAGGAGGAGGAGGAAGAAGAAGAAAAAGAGGAGAAGGAGGAGGAAGAAGATGAAGAGGAGGAGGAGGAGGAGGAGGAGGAGGAGGAGGAGAAGAAGAAGAAGAAGGAGAAGAAGGAGAAAGCCCGGGAAGGCCGTGCTGTCCGTGCGGAGCGGAGCAGCCGGAGGGACGCACGAGCCAAGGACAGGACACCGTGGGACAAACCCGGCAGAGCCCCCAGGGCCCCCAGGGAACCGGAGCAGCAACCCCAGAAGAAGCGGGACCGGGAGAGAAAGGAGAGGAAGGAGAGACGGCGGGAGCGGGATGAGTCCAGGCGGGAGGGGTGGAAGGGCCGTCCCGGCAGGGCTGAGGGCGGCCGGGAGAGCCCGAGGCGGGACTGGAAGCTGCAGAAGGGCAGGAAGCCCTGGGAGCCGGCGCCGGGCAGGGACGGCAGGGCCAGGGAGGGCAAGAGGCGCGACTGAGGCCGGGCCGGGCCGGGGCTCGATGACGCTGGATCCAGGGGGATCCAATCCCACCACTGCCCCGGCGAGGGACCCCCGCCCCTGCCTGCCCTCCAGAGACACCCCCGGGCACGGGCAGCACCCCAGGACCCCCGAGCAGCAGCAGAGCGGCCCAGGAGCCTGGCACGAACCTCCCCGGGGACTTTGCCCCCCCCCCCCGGATCAGATGCACAAAGGCGACCTGAAAGGACTCATGGAAGGAGCTTCTTTGGGCCTCGTTACTTCTCCATCCCCACCCCAAAACCCTCTGCACCCCAAATCCATCTCCAGTCGTGGTTCCGGGGATCCCAGTGAACAGAGTTGTGTTCCAGACTGTGCAGCTCTTGGATTAATGGTTTTATTGAAAGCAAATCAAGAGAGAAGAATATTCTGGGTTACGGAACTAGGCTGCAGCCATCCTCAGAGGGACAGCAGGGACAGACCCCCGACCTCACCGAGCCCAGTGGGGTGGCACAGAACGTGCTGGTGACAGAGCAGGGCTGGAGCCCTTCACCCGGGGATCCCTGCGGGCTTCGCCTTCTCCGAGTCACTTTTAGGAAGGAAACACAAGAGCAGTATCACACAGCCAGAGACGTTCACAGCCCCGACTCGTGGCAGGTTTCAGTATTTGCTAAATCAACAGTGGTTAAAATAAACTATTTTCGTTTTTAATAAGGTATTCAACTGGATGTTTAAAAAAAAAAAAAAAGAGAGAGAAAAAAGGAAAAACGAGAAAAGCCCTTGTCCCTGGTTATGTGTTTTGTCCCTGGTGTTGTGTGTGCGTGTTTTCCATGCCCCCCGAACCCAAGGGGCTCAGGGTTAATCCTGAGGGCTGTGAGATGGGACTGGTGAGTACCAACCTCCGGCCGTGCCTCCCCGTGGGGACACTGCAAAACCCAAGGAGATGTGGCCAGGACAAGCCCAGGAGCTGCTTCCCGAGGGTTCGGATCCCGGGCTGAGGGCTGGGCTCAGCTGGAAGATGATCCGGGGCAGGTGCTCTGGCAGCCGTGTGCTCCCGCTCCCATTAATGGTGCGAGCAGCCCAGGAGCTGTAACGGGATCGCTCCCTCCCCCCTCCCCTCGCCCCGGCAGCGGGGTCAGCGCGGGGTGACGCAGATGTGACCTGGCCGGGAGCCCCAAGCCACGGCCAGCGGCTCCTCACGGCCCCGGCTCACACAGAGACGTGTCCCCAGGGCAAGGTTGGTCTCGGCGAGAGGATTTGGCCTCTGGCTCTGCCGTCACAGGTGGAGCCGTGTGGCCAGAGGGGTCCCCTGACGGGCCGTGGGCTGGGAAACGGCCAGAGGATGCTGCAAGGCTTGGAGGAAGCAGCACCTGCCCTTCCCAGCCACTACAGGAGCAGAGAGGGAGGGATAAATAGGAACAGTCCTGCCTGGATCTGCCAAGCTTTGCCCTCCCTCCACGGCCCCACCGTGCCCGTGTCCAGCCCAAAATGCCCGGCGGAGCCAGAGCCCGCAGCCGCCTCGGGCACCCTCAGCAGCGGGAGCGGGGACATCCCCAGTGGAACGCGGAGCAGCCCCCAGGGACAGGCAGGGATGAACCCAGAACCAGAGCGACGCTAAGGAACCAAAGCGTGGGGAAAGGACACGCTCCCGTCTCGGCCAGAAGAACCAGATCCCGAGCCGGGAGGGCAAACCGGGAGAGGGGCCGGGGTGGGGCGGGCAGGGAGGCCGGCGGGAGCCTCACCGGCAGCCGCACTCCTCTGCCACCATGTTGGGGAACTTGCGGATCTCCAGCCCGTCCGAGGAGAGGCTGATGATGAGCTGGTCCGAGTAGCGCACGGGCACGCAGCAGGGAGCCCTGCGCAGCGGCGAGCCCCGCTCCTGCATGCCCAGCAGCAGCACCGTGTGCGAGAAGTAGCTGGGGACGCGCGTGGAGAGCGGCAGCCGGCAGGGCCCCTCGCAGTTGTTGGCCGCGTACGCGGTGGGCATGACGATGAAGTGGCGGTCGCGCAGGTCGATGGTGAGCTCCTGCAGCCGGCAGTACGCCTGGTGCCGCGCGCTGCGGTTCTGCCGCTGCACCTTCCTGCGCTCCTGCCAGCGCGCCCGCACCGACTGCAGCGCCTTCAGCAGCAGCAGCGTGCGCAGCTTCCGAGAGCCCGGGCCCCGCTCGGCAGCCTCGGCTTGCCCCGGCTCTGCTGGGTAGTAGCAGAAGGTCAGGAGGTGCTGGAAAAGCGCCGCGTTGGCTTGGAAAGCCGGGACGTCCCTGAGCTCCTGGATGACCACCTGCAGTTTGCCTATCAGCAGCTGCAGCACGGTGCCCTCCGGCTGCCAGTCCCCCAGGTGCTGCTCCAGCACGGCCCCGCTGTCCTGGGGGAACAGCAGCACCGAGGGCTCCTCAGACTGCACCAGCCGCTCCAGCGCCGCCTCCTCCGACAGGTTGAGCAGCTGGTGAGGGAGGGTCTCCATCGCCTGGAAGTCCAGCCAGTGGTGGGCGCTGGGCTGGGGGGGCGGCTCGCTGGAGGAGCTCAGGAGCTGCCGGATGAACCGGGTCAGGACTGCCAGGAACTGGGCGCTGCCACCGGGCGCTGGGGACGAAGTGTTGGCTTGACTCGGGACAGTGGGGGTCGGCAGCTCCTCGGTCCCAGCCTGGAGTGGGCTGCAAGGAGAACACACGGAGAGTCACCCCGTGTGCCCCGAGGGTCCCACCAGGCCATGCCCCACAGCCACCCATGGTCCCACAGCTGGGGCTGCCCCTGTCCCACCTCATCTCCCACCCCTGTGTTTTCCCGTGCCTGCAGCGATGGCCACGGACCTGAGCTGTGGGTACGGAGCCATGTCCAGCAGCCCCTCAGCAGAGAGGTAGGAGGATGGAGCCAAAGCCTCCTCTTCCTCCTCTTCCTCCTCCTGCCGCTGTGACTTGGCCAGCAGCAGCAGCACCGGGGTCATCCGGGTGAAACATTTGTCATCGGAGCCGAACAGGAGCTGCTGCACCTCCGTGCGGGGCAGGGGGGCACCTGCTGGGACGACGAGAGGGGAGGACGTTGGTCTGGAGTCTCCTGCACGTCCCCAGCGCCCCTCGTGGGCCTGAGAGGACCCCAAATGCCCAAGTGAGGACACGAGGTCAGAGATGCCGCTGTGCCCAGGGTGCCCCCCGTCCCTACCTCCCGCGCCGCCGTGGATGGCCAGCGAAGCCGAGAAGCGGAGCCGCTCCGCGCTGCGGGTGACTGAGGCTGCGGCGGCTGCCAGGGCCAGGTACTGCGTGTCCCTGGACAGACAGAGCCTCTGCACCGAGGCAGAAGGCACAGAAGCCCCGAGGCCGTGGGTGACACATCACGGGGGACACACTAACGCGAGCCCCCGCTGTGGTCCCTGCGGGCTCCGTGTCACCCAGCCCGCGGTGGCCCAGGGAGCAGCGACGTGGAGGGTGGGGACCACTGGGAGCTTCGCCCCCAGCCCCAGAGCTGCTCCGGGGGCCGTGGGGTGCAGGGAACCCAGTGAATCCCCTGGGGCGCAGGGGGGAGGGATCAGGACCCCCAGACCGGGCTGGATACCCCGGGCAGCCCCTCCGGCCCTGCGGGAGCTGGGGACAGGGTAAGAGCTCCATCTTCAGGCACGGCGAGAGCGGGAGACGGGGCAGAGATGCCGGGAGCGGATGGCAAAGGGACTGGGAGGGGCTGGCGAAGGGGCTGGAGGGGGTGATAAAGGGGCTGGGAGGGGATTGTGAATGGATTGGGAGGGGATAGCAAAGGGACCGGGGGGAAACGTGAATGAACTGGGAGGGGATAGCAAAGGGACTGGGAAGGGAAGGGTTGTTGAATACACTGGGAGGGGATGACAAAGGCACTGGGCAGCAGAGCTGGGACACCCCTCCCACCCCCCTGCTCCCAGCCAGGGCCGGACGCCCGGACCCACCTGGTCCCTCGCCAGCCCTGGGCCGGTGACCAGCAGCTCGTGCGGGTGCCCGGAGCCCTCCCGGTGGCCCAGGTAGAAGAGCATCACGGCCGCCTGCAGCTCTCCCAGCGCCCGGCCCACCTCCGCCTGGAAAACCAGCTGGAACCGCAGCTTCGCCTGCGCTCCCCACTGCACTGGAACGGGGGAGACACGGCCGTGAATCCCCCCCGGCGCCGCGGAGCCCCGGGGGGGTGAGGAAGGGGCTCCAGACCGAGCACTGCCCCCATGCAGGGACCAGAGCACCCGGGACAGGAGCCGACAAGGGAGAAGGGACACAGCAAATCCCGTCCCCGGCTCCAGGCAGATGGAGAGCGGGACAAACCCTGCGCCCCGCGAGCACGGAGCTGCCTCCCCCCAGAGCTGCCAAATTCCCATGGACAGATCCCATGGAAATCTGTTCTCCAGGGGGCTCGGGGACATTGTAGCCACTGCCCGAGGAAAGAGCCACTTCCCCCCTGCCCGGCACTGACGAGTTCAGCTGAAAATCCAAATCCCAGGAGAAGAGGAAGATTTCAGGAAGAAAGAAACAATCATGACCCTCACCCCGGGATGGGACAGGGGAATGTGTGTTGAGGTTTTCCCATAAAGCTGAAGCTACAGGAGCAGCCCAGGACCCCGGGCTGTCCCACAGCCCCCAGAGTGGGAGACCAGCAGGTGCCGGGCTCAGGGCACAGCAGGAGCAGCTGGGTCTGACCCTCTCCTCTCTTCCCAGAGCTGGGATGGGATCCAAACCCTCGGTGTTCAGGCAGAAAGTGAGAAACGCTCATGAGAGCGGAGCAGAAGCCACCAAGAACCATAGAATATCCCGAGCTGGAAGGGACCCTCAGGAATCACCAGTCCCACCCCTGGCCCTGCACTGACACCCCAACAATCCCACCCTGTGCATTCCCTGCTGGGATGTGGCACCTGGGAGTTGGTCCGAGGCGGGGACAGATGGCAGAGGCACACTGCCATCCTCACCGCTAAACCTCCTTAAAAACGTGCCCAGAAACATTTCACTCCATCACTTGGCTGATTTTAAAGGGAACCCAACCCCCCAAATTTAATTCTGTGTTTAAATCCCTGACTCAGGACCAGCAAACAGCAACCCCCACCCCGAGCCCCGCATCCTCCCCTCCCTGCCCTGCTCCACCTCGGAGCCTGCAGGGCTCTCCCACCAACCTTCCTCCAGGTGCAGGACGAGGAATCTCTCCAGCCCCGGCTCCAGCACGTGCTCGTGGATCCTCTGCAGAGGATGGGGAGCAGCCCCCGCCTCCCCGGCCCGGCACAGCCCAAAGGTCCCCGGGAAGTTCCCGTCCCAGCTCCGGCGGCGCCTCAGCAGTTTGATGAAGCCGCTCTCGTAGTGGCTGAGCACACCCACCACCTCCAGGTGCCTCGGGGTGGCCCCGTCCTGCTCCATCCTCACCCTGCACACGGGCCCTTCCAGCCCCCCGAGGGGCCAGGGCTGCGGGCTGGAGCGGGACCAGCCCGGGCCGCCCTCCTCAGCCATTCCCTGCAGGCATTTGGCTCCCGGCTCGGGCTTAGAGAAGAGGCGAGTGGCAGCAGCCCTCCTGGACCTGGGGGTCTCCTGTAAACTTCCATTTCCCACCTTTCTCCCCTCTGCTTCCAGCCCCGGCTCTTCCAGCAGGCTCAGCTCCGTCGGGGAATCCCGCTCCCCTTTCCTGGGCAGAGCTGCAGAGGGGAGCAGCAGCACCAGGCACAGCAGGAGCCCCCTGAGAGCGCTCATGGTCCCACCTCAGCTCTTCCCTGGAGCAGCTCCCGCATCCCAAGCCCTCGGCAGGAAGAGGGAGGACGGCGTCTCCCTTTTAACCGCGGCTGGCCTTGAGTGGCCGAGGCACAACAACCTCCCCTGAGCAGCCCCGGGGCTGTCGCGCTGCAGAGGCGCGAGGGAGGTGGCAAAGAAACATTTTTTGTTCTATTTTTGGGTCTGCAGCTCATTTTGGAAACGTGCAAAAATCGAAGCTGTTGCGCTCACTTGTAGGGATGCACGGCCTTGACTCTGGATGTTTTCTAAAGGAGGATGAGTGTCTGGAATGGGATCTTCATGGGGACTGGCACGTACAACCCCACCAGCACTGAAACACCGGGAGGGGAGAGCGAGCCAGAGCAGGAGGAGGGGGACAGGGGCAGATAACGGGCTGAAATAAGTGAATGTATGGAAAGCATTCCCTGTCCTGGCTGGAAAACCTTCCCCTCACACCCTGCAGCTCAGACAGGCTGCCCTGGTAAAGGGCTTCATCCCAGGAATGAGAATCACGGGGGGCAGCAGCAGCCTGAGGACTTTGAACACTCAGGACCTCCCTTAGAAAGTGTCACACACACCTGTTCTAAGGACTTTTCCCTCCATGAGGTGCCAGGACTCACTGGAACAGCTGGAATTGCCAGTGCCACCTTTCCATCCTGGAAACCTGCCCCCCACCCAAGGGACCACTTTTTTTTGGCATGGGGAGATGTCCCGACAAAAAAGTTCCAGACCCTTCTCTGGAAGAGAAGATCCTTCTCTTCCCAAGTCTTTGCAGTCCGGAGCTCAGGATTGCCAGGAGCAATGGAGCACCCAAACTGGAGCAGGACATGGACACACAGCGAGGGCTGGAGAGTCTGAGGTCACTTCTACAGGAGCTGACAAAGGTCACAGAGCTGCTGCAGGGCTGGAGCCCCTCTGCTCTGGAGCCAGGCTGGGAGAGCTGGGGGTGCTCAGCTGGAGAGGAGAAGGCTCCAGGGAGAGCTCTGAGCCCCTTGCAGGGCCTAAAGGGGCTCCAGGAGAGCTGCAGAGGGACTGGGGACAAGGCCTGGAGGGCCAGGAGCCAGGGAATGGCTTCCCAGTGCCAGAGGGCAGGGCTGGATGGGAGATTGGGCAGGAATTGTTCCCTGGGAGGGTGGGCAGGCCCTGGCACAGGGTGCCCAGAGCAGCTGGGGCTGCCCCTGGATCCCTGGCAGTGCCCAAGGCCAGGCTGGACATTGGGGCTTGGAGCAGCCTGGGACAGTGGGAGGTGTCCCTGCCCATGGCAGGGGTGGCACTGATATTCTGTAAAGTCTGTCCCAACCAAACCATTCTGGGATTCTGGGATTCTGTGACTGACTGGGACCCTCTCAGCCCAGCAGCAGAGATGAAGGCTTTGATTCCCCCATCAAGGGGGTGCAGCTGCAGGGTTCCTGTGGCCCCTCAACCAACCAGGACTGGTCAGGAACCCCAGGCCTGGACATGCCCTCACCCACTGAGCCCCCCAGGATCCCCCACTGACCCCCCAGTTCAGGGACAGGAAGCTGGGAAAGACCAGAGAAATGGCAGAACTGCTGCTGGTTTTTTTTTATGGGAACTAAGTGATGGTTGGAAGGAAACATTCAGGATAAATAAACCCACAGAGAACTAAAAACTTGCCCAAACAGAGCTGGCAGTGGGAGGAGGACACAAAATCAAGTGACAGCAGGTGCTACACCATGGTACAGACACTTAATGAATTATAATAATAAACTGAGATTTAGTATCAGTAACAGGAGCCTTCCCATGTCCCTGCTCAGTGAATGAACAGAGATGAAGGGGTTTGGTTGAATCAAAAGTGATTAATGGGGGGTAATTAATGGGACACTCCTCAGGCAGCCTGAGGGGGATACCTCAGGCCAAGACAGCTGATGGAGATATCCAGTCAGGATGGGGGGTGCCTTGAGATTCCCAATCCTTCTCTTTGGAGAATTTCCAAAATATAACCAGCCTGGGAATGTCTCCTGTTTCTAAGGGGTAAGAAAAGAGAACCCACGGCAGCACAGGAAACCAGAGGGAAACGAAAATCGAAAACCTTTTAATGAACCTACAGAATTCAGTCCCATTTCCAGACATACAAAAAGGAACTGTTCCCTGAATCGGGGGGGGGGGAGCTGCAGTTAAAAAGACACAAATCCCATGGGATGGAGCCCAGGAGGGGCTTCAGTTGGAGGGAGGGGGAGGGGGGATGGTGCCCGGCCCCTCCGTGGGGAGCGGCGGCCGCATCATGGGGGGCAGGGGAGCAGGGGGGGGCACCCCGGGCGCTGGGGGCAGCTGGGGGGGCACTGGCGGGGGTGGCACTGGCCCGGAGGGGGGCATGGGGGGCAGGGCCATGCCCCCAGGGGGAGGAGGGGGCATGGAGTCGGGCAGGGGGGGCCGCGGGGGCAGCCCGTTCATCAGGGGAGGGGGCGGCGGCCGCTTGACGGTCGGGGGCCCCGGGGGGAGGTTTGGGGGGGCCGGGGGCTTCTCCATCTTGAAGTGGAATTGAAGGAAGAACTGGGAATGGGAGGAAAGCAGAGAAAAGGGAACAATTAATCAGAGATTCACAGAATCCTGGAATATCCTGAGCTAGGAGGGACCCTCAGGGATGATCAGTGCAGCCCCTGGCCCTGCACAGACACCCCAACAACCCCAGCCTGGGCATCCCTGAGAGCGCTGTCCAAACGCTCCTGCAGCTCTGGCAGCCTCGGGGCCGGGCCCATTCCCTGGGGAGCCTGGGCAGTGCCCAGCAGCCTGGTGACAGCTCTGCCAGCACACAGGAGCTGCTCTCTGCCTCAGGGCACAGCTCAGGCCCCTCCTGTTCCCCTCAGATGTCCCTGCCCTGGCAGCATCCATGACTGGCGCCAGTCTTGCCCAAATTTTAATTCCTCTGGGCTCTGAGCATTGAGGTTCCTGTCAGGGAGTGGGAACCTCCCCAGGCACTGTCCCCTGCTCACACAGGGGAGCACCAGGCCAGGCCAGGTGTGTGCAGGGAACATGGAGCCATGGGGAGGACGTGGTGCTGCACATTTATCATGGAATCATTAGGGTGGGAAAAGCCAAACCTAACCCTAACCCTAAGATCATCAAGTTTGACCATCAGCCCAGCAACATCACCATGTTCACCACTGAACTGTGTCCCCAAGTGCCACATCCACTTGTTTTTGAACACTTCCAGGGATGGGGACTCCACCACTGCCCTGGGCAGCCCCCTCCAATGCCTGACAATGCTTTCAGCGAAGGAATTTTCCCAATATCCAATCTAAACCTCCCCTGGCACACCTTGAGGCCATTTCCTCTGGTCCTTTCTCCTTTTATCTGGGAGCAGAGCTTGACCTCCACCTGGCTGCACCCTCCTGTCAGGGAGTTGTAAGAGCAAGAAGGTCCCCTCTGAGCCTCCTTCTCACTAGATATTTATGCCCCATCCTGCTGTTGCTGCCTGAAATTTAATCCTCTCAAAGATCCCACACAGGAGGCTCTGTCAGGAGCTCTCACTGCACAGGTGCATTGAGGGAATGGAGATTTGAACATCAGAGGCAGCAGGACAGAACAGATGTCACTGTCTCAAGTCGCTCTGCTCTCAACCCTTAAGGACAGACATTACAAAACCTCAGTTACCTGTTTGGTTTCTCTGTTCCAGTGAGTCCAAAACTTTCCCTCTGCCTTATCAATTTCTCTGCTTGGCACCTGCACCAAAAGAGAACACAGAGCTATTCTTAGAGGATCAGATTAGCTCAAAGGCCCTTTTTAGCCCCAGAGCCTGAGAGATAAGCACAGTTATTCCAGGCCTTGCAGTGCTGTTATTAGACAGAGGTGGGGGCAGGAAAGAATTAAGTTACTTCCCTATCGGTCAAGGACAAGCAGCAAAAATCCCTCCCTGAACATCTGCACAGAGGTTGAGGAGCGAAGCCCAGGAGGCTCCTGTCTATGCCAAACACTGGGAATTCACAGCTCCCCAGAGCTCAGCACAGTCTGGTTTTCATGCCAGAAAACTCCACCAAACCTCAGTGGGGTTTAATGACTTCCAGCCATGTCTTCCTGACCCCCCCCCTTCCCACTCCATTAACCCCTGAGGGTTAGAACAGACATCAGAAGGTTCACTGGGAATTAATCTCACAATATCCTGAGCTGGAAGGGACCCTCAGGGATCATCAGTGCAGCCCCTGGCCCTGCACAGACACCCCAACAACCCCAGCCTGGGCATCCCTGAGAGCGCTGTCCAAACGCTCCTGCAGCTCTGGCAGCCTCGGGGCCGGGCCCATTCCCTGGGGAGCCTGGGCAGTGCCCAGCAGCCTCGGGGGGAAGAACCTTTCCCTGAGCTCCATGCCCAGCCCTGACCCAGCTCCAGCCGTTCCCTGGGCTCCTGTCCCTGTCCCAGAGCAGAGCTCAGCCCCTGCCCCTCCGCCTCCCCTCGGGAGGAGCTGCAGCCCCCAGGAGCCTCCCCTCAGTCTCCTCTGCTGCAGCTGAACGAGCCAAGTGCCCTCAGCCGCTCCTCAGACCCTTCCCCACCTTCCTTGCCCTCCTTCAGACACTCACTAATGGCTCAGGATCGTTCTTACATCGCAGGGACCACACACAGCATTGATGGTGAGGCTGCCCCAGTGTGGAGCACAGCAGGACAATCCCCTCCCTTGACCTGGAAAAGGCAGGAAGGGAACTCTCCCAGGTTTCCTCTCCCAGGTTTGCCCTCCCAGGTGTTCCCCAGGTCTCACCTTGAAGGCGATGGTCTCGTAGGGCTCTGCTGCCATCAGCAGGTACTGCCAGCGCCGGTCCGGGGGCTCGATGCGCTGCTCGTAGGCTGACATGAAGCGGTGCCGGGGCATGATGCTCTCAGCTATCTCGGGGTAATCGATCTGGGGGGGGCAGGGCAGCATTAACAACCCCCCCTCTGCACTCCCACCTCTGCTCCAAACACATTCCCCCGTGTGGAGCATACCCAGAGCAGTTCCCAGCACAAAGGAAACAAACACCGGAGGAAAGGGCTGAGAATCCAACAATGGTTTGGGTTGGGAGGAACCTTAAAGATCCCAAACTGAAAGAGGTGAAATTCAGGGGAGATATTGGGAAGGAATTGTTCCCTGAAGGTTCCACAGGGTGCCCAGAGCAGCTGTGGCTGCTCCATCCCTAGAAGTGTCCAAGGTCAGGTTAGAGCAACCTGGTCTCAGGGAAGGTGTCCCTACCCATCAAAGGGGGTTGGAAATAGATAATTTCTAAGGTCCCTTCCAGCCCAAACTAATCCTATGATTCTGGGATCATCTCATTCCACCTCACACTACACATTCCTCTCCCACTACACAGCCTGACAACTGAGCTCAGGAATTTGCTCAACGCCATCAGCTGAAAAAACTAGGAAGGTATGGCCTCTTTATTATTACTGATTTCATGGATCCTGCAAAGAACTGCTCATTTAGCAGCAGTTTTACCTGGATAACCCCCACAAGAAGAGTTTTAACCCTGCCCTCACCTGGAAGAGAAGGCTCTGCTGGCCTGTTTCTGGGTCTCTCTGTTTGGTCACTGTAATAAAAAAAAAAAAAGAAAGTTGAGAACATCCACCAGCAGGGTGAGAGCAGCATTAATCTGCCCTGGGAAATACACCAAGTTTCCAATAATTAAATATTACAAGATTTTTCTCCCATTTAGCAAACAAAATGTCACATTGTCTTTAACCAAAGCTACTTCTGTGAGGGTGAGCAGGCCCTGGCACAGGGTGCCCAGAGCAGCTGGGGCTGCCCCTGGATCCCTGGCAGTGCCCAAGGCCAGGCTGGACATTGGGGCTTGGAGCAGCCTGGGACAGTGGGAGGTGTCCCTGCCATGGCAGGGGGTGGAATGGGATGTTCTTAAAGGTCCTTTCCAACCCAAACCACACTGGGATTGTGTCACTGCTGTGGGCACATTTCGGCCCCTCACACCAAGAAAGAAATCGAGGGGCTGGAGCATGTCCAGGGATGGGAACGGATCTGGGGAAGGGGCTGGAGCCCAGGAGAGGCTGAAGGAGCTGGGAAGGGGCTCAGCCTGGAGCAAAGGAGGCTCAGGGGGGACCTTGTGGCTCTGCACAAGTCCCTGACAGGAGGGGGCAGCCGGGGGGGTCGGGCTCTGCTCGCAGGGAACAGGGACAGGAGGAGAGGGAACGGCCTCAGGCTGGGCTGGATTCAGGTTGGATATTGGGAAAATTCCTTCACTGAAAGGGCTGTAAAGCATTGGAAGGGGCTGTCCAGGAATCACCATCCCTGGAAGTGTTCAAAACACACGTGGATGTGGCACCTGGGGACACGGTTTAGTGGTGGCCTTGGCAGTGCTAAGTTTACTGTTGGACTCGATCATTTGAAAGGTATTTTCCAACCTAAAATATTCCATGATTCTCCTCTACTGAAGTTTAGCTGCTGTGGGGAAAAGCACTGGCGAGATTAAAAAGCCAAATTTTGTACTGAAGGCCAAAATGATGGGATTTCAGAAAAAAAAGCATGAGTTCTGCAGGGAGTGAGTGATGTACAGCATTAATGAAAGGTGCTGCACCACAAGAGAAGGAGGAGAGATGAAATGCCATCATCTCCCTGGCAGCCTGAGACACACCCATCTATTATTAAAGTGGTTCTCCCTCGCCTGTCAGCAGTAAAGAGATGTTCCATGAGCAATTCAAACAATAAAAGGACTCCAGGAGAGAGCCCATATCTTATTCATGGGCAGAGCTGCTAAAGAGAGTAATGAATAATTCACATCCCAGCCGGGCACTGCCCATCAGGGACCTGCTGGCCACTCCTGACTCACCTTTGTAGCCTGGGCGCCCAATTTTCACAAATTTCTTCACTTCCACTTTGACCTTCTCTGGGGCAGGCTGGGCAGGGGCCTCCTTGGCTTCCTTGGCAGCTCGTCGGGCCCTGGGGATTCATTTCAGAATTGAAGGGTTACCTGCCCTTGTTTCTGAAGGATACCCAGGAGCAGTCTGAATCCCTCAGCACATAGTTTCACAGAAATCATGCCAGGAAATCCTATTTCCCTTCCCCAGTTGTATCCATCCTCCCCCTGGCCAAAGACTGTCACTCAATCATCTGATCCACCCCCACCATGACCTTGAGGCCAGACTCCACAAATGGATTTGTGAAGAGTTTAATTCTTGAAATCAAAATGAAAATTAAAAAACCCCAAATAATCCCAAACCCACAGATAAAGCAAAGCAAACTGGATTCCTCAAAATAAAACTTACAAACTTCTCCCAACCTGTATTGACAAATCCAGATCACAGAATCCTGGAATATCCTGAGTTAGAAGGACCCACAGGGATCATCAAATCCAACTCCATCCAACTCCTGGCCCTGACACCCCAACAATCCCACCCTGTGCATCCCTGAGAGCACAAACACTCATGGAGCTCTGGCAGGCAGAGTTCCTTCTAACTAGATTCAGATAACTTGCTTTTAAAATTCTTTCTCCCTTGTCCTTCAGAAATTCCACAGCTGGATTTGAACTTTAGCTGAAAATGGAGATTTTCAGCACCATTTTTGGAGCAGATCCAGGCTGTGCCTCCTGGAGGCTGCTCACGAGGAACCACAGTAAAAGAACACTCGAGCACAGTGCAATGGAGTTAAAGGGTTACAGATTCCCACCACCATCATATTAAAGTGCTTCAGTAATGGAGAATAAAGTTAGGGTAGAAGATGGCTTACAAATTGGTCTGATGCTTCTTCCCCTGGGTATGTGCTAAGTAACTCCCCTGAAATAAAAACCAAAGTAGAAGAAAGTTAAATGAAGCCAGGACTGAAAGATTCCTGTCACAGGGAGATTGTATCACACCCTGACAAGGGTGTTTTAATCCTCAGCCCAGAGGAATCTCACTCCAACAGTGCAGATTGCTCTCAGCTGCTGAGCTGTCACACACTGTTGGGTTTAACCACCCCTCATGTCCCAGCAGTCACTGCTCAGGTTCTGAAGCTACTGTTATTCCCAAATTCCTGCTGCTGGGATCAGGACAGGCAGGTGTTCCCCTCACCTCATTGTTGTGGAGCGTCAGGCAAAGCTTGCACTCGTAGGAGCCCAGATGATTTTTCATAAAATACGGGTCCTGGGGAAAGAAGGATTGACAAGTTATGAGGAAAATCCATCAGCAAAGCAAAAGAATAACCCAAATACTGGGGAGTTCTCCTGCACTGGAGGAAGGTCCTTCCCCCCAAGGCTGCTGGGCACTGCCCAGGCTCCCCAGGGAATGGGCCCGGCCCCGAGGCTGCCAGAGCTGCAGGAGCGTTTGGACAGCGCTCTCAGGGATGCCCAGGCTGGGGTTGTTGGGGTGTCTGTGCAGGGCCAGGGGCTGCACTGATCATCCCTGAGGGTCCCTTCCAGCTCAGGATATCCTTGGATCCTGTAGCTGAGTTCAGAATTTAAATTAACAGCACAAGAGAGCTTTAGGAGGAGGAAACAGACAGAACCAAGAGCAGCTGTGTGCATTGGTGGCAGAACTCCCGACTGCAGCAGGAAACAGCACAACACAAACCAGCTCTGAGCAGACTGGAAATAGATGGATACACAAGAGCTGGCACCTCCCTGTCACTGTGTCCCAAATACCCCTTATTCAACCCCCACATGCCCAGAAGTATTCAAACCCAATCCACACCTCAGCCTGGAGATGAGAGGGCTCTGGGGTGACCTCAGAGCCTAAAGGGGCTCCAGGGGAGTTGGAGAGGGACTTGGGACAAGGGCTGGAGGGACAGGACACAGGGAATGGCTTCAAATAGACCAAGAGTAGGTTTAGACGGGATATTGGGAAGGAATTGTTCCCTGGCAGGGTGGGCAGGCCCTGGCACAGGGTGCCCAGAGCAGCTGGGGCTGCCCCTGGATCCCTCGAAGTGCCCAAGGCCAGGCTGGACGGGGCTTGGAGCACCCTGGGATAGCAGAAGGTGTGCCTGGATAAGCTTTAATACTCTTTTCAACCCAAACCATTCCACGATCCCATGAATTTGCCTCTCCACTCCTTCCCCCTGGGCTGTGGGAAGCCCCTGTGCCTGTGCCCACCTTGTTGATGTCGATGGTCTCCAGGGCCAGCTGCCGCAGCCGCTCCCGCCGGTCCCGGTTGCTCTCGGAGGCCGAGGCGACGCCCCCGCTGCCCGTTTTACCCCCCGGGCGGTGCTGGAAATCCATGGTGGGGACTTCTGGGCTTCAGCTCCTCCTGGAGAAAGGGAGAGTCTGGGAAAAGGAGGAAAAGAAGTGTGAGTGGTAACCGAAGCAGAGGACTGCTCAGCCCCGTCAGACAGCCCAGCCATGCCCTGGGCACATGCCACGGGATGCAGTCCCACATGGTACCACCAACTTGGGAAATCAGAGTAAAAGGATCCAGAAAATCCCCTGGAACCCTCCCCTTCTCCTCAGTCACTCCCAAGCCCAGCTGGGTCCCAGCAAGGCCGAGCAGCCCCACCAGAGCAGCCCCACTCCCAAAAGCAGCCTTTCCCCCTCACCTGAGGCACCAACAGCCCCAGGAGCTCCCCCCTCTCCACCAGGTCTGGTGCTCCCCCAGCATCCCCCCAAAGCCCCAGGGCCATCCCCCGCCAGCCCCAAATCCCCGGGAGGATCAGAGCCCCCCCAAGCCCCCCAGCAAGGTCAGGGGTTCTGAGCAGTGTCCCCAAGCCCCAGATGAGGTCCCAGAGTCCCCCGTGCCCTCAGCAAGGTCAGAGCCCCCCCCGGACCTCCCCACACGGAGCCCCAACACTGGAAAGGCCTTTGAGGAGCCCTGAGTCCTTCCCCACAGAGCGCCCAGCTCTCCCAGAGTCTCTCCCCCAGACCCCCTCCAGCGCATTCTCCAGTAACTCCAGTTCCGATTCTCCAGTCAAGGCCCACTGGATGCTCCCCCTCCAGGGCTCCTCCCCAGTCCTCCCAGTTCTCCCAGTCCTGACCTGGCCCTACCCTCAGTTGCAATTCTCCAGTTCCCCCAGCCCCACTACCCCAAGCTGCCCAGTTCTCCCAGTCCTTCCTCACCCAGTAACCCCAGTCCTGTCCTGATCCTACCCCCAGTTTCCCAGCCCAGATTCTCCAGTACCCCCAGAGCTCCCAGTTCTCCCAGTGCCTCTTGCCCAGTCCCTCTCCACTAACTCCAGTCCTGATTCTCCTGTCAGGGCCCCGCAGATAACCCCAGTCCTGCTTCTCCTGATCCTCCCAGTTCTCCCAGTCCTACCCCCATTTTCCCTGTCCTGATTCTCCAGTACCCCCAGTCCTCCCACCCAGGTCATGCAGTTCTCCCAGTCCCCCTCCAGTAACCCCAGTCCTGATTCTGCAGTCAGGGGGCCCCAGGTACCCCCGGCCCTTCCCTCCCAATCCTCCCAGTACCCCCAGTCCTGCCCCGGTCCTACCCCCAGTTTCCCAGCCCGGATTCTCCCCCAGAGTGCCCAGTTCTCCCAGAGTCTCTCCCGGTTCCTCTCCAGTAACTCCAGACCTGATTCTCCACTCGGGACCACCCCAGGTACCCTCGATCCTGTTCCCCCTCCTGACCCTCCCAGTCCTGCCATGGGCCTACTCCCAGTTTCTCACTTGTGATTCTCCAGTTCCCTCAGACCCACCACCCCAGGTCGCCCGGCACTCCCAGTCCCTCCTTACCCAGTACTCCCCGTCCCTCCTTACCCAGTACTCCCAGTCCCTCCTTACCCAGTCCTCCCAGTCCCACTTTACCCAGTACTCCCAGTCCCTCCTTACCCAGTCCCACTTCACCCAGTCCTCCCAGTCCCACTTCACCCAGTCCTCCCAGTCCCACTTCACCCAGTACTCCCCGTTTTCCAGCCCGGATTCTCCACTTCCCCCAGCCCCACCACCCCAGGTGGCCCAGCTTTCCCAGTCCCCCTTTACCCAGTACTCCCAGTTTGATTCTCCACTTCCCCCAGCTCCACCACCCAGACGGCCCAGTTGCCCCAGTCCCTTTTTACCCAGCACACCCAGTCCCTCCTTACGCAGTACTCCCAGTTTTCCAGTTCGGATTCTCCAGCTGCACCACCCCGGGTGTCCCAGTCCCTCCTGCCGCGGCTCCCCAGCCCTGCCCTGTTCCCCGTTTCCCCTCAGAGCCCCCTCAGCCCCTCACAGCCCCCCCCCGCTCCGTACCTGCGCGCGGCCCCGCTCCCGCCCCGGCGCATGCGCGCTCCCGCCGCCCCCCGCGAGCGCATCCGGGGCCGCGCGGGCGCTTCCGGGCGGCGGCGGCGGCGGGGCCGGGCGGGGCCATGGGCCGGGGCGGGCCCGCCATGCGCTACAACGAGCGGGAGCTGCTGTCCCTGGCCCGGCAGCCCGCCGAGAAAGCGGCCGAGATCCGCATGAGGGTCCCCAAGAAGGGCAGCGGTGAGCGGGGAGTCCGGGGAGGGGCGGGAGGGCCCGCGCCTGAGGGGCCCCGAGTGGACAATGAGGGCTGGGGTTGTTGGGGTAGGACCAGGGCAGGATTGGGGGTGCTGGGAGGGTCGGAGGGGGGCAAGAGCTGGGATATGTGAGGCGAATCAGGGCTGGGGTTAGTGGGGAGGGACTGGGAGAGCTGGGGGTACTGGAGAGTCCGGGCTGGGAAGCTGGGGGTAGGATCAGGACAGGACTGGGAGAACTGGGAGGATCGTGAGGGGCAGATGGAGGGGGATCAAGGGTACCTGGGGTGGCCTTGAGTGGAGAATCAGGCCTGGAGTTACTGGAGAGGGACGGGGAAGAAACACTGGGAGAAATGGGCACTCTGGGGGTACTGGAGAATTAGGAGTTAGAAACTGAGGGTAGGACTAGGGAAGGACTGGGAGCACTGGGTGGGGAGGGACTGGGAAAATGGGATGCTCTGGAGGTCAGGACTGGGAATACTGGGAGGCACAACTAGGAACAGACTGGGAGGGCTGGTCTATAGGACTGGGGAGCACTGGCTGGGGAGAGGGGCTAGGACTGGCTGTGTTGGGCAGGCAGGACTGGTGGTGCTGGAGAATCACGACTGGGAAACTGGGTGTAGGACTAGTACAGGACTGGGAGCACTGGGGAGAGAGGTTGGGTAGGACTGGGAGTGCTGGGAGGACTGGAGACAGGCAGATTGGGAGGGCTGGAGTGTGGGAATGGGGAGCACGAGTGGTGGGATCTAGTCTGGGTGTGGAGGGAGGTTCTGGGGCTGGGCTGGAGCCAGGGAGAGCTCATGAGGGACCAGGGGATCTGGGGCAGAAGCTCTTCCCTGAAACCTCCAGCAAATTCCATTGCAAACCAGTGCTGGAGTGCTGCACTCATTCCCTTGACCTGGGCCTTTCCTTCTGAGGGCCTGGTGGACTTTGTCCCTGGGAGGTGACATCTGTGCTGACAGCTCCAGGCAGGGCTCCTGGGATCTGGAGCTTTTCCTGGAGTGCCTGAGGCCCTGCCAGTGCTGCTGCTGTGGGCTCTGACTGCTCAGGAGCTGCTGGAGAAGCTGCTCAGGGGCTTTGTCACCCCGAGGCCACTCAGACACTTTGTCACCCCGAGGCAGCAGTTTGGGGTGGGTGCAGGGGGTGCTTTGGTGGCATCAGTGCCGTGCTGGGCCCTGGCAGGGCTGGCAGGGGTTTCCCTCTGCTCCTGTGCCTGCCCTGCCCTGACCCCTCCTGTCCCTGCAGTGCTGAAGAAGCGCCTGGTGAAGCTCGTGGTGAACTTTCTCTTCTACTTCCGGACCGATGAGGCCGAGGTAGGGGCTGGGCCTCGTGGGTGGGGCTTGTTCCCCTCCTTATTTCTTCTTTTTCTCTGCGTGGATTGTGTGAGCTGGGAAAATGGTGCAGGGACAGAGGTGGAGCAGTGTCCACTTTTCCTCTTCCATCAGCTCAGCAGGGCTCCAGGAGAGCTGGAGAGGGGCTTGGGATTTGGGACAGAGGGATGGGACAAGAGGGAATGGCTTCCGCTGCCAGAGGGCTGGGTTAGATGGGATATTGGGAAGAAACTCCTCCCTGTGAGGGTGGTGAGGGGCTGGAATGGATTTCCCAGAGCAGCTGGGGCTGCCCCTGGATCCCTGGAAGTGTCCAAGGCCAGGCTGGACATTGGGGCTTGGAGCAGCCTGGGACAGTGGGAGGTGTCCCTGCCCATGGCAGGGGTGGAATGAGGTGATCTTTAAGGTCCCTTCCAACCCAAAGAGTTCTATGAAATTCAAGGTAAATCAGGTTTTCAGTCCCTTCCCTGCTGCCTGATTTGCTTCTGGCATGTTGTGTCACCTGGACAAGGGTTTCCTGTGGTTGCTCTTGCTCATGGCCAGTGTCACCCACTGTTCCCACATCCTTGAGTAGTACCTGGTGGGTTTTTGTTCATCCTGAGCTGCTCCAGCTCCCTTCCCACTGTTTAACCTCTCCCAAGCCTCCGGGACAGCCCTTACACAGCTCACTGTGGGTCACTGTGTGTGTCACAGTAAATGTTTCATCCTCCTTTGATTTAGAAAGTAAAGGTTCTTCACTGCCATCACAGAGTGGTAAAGGCCAGGCTGAATCTGAGCCAGCAGAGCTGATTAACACCTAATTAACAAATGCAAAGTGCTCCAAGGTGAGACTGGCACGAGGAGGTTGCAGTCAGACTGAATGATTTAAAAACAGCACCAGGTTGTGAAACTTGCTTAAAAGGCTCCAGGGAAGCGCTGTGGGTTCAACCCACGGTGCCCCCAACACCACAAGGGCTGAACCCTCTCTCCCTGTGTTTTCCAGCCCATTGGAGCTCTGCTGCTGGAGCGCTGCAAGATCACCAAAGAGGAGGAGAATGTCTTCTCCATCAGTGAGTGCTGCCTGTGCACCCCTTTGCCTTCCCCTCGTGGCACGTGGGAAAGGAAATGTTTCACTGCTCAGTTTGTGCTTCTCCCTGTTTCTCTAGTGGCAGTGGGGTCAGCTCAGCCCTTCCCCTCCTCGGTGGGATCGCTGCCCCCAGCCCTTCTCCTCTCCCTCAGTGGGGTCAGGGCCCCTCAGGTGGGGGTTGGGCTCTGCTCCCAGGGAACAAGGGACAGGATAAGAGGAAATAACCTCAGGTTGTACCCAGGGCAGGTTTAAGTTGGATACTGGGGAAAATTTACTCACCAAAAAGGTTTGGAAGCATTGGCACAAGCTGCCCAGGGCAGTGGTGGGGTCACCATCCCTGGGAGTGTTCAGAAAATGTGTGGGTGTGCCACTTGGGGACAGGGCTGAGTGATGACCGTGGTGGTGCTGGGCTGATGGTTGGACTTGATGATCTTAAAGGCCTTTTCAGACTTTAACAATTCCTCAGCCTTTCCCCTCCTCAGCTGCCAGCTGTCCCTCACTGTGCCTGCGGCCCATCCCAAGGAGATTTCAGGGATGTTCCATGGCACAGCCTGTGGGATTTGCACAACTGCACGTGCAGAGCAGCACCAGCAGCAGCCAGACCTCGCTGGGTGCCTGTGGAATCCCTCAGGGAGGGTGGTTGTTGACAGATCTCTGCTGTGCTGCTGCATTTTATCCAAAAATCCCCTGGAGAGGCTCAGATAAAGCTGCTCCAGCCCCGTCCTCCCCTGAGTTTGTCCTTGTGGCGATACCACGGCTCCAGCTGGGCCGGCTCCATGGGGAGCAGCTCTTTCATCCCGCAGCTCTTCCCCGTGCCAGAGGTATGTGGCCACAATAACAGGATGTTTCTCCAAGGCCATCCCGGTATCTTTTGGCCTGGCTGCCAGGCACAGCTGTGGCTGTGCTCTGCGCTTCCAGAGGACCCTCAAACAGCCTGAACACACCGAGCCCGGAGCGCCACGTGCTGCATTTCGGGGCTTAAGGGATGTTGGAAGCTCTGTGGCTGAGGATTCCTGAGCAGGGTTAAACCCAGCAGTACCTGGTGCTGGGATGTGTCCACAGCACACCCCGAGGGGGTGGTGCAGCCTGACCCAGGTGTTTGGCAGCAGCAGCAGCCCGAGGGTCTGCACAGAGCAGAGCTGTGGGGACAGGAATTGGTGGCATGTCCTGGTGAAGAACTGGAGTGGCACCAGGACCTGCTCTCCATGGTGGGAGTGCCATTTGAGTACCACATTCCCAAAAGCCTCCAGCAAAGGCAGCTCAGGGCCTGCTCCCAGTGCAGTTTAACTCCTCCTGGCTGCTCCCTGCAGATATCCCAATCCCTTCCTCAGGGCTGTTTCCCACTTTGATTTAAATCCCTGGTGACTTTGCAAGGAGCCTCGGGGAGTCAGTCGTGGATCTGGCTGTGTTGGTCCAGTTCAGTTCACCCTCAGTTTGGGAAGTTGCTCTTCCCAAGGTCTCTGGCTGCTGTAAGCTGGGAAATGCCATGGGCAGCTGCTCCAGGCACCCAGAGCCGCCCAGGGAACGGGAGAGGGGCTGGAGGCTGGGCTTACAGACTCGTTCCCAGCTCATCTTAGTTAACAGAGATGCTAATTGTGGCCTGGCAGAGTCTGGGGAGGGAGGCAGGGGAGCACCAACAACTCTACCAGGACCTGCCTGGAGCCCTTTCCTTGTCCCTGGCAGGTTTCATCGAGGAGCCAGAGAGGAAATACTGCTTCGAGTGTGCCACGGAGGAGCAGTGCCAGGAGTGGGTCGAGGCACTCAAGAGAGCCAGGTGGGATGAGCCCTCGGAGCCAGGGCAGAGCTGGGGGCTCTGGGCTGTTTTCTGGGATCAGGAACTGGGAATGCAGCGCTTGTTTCCTCCCAGACCAGTTTCCCTCCAGCTCTAAATAGGATCTGAAACTTCCCCACATCCTTCTGTGCTCAGCCCTCTCCGTGCTCTGTTCCTGTCTTGCAGCTACGAGTTCCTGAGGAGGAGCCTCATTTTCTACCGGAACGAGATCCAGAAGATGACAGGGAAGGTGAGTGAGTCCCTGCAGGGCCTTTCTCAGGTGGTGTCTGATGGGTTTGGGGTCCTGCCCAGGCTGTGTGTGAGAAGGAGATCCCAGATCCCATAGGGAGCCGTGGTCTCCACAGCCAGGTCTGAGTACCTTCCCCTGGGTGCTCCCCCCCGCCCTGGTGTGCACATTCCAGTGCTGGAGTGGCCCGAGTTTTGGAGCTGGACAGGTCCAGGGCTGGCCTGGCCTCCCAGGGAGTCTCTGGAACAGTTCCCACCAGCCCTGGGCAGATCCATGGGTGGAGATGCTGCTCATCCCCAGCCAGGTGCTGGAAGCATCCCTGCTCCAGGGAGGGGGGGTGGCTGTGGCTCCCCTGGACCTCAGGTCGCTGCTGTGTCCTGTGTGTCCCAAGGGCTGCTGGGCTTTGTCTGCATCTCACTGGTGCCTCCCTGTGCTCCCTGCCCTGCAGGACCCCCTGGAGCAGTATGGAATCTCCGAGGAAGCTCGTTTCCAGCTGGGAGCACACAGGCAGTAACCCCCCCACCTGGCTGGAACTGGCTCCTGGCTTCACTCCAACGCCTGGGAAGGACAGCAGCTCCCCACACTGACCAAGTGACTCTTTTATTTATTACCCAAATCGGTTTGTATGATTATTTTTTAAGGGAATTCGTTGTACATTCCCAGTTCCCCGGCTGGGGACGCTGAGCTGCTCCGTGGATACTGCAGTGGGAGCAGAGCCCCCCAGCCCTGGGGTGAGCTCCCAGCACCTGCTCCCCTCCAGGAGCTGCTGGGACCACCCCAAGCCAGCTCCAGCCCTTCTCCTGCTCCTCCCTGTCCCTGTCCTGAGGGGGCTGCTCAGCTTCCCTGGCTCAGGATCCTCCCAGGAGCCACAGGGCCCATCCCTGCTGTAAGAGGATGCTGTGACTGATGCATTTTTGGGCTCCAGGGTTAACCCCATCCTGCCTCTCCTGCTCAGGGGGAGCAGGGAGGAGTGGGAATTCCTCCAGCTCAGCCACAGCTCCAGCTGATGGAGAGGGGCACCTGCTCCCCTGTGCCAAGGCAGCAGCCCCGTGCAGCCACGGCCTTTTGGGGTCTTCTTTTCTGTCATTCCTGGGGCTGGATAAGCCCATCCAAAGGAACAAAGCTGCAGAACACAAGGGAACACAGGCAGGGAGAGATCCCTGTGTGATCCTGCCTGCCTGCAGAGCTCTGCAGTGCTCCAGCTTCCCAGGGAGGAGAGCCAGATGGAGAGGCTGGCAAAGGCAGGAGCTGCTCCCTTTGGCTGGAGGCTGGAGCTGCAGGACATGCACCAGCTCAGCCGGGCATTAACCCTTCATTCCCTGAGCCACTGCTGCAGCTTTTCTCCCCTCTCTGTGTCCTTTTGTCCAAAGGGACAGACCAAAAAACTGTGCCGAGGTCACAGTGAGCTGCCAGGGAACCTGGGCTGCCTGCCCTGGAGCTCCTACAAGGAAGAGATCAGGATTAGGGAGCAACATCCCCGTAGGATCAGCCCTGGCTCTGGCTGCACCAAGGAAAACTGCCCAGAAATGAGGGCTGGAGGACACTCCCCACACCCAGGGCTGCAGCAGACCCAGATCCTGACTGCCAGAGCAGCTTCCCTGGAACCAGCCCAGGAAAACACTGAGGAAAGGCCCCGAGAAAGGTCTCAGGTGTCACTGTCAGGGGTTGCTGGCACCAGGACTGGGGCTGGGGCTGGGGCTGGGGCAGGGCGGGAGCTTGGCCTGAGCTTTGGGAGCTGCAGCTCTGGGCGTTCCCCTCCAGCTGCCCAGCCTGGGGAGGGGGTGGAGCAGCCTCTGAGCTGGGATTGAAGGGAATTTTTGGGTCTTTTCCTCCTTAACTGGGAATTAATGCCCAAACCAGAGCCCGCACTGCAGCCTTTGGTATCCTGGTGTTCCCTCTTACCTCATGCAGCTGAGTACCAGGAGAGTGGCACCTGTCACTGATGCTTTAGTTACAATCTCAAAGCCGAGATTTTTCCCTTTTCCCTCCCCAGATACTCCCTGTCCCTTGAATCATTCCAGGTGCTTGCTCCAGAAATTACCAAAATCAGCCAAGGGCAGCAGGGAGGGAGCAGAGCCCGGGGGGGTTGCAGACAGATGGCAGCTCCAGGGGCAGCAGCAGCGAGGGATTAAAGGCAGGAACACACGAGAGCCGTGCTTTAGGGAATCTGTGTCCTTGGATGACTCCAAAGAGCATTTTAATCCTGCCCAGCCTGCATTTTTACCACCCAGAGCTGCGTTCTCAGCTGGGCCTGCCACCGCTGTAGCAAATGTGTCACCTGTGCTTTGCAGGACTCAGTGGTCTCCTCGCTGGACACACCTTTCCCAGGTGGAGCTGCCACCCCCCAGTGTCACTGTGCAGAAAATGGATGTTTTATTTGCTGTTCCAGGGAACAGTTGGGTGAGCAAGAGCAAAGCCCAACACGGATTTAAGTGTTCATCACCAATGGCATTTCTTAACTGAATGTACAACAAAAGCTGTGAAGAGTTGCCAGGGCCAGGCCAGGCCCAGGGGCTCAGATCCATTGTAGGGCAGGGCTGGGAGATGGGGTGGGATTCAGGGAGGATGGTACTTTATAGAGACTTTGAAATCTGCATCAACTGCTGGTGATTTACAGACAATTGCTCGTTTTTCACACTCTGATGACTTTGCTTGTTGTGTTTCAGTGAGAGCTGGGTCCAGGCTCCCTGAGAGCCAACTGAAGCCATTTCTCTGTTGTACAGTGAACATTCCCAATAAATCCTGTTTTAATCTTTGTGGTGGTCAGAGCCGTTCTACAGCACCAGAACCGTCCTGGGAGGGGTGGCTGGAGCCAGCTCAGGGGCCTGCCCAGGGGCACCAGGTGTGGTTCCTGCTCAGGAGCCAGCTGGGCATGGCTGAGGGGCTTTGGAGAGGCTTTTTCATACAGTCAGAGAATAATTGGGGTTGGAAGGACCTTTAAAGGTGAATTCCAACTCATGCTTTTGGCACTGCAGCCAGTGGCAGTGCCTCTGGTGACAAACCTGCGTAGGAGGAGGAGCTGGGTCAGGCTGTGGCTGTGGCCCAGCCCCGCCAGAGGCTGGGGGGGCTCTGGGTGAAGCTGGGGCTGTGTCTCGTTTTAAATCCTGCAGGGAAGGAGCTCAGGAAGTGTTTGTGGCCTCCAGCTCCGAGGTTTGACCACATCCCTGGCTGGCTGTGGGTTTGATGCACTGGTGACCCTGCTGGCCAAAGGGGAACAAAGCTTGCGTGGGGTGGGAATCGTGGAAGGTTGGAAAAGACCTCTAAAAAATCATGAAGTGCACCCATGAGCCAGCACTGCCAAGGCTGTCCCATGTCCCCAAGTGCCACATCCACACTTTGAACACTTCCAGGGGTGGTGACTCCACCACTGCCCCAGACAGCCCCTTCCAGTGCTTTACAGCCTTTTCTGTGAGGAAATTTTCCCAATATCCAATCCAAACCTCCCCTGGCCCAGCCTGAGGCCGTTCCCTCTCCTCCTGTCCCTGTTCCCTGCGAGCAGAGCCCGACCCCCCCCGGCTGCCCCCTCCTGTCAGGGACTTGTGCAGAGCCACAAGGTCCCCCCTGAGCCTCCTTTGCTCCAGGCTCAGCCCCTTTCCCAGCTCCCTCAGCCACTCCTGGGGCTCCAGCCCCTTCCCAGCTCCGTTCCCTTCTCTGGACACGCTCCAGCCCCTCCCTGTCCCTTGCTGGGCCCAGAGCTGTCCCCAGGCCCTGCTGTCCCTCCCCAGTGCCCAGCACAGGATCCCCAAACCCTCAGAGCTGAAGGTGCCCCCTGGTTCAGGGGTCCCTGTCCCTCTGTGCCCCCCCCAAATCCCATTTCCCTCCTGATTCCAGCCCGTCCTTGCTGAGACAGTGAAAGTCCACAAGAGCTCAGTGTATTAAAATACAGACACTTTAATATAAAGACAAAACTTCAAAGCATCGTTTCAATTACAAATCAAGGGAGACACGAGAAATTAAGTGGAGGGAGGGGAGCAAAAACTAACTCTTACATTGTGGAGAATTAGAAAGGCAGGGTGGAAATATATATATTATACATACATATATACACACCAGAATTCACACTACTGCTATGCAGGAATGAAAGGAATGACAGGACAACTTACCAGTATAAAAAAAAAAAAGAAAACAATCAAAACAAAAAAGAAAACCAAAAAAAAAAAAAGGAGATAAATTAGGGGAAGTTTGAATTTTAAATAATTCAGTTTAATAGGCTAAATTATATAAACTAATTCCTATTTACTAGGAAACATCCCATATCACTGTCCTAAGAAAATGGGTTTTTCAAAAAAATCCATTGAAGAATGGATTTTTATTAGTAGTTAAAAGTTTACTAATCAATTCCTGAGCAACAGCAACCTCATCATCTACTGCTTTCCCCATCCAAGTCCCACTCAGCGAGGGCAGGCTCTCACTCCTAAAAAGTTTAAGTAGAACAGAGACCTAAAAAGTTGGGTTTTAATTGGAAATCGATCACTTCAAACATTAATAGGTTAAAAAAGCCAAGCAGGATGGATCAACCCATTCCACCTTTTCCTCAATAACTCCAGAGATGAAACCTTTTAAAAAAATCATTTGACTCCACCAGAAAAGCAACCAGATGTACCTCGAGAAAACCAAAGGATCACAAACCTGAGAACTTCAGGGTTAGCATCGTCAAACATTGAATTTTTGGATGTGATTTTGTTTTTACACCACAAAGAACTCAAGGAGCCCTTCAGGGAGAAGGTCCCAAACAGCAAAAGTACTGGAGAATTATTTCCCATTTTTTTTGTCTTGGGTTTAAACCCTGAAGTTCCCAATAACAGCATCTTTCAATGCAATATTTAGTCTAAATAGATATTTATATATTTATAATGTATAAGGATAAATAAAATATGGCACAACAACATTTTGAAACTGGAACTCCAGCTTTTAGTGAAAACCTGATCCACAAATGGAGTGGAAAATGGAAACAGAGCAAAAAAAAAGGAAGAAAAAACCCTTTAAAACCAGTAAAACTTCAAATAGTCATACACTGACTGCACATCTGTGCTCCCAAAACTCCAATTCCTGTGATTTTTCCTCAGTGCTGCAAAGATAGTTCACAAAAACACTGTGTAGTTTCTGCTCCCCAGAAGGATTTTGGGTTCACAGCCCTGCCCAAGGCCCTCCCCTGCTCCCAACCCTTCATCCTCTCTGTGCTTTTGGCTCAGGCAAAACAACCAGAAAAGCAGAATTTTCCACAGCAGCCACCCCTGGGAGTTGGGAGAACTCCAGGGTGGAGTTATCCAGGACAAAACCCACAGAGAATCCTCTGGGTCAGAGGGCGAATTCCGGCACCAAAAGCAAATGGGTCACAGGGGGGGTGACCAAGCGAAGCCACCTCGGCATCAGCACCAGGACAAGGCAGGGAACCCTCGGGAACGGCTGCTCCGTGGGGACAGCGACCCCGGGCCGGGCAGTGCAGGTGTCCCCAGGGTTCAGGGGTGCTCCAGACCCAGCTGAGGAGGGAAGGAAGGGGCTGGGAAGGCTGAGCAGGAGGGGAATCACCTTCAGCAGCCTGAGAACAGCTCCCAGTGCTGGGAGTCTCCTCTCCCAGCAATCAGCAGGAGCAGGGAGGGAAGCGGGAGCATCCCGAGGGTCCCACAGTGCCAAAGGGGGGCCCTGAAGGGACTCAGAGGAGCTGAAAGCGCTGGGGTCCCCCCGAGCCAGGCCTGGGTGGCCCCAGCAGCTCCCTGGGACTCTCCTGCCACCACTCCCTCGGGCTCTCCTCTGCCTGGACTCTCCTCCGAGTGGAAAAATACCAGAGGAGCAGATGTTGCTTTCTGAACACACAGTCCCAGCAAGAACCAAGCCCCAGGCTGCCAGTCCATGGCCACAAGAAAAGACCTTGCCCTGGAAGGGGCAGCCCAGCAGAACAGGAAGATCCACAGTTTTCCAGGGGAAGGTTGGGATGAGATGGAACCAATGACCACGGGCAGTAAATCCACTGTGGTGGGAAGCACCTGAGCTGCCAAATGTTGCACCCCACAGCACTGGGGTGGAGGTGCAGGAGCAGCAGGTGAGGCAGGTCTGGCTCTCACCCAGCTCCTCCCAGATGTGTCTGCACAGAGAACCAGAACAGTTTGGAAAGATTGGAAAGCACCTTTACAGGTCATTTAGTCCAACCCTGAAGAAGGAGCTTAAAGAAGTGACCCCAACACATCTCAGAAGGAAACCTGTCCCCAGCGGGGTGAGGGCAGGGACAGCCCCGAGCAGCTCTGGAGCAATGCTCCAACTGGAGATGTTTCCAGGTGGGATGGAAGAGCTGATCAGGCTGGAAACCTCTCCACTCCAGGCTGAAATTGCTCAAGTGACGTCCTCAAGGATCAAGTATGACTAAAGAAAGAAGAAAGTGACTCAGCGCTTGAACTGAGCATGACCCAGAGCTGGGCGAGTTTCACACCAAGGAGTGTCAAGTCCTGGGGATTTGGAATCTCTGGATTCAAAAAGAGATGAGTAAATCCATTCACGACCAAGTGATGTCACCTTCCTGCCTGGGGGACTTCAGGGGCTGTGGGTGTGAACCCAGACTCAGACCCTCCAAGCTCGGCTTGATCCCAGCAGCGAGTCCTGGCACAGGGGAATCCCACCTCCCCTGCCAGGCTGAGCCTGGAGCACAACCCCAGCCAAGAGCAGGGGGAGCACAAGGGGTGCACTGGAAGATAAAGTGCTGGAAGGAAGGAAAAGAGATAGAGGCACAAGAATTTCTGATCTGTCTGGTGGAGGAGACACAAATTCCTGCTGAAAGAAGGAGCTGGAGATGACGCTCGGTCCCGGAATGTCAGGGACAGAGAGGATGTGCTGCACTCCCTGCTGCTTCCCTAAAAAGCTGCTTCTCCTTCCTCCTTCTCCTCTCTCCCACTGCATCCACAACTGAGCTGAGGTGAAGATGTTCCCTGGCTGTCCAGACTGACCCACACCTTCCTGCAGGGAAGGGCCTCGTTTGTGCCAAACCAAGAGGTGATGGAGGGACACCTCCTCATGCCCCTTATCCCTCGCACCAGCTCGGATCCAGCCTCTACATCCTCAGCAATGTTTTCCTGCTCTCTCCCTCAGCAATCCAGCTGCTGGGTGTCCCCACACCCCTGACTGATGGAAGAAGAATTGCTGCTGAATGACTCATCTGCAGCAAATCCCAAATTTAGGTCCAGTGTCTTTGGAGCCCTCCCAGCACCATGGGTCCCAGGGGACTGGGCCTGGTGAGCCAGAGGTGGCAAATCCCCAAAAAAGGAAGAGCCCACGCAAGTCTTGTTCCTCAAGGCTGACATTGAGCAGCAGGGACAGGTTTTCCTCAGCACAGCACTCAGGAAGTTCCATTTTTTTGGCACAGATGTGCTCCAAGATGTGCTTTGGCTTCCTGGCCAGTCCCTCGCTGGCAGCAGGGGCGTGGAGGAGGGGGAGCTGTGACAGCCCCGGAACGGCGGGACCCGGCACCGGCAGGATGTGGTAAGGCAGGAGAAATTCTCTTTTTCTGGAACTGTTTGGCTTTGATTGCTCCAGAGGATCTTCAATTATTGCAAACAGGTTTCAGCTTCTGGCTCAGTGTTCCAGAGGTCACGGCTGGGGCCACACAGATCAGATTCCACCAGCTCCAAGGTCTGCCTGCAGCCAGGTGAAAGCTCTTCCCAATGTGCAGACAGAGGAGTAACATACTGGCCAGGAGCTGGACTCGATGAGCCTCCAGGTCCCTTCCAACTCAGGATGTTCTGTGACTCCACGATTTCAAGCTGAGCTTGCCCCAGACAACAGCAAAGCAATAAAAGGTCAGGGAGAGGGAAGACAAAACCAGGAATCTCTTGGCAAAAACATCTCCCAGCTCAGGCAGGGCCGAGGCTCCAGTCCTAAAGTGCCCCCTTGGCTTCCCACCTCAGTGCTGAGCAGGCACCCTCTGGAAGCACCATTTGGGAATCGCTGCCAGGAGCAGCTCCAGTGCAGGGCCTGGGGTGGGGGGAAGACACCGGCACGGCCGGAGCAGCTCCGGATTCCACCAGTGTGGAACAGGGTGGGAACGGCAGGCACTGGGATGCCAGCAGGCACTGGGGCACAGGTAGGGGAAGGCTGATGCTCAGGCAGACTGGATCCCTTCCCAGGAATCCCAAAGATTCATCCCTGGGTCTGGTTTCCTTGGGCCTTCCCAGATGATGTCTGGAGAGTCACAGACTCGGAAATCCTGGGGGGTTGGAAGTGGCTCGGTCACAGCCGAGTGCTGAGTCCAGGGGTTGTGCTGCCCATTCCCAGGGCTGCTCCTGAGCCAGCCCTGCCTTGGACACTGGCTGGCCACCACAGCAGAGACCAGAGGTGACAGCGAGGGACAGACGGGCTTTGCTTTTCCTCAACACCCTCCAGAGAGCAGTGACAAACTCCTCGCCGGGGGCCTTTGCTCCAAAGGGTTCTGGAATCACAGAATTGTTCAGGTTGGAAAAGATCTTTCAGATCAGTGAGTCCAGCTGTGAGGAGACAGAGCCCAGGCCACCCCTGACCTCTCTGACAGCTCGGTCTGGCTCCCCTGACACTGACTCCTGAGCTGCTGGATGCAGAGCACATCATTCCCACAAGGATCTGTCCCTCCTCATCCAGGGAGTGCCCCCTGTCCACAGGGTGACACGGGCCCAGTGCCGGGAAGCACAGAGGGTTCCATGGAATCTGTGGGGTGGTTCCTTCTCCAGCATGGATCCTGTGAGTGCCTTGGGCACCAACCAAACCAGGACAAGGGATGGCAGCCAAGTTTTCCTCCTGGATCTCTGTGGCTGGAGGTGAAGGGGAGGTACAAGAGCTCCAAGGGGCACCACGTCCTGGTCCCTCTGCAGGAAAGGATCTGATAAAATCGGGGGATGAAAAGCTTCTACTCATATTTCCTCCTCTCTCTCTCTCACCAGAGATATAAATGATGGGGGAGAGGTAATTAGGAAATTAATTAAGGCTGCTGCCCCTCCAGCAATCACTCATTTGCAGTCTCCAGAGGCCCCAGCACTCTGCTGTGTGCTGGGGAAGAAGCTGGAGCTGCCCAACTCCCAGCTGCAAAACATCTGGGTTACATTGTGCTCCTGGATTCCAGGACATACACTGTGTTTGGCTCCTACTAGAAGCTACTGGATGTTCCTCAGCTCTCACCCTCCGAGCATTCCTGCCCTTTTCCAGGTTTTCCTCGTGCTGCCAGTCCCTCAGCAGAACACACCCTGTCCCACACACAAAGCAGAAAACATCCAAAATGCCCCCAACTCCCAGGGCTTTCAGGCCCAGCCCTTCCCAGTGGATGAGGAGGCAAAGGCAGATCCCCAGAGTCTGCACACAGAGGCTCCTATGGAAGACACACTCAGGAATCACAGAACAACTGCACCTGGTCCTAAATGTCTCCTAAGACTGCCCAGGATGAGAACTGAACCCTGCAGAGGGTGGGAGCTGCTGCAGCCCCTCACCCGCTCTCCAAGCACTCCCAGCCCTCCTGGATCCAGGCACAGGAGAGCACAGGAGGGCACAGGGACCTCACTGAGCCCACAGCCAGAGGCAGGAGCTGAGCTGCTGTTTGTGACCCCGGGATGCTCCATGGAGCTCCTGCCAGTGCCTGATGGCTGCAGCAGACACTCACCAGGGAGCACTAGAAGGGATTTAAGGACATAGTGTTGCCCCTCTGAGCACCAGGGCCAGCAGGGAGGTGTTTCCCAAAGCCTGAACGTGACTTTTTTCCAGTCATTTTGCTGCTGCAATCCCCTTTCTACTGCAGTTTCCTTTATCAGTGCTTGGCCCAGCCCGAACTCAGACCAGCCTGATTCCCACTTGAACGGATCCTCCTTCTCCTCCTCACTTTGTGCACTTGAATAAATAAGTTTTTACAGGTTTATTGTGCATTGTAAAACCTAAAAATAAAGGAAATACAATATAGGAAACTCACAAGTTCTCATCAGACCTCTGTAAAATCAGCCCTTCCTGCACACACGACACCGAGTCACAACATAGGTCCCTGCCCCAGGGGGGACAGTGGCAGCACAGGCAGCCAGCTCGGGGTGTTTTTGTGAACTACCATTCAAGAACCTACCCAAAAGCAAAGGAACACGATAGCAAAAAGCACCTTGGCAATCCAGGGACACGGCCGAGCCAGGTCGGAGTCAAGAACCAAAACCCTACCAAAGAAACGCGTCGTGCTTGGAACAGAGAAACAACGAGCTGAGCAAGTCTGTGCCCTGCAGCAGGACAGAAGCACAATGTTCAGTCTTCCCCGTGCTGGGAAAGGGCTGCACCAACACCACTGACCCCACACCCTGTTCATAAGCCCCAAGAAAGAGTTACCAACCAGCTACCAAAATTCACAGTGACCCGAGTGCCACCAGCAACTGCAAATGGCCCAGGGAAGTAGTTGGGATGGGGCAGGACTTGGATTTCTCCTGTTGCAACTGTGCCTGCCCAGGCTGCTCCAGAGGGGAGCACAGAGCCCTCGTTAGTCACAAACTCAATTAAAACCCACCCATTAAAAAGCACCTGGCTCAGTCCAAATCAAACCCCCAGGGAGGAGAATTCCTTCCTCTGTCGCTCCCCTGCAGCCAAGCAAGCAGATTTTGGGATATGAACAGAGTCAGGGGAATAAACAATCTGCAGACCTTTGAGAACTGGGTTTGGCATTGGTCAACCCCCCCAAAATCAGCACCAAGGATTCAAACCAGAGGCACAGTTCTGACGGACAAAATAGCACCGAGGAGGCTCTTTTACATCTCTGCTGGTGTGCCAGTCCTTTAGTATTCAGAGAATTTCATATTAATAACTTGTATTTATGAGTCTAGGTGGAATAAAATAAGTCAAAATTGTTTTCACTTTAAAAAAAAGATAAATACTTTATCTAAACTATCAACAATACAAACTGGAGCTTTAAGCATTTCTTTTGCCTTTTTTTCTTTTTTTTTCCTTTTTTTTTCCTTTTTTTTTTTTTTTACTCAGATTCACAGTAAATATTTGCTCTGTTGTTTAGGTCTTTTTTATGGTTTTTATTTTTGTCCAGTAGTAAGAGAGTAGAAACCCCTGCACAGGCCAGGTGAGCACCTTTCAGTGGAAGCCGAGTGAAGTTGGTCCACGTTGTCCTTGCATAGGTCACATTGGGTTGAGGTAGAAATCCTAGTTACCTGCACAACAGGAGAGGAAGAGACTCATCTAAATAAAAAAGGCAAAAATCTGCTGTGTTGTTAGATGTGTCAATCATTCCTACATTGCTCCAAGACCTCCTCAGGTGAAGCAAATCTTGACCCAATCCCAATTAAAGGACGGATGCTCCAAGGGACACCGGGCCCCTCCAAACGCTGCAGTGTTTCAAGCTGTGACTGTGTTGAACTCTGTCCTATGGGACAGACACCAAGTGGGGGGAAAAAGAATAAAAAAGGTATTTCTCCCCTCAGTATTTTACATTTTTATAGCACAAGTTAATCTGCTTTGAGTTTTGTTATTGTTGTGGGGGAGAGATGTTGTGAATCATGGAATGGTTTGGGTCGGGAAAGACCTTAAAGCCCATCCCATTCCACCCCCTGCCATGGGCAGGGACACCTCCCACTGTCCCAGGCTGCTCCAAGCCCCAATGTCCAGCCTGGTCTTGGGCACTGCCAGGGATCCAGGGGCAGCCCCAGCTGCTCTGGGCACCCTGTGCCAGGGCCTGCCCACCCTCCCAGGGAACAATTCCTGCCCAAGATCCCATCCAGCCCTGCCCTCTGGCACTGGGAAGCCATTCCCTGGCTCCTGTCCCTCCATGCCTTGGCCCCAGTCCCTCTGCAGCTCTCCTGGAGCCCCTTTAGGCCCTGCAAGGGGCTCGGAGCTCTCCCTGGAGCCTTCTCCTCTCCAGGTGAGCACCCCCAGCTCTCCCAGCCTGGCTCCAGAGAACAGAAGCAAAGCAGGTGATTTTAGTCCCCAGTTCCTGGTTACAGCCCTGCTTCTTCAAGGACTGAGCACATCTGTTCTCACTGAAGTCAAGGTCACTGCTCAAACACCTGAACTGAGTTCAAGTCACAGGGCTTGGCATCACAACCACCTCTGGTACCACCAGTTCTGCTCCTGTGCTCCACAACCCAGATTTGGCACCCAGCTACTCTCCTACAAGTCCCTTTTGTGCCTCGCCTCTACTCTCAAAGGTTTTCAGGGACTGTCACACCTGTGGGATCCTAGTCTAGCATGGCCTCAGGTCCAGGTAACTCCAGCAGAAACTCTCACGCTGCTCTCACTACACACACCCCAAACTGACCCTCCTCACCATCCCCATCCTGTCTCTATCCAGGGTTTTCCAAGCCCACACCTCTCTGCTGGCACACAAAGCCCTTCCTCAGCCTCCCTTCCCTGCGGGGAAGGACCTGGCAATACTTACGTGCCTCCCAAAAGCCTAACCAGGGGTTTGTGGTGTCTGAGGAGGAATTTGATGAGGAAGACACTACACACAATGCACAGAGGCTCTCTCAGGTAGGTTGTAATTGAGTTTTATAAGCAGCAAAGTGTGTTCAACCACGTTTGTAGCTTTGGTACCAGCGGACAGCAACAACATCAAAGACCTACAAGGAAAGCACGGAGCCAGCTCCGGGGCCGGACACGCTGGATGCACTTGGCAAGCACGAGTTGGTACAGCAGGATTGCCACAGAGTGTTTGCATGAACCACAGTACCCAGCTCTGTGGTGGTACAGTTTATTCTGGAGTTGCTCTAGAGACAGTTCAATAAACCCCTGCTTCAGGAGAAATGCACACAGCCTCCAGAACCCTCCTCTCCTGCTCCCACTTCCCCCTGCACATTCCCTGTGCTCCCAGGGCTTGTGGGCATAAAGAAAACATCTGCTGAGACTGTTCCTGCCAGCCCTGGCAGAGAGTCCAGCACAGGGAAGTGACAGGGGAGTCACAGCCCTTCTCTGCTACCTGTGGTTGTGTTTGCAGTGATGCAGGGGACACTGACTGCACTGCAGGCCCAGGGAATTTGCTCTCCAAGCAAAGCTGAAGTTTATAACCTAGAGATTTTGAACTTTATGACTATTTAGAGCAGCTGCTGTTGACTGGCAGTTTTTACTGACCACCACGTTGTCACATACAGTCACAAAGAGGCACCTTTGGGCACCTCAATGCCACGGACGAGGACTGGTTTGGGATAAACAGGCTGTGCAGGAGGGGAGGGGGATCAGATGGGCAACACCCACTTCCAACAACTGTATAAAACCACATGAAAAATAGACATTTCCTCCTGTTACGACCTCCAGAAAGAACACTCTCTCTTTCTAGGAAGAGATCTTAGCCTGAACATAACCCTGAGCAAGAGCAGAGCTACCCCTGCGAGCACTCCTTGTCGAGAAATCCTGACTCCCAAAACAGAGAGCATCAACACTTTCCATCCTCTGCCACCGGGTGATTTGCTCCTCACATTTTAGAGGTTTCTCTCCCCATTTTAGAGGTTTCTCTCTCCCATTTTAGAGGTTTCTCTCCCCCATTTTAGAGGTCGCTTTCCCCATTTCAGAGGTTTCTGTTTGACGGAGCCCGGCCCCGACCTCTCTCTGCAAAGGAAGAAGCGTCAGTGAGCACGTCGCACGCAAACTCCTCTGGTTTTGTGTCTGGCCTTACCTTACAAAACAAGAACTGTTAGCTAAGCAAGCTCTTTATCGTGGCTTAACCCCCGAAAGGTGCGAAGCATAAGGAGGCTGCATGCCAAGGGTCACCCACATAGCGGCCGTGCCAGCGGCGTTGGGCTGCGGGAGCACGCGGGGCAGGGGCGGGTGATGGACTGTAAAGGAGGGGCGGGAGGGTTTGTGCTGGAGAGAAGCCAGTTTAATAGACAAAGAAGAGTTAGACTGGACAGGAGCAGAGGAGAAGGAGGAGGAGGAGGGCAGGAACGTCTCGCCGGGGGGGATGGAGGGCAGGTTCTGCAGGAGAGCAGGCTCGGAGTTAGAAGCGAGTAAAGGAGGAGGGGGAGGCAAGGACACGTTAGGAGGGGGAGGAGGGGGATGGAAGACAGATTGCACTGGCGCTCTGTTGAGGTGCTGAGCAGGTCTAGTCTCACTAGATGTTACTAAATTAGAGGAAGAGGGTGGGAAGGATGAGGATGAGGTGCTGGCAACAGCCTGCAGAGGGTTTAAGCTTAGCACGGTGCTGCTAGAGACAGCACTGCTGCTGAAACTGGCTCCAAATTGATGAGGAGAGGAGGCAGAAGGCACCGCATGGTTAAAAATACCTGCAAACAGGAGAGAAAAACTCAGCTTCAACAGATGGGCTTTGTACAGTCTCAAGTGACAAGAGAAACAAAACAAAAAAGAAAAAAAAAAAAAGAAAAAACAAACAAACAAAAAGCAAAATTATAATAGTTACAGCCCCATACAAAAATATGCAGCGTGAGAAGGCAGCAAGCAATGAAGAGATAATGGTGCAGGCCAGGAGGTACAAAAGGTTCCACTTACCTTTCCTACTGCCAACCTCTAAATGCCACGAGGAAAAATGGTCAGACCCAAGAACTGTCAGTTCTATACCACACGGGCAGAGTTTTGATGAGATTAGAAGTGGTCTTTAGAGTTGGTTATCTGAAGACTCAAAGTGCTGCTCTTCCCTCCCCACCCTCCTGCTCCCCCACTTACAGGGCAGCAGAGGGGAGTTGTAATTCCAGCAAATCTATGTGCTGAGAGATGTGAGAGTTAGGATTTCCCGACATGGTGCCTGAATGATTATGGACAGGTAAGAAAAACTGCCCTGGACACTTAGAAATGGCAGGTTCAGCCTATCTTCTAGTCCTGCCAGCTTGTCCCCGGTGTGGGCCACAGAAGCCAAGCCTGTGCAGAATCCCAGAAGTGCAAGGTGCATATGGCATTGCCCTTCCTGGCCAAGAAATGCTCTTCATGTCCATTCAAGGGCCAGAATGCTACAGAACTCCCAACACCAGCTCCTCTGATGTTCTGCTCCTCCTGGATCATGCTAAATCCATTCAAGGCCTAATCTCAACATTTACTCAAGTTGACAAGTTAGAGATCCTTAACATGGTACCAGCACAAGTGAAATCTGTTACCTGCAGGCAGACCTAAGTTGGTTCCAACACAGCAACATCTGAACAAGCAAACATTATCAATCACAAAGTCTGGGTGTATTGTTTCATTAAGGTGGTACAACAAGCTCATCTAGCAGACAAAGCTCATGAGATTTCACTGTGGGGAACTGAACTCATCCTAGCAATTCCGAGAGAGAGAGAGAGAGAGAGGAGACTGGTTATGTGGGACAGATCTGCTTCACATCCTGTAGAAATGAAAGGGTTTCACCCCTGGAGAGGCAGTGTCAGACTTTCCTTTAGGCCCTGTCTTATACCAGAGAAAGAGTTCTGCCTACCTCCAACTGTTCCACCTGTAACCCCAGGAGAGAAGTTCCCCATAGTGTGAGAATTAGTCAGTCTGGTTGCAGCTGATGACACGTGGACCAGACTGGCAGCAGCTGGCATTGAATTAAATAAGGACTGCAATACTGAGGAATTTGTCACCGAGTTGAGGTTTGCTTGCAAGGCCATGGGGCCGAGGGGGAACTGCGATCCAGTGGTCAGAGTGTTGAGGAAAGGATGGTGCGTCGGGACAGACGGCGCTGGGGTCCCTGCTGAGGAGACAGCAGTAGAAAGGCTTTTACCATTCAGAAGGCCACCAGACGAAACAGCAGCAGAAATGAAAAGGTTGTGGCCATTTTTAAACTCCACGTCTCGGTCCCTTCCCTTGCCGACCTTCCCGTTGTGCTGCACAGAGTTTTTCTCCGCAGACCCCCCCGCTCGGACGCTCAGCTCGCTGAGCTCTTTGCCCTTCACCCCTGGCCGGCTCAGCTCTTCTCCCTTGCTGCCCAGACCTTCCAGCTGCCTCTTGTTCAGGAAAAGGTTCGTGTCCGACACCCCCAGGTCTTTGCCTCGCTGTGAGGGGAACCCCAGGGAGCAGTTGGAAGCCGTCCCATCCGGAGCTTTGTGTGGAAGAGCAGCGCTGTCCATGAAGCCGTGCAAGCCCAGCTCACTGGACAGGCCCCCGTTGTAGGTGAAGCCGTTGGGGGGGTTTGTGCCAGGGCTCAGCCCGTCCGAGGGCACAGCCAGGCTTTTCCTGGGGTGTCCCGGGACCTTGGTGTCCATGGCCAGCCCGTCCTCGGAGGGAGGCCTGAAGGCAAACAGGGAGTTCTGGCTCAGAGCTGACACCGCCTGCAAGGGGCTGTCTGTGGTTTTGGTCAGGTTGATGTCGGATATCGGTGAAAAAGTCGATTTCCATTTGCTGCTGTTCATGTTCTCGTTGCTTTGTGCTTGTTTCCTCCCTGATAAGCTGCCACCTGGTTGGGGGGGGGAAGGTTTACAAATGTCAATAAACAGCATTCACTAAATCTGCCCCTTGAGAATGGGGTTTGATAGAATCACAGAATCCTTAAGGTTGAAAGAGACCTTTAAGATCATCAGCCAGCACCACCATCATGCTCACCACTAAACCATGTCCCCAAGTGCCACCTCCACTGTTGTTTGAACGCTTGCAGGGATGGTGACTCCACCACTGCCCTGACAACCCTTTATGTGAAGAAATTTTCCCAATATCCAATCCAAACCTCCCCTGGCCCAGCCTGAGGCCGTTCCCTCTCCTCCTGTCCCTGTTCCCTGCGAGCAGAGCCCGACCCCCCCCAGCTGCCCCCTCCTGGCAGGGAGTTGTGCAGAGCCACAAGGTCCCCCCTGAGCCTCCTTTGCTCCAGCCTGAGCCCCTTTCCCAGCTCCCTCAGTCTCTCCTGGGGCTCCAGCCCCTTCCCCAGCTCCGTTCCCTTCTCTGGGCAGCACCCACTTTTTTTATCCTTCAACACCCACCTTTTATCAGTCTGTAATTGTATTTCTGATCCAAAGGCAGAAATATTTGTGAAGTCACCTAAAAGTCCTTAAAATTCAGTTGAACACTCTGGAGAAGTTTGAGAGCACTGATCTGCTTTTCCCCCCTACCTTTATCCTACAGATCCCTCCTCAAACACTGAGTCAATAAAAAACTGGTCAGATCTTTGGTGACCTGTGACTACAGAAAGAAGTGACCCAAAATCTATAATTAGCAGCCACTTAATGATGATTCAAAACTGCACTTTGTCCAGCAGCTCCTACTGACACAGCTTCACCCATCCCCAGGCCCAGCCATAACCACAAACAATTCACGTTCCTCACACGTACCATTTTCAACAGTCTTCTGTGGAGATTTGCTTTCCAATGATATTGTTGCAATTTTCCTCTCAATTCTAGTGGGAAAATAGAAAGGTTATAGCACTTATAGCAAACCTTCTGTTGTACATTTACCCTCACAACCTACACTCCTCATGATCAGGTCTTATCAGATGGGAGAGTGTAAAAACCAAGTCAGCCCCACAGTTTTGTGTCACTAAAGGAATTTATAAGAATCAAAACACCCATCACAAACTTTAAGCAGGAGCTATTACAGAATTACTGCTCTTTGAGAGGATTAGTGCACATTCAGAGAACTTTGTTGTTTTTCTTTCAAAATAAGAAGTCAAACCACATTTTTATTGTGATTATTTCTCACAGAATCCTGGAATGTTTTGGGTTGGGTTGGACCTCAAAGCTCATCCCATTCCACCCTTGCCATGGCAGGGACACTTTCCACTATCCCAGGCTGCTCCCAGCCCCAATGTCCAGCCTGGCCTTGGGCACTGCCAGGGATCCAGGGGCAGCCCCAGCTGCTCTGGGCACCCTGTGCCAGGGCCTGCCCACCCTCCCAGGGAACAATTCCTTCCCAATATCCCATCCAGCCCTGCCCTTGGACAGTTTTCCAGCATCTGAAAGAAGAAAAATATTGCACCCCACAGGCAGGCAAAGGGTGCAAAGTACTCCATTTCCAGGGTAACACATCAATAGTTTGGGGCAGGAATTGAACAAAGTTTTAAACTGGGAGTGAGCAGGAGACAAATCCTTAGAGATCACATCAAACCTCAGTGCTCCTACAAAGCAGCACAGTAAGAAAATTACAGAATCCCAGAATATCCTGAGCTGGAAGGGACCCTCAGGGATCATCAGTGCAGCCCCTGGCCCTGCACAGACACCCCAACAACCCCAGCCTGGGCATCCCTGAGAGCGCTGTCCAAACGCTCCTGCAGCTCTGGCAGCCTCGGGGCCGGGCCCATTCCCTGGGGAGCCTGGGCAGTGCCCAGCAGCCTCGGGGGGAAGAACCTTTCCCTGAGCTCCATGGCCAGCCCTGACCCAGCTCCAGCCGTTCCCTGGGCTCCTGTCCCTGTCCCAGAGCAGAGCTCAGCCCCTGCCCCTCCGCCTCCCCTCGGGAGGAGCTGCAGCCCCAAGGAGCCTCCCCTCAGTCTCCTCCATTTCCCTCAGTCATTTCTCCACCAGTTCTCCCCGAGGCCAGGCCCTGCCAGCCTTGCAAGCACAGCAGCAGCAGCAGGTTCCCACATTCCACTGCCTGAATGCCTTCCCTGTTCACAGCTTCAGCCTCGTACGAGGTTTGGGATAATGGGATGGGCCTCCAAGCAAGGGGAACAAAGAGGTTTAAACACACCCCTGCTGCTGAGAGCAGTGTTATCAGCCCTGAGAGAAACCTCATCCTGGAACGGTGCCTGTGCATTCACCTGCTGCTATTGTGCTCATCCTCAGAGCCCTGCTCGTCATCCGATGTCAGGGGGGAGTAATGGACACCGTTGGTCTGAACGAGGGGCTTCTCCTTTTTCAGCACTGGGGGCTGGTCATTGTCCTGGTAAGGAACAGGAGAGTTCTTCAGGGAGTTTTCAGGAGAGGAAATGGCTGTTATTTCTAAGGGCTGGTTAATGTTATTGACCTGGGTGAGAAGGAGAGAAAGCAGTTACAGATGAGAGTATCCCTGGAAAGGCATCTTGTTAAGGACATTAATGCAGGTGTAACTTGCTCTGGGACATCCAACAGCTGCTGGTTTAGCACTGCTGCTGCTACATCCCACCTCCTGCACGAGAACTGGGGCAAAAGCTTAAATGGAACTTGGAAAACCAGCTAATTCTCATTCCTTGATTTTATGTTTGAAGGCAGAAATGAAGACCTGGGATAAACCTTTTCTTCTCAAACGACACTGCAGGATCACATGCACACAACTCTCTAGCTGGCTTCATTAGCGAGGATGCCATATGCTTCTGGCACTCCTCTGCTGTTTAGTCAATCTCAGCTTAAACTATTTTCAAAATATTGAATCTACAGCCTCAAAAATCAACTCCACTGCAGAAACAAGCTCTTTGTCATGAGGGAAGAGATTATTTTTAATTTTTAATGCTCTGAGAGCAAAGAGCTCTTTGAAGACACTCTGCTTACACACAAACTGTTCACCAACTCCGTGAAAACGAGAGGCAGGAGAATTGCTGCAAAGAGCCTCCACAGCAATTCCAGCTCCAGCCTGGGAGCCTGCAGCTTATCCCTAATTCCAAGAGCTTTCCCAAAGCACAGCTCCTCCCATGGGGCCCTTACCATGGAGTTGATATTGAGCGGCGACCCCGAGGGCTGCGTAAAGAGCCCGGCCACCGAGGGCAGGGGTTTGCGTTTCGGGGAGACGGCGGCGTTCCCGCTGGGATTCCCAGTGGAGGATCTCTTCCGCCGGCCCCGCTTCTTCCCGTCCTGCGCGTGGGCCTGGCCGCCGTCCGGCCGGGCGCTGGCGGGCACAGGGCTGTGCTTGCTGGAAGGGGATTGTTTTACATGTCCTGTATTAGGAGAGATTGTAAAGATGATTCTCCTCTTGGCCTCGTTCTCAGGATCTGAAAACGCTGCATCAGACTGCAGGTCCCCCTTTGTTCCTTCGGCAAAGATCTTCTGAGCCTCTGCACTCTGCAGTCCCCCTGCCAGGCTCTGGGCCGGGCCACTTAAGCGGGGGCTCGAGTGCTGCTGAGCAGGAGAGTTCTGCCCAGAGTTCCTCATCATTAGCAAAGGATGTTGTGGAGTGGAACTCCGAGACCCTACAGAGTTAAAGAGACTCCCAGAGTCGTCCAGAGCTGCCTGATCAACACTATGGTTAAGATGGGCTGGGCTGTTTGTAAGATTTCCATTGACTGCCACGGAGCCAGAAGAGTAAGAAAAACCTGTTGAGAGGGAAAGTATTGATCATTGCTGGGGCTGAGCGAGAGAGAGGTCACCGAGTACAGGGCTGGGAGGGCCGGGAGGGATTCCAGCTCTGCCTGGAGAACAGCCAGTGGCCCTGGGTTACACGGGAAACACTCGGCTGCTTCTCCACGGGGCAGTGAGAACGTGGCTCTGGGTGCTGAGGCGCCAGCTGGGGTTAGGGACTCCTACTGCTCTCTTGCCAGTTCAGGAAAATTCACGTGGTATATGGAGGTATCCCACATAACACGTGCTCCTCCCAGTTTTACATGGAATTCAAGTGTGAGCTTTGTTTGAGCTATTACCCCTTCTGAAATCGGGGCTCCTCTACTCTCAACTCTTCCTTCCATCAAGGAAATGGATGGCCAGACTCAGTTCTTCTCTTCCCCAAAAAAAGGAAAGACTTTACCATCCACACAGCCCACCTCCTCCAAATTAAACAAAAGGCTGTGACTTAGGAAGTGACAGGGGATCTTCAAAGACATCGTGGCAGGAAAATGCCACATGGGAGGAATCTTGGGAAGGGAATTCAGTGTTTGTCACGGGGTATCATAAATGGGTTTAGGGCTCCAGGATGGCCTGGGCTCTCTAAATGAAAGGGGCAGAAGGGAACATGGTAATGGTTTACAACGAGGTTTTTTTAAATACTTCATTGGTTTTATAGAAAAATGCAGCCAAGCCCTTTGCAAAACAGATGCTGAAACAACCCAAGCCCCTCGGGGCAGTAAACACTGAGAACAAAAGCACTCTCTGGTGAGGGATCAGCTGTAGAACCTACTTTTCCTGGCCCACAACATTCCCAGGGTAGCTAAAGACCATGATTTCCACGGATGAGTGAGTTCAGAAGCAATGTCTGCACCTAAAGGGATCCCCATCCTCTCCCGTTTGAGCTTTTCCCACCACAAGGTACTTGTGCCTTACAGCTGCTCGTGAGGAACCTCTGTAACCTGCCCCAAAAACTTCATTCTTCTATTTAAAGACCCCACCACCGTGTAAAATGAAACTTTTAGAGCCAGATCACCAGCTCAGGACACAGCTGTGCAACACTCTGCAGGTTTGCCACGCTGTAAATCTGTGGGAATCTCTGGATCCCCATAGAAATTACAGAAGTAACTGTTTATTTACAGGTGAAGGCACATCAACCCAACCCTTTCTGCCAGATGCACCCAAGCTGGAGGCACATCAGAGCATCACCCACGAGTTTCTGGTCTCACCCCCAGTTATCCAGCACTCCAGTGCCTGCAGCACCTGGCAAAAAGTGCTTGGAAACCTCGGCCACGTGCGTTTGGTGCTGCCCCAGCACAGGAGCAGCTGTGCCCAGGGGAGGCTGTTACCTGAGGTAGCCAAAGCCAGAGGCTTGTTTCCAGCAGCATTGCTTATGCCATTATGAGAACTAGCACCAATCTGCTTTTCAAGTGTCGATGAGTCTCTGCTCTGGTGAACTGGGCTGGGTGTGCTTCTCTGGGGAGAGAAACAGGCGTGTCAGGACAGGGAACAGCATCAGAAGTGCACAGTTTAAACCAAATTCACATGCATTAGCACATCTGCCTAGGGAAGTGACTCTGCTTCCTGTATGTCCTAGATTCAGCTTGTTTTGAGAAAAACATGGATCAGCAGGTTATGGGCTAAAAATGCTGTGCTGAATTACACTGCAGCAGTATGTCACACAGCAGACACCAGGCAAAGAGGGAGGCTCATCATCACAGGATATTCAAGCTCAGGACAGCTCTGCCAGGAGCAGCAATGCCTCAGCCCACTGCTGCAGCAGGGAGGAGACTGATGGTTGTATGATGTCCCCAGAACAACCCTAAAGGGAACATGAAGTGCATCAGGCTGTGTTCTCTGGGACATTCTCTGAGGGTGTTTTCCTAAAAACAGGGAGAACACCTGTGAAATGGCAGCCTGAACATACAGGGAGGTGCCACCCAGGGCTGACACTGCCCTGAGGACACCCAGCCTCTGCTCAGAGCTGGGCAGACTCTGGTTCTGCTAAAGCCAGAAGTCTTCAGCTGGAAAAATGCAATGGATTCAATATTGTGAACCAACTCCAGCTTTCCCAATATGGGGTTGAAAGACAAGCCATGGATGGATTCTAACTCACAGCTCTCAGGAAAAGCAGCAAATGCTTCTCAGTTCTCTGCTGCAGCACTTCTGTGACAAACTGGTGTGAGAAACTGGACCAGGCTTATTTGAACTCCTCCTCCACTCAGAGAGGCAGGGACTTGTCACATCTCAATAAGAGATGGCCCCAGAAGCTCTCTGCTATAGAGCAGTCACTCACATGCGAGGTATCACAGCCCCGAGGGGCTGTTGAAGCCCACCCTGCACACGTGTGAGAACAAACAGCTCTGAGGTGACTGAGACAGAATAATTCTCTCCCAGGTTCCTGCAGAAAGCAGGGCTGAGAACAAACTGACATGCAAATTCTCTGCTCCCACTGCCAGGAACTCTCAGGCTCTTCCACCAAGCCAGACATTCCAGACAAGGCTCTCCTGAGGCATTTACTTCACTCTCCTCCCTCCTGGCTGAACCACCCCCTACCTCTCCTCCCATTCCCACAGAGAAAGGAGAGGAAAAATCTCCACGATCTAAGAGCCAAGAGGATGCATCCCCCAGCAGCCTCCCCCGAGGAGCAGAGCTCCAGGATCAGCAGCCCCTGGAGGATCCTGGGGCACAGCACCCCATTCCTGCCCACTGGGATTTTAGTTAGGGATGGAAAGTGTTGACAATCCCTTACTCACCACCTTCTCAACACGGCTAGGTAGGACTACGCTGGCCAGAGGGATACTAACAGGGAGTTTATTGGGCTGCACTGTGCTCAGAGGAATACTGATAGGGAGGCTGGTGATAGTTTCTCCATTACTCACAGAGGTTCTCTCTCTCAAAACCTGTAAAATCAAACAAAGAAAGCAAAGTTCTTCCACAGGATATTGAAAAGATTTTTAAGGTAGTGATAACCTGCTCCTTTCTATGTTTGTGTCATTCCCCCCACTCCTTTTTTTTTAAGGAATTACAGGACCAGGAGAAATGACTGCACATCAGACAGGGCAGGCGTGGAGCAGCTTGGTTACCAGCACCAGGCTCCTGGGACAGCAACATCCCACAGCACAGAAATGTGTAAATTAAAGCCACTGCTGGCCCCAAGCATCAGGGAAAGGAAGCCTTAGGCAAGCTCATTTCCCTGTGTTTTGGTTAGAGCTCTGTGAAAAGCACTCAGACATCAGAATTTGTATCTTGAGGCCCTCTGTAGCAGCCAGATGCATTTCCATGGCAACCTGCTACTGGAGGGCACCTGCTGCTCTGTGAGCCCCAATATGCTCCATGGCTGCACCAATTACACGGACCATAATTTTTTACTCTTTATTTTTCTAACTATGAAAGAGCCTCCTTTCCCAGCTCAAGCAGACACGTGCCAGATCAACCACTGCATTACTGGTGCTCAGAGAGGAGCACATCTTCCTCTCCCTTTGGCCAGCTCTGATTTATTTCATCACATTCACTGCATCTTGTGTCATTTGCCCTGCCAAGCTGGCTATAGAATGCAGTATTCCTGCATTACCCAGTCTGGCCAACCTTCCCTTTGCTGCCCCAGGGGCAGCACCTGAGCAGCAGCAGCAGATCCTTTACCTTCTCTCCTGCACTGGGTAAGGCCGCGGGGGAGGAGGGCCGAGTTTCCTGAGGACTCAGCTTTATGCCATTTGCAATTCCAGGGCTTGGATATGTAAGGCCATTCTCTTTGACATGCTCAGCTCTGGAAGAGAGGTGTACAACTGTGAGGATACAAAAGCCAGTGATGAGGAATTCCTGTGCCACACTCAAGGCACCGTCCCACCTCATTTACCCCCATAAGCTCTCACTGTGAGTTTTCTTGAAACAAAACTTTTTAAAACACATAAACCTCCACTTTGAAAAATATCTTTCCACAACCCAAATCAACAGGTTAACACCAGCCATCCTTCTCCCCTCTCACCTCTGTATCTCATTAGCTGTTGCTTTCCCATTGACTCCGTGGTCCTGATTCAAGTGTCTCCGCAGGGCGATTTTAGCTGGGGAAAACCTGGTGTAATCAGGGAGGGCCAGGCTGGTCACCTTGTCTGCCTTCTGCCTGCTGCTGTGGTTGGGGGTGCAGGGCACGATGTCCTGGTCCAGGTGGGAGTTGGGGTACTGGGGGGTGTTCTGCTTGGACGAGGGCCGGCTGAAGGCGTGCTGGAGCTCGTAGGGGGTGGCGTGGCCGTTCATGGACAGCTCGGGGCTCATGCCATTGATGTGGGGCATGGGGAACTTGGAGCACTCCAGCTCCAGCTGGAACCTGCCATGCTCAGCCTCGGGGTCACGGCTCAGGTGGGTTTTGCTGTGCAGCTGCACTGACAGGGGCTCCTCTGAGGGCGTGTAGGACTTGAGCTGCAGCAGCTCCTGCTGCCGCTGACTCTTCTCAAGCTCCACGATGCTGATCTTTAAATGAAGAGGAAAACAAAAGGTAAAGATTACAGTTAACAACTCTATCCCATTATGGAGTTTTGCTTCCAAATCCTTCTAAGTAGAAGTGTCCCTACTTCTGGGAACAATGCATAACAAGGGACCCAAAGTTTGAGAAAAAATTTCTGCTCTGAGCTTGAGACCTAAAGGCCCAGGTGAGGGGAATGGCTCAGAGCCTCTGAGAAAGAACATTTCAGATCTTAAAACCAAAAGGAAGATATCTCCAACTTACAGAGAGAGTGTGGAGTAACGGAGTACTGCCATGGAAGGGAAAGGGCACTCCAGGCCAAGGCATACAGCAAAAGGCTGGAACAGCTCTAGAGCCAATCTCACAGGGAAAGAAAAGCTCTTCACACAAAGGAGTTGAATTTCTTGTCACTATGTGAAATATCACTCTGGGGGAAATGATTCCCACCCTATCCCTGGCAGTGCCCAAGGCGAGGCTGGACGGGACATGGAGCAACCTGGGATGGTGGAAGGTGTCCCTGTCCATGGCAGGGGTGGAGTAAGATGAGCTTTAAGGTCCCTTCCAACCCAAACCAGACTGGGATTCTATGATTCCTGAATTGAGACATCAAAGCACACATGAAAATCACCAGCTTGTGATTTTTAATTATATGTAAAGATAAACCACGATTCCTCCTTCCACACCATCACCAAGGAATCAGGTCATGGTATCTACTGCCTTTAAAAGTTATCCACATCCTTAGTTACTAAAATCCTCTAATAGAAAGATCAATCTCTGGGGGAATAAAAAAGAAGAAACAAAAAAGCAGCACCTGGTTCATCCTTTCCCATCATATTCAGTGTAACACCCATAACTGGCCCACTGCCCAAGAGCTACCCCAAACTGGTGACTCTGATTTGCTCCTTGCTCTCTACCTGCAGTTCCAAACAGTGCTTTTGCTTCTCAGAAATCTGATTCTTCAAGGCCTGCTTCTCTTTCAGCAAGTTCTCCAGTGACAGCGTTGACCAATCCAGCTTCAGTTCTTCACACCGAGCCTTCAGCTGGGGAGACACAAGGGACAGGGACAAACAGGTCAAAACACAGCTCTCACCCCTCCACACTGCCTGAGGTTCCTGCTGAAAGCCAGGAACTTTGCAGTGAGTGTGCAAGAACCTCTTTAGCCCATTGCAAAATCCTCCCAGCCTGGTGCTGCGGAGTGTGGCAGCAGGTGGCCTGGCTCTTCTACAACAGAGTTATCACCCACCCTCACTGTTCCACATCCAGATATTCCCCTCAGCTACCTCCTGAGAGGGCTCAGCCTGGAGCAAAGGAGGCTCAGGCGGGACCTTGTGGCTCTGCACAAGTCCCTGACAGGAGGGGGCAGCCAGGGGGGTCGGGCTCTGCTCGCAGGGAACAGGGACAGGAGGAGAGGGAACGGCCTCAGGCTGGGCCAGGGGAGGTTTGGGCTGGATATTGGGAAAATTTCTTCACAGAAAGAGTTGTGAGGCATTGGAAGGGGCTGTCTGGGGCAGTGGTGGAGTCACCACCCCTGGAAGTGCTCAAACAACGTGAGGATGTGGCACTTGAGGATGTGGTGCTCTGGTGAGCATGATGGTGGTGCTGGTTGGACTTGATCTTAAAGGTCTTTTCCCACATTAACAGTTCCATGGTTCTTTGAGTTACCCAGAAGAGCACCACAGGACTTATGGCCAGAGCAAGCCCTGCACAAACTCCCTGTCCAGCCAGCTCCAGACCCAGTGACATCCAGAGCTCTTTGGGGACACAGCTGAGGCCAGAGCCAACTGCCACCTCAGGATTTGCTACAGGGTAAATAAAAGGTAAAAAAGGACTCCCTGCAGGTTTCCCCCCATCACCCCTCTGTTTCAAAGGACCCTGAGCAGCTGGATGATGTTTCAGCCTCCAGCTCCTGCCCTGTCCTCACCCAAAGGGCAGCACTCCCTGTTCCCAGCCCGGGGGCTGGACTCACCAGCTGCAAGCTCTGATTCCTGAGTTCACTGTTGTCCTTCTCCAGCTGTTTTGTCTGTTCTTTCAGCTGCTGGTTGTGAGCAGAGATTTCCTTCTGAGCTTGGATCAGGTCATTGTATGTCAGAGCTTTAACTCCCAGCTAAAAGGTGAGAAGAGATCACTCAATAAGGCCCTGACACCCTCATTCCAGGTGATGTCCCATTCCCAAGTGACACTGAGGAGATTTGCAGAACCCTGCAGCTCTCAGGACCTCCCCCAGCATTCTCCAAGGCACTTTGTGGCTGCTGGGGGATAACAAGAAAGGACACAAGAACCTTGGAGTTGCTGTTCCACCCATTCAGCTGTAAACCTGGCATTTAGGCTTTGCCAGCCACCAGAACTGTCTGTGGAGAGCCCCCACATTTCCTCCTGGGCTCCTGAGCTTGGTTGGCAACACAGAGTTTGTTTGAGCAGCAGGGCATGAATCCTTCACCAAACACCACATGGCTGTGGTTTGTCCCCTTCCTCGGGCACGGGGCACACAGCAGTTCCAACACCAAGCACAAAACAGAACCAGAGAGTGACACAGATTCCACCTTCCTGAGCCTGATCTGCTGCAAAGCAGAGGCTCGAGGCCTGAGACTGCTCTGGTCTCATTCAGCTTGACCAAAAACGTTCACATGCAGCTGACTCAGAGCCATCCCCCCCAGCACAGAGGTACCTCATCGAGCTTCTGCTGAAAGAGCCGTTTGATTTCCTCTTTCTGGGCCTGGCAGTGGGTGAATAACTGCTGGGCTGTCCCCAACAGCTGAGCATTCTTCTCCTGGAAGAGGGAACAGTGAGGAAACACTTTTAGCACCAGCTGCAGCATGGGCCATCTCAAGGAGATGTTTGTGGAGTACTTTGGGGGTGAAGCTGAGCTTAGGGGAAGATGCAGGAGCTCATCCAGCCCAGCCCAAGACTCCTGAGAGCCTGGATTTGTTGGGGTGTGATACTGGTGGAGTTAAGGCACCTGAAAAGAGCTTTAAAGTAGGTTTTTCCTCCTGTATGGTAAAATACAATCAAAGCTGTCTTAAAAGCTCATTTTTATCCTCCTAGTGCATTGTGAAGAAGCAGCAATAATCACATCCTACAGAGCAGAAATAGAACTGGAAAAGATTATCTGCACAAAATCTGCTCCCAAGCTGGGAACTGGCTCTAAATCCCCAGAGCCCCAGTTCAGAGTTTCCCTATCCAATACTCATGGAAGAGATGCAGTAAATGAAAATACACTGGGGGAGAAGGCAGGAAGAAAGTCCTAAATAATCCAAGCCAGTTTTCCCACTTGTGCCACCATTATTTCAGCGGGTCACCGGAGCCACTCCCAGCACATTCCCTGCCCAGAACATCCCAGATCCCTGCTCCCTCCATCTGTGGCCATGCACAGCAAAGGGCAGGACAGGACTGGCTGAAGAGCCTCATTTATGCAGCCCCAAATGCAGGATTAGTGCAGCAAGGAGAGGCAGCTTTGGGATTATCCTGCTCTCCACTCGTGCTGCTGAGGCCAAGCAGGGATTGTGCAGCCCCTGAGCCACTGCTCCAGGAAAAGTGGGGTGCAAAAAGCACCTTGATCTTTTCCAACCTTAACAATTCCAGGACTCCATGACTGATCCTCCAAGCAGGGAAGCAGCAGTGCTGGAAACTCCCCACGTGCAGGAACACACAGTCCCTGCAATGCTGAAGGGGCTGCTCTGGGTGATGCCGAACAATCATTTTTGTTTTCAACACGAGACATTTCATTCAGCTTTCCCAGGCACTGCAGGGGCTGACAGCTCCATCTAAGGGCACTCTGGGAAGCAGCAGCTGATTTTAAAATCATTATTACAGAGAGATTTTTATTGTACTTGAAAACCTTCCTGTAAGAGGGAATTACTGAGCAGACCAGAGCCAGCCCCTCACCCAGCCAAGTTCTGCCTCTGTGAGGTTTAATTTGCCATGTAGCACTCCATAAAAAAATATTTTCATACTGAATTCCTCATTTTAATGTTTAAAAGTGTGGAGCAGCTGTTGGACACCACCACCAAGTGATGACTTTTCCATGCTCCTGATTCCTTCTCTGTGCAGGGCACAACCCTTGCACACCATCATTTCATTTCTGCAAAGACAAGTTCACTTCATGCTGACTTTCCTGACGAGTGCCGAACAAGCAGAAAAATCTGCTGCTTAAGGAAAAAGATGAAAATTCAAAGTGCTGATTGACTGTGAAAGCAAATGGAAATATCCACAGAAAAGAGGTTTCCATGAACACCACACCAGCATCAACCACTTCTCAGTAAGAAATGGGGTGGCACAAGTTAATCTCTCTCCTTTGGAGAGTTCCCAATATGGAAAACACAATAAAAAAGTCCAGTGGCTTTATGCTGATGCTCTTACAAAGGTACAGAGCAAAGGAAAGCTTCCACAGGGAATGCCAAAAGCTGGACCTGGACAGAATCCCAGACTGGTTTGGGCTGGAAGGACCTCAAAGCCCATCCAGTGCCCCACCCCTGCCATGGGCAGGGACACCTCCCACTGTCCCAGGCTGCTCCAAGCCCCAATGTCCAGCCTGGCCTTGGGCACTGCCAGGGATCCAGGGGCAGCCCCAGCTGCTCTGGGCACCCTGTGCCAGGGCCTCACCACCCTCCCAGGGAACAATTCCTGCCCAATCTCCCATCCAGCCCTGCCCTCTGGCACTGGGAAGCCATTCCCTGTGTCCTGTTCCCTCTGCAGCTCTCCTGGAGCCCCTTTAGGCACTGGAAGGTTTTAACTGCAAGTTCAAGTTTATTGCTGAGCATTATGGAGAAAGGCTCCTCTGCAGAAGGAGCAGGAACAGACTCTCATCAGGGCTAATTGATACAGCAATTAAATCATTCATAGCTGAGATAAAGCATGACAAGAAGGTGTTCAAGCAGGAAATCTCCTCCCTCTGCTGGTGGCTCCGTGGCAGAGAAACATCCCACTGCACAGCTCCAGGACTCTCCTTGCCTTTCCATGTATTCCAGTGCATGATTTGGATCCATGGATTTACATTTACACTTTGCCCACCAGTGCAATCCAATGCATTCTGATTATCAGCACCAAGGATGCTGAGCTAAATCCCCTAAATCTGTGATGACAGCTTGGGTTTCTCAATCCCTGTGAACTGTGGTTCAGAGAATCCTGGAATTGGGTTGGGTTGGGAGGAACCCATCCCTGGCAGTGCCCAAGGCCAGGCTGGATGGTACTTGGAGCACCCTGGGACAATGGAAGGGGTCCCTGCCATGGCAGGGGTGAGACTGGATGGCCTGTAGGGTCCCTTCCAACCCAAATAATTCTGGGATTCTGTGATTCTAAGTCAGCATTGTCAGGTGGGGGCACAGAAGGAATGGGGGGGTGCAGCTCTATCATTTTGCAGATTTAAGCACACAAAAACTGAGTTTGCAACAAAATCCCCTGGCAGTTGTTCAGCCCAAGGAGGAGTGGTGTAAATGCACACAGTTCCCATCTCCAGCACTCTTCCCCACATCCCAGGAACTTCAGCCTGGTAATTTTGTTTAGAAATGTTAAAAAGTGAAACCCACCTTTTCCTGCTCCAGTAACTGTTGCAGACTTGCTTTGTACTGAGGAGTTTTCATGTATGCCATGAACTGCATGTACTGGATCTTAAATGAGTCTGCAAAATAAATCAGAGGAGGAATTCCAGCAGGGAGTCAATGCAATGCCCCTGTTTGCCCCTATCTGCTCCTGGCCACCTCTCCTTACTCTTCTCTCTCTTGCTTTTGATTTGGACTCGTAGTCAGACCAAGCCATTGAAGATGGATTTAAGGACATGCTGAAAATCCATCTCCTGGTCCAAAAGGAACTCTTGGATCCATTGGCTCCAACGGAAGCCAGGACAGCACATCCAAAGAGGCAGAGGAAGGTGCTGGGGCTCAGGGTGTGTTTGCATGAGCAAAAAGGAGCTGAGTGGTCTGAGTGCTCCGTAAGCAGAAATCATAAAAGAAATGAGCTGGAGGAGCCCAAAGCAGCCCTGAGCTCAGAGCACTCAGCCAGCACCAACACAGGGCCTGTTCCTCCTCCTCCCTCCGAGATGAGGAGCTCTACCCCTACTTTACTCTCCTCTCCAAGGAGCACTTGGCTTCTCATTACCCTTTATCTCCAGCAATGACCCTTCCTCCACCCCAGGCCTTCCACCATTAAAGGCAACCCCAGGACTAAGCCCAAAACAGGCAAATGGTGTGCAAAAACCTGCACAAGGCTTAGCCCAGACAAGGGTCATCGTGTCCCCATCCACCCTGCCTCAAAACACTCCTCAAAATCACTCTTTTGCCACAAAATATCCCTCAAAATCACCCTGTCTTTCTCTTTAACAAGAAATCAGCCATAACTGACACAACAGCAAGAGAGCACACGTTAAGGACATCACAGATGACCTTGGTCCCCACACAGACAGGACCATTCTGCCCCATTCCCAGAGCATCCTGGACTGGCTCATGCCCAATGCCAAAAGCCAGAAACAGCTGGGAGGGGACAGAGAGCAGAAGATCAAAAAAAAAAAAAAGCACCCTTAAAGCACCTTCTGAACATGAAGTGAATTTTCCAACCACACCTTTGTGACCTTAAACTCTCAGACAGCACCTCATTTACTGGCTCTGAGCTCAGCAGAGGGAATGGAGTGGGGTTCCCCAGGATTAAGAGAATGGTTTCATTTCAAATAAAGCTTCTTCTGACTATTTCTGCTAAACCCAAGCCTTGCTGCCTTTTATGCCAAACAAGAGCTGAACCAACATCAGAGAACAAAAGCAGAGCAAAACACCAACTTCAGCAGGAGGAGGGACCTTGTGGTGATGCCAGAGGAAGTGGGGTGGGCAGGGGAAGGCGGGAAGGAGATAATCCCTCTCCTGCCCCATGCAAAACCCCAAAGGGGAGGTTGGCAGGCCAAGGCCAGCCTTACCTAGCAGCTTCTGTAGTGCAGGGGGGGTGGGTGTCACCAGGAGCTGGTTGGACGAATGCCGTTGCACTTTAGGAGGTAGTTGGTAATATGGGCTATGAGGTGACTTGTAGGCATCTGGGGAGAGACAAACACAGCCTCAGACCAGCACTCAGTGCGTGGGACAAGGACAGGAGCTCTACCACTGACAACATGGCATTTGAGATCAAAACACAGCCCCAGACACACAGACACGGCCCCAGACACACGGACACACTGCCCCAGACACACAGACACACAGACACACAGACACACGGCCCCAGACACATGGACACACGGCCCCAGACACACGGACACACGGCCCCAGACACACGGACACACGGCCCCAGACACACGGACACACGGCCCCAGACACACGGACACACGGCCCCAGACACACGGAAACACTGCCCCAGACACACGGACACACGGCCCCAGACACACGGACACACGGCCCCAGACACACGGCCCCAGACACACGGACACACGGCCCCAGACACACGGAAACACTGCCCCAGACACACGGAAACACTGCCCCAGACACACGGCCCCGAACACACGGACACACTGCCCCAGACACACGGACACACTGCCCCAGACACACGGACACACGGCCCCAGACACACGGCCCCAGACACACGGACACACTGCCCCAGACACACGGACACACGGCCCCAGACACACGGACACACGGCCCCGGACACACGGACACACTGCCCCAGACTGTTTGGAAGGATATCTGTGCTCCATCCTAAGAGCAGCAGCTGAGATAAGGCAGCAGCCACAGTTCAGCCCCAGCTCCTGGCTGAGTACCCACAGACAGATCCCCCACCCAGTACCATCAATACATTAATCACCATCAATCACCATTAATCCCACCCCCATCAATACATTAATGCCATCAGCACTAACACATTAATCACCATCAATACATTAATCCCACCCACACCACCATTAACACATCAATCACCATCATCACCACCACCATCACCACCACCTCAAGGGCAGCTTTGCTCTGGTGGCAACAGGGGAGTTATGCCACAAAACCAAACTCAACCTGGCATTAAAGCAAAAATGAGCACGTCCAGAGCTTCAGAGACTGATCCAGGCTCTTCCAGCACCCCTGCACTCACCCTGAGGAGAGGATGAAGATGTCTGGGAGACAGTCTGAGCATGCAGAAGTTCTAGTGCAGTTTGGTTCTTCTTGGTCTTGCGTTCAGTACTCGCCGTGTTCATTTTCTTGGGGCGCCCTCGTTTCCTCCCTGCCATTTTCCTGCCTTTCTTACTCAGCTTTTTCTTCCGGGCCTTGGAGGGAGATGGCTTTTTAACAGAATTTGCTGCAGCTTTTTCTTCTTCAGCACCAGAATCCTGAGAGGTTTTGAAAAACTTTGGTCATTTCTACCTCCACATGAAGCATTCCTTTTCAGCAAACATTAATAATTGTGTTTAGCTTTCTGAAAGGAGACTGATGCAGTGCAGTTCAATAACTTGCCAGGGGAGCAGGCTTGTTTGGGGTAAGAGTTGTTCCCAAGGAGTTGTGCTCATTCTCTTCTGGACTTACCCATTACAGAAAAGAAAATGCTGAAAGGGGGAACCTCAGGCAGAATTAAGTGGGATCTTGGGCAGGAATTGTTCCCTGGGAGGGTGGGCAGGCCCTGGCACAGGGTGCCCAGAGCAGCTGGGGCTGCCCCTGGATCCCTGGCAGTGCCCAAGGCCAGGCTGGACATTGGGGCTTGGAGCAGCCTGGGACAGTGGGAGGTGTCCCTGCCCATGGCAGGGGTGGCACTGGATAAGTTTTAAGGTCCCTTCCAGCCAAACTGTTCAGTGATTCTGTTAAATCTGTACCTGTTGTCTAAGAAAAGCTGATTATTCATCCTTCCCTGACTATATTCAACTGAATTTCACTCAAAAATCAGAGTACAATCAATACTTTATATTTTTGGGCATGAACAGGCACTGCATTTCTCACAGCATTACCCAAGAAAGGAAATGAGTCTTTGCAGAAGAGACTCAGCCCTTCAGTGGGCTGTGACTCAGGGACAACTCTGCAAACTCCTGCTGGATGCAAGCGAGGGTGGACAACCAACTATTCATCTTGCAACACCTTGGGGTTTTTTTCCCCCGGAATTAGTGGTGCGACTCCCAAGTGCAGCTTTTATTCACTCACTCCATCATATTTTTGGGCACAGCAACAGCAGTTTGTGTGCTCAGAGTAAAACCCAGCAGCCTTCCCACGGAGCCAGGCTTTTCCTGACTCAGAGCACGAGCTCGTGCACAGCCACACAGGAAGCACAGTCAGTGCACAGAAATGCAGGATGTTCACCTTGTTTTCTTGGACCTTCGTTGGAGTCGTTGTGTTACTCTTGTTTTCTCTTTGTTGACGACGTCTAGCTGCCTCTTGTTCCTCCTGGGGAAAAGGGGTGGGAGATTTCATCATTTGCTCGTGCATTTGGCACTTTTTAATACAGATCACTTTGTTTCCCAGCTTAGTTTTCCACAAGAGAAGGGAAAAACCTTCCCCTGCCTCAAGGCCTCACTCAGGTGAGAGCAAGTCCTTTTCCACTGCATTCTCCACCTCCAGAGGAGATTAAATTCCAACCTCTTCCCATATTCTCCCCTCCCAACCCCACACTGCTGTATCAGGTTTCATTTGGATTATTATTATTATTAAACATTTCAATAGCTTCCCCACAAGCCCAGCATTTCGTGGTGCCACTTTAAAAATCTTCCACGATGGAAATGGCAAAGCCATAAATCATCATCTAGTTCAACTTTAGCCAAGTTTATCAAGGTGATTAATAAAAACTAAAAGCAGCAACTTTTCAGGCTGATTTTCTCCCAAGCAGACAGAAAATTTCCTTGTTCAGAGAAAATCTCTTTCTCTCTTAGCAAAAAAAAAAAAAAACCTCTTTCAGACAGGAAATTTCCAGGACTCAGCCAAAGCCTTTCCTGCACCTTCCAGGTGAGGTTTAACCTGCTTAAGAATTCTGGCAATTCCAACACTCCTTTGATTTAAGCACCAAACCAGTGGCAGGTTTCATTATCAACCAAACCAGTGGCAGGTTTCACTGTGAAAAGCAGGGAAGGTCAGAAGTACCCTGAGCTTTTTTTTTTTTTTTTTTTTTTTCTCCAAGAAGCCTTTTTTTATCCCAAATGTGAGTGGAGCAATCTGAAATAATTCCATTTCAGAGCCCCCATGAGTCTGCTCCTACAGAGCCACTCAGCCTGAGGATGAACATTTACCTGAAGTTTTAAATTAAGTGGCCTCACTTAATTCTCTTCCTGGGAATCCATTGATTATTTCAGGTTAACACAGCCCTGCACAGTCCCAAAAATCCTCTGGCATTTTAATTCCACGTGTAACAGCCCAGACTGCAGCAAATGACAACTCACTCTGTGCCTCCAATGGCACATCCCAAAAGGAACATTTCAGAGCATTGCTCAGCTTCATTTCAGGAGCTGAGCACTGGGACAGATTCAAACCACCATTCCCTTCTTTAATTCCAGTTCTTTAATGAAGAAATAGCTCATTATAGACCTCCAGTGCAAGGTAAAAGCACCTTGGGGCTGCCCCATTAATTCTCTATTAGAAATCCCTTGGACATGATTGAATTAGTGCTTGATGGCATCTGAGGCTTCCCTTCAATTAGCTCCATGTTCTTTGCCTACCAAGAAAATCTGATTTCCTATCAATTCTGTCCACCTGTGAATAAATTCCTCACAGTGGCTGCTCCCTTACTTGGAGTTTACTACAGAAAATGACTGAAACTTACCCTGAGTTTTGGATTTTTGAGACTAGAAAAATAGTTTTCAAGCTGAAAATAGAAAGAGAAGAGAGTCATCTTCAAAGCCATGACAGATGAACACAGAAGAATAAAATATTAGCTTAAAATAAGCGCAGAACTGCAGAAATTCTGACTGCTTTGCTTCTGACAAGCTGCATCAAGAAGCCACTTACATTCATTCTTTTCAGCCACCCAGCCTGTTGTGTAACAGGGCATAATCCAACCTCTACAAGGTTTTATCATCCCCACCACTGCCTGGCCTTGTTTTAAAGCTTTGTGTCACATATCTCCCCTCAGCAGAGGCTGATTTTCAATGCAGTTATTTTCACTGGAGCTGCTGCACCCTTGTACTCCACCATTTATCTGCACTCTGGCATATTCCTGAACAAAAGCATTGTTAGACTACAGCAGAGCAAGGAAAGCAGCCTTACTGTCACACTTCGAAAAACTTGGGCTGCAATAAATGGTTTGTCCACAAAATGCTTCATTTCCATGGGGTTTGTTGGGTTTTATGGAGGAGTTGGGGTTTTTTGGGGGGCTTGGGGTTTTTCTGGTGGGAGGGGTGAGGTGTTGTTTGGGTTTTTTGTTGTTGTTGGTTGGTTGGGAGTTTTTGGTTTTGTTGTTTGGTTGGTTTTTGTTTCGTTTAATTTCAAAACACCAGTGAATGCATCACCATTGTTGTGGAGCTTGGGCTGCTTCTACAGCAGCTGAGAATTTCACTAAAATTGAGATGTACTGGTTGAATATGACTGAATGAAATGGTCTGTGCACCACAGAGGAATCAAAGCCCCACTGAGTCTCTCCTCAGTGAGGAATTTACAGCAGGAGACCCCAATTCTGAGGAGCTGCAGAAGGAATTTCATCAGTGAATCTCTGCACCTTCGGTAAGTCAGCACTGCCCTTATCCCCAGGGGGTGTGGAACCCTGGAGCAGCCAGAGTTGGTTTGCACACTCAGGTGTGTAAATACACAAAGGGACACGGACACAAGTGCCAGGCAGAAGGATGTGGAGCTGGAAAACGCTGCCCTGGAGCAGCCAGAGTCAGTTTGCACACTCAGGTCTGTCAATACACAAAGGGACATGAAGACAAGTGCAAAGCAGAAGGATGTGGAGCTGGAAAACGCTGCCCTGGAGCAGGGCAGAGGCTCCTGGCCCCATGGCACCCCTGGTACTCACTATGGTTCTGTCAATCGTGTGCAGGTAGTAGGAGACTGGTTTCCCCGTCCAGGACACGGAGCCCTTCAGTGGTGACAGCTCCACAACCCTCATGATAGTGCCAATATCTGTGGGAGGAGAGCCAGGTGAGGGAAAAGCTCAGCTGAGACCAGCCAGGCATCAACACTGAGAAATCTGGTTTGCAGATCCTCCAGGAAAACTCTGCTGGGAGTTGAGAGGGAATTTCTTACTCTCTTGCTACGTGCACCCCACAGGAAACAAACATGTGGGACATGTACCTTTCAGCCAGCCAGCCCAGAGTGAATTCCTCAGCCTTGGCCAAGAGAACAACAAGGAACAACACATTTTTCCAAGGAACAACACATGTGTGACAGGACTGAATTAAACAGTCCCAGAATGTCACCAGCCCAGCCCCTGTCAACTGTAGCTGCCCCATATTTGGACCGGAGACAAACATGTTCTGGGTTTGCTTTCTTGTCTAATTTTGTTTTGTTCTCCAGAATGAATGGCAATGGGATGTGCCTTAAACACCCCCACAACCACTGAGTGAGTGGCAGGGCTGCAGGAGAAATTATGGCACGTTTCTAATTAAACACAAATGACCCAGAAGAGGCCAAAAGCAAGGTTTGGGATTCAGAGACCTCAACCACTATTTTAACCACATTTTAATACTTGTTTTCATTTGTCCCAACTCTTTCCACATTTCCACTTTTTCTTACAGATGGAAGCACTAAGGACAAAAGTGGTGTTGAGGGAATTGGTGCCTCCTTCTTAAAGCTTGATCTTTTCCATTGTTTTGTATAAATGATTTAAATGCTCATACTCGAGATCAGAGTATTTGATAGGCAGGTGAGACGTGACTCAAGTCATGCTCAGGCACCAAAAAAAGCCTTGATGAATAAAAGTCTTATGAAAAACCTTGTGGGGCAGCACAAAAGCAGCAGAGCAGTGACATCCCCTGTACCACGTGCAGGATACTGGCCATGGCTGGGGATGGCATTTCCCTGGAAGTGTCACTTGGAACAGGCCACTGGAACAAGGCCCAGGCCCAGCACATCCCACACAAGCTCGTTTGATATTGGTATTTCCCAAACATAATATGGTTCAGAATGGGATTAAGCCTTAAAATTTATTCCCACAATTCTCCCTGTTTGTAGCATGCAAAGGTAATTTTTTTTCAGGGCCTTTTGTCTGAATCCCTGGAAGTTTCCTACTGGAGGAAGTTGTTGTCTCTCCTTTTGCTAAGCCTCTCACCCATCCAAACCCCAATTAATCATCTCAATATAATTTTAACATCAGCATTTCCATTCAGCTTTAAATAACAGCTGAGATCTGAAACTTCAGCATTCTAGAAAACATTCCCAATGAATCCATGCTGGGGTGGGAGCTGGAATGGGATAAAGATCTGGCTCAACTGGCACTCGTAGCCAGGGCTGTTCTGAGGGGAAAGGAGCAGCACATGTTGGCCTCAGTCTCCCAAATGCAGCAGAGAGAGAAGGAAATGGGAAGAATCCAGGAAAGAAAAGGCTTGAGAGGCCAAACCCCTGTATTTTTGTGGGCAGGTCTCATTGAAACTTCTCCAAGTGCATTCTTGGATTTCCTCAAGCTCTGGTGGGCTCTGCAAGAGGGCCCAAGCTTCACTCACACTCTCTTTGCCTCATTAGCAAACTGACAGCCTGATTCCAGCTTTCCTGAAGTTTGAGGTGTTCCAGAAGCACCATTCCACCTTTTTTTCCCTTTTATTTTCAAGTCCCTGTCTCCAAGGAATTGGCAGTCCAGCACCCAAGGGTCAATAAGGTTCCAAACCACCAGAGGTCCATGAAGAGAATTTCAAACAGGGAAGAAAAGTGCAGGTTCGGCTGCCTGATGTGTGGGACACCCACAAGAATTCCAGCTTGGTAAAAATAACTCCCAATGCCACAATTTACTTCATGACAGTCCAAAAATTACTGTTCTTCAAAAGCAGTTTAAGCTGAAATTAGCACAGCTCGAGATTTGGAACTCAGTGAGTTGCTCCCCATGTTTGCACAGGGAGGGAATGAGATGGGGTTGATTTAGGGAAAGTTTAGCACTGGACACAGTAAATACAAGTAAAGCCCAGCTTGGACTGTACTTTTGCTTGAGAAATTTCATGGAATAACCTGATCTGGGACCCACAAAGATCATCAGTCCTGGCCCTGCACAGACATCCCAGTTTCAACAATGGAAGTCTGAGAAAGGTCAAAAGCATAACCAAAACATGGAACATCCCAAAAGCTCCTTAAACTGCAGCTCATGTCCTTGCACAGGACAACACCAGCAAACATCAAGTCCTGCATGTTCAGAGGAGGAGAAAAACACAACCCTGTGCTGGCAATAAACCAGGCCCAGGGCCTGGGTGTGTCTCAGAGAGGTTTCTTTGCTCAATGCACAGCACAGGAGATGTTCACAGTTGAACATTTCACAGAATCCTGGAATGGTTTGGGTTGGGAAAGACCTTAAATCCCATCCAGTGCCACCCCTGCCATGGGCAGGGACACCTCCCACTGTCCCAGGCTGCTCCCAGCCCCAATGTCCAGCCTGGCCTTGGGCACTGCCAGGGATCCAGGGGCAGCCCCAGCTGCTCTGGGCACCCTGTGCCAGGGCCTGCCCACCCTCCCAGGGAACAATTCCTGCCCAATCTCCCATCCAGCCCTGCCCTCTGGCACTGGGAAGCCATTCCCTGTGTCCTGTCCCTCCATGCCTTGTTCCCAGTCCCTCTGCAGCTCTCCTGGAGCCCCTTTAGGCCCTGCAAGGGGCTCTAAGTTGTCCCCAGAGCCTTTTCTTCTCCAGGTGAACACCCCCAGCTCTCCCAGACTGGCTCCATAACCTGGAAGCCTCAGGAATCCTGACTGCTGGGGTTTATCTGCCTGGATTTAGGGTATAAGGAACTCCCCTGTGAGTCACTGCAGCTCTTTGTGGCTGAAGAAATGAATCACACCCTAGAACTCCTGATTTCTCTTCAGCTCCAAAGTTGCCCAGGCAGGGACACATTGATGGGACAAACATCAAAACACTGCAGCACAAACCCCAAAAAGTGTCTGTTTGCTCCTCTCTCGGGTGGGGTTTTTTTGACTGATTTTAAGTACCTGTCACTTGGTGTGCCCCAATAATCCAACAGCATTTTCTACTTATTTAAACAACTCTAAAAAGCAACAACACCCCCCCAGACACGTTCATATAATGAATATCCACAACTGTAATAACAATAAAAAGGGCAATCATACCACTCAAGTTTCGACTGTTAATTCTAAAATTTAGAGGTGCAAAAGGTTTTGAGGACACAATTCTCCCACCTGGAAAAAAGGAGAAAAGAAATAAAAAAAAGCACAGTCAGCTCCATTATTTGTTCTAGAAATAACTACTTAATAAATATAACCCAGTACAGAGCCCTAAAGAGCAGCCCTATAAACCTGCCCCTTGTATAGCACTAAAAAAAAGAAATAAATCCCTTAATCCTCATTTTGGTAGCCCCAAGAAAGCCAATCTATGATTCTTGCCAGGTGACACATCAAGGATCACTTTAAAATGAAAGATTTGAAACATTTGGGGGAAAAAAATACATTAATTCTCAGTGGCAATCTAAAGAAATTTCAATTATCTCCTTCCTCCTTGGGATCTTTTTCACACAAGCCCCCAAAGCTGTTTTATTTAGAGGCCACTAATCTGCATTTCATGGGTATTTGGGGTCATTCAGCTCACTCTGAGCACACTCTGGGAAGAGAAATTAGGTTTTGTCATTGTAAAAGGGTTCTTGAACCAGCCCCACCTTCCCACTGCTCTCAAGCCACCATTAAACAAGTTTGGAAAATGAAAAAGTAAACCAGTTAAATTAAACAGCTTAAGTTTGGGAGTTTGATGGTTTGCAGCAGAGCCCAAAAGTCACATTATTTATTTCAGCACAAAGCTGTGCCATGGGAAGCCACAGCTGCTTTGTTCACACCACACATTTTTCTTGTCAGAAATTGTTATTTCTGTCATTTCTGCCACAATCAAGTGAAATTGTTATCCCAGTGGTTAAGAGCAAAGAAAAGACACCCAGGGCAATGGAAAGGCCGTGGTGGGGTTAGTGGGTGTCCCAGTGTGCAGTGAGGCTTCCCAAGGAGCACCCAGTGACAGTGTCCCTGTTTGCATGGAATTGTGGAACCATTAAGGTTGGAAAAGACCTTCAAGATCTTTAAGTCCAGCACCACCACTATGGTAACCACTAAACCCTGTCCCCAAGTGCCACATCCCCAGGTTTTTGAGCACTTGCAGGGATGGAGACTCCAGCATTTCAATACTCAGGGGTTAACACCCAGCACTGAATGGGACAACTCTGAACAGGAGAACCCAGGAAGTGAGTTCTGTATGGAATTACAGCCTGGCCTTCCAAAGCTGTGCCTCTGCAGCCAAGAATCATGGAATGGGCTGGGCTGGAAGGACCCTGAAGCTCATCCCTGCCATGGGCAGGGACACCTGCCAGTATCCGAAGGTGCTCCAAGCCCATCCAGCCTAGCCTTGGACTCTGCCAGGGAAGCAGGAAGTTTGGCCTTGGCTGTTGAGTGTTTTGTGGGCTCCCAAAAGAGGGACGGATGGCCCAGCAGCTCCCCCCACCCCACCCCTGCTCCAGAGCTGTCCCAGCAGAAGGGATGCTCCAAGGAGCCAGGCAGGTCTGGGCAGCCATGAAGGTGGGAAGTGGAAATCCCAACTGTGGTGCAGACACTTGGCCCCAAGGCACAGAACAAACCTCCCAGCCCAGCTCTGCCAGCTGGAACTGAGCCCCCCTCCCAGCCCAGCTCCCACAGGAATCAGGAAACCAAGGGAAAAACATTTCCAGCCAGATTTACCTTCCTTCATGTTCGCAAAGCGCTCCTTCAGCTGGTGATCCACCTCAGGCCCGAAGGCAAAGTTATTCACAAAAATAACACTGCAAAACAATGACCCAGTTAAAGATTGGGGAGCCAGGAACACCCCACAGGGACCCCCCAGCCACGTCACAGCCACTTGGAGCCTTCCCAGCCACTCCAGCCATGGACAAACCTGCTGGTCCCCAACTCTACAGCTCCTGCCACCCAACACATGGAGAGCAACACTCAGCACAACAAACATTATCCTGTTCCTTCTTGGTGGGGGACTTAAAAGATTACAGCAAAATATCAAAATATATTTCAGAACCCCACAATGGGGTTTGGGTTGGAAGGGACCTTAAAGCCCACCCAGCCCCACTCCTGCCATGGGCAGGGACACCTCCCACTGTCCCAGGCTGCTCCAAGCCCCAATGTCCAGCCTGGCCTTGGGCACTGCCAGGGATCCAGGGGCAGCCCCAGCTGCTCTGGGCACCCTGTTTCTCTTCCAGCTCTAAATTCCCTGTAATGCCAGAAGACAGTAACATCTCAGCACATTTTCCCTGTCCTAAACCCAGCACTTCAGCCCTACCCACAAAAAGGGGAATTGTATCTTTCTTTCTGGGTTAGGAAATTCAATCGAGGGAGGGGGTTGCTCCTGGGGAAAAAAAAAAAATCATATGGAAACAAAGAAATCTGCACAGAGGTAGAATCAGAGGTAGAATCCCATAAATGATAAAAGGGTTTGGGAAAGAACCAGAACATTGAAAAAGAATTTAATCACAGATTTAAAAAGAAACACCCCTTTAGTTTTAAGGTCTCATCAGCCTGGTCTCATTGTCCCTGGTGCCCATTTACTACCAGGCTGCAACAAGAGTCCTCAACAGCTCTTGGAAGTGGTTGAGCTCCCTGCTGAATGAACTTGTCAGGGGAGGTTTGGGATGGATCTCAGGGAAAGGTTCTTCCCCCCGAGGCTGCTGGGCACTGCCCAGGCTCCCCAGGGAATGGGCCCGGCCCCGAGGCTGCCAGAGCTGCAGGAGCGTTTGGACAGCGCTCTCAGGGATGCCCAGGCTGGGGTTGTTGGGGTGTCTGGGCAGGGCCAGGGGCTGCACTGATCATCCCTGAGGGTCCCTTCCAGCTCAGGATATTCCAGGATTCTGTGAGGTGTAAAAGCCATCCTGGCCTATTGTTCCCACATGAAGAACAGATTTCTTTGCTGGAAAACTCCCTTCCCAGTGCCTCCACACATGAAACGTGTTCAACAAGGACATGGAGTTTAAGAGCAGAAGCCAAAGCTATTAAAAACCATGAACGAAAAAAAAATGTTTATACACCAAGAGAAAAAAAAAGTTTATCTTGCTACGCCTTGCTCTTGGAAATTCGGGAAACCCTGCCTGGCAAGTAAAGCTAGCAGGGGTTTCTTCCTCTTCCTTCCCATGTGCCAATTAAAAAAAGGGCCTTGCAAAAGAGCCAAACATATTAATGGAACTAGAAAACATCCAGGAGATCCAGGAGAGGAAGGGGAAAAGCCAGAGCGTGCAGATGTGTGTTTTTATAGTGTTCACTCTGGCACAGAATTCTGTGTGCACATGCAGGGCACAGGAACCCCGAATCCCCCCCTTGGGCTCAGCCCTCGTTCCAGGAGGTTTTGCCAAGCCACAGGCACAGGGATCCCCTGGAATACACCGGGAACTATGTCCTGGTGCCAGCCTCATCCCTGGCAGTGCCCAAGGCCAGGCTGGACATTGGGGCTTGGAGCAACCCTGGAGCAAAAGTGGGAGGTGTCCCTGCCCATGGCAGGGGTGGCACTGGATGAGATTTAAGGTCCCTTCCAACCCAAACCATTCCAGAATTCCCTGATCCTGCACCAGAGCGAGGTGGAGCAGCACTGAGACACACAATGCGTGCCATGCCACACAAACCAAACATCTCCCAGCACTTCTGGGTGCAGTCAGAGCTCCTTAAGCCAAAAATTCCTCTAAAATTTAAATTAATTCCGAGGAAAGTTGCCCGGGCAGCGGAGGAGTGTGCACTTGGAATAACAAGCAACAAAGCCAAACCCGAGTGCGCTGCAAGGCTGGGACAAGTCTGCCCACAAATTAAAAGGCACCTCCAGAATAAAGTGAGGGACAGAATCCTGCAGGAGTCACCAGCCTGGCAGACGCCTCCTCCAGGCTCTCAAAACCAGAGCTTTGGGAGCAATCCAGAAATTGCCACAACTCTGAAGGCTTTCAGAGCCCTCTTTGACAACTGCCTTCCATTCCCCCACATAACAGGGTGGCCCAGAAGGTCATATAAAAATAAAGAGGGTTTTTTCTACCCATAAGGCTGAAAGAATGTAAAGCTTTAAAAATACAGACAATTTTTATTGCTTTTAACAAACTTACTCTCCTTCTGCTCCCTCAGAAAGGAGCCTAACCCTCTGTGCAGTTCCTCACATAAATAAATCTTCAAGACAATTAGTTTAAATGAACTTCCAATTTAAGTTGAAACAAACTCACTTGGGTCTCTTCCTTTTTATTAAGAGGGAAAGTGAGCCTGTGTGCCCCAACAGCCAAGATATGGAGAGTTTTGCCAGAATCCCTGACATGAACTATAGGGATATGCAAAACAAATGGGAGGTTTGTGCTCCTCTTATAACCAGAATTTATCTTGGATACACCCTTGTATGGAATATCATGGGACATGCACTCAAAGCCATTCTTCTAGTCAGAAGACAGGATCTAAAGAGGCCAGTGTAAGAGTTGGCAGATAGACTTGGGGTATTTGCTATGGAAATTCTATATAAAAAGCTGGCCAGCCTCCCAATTTCCATTATACAAACTCCCAAATATCCAGCTCAGAAAGCAGCATTCAATTGCTGTACTGTACCTTGTGTTTGCAATCCTCTCCCTCCATTCTTCTGAGAGGAAGTCACCTCTTTCCAGCTTAAAACAAGACAAAGAACACAGAAACACACAGGAGTTAACAGGGTTCCCTCCTGCTCCCTTCAGAGAGGGACAAACAGGCTGGACCAGCTCCCTGACCCCACAGCAACCAGGGACAAACGAAGCCTTTTGGAAACCCAGAGGTGGAGCAGGGAGAGCTGACCCTGCTCATTCGTCAGATCCCAGAGGTTTCTCCCTCCCTGCTCCCACCCTCGGCCGCTCTCCTGCCTGGGAAGAACAGGGAAGGGTCTCTGGTTGCTCCATGGAGAAGCCAGAAGTGCTGGCATTCATCCCAAAGCTGATCAGCAGATGCCTCCTGAAGCCCCCCAAGGCTGGTGATCTCCCCTCAGGAGAGAGGGCTGAGCATGGATTGGGAAAAGCTCCTGCTGGGAGCCCTGGCTCCCAATCCAGGCTCTTGCTGCACTGCACAAACAAGCATCTGATTTTTGTGGTGCTAAATATAAACCTTGAGCACTTCTAACACTTTCAAGTTGGAAATGAAGTAACAGAAAGGTCTTATTTGAAAATAAATACAGTTCTGACTTCAGTGGCTTGAGGAGCACCTTTCCAATGACACCACATCAAGTGCCAGGTGAACACAGAGCTCTTGCACAGAGGAATGTTTTCTCAGTCGTGTTTTGAAACGAGAGAAGTCCACAGGCCACACTCTTCTGCTGTGCCACAAGTCAGGCAGCAGGAAGGTTGGGGGAGGAAGATAAGAGGAGGAGAGAAAAAATAAGGTGCAACTCTATAATTAATGCTGATGACACCCTTTGAAGATGATGGTTTGTGCCAGAACCTCGGGAACATCAAAGCAACGGCAGCGACTGCTCAGGATCCTTTGTCTGCACTGGTTTCTCTGTATGGGAAGGAGTGAGGATTTCACGTGGCAGCACTAATTCTCATTGAGTGACAACTCCAGAGTGCCAGCACTGCAGTGCAGGCACTGGAACAACTTCCATACCTCAGGGCTGGCTCAGCCTGGGAACAGCCAAAGGGAGCTCCAGGGCCTGGTGTGGCTCAGGGACACTGAGGGGGTGACAAACCTGCCTGAGCCACGGGGAAGGACAAAGCCACAGGTGCCAACAGGAATGGGGCTGCTTCCAGGAGGAAAGGAAGGGGAAAACCACCAAAAATGTCCTGCTGCTACACCAGAGAGCTGAGCAAAGGGGACATTCAGGGTTCTCGGGCAAGAGATCAAGAACTTGGTCAAGAGCCTTAAGTACTAGAAACTGAACAGAGCAGGTAAGATTAGCTCAAGTTACTGAGAAATACCTGTTCCACCAGCTGGGCTGAAATCAGATTTAAACCAGAATTACTACCTGTGATCTCCCACCTTTGACATCTCTGCTGCAATAAAAACAAAGGATAAGCTGGAAGCTGAACTCAAAGATCCAACCCAAGGACATCTTGCTGGGTACTGCCAGAATCTGAACCAGAGACTCAAGATCAAAAAAGTTCCAAGAAGAGTTTTTCTCATCTCATATATAAGGAAAGATTTTTTTCTGGATGTCTATTTGTGGACACCTCCTCTAGATTGATTTGAAGAGATAATTTTGTCTCAGTCTTATCTATTTTTGTAGTGAACAGCTCCATGGTTGAGTAACCAAGGCGAAGTCCAAGAAAACCACATGACAGGCAACTGTGTTTATTTTATAACAATTTTTGCAAGTCAGCTTCTCTATGGCATCCTCCACACCACCGGCTCCCAACGTCTCCTCAGGGTTTTCATACACTAACAGGGCAAGAAAAACATTGGGAAAACCAGGAAGCACAACCCTAATGCCACAGTCTGCAAGAGAACAAAGAACCAACGCAACATGAAACGATTTTGAAACACTAAACTTCATAGAGAGGTCTTGAAATCCAACCTAAGTGGCTGTTAGGCTTTACTTGGGTTCAGTTTCACTGTGTGTTTGCCCTGTCTGTGTGGTTAGAAGAGCACTTATAACCAAAATCTCCAGGTTTTAACCTGATATCACCCATGGTGGATGAACACTTTGCAAGCCAGAGCCATTTAACAATTCAAATGAACCACAGCCCAGCTTAAACACATCTATTTTTGTGTGGCACTGCTTCCCCAGCTCATGCTTTGCCAAGAGTCAAGGGAAAAACCTCACCAGGAAAAACACTGGAGTACAGAAATAATAAGATGAGCAACTGTGGCTGGGAGAAAATGGGTTGTTTTTTCCCTCTGGAAGAAAGGCAGTGATTCCTGGATGCTCCCCTCTAACAGGGACTGAGCTGCCTGACCCCTGCAACCACTCCTTACCCACTGTGCTGGGGCAGGGATCAATAAATGATGCCCTAAAAGAAGGAAAGGAGCTCCTTACTCATCAACTGACACCGAGAATCCAAAAAAATCCCCCCAAAATCCCACTCGGCTTGGTGGTTTGCAGTAATTTTGAGAGTGAAACAAGAACTGGAAAGGAAAGTCCAGCCGATTGCTCCCTGCCCCAGGGCAGCAGCAGCAGCTGAACCAGCAGAACGTGGTCCATGCTGGACACTCAGGGAGAAGGGGACACATCCACACAGTGACAGCCACAGGGCCACACTCAATCTCTTCCTCCACTGTCCCCTCCCTCATCCTGCTCCTCCTCTCTCTCAGAAACTTAATCTCCTTAGTGAATAATGAATGGAAGGGACCATCTGTAACACAGATATTTTCATCTGATTAGACAATGCAGGAGATGCTTTATCTAACAGGATAATTAGCTCAGCCAAATCGCCTCCAGAGCTGCTGCCTGCACTGCTTCTAAATTTAGAAGCCATACCAGGTTTTTATTCAGGTTTTTCAAACAGACACTGCAGGAATACTCTCAGCAGCATCTGATTCCTGTAACTCTTCCTGCAACTGGATGGAAAGCAGCAGGTCCCAGCCTGGGGGGAGGCAGCCAGAGGTGCACAGAGGCTGTGAGTTCATCATGGAGCAGAGCAGGAAGCTGGGAAGGTCAGGGCCCTGTGCTGAGGAGGAGGGCTGGGTTCTCACCCCAGTGCTGGCCAGGGAGGCTCTCTGGTAACGCTGCACAGAGCCATAAATTCACAGGCAGATGCCTCATTCCAGCCGCCTCCGTGCAAACACTTGGCTCCCGAAAAGCCGGCATTTCTGCCTGGAAAAGTACACAGGGCTATTTTTAGGTCCTTGTTCTTTTCAAAAATAACCGGAGGCACGAATCCAAACCTCCAAAATGTGGCATCATTTCAAAGCCACAGGGGACGTTTGGAGGGCTTTTCAAATACCAAAGCAGCAAAATTCCCGCTGAAATGGGGCAGTCAAAACGATCAGGAACAAACAGCTGGCTCATCCTTCCCTGAGTGCAGCTCCTGGTGGCAAGGAAATTTTGAGGTACAGGTGATGTCAGCCACCATCACAAACCAGGTCCTGGGCACTGGAACTCCCACACAACCCCGTGCTTCTGCTCAGAACAGGAAAAGCAGGCAGACAGGCAGGCCAGACTTAGGGAGAGACCTGCAGGCCACAGAGCCAGGCTTGCACTGATTTATGCCCCAAACTCATCCCCAACCCCCAGGGCTGAACCAGCTCCAGCCACCAGAAGCTCCTGGGGTTTCTTGGGAGCAGAGGTGCCCATCCAGCCCAAATCCCACCTTCAGGAATGCTGACCTGCTTCCTGCTCTTGGTCTGATCATCGTTGCCACCTCCTGCTACCACGAGATTTATGGAGCAGGGCAGGAATTCTGTTATAACAACCCTGAGTAAATAAACACAAAACTAATCCTGGTTCTCAGCAGAGTCCAACATGGGACTACACCAACTCCCAACTGCTCTGAGCTCAGCCAGGGATCCTTCAATTTGTGCTTATTCTGTCTCCAACATTTGGAATTTTGGGACCTCAGGAAGAATTTTGCAGGGACAAAGTTTCCAGAAAGACAAAGATGCCGGGGTTTCCAGTCCACATCTTGCTGCGTGCTCCAGCACACCATGAACAAGCCTGCTTTGTGTTTTCTTCTCTCAGGGAAAGGGAACAACAGGTCACAGGCACTGAGAATTCAACAGAAACCAAAAAACACCAAAAACTTTCTTCAAGGGGAGCCCAGGAAGAGAAGCACTTTATGCTACTGAGCAACCCCAGCCTCCTGGCCCAGATACCTGAGATGGCTCCAATTCAGAGACCACTTGAGGATATTTACAGTCGGAAACCATGAAAACCCATCTGCCTCTTAATTGCCATGCCGGGTTTTAATTTGATGGCTGCACATATGCAGGAATTCCCCAAGAAAGGCTCTCTAATTAGCCAGGTCTAATGACCTTCCAGAACTCTCCTACTTCCTTCAGATGGGTTTACTTGAAAAGAGTGGGGTAATGTTGGAAACTTCTCAGTTGCATGGGAAGAGAAAGGAGAAGATAAAAGGAGTTGGAACAAAGGGAGATGTGTTGGAAGTGGGACATTCTAGTCCAAAAAGCTGAAGCAGATGATGATGATGATGATGAAAAGCTCTAGAGGAGGATCCTTCCCTTGGGATGCAGGAGAGAAGAGCAGCAAAGAATCTGATTTTCCCCTAAATGAGCAGGAACTGCACATTCCCAAGCAGGGCAGAGGGTGTAAATATTCATTTAACAGGATTATGAGACTCAGTGACCAACAACAGCTGGAGATCAGGAGCCTCCCAAGCCAGTGCAGGAGGAACAAATTCCTCCCACTCCTCTCATGCCCCACACGGATCTCCCCCCTCTCCAGCTGCAGGGATGATCCAGCTGTGGCTCTGCAGAGCCTTGGGCATCCAACACCCCCCAGGACACTTTGCCACCTGCAACTGGGGAAGTTTCATGCTCTTTTATCACCAAGTGACTACAGAACAACTGAGGCTGCAATTTTGTGTGGAACCATTGCTCAAGAGGGATTTTTTTTATATAATTGTGGACAAAATAGGGTGGAAATACACCTGAACAATTGGGATTTATTTAAATGCTGTCACTGGGCCTTGCTCTACAGCATTCATGTCCAAGCTCAGAACTTCCAGCAGTAACAAGAACAATCCAGTGGGGAAAGCCAAGAGGTGAATTTGAAGGCTGCAGAACAATTTGGTGAGGCAACAGTGACTGCCCTTCTCTCCAAGGCTTTTCAAACACAAGTTTATTGTTTGGAGAGTTTGGGGGGTGGTCATGGGTTTTTTGTTTGTTTACATTCCTAGCAACTTTTCTTTTAATGGTAATCTGAAAAAATCCTGTTGGGAGGATTTGGGGCAAGCTACAAACATCATGAGCTTCTGAGTCTCTTGGACTGCTGCAAAAGGCAAAAACGACAGAAAATATTTCCCAGAGAGATTGTACCAGGTGGGAAGGCTGGAGATGGTGAAAAGCTACAGAGGTAATAATTTCCCAAGGAAGAAGGAATTGTTGAGATGCACAAACCCAAACAAGCATGGAACACTCTGCTGAAGTCAACTTCTCAGCAGATCACTTTCCATGGAGAACCCAAAATCCATTTGAACTGGAAATGTCTAACTGTCCTGGGATCCTGGCTGTTAAATTAATCTAAAAACCCAGCACGCCCCTGCAGGCCCAGCTCCAGGATTTACTGCTGCCTTATGCACCACAGTTTTCACTTTTACAACAAGACAGAACCACCCTCCACAAAGTTCAGCCAAAGCTGCAGGTGGGATCTGAGATTCTTCCCACTGAACTTCTGCCAAGCTCCCTCCCCTCCTCCAGCACTTGATTCTTCTGAAAACATTGATTTTTCTTATGACTGCCTGTAACACTGGAGTGGAATTCACGAGTTGAGCTCTGCTGATGACAGATTATTTCAATTTGTGCTTATTTTGTCTCCAACATTTGGAATTTTGGGACCTCATGAAGCATTTTGCAGGGACAAAGCTGTTTTCCAGAAACACAAAGATGCCAGGCTTTCCATCCTACGTCTTCCTGTGTCCTCCAGTTGCACTGCGAGCAAGTTTGCCCTGTGTTTAACAGTCACCTATAGCAGGTGCTGCTAAGGAGCTCCTAAAGAAAATAAACTGCCTGGCAAAAGTCTGTTTGATGAATAAAAATCAAATAAAATCTGCCCTGCGTGCCTACAGTAAAAGCCCAAAATCTGTGCTCAAGCATCACTCCAAGGTGACAGGAAACCAACTTTCCTTCAGACAAGAAGTGCTGCAAGTGTTTCACTCTTCCCAAAAAAACCCCCAGATTGCATATTCAGGGAAATTTTACTCTAAACACTGCAGAAAACAGTTATAAAAGCCAAAGAACCTGGCAAAAATAAGTAGCTTTGTTTCAATATAGCACCAGACTCTGTCACTTGGAATGCTCAATATGGAAATGCTGCCTAAGGCAAGCAATATGCTTCCAATATTTTAGTCCAAGTTCCTCTCCTATTCCTTCAATTACCCAGCTCAGAAGCAGAGTATCCTCAGGAACAATTCCCTTCATGTCATGCCAGCTGGGTGACACAATGGAAAAATGCCATATGGCCACTTCAGGAAAAGTAAAGCATTCCCAGTGCTCCCACAGCAGGAAGGAATTAGCAGCCTGATATCAATCCTGCTGCAGACCAGCCCCCAGCAGGCCCAGCATCCCCTGGATGGGAATCCCACTATCCAGAACAGGAATTCCAGGTGGGACCATCACCTTCCCTGCCTGCTTCCCAAAGGGAGAGCTGGAACAGCTTCACTACAAACTGAGAGTGCCAAGGGTCCCAGCAGACAAAAAATTGGGAAATAAAAACTGGGCAGCTCCAACCTGCCATGGATCCTGCACTGCTGGGATGCTGAAGCCACGTGGATCACTCCATCCCAGGAACATGGCAAGGAGGGCTCTGCACAGAAGGGAAGGAACAATTCCCCAACCCTTGCTCACACCTGGATGCAGGACACGTGTCCAGCTGCAACCTCTGAGCAGTGACCCAGCTTCCCTGGGATATTAGGGAATATCCCTGATCCATCCAGCCTCTTCCCTGACCATAGGAAAGTGGCAGAAGCATAAATAGATGTGTTTTCAAAACTCCCAGTGGGTTCCTATTGTACATCCATTTCCTGGCTGGAAAGTGATTAACCAGGGAGCAGATTTTCTTAATGACAATTACTAAGGGAAAGAAAGGGAAAAGGGAAGGAACGACACTGGACAGTGCATGGATTTGCACATGCCTCACACCATCCCTGGAGTGCAAAACATCCTCAAAGATAAAGAAACATCAGGAGGAAGATAAAGAAATCCCAACACAACCCTTGCCACAGGCAGGAAGATCCCCCATGGTGACCCATTTACCCCCCCTGCTCCAGCTCAACCCTCAGAGCATCCAATTCCAAACCTTTCCAAATCAGAACTAACCACCCACCACCCTCCCCTGAGAGCCATCCAGCTGTTAACTGTTCCTGGAGCATCCTGCTCCAATCTCCATCTATCCAGAACCTCCACCCCTGCCACCCCATCCCCTCCAGAACCACTCCCAGGTGGCCACACCTTCCCCTGCCTGCAGAACCAAAGCTTCAGCTTTTATTTCCAGCAGGAGAGGTCAGAACCCCAAGCAGGAGCTGCCACACCTGGCAAAAATCCCAATCCATGGCGAGAGGGAGGGACAAAGGAAAAGGGGATTTAACACAAACAGAAGACTCATGGCAGCCCCAGTCAGAACAACACTTTAGAAGAATAAATCTTCCAGGAGCTTCTGGAAAGACCTGGAAGTGCTCCCAATAACACCATGCCCCATGTCAGGCAGAGAGAGGGGTCTGGGAGGATATATTGGCAACACCATCCCCAGGAGCAAGATCAGAGCCAGGAATCAGCCGTGGCTCAGCTGCTGGTGGCTGAGGAAGGGCTGGAGGGGACTTCACAAACTCTGCACTGAGTGTGGATCCCGATCTGCAGCTGAGTGTCACTCACTGTGTATTCTGCATGTTTCTTCCCATACCATTTCATCCATTTTCTGAACTCTCTGTCCATCGTCTGCAAGAGGGAGGAAAACCAAAACCAGCTATTAGGACAGCTCATATTTCCAGTTCCATCAAAGCAATGGAGACACGGCTCTGAAGCACTCACTGACCCCCAAGAATCCTGTCTGGTTGGAGGCTTTTTGCCATTAACATTCCAAGGCCAGGCAGACACAGAGCTCCTGCTGTTCAGTTTCCTTAAAAAACCAAACCCCCACTTCCTTAGGGCTGAGGCATCTTCACCCCCCTTTCCATGGAAGTTCCATGTTCTAAGAAAAGCCCTTACACTGCCCAGCACTAAAAATGGCCCAGCCTTAAGTCGTGGTGCATCCTCCCAGAGGGAGGAGGCAGGGGCAGCCCAGCCTAAGCCCAGGGAGCAAAGGGACAACCAGGACAAAGCCAGGTCTGCTGGGGTCACTGAGGAGGCAGAAAGCAGCAAGCAAAGTATCCCAGCAGCAAACAGAGAGAGAATCCTGCTTCCCACAGCAACTGGGAATGCTTCAAACTGCACCCAAATACACCAGGGTGCAGAGGAGGGAGACCTGCTGCTGTTTTCTGTAGTCCAAAGAGGGGAGAAAGGAACAAAATCCAATATCCAGACAGCTCAGTGCCTCCTCACACATCCCCATCACTACATTTCCAGCAGCCTGGTCCCACCTGATCTTTAGGATTTGGCCCAAATTTGGAGGTGAGTCTCCCTCTCTGGGGACATTCCAAACCCACCTGGACACATTCCTGCTCCAGGTGACCCTGCCTTGTACTGGATGATCTCCAGAGGTCCCTTCCAACACCAACTATTCCGTGATTCTGTGAGAGAAGCCCAGCAGCAATTCTGATCCCACTGACAATCCAGAGATGGTAGAAACCTCCATCAGCAGCTCAGCAAAACTGTGTGTGTTGATGGGCATGTTTTAAACCTCTTTATGCTCAAAAGCACTCCAAAGCTGAGCAGGGTAACTCAAAAATCCTCAGCAGTTTCGTGCATTAACTTACATTTCAATTTATTAAGGCAATTTCACTAAAGCAAATCCATAACATTCTTCCTCTTCAGGTGAAGCTTTTCAAAATCTATTATCCATCAATTATCTGGGAACTATTATCATGGTACCCAGGGATGTGGTGCCCCAGCCAATCTTAACTGGAAACTCAATCCAACTTGTTCCACAAATATTTGGAGGAAAACCCTAACACAGGCACGAGGCAGCTGCACACACACTGACACTGCAGCAGCTCCTTGCTTGGTAAATCTGACAGGATTTAACCAGGGACATAATGCAGAATATTTTGTTCACCCAGTAATCTCATGGAAGACTTGTGAAACTGAAGGTAGCCCAGCAGTGACTACTCCTAGTATTCAATTTGTGGGTCATTCTTTTGTTTGCTGTTTTCACTAAAGCCTTGTGTTTGCACAGTGACAGGAAGGGGGAATAATGAAAGTGAGAATGTCACTTTTCCTTATAATGCTGATCTTTAATGATAAACACAGAGGGGATTCCTGGCCTTGTAAAAGCTCCAAAGTGAAACCAGGATGTTCACACAGAGAGACTGCAGAGCCCTCCTGGTAAAAACTTCCACTGAGTCCTGGCAGGGGAAACAAAGTGGATTTTTAGGTCCTTGTCTGATCCTCCTCACCACTGTGTTTATGCATTTTTGCCCACATCACTGAAAAGCAGGATCAAGGACTTTTATTTATTCCCTCCCTCCATGAGGGATAATTTTCCAGCCTGACCAGGCTGAATCAGTGTGTTTTGACAATTCAGAGGGAACAGTTCCTGTTCAGGCAAACTTCTTGTGGTAAGACATAACTGACCTTCCCTGGGTGCTTGTGGCCTCCCAGGTTTGCCTTGAACTCATCATCTCTGTGTGTCCCGTTGGCACAGGATTAGAAGTGTAAAGAAACCTGACTAAAGCAGCCTGACTAAACATTATCACACAATCATGGAATGGTTTGGGTTGGAAGGGACCTTAAATATCATTTAGTTCCACCCTCTGCCATGAGATACCTTCCACTGTCCCAGGCTGCTCCAAGACCTGTCCAACCTGGCCTTGGACACTTCCAGGGATCCAGGGGCAGCCACAGCTGCTCTGGGCACCCTGTGCCACCCTCACAGCCAAGAATTCCTTCCTAATCTCTGATCTAAATCTCCCCTCCTTCAGCTTCAGTCCATTTTATGGTTTTCTTCACTAAGGTGCCTCCTAAGCAGTCACACACCAGACACCCAGCTCAGAGGAGCCTCTGGTGGTTTAATAACTGAAAAAGGGGCATCACCACCACAGGCAGACACATGGCCTTTAAAATATTTAAGAAGTAATGGTTTGGTGAATTTATTCCTGGATTTGCTGCCTGCTGTGGCCTCTGGGAGCTGCATTAGAGCATTGCAGACACAGAATGACTGCAGGTATTTGGATGAAGCTTGTACTGCACTCCCTTTTGAACAGGCCCTGTCATTATTGTTAAAAGGACTTTCAGGGCCTGAAATCATTCTAGGAAGATGCCAGTGCTCCTTCTGAGCACTCCAGACTGGACTCAGCTCTTTCCTCAAGCACATCCTTGCATTGCAGGCTGACATTTCACTGCTCCAGGACTGGCTGATCTGAGAAGCAAAAACCCAGCGGGGCTGAAGTTCTGCTTTTCCTGCACCACTGAGTTACTGCAGCAACACCCAGCACACCCCAGGCTCACCCCAGGCTCACCCCAGGCTCACTCACCTCGGCGTATTTGGCTGGAATATCAGCTTTCTCCACTCCGTAGTGATGTTTGCAGTTTGTGGCTGCAGCCACTTGAAGCACCACCTGCCCCACACCTGCAGGGAACAAAAACCCCAGAGCTGAGAGGGCTTCCAGGGAAACCACTGCAAAGGGAGAGAAGCTCTTAGAGCAAAGTGCACACAAAAAAAGCAGCTGAACTGTGGGACTGGGCTGAGGGCACTTTCAGCTGCCAGGTGTCTGACATTCCCAGCTGGAAAGCACACTGCAGGCACTGGGCATTCCCAAAGCCATTCCCACTTCCCTGGTGCTGCTCAGCCCCAAGATCAGAGCAAGAAACACCTGATTTATTTCTGGGGGTAGCAGGTTCAAGTATCTGCCATGGGCCTGTGACCCAACCAGCAGCACTCCAGGGCCCCAGATAAGATCTTCTTTAACCTTCTTGGACAAACAATTGTGAGAATCTATGGAGATTTTTTTTTCCTCCAGATGGAAAAGAGTTTCTCAGTTCTGATGTCTTTCTAAAGGTCTCGTCTGAATATCAGTCCCTGACAGGAAATTTCAGACAGTCCCACTGAGAGAGGACAAGGAGTAAGAAAATCACTGAAGAGCCTGGCTGGAGATGTTTTAAAGTTTGGGGGGATGGTAATCCTACTGTATTTGAATTTAAAATTTATTCTAAATATATTTTATATGCTATTTTAATATAATAATTACTTAATATTATTCAATGCAATATTTAATTCTCCTACAATCTACTATTTTATTATGCGTAACATCTATAAATATTAAATATTTATTTATAACTGTTTTATATTTAAAATATAGAGTTTTTTAAAATATATGTTTGCCCAGAAGTCCTGTATCACACCAACAACTAAACCCACGCATACTTGTTTGGGTTTAAATGTGCTAAAACATCAGAACACATCAAGCAAGAGGGGAAATTTTTATTACTCCTTTCCTGTTCTGAACCAGATTATACCAAGAAAAAGAACATCTCCTTTACTCAGTATCTCTCTTGCCCATGTGCTTGAGTCATACCTGGTTTCCTCACCAACTAGACACAACTATTTCCTTTTAAAACTTGACTTTGTTGCAGCTGTGGGTTAGATTTTGTGGGGTTTCACAACTGTTCAAGCGAACTATTAAAGCTTTTTTGACACACTGACAAGTCAGAGGCAAAACAACCTTCATTTTCGGATTCCACACCAAGTGTTTCACGTGGGAAGGGTCAAGAACTCCCATGTTCAGATACAAAGGGCATAAAGCAAATCCAGTGAAAACAGATGAATCCTTTGGAATGCAACTTTATGGGTCAAACATCATTTTTAACATTGTTTCCCCTTCACAAATGTATCCAACAATACCAACAGAAACCAAGGGCTTTGTAACAAGGGTTTATTGCACTGCGGGCTGATAATTCACTGCCACCAGAAAAGAGGTCTGGGCTGTTTGTTTGGTCCATTTAATCATGGCATGAAAAGCAGGAGCATCATTGGGGATTATCTAGAAAAGATGCTTATCCGGCAAGACAATCCCTAGTCCTGGTTTGCTTCCCAAATATGGGGATTTTTAAAGTATAAACAGCAAAGAAAAAGAGAAAAAGGAGTTATTTGGTCACTTACCACTGCCCAAGTCAACGAACAAATCATCCTCTGTCATTTTAATCTCATCGATCATTTGGGCCACCAAGTCAAAGGAAGTTTCTCCATAGACCTCAGGGGAGAAGGGCTCGTAGTTGTTGAGTTTCTCAGGGTCTGTGACCGAGTGGTTGTAGACCTGCTGCAGGATGTGCCTCAGGAGCCCATTGGAGGGACGTGTGTTCAGCTTCATGGGCTGCGTCGTCCCCTTCCACTGCAGGGGGACAGCGGGGACAGGAGTGAACCCACCATGGAGACGAGGAAACAGCACCAAACCCAGCTGAGAAACGAGGGACACTCCCCTCCCAGCCCCTCTCCCCCAGCTTGGGCTGCAGGTGCTCCTTAAAGATAAAAACAGTGACCGGAACTGGAGCCAGGCTGGGAGAGCTGGGGGTGTTCACCTGGAGAGGAGAAGGCTCCAGGGAGAGCTCCGAGCCCCTTGCAGGGCCTAAAGGGGCTCCAGGAGAGCTGCAGAGGGACTGGGGACAAGGCCTGGAGGGCCAGGAGCCAGGGAATGGCTTCCCAGTGCCAGAGGGCAGGGCTGGATGGGATCTTGGGCAGGAATTGTTCCCTGGCAGGGTGGGCAGGCCCTGGCACAGGGTGCCCAGAGCAGCTGGGGCTGCCCCTGGATCCCTGGCAGTGCCCAAGGCCAGGCTGGACATTGGGGCTTGGAGCAGCCTGGGACAGTGGGAGGTGTCCCTGCCATGGCAGGGGTGGAATGGGATGAGCTTTAAGGTCTCTCCCAACCCAAACCCTTCTGTGACACTGCAGAAGCTGCACACCAGCAGCTGCCCTGCACTTTGTCACACCTCAGCCAACAGAGAATTTCACAGGCAATAAAGGGGAATTTAAAGAGATGCAAAAACCAGCAGGCAATGTAAAGCTCAACGCTGAATAGAGTTGGGGTGGGTGTAAAGGTTTGTTCACTCCTTTTTTCTTTACTATCCCCACTGAACTGATGCTGGCTGTCACCACAAGAACAGGTTAATTTTGCTTCAGGAGCTGTCCCATGGGAGGGATCAGATGCACTCAAACAGGGAGTGGCAGGAAAGAGATGGAAATCAAGCTTCCTTTCTTCCTCAGAAAAAAACCCCTATCCTAAGCAGAAAAGTTCTTAAGTTTTAAAAATGTCTCCCTCTCCCTTTGACAAAAACAAACCAAAAACGGGCAATTCCAGGACCCCTCCTAAACAATTCCTGTGAGATTCAGATGGGAAGGAAAAAATTAAACCCATCAGGTTTGTCAGTTCAGACAGCAATGGCAAATGCTGAAGAGCTGCTAATATTTCGCTATTAACCAACATACACATGAAGGTGCCTGAATCTAAAAAAGCACAAGTTTTTAAGGCCCAAAAAATTAAGAAAATCCCAGCAAAAAAGGCTTGTTGCCATAACTGCACACTTCAAATAATTCCATAAGCACAGCAGAGGAAAAAAAATCCACCTATGCTTTGAAATTCAGCAGAATAGTAACATTATTCATTGTTCATGTTCTGCCTCCTCCAGTTCAACCTTTTATGGGGGTAAGAGAACCAAAAAGCTCATTAAATTGGCCTGAAAAGAGATTACATTCTGCTTTAGCCAGTGATCCCACAGGCCAGAGCAGCTGAACTGTGGCAAGGAAATTCCTAAGCCATGGATCACTTCCACAACACACAGGAGAGTTCATATGGATTATTTAAGTACCCATAAGTCACAGATTTCCCTGTGCAAAAGTTAATCTATATGAGAAATTCCTGGGTTAAACGCAGACAAACCTTTCCTTCTCTGCTGTTTCCAAGTGCTAAAATAACAGTGCCAGAAGTGCACAAGGAAGAGCAACAGCTCTGAATTTGAGAACAAAAAGTGGTGTTTGATTTCCTTTCTTTCTGTAAGAATATCCCACCAATACTAACTCCTTGATTGCCCAGGTGTGATCAAGAAAATAAGTTTATTACCAAGCTCAAGCCCCCCAAAACATGGAAGTGCTGGGTATTGATGATGCTACAGGAGCAGGTATAATGCAGCACAGAGTCAGTCACCCCTTTCTGCTGCTCTTCACCACCTGAATTCAAACCTGGCACACAAAAATGATGGCAGGGCCCCAGTTCAATCCTTACCAACTGGTGGATGCTGTCGATGGCTCGGTTGTATTTGTCACACAGTCTCTGCATGCTCTCAAAGCTGGAGGGAGAACACAGGGGCAGCTCAAAACAGGCAGGTTTGAAGGTAAAACCTTGGGATTTTCCATCCTCTTGCCTAGTAGGTATTTAGGGTTTGTTTCTCTCAGGATATGGAATTACACACACAGATTTAAGACTTTGTTTCCTTTAAATAAAATCCCCAGTAGACCAGGAGTACATGACAAGTAATATTAGTTCCTTTATTGTAAATCATACTGATAAAGTTCTGTATTCTCAGAACCTCTTCTCCAAAATTTCAGCTGCACAGAAATTTAAGAGATCTGTACATTTTTCTCCTTTTTGCTGTCATCTCTCCCAATAATCAGCCCTGAGACAAGCAGATGCTTTTCCAGAAACTCACTCTGGGACTGAAAATGCAGCCAGGGCCAGGACACAAGCCCAAACTATCACCCACCAGGAAAGCCTGGGGATTGCTCCAGGGGCTGGCTGGGATTATGGTCAGCCCAGGCAGATACCTTAATGACACAAACTGAGAGGATTAAATCAATTCATCTCAGGCCAGGAAATAAAGGATATTCCTGGGAACATCAATTGTTACGTAATCAGACCCACAAAGCAGCAGCAAAAACAATACAAGGAGTTACAGGACTGACATCATAAACCATGGGCATTCCCAAAGCTGGGATGGGATGGTGGGACCAGGGGACATCAGAAGGGACACTTCAGTCTCTTGTGATCCTCAAGGTCACTACACTGGCCAGGACACCTCTCCCATGAGTTCTGCCCATTCCATTCCAAGCTTCCACCTGCCTGTGCCTGTTTGCACGCTGGGAAAAGCAAGAGGCTGCAGCAGGGTTTGTCTGCATTTCCATAACCTGCTGCTTCTCCTTCACATCCTTGGCTCAACCCATCTGCTGCCAGTGAGTTTTTTGACAATTTTTTTCAAAGGAAGATAAAAGACTGAAAAAAACCCCAAAATTCCAGTTCATTACTTCCTTGAAAAGCTGCAGGAAGGTGGTAGGGAGTGACTTTGGGGAACAGAGGGGTTTCACTTTTATTCAGCATTTCTGCCAACCACACCAATGGTCCCCAGTGAAACAAACCCAGTGAGGGTGCCAGAACCACAAAATTACAGCACTGTGAGTAATCCACAAATCCAAACTAATGGATTTTAATGACAAGGGATGCTTGACCCTGACTGCTCCTTTTGAATTTTCCAGGAGAAAGAGAGGGACTAACAAGTCTTGCAATTAAACAATTGAAAATTGAGAGAAGAGGAAGCAATACCTTAAGCAGATCCTGAAAGAAGTATCCAGTGCTTGGGAGGTTTAGGTTGGATATTGGGAAGAAGTTCCTCCCCCCGAGGCTGCTGGGCACTGCCCAGGCTCCCCAGGGAATGGGCCCGGCCCCGAGGCTGCCAGAGCTGCAGGAGCGTTTGGACAGCGCTCTCAGGGATGCCCAGGCTGGGGTTGTTGGGGTGTCTGTGCAGGGCCAGGGGCTGGATCAATGATCCCTGTGGGATTCAGCTCAGGATGTTCTGTGATTCTACTCAGAGCAATGCAGCTTCATCTGTAAACTTTGTTCTAACAGTTCAATCATTCTGTGGACTTGGATAAATTCAGTATTTCCCATGAAGGCAACTAAGGAGGTTTCTGTAAACTGCAGCTTGAGCATTACCCCTTTTCCCAGTCTCAGTAGAGCCAAGTCCATGCACAGAACCTCAAACCTTCCATAGACACACCACAGGTCAGATCTGCCTCTCCCAGCCCAGAGGGGAATGTCCCATAACAGACATTCATTTAGAACAGCTCGTGGCTATGAATTCCCATGTAACTGAGGCACCTCAGAACCCCTGCAACTGCCCACTACACCCCTGGGAATTTCACCTTTTAATTCAGCCCCCACCCAGCAGGAAGGGGAGGGAGGGGAAGGTGCACCTCCCACTGACAGAGCTCTGTGGTGCCCTGTTGTGAACAGGAGTTCCTGGTTACTACAGGAGCAGAAACCTCTCTGCCATTGAGATTCCCACCCTGGCCGCACTCCAAGGGCGCAGATACCGATCATTGTTTCACAGTGAGTAATTCAACGTACAGCAGAGCTGCACTTGAGCTGTGTGGAGTTTCCAATTATGTCCTTAATCCAACTGCCTTTGCCAATGTTGCTGTTACACATTTCCTACCAAAATAACTCCGGCAGAGCCTGAAGCCAGTTCTGAGAGAAAACTTCGGCTGGTAGTGTCTAAGAATAACCAGTTACACACGAGTTCACTACACCCCGTGCTGGCCTGAACTCCTACTGGGAACAAAAACATTCCTCTCACCTTTTTGTATCATAGTCAATTAAAACATAGTTTTCCATGGCGAGCTTGAGATCTGGGATTTCTTCACAGACCCACCTGGAAGGAGAGAAGAAATAATGATGAGAGGTATTGCCAATTAAGAGTAATAAGGTCATTTGTCTCAATTCTGGGCTGCTTTACATGAAGAGAGGATACTGCAGCAGCCCTGGGAGCTCACAATACTGCCAGGAATAAGGCAGACATCATGGAAAACTGCAACAGTTCACATTTGTACTGAATAAACAGCAAGATGCCTGTAGACACTGGCAGGAGCATAAAGCTTCAAAATGAGGTGATAAATGTATTCCACGTGTCTAAAATACTCAAAGTCATGGCTGATGTTAATCTAACATAAAATGCAGAAGTGCAGCATTTCCAAAGAATTCTGAGGCTGCAGGAAGCTTTGACAAAGCGAAATGTGGAGAAGACATTTCCCACAGCAGCCCAAAAGCCCTGTCACCAACCACTCAGTGCCAGGATATTCTCCTCTGGGGAGTGCCTAAACTGCTCTTAAACCTTACACACCCAACCAAACCCGATTTTTCGAAGTTCTTTTGATAAAAGACCCCTTTGATACTCTGAATGAACACAGCCCTGTACGTTGTGGCCATCAGAAAGGGAAAGCATGTGCCCACTTGCAGTGCATCCAACAATGGCAGCTCACAGGAGAGAGCTTCACTTGTGGAATGGAGGAAGATTGATTCCCTTCAAAGGCAATTTAAAAGCCACAGAAGCTCTGCACACACTTTCCTCCACAAATATCAAACTGGAGAGCACTGTCAGCATCAAAAAACCCCACATCACAGGATGAATTCCAAGAGGAATCGCAGAATTTCTTCCTCATGAACCTTGCTCCATTCTTCACTATTAAAATGGTGGGGAAAAAAATAATAATAATGACTAAAGAGCCAACAGTTCTGTTCCTTCTGGCTGATTCACACATGGTAAATAACAACACAGGCCAGTGAAAACCAGAACTTGGACATGTATGGCTGACTCTCCTCTGGTATCTCTCATCTCCCCTAAAAGCATCAGGGCTCTCCCTTCAAACTTTCTACTCTTAAATCACAGCAACAGGCAGTCAACAGCTGCCTACCAGCAGCTTGATCCCTGTGTCCCTTCCAGCCTGGGATATTCCATGATTCCACTGCCTGATGAGATAAAGGCTTCTTTGCATTCTCTCACCCACCACTTTCACAACATCACTTTGCACAAGGCAAAGGCAGCATGAGAGCTTCTGACACTGAGTTCACTCCAGTCTTGCCTAAAACACAGTTGTGAAACATGATTTGACCCAACTGCTTCCTAAGACAGTTTCCCTTTGCCTCCAGCACAGAAAGCACCAACAGCTCCAGCCACCCCCTCCAGCCCAAGCTCCCTCTGAACCCCTTGGAAAGGGCCTTCTCCAACCCCACTGACAAATGATGCCACAGGATCCCAGGGCACAGGATCTTATCCCCACCAGTCCAGGAAAACTGGCAGCAGTGTTTTGTGGCAGGGTTCTGTAGATAGGAAAGAAACTCCTTTAGGAGAAAGATTTTCAGCTCCAGCCCCATTCCACATCCTCTGCCACCCCTGACCATGGGAAATGTTCTGACTTTGTGCATGTGAGTGATGCTATCAAGCACTTGGCTCTCTCACACTCACACGGGGAGCACACAAGGCTCACTGCTACCTTTTCCTTTGCCATATGTGACCAAATAGTGAGCTCAGGGGGTTCTGCAGGTAAAACACCTCGTACCTCACCTGTATCTGCACCACCCAAGCATTAAAACATGCTGCAGATACAGCCCTGAGCTGAGCCAAGGGCAGCCTGTAAGGATCTAAAACAGTTAACAAGAACAGCTTTGTAATGGGGATAACTCATCCCTCAGGTGTTTGGGGAATTCGTGTAGCATTTATTAAAAGTTGTTCTTTGGCAAGTCCCCCCCTAATCCTGCTGAAATAACAGCAAGTCACGTCCTGACAGCCCGTGTTGGGAAATCCTCTGACTTCCTGCTCCTCACAGTTGTCTTTCACCTTTATCCTCCCATTTTCCCCACGCTGTTCCAACTCCATCAGCAGGATTAAGAGGAATGCTACAGGGAGATCATTGCCAAACAACCCAAATGCTGCAAGATCACAGCAACAGGGGAAACAGAGAGGGTGGGCAGAGGCAAGATCAGGATGTAACACATCAAGCCAAGGATGTTTCCTTAACCTTGTTTGTCCACAGCTCAAATACGAACTGCCACAAGTATTAAAGCTGAACACTAGCACTCATTTTTAACTCTGCTCAAAACAGAATGGAACAGGCAAGATAAAACAAAATCTATTTGGCAGGGAGCTCTGTATTGCAACAAATTCAGCTTAGAAAATAACTCAGAGCTGCTAAATGTTAACTGCTGCCCTCCTGTGTGTCCTGGCTCCAGACACCCCTTCCCAGAGCTGCAGTGGGGCACAGGAAGGGTCCCAGCCAGGCTGCACCAGCACTTACCGAATTGTCTCAATAATTTCATGAGCAGCATCGTGGTGTTTGTCCTGAAATAAAATTTAAAAAAAAGACACATCAGGTGCTGTTTGTCAGGAGTGTACAGGAATCACAGTATTTTTAAGGATACAGGTGCCAAGCATACTGGGAAAGGAGTCTTTGAATTCCACCCATTAAAGCCATCAAAATGAGCCCTCTAAGAAAAAACAAGGCTTAAGGAAATAATTTTTTCAAATGTTTCTGGTTGACATGAAGGAACTGTCGTTCTCCTTATTTCTTTGTCATTCCCTGCAGTCAGGGACTGTGTGGCTGGGGATGATGTGAGCGAAGCCTTTGGGGATTGTTGGGATGCAGCAGGTACTCGACTGCAAGTTCCCAATGAACAGCTGATTCCCTTGGCCCAGCAGCTGGCACAGGCTCCCAGCTCCAGATGGGCAGAGAGATTCTAGCACAGGGAATGGCTTTCTGAAATAAAGCATCCAATAAACAGTGGGAGTGGATGTCAGAGCAGGAAAAACACCCTCAGAGCACACAGAGAAATGCCAGGATATGCAGCCCTGCTCATGAACAGAAACCCAAAACACGCCAAACCTTGAGCATCACACATCCACACCAGGGTGAGACACACAGGTTTGGTGATTCCATTTGGGAATTTAACTCAGGAGCAACAGAAGCACAAGTGGGTTTAGCAAGTTATTACAAATTCATCCTTAAAAAAGCCCTTGGAGCTGCATTTATATGCACCATACTACCAAAAAAATTCTATTTTAGGGAAGCCACAGGAGTTCCTTACACACATGGTTGTATCCAGCTTGTGAAGCCTTAGTTACCAGAGTCCATCTGCACAAAACTGGGGTTATATTTTGACATTTGCTTCTGGAAGTGGCTTTGACCTTTTAATTAGGATTCTCATTTCTAGGGCCTGTCCAGAGTTACAAGTGCAAAGGCTCCCTCAAATCATTTCCCTTGCCTTGTGCTGCAGAAATGTCATTTCTGTAGAGCTATCAGGGGAAATTCTGTAGCAAAGGGCAGGGACAGGTAACAAAGCAGAGCACTGGGGGCAGGGGAAGGAAGCGAAGAAGGAAACCACTGATTGTTGATGACAGAAAGTGGCTGGATTATCTCATTTTCAAGACATGGAAAGACATGATCTGAGTCAAATGGCAGCATTTTCCATCAGTATCTCAGCTTTCCTATTTTCAGAAGGAAACACATTTTCCCCTTGTATAACCAGTTCATGCACTTGGGATCAGCCAGGCCTGCAAACGTTCTCATTCTAAGAAATTTGTACACAGCCCTTTGGATACCTGGTTAAATATCTCAGGACAGACAGACAGGCAAGAATTTCTGAGGTCTGTCATCCTTCCATTGCCTTAAAGGGGCTTATAAACAGGAGGGAGAAGAAATTTTAATAGGTGGAGTCAGTGACAGGACATGGGAGAATGACTTCCCAGTGCCAGAGGGCAGGGCTGAATGGGATATTGGGAAGGAATTGCTCCCTGGGAGGGTGGGCAGGCCCTGGCACAGGGTGCCCAGAGCAGCTGGGGCTGCCCCTGGATCCCTGGCAGTGCCCAAGGCCAGGCTGGACATTGGGGCTTGGAGCAGCCTGGCACAGTGGGAGATGGAACTAAGCAATATTTAAGGTCCTTTCCAACCCAAACCAGTCCAGGATCCTGTACTACAGCTATGAGACACATTATTTTACAATGAAAAAGCTCTTCTTTTCAGATGACAAAAAGTTAACCCCGAATCTAGAAGTCACACGGAAGACTAAGCCAAGAAAACCAAATCATTCCAGTTACAGCATGGAGAAGGAAAACCAGCCAACAACAGTAGCCAGGACACTTGGGATGGAACACACAGAGCCTGGAGCTGAGCATTGCCTTGGCCACATTTTAACAACTCGCTGCTGCCACACGAGCACCCCAAACATCAGAGAACAGATCTGGGGCTGTTTCCTCCAGTCTCCTGGGCTGGGACAGCCCAAACCCTACAGAAAACAGCAGCATCCATAAACAATCTCCCAGGAATGTCAGGTAATTTTTCTGCTAAATCTTGGCCTAGAAACCAGGGAAGCAACCGAACTAAAACCTGCTCCTGCCTCTCAGTGCACAAATAAAAGAGAGTGTGTTCTCTCCTCTTTTCTCTGTGCACTGAAAGGAAGGCACAAGCAGGGAGGAGAACTTCTCTTTCTTCTCATTTCTTATCTGCCAAGTGTAAGAATAACCCCGGACAGCAGCTCATCCATAAACATCCCCCAGAAACGTTCACGTTTCACTCCATGCAGAATTATCCCAGCAGAGCTCCCCTGGGCTGATCCAGCTCTCCCAATAAACTGTGTTCCTGCAGAGTCAGAATTTGCTTTATCAACATAAGCACATTATACTGGAAAACTGAATTCAGGCTTATTCTGCCATAACCATTTCCTGGGAGGAAGTTCCATTCCCCACTGCTGGGGCTGGGCACTGGCACTGTGAGCAGAGCACATGAGAGACCCCTTGTCCTACAGGCCTTTGTGGAAACACCCCCATAAGTGACAAAAATTGCCTAATTAACAGATTCTTTTGTCATGGGTTAAAAAGTAAAAAAGTCAATTTAAAAAATAATAATAATAATAAATCACAATTGACATCTACAACTACAGATCAGCTGATTTAAGTAACTTTGCACAACCTCACGTGGGAACTCCAGGCAGAAGGGGCCTTTGAGCTTAGTTTGTGACGTTAACTAGGAATAATGAAATCCAAACCAGTTCCACATCTACTGCTGCTGAACTTCCCATGCTGAAACACTTCCCAAGCTCACTTTGCTCTCTAACACACTTTGGCTGAGCAGAGAAGCTCCCAAGGTCTCAGTCAAGTCTTGCAAACAAAATCCAGTAAGATCTCATGCATTTCTTTCAAAGCAGAGCTGGCTGTGGAAGATTGAGGGAAGCAGGGAAACAGATCTGAAGGGAATACAGAGCAGCTTCCCTTTTCTTAGAGAAATTTCCGGCCCCATTTCATCATTAGGGTTGTATGATTTAATCAGAAAAGACACTGAGCAGCAGCAGGCATCACATCTGTGTTCAGGTTACAGCCCTGATGGGGAGTCTGAGGCAACCAAAAGGCAAATGGAATAGAAATCCCCCAGATCCTCACCCAGCTCCAGCCTCTGCCATGGACCTTCTAAACCCCCCAAATCCCTGCTCCAGCCTCTGCCATGGGCCTTCTAAACCCCCCAGATTCCTGATCCTGCTCCAGCCAACCTCTGCCATCAGCCTTCCAAACCTCCCAGTTCCCTGGCCCTGCTCCAGCCTCTGCCACCAGCATCCCAAGCAGATGCAGTGGTTCAGGTGAGCCACACAGCAGAGCTCGGAGCAGCAGCTTTAACCCGGATCCCTCACAGCCCAGGGGAGGAACACTGAATCCAGCAGCTCGGGAGGATGGATGGTGATTCCTGATGGCTCTGCTGCAGCACCAGCAGCCTGACCAACCTCACCCTGCTCAGCCAACAGCCAACCCTGCACCCCCAAAAGGTACCCTGAAGCTTCTCCAATTCAACCATGGCTTTGAGTTTGGGTTTTTTGGCTCAGTTCAGGTGTTTTACATTATTTTTCCCAGCTGCAGTGCCCATGACTCAGGTTGCAGGCAGGCTGTGCTTGTGAGTCGTGCTGGACTGTGACACCCACAGGGCTTTGGCAGTGGCACCTCCTGGGGAAGAGCCTCCCACAGACTCCATCAATCCTGGAATCCCACGTGCAGAAGCCTTTTGGCCGAGGCTCAAGCAGCCTCTGTGTTCTGTTCCCAGTCACAAGATGATGGCACCACGGTGCTCTCTGTCACAAAGAGCAGCTCCATTCACCCTCCTCGTGCTCCAGGCTGCTCTCCCTCCCTCCTCCCTGCGCTGGAGGGGATGGAGCACACTACGTGCTGGTCCTGGCCTGGATGTACTTTCCAATGTTCCTGTATTTATGTCATCTGAGAGGCCCTTGGAATCTTCTGAGCCACATAAATGGAAGCTTTTCACAATCACCCTTATCTCTTTAATGTGGAAAGTATTTAAAGTAAAGAGTTACAGTCTGCAGTAATTTTTGAGACTGCCCAAAGCTCTTCTCAACAAGTTTTAAACAAACCCAACCTAAACACACATTGAGTTGTTGCAGCCAACCCTCTCCAGCTGAACTTTCAGAGTTCTGGTCTTCAACCTAAACGCTGAATTTTAAATTGAAACGTGAGTTCCCAGAGAAAGTTCAATCGTTTTTGCCAAGATATTTCATTGGAAAAAGTAACAGAAAGAAAGCAGACACTTTCTCAAAAGTCACTTCAAAGAGAATCCGACATTCTATGGAAAACAGTGGAGCACAGTTCCAGCCAGCAGGACTCAACAGCTCCATAGTTCTGATTCTTACAACAGGTTTCTTCATCCACATGTTCCTACACCTCTGAGCACAGGAGTTTGGAGCCAGCAACACCCCCACTGCTGTAACTCTGAGCACACCAGTGCCCCCAGCACACACAGCTCCTGTCCCACAAACACAGGGCTGCGTCCTCCTACAGACACCAACTCCTGTCACCCTTCAGGCCATGGAGGTAGGACCACAGAGCAAATTTTAAGAGTTCAATCTTTTCCTTCACCTCCTCATAAAAAAGACCTTCTGTATCTTGCAGATACAAGAAGCCCTAATATGTGATTTAAAAGCCAAATAAGACACTGCCCAAAAGCTCCTTCCAAATATCTATGTTGAAGCAATCATTATCCTTTTCTATAATCACACTCTTTTGTTTGTTAACCCAAATTTAAAAATCACAAATATGAGCAGAACTCAGGTGCTGGGCACTGCCCAGGCTCCCCAGGGAATGGGCCCAGCCCCGAGGCTGCCAGAGCTGCAGGAGCGTTTGGACAGCGCTCTCAGGGATGCCCAGGCTGGGGTTGTTGGGGTGTCTGTGCAGGGCCAGGGGCTGCACTGATGATCCTGGTGGTTCCCTTCCACCTGAGGTTATTCCAGGACTCAGCAGCACTCACAGCTCTTACTCTACCACCGGGGTGAGAAAACTAAAGCAGCCCCAATAGTACACATTATAAATACAGAGACCACGGTGTGCATGACAGGATCAGCAGCAGCCACAGCTCAGTTATCTGTGCACAACTTTGTTCTACAAAGCACCAAATTCCTAATAAAAGCAGCTAAATCAGCCATTTCTACAGAACAGTCTACAACAGCAAGGTCAGGTATAAATTAGAGTTTGCAACATTTTTGCCACAAGCTGGCTGTTGGAAAGGTTTGTAACTCCCCCTGAACACAAAGCCCTCCACTCCTCCTCCAGGTGTGGCTGCTTTGGTTACATCAATTTTTCAAGTTAACATCCCTTAACTTACTTAAATGGCAAGATTTTGATTAATTCTGTGTTCCAGTACCATATCCCAGACTCCTGGGTGTGTTTGTACAGGACAGTTATCCCTCAGTGCTACAATCCATAGTCTAAAGTGAATCTATAACCTAAAGGAACAGTTTTAAATATTCTGATTTCCATTCTCAAATGCAAAGAACTTGTTCAGTTAAATTGGGCAGCCAGCACTGCCTGGAGCAAGAAACACCACCCCAGAGCCCTTCCAAATTTGCATCTTTTTTTTATTTGGGTTCTTCTTATGAAACTGTGCTTAGCCTTGAGGTAAGCCTAAGTTGGAGCTTGGGGGTGAACACCGTATTTTTCTAAATTTCATCTCACCACATGTCAAGTTAGGCCTCATCCAGGCTGGACAGGGCTTGGAGCAACCTGGGATAGTGGAAGGTGTCCCTGCCCATGGCAGGGGGTGCAACTGGATGAATTTATGGTCCTTCCAACCCATATCTGGGATTTCATGATCCTATGAAAGTGGGATCTTTGTGAGCTCTGATCGTCTACACAGTAAAAAGGCAGCCCAAAAAGCCTGCAGACCTGAGCAACAAACAAATGGTTTTAAAACCTGGATAAGTTCTTGCAAGAAAAAAAGGAACTACAGCTCAGGCCCCCTCAATCTTTCACTCTCCCAGCACCACACACAAACCTTTACAACCCCTTACCTCCTGTTCATAGGAACATTTCTGGGCATAGCCCAGACTAAACTGTCCCACACCAAAGCAACCCCTGCCCTTTCAGAGACAGTTCTGACACACCAGACCACGCTTCCTCCCCCAAAAACAGGCCAGGTGACCAAAGCAGCTCTTCAGAAGTGTGAAAAGCAGCTGTGGTCACACAGGGGCAGAGCAGGAGGGACAGATCTCCTACAGCTTTCCCCTGCCCAGCAGATGTGTGAAAACCAAAGCTGAAACAAATTGGTTACAAATAAATCAATGGCAACACTTGTATACCTTTTAATGACCCTGTCTAGATACATTTCCAGCTCTCCAATGTAACACCAGCTCCTCCCAAGTCCCGAGCACGGACACCACTCATGGATTAACAGAAGTCATTTGGATTTGCCAAATTCTGATCTCCATACGACCCGTTTAACTCGCAAAACAAAAGAGGTCAGTCCCACCAGCCCCTGGGTTTAAACAACAGCTTGGTTGCCTGCAGTGGCAGCTCTCTCTCCCCAGGCAGCAGTCCATAAATCCAAAGGAGAGGATGTTACAGCTGCAGACAAGATGGTTAGCAGAGATCAAAAAGATGGATTAGGAAAAGCCAATCAATCTTGCAGAAGGCTGGTGGGACAAGTGCCTCTTTCAAGCCCCTCGCTTGCCTCCATCTGGGAAGGATGATAAGGGTTTCTCTGGACACCAGGAAAGGCAACGTGAGCCACTGCAGCTGCAGCTTCCCTGGCAGCCAGGAAAGAACCAGCATTCTGCGTGGCACACAGATGCCCTCACAAACCAGGGACTTTAGCCTCTCAGAAGCTTGTGTTCCTCCTCCCACAGGGTTAATTTCACTTAACCCACCTAGAGAGACCCACCAGCACAGTCCCCCTGTCCAGAGCACATCCACAGCCAACACACCTGAACACAGGAGTCACAGGAGTCAGTGAAAAGCCAAAGCCAAAGCACTTCCAGCTGCTGCAGCAGCCAGGAGCTGCTCAATAAAGGGAGGATCTCGGGCTCCATGTCCTGCCAGCTCTGCCTTCCATCACTTTGCATTTTAAGGAGTTTTCCTTGCGTTCAAATGCCAGTTAAACCTTGAGTAAGGGAAAGGGAAAGCCTGCTCCATGCAGTATTCCATACTGGATAGCAAGACTCAGTTTAATATTACCAGATTTTATCCCAAATCAAGACTGTGCCATTTTAGCTTCCATAGCAACAACCAAAGCACAAGTTTTCTTACCAAGAGAGACAAGGACCAAAAGTCTCCTCTAAACCACCCAATTACTGTCATTCCCTTAATCAAGAAAGCACAAGGACATTCACAAGAATACATTTATGTTAGAATGTATAAAAAGAGATGTCCTGCAGAGAACACCTTGTGTCCATACTTTTCCTCCCAGTTTCAGAGAAGTAAAGACAAGGGAAGGAAGAGCTCCCAAGACTGCATTTGGAAGTCCATCTCCCACACAGCAGGAGGCAGCTTCAGTAGTTTCTAAGTTACTGTCACACAAAACCAAATGGAAACCATGGTGGTCACTATGGCCTTCCTTAACGGCTTCATAAGGACATTTAAACAAAAGAAAAGGTTGGCCCAAGATCCAAAATAAACTAACAAAGGAAATAAGCATTGGAAAAGAAGATCCAAACTGCTCTGGATAATCATTTAGCAACAGGGATTGCACTTCCACTGCCGCTACTTCAGCCACAGTAAGACGGGTTTGCCTTTCCACACAGCAATTCCAACTGTTGCTACGGACACTGCACAGATGCAGGAGGGAATGGTTCCCCTGGTACGTGCAAAGGGGCTGTGTAAATCCATTAACATGCAGTCTGCCTGCAGGAGTGTTACAGGCACACAGGACAGTCACGGCAGGATGAGCTTCCCCAGCTAAGCCAGACAAAAGAAGTAATTCTACTATGCAAAAAAAAGCCAGTTAAAAATAATGTTTATGTTTGAATATATTGGGGAATGCAACTACTTTGGTAAAACAGCAATTCACTGGTGTGTCCTTCTGCCCTCCCAGGCGAGTTTTAGGCAGTGACACACCCTGCCCACACCAGGGAAGTTGGAGGCAGTGGGCAGGTGCTGCGGTGATCCCATGTGCACGTGCACAAGAACCCAGGACTGCTTCTTGTGGGACTGAGGGAACTGCTGGGCTTTCACTCCCTGGAGCAGAGGAAGCCAGCCCTGCCACCATTTCACAGACAGTTTAACCCCATCCAGCCACCTGCCCTGTCACCACTTCCCCAAAAGTCACCTCTTGGTTGCACACAGCAAAGGCAGGGGAGGCCTCAGCTAAAACTAAACCCTTGTAGAGTTTTGGCTCAGTTGCCTTCCAACCAGACCAGTCCACAAACACTGTTCCAAGGGTGAGGGCAGCTCAGGCACAAGCGGGCAGAGATGACAAGAGTCATTTCTACCTGCAGTTGTTCCAGCTGCAAACCTGCACCTCCCCAGGAACCACGGCCTGTGCTAGCAGGGGAACACCCCACCTGTGCAGGTACAGGGGAGCACAAGACACCTCTGATCACCCACACTGCCAGAGACAAACCTTCACATGGAGCCCAAGGGAAGAAATGAACACAGAGTCCCAAAATCCCTGGTGCTGGAAGCAGCCACCGTGTCTTTCTCGAGCCCAGGGTCTTCCCACACCCTCGGTGGGTGCTGGAAGGAAGCTCATGGCACAACCTGAGCCCTGTCTCCTGCAGGGAAAACTGGTGAGACAACAACAGCTTAAAGAACCTCTTTATATTCTGTAAAGACAACTCAGTCTTGGACAGCTCAGAAATTCTGCTCCTATTAAAGACGCATAAATATTCCACATAACAGAAGTCAGCAATGAAACCTTGTACTTGTTCTGAAGCCCACTGGGCTCCTAAAGAAAGGTGCTTTCTTAGGTACAAAAAAACCCCAATAGATACGGGTTTTCCTTCAGAAGCTTCAACTTGTGGAGCAGAGCAGTCGTTCAGTGGAGGTTCTGAACGGCAGACATCAACTTCCAGCCACCAACCATTTCCACGAGCTTTTAAAGACTTTTAAATGACCCTACAATATTACAATGTATTCTTCACAGAACACAGAATTACAAATGACTGTTTGCTGTTGTGAGCAGGGATAGAAGCCAAGGTAAGATCCACAAAGACTCCAAGCCCAGCTCCAGAGGGTCAAGAGGCCACCCTGAGCCAGCACCTGATCTCCCAGGTCTTGTTGCCAACAGATACGGGAACCAGAGGGAACCACCGGCAACCCAGTGGGAATCCAGCTGAGGAATGGAAGAGAAGCCTCAAAAGCTCACAGTTGTTAAAATGTTACAAGTGTCAAAATTAATAATATTGCTGAGCTCCAAGAAGTAAATGACACATTAATGCCAAAACCTCAGGAAACTGCCCTTTACAGTACACAGAAAATAACAAAGAAACAGTATTAAAACCCATCAATTTTTTACTAAGAAACTTATTCAGAACTTTCTGTAATGTTTGGTTTGGCTAAGTTTTCCAATGTTTCATTTATCTTAGATTTTTCATCCAACACTACAAAGTTCTTTCAGCAAATTTTTAGAAAACTCTCATTCACTCATGAAATGAAACAAACCAAAATACTCTGAACAGGAACTTTTTCGTTATTCACAGATCTGCTCTGATCTACGAAACCATCATTTCCTGCTGTAAAATATACTCACCCTCTTCCTATGCTCTAAAAATAGTCCCTACTTTATTTGATAGCTATAGCAGCATGTGGCCAACTTTCCTATTCAGTTTTATTTCTTGTTCCTCTTCAGAGTTAGTTTTGTCTTTAATAATTACCATGAAAGTAAATATGTTCACAATTCCTAACATTAAACTTTCCTCCTTCTGTGGATCCTTCTGTTAGGAAGGAGAAAATAATTAAAGTAAAAATATGTTGAGACACTTTATGATTATCAATCTGTGACAAAAGACACTATAAGGGACAAAAGAAATTCACCCCACCTCTGGTCCTTGTGTTGATCATTATAGTGCAAAACTTTAATCAGACAGTTAAAGGTTAACTCAAAGCAGGAAGAAAAAAAGCAAGTCAATGTGAAAGGGGGAAAAGAAAGAAGGAAGAGTACAAAAGTAGACATATGGATGTCTGGGGAGAAGGGTGATTAAATCCCCCATAAATCTCACATACCAAGAGGTAAGATATTTTGCCTAAATTCCCAGAGGCAACACAATTCAGTCCCGTATCTGAGACTTGAAAGGATAATCATCTCCATATATAATAAGGCTGCCACGAAGGACAAGAGCTGGAGCTGCATGTGGGGGCATGGATTTCCCCTGGCACACTGAAAGCTTTCAGTGCTGTGTCCAACTGGAGCTGATGGGTGAATTTTTAGGTAGATAAATTTGAATTGCCTGAGACGGAACTTTGGCTGGGACAGGAACATTAATCCTCACTCATCTGCTGATGAATGAAAGGGGAAAAACGAGCAATCTTGGACAGCTACTCTGTCTTTCAACAGTTCCCTTTCAGATAAATCAGTTACATTTTAAAAAATAAATACTAGTGGGGCCTTAAGATGCAAGACAAGAGACCAACTTTCACTTTTCTTACAGAAATACTGGGGAAAAAATGTCTGTTAACTGAACTCATGATTTATCTTGTATCCAACGGGTCAGAGCTTGGAACAAAAGGAGTCTGAGAACTGAACAAGCACCGATTGTCACTCAGGGCAAGTTCTACTTCAAAGGGTAAAGCCCAGAAGGAAACTGCTCTTCTGTGCTGCCCACGTGCTGCACAATTAACGCCATAGGGCTCACCTGCCCCCCAAGAGCACATCCCTGAATCCCCCCGGCACTGGGGAAAAGGGCAGAAAAAAATTATGTAACTGTGCCAACTCTGTGATCTGCTGGGCAGTAGAGAAACCCAAGTGCTTTTGAAATGACTGAGTCAGTATTTCCCAGTTTTACGCTGCTCTCTCTCCCCACTCCAGGTGGTTTTACAACCGGGGAGGGCAGGCCGAGAGAGAGGTGCTGAGAAATCGGAACTGTGCTGAGTTTTCAAACCTTTCCCTCACCAGAGAAGCTTCTCTAAGTGATTAGTCATCCTCACAAGCATTTCCCAACAAGCTGCATCAACACCAGCGGGGGGAAAACCCCCCGAACTCAGCCTCGGCTGCCGAATTTCTGGGCGATTACTCAGGGGGTGAGGAGGTTTTTGCCTGGCAAAGGCAGAGCAACAGTTTCCTCCTCTGCCTCCTTTGTAGGGCCGCCTGCCCCGGGCAGGCCCTGACTCACATTTCACAGAGCGGGGCGGGGGGGCCGCCTCTGAAAACACTGCAACATTTTTTTCCAGCCCAGATATTTCCAGCGATCCCGTTCCCAGAGCCGCCCCACACACAGCTCCACAGGCAGCAAGGCTCCCACCCGCAGGGAGGATCAGGGGGGCTTCACCTTCCCCCTCCAGCACGGCCTGATCCTAGGGAAAAGCCGGGAGCACGTGCAAAACGTGTTTTCCATCAGCTCATCCCACAGGAGAGCAGTGGGGTATGGAATAAGGACGGGATGGATCTGTGGCCGAGGGCAGGATGCACAGGACCACCCTCAGCAGCAGGGCAGCTCCAGCCCCAAGGGAACAATTTAGCTCCTATTTAGGTCCTTCTCAAATTCATCTACAGCACCATTCTATGGCACCCAATGCTCCCACACCTGCCTCGCTGCCTGGGAAGTCAAAGCCAGGCATCGCAGAAGCTCTTCCCGGGAAAGCTGAGTGACACGCATAAAAAAAAAAAAAAGAGGATTAAACTCTCTCAGACAGGGTTTGTTATTCATCTCCACCGTTGATCTTTAATTCCAAAGGTGACAATCCCCACGGGGCTGTGATTTTCATTAACACTCCCTGTCCTTGAGGTCTCCCTGCACAGCACATTCCTTTGGTGACAGAATGGTATCAGCTCGATCACGACAGTAGAGAGAGAGAAAAAAAACCAAAACCCACACTCTGCACCCTCCCACCTGAACAAAATCCAGTAGTAAGAAGCTTGTATCCCATTACTCCCAGTAGCAGTCACACACACCTCCAGGTGCAGGGTGATGCTCTGACAACACTCAATTAGAAAATGAGAATTTTCTTGCCATCACAGCTGAGTGGAAAGTCAGCAGCAACGAGGAGGAACACAGACAAATAAATTAATTTTTCAAGCCAGACTTCTCATCACAGGCGCTTATTTGGAGGTTTAAGCTCCAGCAGCTCAGGGCAGAGGCACCTCACCCTGTAAAGATGTGCACAGAGGCACAACCAGGACTGTCCCCTCCTGGGACAGAGTCCAAGTCTGGAAGAAGAGAATAAAATTGGTAGATGACAAAAAATGGTGTTACCATGTGGTAACTAGGGCAGAAGAAAAATTCTTGGCTGTGAAGGTGGGGAGGCCCTGGCACAAGGTGCCCAGAGCAGCTGTGGCTTCCCCATCCCTGGAAGTGTCCAAGGCCAGGTTGGACGGGGCTTGGAGCAGCCTGAGATAGTGGAAGGGGGTGGGACTGGATGGGCTTTAAGGTCCCTTCCAAGCCAAACCATTCCATGATTCCGTGATCCTATACCCGGAGCACAACCCTACTGGGATGCCCAGGGGCTGCAGGGGGAGTTCCCAGGTGCTGTCACAACTCAAGCCCCTGGCCCGTACAAGTCAAAGGGGGAGAGGGGAACACAACCCACAACAACCTGACACACATGGATGCTTGCAGCCACCTTCCATGGGAATGCCACCCAGCAGGGGACAGAGCAACACAGGCAGATGTCGAATTCTGAAAGTGGAAAGGACTGGCACCCTACTGAACAGTGACAGGCAGCAAGTCCTCACAGGCAGTGGGGTGAAGGACACGGGGCCACAACAGCCCTGCACAAGCAGGCCCTCCCTCAGCACCTGGCTGTGCCTCCTGTCCCCGCTCAGCCCTGACACCGTGATCACTCTGCCAACCCCAGCAGTGCAAGCCTTGAGGAGAGGAGATGAAAGAAGCAGTGTCCTGTCTTTGACAGACTGCAAACAGGCTTTTCCACATTCAACAACTCTTACACTGCAATAGGGTGCAGTCCAGCAAACATCGATTTGGGGGACAGTTATTGGCCTCAGCAGCTCTGAACTTCCTGTTGCTTCAGTTCACTGTGCAAGCAATCCCTCTCTGGTGCCACAGATACATCAGCAGAACCCTGCCAGACCAGACTGTAGGGCTGATCCACCCCACAACACTCCCACCCCTTTCTCCCTCCTGCACACACAACAGCCTGCGACTCTTAAGCAGGAATTTGTCAGGAGTTCAAAGTACAACCTGAGACACCTCACAGATCAGGCAGAGCTTATTGTGGTAAAATGAAAAACCTCCGCATTTAAACCTAATCCATATTCAAATTTAACTATAGTAAAAGAGACAAGACACTGAACCATTTTAAGAAAAATTCTAGGGGAAAAAAACCTAAGTATCTGCAAGTCTTAAAACTACACAAGGGGACTTCAACCCTTGTACCCTTCAGATCTAAGTAATGAGTACCAAGTTATGCTCAGCAATACTTGAAGTATGACTGAAAATGCCATCCTCCACCAGCAGTAGCCTGTTTAAGACCAGTTAGATCCATTAACTCCAGTCTCTCACCCAAATACTTCCTTTATCCAGGCCTGTATCTTTCCTAGTATCAAAATTAAAATTTTAACACCGTATCCCTAGTCTCTTGACTACCTGGCACGGGCAAAAAGTGGGGCAGGTACGTGGGAGCCGAGGAGTTAACCAGCACACAAAAGAGCACACTCACTTCAGCTCTGATTAAGCGGGGCAGTCACAAAAACAGAGGTCAACATCAGAAAATATTTTGTGAGTCATGAGGAGAGATTACTCACCATGCACTATTCAACTTACTCATCACAGTGTGGCACGGCCAGCACGGCTCACCACGGCTTCATTAGGGCACCGTGGCCTTTCCTTTGAGGCGGCGGAAGGCGGGGGAAGGAGCCGCACTTTCAGTTTTGTGTGGAAGCCAGTGGGAGGCTGGAGCTGCACCACCGCCGCCGCTCTCTCTCCTCCCACGGCCCTAATTAGACTCGGAGGGAAATACATGTTTCACATCAGCCTCCCCGGCTCTTTTAGCATCCCAACAAGCATCGGGTTGTCAGCCGGGCTATTATCCGGACTCAGCAGTCTGGAGAGACCCCACTTTTCCTATTATACACGAAATAAGCAGCAGCGCAGCAATAAAGAGCCACGGTATTAATTCAGGCGTCCATTAATAGGAGAGACCAGCCTTCTACGCAGCAACACCGACGCCGCTAATTTAAGATGTAGTAAGAGCATAAAAATAGCCAGGTTACTCAAGGCAGGGTTACATCACACCACGGAGCCCGGGCACGCAGCAGGTTCACACTACAGAGCCTCGGATGTTGGGAAAGATGACTCCATGCCACTGCTGCTGCTCTCACCAAAAATAACCAGCCAGGACCGTGAGCTTCCCTTCCCCTTTCCCTCCAGCTCTCCTCGGAAAACACATCTCACAGCGTACAACAGGAAGCAACCAGAACGCCGCTAAATAAAACTCCTTGAAGCGTGGTGTGCTTCTTTTTCCCCCTGCCCTCAGCTATCCCACCTTGCTTCCTCGGAACCACGAGCGGTGAAACTAAGAAATGTTCTGCTTACGTCAAGGCGAGCCGAGCTCTCCCGGCAGCTCGGGGCCGCGCCAGCGCGGGGAAAGCGCGGCTGCAGTTCAGCAGAGCACGATGTCAGCAGGCCAAGCGCTGCCACGGACACAGGGATTTGTTTGCAGAGCCCCAGGGTTCAGCCGGAGCCGCGGCCAGCGCCGGGGCGTGCGTGTGTGCGGGCACGCCGTGGCCGCTGCCGCGCTCCGCTGCCCGGAGCTGCGGGGCGCGATGCTGCTCGGCCCCAGGTGAAACGTCCACTCGGGAATGACTGTGGAGAAGCTGGCAATGCCAAGCGGACCGTTTAATGGCAGGATGTTTGGGGTTTGTGGTATTTCTCAGCACAGGGGGATCACACCCCCACCACTCCCACCCTCATCCGCAGCATTTCTGATTAACTGAGAAATTCTATTTATTCTGCCATTTTCAAAAACAGCTGCTCAAGTTTTCCCAAAGCAACTAAATCCTTACTTCCCATGCTGCAAAACACACGTTTCACCCCTAAAATAAAGGGCGGGGGGGGGTCGGTTTTTCGGTTTTTAAGCCTGTAGGAATCTTTGTGAACAGACGTAAAACCATCCCTCCCTCCCAGATTAATCCCTATCCCGCGTAATCTTTAACCTCCGCTTCACACAACCCGCTCGGGGAGCGGGGTGGAGGCGGGGGGGGACACGAGTTAATATTTGGCGAGGAAAACCGAACCCGGTCATCGCTTGTACTTTCAGTTTCTGACAATTTGAGCAGAGCGCGCGCCCGCCAACACTGACAGAGCTGCCCAAACAGGAAAGGCTGCGTTTAACCAGTGTGTGCTGGGAGACACGCTGGGAACCGCACGCCAGCCTGCATGGAGGATGTTTTGGAAAGGCACGGCTAGAGCAGCAGCCCCGAAAGGCAGGCGGCAGATAGGAGCAGGCAGCAGTCTCCCCCTGCCACGAGCGATATATTCCTAATCGCTCACACACAAGCGATTGCCAAAGCGAGCAACAACATCAGCAGTATCAGCTGCCCCAGCCTGTTCGTCCCAGCGTGTTCTCGCCGGGAAGCGGCTCACGTACAACAGCACAGCCTGGAACGCAGGAATAATCAACAGTGCCTGCGCCAAGTAAACATATAGAGAGAGGTTTTGCCTTTGCAAATTGTGCTCCGAGGGGCTACGCGCAGTTAGGGAGAGAAATTGTTCAAGGGTTGATAGGAAGCCTACACACATCCAAAAATACCCTTCCCGGAGCCTTTCGCCTCTCGTGGGATTGTCACTAATTTGAACATGGACATTGTTATCAAGGTCACACATCGCTCGCCCGGGCTCGGGAGAAAGTCAGGCAAGTTAAGGAAAAACGCCGCTCGGTAGCTAAGCAAGGACAAGTGACATTTTATTTGGAAGCACGAGGATTGCGGCTGGCTTGAATTCTGCTCGGGATAAATAAAAGGGGAGCTCCAAGGGCACGGCTGGAGGGGAACTGGCAGCAGCCCCACGACACCAGCGCTGCCTCCAGACCCACAACTGCCGCTGGCCACCGTTTATTCCCACTCGGCGGCTGGTCCTGGGGGTCCCCACGACCACCCGAGGCCATCCATAATTTAAGAGCTATTCCCCCATCCAGAATCCCTGGATTCCACCCCGCTCGCAGCAGCAGCACCGGTTATTAACCGGTTACACGAGCCCAGCGCGAGGAAAACACGAAAACTTTTCATTAACCAGTCCTCCTCCTCCCCGCCCTTCGGTTTAGTCAACCAATTATAAAATGAAATAGGGGATTTGACTTCCAAGCGAGCAGCAGCGGCACCCGGGGCCGGGGCTCTGGGGGGGTTCCCGCACGGGGGGCGATCATCCCGATGGATCCCGGGAAGGGCCGGCGCTGGGGGATCGCCCGGCGGGTGCCAGGGCCAGGGCAGGGCCGGGGGCGCTGACAGGGCGCGGGGCAGGTGCGGGGCCGGGCCATACTCACGTAGACGGGCAGCGGCCAGGGGTACACGGCGGGCTCGGCTCCCACGGGCGACTTCAGCCGCAGCTCCAGCCTCTCGCCCATGTCGGCAGCTGGAGGACGAGGCGGCGGCGGCCCCGCACCATGCTAGAGGGGCCGGCCGGGGCGGGGTGCGGCGGCCGGGCCGGGCCGGGGGCGTGGGCGCGGTGCGGCGGGCGGGGGGCGGCGGGAGCGGCGGGGAGGGGCGGCCGGTGCCGGGGGGGCGGCGGGTCCCGTCCCTCCCTCTATTGTCGTTGGCGGCTCGCGGGGCTCTCGGGCGCCGCCGCCATCTTGGGCCGGCGTGAGGCGAAGCACAATGAGGCGCCGGGGCCGGGCCGAGCCGGGCCCGAGCGACGCGACAGACGCGGGGAGGGGGCGGGCGGGGAGAGGGGCGGGCGCGGCCCCGCGGTCCCTCCCCCCTTCCCTTCCCTCCCCTCCCTCCCCCCTGTCCTCAGCTGCCCCCGCGCCGCGCGCGCGCTCCCGCGGCCCCCTCGCGCGCGCGCGCCCGCAACCCCCTTCCCCCGGCGGCGCGCGCGGGATGCGGGCGGGGGTCGCGCGCGGAGGGGGGGGGCGGGTGGGGGAGCGAGCGGCGCGCGCGGGACGGGGGCGCGCGGGGACGGGGACCCCGGGACACGGGGCGGTGTGACACGGGGGTGACACGGCGGTGACACACGGCACAGGACATGGCACAGGATGGGCTGCGGTGTCACAGGCTGTGACAGGGATGAGGGTGGCACATGGGAGAAGGACAGGCTGCGGTGTGACACTTGTGTGACAAGGGCGAGGGTGGCACATGGGCACAAGAGCAGGACAGGCTGTGGTGTGACACATGCGTGTGACAGGGCCAGGGTGGCACATGGCACATGGGAGCAGTGTCACATGCATTTGATGGGGCGAAGGTGGCACATGGACACAGGAAGGGACCGGCCACATTGTCACACAGGCGTGACAAGGCAAGGGTGACACATGGTGCATGGGAGCAGGAAGGGCTGTGGTGTGACATGTGTGACAGGGCAAGGGTGGCACATGGGAGCAGAGCAGGTTGTGGCATGATGTGTGACAAGGCTGAAGTTGGTACATGGGCACAGGAGCGGGATGGGCCACGTTGTCACATGTGTGATGGGGAGGGTGGCACATGGGAGCAGGATGGGTTGCAATGTGACACATGACAAGGCCAAGGGTGGCACATGGCACACGAGAGTGGGATGGGCCACATTGTCACACGTGTGACAGGTCAAGGGTGGGACCCTCTATGTGACAGCACCAGGCTGACATGGGACATTCATGCGGCCTTTCAGGACTGGGACACTCGCATGATGGTGCAAGGCTGGCACACACGTGTGGCGGCATGGGGCTGTCACACTCGCGATGGCACAGAGCTGGCACACCCCTGTGATGTCACAGGGCTATCACACACGTGATGGTGCAGGGCTGGCACATCCGTGTGGTGGCACAGGGCTGGCACACTCGCGATGGCGCAGGGCTGGCACACCCCTGTGATGTCACAGGGCTGGCACACTCGTGTGAGGCCAGGGTGTGCTCACGGGTCACTGGCCCAAGCCCCCAAGCTCACGTGGCTCGTGGTGCAAAGTCTGCACAGAAGTGACGTGTGAGCTTTGCCCGGCGCCACGCGGTGACAGTCACGGTCCCTGCGGTGTGTGGCACGTGGGGGACACAGACGGGGCACCCCCTTGTACATGGCTGAGTGTGCCAGGCTGTGCAAGGGGCTCCACACAGCTCCAAGGAGGAGCTTCACTGGCATGGGGGAGCAGAGCTGAGCCCCGTGTGCAGCAGTGTCCAGGGGGACACGGGGACGGGGGGACACGGGGACACGGGGACGGGATCCCTCAGCCACCGACACCAAGCTCTGGGTGCCAAGAGCAGCACCGGGAGCTGCCGTGCTGGCAGCTACAGCCTTACAACACGCTGTAACCTGGGAGTAGGACTGAGTGCAGCCCAGCCGGGCGGGGACAGGACCGGGGAGTGTCCTGGGTGGGGGCTGGGAGCGGTGACACAGTCCTGCATCTCTATAGTGTCCCGTGATGGCTCAGTGACAGCATTTTGCATGTCTATAGGTGCCCGCAGGGCAGACCGACACCGTTTGCATGTCTATAGGTGCCCAGCTGGGCGATAAAATCAGACCGGAGCTTCTTCCTTCACAGCCTTTTGGGTGATAATTTCCCTCTTCTGGGGACATGCGCATGCCCTGGGGTGCAGGGACATCTGGGGGCCCTACGTGCTCTGTGATCCTGCCCTGCAACCCTGCCCTGGCTTACACAGACATTTTGGGGGCCCTGCCACCCTGTCCTGGGTCATGGGGGTATCAGTGTGCCCTGCCCTGGGTTTTGGGGATATCTGGGGGCCCTGCCACCTAGCCCTGCACTCCGAGGGAAGAGCACCCAGCACCACAACAGCATCCACACCGTCCCCGTCACATCCACTCACACCCTACTGCCGGATGAGGCCAGGGGACAGTCACACTGTGCCGGGTGCCAGGTTCCATTTGAGGCAGGAAGAGCAGCTGGGAGCCGGTGTCTGCTGGGGACGAGCATCCCAAGGAGGTGTCCATAGCCCAGCTGGGCATGGGTGAGCCCAGGCTCTGACCTGCAGCCAGGTCCAGCAGAGCCAGATGGCACCTGGAAGGAAATCCCATCCTTCCCCATCAAACTGGGGGTGGAAGTTGTGCTGGGAGCTGCTGCCCTGTGATGCCAGTGTGGGGCTGGGAACTTTTCCCCCTGTGGTTCCTCACTTTCTCAGCCAAAGACAAGTAAACATGGCTTGGGGCAGGATGTGTTTGCCATCTGGCTCTCCTGGCTGTTGTCCCCAGTTTATTAATCCCATCATTCTTTTATTCTGCTGGAGAGGATGTGGGTCATCTGTGCTGGGGAGGTTGGGGGTCATGGAGCTGAGCTTTGGTGCCCCTGTGTTGGTTCCAGTGTATCCGCTCTGCTCCTGCACTGGGATGTGGCTCCAGGGCCAGGCAAAGCCTCCTGCATTCAGTGAACCTCTGCAAATCCTTTGGGATGGAGACGTGGCATGGAGACATCCAGTGTTTGGGCTGGAAACTGGCATCGTGGTTGGGGTCACTGCCTGTGGCTCTGTGCTCTGTGGAAAGGCAGGGAATGCACCGTGCCTGAAATGCATTCAGAACCAGCCAGTGCCAGAGCGGGATATTCCCTGCAGAGGGATTTTGTACATTATTTAACACCTGTATTTCCTGACAGGTCTGCCTTCAGCAGAGACAGGAGCTGTTTATTGGGGGCAGCTGCACAGCTCTGTGATGGGGGCTGGGATGTGCCCTGCTCCTGTCCCCATGGCTGCTCCCTTACCCAGAAACCACTCCAAGGCCAGCTCCAAACTCATCCACTCTCCTCTTTGTATCCTTTTTCTCCCCCTTAAACATCCGTACGTGCAGAAAGCTCCATAGCTAGGAACACTTTTCTAAGGAAAACACTAAAATCATCAAGTCAGCAGTGCTTAAACTGCTCTGACTGCCTCTTAAATAATCAATTCATTTTTAATTAGCTTACCACAAAAATTCCATTAAATTTAAATAAATAGACATGGCAGGAGTTCTCCAAGGCACAGCAGGCTCCATTTAAAGAATTCTCTTTGAGTTCGTTAGGTTGGTCTTTAATCAGTTTGTCGTCCAAGTCCTTGTGTGGCCCAAGCAGGCTCCTGGGCTGCTAATAAAGAGTGATGGGAGCTTCCCGGACTTCCCAGATGAATCCCAACCATCTGGACACCATGCAGGGGTTCAGTGCTGGAGTCGATGTCTCCTGGCATGTAGTGGGGAGTGGGTCATTTTTGAAGCACCTGCCTGAATCAGGACATTTTTTCACTGATTTGTCTGAGTTTTCCATCTGGAAGAAAAGAGGGAAGCAAGGAAGGACAATGCCCTGTTTTATGCTGGTTCAGTGAGCTGAACTGGTCCCTGAGAGATGTGAAAACCTCCAAGAGCTGGGAGCTACTCTGTCCCTTTGGACTGCTCTGGAATTTTGCTTTTTTGGGTGTCTTGGGGGCTTATCAGAAGTCTGGGGAGGGACTTCTGACCAGACCATGTAGTGACAGGACACAGGGAATGGCTTCCCAGTGCCAGAGGGCAGGGCTGGATGGGATCTTGGGCAGGAATTGTTCCCTGGCAGGGTGGGCAGGCCCTGGCACAGGGTGCCCAGAGCAGCTGGGGCTGCCCCTGGATCCCTGGCAGTGTCCAAGGCCAGGCTGGACATTGGGGCTTGGAGCAGCCTGGGACAGTGGGAGGTGTCCCTGCCCATGGCAGGGGATGGCACTGGATGGGCTTTAAGGTTCCTCCCAACCCAAACCATTCCCTGATTCTCTGCCCACTCACCCTGTGCTCTCCTGCAGCTCCTCTCTGTGCTGCACCAGGACATGCCAGGTGCTGTCAGGGTTCCAGAGGCCGATGATTTTCCAGGGACACCAGGCCTGCAGTGACCTGCAGCATTGGCCCTTTCAGAGCACCAAGAATCCACTTCCAAATCGGCAGCAGTTGGATTTTGCTGGTGTGGAGGTTTGCGGGGGGAGAGGCTCCCATCTCCTCCCAGGTGTGCTGGTCCTGCTCCATTCCCCCAGCTGCAGCTCCTGGCTCCAGCCTGGCACAATTCAGAGCTGAATTTTTTGCCACCACCAGAAGAACCAGTTTGGATAGGGAGGAATGGGGAAGCTCTGCACATCTCCGTGCACACAACTCCACTGCTGTAGCACTGGAAAAGAGATTTTTCCCTGGCAGGAGTGTACAGTGTGCAGCTGGTGCCCACAGGCAGCTGGCACAGCCCCTCCCGCCCTTCTGCTCCCACATCCCACCTCTGCTCCCACACAGCCCCGGTCAGGGATCCCCCAGAATGGGGGTCCCGACGGCTGCATGCGTGGGGGTCACAGGGAGGGCGCTAATGCACCAAGGGCAGTTTGCACACTCTGTGCACAAGCCACATGCAAAGGCACCTCTGGAGCCCATCTCACACTGGTGCTACTCCCCTCAGGCTGTGGGGTCGGCTTCTACCATGTTCATGGGTCCATTGACCCTCAGGCAGGGCTACGGCTTGGCACAGGGGCTTGAGGGGCACATCAGCTCCTCTGATGTACAACCTGCCTTCCAGCAACAGCTCATCTTCAGTATTGACCCAGTTTAGCTGACAAGAACAAGCTGGATCACGAGGCAGGTTAATGCAGGCAAGTTTGTTCCCATCAGATTAAATATCCCAACCAGAGCCTCCATAATGGCAGGGCTGGGTGCTGGTGGTCCACAGCCCCAGGGATGGAGTCAGTTCCCTGCTCCAACACCGTGCTCTGATGGCTGTGCACAACTTCCCTTTTCCTCATGCAAAACACCCCACGTGCAATTTTCAAAGCCCCACTTCAATTTCTTCGGGCCAGTCCTGCATGGCACCAGGGAGATCCTTTCCACATGATGGAGCAACATCTGTCCTTTCCATCTGTCCTGCCAACTCCCCGGGCCAAACCTCTCCAGGGATGCTCCGGCTGCAGTTGCCACAACAACAAAGTGATGCAACAGTTTCCTCTTCTTTGCAGGAGCTGTGTTGATGTCGAGGACCTGGGGTGAGGCATCAAAGGCTCAGTGCTGATGCCGGTGGAGGTCCAGGCAGGATAAAGCCACTCGTGGTTGTCAGTGTCCCCCTTTTGGTCCTGGAACTGGTCTGTTTGAGCCCAATTTGGGGGGTTTTCTCCCTAGGGAGATGTGGCTGCTGCTGCTGGAGCTGCCCTCACCCAGTGATGGGAGCCCTGTACATAAGGAGCCAGAGCCCCAAATTCAGCAAGGAACAAGATGGGCAAATCCAGGGACACCTCCTATACCAGGCACATCCGATGGCAGGCGATTCACCAGCTCAGCCCCCAGGGCAGCCCCAAAACCGAGGGAAGTTACCGGGAATGTTTTCACTGGAACACAGTGGCTCCCTCCCACCCAGCCCTTGGAGGTTGCATCAGCTCTGCTTTGCCAGGGGAAAACAACCCCAATTTGGTCCTTTTAGGCTCTGCCGGAGCTTGAATCGCCCGATGCTGCAGCCCTGGCTGTGTCTGTAACCCCACACTGCCGGAGAGCTTCTGGAGAGCCCCTGGTGCTGCCCAGGGACCCTCTGCCCCGTCCCAATCCCTGGCAGAGGGGAAAGAGAGGCCGAACCACGTCCCATGGGTGGGCTGGGGTGTCTCCGCTGCTGCCTCCCACCTCTCTCGCCCTTTTTTCCCCGGGTGTTTGGGGGCAGCCGGGGCTGGGGTCATCCTGGCTCCATTTCACAGGCAGAGGGAGCGCAGTGCGCAGCTGTCCGCAGGCTTCGGGCTCTGCCCAGCCTCTGCAGGGTTCTTCCCAGCCTCCACCATGCCGGGCCGGCCCGCTCCAATGTGGCATCGTTTGGGACCAATTCCGAGCATTTTATTAGATGTGGAATTTGTGAGCACGAGGAGGGTGTTTAATCCTCAGGCTCCATCCCCGCCGCGTCCAACCCTGCGCCCCTATTTCAGCTGGGAATGTGGGGGGACAAAGGCTCTCGGTGGGTGGGTGGGGGCGCGGGGACCGTGCCAGCTGCACGAGCAGCGGTGCCAGACCCGAGTCACCCGCCCGGGACCCGCAGCGCCCCAAGGCAGCCGCGGCACACGGAGCCTCCTGAATGGGTCCCTTGTCCCCGCAGCGCCGGCTGGCTACGTGTCCCGCCCCGTGCCTGGCCCGCGGGGACACCGGCTGCCCCCGCGCCCCACCCCACAGCTCACCCGTCACCCACGCCCTAATGCGGGGGTGGGACCATATTTGAGTCACCCATTGTCCAAATGTGAGCACCCATCACCTCCACCCAAATGTGGGGGCACCCATCACTCCCAACCAGACACCACTGACACATCGCCCAAAGCCAGGGTGTTGGAAAACATACCAGTTTAAAAAAATTTTATATATGACTTTAGCCAGGTTTGTTCATCTTTGCCCCAAGGGAAGGGAACTGAAGCTTCTTTCCAGGGCATTGTTTCTCTAGGTGAGGCCTGAGATGGGCTTAGCATTTGAACAGACTGGGAGTAGCCCCAAAGAGATGCAGGCCATCGACGGAACATCAACAGAACATCAGCGGCCATCTATGAACATCTACCCCAGACTCTGCCTCTGGCAGAGTTGGAGACATCTCCTCCGGAAAAGACTGATAAGAAAATCAAGGAATGAAGATCTAATTAACATCAGAAGTGAAGAAATCCGGATCCAATCGGAGACCAAATACTAAGGACTACAAAACTTGAGACCAATGAACACTGACCCAATTCGTTTCTATGAGTTTTGACTGTATAAAATATCTGAAAAATCTAGTAAAGGTCACGTGTCATGGAAAGATTCTCTCTGCACTCCCGGGCTATGTATGGATGAGATGATTTCTGTGGTACATTCTGGCCAGAACAACATCCTGGCCAGAGAATAAAGCAATGCCTTGACTCTAACATTTAAAATGTTGTTGGAGGGTTTTTTGTCTTTCCCGCAGTTTCGGTGACAAAGGCACCCATCACCCCCATCCAGCCGCAGCTCACCCATCACCCAAACCCAGAGCACCCATCACCCAAACACGGGGTACCCATTGTCCCAACATTACCCATTACCCTCACCCAAATGTGGGGCACTCCTCACCCCCAACCAGGCGCCACTGACGCATCCACCCGTCACCCAAACCGGGTGCCCAATCGGGAGCCCACCCCCCCCATCCAGCCACAGTTCACCCCTCACCCACACACGGGGCATCCCTCGCCCCCCACCCAAATGCGGGGCGCTCCCTGTCCCCGACACGGGTCCCCACGCGTGTCCCCGCCCCGGCAGGTCCCGCCGTGTCCCCCCGGTTCTCCCGGGCCGCAGGCGCCACCTCGCGGGGACCTCGCGGGGACGAGCAGGGACAGGCGGACCGGGGGCTGTGCCGGGGCAGCGCGGACACCCCGGCACCGGCACCGCAGGACAGGGCACCCGGACATAGGGGACCCTAATAGGGGCATCCCAAAACGGGCACCCCGGCATGGGGCACGTGGATATGGACACCCCGATAGGGGCACCCCACCACGGGCATCCCGGTAAAGACATTGTAACACAGGCACCCCAGTATGAGCATCCCAATATGGATACTGGGGCATGGGACACGCCAGCATGATGCACCCCAAAATGGGCATCCTGTCACGGACACCTCGGCATGGGGACTGCAATATGGGGCACCCCAATATGGGCACTCCACTATTGTCACCAGGGGGCAGGGCACCCTGGCACAGTCACCCCATCCTGAGCATCGAGGACAACCCAACATGGGACACCCCAAAAAAGGCATTGTGACACGGGCATCCCAGCAAAGACACTCCAACACAGGTACCCCGATATGGGCAGCCGGGCATGCGGAACCCCATTGTAAGCTCCCCAAAATGGGCACCCAAAAATGGGCATCCTGTCACAGACACCGCAGCATGGGGACTGCAACATGGGGCACCCCAATATGGGCACCCCAAAACGGGTACCCCAGCATTGTCACCTGGGGACAGGGCACCCTGGCATAGTCACCCCATCCTGAGTGTCCCATAAAGGACACCCCAACATGGGACACCCCAAAAAGGGCATCTTGGCACGGGATTCCTGGCAAGGACACTCCAACACAGGCACCCCAATGTGGGTACCCAGGCATGGGGCACCCCAGCATGGGCACCCCAAAACGAGCATTCCAAAATGGACATCCTGTCATGGGAACCTTGGCTGGACCCTTGGAGGCTGAACAGCCCCAATTTCACGTTTCTTTCCTTCACATCCATTTACACAAAAATCACAATTAACTTAACCAAGTGCAACCTCGTTGTTGGGATGTGAAACCCATGGAGTGCTCCGAGTGCCAGGAATGGGGAGAAAGCTCTTGGAAGCACTGCCATGGGGGAAAACCAAAAAACAGCTCAGACCCAGCTCCACCAGGGATGTGATCACCGGGATTGTGTTCTCCCACTGACACCGGGGCTCAGCAGCTCGTCACAGAGCTCTCCCAAGGCACAGCATTCCTTAGGGATGCTCGCTGGAGTGGGAAAATTCCTTCCCTGGGAATGCTGCCTGTGTAAGTGCAACAGGGAAAACAGGAGGTGGCGTAATTTATTTTAAAAACCCCAATAAAATCTGAGCTGCAAAAGCCAGAGAAGATAAAAGCTGGGAATTTTAAGCTTTAGGTATCACCAATGGTAGCAATCAGATTTAGAGCAATGCTCTTAATTAAAGGTGATCACAAGGGAATTCCAAACCTTTCAGCATTTGCAGGAAGTAGAGTGAAAAAGTCAATCCTGTCCTAAATTCAATTTTTAAGGCTGAACCAAGTCAGGCTGCCCCAGGAGGAGAAATCCTTGGAAACTCGGTCGGGAGGGATCAAGTCTTGGGTCCAAATCCATCTGTAGGAGATGTTCCCCACACCTCAGGGTGCTGCATCTCCCAGCTTGGGCTTCCCTGCCCGGCCCTGTCCTGGGGGTGTGAGGGTGTGACAGTGTGACAGTGGGTGGGCCTGGGCTCCACTGCAAAGGTCTGGGTTAAAACAAGGGACTTTCACAAGGTTTTTGGGGATCCCCTCAGAGGCAGAGGCAGGTGGACAGTGACAGCACAGGTGGGCACAGCCCGCCCTTCCCAACCCATGGCCTCATCCTGGTACCTGGATGTTCTCCATGCCATGAGGACTCCAGCAAACATAACTCTTCCCTTTGACTTTTTCCCTTAAAAAGGGAAACCTCCTGCATAGGGGCTGATGCGTGCAGCTATTTCTGTGCAGTAAAACCAGCACAACCCCCCGGGCTCCTCTCTCTGCCCGAGGCCAACACAAACAGGCTGCAAAGCCCAGGCTGAAGGCAGAGAACAAAGGGAAAAACACTGGAAGCAACAGAAATCCTTTTCCTTCCCCTGTCGTGCAGTGGCTCAGAATCCCAGGCGGATCTTGCCAAGGTCATGTCTCCTTTTTGTTTGCAAGCTCCTTTCTCTTTATTTCCCTCCTTTCCCAGATGCTGGAATCCTGCTCTGGGTGCAAAGGTGGGGTGCGAAAGCAGCTCCCGTACCTTTTGTTTTCCCTCTCCTGTTCCCTGTCACCACCCACCCACACTGGGAACGTGTCACCCACAGGTAGGGGCTTGTCCAGCAAGTGGGTAGAGGACAAGCTGTGGTCACAGGGAAGCTGAACCACTGCCCTCTCTGTGCCCACACGTGTGGGGACACCCACAAGGCTCCATGTCTGCCTGGCCATGATCACCCATCACGTCACCTGTCACAGCTCTCCCACACTGACACTGGTCACCTGGGGCAGTGGGTGACAGTGTTTAATGGGTGCCCAGGTGTGGCAGCCTGTGGAGTTGCACCCCCAATAAAGACATGGCCCAAAATTTGGCTTTATCAGCTGTGCAGCCATTGCTGACACCCATGGGCAGAGGGGACAGGTGGAGCTCTGCCAGCCCCACCCTGTGGGACCCCCAGCCCCATGGAGGGACCTGCAGCCCTATGGAGGGATCCACAGCCCCATGGGGGGGATCCACATCCCTATGGAAGGACCCCCAGCCCCACAGAAGACCTATATCCCCATGGAGGGATCCCCATCCCTATGGAGGGACCCCCGACCCCACAGGGGGACTCTCAGCCCCAGAATGGACCCGCAGACCCATGGAGGGGGCTCCATCCCTATGGAGGGTTCCCCGCCTCATGGAGGGACCCCTGGTCCCATGGACGAACTCTCAGCCTCAGAAAGGACCAGCAGCCCCACAGAGGGACACCCATCCCCAAGGACGGCCCCCCATCCCCACGGAGGGATCCCGTCCCCACGGAAGGACCCCCATTCCCACGGAAGAACCCCCATTCCCACGGGAGGACCGCTGTTCCCACGCGCGTCCCCGCTGCGCGCGCCCGCTCTGCCACGTGGGACCCGCGGGAGCGCCAGGGTGGGCGTGGCCAGGATGGGGGCGTGGCCCGGGGCACGGCCGAGGTTGGGGGCGTGGCTCCGAGCGGGGGCGTGGTTGGGGGCGTGGTTTGGGTTATGGGCGTGGCTCCGGGGGTGTGGCTCGGGTGGTGGGCGTGGCTCGGGTGGTGGGCGTGGCTCGGAGGGCGTGGCCGCTGCTGGGACAGTGACAACGGGGGCAGCGGTGACGCGGCTGTCGCGGGACGGGGGGGCTGAATTCCAGAATGCCTGAATAGTTCAGGTTTCAGGGACCACACTGGGTCATCAGCTCCTACCTTTCCGCTCCGGCAGGGCCATCCCAGAGCACAGGGCACAGGATTGTGTGCAGATGGTTCTGGAATATCCCCAGTGAGGGAGACCCCACACCTCTAGAGTGCTTGGTCACCTGCACAGCAAAGACTGCCTCATGTCCAGGTGGAAGTTTCTGGGCATCAGTTCCTGCCCGTTCCTCTGGTGCCATTGCTGGGCCCCACGGAATAGAGCCCGGGCCCTGCTCGGAGCTCTCCCTGCAGCCAGGGACACCCAGGGCTGAGGGCCCCTCTCAGCTGGGGCTCCTCTCGAGGCTGAGCAGCCCCGGCTCCCTCAGCCTGTCCTGGGCAGAGAGATGCTCCAGGCCCTTCCTCAGCTCCGCAGCCCTCACTGGCCCCGCTCCAGGAGCTCCATGTCTCGCTGATCCCGAGGAGCCCAGAGCTGGACACAGCACCCCAGCTGAGCCTCACCAGGGCTGAGGAAGGGGCAGGATCAGCTCCCATGTCCTACCACCGATGCTCCTCCTAACACAGCCCAGGATCCCACCGGCCTCTTCACCCCCAGTTCAGATCCACCGGCTCATTAAATACTCAGCGTTTGCTCCAAGCGCTTCCAGGATTGGGGTGTTCTTTCATGCGTTTGCAGGTCGGTGTTCGTTGCTGTTTCCATCCCATGGGAGGAGAGGGGCAGGATCCCCTCCCGGGCCTGCACCCTCCTGAGGGGCCGAGGGGGCGGGGCTTTGATGAGTGAGTGGGCGTGGCCTTATCGAGGGGGTGGGGCGGGGTGGGCTCGGGGCGTGACCAGACTACACGGGGCGTGGGCGGGGCGGGGTGGGCGGAGCTGAGGGAGGCGATAATGAGGGGGCGGGTCAGAGGCGCGGCCAGAGGGGGAGGTGGCGTGCCTGGAGCGCAGTGAGGCGGACAGACGGGGCGGGATCAGGAGGCGTGTCCACACCGTTCGGGGCCGTGTCCAGGGTGACAGGGGCGTGGCTGGAGAGCTGCGAGGCGGGCGGGAACGCCGGGGACCGTTCCGGGGGCGTGGCCAGACGGAGGCGCGGTCTGGGCGGAGTGGGCGGGGCTGGAGAGCGGCACCGCGGACGGTGTCGGTCCGGGGGCGTGGCCGGTCGGTGGGGGCGTGGTCATGGTGGGGGCGTGGCCGAGCCCTCAGCTGACCGGCCGCCATTTTGTCGGTGCCGGATCCTCAGCGCCGCCCGGAGCTGTGCCTGCGGCCGGGGTCGCCCGTGCCTGCCCGCCCGTCCGCCAGGGCAGCTCTGCCCGTGCTCTCCCGCTCCCCTCGGCATGTGAGCGCCCCGGCACCGCTGCTCTCACCCGGCTCGAGCGGCAGCAGCACCGCGGCGGCCCCCCAGGCCGGGCCCAGCCCCTCAGCCCGGCGCAGGCCCCGCTGCCGCCGCCGCCATGGCGCTGAAGATGGTGAAGGGCAGCATCGACCGCATGTTTGACAAGAACCTGCAGGACCTGGTGCGCGGCATCCGTAACCACAAGGAGGATGAGGTGAGGCGACCCGACCCCGCGCTCCGGCCCGGGGATGTCACTGCTGTCCGCTGGGACCGTGTCTGGGAAGGGGGTGTTGGTTTGGGAAGAGGGAAGCGGGAGTCAGAACGAGGAAGGTGACGCTGGGGTGTGGGGCCGGAGGGACAGGCTGGAGTAGAGCACGAGAGTTAATAAGGGAGGGTCGTGCTTGGTACTCACCTTCCCACTCTGTGTGTTGTTGTGGTGTTGAGATCCCTGATATAGGTACAGATATATATATATATGTATGTACACGTACATGTATACATGGGTATTATAGAGGAATAATACAGAGGAATTCCTTCCTCTCGAGCCCTACAGTCACGTGCTGTAGTTAACTATGTATTCTTCACCCTAAAGCTGTTATACTAAGCTCCTAATTCAACTTTCAGATTATTTATGCTGTGCATTTCCTGACTAAAATGGCTTTCTCTCAGAGCTTTTCTAGGCAGCAATCAGTTCTCTGTGTTGGCCTGTTATCCACTTTTGTGTGAGAAGCACGTGATCAGGAAATTAGTATAGGTGAAATAATTAGTCATCAAGAACGTGTTATGTGAGACTCCACAGTGAAGCGTCACATGGTAATTGAGAAGTAACGGGCACCAAGGATGTCATTTATGTTCATCTTCAAGTAACTCATGAAGCCTGAGAAGCTTTCTTATGTATGGCCTAGCAGCTGGGCTTTGCTGGTGTGTTGAGGAGTTGCTGTGGAATCAGTATCAGCTATCAAAAACATCTGGAAAAGCTGTAAACATGTAACTAAGTGAAGAACTTTACTAGGAAAGCTGGTCTTCATTGCTGGTGTTATGGGACTGAAACGCAAAATACAACTTCCAAAATCTCTTTGTCCTGTGCATAGGACAAGGGGTTGTTTGGTAGTGAGGATACCTGGGAGACTTCTGTTTATCACAGAATGACGAATATGCTGAGTTCCAGGGATCCATCAGGTCATCGAATACAATTTATTTCAGCATATGTTAAATTTATGGGATTGGTTTGGTGGCAGAGGAAGGCAGGGCTGCTGTGCGGTGCCTTGCAAAATGTGGGAAACACCATGAATTTGCAACAGCAGATTCGTATGGAATTTATGGGTCTAATGTTTTGTGCCAGAGCTGGACCTGGTGAGCAATATTCTTGTGGAGCACTCCCCCCCAGTGTGTAGTGCTGCTTTTACTACATCTGTTTTATTCCTTTGTGCATAGGACAGAAAGTGTTTCATCACCTGTCAAACCCCTGAGGATCCTCCTGGTGAAGGTCCAGGCCTTTGTGGCACCAGTTCTTTGAGAAGATTTGGATGTGCTTTCTAAAATAATTTTGTCACAAACAGCTTCATAAAGAGAATTGTGAGCCACACCAACCAAGCTTGTTCTCGGTCTGTGACAAGAAATGATTAAAATGTACTGGCTTTGGTGCTCTTTGAGTTAGGAAAAAACACTCATTGGACAATTTTTTAGGGCTCTGTGTATTTGTAGGAAGCTGTTACTCGAGTATGTGCACACTCCGGGATTCAGTGAGGTCAAAGCAATATGTTGTCTCTTACAACAGTGGGGCTGCAGCATGATGGGATTTTAAACTCTTTAGTTTGGAGTACAAATGGTGAGATTTTAAAATAGAGAACTATAGAGATAATGCCTTTTTATATCCTCACGAGCACAGCAAAAATTAAAACCCAAACCAGGATGTGTTCAGCTGATTAAGACATTGCACTGATAAAATGTGTGTGTTTGGGAATCCTTCAAACATTCCAGAGAGTGGCTGCAAACAACTCAGGACTGGTCCTTTTCCTGGCTCAGCTGGAGAGAGCTGTAAACCTGCTGTTGAGCTTTTGGATGTGGATTCAGTGCTTCCTAGGCAGTGGCCAGGGACACTGGCTAATTTTCAGGTGATGTTACAAAATCAGAATGCTATTTTAGAGGAAGTAGCTGCAAAAATTCTTGCTCTTTCCTCTACAGTGCTTCCATTGTTCATTGTACTGTTAAATGTTGCTCCAGTACTGTAGTTCAACCAACATTTTTGTGTCTCAAGATAAGTGTCTAAGCTTAAGAGAGACACTCTGTCCTATTCAGAAAAGCAACTTTGCTTTAGTGGGGAGGATATTGGCTGTTGGTCTTGGCTCAACAGGAGTTGCTCCAGGAAGAGTTGTCTCTGGAAAGGAGCTACTGTGATTGTTAAATAGCAATGATATGAAAAGAAAAGCAAGATTGTTGCTTTGACTTCTGATTTACTTGTGCTTTTTGTAGAAGGTTAGTTTATTTATATGTCTTGGGTTTTGTTTTTTGGAATTTAATCACATGGAAAAATCTGCCATCACTTATTCCCTCATATTTCTGGGCAGTCTCTTCTGGTAGATCTGAGATGGAAAGGTTTATTCCTTTCCGCTTCTTATGCAGGTACCACATGACCATATCTGGTATTTTACAGCCCGTTGAGGTCGAGGCTGTGTTTGCAGTCCAGGATGTACCAAGTGCTTGACACCCCAGTTCTCAGTGCAGCTCTTTGACAGCCCCACTGTGATCTTGCTTGATGGGTTTGTATTCTTCCTGCGTTGCTGCGACCCTAAATCTCACACCCCAAGGTGTGTTTTGAAGTCAGAGGAGGCCCACGTCTCTTTATTGATAAGTTTTGTGTGCTCCTCAGCTCGTATGAGGAGCTGAGAGTGCTGGAGGCTGCTTGGCCCTCGAGCTTACAGCCTCTCTGCAGCGTGTTAATTCCCTGTCAGAGGCATTTCTGTTGTTCTTCCTGCTCTGTATCCAAAGCTGACCCATTTATTTTGAGTTTAAAACACTGAAATTGAAGAGGTGGACTTCCCTAAGGATGTGGGGTAAGAGACAGGAGGTGGTTAACACAGTTACTGCTCTGTGCAGACTTACTCTGTCCATTTCCCAGTGTTCTGGGGAACACTGGAGCTGCATCGTCCTTCTGCAGAGTACGCGCTGTGTGCAAGGAATGAGGTGGCAGAACAGCATTAGCTCCTTCCCGGGTTTGACACGTTGCGTTTATTTTCCAACAGATGCTTTAGTCCCTGTGGTGTTTCCCAGTGCCAGTTCAAAGCTCAAACCTGCAAGAACGACTTGATCCTACTGCTTTTTCCTGACTTTTTACTTCCAATACCTCATTCTCTCCCTTTCATTTGGAAAAGGAATGCTTTTGCTACGGAAAGTGATGTTTTTCAGCAGTTGTTAGGTGGTTTTGTATGCCATGGAGTAACTTCTCCCACTTTGTGCCTACTGCTTCTGTATCTGCTCCACAGCATGCTCAGGAGAGGAATGGCTTGTACCATAGGCTGTTAAAAGTATACTGGATTTTTGCCAAGATAGTCCAAACTGATAAATAATACCCATTCTCCTGAATGTGTAATAAGGGACAGGATAATTCTTTGATGCTGTTTGCTCCTTGCACGGGGTTTTTCATTCACAGTTAAAAGTTTGTTTTTCCCAACAAGGAAGCTCCTGTGATGTGAGATGTTCCTTTATTAAACTGAAATTATAAAGTAACAGAAACAGATGTTAGTGAGTGTGCTTAGTCTCATTCAGACAGTAGCCCTCTGTTTAAGGTGTCTTTGATTTACTACAGGACACATAAGGAGAGAGAAGGGATTAAAAAAAGTTCTGTACGAAATACCTGTATACTTCTCTTACAACGTGAGAAAATTGTCCCCCTCTTTTCTCAGACACTCTGCTGTGTGTGCCAGGATTAGCCCTTTGTGCTTTTGGTAATTGATACTTTTAGGAAAAAGCATATTGAAAAATTCACATTTTCCTGTCTGTGGTGTTTGGTGATAAGTAACTCATTGCTGGTTTACACCTAAATTGTTTTGGAAGAGTGAAAGGAGCAATCAGTGCTGCTGGTTGGAAAAAAAAATTAACTTCAGTTACTAATATAATGCTAAATGGGAGGAGCGTTGTGTGTCACGCTGTGAAATGTGTGTTTTACTGTCAGCCTGGGCTTTCCAACCTGGCAGTGGCTTCTTGCTGCTTAGTGAGTGTTACCTGAGGACAGGGGACTTGTATTGTTAAAAAATCTTTTTTCCCCTGAATAAAGGGCCACTCTGTTCCACTGCTGACTTCCAGCTTCTTCTCTGACACGTTCAGATGAAATGATGATGTGGGGAGTTTTGAGGCATCTTTTCACATCACAAAACTCTTCTGGGCTCAGCCTGTCCTCAGCAAGGGTGAAGACCTTCTAATGCTGTGGCTTCTGACAGCTTGGCCTCAGCCACTGGTGCAGTATTAGTATTTGATGGTAAAGGATGTGGGATGGAACATAATCAGGGAATTTTGAGGAATGCTAAACAGCTTGTTGGTGCCTGAAAGAACAGACCAATTGCTGGGCAGTGCAGTTCATTGATGACAGACAGCTCTTTCAGGCACTGCTGCTCGATCAGTTGCTGTGTGTCATATATGTGTTGATATCTTTGAAGGCAGCTCATTATTCCACCCACTTCCAAGTGGATCTAGAGTTGCTATTGTTAATTCTTTGCGTGTGTGAATCACTGGAAAAGACAAAGTCGGAAATAGGAACAATACACAAAGAGGGTTGGATAAGGACCTCACACCACTTGGTGAAGAACCAGTCTGGGGCTGGCCTGCAAGGCCCAGTGTGACAGTGTCCTGCCTTACCTGCTGTGTCACGGAGACAAAGGGCCTGGAGCGTGGAACACGAGCCAAGATATGGGCTTGTTCTCCTATGATTACAGGCAGGAACAGCTGAGGCTTTGCATTAGTGCTGCCTTTCATTAGCTTCTTGCTTTCTCCTGTATTAAATATTACTTAATTGACTGTGGCGTAAGTGGGGATAATAGCTTTGTTCCCAGTCCTGATCATTTTATGGCCGTCTCTGCTGAGGGTTTGAAACACTCCAGACAGATCCGCACTGGCGCACGTGGAAGTAAATATTGTGCCTAAGCAGGTCCAGGGGAGAGGAAGAACTGTCTGGTACCTAAGAAATGGAGTGACCATATACTGTACCTTTAGTGAGGCCAGGGGAAAACCAGCCAGAAAAATCAAAGTAAAATATAGACACAAATTACATTTCTGCACTGTGATCAACTGCAGAGAGTTGTTTATTTGATGCTTTTTGATGCACATCTTTGTCCCAGTGCTGAGTGCAGAAAACGGGGCTTTTTGTGATTTCTTGCCAACAGTGTCCATGAAAGTGACTGAAAACCTCTTCCTCCATAATGTGGATTAGTGAATACATTTATGAACAGACAGCACCTTTAGGTTTTTCACTTCAAAGTGTTCTTGGGAGTATGTCCTGTTCCTGGTGCCCTGTGAAGGGCAGCATTACATGACAGGCATCAGAAAGAACCGAGTCATGGGACCAGTTACAAGGAAGCATTTGTGTTCATTAGGTTATTAAAAACTGCTGATCATTCACGCTGAGAAATTGAAATGCTTCATCATCTAAGGGGGAGTCTGCTATAATCTGGGTGTCAGGATATTTGAGTAGGGTAAAAGCTGCAGAAAATAACATGGTTAGTGGTAGTGTTAGTAGCTTAGAAAGGTGGTTGAGTGTTTTGGTTTTTTTTTTTAAATAAGAAGCAAATGTTCAAAGCAACTGAAATAAGTGAATCTGAGTGTCCCTGGGTATTAGGAATGTTTGGTTCCCACCCGCTTCCCCTCAGTCACTGCCCAGCAGGCTGAGCAGTCAGTTTATAAACCCTGTTAGCTGTTTTTTATTGTTATTTCCATGATGACCTAGATGTTCAAACCTGACAGCTTCTGCTGAGAAATTCCCGTGTTGAAAGGTATATAAATGGAGGTAGGTGTCAATGTGGGAATGTTGAAACTTTCTTCTGGTTGGCTCAATCTTTGTGGCAAAGCTGTATAAAATATATTGCCCCAAGTGTATCAGTGTGTTAGTCAGCTTCAGCCTTGAGAGTGGATGTTTGTTTAGTGTGAGTGGTGTGATTGTACAGCAGGGAGGAGGTGAACAAACTTACTTTAATTACCCAAATATTTGTGCTGAATTTAAAAAGTCAGGAATGGCCACGAACCATCTTTCTCTTCATTGTCCTCCTTACCTTTCCATAACTGCAAAGTACTCACAGCTGTGCATGAATCAGTGTTAGAGCTTTGTAGTAGTTTCAGTGTTACATTTCTATATGGTATTAATATATCATTAAGCATCTTTTTTTGGTTTCCCTCTGAACTACTTCTGTCATCTGAGCCTCAGCAACAATAGCTACTTCAGTTCCTTGGGAGGAGGTGACTGTTTCCTGTGCATCCAACAAAGCATGTGCTTTACTGAAGCCTGCCTTTATCAGAGCCCGAAACTACACAGAGATGTCTGGAACAAGCAAGTTGAAAAATCTGTTGTAAAAACACTCACATAGCTTTTTGCATAGTAATGTAAAAATAAAACTTTGGCTACATCTTGTATTTGCAAGGATGAGCACTTCTATCTGATGCATCTCTCCAGGCTTAAAAGTTGCCTGCTTGGATATGGTTTAGACAGCACAGACTCCTGAGGATTGTTTAATTGCTGTGCAATTAAATTAACAAATACTGTGATCAGACTGGAGATGTGCTTATATTAAGGGACTGATCAGACTGGAGATAATTAAGGGGGACATCTCTAGACCCTTGCTGCTGGTGCCTGCTTACTGATTTACCAGCGTTTGGGGTCTGCTGATTGCCACTTTCCTGGTTTCCAAGGTGCCAGCAGTGAGGGAGGGGCCAGGACGGCTCATGTAGCTCCAGCTTTCTGCATCAGTGCCCTTCTGAGTGAAATCCTGAATTGCCTTTGGGTAAACCTCCAAAGAGAAGCTGTCCATGGGAGACTGCTAGAACACCCCAGTGCTTGGAGGGATGCTGCAGGTGCTTGGAGTCACTTTTGGACAAGCAGCTGCAACTCTACAGCTGTTTCTTTCCTGAAATCCAGTATTTGTGTTACAAACCTGTTCAGAAGATCCTCTGTGGTGCCTTAAGGGGCTGTAGTGGGTGGTGTGGGGTTGGGTATCTGACCTGAAATCAGTGCACACTACTTGCATAGCATGTCTCTGAATTTTTAGAATAAGCTTCAAAGGTTTTAATTGGTTTATAAGTCACTTTCGGATGGATGTGTGCATGCATCATGCCAGATTTCAGTTGGTGTGTATAACTTCAGCAAACATTAACAAAAGAAAAAAATGGAAACCGACTTTTTGCATTCCTTCCTTGGTGTTGTTTGGCCAAGGAGTCTCATGATCTCGCTGTGCTTGTACCAGACAAGGGTGCAGTGGGTAATGCATCATGTTTCTAATAAATTATATAGAAGTCTGCTGCAAATGAACCAGCAGAACCTCATGCCTCTGGTGTTGTCGCTCAGAACAGTACATTGGGCTGGGATCTTAAGCATACCTCAGGATGAGCAAGTAAATCCCTGGAAAGCTGGGTTAACTACGGGCGTTTAAGGCATGTTAAAATATGTACAGCAATGCTGTTTATCAGCAGCTGAGTGGAAGATAAGCTTGGCTTTATGAAAATGCCTTTCAGTTTCCTGAGCCCTTTCTTGCAGCTGAGTGCCCTCTGCACTGCTGGACTTGGGCTGCTGCAAACCCATCAAGATGAACACTGTGCAGCTTCCCAGTTACTGCTGATCCTCTGTTCTGTGCTCAGCTGCTTTGCCTGGTGTGTGGTTTTGGTGAAGTTACTTGTGGGGAAGCATGTGCCTTGGAATTCTTTCTATCCAGCGATGGAGTATCCTTAACAAAAGATGCTGTTATTTATCTCAAATAGCTTTTTCTACAATAGTTAAATAATACAGTATTTTTATGGAAGTTAACATGTAATATGTTGATCTCTAATGCTGTGTTCAAGTCAGGAGAAAGCAGAACATTTTGCTTTTTAATGTCCTTGTATGTTACTTCAGTTGATTTATTCTGTACTGTTGTGGTACAACATGTCCAGGTACTGCAAACACTAGAGGTGTCTATGTTCTCTCTGACCGGTTCAGGGGTGTTTGGCATGAAGTGCTGCTTTTGGGGGTTTGAGAGAAGCCTGGCAAGTGATACGTATTTCATCCCAGCCTTCTTCCCGAGTCAGGAGCTGGCAGCTGATCTGTGCCGTGCTGGGAATGGGATCTGCTGCCTGAAGCACAAACAGATCTGAAAGTTCCTTCACCTCCACAAGGTGTCTGTGGTGTGACCGCCTTCGGTGTTGAGCATCGTGGTCATGTTACGAAGTTCTAATAGTGGGCATCTTCTCGTGTGAGACCGTCATGTGCTTGTGCTCAGCGTGATCTTACAGAGTTCGTCTCAAAGTCTACCAAAAACTGATAAATCCTATAGTGCCTAAAACAGAAGAAGTGTTACATTTTGCGCTTATTTATTATGATCTAATTATTCCAAACTTTTTTGTTTTACTGTGGTGTAGTTACACATTTATATCAGAAAATATCTTGTTCCTTGTGGCATTCAGTGTTAATAATTTTTTCCTTAAAACACTGTATTTAACCCTGGAAGCACAAGAGAAATAGGAACTAATGTTCACTGACGTTTTGCTCTTTCATCTGGGTGGAAGCACTTGGATGTTGCAGTGACAGGTTTGAATCTGAAATCAAGTGCATTTGGTTTGCTGGACTGTAACCCAAAGTAGTAGGAATGTGAATTTTCCTTCTCTTGGGTTTGGAAGGTGGTTTATGGCTGACATGAGAATACAACTTCTTAAAGGCTACTGGAAATGAGTAGTTTACATGATTAAATTTAATGTACAGGTTCTGCAGTGATCTCTGTTCCAATCATTAGTGTGTTCCTGTCAGCTAATGAAAGAAAGTACAGCATGGAGTACATTTCTTAGAAATATAATTGTTGTACAGATTAATGACTTTTTTTTTAACTTCACATATTGCTTGAGAAAGATAATAATCTTTTGTGAACATCTCTGAAATTGTCAGCAAGCCCCAAGTTCTGTTGTGGCTTGGAATAAACTTCTTGTGTTTTTCAGAGTTAAGTCAAAAAACACTGCTGGGAAATGAAAAATCCTATAAAATTACATTTTTGTCTTCTTACCATGACCCACTCTCCCCTCCTTCCTTTCATTTCAAAGGGACTGTGGCTTTGATTCATGATGCCTTCTTTCTTATTTTAGCCACTTGCATTCATTTAAATGCACATATTTTCTAGGTGAGATCTTGGAATTCTTGAGGAATTTGGGCTTGTTTAAAAAAAACAACTTGTGTATCTCGTATAAAATGTTCCAGCATGTCTTTGGTGACATACATTGAGAAATGCAGTTGTGACTGTGCTGTTCTCACAGCTTTGTTGAGTACTCGCTGCTCACATCTGCAGGCGACACTTGGGCTTTAGCTGGGCTGCTCCGGGCGTGTTCCTGTAATCCTCCTTCGGAGACAGAACAATTACCAGAGTGGTTGCTATAGCATTTCATTAAGGAGCCTTTTCCACCGAGGCAGGGAAGGCTCCTTTCCCACTTGGCAGCCTAGCAGGAATAAAAGCGAGCCTCTCAGCTCCTTGCCTGCTGCTCTCAGAGCCTTCAGCTCTGTTGCTGGCGGGCAGTTCTGCCCCCTCCCATCCTTCTTCCTGAGAGGGTTCCTGTGCCTCGTGGCTCTGCCTGTCCTCACCACCCTCTGTGTGAGGGGCTGCCTGAGCATTGCCTGGCTCGCTCAGAGCCATCTGGCTGGGCATGTCCACAGGTCTGTAAATGTTGGGGCTTAGAAATGCTCCTCAGTCAACTGGCCAGAATGTGTGAGCCATCAACACAAAAGTGCAGATTCTTCTGTCACAGAACTAGTAAGGAATCAATAGCTAAAAAATATATTGATATTGTAATGAATGCTGTGAGCATAAATGAACTCTCAGCACTGCTGAGGCCCCATCTTGAATCCTGGGGTCTGTTTTGCGCTCCTCATGATAAAAAAGACATTGAGGGACTGGAGCCTGTCCAGAGCAGGGACTGGAGCACAAGTGTGATGAGCAGCTGAGGGAGCTGGGAAAGGGGCTCAGCCTGGAGCAAAGGAGGATCAGGGGGGACCTTGTGGCTCTGCACAAGTCCCTGACAGGAGGGGGCAGCCGGGGGGGTCGGGCTCTGCTCGCAGGGAACAGGGACAGGACAAGAGGAAACAGCTTTCAGTTGTGCCAGGGAAGATTTAGATTGGATATTGGGAAAAATTTCTTCATAGGAAGGGTGGCCAGGCATTGGAAGGGGCTGCCTAGGGCAGTGTTGGAGTCACCATTCCTCAAAAAAACATGTGGATGTGGCACTGGGGGGGCATGTTTTAGTGATGAACATGGCAGTGCTGGATTAACAGCTGTTGAACTTGTTGATCCTAGAGGGCTTTTCCAACCTTAATGGTTCTGTGACTCATGGGACCTCAAAAGCATTTAAGGAAAAACTGAGCTAGTTGTATCCTGGGAAATACTGATTTTTTTTTTATTACCACACTAGGAAATTCCTGTATTAGAAGGATTTATGCAAAAACAGAAGCGGTGCTGGGCAAGATAGCGAGACTTTTTGCTGCGTCAGTATGTAAATGTGGGGGGGGGTTTTTCTTCCAAATACTTAGGCCTTGCTGAGTGGCTACAATTTTTATCATTTCATCAAGTGGTTGTTCTCCCTTTTGCTGTCTCATCTGACCCCACTGGGCAGCTCGTGGGCTGCGGTGGGGGCTGTGGTTATCGGGCAGCGGGAAGTGCTTTGGTGCAGGTCCTGTCCAGCGCTGTGCCAAGGTCAGCTCTTCCAAGGAGCCAGAGCCTCACTGAGGATCCGCTCCCGCCTACGTGTTCCCTCCCAGTTCTGTGGGTGTTAAATGTGGCAGCGAATCCAGCTGGGTGTGGTGCTTGGCTTTCAGATTTTAGTGGGAGACTGAATAGATCGGTTTTCCTCATATTGCTCATTCATGGCAGTGCTGCTCCACAGGATTAGCAAAAAGTTAATACCTGCTGATCCTGTAAAGCTTTCTATATATAGTACCTGTCATTCCTTGGAGTGTTTTGGGATTTGAAGTACAGCTGTTTTGGAAGGACTTCTTTCTGCTCTCTCTAATCCCTTTTTTCAGTTTCAGATCTGATTGTGGGTTCTGTAATATGCTTTTCCAGAAGTTGGACTGACTGGTAGGCAGGGATTTGCATGGGGGATGTTGTGGATGGTGACTCTGGAGCCTGTGCTCAGCTGTGCCCGGCTGGACACTACTGAACTTGTCTGTACTCTTTTTTTTTCCCCCCCTCCTGCTCACACTGTGAGTTTTCTTCAACTCTGAAGAGGTTGCCAGAAAACTTAAGCTAATGTTTGAATAGTTTGGGGATAGATGCAGTGGGAAATAAGTGAGGCTTTTGGTTATGGATGTAAAGACTGAGAACCTGCATGTCAGTGTTCTGCCTTGAGAACCAGCGCTGGCCTCACTGCCCAGGATGTGGCAACAAGATACACACGTGAAGGATTCTGTGACACTGCTCCAGCATGCTCTTCTGTGAGCATAAAATATTCAAAGCCAAGTACAATATATTTGTGGATCAGTTGCATGTTGTGTAAGTCACTCTTTCAGCATCTTTGATGAAGTATTTATTTTTTACTCTCAGAAGGTTTTTTTTTAGTTTATACTCGAGTTTAAACTTCCTGCGTGAGTTGTCTGGACCTGACTCACTCTCAGGTGAAGGGCTTAGAATCCCAAATCTGCTTCTGGGTAAAGTCACCTGGGCACTATGTTGTTAAGTGTTTGGGGGTGACACCATCTCCAGTTTTGGCAGATGTGATCCACTCACCTGTATCGAGGAGGACAGAAGGGATCTGTATTGAAGAGAGGGTTGTTTGGTATTTACAGTCCCCTCCCTTAACATGAAAATTCCTGCTGTAAGGATAGTATTTTTATCCCAAACACAGACATTTAGGAATATCTTAAATTCCTTCAAGTTCATTCATTTGCCTGCTAAACACCCCCAGCTCTCCCAGCCTGGCTCCAGAGCAGAGGGGCTCCAGCCCTTGGGGCATCTCCGTGGCCTCCTCTGGAGTGGCTCCAGCAGCTCCCCGTGCTCCTGATGTTGTTCCCCAGGGCTGGGGCAGCTCTGCAGGTGGGGTCTCAGCTCAGAGGGGCAGAATCCCCCCTCCCCTGCTGCCCACGCTGGGGCTCAGCCCAGCACAGGGGGGGTTTCTGGGGTCAGTGCCCATGGCCGGGGCAGGTTGAGCCTCTCACCCACCAACACCCCCAAGTCCTTCTCCCCAGGGCTGCTCTCCATCCATTCTCCATCCACTGTTTCTAGCAGCAAACTTTTGTGACTTGAATAATGAGTCCAGGACATTTGTAAGACTAAAAATTGGTTGCATTAATACACAAAAATTAGTGTAAAGGGGAAAAATATTAATTAAAGTCAGGCCAGTATGATGATTTCTATGCTGAAAATATCTTTTTGGTGGAAGGTGGTGGTATTCAGGCAGGGATTAGGTAATCAGGTTCTAACCTGGTTCCTCTGGCAGGAATGTGAAATACCCTGGTGCATGCATGGCTTTGAAAAGAGAAATTATTTCTTTGCACTTAAATTTTCGTGATTCCTGTAGCAGATGCCTTCAGTACTTAAATAATAATTAATTGTGAACTGGAAGAATCTTTGGCTGAGCTAACTCTGCTTATAAAGTAAAATCTGTACAGATATTTTTAAATCACATGTTTGCCACATCCTTCCCACAAGCACAGATGTGATTGCTTGGAAAGATGTGAAGCACCAATATTTAAATATAAACATTGTGACATTTGGCTCTTTGAATTGCTGAGAAATTCATACAAATAACTGTTATTTATCAAAATGTGTAAATGGCAAAGGGCTCATGTAAGTTGAGAACCAGAGAGGGGGTTCATGACTTTCCGTGGGACTTTCCATGACTGGGGGGATCCAGGAAGCACCTGTGTCCCATCCAAGCCTTGTGCCGTGTCCCTTCGTGCCCAGGGGCTGCTGTGGGTGCACACCCACAGTGTCATCATTGGCAGCATGTCCAAAAGTGGGGTAGCTCAGCATGTTTTCATCAGTCACCTTTCATTTGTGGGCTGTTAACAGTGTTTGACAGTTTCTTCTTGTCATGTCATGAGCGGGTGTTCCCTGACATCCTCTGGGGGAAGTGAGCCTTCTAGCAGTGGTGAACTCTGGTTTTGTTCAGACCTCTGCCTACTCAGTCTTCATTGAACAACTTCATTTTTGCAGATTTTTGAATCTAGAGCTGTGAAGCAAGTGGTGTAATTGTGAGGGAGAGGCAGAAAGGCCAACCACCAAAGAAACATCTCATACTTTTGGTTTTGTAACAGAATTGTGGTGGTTCTTTTTAATAAGGAATTTTGTCAGAGTTAAGTGCTTACTAAAAAGTGTATGTGTGAGATTTGGTGCCTGCAGATACTGAGTTCTGCTGCTTCTCCCCACCAACATGATGGAAATCTTGAGAAACTGGTAAAGGAGCTCAAATTTTTGTTTGTCTGTTTTCCTCAGGCAAAATACATCTCACAGTGCATCGATGAGATCAAGCAGGAGCTGAAGCAGGACAACATTGCAGTGAAGGCAAACGCAGTCTGCAAACTGACCTATGTAAGTGCCTTGCTGGTATCCCATGGAATTGCAGCTGGATTTTGTTCTTTCCTGCTGATTTGGAGCCAGCCTTGGGTCTGGGTGCCTGCTCTCCTTAGACTGCTCTAAGTGCAGGCTGTGGGGACACCACTCACCCAGCTCTGACGTCAGAGGCTGCACGTTCCTGCTCTGTTCAGTACAATTGGATTTTATTGTGATGGATCAGGAAGTGAATCTCGTTTAAAACAATTTAAAAGAAGTTGTTTTCAGTGGGATTGGTTCGTACGACATAGTGACATGAGCACTTGAAACTGGGTTTGTTTCTGTTTGCTCAGTCCTTTGTTGATAAGGAGAAGACAGAAATATTGGTAAAGAATTCTTTTTGTGGTTCTGTTATGGTTTTTATTAAAAAAAACAAAACAGGAAGAAAACCCTTCACATCAATGCTTATAGAACTGCATATCACAGAATCACAGAATCATTTGGATTTGAAGGGATCTTAAGGCTCTGCCATGGGCAGGGACACCTTCCATTGTCCCAGATTGCTCCAAGCCCCATCCAGCCTGGCCTTGGACACTGCCAGGGATCCAGGGGCAGCTACAGCTGCTCTGGGCAATCTGGAGCTAATGCAAACTGCTTAAATCTTGTGATGTCTTTCCCTTACTGTGAGTGGTGTATCTCATAAACCTGAGATGTCTTATAGTATTATTTTCAGACTCCTGTTGCATCTTCAATTTTGGGAGGTATCTTGACCTATTTTCTTGAGTCTCTTATTTCAGAAGTTTATCTTGGCTTTTCTACTCACAGTTACAGATGCTGGGCTATGACATCAGTTGGGCTGCTTTCAACATTATTGAAGTCATGAGTGCTTCCAAGTTTACATTCAAGGTGAGTTCTCTGTAAACACAGGTGTCCTGGCCAAGCTGTCAGATATCTTTTGTGAAAAGCCAGGGTACTTTTATGTGAAGACCACCTGAGATTCGTAATACCAGGTATTTTTTATTTTTTAATAGCTTTATAATTTTTCTTGAAAGATTTGTTTCATGTTCTGTTGCAGACCTTTTTCACCAAACAGGGTGGAATGTTACTTCCTAAAGAATGGTTTCCAAATGGGGCTTTGCACCTGAAACTCAAGGGTCAACACAGAAAAAATAAATGTAGTAGACAATCCTACATTATTTCTGCAGCTTTGTGGTCACTGAACTGTGTTGTAACAAAATAGGGAAGGGTGCAGGTGGTTTTATTATCCAGAAGACAGATAAATTATCAGAACATTACTTGTCTGAAATTTCTCTTTCCTGGTATAAACCCCCTTTTCTAGAGAACCCTGTCACGCCTCTTCTGTTACACAAACCTAATTGTTCATCTTTTTAATATTGCTTATAAAGCCACCGGTTGTTTTCCATCTGAACATTGTCTAAATTGACTTTAAAAACAAAACTGGTTTTCCTCCTTGCCTTTTCCCAGCGCATTGGTTACCTGGCTGCCTCCCAGTGCTTTCATGAAGGGACTGATGTCATTATGTTGACAACTAATCAGATCCGAAAGGTAAATGTTCGGTTCTTTATTTTTTCTTGCACTCTCTCCCCACTTGCACTTTTCACATCTGTACCGGGTATTTCCCTTTTAGGAATACAGAGATGCTTAAGTAGAATTCTTGATTTTCAGTCTCCTGTCATTCCACAAACTGAGGGATTAATGAAAACACTCAGGAGCTGTGCACAGCCCTCTGTGGTGCTGTCTCATACCAGCTCTGTGTTTGTTCAGCAGAGAATGGTGACAGAAATAACTTTGCTGGTCTCTAGGCAGTGCTTATAAGAATGTAACAGGCAGGAAAAATGTCCCCATTCCTGAAGTAAAATGAGCAGTCACATGGCTCCACAACATTTCTACTTGTGAGGGCTCTTTTTGTCTGTAATTCCAGATCAGACTTTGACTTCCCTGGTAGAATTGGGTGTTAAAATCATGAAGAGTGTATGGAAAGTTATGTTCTGTATTCATGTATCCAAGTGTGTTGTATTCATTTTCACAGAGCTCATCACTTAGGGTTACTGGGCTGCAGCATAGTTTTCCCATTCTTGAAGTTACAGATATTTTTTTAAAGCTCTTAACTTTCATTTTTTAAGTATCACTGCTTTAAAACTTGACTTATCCAGTACAAGATGTGCCTACATTTTTACCATCTGAGGAACCAAAATGTCTTTTACTTGCTTAAAAAAGATCAGTGGGATGTTATCCAGTATCTTCCCTAAAGAACTAGTGCTTTTCCCTTTATCTTTTGAACTATTCTGTGCTGAATATGAATATCTATTGTCTTTATTATGGACACTTTATTTTACTGAATTTCAGTCACTTACTGGCTACTTCTGCTTTGTGCCCAAGTTTTTACTTAAAAGCATCTTTTTTATGCCTTTTCATGTCTCAGTGATCCAACAACTTGAGATTTTAAGGATTTATCTGTTCTCAAAATACATTAAAGCCAGGATGAATTGCAGTTTTTTGCTCCTTAAGAAGTGGATTTCATTATTCTTAAAGTAGACTCAAATTTCCCCCCACCTGCAGCAGGTTTTTAAATGAGATGCAAATGGCACAGGACCCCTAAGGCCTGACTGACTATGTTTAGCTCTCCTGAAGCAGCTTCAGTGTCCACGTGAATCTGGACTCTTAATTCAGCAGTCCATGTGGGAATGCTCTGTGCAGCTTCTTCATATTTTGTTTCCTGATAACTACAATTTATAGTCTATACTTGAACATACTCAGAGATTAATTGTACTGTGGTTAAGTGTCTGAAGCTTAGAAAGACCTGAAAGACTATGGAGGGTTGGGTAGGATCCTGACTACAAATAGATCCAAGGAAACTTGACCAGTAAATGTGTTCCACACACATAACTTGTGTCCTGTTTTATGGACTGGAAGTTGTGGTGCTGCCAGGAGCTCAGAGGAAAAATAATCTCATTTCTCTACTAGATTAAGGTGGGACACCACTCACCAAGAGTGCTTGTTCCCAGTGAAATTGATGGCACTTGGAATTGGACTTAGCAGGGTTAGTGTTTAATACCAGTTTTTTAGGACTTTAAATATGTTTGTGATCCTGTAATGAGTGTTTAGAAACTATTTCCATTCCCAAAACACCACCAAGGTGCGACCTCTCTGATTGCTTTTATGTTGCAGTCATCCATCTCTTGTTTAATTATGATTGCTTGTGCCCATTATTAAACCCCAGGCTGGCTGTATTTTAGCAGGTGTTAGTAGTTGATAGATAAATATTCCCATGAAGCAGAAGCTCTGCTTCATTTATGTCGAATGAATAAAATTAGTCTGAGGAAGTTGTTTCTTGACATCCTGTGTGATCTTAAATTTTTGAGCCTGTTTCTCTTTTTTTAGGATCTGAGTAGCCCTAACCAGTATGATACTGGAGTTGCACTGACTGGCTTGTCCTGTTTTGTTACTCCAGATCTTGCCAGGGACTTGGCAAATGACATCATGACATTGGTGAGTTGATAAGATGGAAATAACTTCACCCTGTAATTATATTAAGTTATTCAAATCTGGTAAATATCTTAAATTTAGAGCTGATGCATGTTGGGATTCTGGGGAGCTTTTACAGACCTAAGTTAGATCAAGAGGATCACTTTGAAATATATTCATTAGTTTTGATGATAAACAACAATATTTTGCTCTTGCCTCAAAACTGAGTTTTCAAAAATCAGCTGAGTCTCCCTGGAAGAGCTTTGAAGACAGGAGTGTGAGCATAGGAGCTCTGGAAACAGATCTGCTCAGAGCCTGACTGCACTTGTTTTGTTAACAGATGTCTCACACAAAGCCTTACATCAGGAAGAAGGCAGTGTTAATCATGTACAAAGTTTTTTTGAAGTACCCAGAGTCCCTCCGTCCTGCATTTCCTCGCCTTAAAGAGAAACTTGAAGATCCAGATCCCGGTGAGTGGATTTTAGTGAATTCCTTCTGCTCACATATATGGAGGCCCATGTGCTTGTAGAGCTTGTGGGGAGAAGAAGCCATGAAAAATGCTGTAATCATCTTTTGGGCACTGACTCACCTGTTTCAGGGTAGTTGAGCATAGGAGAGTTTTGACAGGTGTTGCCATATTAAAAATATATTCTTTAAATATCCATTTCTTCAAACCCAAAGTTACTGAAAATGTATCAGTGCTTAAAACTTAATGGACAAAGCAGCTTAAAGTTTCCTGACTTGTTGCTTACTAAACTTGGCTATTGAAAATATTTGAGTTGATTTCAGGGTTTGGAGTTCCGTTTTTGTTATTTCCTGTGCTTTTTTAGCAAGCTGCAGCTATTGACTTGCAGTGGACACACTTAAAATTATTTAACATCCCTTAGTGTATTCTTTATTTATTTGAGTCCAGACTGTTCTTTGGGCCCCTCAGTACTGTGTCAATGCAGGTCAGCAGCAGCAGCACAGGAAATTAGCAATTGCTCTGTATCATATTCACATTTTTACTCAGTCTTCAGGAGCTGCTGGTGTTCTCTCACTGCACAAACACTTGGTTTAGGAGTTCTGTGTGTGCTGTGTGTCTGTGATTTCCACTGGATTTGTATCTGCATTTACAGGGGGAAATTTAATTGCATTTCCTGCACTATTTGATTGTGGGCATGGAATATTCATCTTCCAGGGACAATGTTACTAAAGAAAGCAAAATACACACAACCGTCACCTGCAGAGAGAGGAAGAAAATCCCTGTTATGCTTTATGGAGAGAAGGATTGCTCTCTCCTAGGACACCCAGCCTGTCTAGACTAAAACATTCCAAACTGACACCAGTCCATGTAGAGACTGAGCAATGAGAAGGGAGTGAACTTGTCCAGTCAGATTGTTTAAAGAATTATTTGTGTTTTGTATTTAAACATGTTTAAATAATACATATTAGAGAAGTCAAGAGTGATTGGGAATTCTCTGGTGGATGATTATTGATTGTGTTGTCTGTGTCCCACAGCCAGCTCTCCACAGTCCAGGGCAGGGATGTGGCAGTGTCCTGTTTTTTCTCATGCTGGACCCAAAGCAGATACATGGCTTGCTGCTATATTAGAAAATAGTCAGAATTAAATAAAACCCTTTCTCAGTTTGCTTTTGCATCCTTGTATTTACTTCACTGCCTCGGGGTTGGGAATGAGGCCAAACCATTGGACACACAGGTCTGAAGCTTCAGCTGCTTTTGCTATGGGGGTTCTGCACCAGAAACTTCAATTACAGTGAAGGCATTGATGGGATTTGTGCTTTTCCCACTTGTTTTCCCCAGGTGTGCAGTCTGCTGCAGTAAATGTTATTTGTGAGCTGGCTCGACGCAATCCCAAAAATTACCTTTCCCTTGCTCCGCTCTTCTTCAAGTTGATGACATCATCAACCAATAATTGGGTTCTCATTAAAATTATAAAACTGGCAAGTATTCTGCTTTTTGTTTACAGAATTAGGGTTCTCATTAAATTACCTTGGTTGTGAGAATGGATTTCTTGCTGGAAGGCACAGTTACCATTCAATCTGAATAAAAAGAAACCAGGAATATCTTCTAATGTTTGTGAATGTAACCAAAGAGAAAAATATGTTAATATAGCTTGGTTTAAGTACAGTGAGCTGTAATTTACATAATGTTTTGAAGGTGTTGAAAAGCAGTTATTAACTCACTTTTCTTCTCTTTGAATAGTTTGGTGCTCTTACTCCATTAGAACCAAGACTGGGAAAGAAACTGATTGAGCCCCTGACCAACCTCATCCACAGGTACGTGTGACAGACCCTGCCTTGTTCAGTCAGGACTGGGGAAGGACCTGGTGGGTGGATCAATAGCTGGGGGGGATGCATTTTTTAACAACTTCTTGACTTACAGTATATTGGCTTCAAGTATCAAAAAATAATCTCACATCAGGATTGTTTCTGAAAAACCTGAGGTAAAATACCTTAAAGGAAAGTCTCTGGGTGTCTGACTGTCAGCATGAATTCCTCCAAAGAGTGCATGAAAATTGGGGCAATTTGCTTTCCTTTCACTGCATTTCAAGCCAGAGATGACTGTGGAGGACGTATAAAAACTCTGGCTTACAAAAGGCTCAGCTGTGTATTTGCCTCTCCTGTTCACCTCACACATTTGATTCCTGACTTTTGGGAGTGCCTTACCCACCAAAGCAGTGTGACAAGGAATATATTAAAGTCCTTTCTCATACATTTGGCAGCTCAGATGTGTTTTGAAAGAGGTTCTTGTAATACATGTGTTCTAAATGTAGATTAAATAAAGTAGAAGATATTTCCTTGTCCCTTGTTAATGCTGGTTTGTGGTGGTGTAGTGGTTCTAATTCTGAACTGAAATCAGGAAATAGATGCCTTGGAGGGAATACTTGGATTCTCCCAGTTCTGAAGAGGAAGTGTGATCTTATACAGGAGTAGTTAAGTGAAAAAGTTTTTCTTTTCATATGACAGAGCAAGGTTTTAAGCAGATTTCTCTGTAGCCTTGAGAGCAGCTCTAGCCAAGTGATTTCTGTCCATCCTCGTATTCCTTTAAGGCAGACCAGCTCAGAGCAGACCAGCATCCAGATGACAACCTGCAGGGAGTTGTCAGCAGTAACAAATAGATACAACCCACCAGAAAAAGCAGGAAGATGGACAATCCTACCTCCTGTCCCCAGCTCCCACTTTGGTAATTCTTAGCTGTGAGGTCTGGATCCGCTTTGGCTTGGTCTCCATTCAGTCATTTTGGATCTCATAATGAGTCACAGCACCCTGAGCTGTCCCACCAAGTGCCCAGGGAGCAGAAGTGTTGGTCTTGGTTCTCAGCATCCCATCGTGGCCTTCAGGGCATTGCTCTGCTGCTGCCTCTGGAGCTGTGCTCCTTCCCTGTGTACCCTGCACTTGGAGCCTGTTCCTTTGGGGCTTGGGAGGTTCCCTGTTTCCCACTTGTATCGATCAGGCTGTGTGAGGATCTCTGCAGTCCTCAGAACTGCACTGTCTTGTGTGTTCAGCTGGCAAAAGCAGCCTTGAATTTGAGATTTGGGGGAAATCAGACATTGGAAATGGGTTGCTGACTTCCAGGGATGGGAAGTGTGTTCCTGCCTCCCAAGGCTCTGCTGCTGGGGCGTGACTCACTCGCTTGGAGAGAGACTCGAGCTTCTCCATCTGCCTTGTCATGAATTTTTGACCTTGGGCAGAAGATTTAATTTGATTCTTGGACAAGATTGCTTCATTATTCTGTGACTGGTGCTGGAGTTTGAGTAACCACTTCCTTCCTCATTCCTTGTGTCACAGTGCTCTTGCTTGCTGCTTTTCCAGGAAGATTTTTGGGGTTTTAGACATTTGTTTAAAAATTCCTCCCCCCAACAGTTTTTAAGTGAGAATAATTTCATCTGTTTGAAGGGATATGGAACAGAATATTGACAATTTCTTGTGACGTTCAAGGTGCTAACTAGCTCTGAAATACTGCTGACAACTCTTCAAAATGTGCTGGTTTATTCCTTATTTAATATACTTGATTTCTGTTTCAGCACCTCAGCCATGTCTCTCTTATATGAATGTGTGAACACAGTAATAGCAGGTGAGAACTGCAACTTGGAACCTAGAAAAAAAACGTGATGAACTTTGTCATCAACTAACACCATCTGTAAACCTTTTTTCTTTAACTTAATGGATTTTTTTAATACAATAAGTCTCCTGGCAAACTTTGTGTCACTGTGGGGCTGAAATCCTTTGTTGTCAGTGAGTGAGGCACAGTCCCTCCAGCTGTGTTGTTTGCTGAAGGCTGAAACCAAGCACAGACAATGAGATTATTTATGTGCAAGCTCCTAAATGTTGCTACAACTACAAAATTTACCAGCAGCAATAGAATTAAAACAAGAGTGATGTCTCTTTGCCAAGTTTTCTTATGTGATGATGGATCAGATTTTTTTTTTTTTTTAATTTTGCAACTTTGCAGCTTAAAAGTGGGGTGTAATTCCTTAGAGGAGGCAGTTGGAATTACTGATTGGCAGTTTCGGTTTCTGGGGAGGGGATATGAACTCCGTAACTGGGAGGGTGAGAGAAAACAAAGGCAGAAAGGGATAACACAGTATTGCAGCTCAGGCTCGGCACTTTTCCTATCAGAGTGTGGAGCAGAGGGTTATTGACATTCACAGATTGTCTGTCTGTCTCCTGAGGGTACTTTGGATAATGGTGCAGAACTTGCTGTGCTGGGTCAGTTCAGAGAGGGAAGAGAGATCTGTCACTCACTATGTATTCCTTCATTCCCTCAGGGAAATGAGGTGTCATGATGGGAGGGAAAATAACACGGAGGGTAATTCCATTGTGGATGAGAGAGGCCTTCACTGAGATCCAGTGGGGTCGTCCTGTGGGTAGAGGGGTAATTCACCCACCCAGGACACCTCAGGGCTGGTGATGTCAGACTCAGAGCCAGCAAATGAGCCCTGAAACACCAGAGGAGCACCTGGCACCTGCCAGCTCTGGAGGTGACAGTGTCCAGCACAGCTTCCCTGCAGGGACAGAGGGCAGCACGTGGCACCTGCTCAGGCACAGCTGGGCTTGGCTTGGCTGTGCTGTGCCAGCAGCAGTTACCAGGGTGAGCCCACCTTTTCTGCAGTGGGGCTGTGTGCTGCCAGAGCTTTCAAATGTCCCATATAATCAACAGTGGCTGGCTTGATTAAAGCTCCAATCTAATCACATTGAACTCTGGGCTCTGTTGCTGCATCCCATTGCATTAGGAAAGTGCACAATTAAAAATTCAGCTGTACAGTAGCTGCTAATGTATTTACAGCCCTGACTGCTACCTGATGTCAGTGAAATAAACCTTAGTGAGAGCAAAGAAGAGCAGCTTTGACCTGGCTGTTCCAGCTGTTACACTCATTTTTCTGGCCCTCTTATTATTACTGTGACGGTATATGAAACTATAAGTTTATGTCACAACCTTCTCTCCTCCCTTCAGACCCCCAAAAATCCAAGCAAACAGACAAACAATAATCTGGCACCTTTCCCTGAGAGCTGAGCTAGGCGTGCACTGTCAGGTGGTGTTGCAGTCACTCACAGCACAGAAATACTGACTGGAATTTGTGCTTCTGTGTTTCAGTTCTGATCTCTCTGTCCTCGGGGATGCCCAACCACAGCGCCAGCATCCAGGTGCGACCCTGGGCTTGGGGGTTGCTTGTTCTGCTCTGCTGTGGGATCCCAAGGGCCAGGGAAAATGGGATTGTGTTCCTCTGCCAGAAGTTACAGCTACTGAAGTGCTCTTCTTGTGCAATCCTGCAGACTGAAGCATTTCCTATAGAAATTCTCCTACTTATTTCACTCTAAAATGTAGAGTTTGAGAGTTTTCCCAACTTTTATTCATTCCCTGCTATCAAGACAGTCACACAGAGGTTCCTTTTGTTTGGAAATCTGTTAATGCAACAAAACCCTCTCACCTGGAGACCTCAAGTCTTGGTCAGATACTTCCTTGTGTATTGAGTAAACTTCATGAGGACTTACTTTAATTAAGACCTGTAATAAACATGGTGTGGTCTTTTTTTCCAGCTTTGTGTTCAGAAGTTGAGGATATTGATAGAAGATTCTGACCAGAACTGTAAGTATGGTACTTGTCTTCATGAAGCTGTTGGCTCCCAAGCACTGGGGAGATGCTGCAGCAGCCTCAGAGGGATTGCAGTATCTGGTGTGCTGTAAACAATTGCTGGGGGGTTAATATGGAAATAATTTTTGATGGCAAGCACTTCTTTATAATAATATTTTTTAAAACAAATGACAGCAATTATTACTGCTGTTTGTGGTCTTGTAAATCTAAACCAGTTCTTTCCATGCTCTGGGATTTCCCTTTTTATAGACTGGCTGCTTGGAAAGCAGTGATAGCTATTTTCAGCAGCGTGAGCATAGTAGTAAAATGCAAGAGTGTTGACTTACTTTAGTCACTACAAAGAATACTGGGAAATTTTTCTTTTGTGCAGCTCTTTTTTCCTTCCTTCTCAATTTTTCCCCTTGAGAACAGGACTGTTACACACCAATCCTCAATGCTTTTAAAGCTGTGTTTACCTCAGGATGCCTGTTCTCAGATCCCAGCGTTTCTATTTATCAAATACATATTTTTGAATCAATGATAAAGCTTGAGGTGCAGGAAGAGCCTGATGAGGGTTATATATGTAATTGCTTGCCTTTCTATGGGATTATGAAATTAAAGACCGTAGTCTCTGTTGCATCCTTCTCAAAAATGCTTTTCTTCATCACAGATTTTTATTCAAGTGTTTCAATACCAAGTGCTTCTACTGAAACCAGCTTTAAGATTTCATGCTCAGCACAAAGCAGTGTTTCTATATTTGGAAAGAAGTTTTATTTTGTCTTTCACAGTGAAGTACCTGGGACTGCTGGCTATGTCCAAAATCCTGAAAACACACCCTAAGTCAGTTCAGTCTCACAAGGATCTCATTCTCCAATGTTTGGATGACAAAGATGAGTCCATCCGACTCAGAGCTTTAGATCTCCTCTATGGCATGGTATGTTCCTACATTTATTTCCTCTCCAGATCCCCTGACCCTTTAGGTAGGTGATGTTTAAGGAAAACGTGCAACTGTCTCTGCCAGAAAGCAGAGCAGAGACTTTTGATAAGAACTCCACAGCAGACTTTTGATAACAATTCCCATATCTTTTCTGGCACTTAGGACAAGTAAAATATGTGGCTCAGCATGAGGGCTTTAAAAAATCTGATTCAGACTGGGAGGAGTTTCTCAGTTCAGGCCCTGTTGGAAATCACCCATTTTGAAATCCATTCCACTGGATGTTAATGACTCCTAAATTGTTTCCTTTATAAGCAGAAATGTTTTGAACTCTTAAACTTTCTAATCTAGCAGTAGAAAATTCACTTTCTCTTGGATTTTTGTACTGCTGATAGTAATACTGATCCTCAGCTCTCCCACAGCTGAGGTCTTCACAGAATCAACTGGGTTGGAAAAAACCTTTGAGATGATCAAATCCCAGCCTATGACCTAACACCACTTGTCAGCCAGGCCATGGCACTAAGTGCCACATCCAGTCTTTTCTTAAGCACCTTGTATACTTGTGCTGGCTCTTTAACAAGAACATTGAATAGTATTAAACAGGTTCATTTTTGGATTGGGGCCTACAGGGGTGGTTCTGGTTTCTTGTTAACATGATATGGGTCCAGCAAAGAGCCAGCAGCTGCTTGACTGGAACTGTATAGGAAAGTGACTGGACCCTTCACCACCTCTTTAACAGGTCTCCAAGAAGAACTTGATGGAGATTGTGAAGAAACTGATGATTCACGTGGATAAAGCCGAAGGGACGACGTACCGAGATGAGCTGCTGACCAAAATCATAGACATCTGCAGCCAGTCCAACTATCAGTACATCACAAACTTTGAATGGTCAGTGCTTTCAGCTGCCAGCTTGGAGCTCATCACAGAGGCAATGCAGGATTGTCCTCCGATACCCATCCATCCCTTTCTGTAGGTACATAAGCATCCTGGTGGAGCTGACCCGGCTGGAGGGCACGAGGCACGGGCACCTGATCGCAGCCCAGATGTTGGATGTGGCCATCAGAGTGAAAGCCATCCGGAAGTTCGCGGTGTCCCAGATGGCCATGCTGCTGGACAACGCCCACCTCATCGCCAGCAACACCCAGAGGAACGGCATCTGTGAGGTGCTCTATGCTGCTGCCTGGATCTGTGGGGAGTTCTCCGAGTAAGTAAGAGCCTGGTGTGCTGTGAGCGGCAGCTTTTGGGCAGAGACTGAAGTGTATTTTTGAGAGAAGGGTGGTTAATGCCACCAAAGTGATTGTTTTTCTCTTGCTCCCTCACACCATCAACTCATCAGCTCTTTCTAGCCAAGACATTTTTAACTCTCTGGTCATTTTTCCTGTCTCACCAGCCTTGCCCACTCATGCAGGAAGCCATAGTAGTGAATCATAGTATCCCAGAATATTCTGAGTCAGAAGGGACCCTCAGGGATCATCGAGTTTTAACTCCTGGCCCTGCACAGACACCCCAACAACCCCAGCCTGGGCATCCCTGAGAGCGCTGTCCAAACGCTCCTGCAGCTCTGGCAGCCTCGGGGCCGGGCCCATTCCCTGGGGAGCCTGGGCAGTGCCCAGCAGCCTCGGGGGAAAGAACCTTTCCCTGAGCTCCATGCCCAGCCCTGACCCAGCTCCAGCCGTTCCCTGGGCTCCTGTCCCAGAGCAGAGCTCAGCCCCTGCCCCTCCGCCTCCCCTCGGGAGGAGCTGCAGCCCCCAGGAGCCTCCCCTCAGTCTCCTCTGCTGCAGCTGAACGAGCCAAGTGCCCTCAGCTGCTCCTCAGACCTTCCCCAGCTCTGTGTCCCTCCTTTGGACACTCTCCAACAGCTTTGGACTCTTCTGATCTTGTAGGTATAAGCTATTAGATCTTAAGATGTTGAAGGAACTCCTTAATCACTAAGGTCCACCCCCATTTATATTATCAGGAACATGTTCAATCACCATGTTTGAATTAGTTCTTTCTCTTCTCCCTATTTTGCCCTTGTTAAAAGGTTTTTGCGGAGCCCCATCTTCCTGGAATTAAAAGCTGTCATCTTTTTGCTGAAAGTTTTTTGGTACCCACAGTAGCACAGTTTTTAATGTTCTTGTACCAACACAGTTTTTTAGCTTTGACAGATGTTTCTGTGTCTTGTTTGTGCAGATACAGCTGTTCCCCAGCTTTTATTCTGGTAGATTGGACAGGTGTGGTACTGTAGTTTCCTCTTACTCCAGCTGGTTTGGTGTCCCCTTATAACTGCCACTCTGAGCACTGGCTCCAGTTTCAAGTCACACTCTAGGTGTGATATTGAGGAAATGCTGGTACAGCTCAGATCTTCATTTTCTTTAAAAAGTTGTACAAAGAAAGCTGCAGATGAAGAAGTAAGAGAATATGCTCCTCTTTTCCAGCATGATCACATTTTTACTTAGAAACAACTTTAGCTTTTAGTTTAGTTCAGTAACTTTTTTGTGCATCTTCCATTTAGTTGTGAGCAGACAATTTTGAGTAAGAACATGAGATTTGTTAAAACAAAGTGCTGTGATCTGTATTCCTTTGTGTATTAAGCTGGATTTTATTTTTGCTGCCTTTCATCTGTGCACTCTGTCCTTACAGACACCTCGAGGAAGCAAACCAAACCCTAGAAGCAATGTTGAGGCCTAAAGTTACAACCCTGCCAGGCCACATCCAGGCTGTTTACGTGCAGAACATGGTGAAGCTCTACGCATCCATCCTGCAGCAGAAGGAGCAGGCTGGGGAAAAGGAAGCAGCTCAGGAAATTACACAGCTGATGATCGAGCGCCTGCCTCAGTTTGTGCAGAGTGCAGATCTGGAGGTTCAGGAGAGGGTAAGAGAACAAAATGACTTTGGGATTTATCATGGGAAGTCTTGGAGCAGGTCTGTGGTTCTGTGTGGTCATGCATGTTTTCTATAAGCTGTTATCAGTGACAAGGCCCAGATCTTACTGCAGTTTGATGCCATCTCTGAAGGCTGCCAGCAAGATCTTCACTCAAAACAATTTAATTTAAAAATCATTCAGGCACATAAGGGCACAAAAATGACCCAGCTGAAAGAGAGGCTTAATATGGACTTCTTACGTTTGCTCCAAATCTGCAGTTTATGCTGCTTCTCTTAATTCCCTTAATGGAGTAAAACACTTACCTTCTGCTGACTTCAGTTGATTTGTTTGGTTCAGCTTGTTAAATATTACTCTGAAACTACTTCTGCATTTGTTTTTAGGCTTCTTGCATCTTGCAGCTAATAAAATACATTCAGAAGCTACAAGTAAAAGAAGTTCCTGTAGCTGAGGAAGTGATAGCCCTGTTTGCTGGTGAGCTGAACCCTGTGGCTCCTAAAGCACAGAAGAAAGTCCCTGTTCCTGAGGGGTAAAGTTCCTTCTCTCTCCCAAACCCTTATTTAAACTTTAAATAATAAAGCAAAGTATATGATGAGATACTGAAATACTCAGGGGTACTGAGTCAAGCTGTTTGTTTGCTGCAATTCTTCCCAGCCTGGACCTCGATGCCTGGATCAATGAACCTCCATCAGACAGTGAGTCTGAAGATGAAAAGCCCAAAACAATATTTCATGAGGAGGAACAAAGGCATTCCAGACACAGACAGCCAGAAATAGATGAGGAGGAACTGGCCAGAGTGAGTGAACGCTAAAATGCTTTTCCCTACATAATTCAGTAGTAATCTAAGTGGTGCTGAAGCAGTGGGGGCTGTTGTGGATTCTTCACGTAGCCAGGGAGCCTTTCTGCTCTCCATAGCTCAGGGAAGCTGATCATTGATGTGAGCTGATGCTCGTGGACTTCAGCAGCTCCTGTGAATGGCTGTAACATGACTGTTCTCAGCAGTGATCCCATCTTTCCTGCCTCTGACCTCTTTGGTTTCACAGAGAGAACTTGGTGTTAACACGAATCTTCACTTCTTCCTCCCTCTGCAGAAATGAAAACAGAAGTGTTCCAATTGCTATCAAAGTGATCTCTGGGAAGTTATTATCTCCAGTCTGTAATGAAAAAGCAAAGTGTTCTAAGGAATATTACAGTATCATGTACAATAGCTTGGGTTGGAAGGGACCTTAAAGCTCATCTCATTCCACCCCCTGCCATGGGCAGGGACACCTTCCACTGTCCCAGGCTGCTCCAAGCCCCATCCAACCTGGCCTTGGACACTTCAGGGCTGGGAATTACTAATGGTACTTGCAGTTCTCTCCCGGTATGTCTGGTAACTCGGAACTGCTTTGTCACACACAAGCTGCTCTGCTCTAGTCTTTTCACAGTAGTTATGTATTGTTCCAAAAATGCAGGGAGATTTTGTTTTGCACTTTGGTGTCTTTTATCTCTTTGCTTACAAACAAACATTGTAACTGCAAATCCTGTTTTGCTTTTAGCGTCGAGAAGCCCGGAAACAAGAACAGGCAAACAACCCATTTTATATTAAAAGCTCTCCTTCCCCTCAGAAGGTGAGTCTGAATTGCAGTGTCTCACTGACCTCTGCTCTCACTGTGTGAAGGCTCCCTGAGTGTCAGAGCTTCAGCCTCCTCTGGGCCATTCTGGTATTTCCCCTGCAGTTCTGACTACTTTATAATGTGTGTGGGCTGGAGTGGCTGCCTACAACTGTTCTTATAACTCCTGTTTGTGTTGAGAATCTCCTGAGTGACCTGATACCCCCAGAGCAGCCTGTGAGTCTGTGCAGTTTGTCCCAGCCCTGGGTGATGGCAACATTCACATCCCCAGGCACTTTGCTCAGAGCCCTGCAGAGCTGGGTGACTCTGGAGCACACACTGTGTTTTGTGGATCAAAAAGTTGCTGTGGTTTCTGAACACCTTTTTCAGGGAAAGCACTTCCTTTATTCCCTCTGTATCTGAAGGACTGCCCCATGTTCCTCACCTCCAATCTCCAACTTTATCTTCTGAAGGGGCAAGTTATCAGCAATGAAACACAAACCAAAAATTCTTCAGAGGGCTGCAGTAATTCTTCAGGGCAGTAGTGGGGTTAAAAAACTGTAGCTAAGAGTAGGGCCCTTTATAATAGTTATCAACTGGCTTTAAAACACACACTGCTACCTCACAGGATTAGTAACACACTGTTCCATTCCTATCCTGTATAATGTTCACTTAAGGTATTGAACTGCTTGATGGTTTGTAATGTGTCTATTTACAGACATTTGTGCTGGTGGTGCTCAGAACATAACAAATCTTTCTTTTCCCAGCGATACCAAGACACTCCAGGGGTGGAACATATTCCTGTGGTCCAGATCGACCTTTCTGTCCCATTAAAAGTTCCAGGTAAACACAGCTAATCTTCAAAAATAATTAAAGAAATTCAGTTAAGCAAAAGCCATAATTCCTTCTTAGGAATTCCACCTGAGGTTTTGAAGGGCAAGGAACACGCTTTCATTAGAGTCTTAAATATATCTCCTTAATTAATGTTTGAAAATACTACTTTGTACTCTGAGTTCCTTTCAAGATAATATCAGAAATAATTCTGTGATTAGGAATATTGTGCAGCTAGGTCTGTAATGTGTAGAGTAACTGCTGTTCTGTGTGGCAACAGTCACCTTCAAAATATCTTGGGGGTCTGATGGAGGTGATCAGTAGACATTAAATAGAATCTAATGGTAGAGATACTATTTGAGTATCTTGTTTCAATTATCAAAAGGTAGTTGTGTATCTAAGGTGTGGTTGGATACAGCACTGAGAAGCTGTTGATAAAGTGCCTTACATTGCAAGGGGTGAGTTCTAAGGACACATATTTAAGGTTTTTTCCTGAAGTTGTCAGTACAGCAGCAATGTCACCAATTCTCCTTAAAATCTCATTGTTTGGATGTTCCTTGTGATGCAGTTAATGCAGCCAAGAATCAGGGAGCAGGATTGAGCTCTGTCCTGTTTCTGGAGAGATGGAGTGGACAGCAAAGCTGTTGCTTGAGGGGCTGTGTGTGAGGTGATGTGGAAGCACAGGGAGCTGTGGATCTGGCTGGCTTGGGAAGCTGAAAGCAAGGCTCCTTCCTGACATGGTGTTTCAGTGCTCAGTCCAAGTGCCCTGTACCTGAAAGCAGCTTGGCTTTCCCCACAGGAATGCCCATGTCAGACCAGTACGTGAAACTGGAAGAAGAGCGAAGGCATAAACAGAAACTGGAGAAAGACAAGAAGAAGAAAAAACAGAAAAAGGAGAAGAGAGGGAAGCACCATCGCCACAACTCCCTGCACACAGAGAGTGAGGAGGACATTGCTCCAGCTCACCACGTCGACATCATCACGGAGGAGATGCCAGAGGTCAGTTCCTGTGCTTGGGGTCTGGGATTTATGCGTGCAGCTCTTGAGAGATTTTTGCCCCCACAACTGCAGCCAGTCCGTAGTGTGGCAGTTCCAGAGCTGTGGTGCCTTGCAGAGCTGTTTCACAAGTGACTCAGATGATCCCAGGCTGTTCTTTGCAGGGAAAGAAATTACTGTCTTTTTTTCCCACAAAAAGACAAAAATTGCCACTGAAGCTATTAAAAAAAATCAAAACCAATGAAACAATGTTCATCTCTGCTGTAAAAGTAACACTGTCCAAATAGCATTTATTATGCTCTGCTGCTTCACTTTGACAGTAACTTGCTGTCTAGTCAGCAGCTTTGCAGCTGATGATAATTAATTGCAGATGCTAATGATGTCATCTGCATTTGTTTCTAAAATTTCCTTTAATCAAAACTGAACAGCAGCAATTCAAATCCTGCAGTTTATGAAGAAGGGGTTTCTGTTCTAAATTAATCTTGTAACTGGATGCTGCATTGAAGTGCATTGTTCCTGTAACTTACTGTGCCTGACTGCAGCTGGCCTGGTCCAGGCCTCACAGGCTCAAAAAAATTTAATTTGGGTGGTGTTAAGCTTGAGTTTGAAAATTGCCAGTGGTTTGCTTCCTCAGTGGATGTCTCTTTATCTGTCCTGCAGAATGCTTTGCCCAGTGATGAAGATGATAAAGATCCCAATGATCCCTATAAGGCACTTGACATAGATCTGGATAAGTAAGTGGCAGTTCTGTGTGTGAGTTCACTGGGGTCGTAACAGGAATGCCTGAGGGCAGGGCTGGGACTGAGCAGGCAAAGGCACTACAGACCATAAGGGGAAAAGGCTGAAGTCTCTCCCCATGGCTTGGCTGAAACCTCAGGTACTCATCCAGCTTGGGCTCCCTCTGCAGCTTGGATGATGAAATCTCAACCCCTGAGTATGGGAGAGATTTGGGAAGGGCAGGGGAGTCATTAGATGTGGTGTGACTGAGGGAGTCTGGAAGCACAGGCAGTGTCCCTGGATCAGTGTGGGTTACTCTGAGGTTCGGGTGTCCCACTGTGTCTGCCATGACCTGCGTTGGCACTGAGTGTGACCTGTGTCCATCTGTCCCCCTCAGAACCTCTGTGTTCATGGCAAGCCTGTGCTGTGATCACTGACCAGTAACACCCAGGCTGTCCCACCCCATTGCCCTGTGGCCCTTCAGTGTGGTCCCACTGTTGTAAAGTGTTGTTCTGACATGACTGAGTGAGCTGCACGTCCCACCTGTGACCAGGCTGGTCCCCACCCAGCTGCTGGGGCTGTTCCAGTGCCAGCACCTCGAGCCCCTGCATCCACATGACCATGAGCACTGGGCTGTTCAGTATTGCACATGGAGATTGGTTTGGATTTTTTTTTTTAGTTGCTGTTTTACGAAATCACCATGCTAAAGAATAATTGCTGATTTATGGTCCAGGGATGCCTCCTGTAAAGTTTGGAAAACTGTGCAGGCCCATGTGGCTGTGTGTAGGATCTCTGCCTTCCTCTGATACTTGAGAGTTTGTGCCTTTCTTTGTAGTTCCAAATTTATAGGGCTTTGGCCCCTCAGTACCTTGTGAAAAAGTGTTATAGCACTTTTTAAAAGTGAATAAAACAATTTTTCTGAAAAACTTCCATTTTTCATGAGCCAGTCAAAGTCTGCAGGGAGAAATATGTAAAAGGAAATTAATTTCTGACTGTAGCCCCTGGATTTGCATGGTGATCCTCACCAGCATTAGGCACACCCAGCAGAGCAGGTCCTAGGTGCTCCAGGAGGCATCCAGGACTGTTGGATTGTTCCATCCATTCCCTCCCCTGTGCCATGAGTGCTGTGCTCTCCTGTCATGGTTTCTCATGTCTGTGTCCTCTCTCTTTCCTTCTGTGCTTGCACTGCTCTGTCTGTCACGCTCACACGCAGTCTGGTTTCAGGGAAGCCTTCCAGGTAAGAATATCTCCTCAGTGTTGACCTTTGTCAGGTTGGATGATTTTGGACAGTGTAAGTCCTTGAAGGGTGGTGGAACTGTTGACATCAGTGACCCTTGTGTTTCTGTGAGTCTGTTTTGTCACTGGCTTTCAGCACCAATGCTGTTCCTGTACAGGTGTATCTGAAATAGTAAAAGATGAGGCCTGTTTGCTGTTCAATCTTCCATCAGTGTGTCTGAAAGTGAAAAATTAATTGGTTCTGGTTCTTAATGCGATATAAGCAAAAACACTGAGGCAGTTGAGGCCATTAGAAATCTTCCTGAACTGGTGTTTCAGGTGCAAACGTGAAAATTAACATTAAATAAAAGCTAAGAAATAGAAAAAGATGCAGTTGGTGAAATTCTTGCTGATTTTTGAAAATGTTTGACAAGAATGAGAGAAATTTTTGTGGTGGTTCTTTTTCTCCAAGTAGTAGACTTAGGATACAGTGTAAATATGAACTGCTATTGGTGCTTTCTGGAAGCAGGTGTCTGAAGTTACATTTAACTTCTAAAATGTGATAGTAGAGTAGAAATTCATAGTGTAAACTTCCAAAATAAAAATTACTTAGAATAATTCCCAGTTGGAGCGACCTGTTCATCAAGAGCAGCAAACCCCACACCCTTCAAGGGCCGTTGAAGCCATGCTGGCATTCCACTGCTCGAATTTCCACTCTGTTGGAAATGCTGTTCCACATCCTTGCTTTTCCTTGGAGAGGGATTCCATGGAAACACAGCATAACCCTACATGGAGCTGTTCTTCTGGGGGTGTTACTCAGCCTGCAAGCCTCTAGCTGGCACCTCTAAGGGTTAAACAGCAAGACCTTGGCTCTCAGTCACCTTCCAATTGTTTCCTCTGACTCCTGACCCACAAGGGCAATATCTGCAGTTGCATAAATAAATTCCAGGTACAGAGTTGATTTCAGGTTTGGGGGCCCAGCTCCCTAAAAACAAAGCACACCTTGTCTTGGACAGATCATCTGGCTGAGGGAGGCTGTTTGCAGGGAGTAATGGGCTCCTTCTTTTCAAGACCCTTAGCAGACAGCGAGAAGCTGCCAGTGCAGAGACACAGGAATGTTGAGACCCTGAAGTCACCAGACTCAGAAGTTCCCCTAGTAGAGAAGAAGAGCAAGAAACCCAAAAAGAAGGAAAAGAAACATAAAGAAAAAGAGAGAGATAAAGGAAAGAAGAAAGAGAAAGAGAAAAAGGTGGTACAGGAGGAGGAAGAAGAAGGAAAAAAGGTAATTCTCCAAGACTTGTGTTATTTTAGCTACTGCTGTTATTTATTGCTGAGTTCAGTTTGTTGCTTAGGAACAGTCACATTTGACAGTTCAAACAGCTGAATGCATTCAACCTTTACTTCCTTAAATTTTTACAACTGTAGCAGCAGGTATTTAAAGATTTCTGTTAATAAAAATAACATTTACTTACCCTCATAAGTTAGCAGAATTCAGCTTACTGCAGCCTACACAGCAGATCTGCCAGAGCTCACATGGAAGCTGAATTCGCTGATATTTTGTCTGTTCTCCAAGTGGGGAACTCCTTAGCAAAATATCTGGAACTCATGTTGTGAGTGTCATTTGTTGTGCATCCTTTCTCCCATGTACTTCAGAACCTTTCAGTTATAAACCCTGCCAGTAGCTGTCAGTTACTCTCAGGATTTGAAGTGTCCTCCTGTTAACCCCCCTGCAGAGCTGCACCTTCCCTCTGCACTGCACCCCTTGGAATGCCTGGGATACCCTGGTGTGGGGGTGCTGGGCAGCTGCTGGCAGCTGGGCCCAGCTTTGGAAGTGCTTAAAGACTAAAGTGAAGCTTCTTGGTGTGTTTGCTCCTAAATGTGTCACAGCATCTGTGCATGAGGAGCATTCTGGAGTGCTGCATTGCCATGGGAACTTAAGGTTTTGATTTAATTGTTGTAGAGTCACAGAATCCCAGAATGGTTTGGCTTGAAAGGGACCTCAAAGCCCATCCAGTGCCACCCCTGCCATGGGCAGGGACACCTCCCACTGTCCCAGGCTGCTCCAAGCCCCAGTGTCCAGCCTGGCCTTGGGCACTGCCAGGGATCCAGGGGCAGCCCCAGCTGCTCTGGGCACCCTGTGCCAGGGCCTGCCCACCCTGCCAGGGAACAATTCCTGCCCAAGATCCCATCCAGCCCTGCCCTCTGGCACTGGGAAGCCATTCCCTGGCTCCTGGCCCTCCAGGCCTTGGCCCCAGTCCCTCTGCAGCTCTCCTGGAGCCCCTTTAGGCCCTGCAAGGGGCTCGGAGCTCTCCCTGGAGCCTTCTCCTCTCCAGGTGAGCACCCCCAGCTCTCCCAGTCTTTCCTCACAGGACAGATGTTCCAGCCCTGGGGTCTTTATGTTTTGGTTTTCTTTTGTTGTTGTTGTTGGGAGGGGTTGGGGTTTTTATTTGATTTTTAAGAAAGATATGAAGCCAATGATAATGGTGGTTTTTTTCTCCTAAAATTCAGGGAGAAGACTTGGATTTCTGGCTCTCCACTGCTCCACCAGCTGCTCCCACTCCCCAGCCACAGGTAGGAAACTTCTCTGGGTATTTATTGCCTGCAAGCTGTGCAGGAGTGCTGTGTCATGCTGCAGCACAGAGGGGGAACATCAGCTTCATCTCTTCAACTTCCTGCTGGGGAGCAGGAATATTGTGTCTGCCCAGTTCATAGAAACTGTAGTGGAAGAACTTGAGGCTCATTCTGTGCAGATCAAGGAATAGAAATAGAAATACAGATGCAGCTCCAGGCTTGGTTGATTTTGTTATTGATGGGTATAATATAACACAGTTGTATGGTTTTATTTCCCAGTATGAGATAGACTCTAGCAGCATTAATAGACATGAGAGACAGAGTGTGAAAGAAAAATTCTCATGAATTTTGATGGGAAATTCAAGAGGAAGAGACAAGGAATGTAAGGGGATGGATTCCTTGGAGGAAATCTTTTGAATCGTGTCCTCAGGTGATTGTATTTGCTGGGTTTCGGAGGCATAAAATGAAAGCCTTGATACCATGTTAGCCTGGTGTTGTTTCTGGAATAACAGTTGTGAGGAGTTGTCACTGTTGAGTTTTTGCTGTGGGATTGGGTTGTTCCAGCTGCTTTCCATCAGTATCATAATCATCCTGCTCATCTCCTCAGAGTGAGCCTGGAATGGGCACTGCTGTGGTGGCTGAACCTCAAGAGGTAAAAACAGAAGAAAGGGAAGAGCAAGATGAGGAGGAGGAAGATGAAGGAAAGGTAAGTGGGTTAAATTAAGAGGAAATTGCCTCAAGTTGCACCAGGAGAGGTTTAGATGAAAACACTGGAAAAGATTGTCAGGCTTTGGAACAGGCTGCCCAGGGCAGTGGTGAAGTCACTGTCTCTGGAAGTGTTAAAAAAAACCTGTGGATGTGGCACTTGAGGACATGGTTTTGAGGTGGATGTGGTGGTGCTGGGCGGATGGTTGGACCTGATGATCTTAAAGATCTTTTCCAACCTTCACAATTCTCTGGTTCTATGAAGTTGCTGTCACCCTTCAGCCCTATGCTCCTGCTGCCTCAAATTCCTTAAAAAGCAGCACACAGCAATTACCAACAGCATCTGTTCAGTGCAGGGCCACCTGCAAATGTTGCATCCTTGAGGAGCTATAAACACCTCGTGGTGAGAGGTTGGGTTGTTCCTGAGCCAAGGACAGGTCCCAGTTAAAGCTGAGCTTCCAAACAGCTGAAGAGATTCAGCCTTGTGCTGTTCCCAGGCTGCTTTGGGATAAGGTATTGGCAGCTGGTGCAGAGCAGGGTTTACTGGGACTCCACACGCAATTACTTTTGGGATTTAAGGAATGGTAGTTCTGGTTTGGGTTCTGCAGTAAAGGGAAACTTTGCTCAGTCCAGGAAGTGCAGAGAGCGAGAGTCTGGAGTTGGAAGTGTGGTAAAGGGATCATGGCTAGAAATCGAGGGTTTCTTTAAGGGTTTGTTGTAGTTTCTTGTTCTTCTTGGTAGAAATCCTCCAAGCATAAGAAGAAAAAGCACAAGAAAGAGAAAGAAGAGAAATCAAAGGATAAAAAGAAATCCAAAAAGAAGAGCCATCATGGCGAGGAGGAGCCCCCAGAGTCAGTGCAGAATGGGACACTAGAGGATGAGCCACTACCGGTGAGTAGCTGTGCCCAGGCCTGGGGATAAGGCAGAGCTCAACTGGTTGGGAGGGAGGACAGTGATGGCCCTTTTCAGAGCCATCAGTTCTAGTGTGACTGGGATTTCTCGCTTGTTTTTCAGCCCATGTCCAGTTATCGCCTCCTTGCTGAAAACCCGTACATTAAAATGGTGAGTTTGGGGTGTTCTGTTCCAAATGTTGTCTCTCTGTGTTCCCTAAGAGAGGGGGTACCCTGGGGATGGTGTAGTGACTTTACGTAGCCATCACATAACTGAGGAACTGTTTAAATCCCAGGGGGTAGAACTGTAACCAAGCTCCATTTCCTTTCCTTTGGGTGTCCCACTTTAATTTCTAAGTTGATATTTTCCCAGTCCTTAGCTGATCATCAATGTGTTTTCATAATCCTCTAGCTACACCAAATTACCTCCCTTTTGAACCTGGTTTTATCCCCATGCTGTGTTCTGTTCCTTGAAGTTTCTGACTCTTTCCTGTGACATTTTTCCCTTCATTTGCAGACCTATGATATTCAAGGAAACCTCCAGAATGACAGCCAAGTTACTGTGTCTGTTATCTTTGAGAACAAAAGCACTAGCTTCCTTAAGAGCATGGAACTGAATGTCCTGGACTCTCTCAACACTAAAATGCTCCGACCGGAAGGATCATCAGTACACGATGGGATACCTGTGCCCTTCCAGCTCCCCCCTGGTATGCACAGCTTTGCACAGGGCTCTCGGAGTGTGGCTGGCCCTGCACTGCCCTCCTGTGGGAAGAGCTGCTTGAACTTCTTGCTGTTTTCCAGAAAAACATCTTTGGGTGTTCCTGGGCTTTCCCACAGTTCCTTGGAGAAGATAAGCCTTCTCCCAGTATTGCTGTAATGCAGGTGGTTCTGCACAGCAAGAGCAAAGCTTTAATCTAGGGCTGGGAGTCCAAATGTCTGAGTTCCTTTTCCAGGTGCCTGCAGGCTGGCACACCTTTGACTGACTACAGGAATCCAAAATTCATTATATGTTTGCTGTGAGATTTAAAATGAAACAAGGTGATAGGTTTGTGAAGAGTTAGAATTCACTCTGGATTTATTCTGGAGCTCTTGTCCCGCCGTTTGAGTGGCAGAGGCCTTATGCAGTGAAGGTTTGTGATAAGGATGTGTAAGGAGGGGAGCTGAGCCCTCCAGAAGTATTAAGCACAGAAATGAAGGACAATGGTTTTGTACAGAGCACAGTAGTACAGCCAGATCAGTGAACTTTCCTGAATTTCACTTCACCAAGGAGTTAATTTGAACCCTGAAACAGCTCACAGAGGGCTGCAGTGGCCTCAGGGTGCATTTCAATCCCCCATGAAGGGCAGTGGAGTATTTGATTTGGTTTTAAATCTGTATAAGGCAGTTCTTAACAGTCTTGTAGATTAAAAGGAAAACATAGAAACATTAGAATTCAAATTAGCTCTGAAAGCTACTCTGAAATGTTTATAATATAATTTCCAGTTATCCAAATAGTTAAATATGTGACACTGTGACACTTTGCCCAGGCACTTGCTCAATAACCTCCACCAAATGCCAGCTCCCGTTGCTGCTTCTGAGAGACCCAAGTGCTGTAACACTGTTGACTCACCACAGCAATTGTGTGTAGAACTCTCTTCCAACTCAAAGAACTTGGTTCAAAAATAGTCTGCACATACGTCAGTTTATTCTAACCATTACTTAGATCTGAAAACCATGTTGTGACCTGACTTTTCCCTCTCCTCTCTTCACACTAGGAATCTCTAATGAAGCCCAGTTTGTGTTTACACTTCAGAGTATTGTTATGGCTCAGAAGTTAAAAGGAACACTGTCCTTTATAGTCAAAGTAAGTGCAGCTCTCAACTGCCTCTGCTTCCCTTGGAACTGCGTCAGGGAGCTGGACTCGGGTGGGAAGCTCTGCTCTCGAGCTTTTTTTAGGCATCATTTCATCCCTGCTGCACCAGCCCATTCTGTGAGGAACATTTTCACATGACATCTTGTGCAAAGAGTGCCCCCAGTCCTGCGTAAGCAAGTCCTAGATTGTCATTCCTGGCAGTGTGTGAGCAAGGCAGCCTGAACGTGTGCCACATTGTCAGCTAGAAAATCACACTGAGCTGCTGGGGAGGGGAGGGATGGAACCAGGCTCTGCTCCTTCCGATCTCAGTTTTCCAGGGACTGGTTGGACACTGCAGCCTGGTACAAGGCTGGAAAACAAAAATAAGAATTGGATGCAGTTATTAAGAGTGCAAACCCGGACCAAGAGTGAGGTCAGTGGAAGGCATTGTTTAGCAAGTATTGAGCTGGATAAGACTGTGTGGGTTTCTGATGTTGTTTCAGTACAGTTATTGATGAAAGAGCTGCGTGAACAGCTCGAAGGAAATGAATGGAGACAGTTGTGGCTATTCCTGAGTCAGCCATTATCTCTATTTTAAGGGTTTCTTAAAAATAGCTTGCTAGTCCTATCTTTGTACCTAAGAATCTTGGAACTATTAATTTATTATTTTGCTCAGGAAATAACAAGCAGTAAAACCACATCTCCAAGTGTTAATTTAAACTCAGTCTGCTCAGTTGATTTCAGTAGAGTGCTGGCAGAGCAGGTATGTGTCCCATACCTGTTCGAGGTGTACGTATCAACCCAGCTGCCCAAATCTTTGAGTGGGCAGATGTTGTGGTAGGATTGTTCTCAGACTGATCCTTCAGGCCTGGCTAGGCTGTTTCAGAGGGAACTGAGCCCCAAGCTCCTCGTTGGTGCCTGTGTGGTGGGTGGGGGTGGCTCCTCCTCTTGGCTGCCCCAGGGCTCCCACTCACCTCCTCTCCTTTGCCCCGTTGCAGAATGATGAAGGTTCAACCCATGAAAAACTAGATTTCAAATTGCACTTCAGTTGCGCTTCATACTTGATCACGACACCTTGCTACAGGTGAGTGCCTGTGCTGTCCCTGGCAGGCTGAGCTCTGCCTGCTCCTGAGGGCTTGGGCAGTGTCTCTGTGAGGGGTAAATGTTCAAATATGTCCAGTGACCTATTTCAAGTGGTGCTGCAGAAGGAGCTCTGTGCCCTGTGGGCTGGCAGAGGCAGCGCTGGTTGAGGGCACAAGCTGCTGCAGTGGACTCTGGAGTGTGGTTTCCGTATTTGCTGTAAACCCATTTTCCTACAGCTTGGTAGCACTTAAGCCTCTGTACCCTGACATGCTTCGTAGGGCTGATGGGACAGATTTCACTTGCATTTCTAATAAAACATTTGCTTTCCTTCCTGTTCTGCAGTGATGCTTTTGCCAAGCTCCTAGAGTCTGGAGATCTGCACATGAGTTCTATTAAAGTAGATGGAATTAGCATTTCTTTTCAACATCTACTGGCAAAGATCTGTTTTCATCATCATTTTTCAGGTGAGTCTTCCTTGATGCAGAACCTTCTGCAGAATTCCATATTCTAAAATCTCTTCTGTGCTTGGTGAGCACAACACTCCATGGGCTCAGCAATCACAGGAGCAGCCGATATCCAGATTAAATACATTTGGGAGAGTTTTCTCCAGTTTTGCAACACTCAAAGCATGCAGTGTTCTTCAAAATGAATTCTCCTTGTTTCCCTGTGGAATTCCTGCAGCCCAGTGAGGCATGTGACAGGTATCGTGGGAGCAGCTGGTGGGGAGTTCAGGCTGTAACTGTTCTCTGGAGGGGTGGGTTTGATCTGCAGGGCTTCAGCCTCCTTCCCCAGTGCTTCATTTCAGTGAGGGAGAGCCCCAGCTATTCAGGTTTGGGTTTATTAATTAAAACACAAGCACTGGCTGAAGCAAAACAACCGGCTGTTTCATCATGCTCTGGTGTTTGCATTAGACATTGCCTCACTGGAAGTATTTCTGGGGAAGAAATCTACGTTCTGAGCAGTGTTTTTGCCACAGAACGTTTGTGGCTTAGGAGACAAATGACTCACCTCATTATTGTGAAATGTCCCAGAGAGAAGCCAGGAGGAGCCAGGCACATCTTAACCCTGGCTTCCTCCTCCCCTCTGTAGAAGCCTCTGTTCCTCGAGGCCAGGCAGAGCAGTGGCTGCTCTCGGGAAGCAAGGCTTGAATTAGAATTGAATTGAATTAAATGAAGTTGCTGTTTCTCTGCAGTTGTGGAACGTGTTGATTCGTGTGCATCCATGTACAGCCGTTCTATCCAAGGCCATCACGTCTGCCTACTGGTAAAAAAGGTGAGAGCATTGTAACCCCTGAGAGAAGCTAAACCTGGAGCCTTCCCTGCCTTCCTCTACTTCTTTCCAGTCCCTGACCAGGAACAACTTTATCCCCACTTGGAAGAGGAGCTAATGGATTTTTCTCTTTTTTTTTCCTTTCCAAGGGAGAGAACTCTGTATCCATAGATGGGAAATGTAATGATTCTACCCTGCTTAGCAACTTGTTGGATGAGATGAAAGAGACATTGTCCAAGTGCTGAATATTCCTTATAAAATACTCCAACGACAAGAACCACACCCACCGTGTAAAGACGAGCAGACCCAAGTGTTAAGTTTCTCCCTCGTACGCATGTACTACCCTGGGGCACGTGCTTTCAGTTAACTCCACCGTTGGTTGCAGTTTAGACATTTTAAGGCTGTATGTTACCTTTTTATTTTCAGAACTTTTTACAAACTGTGGTGTTAACCCTTTCTAGCCCAAAGAGATCCTGGTGACATGACTGGAGGAGGGAGGGGAGGAGGGAGGGAGGGAGGGGCGGGCACTATTTATTCAGCAGCTCATGATGATCCCATGACCTTCATCTGCGTGGGATGGGGACTGAGCAGGACTTTATCAACAGTAGCACAGTTTGTTGCTTGTGCTTATGCCAGGGAAGGTTGACTTAATCCTTAGCCATGAAATATGTCTTCAGGGCTGCTGTAGTTGATGTATATTTCTAGCAGAGGCTGGTGCTGGACCAGAAGGCCTCTTTTTTTGATTTTTTTTATATATATATGATTTATTATTATTATTATCTCAAGATCTATTGTGATCAGCATATAAATATCCTCCATCTCCTTGAGCTAATCCAAAGGAGCCCTGTGAGAACTGGGATGTTTGAGTTTCTGTTTATAGTAGTTGCCTTGAGCCTTAACCTTCTTTTAGTGACAGCTGGAAGAGTTGAGTGTGGAAGCATGAAATGGGCTGAAAGTGTTACTGTTTGGGTCTGTGCTCCCCTTGACTGCCCCACACATGGAGTCTGTCAGGCCTCTCCCCTTTGAGCTGTCTCTGCCGATGTGTTTTATGAGTCCACTTCAATTTCACATTCCTGAACAGTTAAGCTGTAGCAAGAAACTGGAAATCCAAAGGGGTCTGTTCCTGCTTTTTTATCCTTCCGCTCACCAGCTGAGGTTGACCATTACCAGGTTAGAGAAACAGCAATGGGTGCAGCCCCTTGTGTGCAGCTACATGTCCTCCCTCTGTGCTCTGAAACCAGCAGGGTCATTCTGTCTCAGTCTCCCCTCAGTGTCCCTCGGCCCTGCCCTTGCAGTGAGAGCAGATTTGGCAGCACAAGTGCCCCTGGGTCCCTGTGGCAGAGCCCTCCCTGCCGGGGTACAGGAGAGAGGGATGGACTGGGAGCCCCTCTCCCTGCCAGGGTACAGGAGGGGAAGTGGGTGAGGAGCCCCTGTCCCAGATGCAGGAAGGAGGAGGGATGAGGATCCCCTCTCCCTGCCAGGGTGCAGGAGAGAGGGGTCGCAAGGAGCTGCTCTCCCTGCCCCAGGGTGTAGGATGGGGAGGGGGCTGAGGAGCTGCAGATTTGGGACTGTAGCAGTTGCTTTAGAGGGAAGAAGGGAGGGTCTGGGAAGTGAAGCCCATTCTGCACTGTTGGAATCTTGTGGAATCACCAACGGGACAGGGATGTCCCAGTGTCCTGCAGAGATGCTCAGTGGATTTCCCTCTCCAACATCCCCTGTTTTCAACTTATTTTTTATTCCCCCCACTCCATTTCTTTCCTGGACGTTCCACACCCAGCAAGCAAAACTCCATGGAACGGTTTTGCTTTGAGGCACAAGTCAGGAGCAGTTGGCTGCTCCAAAAAAGTGCCCAGGGAGGAGCTGGCTGGGTCTGCACGTCTCCAGCACCACCACCACTCCTAAAACACTGGCCCCCTACGCAGGGAGCAGGATGAAGCATTGATCTTATCCCTTGGGTGATGTCCTGTACTTTACGCGTGTCTTGTGCTCTTTACACTCTTCCCACAGGAGGTATTTTGGCAAAGGCTCTGCTCTGGTGCTCTGGGTTCCTTGCCAGGCCCAGCTCCGTGTCCGACCACGCTGCCAGGACGTGGAGGGTTTGGTTTTGGTCAGCCTCCCTTGGTTAGCCAGTTGTGTATTAGAAACTGAACATATTAAAATTGTCTTAAAGGATAATGTTCCTCAATTAGTGTTTGGGTTTTTTAATTCATGGATGAAAACTGTCACTTTAGCATGTAGAGTCTCTTACAGAATCCTGTGCAGTGATTCTAGAATTTTGAAACTGTATGATGTGTTACATTCACAAATTTATTTGCTATCAACATTCCCTGAAAAAAAAAAAAAAAGAAAAAACAACATACCACAAGCTGCTGTAATGATTTTGTGTCAAGATGATCCAATAAACTTTCAAAACAAAGTTAAATTTTTGGCTTTGTAAATGGTCCTTTCATAAGACCCTTCCAGTGTGGCTGGACCCAAAACCAAGGTATGGATTTATCGTGCCTGAACAATGTATCTTCAGTGGACCTAAGAGGAATCTCCTTCCAAAAGGAGGTAGGGAATTCCTAACACCACCCTTTTGAAAGGCAGCTCTGCAGCAGCAGCTGTCCCTGCCACTGAAATTACAGGAAAAAATAATTCCAACTATCTCAGTTAAATCTCTTTATTTTTTGGATCACAGTTGCAGCTAAAATCCAACACTTAGAAAAATGGGAGCTCAGGTCTGAATGAGGCTGGAATCACCCCCTGCTGTTGCTTCCTCTTGGCCTCCGGTGAAATTCATGACAAACTTGGTGGCATTGAGATGAGGGCAGGAAAGAGGCCTTGGCTTTGCTGATGCTCCAGTGGTTTCCAGTCACACCAGACCCTATGAGAATCATCTTGGGACAGAAAATCCCTGGGGCTGAGTCAGGAGCCACCAGTACTGGGAAGAGCTCAGGAAGTTGCTGGCCCCATTGCTGGCAGACACTGCACAGGAAGGATCCAGATCCTCTTGTTTCAGTACTGCAATCCCACACGGACCTGCTGTGGGGTGGTACTGCACAGATCTGATGGAAGGGGATGAAAACGACAGCAAACCCCAACCCAGGAAGTGCCTGGAGCAAAGCTCAAGTGTTAAATGAACCCCAGGAGCTGAACTCGGGGCCAGGTGGGATCCTGGGCTGTGCCAGGAGGAGCACTGGCAGGGGAACCCGGGAGCTGATCCTGATCCTGCCCCTCCCGCAGCCCTGGAGTGCTGTGTCCAGTTCTGGGCTCCTCTGGAGCAGAGGTGGAGCTCCTGGAGTGGGGAGCTGTGCAGGGCTGTGAGGATGATGAGGAGATGGAGCATCTCCTGTGAGGAAATGCTGCAGGAGCTGGGGCTGTAGCAGGGGGAAGAGCAGAGATATAGATAACATTATATATATATATGGATATATACTCTATAAAGTGCCTGAAGGGAGGTATTAGAGCCTGGGGCCAAGTGACAGGACCAGAGGTAACAGGAAGAAACTGGAACACAGGAAATTCCACCTGAGCAGGGGAAGAACTTTGCCCTGCAGGTGCCGGGGCACTGGCACAGGCTGCCCAGAGAGGTGGAGTTACCTTCCCTGGAGATCCTTAAAAGCCATCTGTACACAATCCTAATGTTGTGGGGTATGCCCAGCCCCTGCCGTGGAGGGATCTCGGCTGAGATAAGAGATTTCGCAATCGCCCAGCAGGACTCCCTGGAAAGGCAAACACTTTGGTCACGGCGAGGAAAAACAGACCCACAGTCCTTTAGGAGACCCTATGCAGATCCTTTGTAACCCATTGGTCTGTTCCCATCCCAGATCCTCTGTAACCCATGGGCCTTTTCTGATCCCCTGTATCCCTATAAAAGCAAGCTCTCTGGGCCTCTATGGAGAGAGGGCTCTCGTCCCTGGCTCTCCCCTTCGCCAGAGTATGGACCAACAATAAAGCTCCTTTCGTGCAGAACCAGCCACACGAGCCTCTCGTCTCTCTCCCTGGTCTGGCTTGGCCTGGAGGCTGCCCTGCGGTGCTGAGCTGGAATCACGAGCTGATAATCACTAAAGAGCTGACAGTCTCTGCAAGGGCCCTCCTGCCAGCAGCTGAGGGAAGACACCGGCCCTCGGGAAGGCGATTCCTTTTGGGACCGTCTCCCCGGACCGGTCACCTCTTCCTGGGTCAGAGCCGCTGACCCCCTCAACCAGCTGTAATAGTGCTCAGGGGCCCCTGCTGAGCCAGGTGAGCTCCAGTGGTGCCTCCCAACCTCAATTCCGTGATTCTGTGACCGGGAGCTGCCCGTGAACCTGGCACACAGGCTCCTGCCCTTGGGCAGAGCATCATCTGCTCCGTGGAGGAATCCAGCCAGGGAGGCCCCAGGGCTGCTGGAGCAGGGCCTCGGCTCTTCCCGGGAGCCAGGAGCGGGAGCAGCTGCTCTGCAGCAGCATCCAAGCTGCTGGGATGAGCCTGTGCCAGCCCGAGCTGCGGGAGATCCCCCCGAGGAGCTGAAGCTTCAGCCCAGGCTCTTCATCTGTGAAATGGGGGGGAAATTGGGGTCTGGGGTGGGGGCTGTGAACACCTGGAGGGACTGAACTGGGGTCTGGAAAGGTTGTGGAGGACCTGGGCTGGAGAACTCCAGGCTCCAGCCAGGAGTGCTGGAAAACCCTGGTGGGGCAGGACCCTGGGCCGAGGGGAGGGAGCTCTGCAGGGTCCGGTTCCAGCTCGGCTTCGGGCACCCTTTGTTTTTGGGCTTCCCAGGGATTTCCCACCGGGGTTTGACTTTCCCCATCCTGACGTTTGTGAGAAGTTCCCTTTGAAGCAGCGGCTGCTTCCAGCCGCTTCTCCTTTTTGTGGCCTTCAAGCTCAGGTCTGGGCAAGTCCCTTCAGCTGCCCCAGTTCCCTGGACAGGGCAGCTCGGACCGTGCTGGACCTGGCCGGGGCAGAGCAGGGGCTGCTGCAGCCCCTCGGAGCCCCCCGAGCATCCCTGGGCTCTCCCTGTTCCCGAAAAACACAAACACTGAATAAAGGGGAATAAAAGGAAACAAACAGAACAGAATAAAATGGGAAAATAAGTTTAAAAGAGGAAAATAAAACAGAATAGAAGAAAGTAAATAAAATAGAAGAGAGGGAAATAAATAACTGGAATGGAATAAAAGGAAAAAATAAATACAGTTAGACATAAATAAATAAAATTAAAGAAAATAAATAATAAAATAAAATGGAAGAAAACAGGTAAAACAAAAGAGAATGGAAAACAAACAGGAGCGAATAGAAAATTGAAATAGAATAAAAAAATAGAAAATAAAAATAAAATGAAGATAAAATAGAAAATAAAATAACGACAAAATAGAAAACAAAATAAAGTAGAAAATTAAAATAGAAAATGAAAGAAAATAGAACAAAAGAAAATAGAATAAAAGGAATTCAGATAAGTAGAATAAAAGAAAATTTAGAAGTAGAATAAAAGAACATAGAGTAAAATAAGCTAGAATAAAATTTTAAAAACACGATAAACCACGAACTGTCTCCCCACCACCATCCGCTGTGCCTTTCCCCCCCCGGCCCGACCCCGCCCGATCCCTCCCGTGGGCGGAGCCGGCGCAGGCGGGGGCGGCCCCTTTAAGAGGAAGTAGCGCCGGCCGGGAGCGGCGCGCGGGAGGGCGCGGGAGCGGCGGGAGCGCGGCGGCCGCGCGGGGCGTGCTGCGGCCCGGGGTGAGGGAGTGCTGCGGCCCGGGAGCTGTGCGCGTCCGCCGGCGAGGGAGCGCGGCCCGGCAGGTGCGGGGACACGGGGGCTGTGAGGGACGCGGGGCGGTCTAAGGGGCCACGGGAGGCTGTGCGAGCGGGGAGGGCCCTGCGGGACGGCCTCGGAGGGGCCTCTGGGGAGGCCTCTAGGGAAAGGGGGCCTGGAGGGGGCCGCGTTTCCCCAGCCCTGCCCACGTGTTCCCCCGGCCCCGGTGGCCGCGTTCCCCCGGCGGGGCCGGGCCGGGCCCTCCCCGGCCTTGGCGGGACGGGACCGGACCTGTTGAGCCGCGGCCACCGCATCGCCGCTCTGGGCTTTAATTGTTTGTGTTTGCCTGGGCGGGGGGCGATGGCGGCCGCGGCCCGGCCTGAGCCCCCTCAGGAGGGCCCGGAGCTCCCCGGGGCGGGCAGGGCGGGGATCGGATGGATCGGGGCATGGATGTGCCTGTGCTGGCCCGGCCCCTTGGAGCCCTGGCTTGTGCGCACAGCCCCCTCCCTTCAGAGGGGTCGGGAAGGGGACGGACCTGCTGCAGGATTCGTAAGCAACCCACAACTTCATAATGGGGAAAAAAACATAGCAGAGAGCAAGGGGGTTGGTGGCACAACTGTGAAGTTACAGTCTGCAACTTCCCTATTTTATCCCACCTCTTCCCCCAGACTTTATCCAGCCCAGCTGGAGCACGTTTCTGCTCTAGGTAAAGGCACAGCCCTGAAATTCAAACCCTTCAGTCTCTAAACTGGTCGGGGAATGGGGAATTTTCCATTTTTTCTTCAGGTCATGCTGAGCCATGGCTCAGCTGTCATGAGGGAGGACTTGTCAGGAGAACTTGAAAGCAAACTCTTGCTCTGCTTCTGTCTCTTGCTGCGGGCTCAGGAATCCTGATCCTGCAGAGCTGCCTCTGCTCTGATCTGCAGCACAGTGAGCTCAGCTCCTTCAGAGAAGGCTGTGTGAGAAGGACAAGCAAAAGGAAAGGGCAGGAAGTCCTCGAGGGAAAGGACAGGGGAACTGGAGTTGTCCAGTGTCCAGCACAGATGTTTGGGGAAAGCATTTCTGTCAGTGCCAGTGAAAGGCAGGATTCCCTCCTCCTAGAGCTTGGAACTGCAGAGTGGCCACACTCTCTGGGTTTCCATTCCTTTGTTAAAAGCCCCTTTCCGGTCTGGAAATCTTCTGCCAAGTTGCAGGGCAGGGAGGGATTTTTGCTGGGAGATGTGGAACTTCCCCAGCCACCTGTTTATCACAGTCCCCAGGGCTTCGTCCTTGCACTCTGCTTGCTTTCCCAACTGTAGGCTCACATCCAGCTCCCTGTTTGTCTATTGCTGTTCCCTGGACTGTGTATCCCATGTTTCACATTCACTTTCTGTCTTAGTCACTTCCTGTGAGGTGAACCTGGGATGAGCTTGTGACTCTTCAAAATCCCCAGAAAGAGGGAGAGGAGCATTGGGAATTCTTGCCAGTGGTGGCAAAACCTGGAGCTGTTGGTTTATACCGAGGAGCTGTGTGGGTGCTGAGCAGGGAGCTGGTTCCCTGTGCCTGGCTCACCTTGCAGCTCCTGGGATGCTCTGTTGGACACGTGGGGTTGCACTGTCACCTGTGCCATCATCAGATGTGGAAATGGGCTCTCCCATGTGCTTGCCCAGGGCTTGGGGAGCTTGGAGTGGACTCAGCATCCCCACCAGAGTTGTACTGCATCACTTCAGCTGCCCCTGGAGCTGTTTGCCAGCTGCTTCCCTGGCATCTAACGTGGCCCTTCTACTGATGGGGTGAGAAGTACCTCCTGCACCAGAATGGGGTGATTTAGTCCCATTTCAGAGGTCAGACTGTCCAGATCTGTGCTGTGCTTGCTCACTCATGCTCCTCTGTGGGCTCCCAGGGATCTCCATGGCCAGAGTAATGAAAGGGAGAACATCCCTTGTGAGTAGTGAAAGTATCTGGGGTCAGTGCACAGAGATTGCAAAACCTTCCCAGTCCTGCCCACAGGTCTGGGAAGGGAATTGCTTTCAACTTCTGAGTTTTCATTTCTAGTAAGACAGGGAAGTATTTTCTAATTCTTGAGCCATAAATGCTGCTGTAAGTGGATCCAGAACCAGCTTTACTGGAGGTTTATCAGCTTATCTTTAGGAATATGTAATACCCAGCTAATGCTGTCGATAAGGAGTGCACCTTAGGCTGCACCTTTATCCTGCTTTTTCCAGATGCCCCTGGGAAGCAGAATTACCCCTGAGGCCTGGTTTGGTCAGCTGCCTGCTTCCCTCTGGAGCTGGTGGTGTGGTAGAAGGGCTGCTCTGCTCCTGGTGAGATTGGGTGGGTTGTTGCTCTGGGTACATGAGGCAAAAGGGAGGGCAAAGGAAGGGATGGAGGCAGCGAAGGCCAGAAAAAACCCCAACAAAACAACAACTTCTGCAAGTGGGCAAAGCCAGAGCAAAACAATCCATCACACTGTGACAGCTTTGACTTCCTCCAGAAAACCTGGCTGAGGTTCCAAGGGGCTGGTGCTGCTGTTGGGTCAGTGTGAGTGGGACAAGGCCGCCGTGGTGATGCTGCCAGACACTCGCATGTGTGACCCTGTGCTGATTCCAGGGAACTCGTGGGACAGATGAGCTGGAGCCACCCAGACCGTGGCTGAGGTGGAAGCAGGAGATGAGCTGGCCTCCAGCTGAGTGCCTGCACTGAAAGGCCCTGTATTTTCTGCAGGCCTCTCTTGGTGCTGTTCTCTGGCTGCCTTTGCTTCCTTCTCTCTTTCCTCTTGCTGTCTTGTGATGTGGTTGGTGTTGAGGTGGTCTCCATCTCCACATCCCTGGGCTCATTCTGTGCCTGGAGCTGTGCTAAGGGATTGAGTTACTCCCATATCTCCTGCCAGGGCAGGAGAGGCCTCGTGGGCCTCTGCTATCAGCAAGAAACAATCCTGCCGTTCATCCCAACGCGTGACATTAACGTGGGGAAAAGGAATGTTTGTTCCTGAGATTATCCATGCTCTGGGAAAGGCTGGCCGTGTGGCCAGCTTGTGCTCTGGCTCAGCCCTGGGGTGTGATCCCACACTTCCTGGGATCCCAACCCACTGCTAGAATGGTGCCATAGTAATTTTATCATCCTAATGCAAATTTCATGCTCCACACTGATGTTAGCTTTGACTTGGGTGGGGGCAGATCCCACAGTTAGAGGAAATGGAACTGCTGTGGGCTCAGAAATATCCGTGTCCAGTGAGGATGGTACGGAGCCTGCACAAGCAGGGAGAGACGAGCAGCTCAGCTGGGACTTGATAAACACCACCTTGCCCTTCCAGCCCTGGGCTGGGGACAGCGAGAGGCCTTCCCGAAGGACCAAGCTGTTCTGGGACCTGGAAAAGAGGGAGCTGCTCCCACCATGCTGTCATTGGCCATGCTCTACCTTGGAAATACTCATGTGTGCAGTTAACCTATGTGCTGGAGTCGTGACCCAGCTCGTCAGCTTAGCGCAGTGCTGCAGAGCCTGCAGCGGATTAGCTCTGCCTCCACACGCAGCCCCATCTCGGCCAGATCCATGGAAACCTTCCAGCAGCGGGCTCTGACATTGCAATGGATGCAGATGTCACGTAGAGGCAGCAGGGCTGGCCCCGAGTCAGTAACACCCGGGGCTCCGTGGGGCTCCCTGCAGTCACTGCTGTTCCACAGGAACAGTTGGACACTGCAGCATCTGCTGCCTGACCTTCCCCTGTGGGGAGGGAAGCAGGAGGGGACCTTTTACAGAACTTGCTTTCTCGTGTGGCTTTTCTCCCTCTGTGGCTGTGGGGAGGAAGGTCAGGGGGACAAACCACGCTGGAAATTTGGGCTTCTTGCCTTCCCTCTTCCTTGCCAGACTGGGTTTTCCAGCCTCTCCAGCACTTGCTCCTTCAGCTGCCCTCCCTCAGCATCCCTGTGCAGTGTGAGCAGTGTCATCTGTAACGTCCCTCCTGTCACTGCCCATGGTCTGGATGTAAATCCTGAGCTTGAAGCCGAGCAGTAAACTCCCTGTTCATCTGTCTGCCCGGGATGGATGAACATGTCTCACTGCTGCCTGACCTGGGCTCTCTGCTCCAAGCAGCAGCATTCCCACCTGCAGCTCTGGGGTGGGCTCTGCCAGAGCTCCCCTCACCTCTTCTGCTATCCCAGCTATGGCTTAATTTAACAGGGCTTTTCCCTTTATTCCATAAACTAGCTTGACTTTAGGATTGTCTGGAATGCTAGGCCTTGTAGGGGCAAAGGAGATGCCAGTTAAAGCCCGGGACAACTATTTTTGGCCTTTTCTTATGCTTTTTCCTTTTCTCATGCATATGGCCTTGCAGATGAGCTCTGCCTCTCCATGGCTTGGAAATGTGTAAAGAGCCTGTCCTGCTCCTAAACCTACCTCTTCTCTTCTCCTAAGCCACCCTCATTCCGGGAAGGGCTGGAAGAAGTGGGAAGTCCCAGGAGATGTGAGAAGTCCCAGTAGAACTGGTGTCTGTACAGTTTCTTACTTGAGAATTTCCAAATTGTGCAGCAGATTGGAATAGCGAGGCCTGGGGGCGGCTGGCGACAGGCAGGACCTTCTTAAAGCTGACTCTGTGAAAGACAAAAGGCTCTTTGTTTGCCCAAACCTTGGTTTGCATTTCCAGTGTGCCCCCGTTCGGATTTGGTTGCGAAGGCTGCTGCAGAAGCACTTTCCAAAAGAAAAATGTGGATGTTGTCCTGCAGAGCAGCAGAATGAAGTGGGGCTGGTGTGTGCCCGGGCTGGGCCTGGAGGTGCAGCTGGGCCGGGTCGAGCTGCTCCTTCTCTGGAAACTTCCGAGCAGCTTCTGCTGCCGGGGCTGAGCGCAGGGGGCGGGTGGGGAAGGCAATGCCGTGGCTCAGCTCTCCTGCAGCAACATGGAACAATCCTGCGGGAGGAAAGGCAGCGCTTGCAGAGGGGAAGGATTGGCTTTTGGGAAAACATTGGCAGCTCCCTGGGCCGGGAGGCTGGAGTCAGTGCCAGACAGGAAGCGGCTGACGTGGAAGTGCCGGCTGGCCGGGATTATGAATGGCCAGGGGTGCCTTCCAGCCACACTGAGCCCTCCTCGCCCTGCCCTGCCCTGCCCGAGGTAAGCACGGGGCAGACCTTCGCTCCTTATATCACAAATCCATTCAAAAGAGCAGCTGGGAGTCTTGTCCCGGGAAGACAAGCCCTCGTTTGTTGCCAGACTGGCTCTGGAGGCGCAGAAACTGGCTGCCATTAGTGCCATGCGGCTGCCAGGATTGTTCTGGTCCCTGCTCTCTGTAGTAAAATCTCTCCTTTGATCGGAGAAAACCAGGATCATCCTGTCCCTAGACGCTGAGCTAGTGCAGAGTGGCCATGGGAAGGGATTTGTGAAAGGAGGGGGGTGGAATTATGGAAAAAATGTGCATGTGCATCTGTCTTGGCTGTTTCATGCAAGTTGCCTGTTTGAAGCTGCTTTTCTTCTCACTCTGTAAATTCAAGTTTTTACTTGAAATTCTCAGTGCATCCAAAATACCTTTATCAGGGCTGCTTTATCGGTCAGGGGGGTTTTGTGTCCTATATAGGGAACTCTGGCCTGGCATTAAGGGCCCTGGGAATGGCTCTGGGGGAAGCAGGATCATGGCTCCCCTCTCCTGTGGAGCTCGGGGGACACGGTGGCTATCACAGGCTCCCCACCCAAGGGTTACAAGCAGCTGGACTCGGGGGGATTCCAAGACAGCAGCCTGGCTTCCCGGAAAGGAAACTGGACAAATCCCTGATTTTAAGAGCTGCGTTGCTCCCTGGGCTGTGCTGAAGGGCTGTTTTAGCAGAGGCAGCAGGATGTGGCCGCCCCGGCTGGGGTCACGGGGGAGGGAGGTGGCCTCGTGTCTGACCCCTCCCCAGCTGCGGAGCCTCCGGGTGGCGGCCGCCCATGAAACGAACGGGGAGGTTTTTTCCCCTCTTTTGAAAAAGGAAGCTCGGCCTCGGCGCCTGCCAGCGCTGACAGAGGGTGCAGAGCAAGGCTGAGCCTCTGCAGGAGTGACCTGCTGAGGCCAGGAACACAGGTAGGGGCTTGCTAACTGCTGCCTTGCTGGTTTTTCCCTTGCCTTGCTGGTTTGCCTTGCTGGTTTTCCCGGCTGTTGTTAAACCCCTGTGCAGTGTTGGCAGCAGAGGAGAGCACGGAGTGCTGCTGGGGCTGGCTGGCAGTGATGGAGCAGTCATGGGACTTCTGAAGTCCTTTTTGGGCTCATTCTGCCTCTGTGGGGAGGGCAGGATCTGTCGGGAACTCTGCTGGCTCGTGGAAAGCCTCGGGATGGCTGCAGCAGGGTGCAAGGGGAGGCAGCTTCCCAGTGTTTTGGAGGAGGTAACTCTTCCCTTTTCCAGACTCTGAGCTGCCTTTAAAAGTGACCAAGAGTTGGGAAGCAGCCACCTGGGCTTCCTCTGCCCGGAGCCTGGTGTTAGACCAAGGCACCTCCACATGATCCACTGTTCCTGATGAGGGAAGAGGAATGGCAGGACAATGCCAACAGCCCTGGCAGCAAAACCAGCACAGGACTGGAGCTGCACAAGCAGGGAGTCAGAGGAAAGGAGCTTTTGGCATGGGAGGGGGAGGGAGGGCCAGGCCTTGAGACCCCTGGACAGGCAAGTCCAGCATAGTAGGGAGCTGCTCTTCCCATGTCATTGGGATAAGCTGGAGGTGTGTTTGTGCTCCAGACAGCCCACGGGGGTCATGGGCTCTGTGATCCCGAGCGATGGCCAAGGTCCTCTTGGAGCACCGGTGACGTCTGCTGTGATCTTGGCTGGCTGAAAGGAGGAGGTGACAAAATGTACTGAGGTTTGTTTGGGGGGGAGTGGTTTTTCCCTTCACCTTTCAAGCTTGCAGATACCATCCAGGTGCTTTGCATGTCCCATTTCCCAATTGTCCCTAACCTTTCCTTTCCCTTGTGTTCGGGGGCGGTGTCAGCTGTGACTCCTGCCTGTGGAAGTAGGTGTTGTATGGATGATATCATCTCAGAGCAATGTCAGGGATGCTTTGGTCTCTGTGCCTCTTTATTTTTATTTTTTTTTCCTAGAGCTAAATGTTTCTTTTAGCTCATTGCAGTCAGAGACCGTAATTAAATAGGCTGCATCTGCTTGATGTCTCAGCTACTCATTTTGCTAATGCTTCATACAGATGCTGAATCGTCTGAGAGACAATTGCTGCTGTGTTGAGCTCCCCAGTTCTCAGGGATGATGTCTCCACAGGATCAGGAATTTGTTTGTAGGACTGCCTCGATACCGAGTAAACTCTGCTCTGCACAGAGACCCTGACAAATGTGAGGGCTGGGAAATCTCCAACCCTGTGACATGAGACAAGGGCAAGTGCTGGATTCTGCCCTGGGATGGGGCAGCCCTGGATGCAGGGACAGACTGGGAATCAGAGGCTGGAGAGCAGCACCGTGGGAAGGGACCTGGGGGTCCTGGTTGGTCCAAGTTGGATCTGAGTCCCCGGTGTGTCCTGGCAGCCCAAAGGGCCACCGTGTCCTGGGGGGCACCAGGCCAGGGAGGGATTGTCCCACTCTGCTCTGCACTGGGGCAGCCTCACCTCCAGTGCTGGGGGCACTCTGGGCACCACAAGATCAGAAGGGTCCAAGGCTGTTGGAGAGTGTCCAAAGGAGGGACACGGAGCTGGGGAAGGTCTGAGGAGCGGCTGAGGGCACTTGGCTCGTTCAGCTGCAGCAGAGGAGACTGAGGGGAGGCTCCTGGGGGCTGCAGCTCCTCCCGAGGGGAGGCGGAGGGGCAGGGGCTGAGCTCTGCTCTGGGACAGGGACAGGAGCCCAGGGAACGGCTGGAGCTGGGTCAGGGCTGGCCATGGATCCCAGGGAAAGGTTCTTCCCCCCGAGGCTGCTGGGCACTGCCCAGGCTCCCCAGGGAATGGGCCCGGCCCCGAGGCTGCCAGAGCTGCAGGAGCGTTTGGACAGCGCTCTCAGGGATGCCCAGGCTGGGGTTGTTGGGGTGTCTGTGCAGGGCCAGGAGTTAAAACTCGATGATCCCTGAGGGTCCCTTCCAACTCAGGATATTCCAGGATTCTATGAAAAGTCTCTCCATCCCACTCAAATGAGAAAAATGGTTGGTGTTTGTTTCTTGATGTGTGTGGCCAAAGCCAGGGGATGTTTGATTTTACCCTTAGGGTTTTACCCCATCCTCATCCATGCCAGGCAGATCCGCCAGATGAGAAGCAGGGATGGAGTCATACTGCACTAAGGATGCTGTGGGTGCTCCAGGGAGGCGCGTGGAGGGTGGTGCTGCTGCTGCTTTGTGGTTTCCTGTGTGAGAGGATGTGTTTTTCTCCATCTCCAGTGCAGGGAACTCATTGCGTGCAAATGCTTCCCTGGACTTTCTGCTGGAAGTCGCAGCAGCCTCAGCACCTGCTGCCCACATTGCTGGTTCTGTGGGGGCCGGGCCTCCTCCATTCTGGGGCCGGCACAGTCCCTGGAGCTTCCGGCTCTGCCACAGGATGTGGCCAGGCTGTGACACAGCTCCTGGTAACCAGAAGGCTGAGCTGTCTCTCCACACCCTTCACTTCTTCCTCTGCTATGTCTGGGGCGGGATCACGCTCCAAAGGACACGTCTGCCAGGGGTTTGTGCTGGGTTTGCCTCCCCTGACGTGGCTCACAGGGTCACAGCAGCTGTTTTGGCAGCAGGAAGGCCAGGCTGGATGGGGCTTGGAGCAACCTGGTCTAGTAGAAGGGGCAGGGGGTGAAACTGGATGGTCTTTAAGGTTCCTTCCAACCCAAACCTTTCCATGATGACATGTCTGCTGTGGATTCACCTCTCAGCCCATGGTGGATCTCACTGAACCACATTAAAATGCTTTTAGGGTTTCTCCCAACACATTGTAGCCCATGTTGGAGTTTGGATCTCTCAGCTCCTGCAAGGAAGAGGTTACTGAGCTCATTCCCGCAGGAAATGTTGAGCCTGTTCTTAGTGGGGTGAACTGCAGTGGTTTGGGGTTTATTCCTCACTGTAATTAAATAAGGAAACAAGAGGCCTTGGCTTTAAAGCTTTTTAATCTTTCTCCAGAGAAGAACTGCTGATTAGCACTGCAGCGTCTGTTAGAGACGGGCTCGATTGCAGCCGTGGTAGTCGTGACCTTGAGTCTGGGATGTGCTTGCCAGCATTTGAGGACACTATTTACCTATTGGAACAACACTATGGCCTCATGTAAATCCAAGTAGATTCTGCTTGGGGAAAGGGGTTCTTTTTGCTTGCTTGCTTATGAATTTATGGAAGTTTATTTATGCTATTTAAGGCATCAGCTTAATTTCTGTTACTTTATTCATTTCTCTGTCCAGCACGTGTAAAATAATATTTTTGGTACACAAAGCTTTCTGCCTTAAAGCTTCCATCAAAGAGCAGCCTGACACAAATTCTGCAAGGGGCTGGATGTGGGAACAAAGGAGGTATAATTAGCTACAGATAAACAGAGCTGTGTTTCTCGTCAGCAGCCCTTCAGATCTCAACTTGTGTCTCACCCTTGGAACTGATTCTTTTCTAGAGGCTGGAAGAGGAAGATGAGCTTTCCCTCATCTTCCAGTTTTCAACTTGTAAACGGAGCTAAACTGAAATGGGAAATATGTTTATGGTCTGTGTGCACCTGCAGAAGAGGCTGTGGCTGCTCTCAGGGCTGGTGTTATTTCAGGATATTTGCTTTCCGGGTGCCTGAGCTGTGACTTCTTCTTCTCGTTCCCCTCTACCCCTTCTTCCTGTCTCTCACTTTCGGTGGCTGGCGGGGTGGGGGCTGTCTGGCAGCAGCTCTGAACGGTGTTGAGGGCTGGCATGACCTGGCCTTGTTCCCAAAGGGGGGATGCATAGGTGAAAATGGGATCTGGGTGAAACCCAGCTGGTTTTACCCTTCTTTGTCAGTGCGTTGGAGCCAAGCAGGTGGTGGCATTTCTGCAGGGTTGGGGTCTCATGGTGTGGCAGTGTTGGGGTGAGTGGCAGCCCATTCCCATGGCTGTGGGGCCTGTTCCCTCATTCCCACATGGAGCAGGTCAGGAGGTGACTCTGTTCAGCCCAGGTCAGCCCTCGAGCCGAGCCTGCCCTCTGCTCCAGCCGGGGAAGGGAAGGGGGAGAAAGGAAACTGCTGTGGGCTCCCCCCCTTCTCAGATGTGGGGCGAGGGCCCAGATGGCATCCCAGATCTCTTCCTATGGGATTTAGACAAGGTTTCCTGTTGAGAGAGCTGCTCCTAATCGCTGCCCTTCTGTGCTGTGTTGCGTGTTGCAGATCAGGACCAGATGAGCAGAGGGAGGTTTCTGTGAAGATCAGAGTCGCCCCAGCCCTGCCCCGGGAAGTGGCCGCGCCTCCAGCTGTCACTGCTGTGGGCCTGGAAGAGACACGAGAGAAGGAAAATGTCCCACGCTTTAAAGCAAGTGTTCAATAAAGACAAAACCTTCCGGCCCAAGCGCAAGTTCGAGCCGGGGACTCAGCGGTTTGAGCTGCACAAGAAGGCCCAGGCCTCACTCAACGCCGGCCTGGACTTGAAGGTGGCTGTGCAGCTGCCGCCGGGCGAGGAGCAGAACGACTGGGTGGCCGTGCACGTCGTGGACTTCTTCAACCGCATCAACCTCATCTACGGCACCATCAGTGACTATTGCACGGAGCAGTCCTGCCCCGTCATGTCGGGGGGCCCCAAGTACGAGTACAGGTGGCAGGACGAGCACAAGTACCGCAAACCCACGGCCCTGTCCGCGCCCCAGTACATGAACCTGCTCATGGACTGGATCGAGGTGCAGATCAACAACGAGGACATCTTCCCCACCAATGTCGGTGAGTTTGGGTCCCAGCTGGGGCTGGAGGGAGGGAGGTGGGTGTGAAGCCTTCTCATGCAGCCCCTGTCGCTGTTCCAGGAGATGCTGCGGCGCAGCTGATCCCTGTAGCAGAGCTGTTTCCCTCTGTGCTTCTCAGGTGGGCAGTGCAGTGAGCCCTTCCCAGCTCTTCTGCAGTGCTAAAATACCCAGAGCTGTACCAGGCCCCACTGGGAGTCATGGATACCTTGAGGCAGTGAAACAGGAGGGCTGCCCTTAGAGCAGTCAGTCTCTGAGGTGGCTCTGGAGTGGCTCATGCTGGATGCAGGATGGCTCCCTGGGAGCTGATGGCCAGCCCAGGGCTGAGGCACAGCTCTGTGTCACCTGGTGGTGGTGCCACGTGCCATAATCACCCCCTCTGTTATTAGAGACCACGCTGGCTGCCTCTGCCCCTCCTGAGGGGTGGGATGCTGGCACAGGCCTGGAGGGAAAGGCTGTGTTTCATCTACTGCCAGGGCCGTGGAAGCAGGAGTTTGGCCTAAGACACCTCAATCTCCATATCCAAATGCAGCTTTGGAACAGGGATTGATGGGTTTTATTTTGTGATGAAGATGGAAGAATTTAGTCCCTAAATTATCGGGTAAATACAACTGAGCCTATACAGAGCTTCCAGCTCCTGAGATGGAGGAGACAAGGTGCAGCAGAGTTCCCTCCCTCCTGCCCCAGTGTTCTTCCCTTTGGAGCTCTGATGAGATGAAGCTGGGCCCTATTTGGGGCACATCTGCCACTTGAGCATCCACAGGGATCCTCCACTGTGCCAAAATGCTGCTTAAACCTGGTGTGGAGCAGGCAGAGAGGGGAGGGGGGCCAAGAACAGCCAGTTTTGAGACAGCTGAAGCACCAAACCCTCTCCAGCCATTCCTTCTCGTGCTGCACAGGCTCTGCTGCAGCTCCCTGGGGACCACACTGGGGGTGTTGGTTCTGTTCTGGGCTGCACGATGAGCTTCCGACAGCACGAGTGCTGTGGTTTGGGGTTTTTTTAGTTGTTATTGTCTTCAGCTCAGCTTTTACCAGATCCTTTAACACTAACTGAAGTGCTGCAGCTGTGGCAGAGCAAGGAAAGGGTTTAATTTCTCCTTGTTCCTCCAGAAACGGTGTGAACTTTATACCCTGATATCCCACGGAAGTGGCTGCATGGCCAGACTGCTCTGCTGCAGGGGCCCAGCCAAACACAGACCTGGAGCTTTTTGAAAGAGGACCTTAACAGCTTTAATTTTTAACCAAAGAGCTAAAGATCTACCAAAACAAGGGATAACTGTGGGGAGTAAACAGCACCAGCCCTTTCCTTTGAGAAGTTATTTGGTTGTATCTGGTGTTTTGCACTGTTTATATAAAGACATCAAACAGGAGTGGAAGAAAACTCTTGTCTGGCTGAAACAACTGCTGGGAATGTGGGCTCTGCTCTCAGTCACAGCAGTGCATCACTCTGTCACTTAAAAAATCTCTGCTTTGAAAAATGTCATCCCAGGGAAAGGAAGAAGGAGAGGGGAGTGGGAAATTACCAGGGACAGAAGCACTTTTGCCTCAATCTGTCCATTTTACCAGTTTATTTTAGCCCCAAGCAACCAGTTTTAACTTGACCGAAGGTTTTTCATGGCCTCTCTTCCCTCCCAGGTACTCCGTTCCCCAAGAACTTCCTCCCCGTGGTGAAGAAGATTCTCTCCAGGCTCTTCCGGGTGTTTGTCCACGTCTACATCCACCACTTCGACAGGATCACCCAGATGGGCTCGGAGGCCCACGTGAACACCTGCTACAAGCACTTTTACTACTTTGTGAAAGAGTTCAATCTCATAGACACCAAGGAGCTGGAGCCCCTGGTGAGTGTCTGGCTGGGCTCAGGTACCGGTGGGGCTCTCAGGGTCTGTGGCCAGCACAGGGCTGGGGGAGTCACAGAGGGCTCTGTAGCCTTCTCAGAAGGCCCCACCTCAAATCCTGGGGTCAGTTTTGGGTCCCTCACTCCAACAAAGACATTGAGGGGCTGGAATATGTCCAGAGATGGGAAAGGGGCTGGAACACCAGGAGCAGCTGAGGGAGCTGGGAAAGGGGCTCAGCCTGGAGCAAAGGAGGCTCAGGGGGGACCTTGTGGCTCTGCACAAGTCCCTGACAGGAGGGGGCAGCCGGGGGGGGCTCAGTGTTGTCCCGGATGACGAGTGACAGGACAAGAGGAAACGGCCTCAAGCTGTGCCAGTGGAGGTTTGGATTGGATAGAAGGGAAAACTTCTTCACTGAAAGGGTGGAACAGGCATTGGAAGGGGCTGCCCAGGGCAGTGTTGGAGTCACCATTCCTGAAGTGCTCAAAAAACATGTGGAGGTGACACCTGGGGACACGGTTTAGTGGTGACACAGCAGTGATGGGGTAATGGTTGGACTCAATGATCTTGGGAGTCTTTCCCAACCTTAAGGATTCCATGATTCTCTTCTAAGGCTGGTTGCCCAAATTCAGGACCAGTTGGCCTTGTAGTGTGACTGTCAGGGACTTGGGAGTCAGGATGTGACTGGGATGTCCTGGGAACAGGAATGGTGGGGGGAACATGGCCCTGCCCAAACTGGAGCTGTGGGCAGCAGTGTCACCCCATGCCTAGGAATGGTATTGACAGCTAAACACGGGGTTTTTTCATCCACACCCTCACCTGGGAGCCTGGATCCTCCTTCACAGTCCCTTGTCTTCTCTGTCCCTTTGGCAGAAGGAAATGACCTCCCGGATGTGCCACTGAGTTCAGACCTTCCTGCTCCCACCTTGGCACCTCTTCCGAGGACTCCGAGCCCCAATCCCATATTGGAGACGTGATTCAAGGGGAGAACAGAGATGTTTCGTTTAAGAAATTATATATTTTTAATGAGTTTCAATGTAAAACTGTGATACTGCAGGAATATTTTTTTAAAGATGCTCTAGATTAACTAGTTTTTTATAGTAATTTCTATAAAAAAGAAAGAAAATATTTTGTGGGCCACTTGATGGGAATGATGGCTCTCGGAGTGGGGAAGAGCTGCCTGAGCTGCCTCCTCCGTGTGCCCTGAGTGAGCTGAGCCAGACACTTCAGTGTTGTGGAGCTGGTGCTGCCATGGAAGCGGTACTTCCCTTGGGATACACATTCCCCTCCCCTGAAGGCAGGGTGCAGGACTGGGGAGGAATTGCTGGTGGTCATGGATCCCCCAGGGGTGGATCCCCCAGCACCTCTCCCACTGGCTGTGAGCCCAGGTTTGGGGCAGAGCTGCTCTGTGCCCACCTGTCCTCATGGCCTGGCTCTCATGCATTCCCTCTGAGCGAGCTGGGACTGGGCTTTATCCCATGGCTGCTGCCGTTGGAGCCGGTGCTGTTGGAGTGGAAATCTGCCCTCGTGTGTCAGCTCAGCCTTGAGCTGAGCTCTGCACACACAGCCCAGCCGTGGCTCAGCACTGTCCCCACGGGGACACAGATCCATGCTGGCAGCTCCTCATGGGAGCCAGCAGAGGGAAGGCACTGGGACAGCACCAGGATTCTCCTCTATCCCCTCCCTCCCTGTCCCTTGTGGTACGCTGACCCTGCCGGGACCACACCCCGCTTCCCACTGGGGTACGGAGCCTTCTCCCTGTTCCCCAGCCACCACCACCCCACCCAGCTGCGTACATCTGGGACCAAAATCTCTGGTGTGCAGCCAGAGACCCCCAGCCTCACCCACTGCTTGCATGAGGAGAGCTTGGCAGTGCCCCAGGTAGGTAGTGGGTCTACCTAGGATTTGGGGAGCAGTAAGTGACCAAACTGCACCACTAACCACTTCTTCCTTACAAAGCATTCCCGTGCCCTGGAATCTCTGTACATACATGACTCTGTCATTTCTCGTCCTGCCGTTAGGACACTCGTGCAAATACCACTCGTGCTCTGAAATGGAACCAATAAATTATGTTGTATTTACACAGCACACGCCGCCGCCGAGCGTCTCGTGACTGCACGTTCGTCAGAGCCTTCCCCTCAGCAAAACAAACACGGGGTGTTTGGGCTCCTTGGGGACTGTGCTGGAGAGCTGGGAGCTCGTGGGTGTGTGCTCCTAGTGTGGTTCCTGGCAGGTTGGTTGGGTTCCTCCTGCTCTCCAGGTGCCAGGTCCGGGCTGCCCTGAACCCTGCGCTGGGTCCCGAGGCCGTGGGGCCTGACAGCAGCCCTGGGTTGTCCTGACTTGTAGCTGCAGTGTCCCTGTTCCCAAGGGTTGAGCTGTTCTCCCAGCTCTGAAACTTGGGTGGAAGTGGGCAGGGGAGGGAAATTCCAGCTCACCAGCTTGCCAAGAGGCTCCTCTGCCATGGGGAGGAGCCAGGGGTGCAGTCATTGAGGCTGGTGGACTAAATTGGGAAAAACTCTGCATTTTGAGGGGGGATGCACGTTGTTTTCCTGGCCAGGAGGGAAGTGAGGAGTTCCCCTGCACAGTGGAGGTGCTGGGACCACCCTCCAGCCCCTCTCCCAGTGTTTTGTGGGTGCAGCTCAGCTGGAGAACGTGCTGTTCCTTGGTGTGGAATATCCCTTTGGCCAAGCCTGGGTCAGCTGTCCCAGCCCTGCTCCCCCCAGTTCTTGTGCCCCTCCTTGCTGGCAGAGCACGGGACACACAAAGTCCTTGGCTTAGGGTAAGCACTGCTCAGCAACACCAAAACATCGGTGTGTTATCAGCATTACTCTCATCCCAAATCCCACATGTGGCCCTGTACTGGCTCCTGGGGAGAGAACTGGCTCTATCCCAGCTGAAACCAGGACACCTGCAAGGCCCCGAGTGCAGAGCTGTGGTGGGGCTGCAGGTGGGTGCTGAGCGGTGCTGGGTCAGCTCTCGGAGCCAGGGCAGCTCCTGCCACTGTTCCTCAGCTTCCCTTTCACCCCCACCTGGAATGCTGTGGGTGCTGAGTCCGGGGGTGTGTGGCACCCAACCAGCTGTGACCCACAGGGCTGCAGGGACCTGCCTTCCCCGGCCCCCCTTTCTTTTAGGGGGGAAGATCCTCCTGTGCGAGACCAACTCAGCCAAGGGAGGAGGAGGAACAGCACCTTCTCTGTGGGAGAAGATGTGGCAGGGCTGGAGGTGGCTGAGCCCGGCCCCCAGGCCCGGCAGTGCAGGATGTTGCCCAGACAGGTCTGTGGAGCCACAGCTCAGCCTCGCTCTGCCTCTGCCCCGGCAGCCCCAGCCCCGCTTTCATCTCCCTGTGCTTTCATCTCGTGTTTACTCGCTCCTGAGCTGCAGCTGTGAGTGCTGCAGGGAGCAGGCAGCTGTGAGCCCCTGGGGCTGAGCCCCCAGGGCTGAGCCTTCCAGGCTGAGCACTCCAAGCTCAGCCCCCTGAGCTGATGCCAGCCTGGTGAGGGGGTTTAGCCTGGACCAGGACATCTCAGTACTTTCATTGCTCATCTCCCCAGGCACTGGTTGGGTGCAGAGCCCTCACAAAGGCTTTGCTGAGAATCCAGAGAACAGCTTTGCAGATCTGCACTGCAGGGCCTGGGCCGAGCAGGTAATGTGCCCAGGGCTCCAGCAGCCTCCCCTCTGCGGGGCTGATCCCTTCCCAAAAAACACAGATGGCATCTGCCCCGGAGCTGGAGCGGGCACGGGCTGGTGGCACGGAGGGGGCTGCGGCTGCCGTATGTTCCGAGGGAAATGCTCCTTTCCTGTGGTTCAGAGCAGGGGCTCCTGCTGCTCCCAGGAAGCCGTGGCTCGCCCTGAGCCTTCCCTGCTGGGCTTCTCCATCCTCTGAACCCTGAGGAGCTCAGGAGCTTCAGGGCCTCAGTTCTGCCATGAATCCGGATTTAGGATCCTGCCAATGACATCAATTTGTCGCAGATGAGTGATTTAGGGTCACTCAAAGAACCACCATCAATGCTGTAAAAGTTATTTTAATATGAATCTATGAAAGTGTGATTTAACAGAGTTCAATGGTGAGGTTCCCTCTGGTACTTCCTGCATGGATGTAAAAGACTAAGGAAAATCAAGTTGGAATTGGGCTGGAATGATTTACACTGAGACTGAAGATCTGAAAGGGTAAGAGAGACCTTTCTGTTGAGTACAAGGATCAGACAAGTCCCGCCTGCTTCCTAAACTCCTGATGGACCTTAGGTACAGCCAGGTCATCTTAGTCCCAGATTAGGACAATGGTTTACATCTGAAGGAGTTAACTACATGGATTTCATTGGTGTTAGTTGAGGGTGGTGTCAGGAACTCACCGAGGAGCTGTTCCAAGTAAGGGTCTCTCCAGCTTGGGTGGGGAAGGATCTCTCAGTCTCATCCCAAACCTTGAGATGTGTGCCACCTCCAGAGGAGATCACAGATGTGCAGTCCAGCTGCAGATCAGGGGGAACTCAAATTGGACTCATCCAAAGATCTGTGGTTGGGGGAAAGGTCAGTCTCTGTTCCTTGAGGCACCAGCTCAGGAGCAGGTGTCCCTGCTCCAGGACAGTCACAGGGCCAGGCAGGGAGAGCTCGAGGCACCCACTGGGACTGGCAGGGTGATGGGATGAAGCAGTTGGCTCACAGGGAAAAGTGCAGGGGGCTTCTTGTACCCACGACTTTCATTGTTCCTTGATAAATAAGTCCAATTCTGAGCTCACAAGCATCGATGCTCCCTGGGTCGCTCTGCTCCTTCAAGGGTTGCCTGGACTTCTTGGCCTGGCTCTGGCCTTCTCCTCCTCTGGATCCCAGACCAGACCATCACTGGCTTGGTGGAAGGGTCGAGCGCATCTGTCACGAGTCCCATTAGGGTTTGCTTAAAGTAGGAAGCTGGGAAGTGGGGCAGCCTCTGCTTGGACCCTTGGAAATCAGCCAGGGGGGAACAGACCCCACAGGTGCCAGAGCCATGTCCCACTGGGTGAGGACAAGGATGTCCCCACCTGCCACCACCTCCCTGTCCAGCAGGTCCTGCTCAGAGCGTTGCTGGGGCTGGGCTGTGACACAAGAATGTCCTTAAGCTGCCCTGCCCTGCCCCTCCAGCCCTGGGCACTGTCCCAGAGACAGCGGGGGGACCCCCTGAGGGGCCGTGGGGCCCATGGGCCCATGGACTGTGTTCCCATCCCCAGGAGGTGCTGCCTCATTCCATGCACCTTTTGAGTTGGGGAAACGGCAGCACAGGTGGCACAGGACATGTCCCTGCACAGCTCTGCTGTCGCACTCAGCCCCAGACCTTGGGAGTGCCTCCGTCCCTCATCCCTCCACGGGCAGTGGACACTTTCCAAGCTCTGCTCTGTGTTCCCTGGACAGCTGATGCCTCTGGGGCCAGATTCCCCAGGGTCCCTGGCAGCCCCCCAGCTGATCCACACAGAACAGGGCGCTGGGTTTGCTCCACTCTGGTTTTGGACTCCATGGAGGAGGTGACAGCCATTCCTGGGACAAAGAACAGCCACCAGCATGGCACGTGCTCCCTCTCCCTTGTATGGCACAGGCCAGGCCAGGGGCCAGCAGCTCCAGGAACATGGGCAGGACCTGGAATGCTTCTGGGAAATTGCTGGAGCAGGGAGGACATGTCCCATCCCCTGACACTGATACTGAGAGCACCTGCTGCTCGGGCCCCACAGGGACAGCAGGTCCCTCCTCACCCACTGCTTTACCAGGAGAAGGGGCCCCAAGATCATTTTTGGTCCTGGTGAACAAATCCCTGCCAACCCCAGAGGCTGCCGGGGCACGGCCAGTGGCACCCACGTCCTCCCGCACGGGGTGTACAGGCCCTGCTGTGGTTTCAGTGCCCTTTCCAAGGGAGCAGGGGGAATTTTTTGGTGGTTTGGGAGTTTTTCTCCTCCTTCTAAGAAAATGTGCGACGTGCCAGCCTGCACCTCTTCCTGCCACATCCCTGCGCTGCCGGGGCTGTCCCAGAGTGACCCAGCTGCAGTGGGTCAGGGCTGCCCCTGCAGATTTCCCCCCTTCCCAGGGAATTGGGAGGATGGAGGAGGATGAAAAGAGCCTGGGGGGTTTAAAATCATCCTGGAAATGCTTTTCCCATCCGCTGCTATCAACTAAGACAGGACTCCCACTGTGGCACAGCATGAGCCCCCTCCCTGCCCTTCTCCCCAGACACCCCAAACCCACAGTTCCTGCAGCTCCTGGTCCTTGCTTTGGGGGCTGCAGGAATTTCCCTCCTGGAGTAACTTGATCCATCTTTCCAGTAGATCCCTGGGCCAAGCCCTGTCCCAGTCCCACCATCTCCATGTCCTTGTCCCCTGGGATTTGGCTAGTGTAGGGTGTTGAGGCCAGGACTGCTGGGTGATGGGGGATGGAGGATGCTCCCCATTGAACTGGCACCTCCCCTGAAGGGCTTTTTTGGGGTGAAACCACCCCAGGTGTGTTTGTACCCTCCCTCAGGACACACTTCCCTTCAGCTTCCATGCTGGGTTCCAGCTGCTCCCTCACCTTGTGGCACCTCTTCCAGCTGGGGAAACTGAGGCACGACACCACCATCCCCCTCATCACTCTGCCTGTCCCCCAGCTGTCCCTGAGACACACTGGGCAGCTCTGCTGGGGGTGTCCTGGGCAAGGGGGGCAGCCCCAGATTGTGGGGGTAAAGCAGGAGCTGGGAAAGCCAAGCAGGGTTCGCCCCGGCCCCTTCCTGCAGCAGATGGGGAGTGAGGGACCAGGGCCGTGTCCCTGGGAGAACCCCACGGTGGCAGGGTGGGGACTTGGGGTGCACTGGAGGCCTGGCAGGAGCTGCCAAAACTCCCCCAGTGGCTTCAAGGCGAGGAGGAAGATCGAGGATCCACCAGCACAAGAACCAGCAGAGCCGTGAGCTGGTGTGTGCCTTGGGCGTGGGGTGGGGTGTGTCCCCTCTGTCCCTCGTGTCCCCCGTCCCTCCCACCCCTCCTGTCCCACCCCAGCACCAGGAGTGTCAAACCTCCAGGTTTCTGCCCAGCAGGAAATTCCAGGTTTCTTGCAGGATTTTTTCATTTGACACAGAGCCAGGGCTCCAAATCCTCCTGCTTCCAGGGCCGGGAAGCTGGGCCCTCCTTGGGCCGGGGAAGTAACACACAGAAAAAGGAGGTTTGTTTATTTTCCCTTCCAAAGCAGAGAAGCAGGGTGGGAGGGGAAGCCCCGGACAGCCCTGAGCCTGCCCACGTTGGGGCACATCCAGGGGGAGTGGGCAGCCACAAGTAGCTCAGGGCACGGAGGGGTGACAGCGTGGCCACGATGCCTCTGGCCCCTCACGCTCCCTCTGCTCCCTGGCCAACAATAGCCGCCTTCCGGCACAGCCCCACTCGCTTTCCTGTTTTCCCTCGGCCAGTCTTGGAGTGTGGGGCTCCAACAGCTCGTGGAGACCCCACAAGGCTGTGGGTCCTGGTGGCACGCAGAGGTGTGGGGACAGGTGGCACCTTAGGGACACAGCAGGGGTCTCACCATTAGTGGATCCTGGTGAGGACTGGGACATGGGGGATTTGCTGCTGCTGGCCCCATGTTTGCACCCCTGGGACGCTGGATGTGATCAGGAGCAGGGAGGGGGCTGGGGGGCTAAAATGCGTCTAAATCTGTGTTTCCCTGTAAAAACATTAGGAAGCCCTGTGCTGAGGCCTGTGAGCTGCCAGCGCTCCCTGGGGCCAGCGGGGCCCTTTCCACTGTCCATGGGCACCTGTATCCCCACAGCAGGAGCCACCTGGGGACCAGGCTGGGCCCAAAGGAGGGATTTTGGCTGGACCCTGCACCCATCAGGTGAGGGGGAGAGGGAGAGCCCTGGTCCTGTGGGGGAAACACGGGTGGCACACTGGGATAAGCACGTGTGCAGGCAAAAAACAACCCGTGATCGTGTGTACGTGTGAGTGTTGGTGCAAACACCCCCCGGCCGACACTGCCCTTGCACACACATGTGCGGTTTTGTGCACGTTCCCTGGCAGCCAATTCCACAGGGACGAGCACTGGGAAGGGAAGCAGGAGGATTTGGAGGCTGTCCCAGTGTCCCTGCACCCGGCAGCTGAGACCCGATGCTGTTGCCACACCCGGCTGGAAACCTCCCCTTGAGTGTGCAGGGAGCGTGGTGTGAGCGTGCACTGAGTGTGCAAAGCGCGTGTGACAAGCACAGCACAGGCAAACACGCTCCCTGCATCCCAAGGATCCCAAGGTCCCTCCAGGGCCACACGGGGAGCACGGGGTGGGCAGTGAGCACATGCTGGGCGTGCAGAGAGGGCACAGTGACACGTGGGGAGCACGCAGAGGACACGCGGGTGACGGGACACGCAGCCAGCGCACGGAGAGCACACGCTGCACGCTCATCGCACACGCAGTGACCACGCTGCCACTGCCCCAGCTTCCCACACGGTGACAGGACCCCCGTGGGCTGGGCGAGCCCCCAGCCAGCCCTGGGTGTCCCCACCACGCCAGGCATCCCTGGGTGGCCCCGAGGCTGTGGGTGCCGGCTCTGCTGCCCTGTCATTCCCGGCTCCGTGACCTACATGGTGCCGGGCACAATTTGGGAGTGCGTGGCTCCTCAGGAGCCCCAGGAGGGGAAGGGATCATCCCTGTCCCCCTGCAGACCCCCCAGTAGTGGGGGCACCACCACTCATCCCCCCAGCCCGGACTAGCTGGGGAGCCCTCATCAGCAGCGCCAACAAACAAAGGCCCGGGATGCCCGGTTTGCCCGGCACGGGATGCGGAAGACGCCATCAGGGCCTGGAAAAACAGGAATTTCGACAGATTTTGGGAGGGGGATGGCCAGGACCCCGCCGGGGTGACCCCACGCCAGGCTGGCACTGGGCTTTGGGGCGATGCAAATCCCCTCCAGGCAGCAGCGGGGGAGCAGAGGGCGGGGGGCAGAGCAGGGCCGGGGCCGCGGCGCTGGTGAGGGGGACGGGGGAGGCGCCGGTGGCGGTGAGGGGGGGTCTGGGGGTGCCGATGGAGATGGGGAAGGGTCCAGGGGTGTTGATAGCAGTGAGGGGGGTCTGGGAACAGCGGTGGCAGTGAGGGGGGTCCGGGGGTGCCAGTGGTGGCGGTGGGGGGGGTCCGGGGGTGCCGATGGCTGGGGGAGGGGGGGTCTGGGAGTGCCGTGGCAGTGAGGGGTGGCCGGGGGTGCCGATGACGGTGAGGGGGAGCCGGAGGTGCCTCTGGCAGTGAGGGGGGTCCGGGGGTGCCGATGACGGTGCCGAGGGCGGTCCGGAGGTGCCGATAGCAGTAATGGGGGGTTCCAGGGGTGGCGATCGAGGCGCCGGGGGGGTCCGGGGGTGCCGATAGTGGGGGTGGGGGGGTCCGGGGGTGCCGGTGGCTGTGACGGGGGGGTCCGGGGCTGCCGGTGACTATGACAGGGGGGGTCCGGGGGTGCCGGTGGTGGTGACAGGGGGGGTCCGGGGTGCCGGTGGTGGTGACAGGGGGGGTCCGGGGCTGCCGGTGGCGGTGACAGGGGGGGTCCGGGGCTGCCGGTGGCTGTGACGGGGGGGGTCCGGGGCTGCCGGTGGCTCTGACGGGGGGGTCCGGGGCTGCCGTGGCGGCGGCGGGCGCAGCCAATGCGCGGGGCGGGCGGTGAAGTCACCGCGGTGCCGCAGCCATCGGCCCCGGCGCAGCCGCTTCGCGCAACGAGCGCGTCTGTTCTCAGCCCCGCTGGCGTCACACGGGGCGGGGGGGGGGACAGTCACACACACGCGTGGTGAGGGGCTCCCACGGGGTCACCGGGAGGGGGTCCTGCTCCCGACCCTGCTCCCCACGGCCAATGGTGGCCCGCGGGGACAGAGGGACGTGACCGCCCTGCTCCGCTCCCCCCTCGCTGCAGGCCGGGCTGAGCTCTTCCCCACTCGTGACCCGGGTGGGCTGGGGGGCTCAGGGGGCCCCCAACCCCCTGCCATGAGCGCCCCGAACACGGAGCCGGAGTGTCCTTGTCCCGGTGCAGGGGGTCCCCAAGGGGTGTCCCTGTCCTCGGGTGCGCGGTGGGGTGTCCAGGGCTGCCCCCATCCCTGTGCCCAAGTGTGCCTGAAGGGGGGAGGGGGGAATTGGGGTGCCTGGGGGGTGCCATTGTTCCCTAAAATAGTGCAGGGGGGTCTGAGGGATGCGGGGGGCGCCCGTGTTCGTGGGTGCATTTGGGGGAGGACCGGGGGTGCCCCCCTCCATGGGTGCAGTGGAGGGGGGTGGCAGGGGGGTCCCTGTCCCTGGGTGCATCACGGGGGGGTGGCAAAGGGGTGTCCCTTGTGCACCCTTTGTGGGTGCAGCACAGGAGCGTGCCGGGTGTGGGGGTGCAGGGACCCCTCCGGGGGGTGTCCCCAGCCTCCCCCCCACCACAGGAGGGTGCCGGGGGGTCCCGGTTCCCGGAGCAGCACAGAGGGTGCCCCGGTGCAGCCACGGGGGTACCCGAGGGGGGGGTGAGGCGTCTCCAGAGGGTATCCGGGGGGGATGGGGTCCCGGGTGGGTGCCTGGGGAGGGGGTGTGTGTGTCCCCTTAAGGGGGCTGTGTCCCCAGTGAGTACCCGGGGGGGTCTTTGTGTCTCCAGAAGGAATTGGGGTGTCCGGGGGGGTGTTTGTGTCCCCGGTGTGTGCCCGGGGCTCTGGAGTGTCCCGAGGGGGGGGTGTTTGCGTGCCCGGGGACGGGGCTCTGTGTCCTCGATGGGTGCCCCCGGGGGGGGGGGGGTCTCTGTCCCGGTGGGTACCCGGAGGGTCGTTCGCGTCCCCAGTGGGTGTCCGGGGGGGGGTTTATGACCCTCGCGGGGGGGTGTTTGTATGCCCGGGGTGGCCGCCTGTGTCCCCGGCGGGGTGTCCCCGTCCCGGGGCGCGGCGGGGGGGTGTCCGCGGAGCGGGGGGCGGGGCGGGGCGGGGCCGTGCCCGTGCCTATAAAGGCGGCGGGGGCAGGGGCGGCGCGTCCCCCCCGGCGGCGGCGGAGCGGCGCGGAGCGGAGCGGGCGGCGGTGCGGGCTGCGGTAACACCAGCAGCGGCGGCTCTGCGGGGCCGCGCCGGTGAGCGCCGGGCCGGGGGGCTCGGGGGGGCAAACCGGGCACGACCTGGGGGGGGCCGCAACCGGCTGACCCCCCCCCTGCCCCCTCCTCTCCCCGCAGGTCTCGGCCACCCCCCGGACTCCCCTCCGGCTCTGCCCGTCCCTCCGCCTCCCTCCCCCCCACCCCCCTTTTTTTTTTATTTTGCCGCCCCCCCCTCATTTCTCCCAGCAACGCCGCCCCCCGCCCCCCCCCGCAGCAAGATGGTGCAGAAGAAGTCAGAGATCCCGGGATTCCACCGCTCCTTCAAGGTAAGGGGCTGCTCCCCGCCCCCACGGGGATGCTCGGGGGGGCGCTCCGGGGCCGGGGTGCGGACAGGGCCGGGGTGCGCCCGCATCGCTGCATCCCCTGCCCGGGAACGGAGGGGGCCCGGGTGCTTCCTGCCCCACCCCCGACACCCCCCAGACTGAGGAGCTCCGGGGCGCTGCCACCGGAACCGAGCAGCGGGACCCCCCTGTCCCCCCGTCCCGGAGGTCGCGGTGCTCCCGGGGGTTGGGTCAGTGTCGTCCCCACTGTCCCCCGGGTGGGCGCTGGGATGCTGCCGCTCCCACGGGGATCCTCCGTGGGTGTGGGGGCTGCACTTTCCCCCCGCCCGCTTGCACGCCTTCGTCCTGGTCCGGCAGCGGTGTGGGGGTGGTCTCGGGGCTCCCAGGCCCTGCCCGCTGGGACCGTGCGAGGGTCGATCCCGCAGCGCCGCCCACCCCGGGATGCCCTGGGCACCCCCAGCCCGGGCCCGTCACCCCCCCCGCACCCCCCCGCCGCTGTCACGTCGGGGTGTGCGGGGGGTCCCCGTGGTCCCGCTCCTTTCGGTTCCCCCCTCCCGAGCCGCTTCCTAGCTGTGGGCTGGGGGGTCCTTTGTTCAGTTTCGCTCCAGCTCAGGGGTGCGGGGGCTCCCCCGAACCCGCCCCCTCGTTGCAGTGACCCCCCCTCCTGCTCGTGTGGCCTCTGGCCGGGGTTCGTGTCCACCGCGGGGGCCGGGGATGGAGGCGGGGCGGACACCTCGTCTGTGCTGATGGAGCCGGTGCGCAGCCTCCCATCCCCCAGACCTTTGTGTGGCAGTGCTGCGGCAGCTGGCAGGGCCCCCTGCCCCCTGTTACCCCCCTGTGCCCCCCTGTACGCCCCCTGCCCACCCCCCGTACACCCCGGACCTCTCCCGGAGGCCTTGTTCCCCCCCCATCCTGCCGGGGCTTGTCCCGGGGGGCAGCAGCTGCGGGGCGATGCTGCACTCCCCAAATCCAGGATTTGAGGGGGAGGAAAGCTGGCAATATGCAGCACAGGAGAATTTTGGCCCCGGAGATCCAAAGTGGTGCTTGGTGGGGGGGTGCTCCTGGTGTGAAGCTCCCCCCCCGTTCCGCCTGGGGACCCCCGGCCCCCCAGGGCTGCAGTAAACAGGCGCGTTCTGGGTGTTTCTGGCGGTGGCCAGGGTTGGCCGTGCTGGGGCTGGCAGCCGGCCCGGGCACCGGGCGGGTTTGGGAACGCTGCTGGAGCTGCCACCTCCACCCAAACAGATTTCATAATCCTGGGGAGGACGGGGCCCTTTCTCCCCCAGTGCTGCCCCGTCCCCTGGGTGGCTCAGGGGAGCAGGAAGCAGAGGGTCCCCATGTCCCCTCGGGTGCCGCTGGGGTTCAACGTGAGGGAAGGAGCAGGTCCCATGCCCTCCGTGGAGCCTGGAGTGCAGGAGGGTTTGGAATGAGGCCTGATCCTGCCGGGTCGGGGGTGTCCCACAGCCTGGGGACATGATGTCCACTGGAGCAGGGCAGAGCAGGCTCCAGCCACCGTGACCTTGCAGGGAGCTGGGAGGACATGGAGGGGTGGCTCTGGAGCCTGTTCTGCCCTGTGGCTTCTCTTCCTCCCCCTCCTACCTCACTGTGGTTCAGGTTTGGGTGGAGATTTGGGGTTGGGTTGGTGTGGGCGGCCGCGGTCCCTCTCATCATCCCCTGTTGCTGGCCTGGGGCTGGCTGGAGGAGCGATCCTGCAGCGCTGTCCCCATAAGGAGATGTGGTCAAAGCCTTCCTCCTCATCCCCTGGCTCTCTCTGGAGCTCTGCTGTGTCCCTCCACGAGCTGGTGTCCTGCACCCCAGGGAGTGAGCAGAGTGTGTCCCAGGAGCCAGAGCGTGCTGGGCTCTGTGTCCATGCTGGACTCGGGGTAGCAACTGGTGGTGGCTGATCCAGCGGCTGCCACCTCAGTGCTGCTCTTGACTCCCACAGGGGCAAAACCCTTTTGACCTGGAGTTTGACCAGTCCAACCACCTGGAGCCTGTCTTCAACTTTGAGTGCCCGCCCCGTCCCGGTGAGTCACGGGTGTCTCCTCATGGGGCTCCTCCCATCCTGCCCCCTGGGATTTTGGCCCTGAAGGCTTTGGGGGGCTGCCCGGCGATGCTGGGGGAGCTGTGGGGGGACAGGGATGGCTGACACCGCTGGCTTTGCTCTGGCACAGACATGCCTTCAAGTCAACCCATCGACATCCCTGACGCCAAGAAAAGGAACAAGAAGAAGAAGCGCTGCAGAGCCACCGACAGCTTCTCCGGCAGGTTCGAAGGTGAGTGGGGCTGCTCGGGAACCTCAGGAGTCCCCCCGGCCTGGGGCAGGGCTGGGCCCTCCTGGTGTCCCCAGGCTCTGTGTGGTGGGGCCAGCAGCTCAGGTGACCTCTCCCTTGCCAGATGTTTACCAGCTGCAGGAGGAGGTGCTGGGAGAAGGGGCCCACGCCAGAGTCCAGTCCTGCGTGAACCTCATCACCAACAAGGAGTACGCGGTGAAGGTAAAGCTCCCCCACTGGGGCTGCAGAACCACCCACCTCCTTCCTCAGTTTCCCTTTTGGCCCTCCCAGCTCCCAGGACCATCGGTGCTGGCCCAGGACTACGGCTTTGTGGACTGGAGGGGAAGGAGAGGGGCAGGAGTGTGGCAGGGCTGGGCTGTGATGGTGGCACACCAGCCTCTGCCACCACCTAGCTTGGGGTCCCTGGTGACCCTCCCCCCTGAGCCATGCTGCTCTCCCTGTCAGTGAGGGCACACGGGAGACTAAATTAGCCCTCGGGATGTGTCTGGGGACTTGGAGCAGGCAGGGGCATGTGGTGCTGGCAGGGTGGTCACCTCCTGTTTGCCCCAGGGAGGTCTCTCCCATCCGGGAGGGCATTGGGGTGAGCCAGCTGCTTTTGGGGTCAGGGATGGTGGTCCCGTGGCCCTGCACCCCACAGACTCTGAGCCATGGCACGGGGGGGCTGGGATGGGCCCTGTGTCAAAATGCAGCCAAATGCCAGGGGAACTTGGCCTCCCCCATCGCTCCATGGGGGCCTTTGGGTGCCCCAGTGGGGAAGCTGAGGCAGCAGGGAGGGGCCGTGTGTGGTGGTGGGGTGCTCAGTGTGCCCCAAAGGGCAATGAGAGCACCCAGCTGCCCTCCCCTGCGTGGGGTGTCCCCCTGTCCACGCTTGGCACGGCCACCGAGCCCCGCTGTGCCAGCGCCCAGTGGGGCATAGGGCCCTTTGCTGCGCCGGTGCTCCAGCATCACGTGGAGCTCTGTTGGCCCCGGCCCCGGAGGGAGCGGCTTGGCACGGCCGCTGCCGCTTGGCACCAGCGCCGGGAACAGCCTGTTCTGCTGCCTTAACCCCGCCCGGCCCCGCGGGTCCCCGCGCTGGTGAGGCAGGGGTACCCCGGCCCCTCCCTGGCAGCACTGCCTCTCCCTGAGCCTCCCCCTCTTTGCCTTCCAGATCATAGAGAAGCGCCTGGGACACATCCGGAGCAGGGTTTTCCGGGAGGTGGAGATGCTCTATCAGTGCCAGGGACACAGGTATGGCAGGGCAGCTGCTGCATCCCCCACGGTGGGCACGGGGAGTGGGCGGAGACCGGGCTGATGCTCGTGACACCCGTGGGCCACAGCCAGGCCGCCCTCTGCCCCAAGCTCCTGGCCCTTGGCCCCAGTGGCCGCGCTGGAGCATTCAGAGGGGACGTTCAGAGTTTGCCATGACGACGAGGGCCTTGGTGGCCAAGTTGGAGCCGAGCCGAGAGCTGAGCCGAGCCCCTGCTGCTGAGCAGGGCTGTGTGTGGGGCGGCTGAGCGAGCCAGGAGGGGCTGTGAGCAATTAGGGAGGAGCGGAGCCGGGCGCTGCAAGCCCCTCTCCCTGCTGGAATGCAGCCAGGGGGGCCCTGGCCGTGTGGTTTCAATCACTGCAAACCCAGTTTTCCCATCCCACATCCCTCCCGGGGTCCTGTGCTGGTTGGGGGTGTGGGGGGGACCCCAGGAGGTGTTTTGGGGGATGCTGGGCTGATACCGTGGTCCCTGCAGAAACGTCCTGGAGCTGATTGAGTTCTTCGAGGAGGAGGAGAGGTTTTACCTGGTGTTTGAGAAGATGAGGGGAGGTGAGTGCGGTGCCGGGGTGGGCGGAGCTGGGGCAGCAGGACCCCCCCCAAACCCCAGCTCTGCTCTTACCCATCCACAGGCTCCATCCTGACCCACATCCACCGGAGACGTCACTTCAACGAGCTGGAGGCCAGCGTGGTGGTGCAGGATATCGCCAGCGCCCTGCACTTTCTGCACAACAAAGGTGAGCTGGGACGTCCCAGGTGCCGCTGAGGACACCCTCGGGTGTGCTGGCCCCCCCGGGGGTGTCACTGCCTCCCCCCATCCTCCTGCCCAGGGGACAGTGCCCGTCCCAGCGTGCAGGGTCAGGCCCAGCTGCATCACAAGGCTTTTTGTGGTGCAGATCCTGTTCCTCCGGTTCAGTTGGGATTTGGGGCCAGCAGCAAATTTTGCTCTTTGCCAGGGTGCAGGCAGTGATTTGGGGTGGGGAGGAAGGGGTCCCTGTGCCACCCCCAGACTTTACACTGTGGCGGTCTTGTAGGGGGGGATTTTTACCCTCATTGGCTCTTTTGCCCCCAGGGATTGCACACAGGGATCTGAAACCAGAAAATATCCTGTGTGAGAGCCCGGACCAGGTGAGCGGGGAGCAGCCGGGGTTGGGTGCAGGGTGTGCTGCCTGGGGGGGTGGGCACAGTGGAGTGAGTCCTGGGCTAGGGGGTGCAGGAGGGTCCTGCCTGGGGACACACACACCAGGTCCTGTCAGGGACACACACAGCCCCCATATGCCACAGCACAGCGTGGTGTGAAGCATGACGTGACCTGGCATTGAGCAGCTGTGGCCTGAAAGCGCCGTGGTCCCCGGGGGCTGCCGGCTGTGGTTCCTGGCAGATGCCGGGGGGTCACCGACCACTCCTTCCCCCCCCTCTCCCCAGGTCTCCCCAGTGAAGATCTGCGACTTTGACCTGGGAAGTGGCATCAAACTGAACGGCGACTGCTCCCCCATCTCCACCCCGGAGCTGCTCACCCCGGTAAGTGCACGAGACCCCCACATTGTGGGGGAGGTCTGTCCCCGGGGACCCCCCCAGCTGCCCCGCAGGCTCTGAGAGCAGGGCTATGCACGGCCACCCCCCTGCTCGTCGCTGCTGTCGCTGATGCTGCGTGTCCCCCGCCGTCCCCCCCGCCGTGGCAGGCGAGATGTGGTTACATAACGCGGGGGGGCCGGGGGCTGGCGCAGCGCCCGGGCTGCCGTGAGCCTTAGCAACAGCCCGACCAGCCGCGGCGGCTGCGCCGAGCCTGCCGGGGAGAACTGGGTCAGCACCGGGCCGGGGGCCGCCGTGGTTTCCCGGCTCGTGGGCGAGGGAGAGGGGGCCGAGCCTCCGGGCTGCGGGTGCAGGGTGGACACCCCGAGAGTGTCCCCGTGTGGCGCAGATCCCCATCTCCTGCAGAAAGCCCCGCTCTCCTTATCGCCAGCCGCAGGTGCCCCCCGTGCGGGGTATCGCGCTGCACCCCGGCTTTTTTGGGGTGCGAACGTGCCGGGGAGGGCGGAGCCCAGCAGAGGCGGGTGCCAGAACACCCCAGCCCCCTCCTTCCTCCACGCCTGCCCTCCTCCCGGGGCGGGCTCTGAGTTCCTGGGGTGTCCCGAGTTTTCCCGTTGTCAGCCCGTGGGGGGCGGAGCGGGACGGCCGCTGCCTTCCCACCGGGAGCGGGGCTGGGTTGTTTTTCTGCGGTGGCATCAGCTGCTGGGGCTGGAGAGGCCCCTCGTCAGGAGGCCTCTCTCGTTACGGGGTGATTATCTGCTGGCTGCAGCTCTTTTCTGCCCTGGTCACGGGGCCTGTGTGGGCTGCGGGTCATGTGCTGGAAAGCCCCAGAGTCCCTGGAGCGATAGGGGAATGGGGCCGCTGGCTCTGCCTCTCCCTGCTCCACGGTTAACTCCTCCCGCACCGGATCCCGCGCGGCAGCTCCGCCTGTGCCGGGCCGGGGAGCGGGCACAGTCAGGAGAGGAGCAGGCACAGCAGGCTCGTCCCACCGTGTCCCGTGGCCACTCCCAGGCGTTGGGGCTGCCCTGCTGAGCCGGTTGGGTGGTGGCAATGCTGTGGGTCCAGCTGTCCTGAACCGTGGGGGTTGCACCCTTTAGGCTTTACTTTTTTTTTTTTTTTCCTTCGGGGTGGCAGCTGCCCAGAGAGGTGGGTCTGTGATGGGAAACCCAGCAGGGTGATGTGGTGGGAGCAAATCTGGGGAGCAGCTATGTCCGCACCTTCCCTTCAGAGGTGCAGCCCCGTAGATCTGGCAGGACCCTCCCAGTTCCCCCTGCCCCATCGGTGCCCACCCTTCGGGGCTCACCCCCCCTGTCCCCGCAGTGTGGCTCAGCTGAGTACATGGCCCCGGAGGTGGTGGAAGCCTTCAACGAGGAGGCCTCCATCTACGACAAGCGCTGTGACCTGTGGAGCCTGGGTGTCATCCTGTACATCATGCTGAGCGGGTACCCCCCCTTTGTGGGCCACTGCGGCTCCGACTGCGGCTGGGACCGGGGCGAGGCCTGCCACACCTGCCAGGTGCGTGGGGACCCCGGCAGCGCCCAACCCACCCCCCGTTTGGCTGCAGCACTCCTGGCTGAGCCCCTGTTATTTCTCCCCCTGCTCAGAATATGCTCTTTGAGAGTATCCAGGAGGGGAAGTATGAGTTTCCCGACAAGGACTGGGCACACATCTCCTTTGGAGCCAAAGACCTCATTTCCAAGCTGCTGGTGAGAGATGCCAAGAAGCGGCTCAGCGCAGCCCAGGTCCTGGAGCACCCCTGGGTGCAGGGGGTGAGTGTTGATGTCCCCTCCCTGCTCTCTGCTCCCAAAAGCCAGGGTGGGGAACACCCCTCTGCACAACTCCTGGCTCTGACTGGCTGCATTTTGTTGCAGTGTGCCCCGGATAACACCCTGCCAACCCCCATCATCCTGCAGAGGTGAGTGTGGGTGGCCCTGGAACACCCTCAGCCCCCTGAATCCCGACTCCACTCCTCAGCACTACTGTCCATTCCTTCTGCCTTTTGGGGGCTCTGGCACGACTCTCTGTCTGGGCAGCCCTGCCACTTTGGGTTTGGGCCATATTTTTGGTGTCTGACCAGTCTGGCATGGCCAGCATGTGAGGAGGGACACCCGGATATTTGACCCCGACCTCCCTCCAGCCCTCCACACCCACCCTGAGCCCGTGCCTCCCCTGCAGGAACAGCAGTGCCAAAGAGCTCACCTCCTTTGCCGCCGAGGCCATCGCTGTCAACCGCCAGCTGACGCGGCACGACGAGGACGAGGAGGAAGAGGCGGAGGAGGAAGCACGACCCATCATCATCAAAGCTACCTCACGGGCCATGCAGCTCTCCCCCCCCTCTGAGTCCAAGCTGGCCAAGCGGCGGCAGAAGAGCAGCCTGGCCAAGGCAGTGGCCTCTGGGCAGCACCTGGTGGCCCCGCTGGTCCTGGTGGCCGACCAAGCCTGAGCGGTGCCCCTCGCACCTGCTGTACCCCTTGTCCCCCCTTCTCCTCCTTTCTTTCTTCCCCTTTCCGCCCCAACCCCACCGTTTCTGGCTAGTGACAAGATCAGGACTCGTCCCTGTGGCTGGTTTCCAAGGTTTTGCTGATCTTGTAGGTCTGGGGGTGGGAGGGTTTGTTTAAGATCTTTTTTTTTTTAAGGTATTAAATCAAGCGTGAGGTTGCTTCACCCAGGGCACACTCAAGGACATCTGACAGACACACGGACTTTTGTTTCCCGACTCTTGGTTTCTCCTCTGACATTTTCCCCCCTCCCTGACACCAAAGGACTCTTTGTATCCGCGGCTGCTTTGACGATTTCAGCTCATTTCATACTGTGAACAAAAGACCCTCGGTCGCGTTTTCAACAACGGGAGTTGCGTTTTAACCTCGTCCCTCCCCTCGGAGCTGCAGGTTTCTCTCTGATGTTGGGGTAGATCCCACAAAAACCCCTTCCTGGGGGTCTGGGAGGTACCTCCCAGATGTGGGGGAGGTGGGGAGCCCCTCTGTCCTATAGTCGGGGGTGTCCCCAGCTCTGCTCCACGGGGACACGGTGGGCGTTGTGCAGGGAACCGCTTGGGCTGGGGAGAGACGGTGCCAGTGAGGGAGCAGTGCCCGACTCACCCTCTCTGCTCAGCATCCTGCTTCCAGAATAAGCTATTCACCCCTTTTTCTTTTCTTTTGACCCTTTCTTTTTTTTCTTTTTGTTCTTTTTTTTTTTTTTTTTTTTAATTATTGTTGCTTTTAAACTGCCGGCTGTGCTTCTCTACAGGGCACGGAGAAATGTCTTCCTTTCCTCCCACGCTCCGGCTGGTGGCTCCCCGGGGGATGCGTGGGCATCAGGGCTGTGCTCTTGTGCCAGGTCAGGTTTTCACCCCGGTTCTTGGAAGGGCTGGTGGCTGTGCCCTTGTGGAGGTGCAAGGGGGAATGAGGTGTTCAGGGTGGCCAAAGCAGCCAGAAACACCCTCTGGGAGTTTTGTGCTCTGTGGAAAGCAAGGACCCCCTTAAAGAGTGTCAGGACCTGCTGCAGGACAGTGAGACCTGCTGTGGCTTCGGGCTGGCCCTGAGGCTGCTGTGGCAGGAGGGTCGGGCTGCACAGAGGGTGCCCAATGCCCCAGGGATGCCAGTGGGTGAGCAGCTGGGCTGGTGGCAGCACCCAAGGGCCACGGCACGGGGGAGCAGCCTGGGGACAGCTTGGGATGTGGGGCTGGAAGGTTTGGGGTCAGGGCAGCAGGGTGTTCAGTGGCTGGGGAGCGCTGGTGTGCATGGTCGTGCATGTGCATCCCTGCTCATGTGTGTTCAGGTGTGCTTGGCACTGTCCTTTCCTCTTGCTTTGGGGTGGGGAGGACTCGGGATGCTGAGTCAGGATGAGGCCCTTGGCTGGTTTCTGGGTCTGTCCAGGCGAGCAGTGCCCACGCCTGGAGCCAGATTGGCCTCCAGCTGCCCCCAGTACCTCTAGATCCCCCTGACACCCCCTGCTCCCTGCCATAGGCACTGCCCAAGCTGTGCCCGCTGCCAGCCCCCATCTCGCTGGGAGGGCAGTGCCCCCTTCATAGCCACCTCCTGTCCCTTCCGACTCAGTGCTTTGAGCTTTATATTTTGCAAAAGCAGCCTCAGCCCATCGTGTGCACAGGTGAGGGTTTGGGAGCTCTGAGCTGGGGAACAGACTTCCCTGGGTCTTCAGCTGAAGACAGTCGCTGTCTCTGGAAAAAAAAAAATAAGTTCTCCTTTTTATTTTAAGACTGCTGACAGCAATACTATGCAATATATGTTGTTTTTTGTTTCAGGGAGGTGTGCATGAGTTATCTTGGGAGATGGTGATCTTGGGTGTTGATGGAGTTTAGTGCAGGGGCCATCTTCTCTCACCCTTCCCAGCCTTTCTGCTGACCCAGGGGGGTCAGGGAGGGTGACTCCATCCCCATCCCGCTCCCAAAACTGCCTCGCACTTGCGATCTCTCTCTCCCCCATGTGCCCCCTGGTCTCACTGCGCCGGGTGGGGAGGAGCAAGGCAGTGGTGAGGGGAGACCCCTCCCCACAGGCACTGGGACACCCTGGAGAGGCCTCCCTTAACAGAAAGAAAAAAAAAATCCAATTTGATTGTACATTGTTACTTTTTATAGCTTATTTTGTTTTATCAGTTGTAGATAATTCCTTGTTGTCTTATATTAAGAAATACTTGAATGATGTACAGTACGCGATGCCTTGAGCTGGTATTGTGAAGCTATCGTTGATGCTGCACGCCGCAGCCATTTTTTAAAAAACAAAAAAATCATGGGAAGGGGATGGCAGGGGGATGTCTCCAAAATTTATCTGTCCCCCGTGCTGCTTTTGTTGGCAAACTTGAGTTTCCCCTTTTTCCCCAGGTGTAAGAGCGATCTCTTTTCTATCTGTATAAATATAAATACACCACACACTCTGGGGAAGGCCTGGGTGACCCTGACTGTGCCCCGTGGGTGTCCTCGGCCGGGGATGTGCAGCTGGAAGATGCTGTGGGAGTTTGTGGGAGTTGGAGGATGCGCTGGGAGCATCCGAGCCTGGCCTGGGTTCGGCTTCGCATTTTGGGTGGGGGTTTGGTTTGGACCCGGCGCTCCTGGCGTGGCACTCGGGGGTGACCCATGGCCAGGTCTGTGCATTGGTGGAGAATCTTTAAATGCCTCTAGAGCCGGGGATCAACTCTGGAAAACCTCCAGCCTGGTTCGTGGCAGTGCTGGGCACCCACAGGTGCCTGGGCTGGGATGGCTGGGGACACCCTTGTGCCAGGGCCCTCCCCTCCCCACTGCCAGCGCCCCTCCCAGGGCGGTTTCCAGACAGATGCTCCCGTGGTCCAGCACCAGCGACCCCCTCTCACCAACACCCTTCTTCCTCCTCTTCCTCTTTCCAAGCTTTCCCCCCATAGAGCATCTATCTTGGAAACCAACTTCAAAAAAAATTTTTTTTAAGCTGGAAATGTTAAGTGTTTTCACTTCCTCTCCTTCCCCCCCCCCGCCCTTCCTCCAGCCAACTAACTCGACTTAGAACTGGTTAGAAACGTTTACTGTGAAGCTAACTCTTTTTTATCAAACCAGGAGAAGCTTTCTCCACTTTACAATTGATGAAGACTGCCAAAGCTGGTTCGACAAGAGTCACGTTAACGCACTGTTGGTTTGTGCAACAGCAGCCTCTGCTCGGGGGCTGGCTGGGAAATAAAAATGAAAATATTAAAAAAAAAAAAAAAGACAAAAAAAAAACAAAAACAAAAAAGGAAAAAAAAACCACACAAAAAGAAGCACTTTACTGTATGTACCAGGTGACCTGATACAGCTGAATTGAAGTTTTCCTTTATAACAATTGTTGATGCCAGAATTTTGTATTCTGTTTTGTAAGAATTTAATAAAAATGCATTGAGACCTATGTGGTGGGCAGGTGGCTGTGGCAGGTGGGACAAGTTGCAGGGGGGATTGGGCAAGTTGGGGGGTATGGGTGGCTCCCACCATAATCCTTCCCCATTTTCACTTGCTCCTTCCCAGCCTGCTGCTGGCCCCTGGGGGCTGGGAGTGTGGCTGGGATGGGATGCCAGGAATAGGGGCTGGCAGTGGCTCAGGCCCTGACTCACGTTTCCCAGTGGGATGGTGTGATCTGCTGAATCCCAATGGGAGCTGGAGGTCATGGGGCAGGGCTGTGCTCCCTGCCAGCTGCACCCAGTGGCCTTGGGACTGCCCTGCCACCCCCAGGGACAGTCCTGGCACATCCTCCCCCCCACCTCCATGGGTCAGGGGGCAGAGGGGGACACTGAGGCAAGGGGAAAGTGTGGTGGGATAGGGAAGGCAGTGGGGACTGGAGGCTAGGGATCAGGGTGTGGGAAAAGCCTGTAGGGGCCCTGCTGAGCTTTCTTACTTAGGTAAGGCAAGACCCTGTGGAATTAAAAAAAAAAAAAAAACAAAACTAAAAGATTCTGACTTGTCTGGCCCTGCTGCTATGCTGGGGCATGAAGCTGGATCTCTCTGGAGGCTATTGCCATGGTGCTGCTGCCCTGGCAGAGCTCCATCCGTGGCAGCCCTGGGCTGGGGAATGGGCTGTGGGCTCTGCCATGGACCAGCTGCTGCTCCCAGCTCTAAGAGAGCCCCACTGCTGAGAATCCAGCTCACTGCTTGCTAAACGGTGCAGCTGCTTCTTACAGCATCTGGATCCGGACAGGATGGCTCCAGAAGTCTCCCTTCCCTGGCTGTTCCAGGATGGGATGTGGTGAGAACAGAGCTGGGGCTCCCTGCATGCAGAGGATAAGGAGCAGGTCCCATCCCATGGTGCTGTTCCTGCCTCTGTTGAACAAAGCCATTGCTCCCTCCTGGGCCTGGGGCCACCAGCTGGTGACCCTGGACATTTTAGGAGCATCCAGCTCTCAGCTCTTCTTCCTCTCTTGCATGTTGTTTCACCATCATTGGGCCCTCAGCTATGTGCTCCAGAAATCTTTCCTCTCCTGCCTTCCTCCTTCCAGGATGCCAGGTGGATCCCAGACAGGTGTGTCAGAGGCAGCTTTGCTGCAGATGCTGGTTTAACTTTTAATCTCTGAAATTCCTTCGCAATGGTCCCTCTTCTCCCCCTTCCCCAGTTTCCCCAACCCCAGAAAGCGCCTGGTAGCTGGAAACCATTCCTGAGCACGTGCAGAGAAGGGCAGCTCCGAAAATAACCCAGCGCTGGGTTAAAATAACCTGTGCTGCTCTGGTGCCTGAGCATCAGCCCAAAATAGGCTCTGCCGGGATAAGGGTGCTATAAATACCCCGGCGTGGATTTGCATTGGAGAAAAGCCCCGCAGCAGGAGCAGCGCCGATGCCGCCCACGCTGGCCCAGGGCGAAGGGGCCACTGCAGAGCACTGGGGTGGCCTGGATGACGTAGGGGCTCAGCCACGCTTTGGGTGACGTGGTGGCTTGTGCCAGTCCGCCTGTTTCCAGGATTTAACGGAGCCATCAGGTCATGATCGGATCTGAGTGGCTGCAGTGCTGGGGTGGCCAGTGGGGTCACATCTGGCTTCAGCCCAGGGCACCGAGGCAGCTGGGCAGGAGCAAACATGAAGTGTCCTCAGTATTTTGGGTCTGAGCCTGGCTCTGCTGGTAACAGATGATGATCTGGGTGATTAGCCAACATTTTGATTCAATATCTGCCCAAAAAACAACCCTGGAGTGAGGAACATGCATTCCCTCAGACCAGACTGCTCTCCTGAACCATCAGTGAACCCCAAACCCACACTGGGAAGTGCAGAGTGGAAGGTGTGAAGTGTGTTTTGATGCAAAACAGCTGTTTTGGATCAAAGAAAGTTTTAATTTTCCTTTTTGTTCTTTTAAAATGTTTTCTGGGATGGGGCAGAGAAAGAAAGAACTCCTGTGCATTTTGCAGAAAATCCTGTCTCCTATCCAGGGAACCCAGACAAACCAATCTGGGGTGGTTTTTTGGTAGAGTGGTTTTTTGACTGGTGTGTGGGGGTTCTCCCTCTGAAGTCATCTCAGGGAGTGTGTGATGCGCATCCCAGCAGAGCCCAGCACACGGGTCTGCCCCTGCCTGTGTTTCCTGTGGCTGGTCCCTCTGCACCAGGAGCCTTGGTGGCACCGGCACAGCATGGCATGTCTGTTTCCTCCACTGTCTGGACAAGCCCTTGGTAACCTTGTTTGTGTTTTTTGGATGGTGAAGTGTGGATTTTGGAGAGCCACGGGGTGCAGCTTTGGTTTTCCCACAGGATTCCAGCTCTGGGTGGAATTGCACAGGCACTGGGAGCTGTGGTCGGTTGGTGGGAGCAGAGCAGGGTCAGGTTTTCCCAAACCCATGAGAGCTGTGCCCATGGCTGGAGTGGGTCCTGGGCCTCGTGAGTCACCTTCTCACCTGGCTGGAGGTTTAGATCAAGGCTTGGTGCTAAGGCACAGGGCTTGGCACTTTGCCCTCTGGCTCACACCGGGATGTCTCTGTCTTTGCCATGCAGTCTTCCTCAGAGCTTCCTTACATCCCAAAATGCCTCTGTTGGCTGCTCAGCCAGGGGAGGGCTGCATCTGCCTGGCTTTTGCTTGGAACATGCATTCCCAGCTTTTGCTCGGAGCATACATTCTACATGTATTTTCCTGCCTCCATGAGGTGAAGAAAGATGTTCTCTGCTATCCAACTCTGAGCACTGCAGTCCCACTGCTTTAATTCCAGCTGCTCGTAGCCTTGTGAGACCCTTCATGTCCAGCCCTGGACGGGGTCAGCCCTCATCCCACCAGCTGGAACCCACTGATTTCCCTGCCCAGCGTTACTGCCGGGGTGAGGCTCCTGTTCAGCCTGTGAATGCCCCAGCTAAAACAGCACTGCCTTAGCCCAGTGCCTGATCTCTGAAGGAATCTGTTGGCTACCAGACCCAGAAATAATGACGCCGGGCCTTTTAAAGGAGCGTTTGTTCCCAGGTTTATTTTTGGGATGGTAAAGTCTCCTGTATGACACTTGTATTTTTGTTTCTCAGGTCTAACACACCACTGGATCACCGTGGTGCTGGTGCTGGGTTGCTGCAGCAAACACCTCACCCCACCCCACGGTGCCATGGTGAGTGTCCCACACAGATCTCTGTGCCATTATCCCTTATTTCCAGGGCTGTGTTTCCTTACGCTGGTCCCGAGTTAAGCCTCTGGCTCCTGCTACAACACAAATCACCCTTATTTAGTTCATCACGGGCTGAATAACCAGGACCTGTCTGATGCAGGGTGGCAGGGCTGGCACGGTGAGCATGGCACAGAGAAGGCTGGTGGTGCTGGGAAGATCAGGACTGAATGGGTGCAGAATCCCCTTCCCATGTGATGAAGAAGCACCCGTCCCCCCTGGCAGGCACACTGACCCCTCGGAGGCACCACAGTTTCTCGAGGATGAATTTGCTGGGATTTGGGAACAGGGAATGCTATGGTGAAGAAGCTTCAGCCTCCAGCACCAGCATGGGCTGGGCTGGGCGATCCTGCACCTCCCAGGCAGGGCAGGGGCCCCTCAGTGGCACTCCGGCAGCAGTCCTGGAGCTGGAGAAATGAGGGATCACACACCCAGTGCCCCCCGGCCCTTGGGACGCGCCTCCAGGCCATCCCTGCCAGCCACCAGCCGTGTCCAACCCTCCAGCCGGGAACAGCGAGTCTCCAGCTCCCTCTAACGTTCCTGGCCCGAAAGGAGCACCCGCAAGCAGGACCGGCCTGAGCGGGGCGCGGGCCGGGCTGCGCGGCCCCGAGGGAAAAGCCTGACGCTGAAATGCGTGGAAGCAGCTGGGCCAGAAAAGGGGGAGCGATGTGCCGAGCAAACGGTGTGAAAGAGTAAAGGACGCAGCGTTTTAAGAGAGAATACGGCTGTATTAAACGCCTGGTTATTATTAACAAGATTTCACAGGGAAAAGGACTGTTCCTCTGAAAAATACTACTTTTTAATACTCTAAATAGTTGCTCTAAAATGCTGTAAGTGTTTCCAGCCCTGGAACTGTTCAAAAAACATGTGATGACAAGATTTAGTGGTGAACATGGTGGTGGTGCTGGGCTAACAGTTGGACATGATCTTAAAATTGTTTTCCAATATTAATGATTCTATGGTTCTGGGATTCTCTGATTCCAAAGGCTCCTACCCATTCCTGCCTGCACAGGGACTGTTAAGATGGGAGCTCTGAACTCTGCACAGGATTTTCCCAAACTTGTCCATGTGAAATGCAGCTTTAAAAATGCAGCAAAAAACCTGAGAGCACAGAATGCAGCAGAAATGGGTATTGATAACATGATACAAAGCCAGGTTGGAAGCTCTCTATAAAAATTAGTGGTGTAGCAGCACTGCTGTGTCCGGCTGTAGTGGTTCATGGGGAGATCCCGGAGCTGTGCGAGGGTCTGGAAGCGTTGAATCCATACAAACAGCACACAATCCATACAAACAGAACACAGTCCATACAAACAGCACACAATCCATACAAACAGCACACAATCCATACAAACAGAACACAGTCCATACAAACGGCACGTCTCTGTGTGCTACAGAAGCAAGGCACAGGAAGGAGAAGGGGCAGCCAGGCCATCTCCCCCCTGACACATCGACTCACGGACCACACGCCTGCTCCTGACTGGATGTGTGTGCAGCACAGATCAGGGGATGGATAACAGAGAGAGGGGGAATGTAATTACCCTGCGAAGAATAAATCACTTTAACGGTTCAGTTACTGAGATCACAGCGAGGCAGTGGCACAGCCTCTTAAATAATCTTCTGCTTTGCAGCCAGCTCCTGCCCCCGCGCCATCTCCACCTTGTGCTGCCTGGCGAGGACATGCCATCGGTGGGGACAACACTGGCCAGTGGTTTCTGCCTGAGCAGGTCCAGCAGGATGTTGGGAGCAGCAGGGCATGACCAGCTGAGGGATCACAGTGCTGCGGCTCCCTGGTCTGTGCAGGGTAATACCTGTGGTGGGCCTGGCAATGTGGTGTCCCGTGGTGCTCCAGGCCTGTGTCCACAGCAGCAGCCAGTAACTCCGAGCTGATTATTGTGAGGAATTGCTGGGCACAAAGCAGGGGTCTGGGGATGGTGGAGGCCTAGGTCTGCTGCAGAGGAACAGCTGGTGTGTGAGAGCATGAAAGGAAAACCCCCACTTCACCTTCGCTCCACACGGCCCAAACCTCCCTGGCTCCTCACCCCCAGCACTGACCCCCTTCAGCCCCTTAACTCCCAACCTCCTCTCTGTGAATTGCACCCCCCTTTCTCGTCCCTTCACAAACTGCTCTCCAGGCTCCCTCATCCCTCATCTTCCTCAGAATGACCCCTTTCACAGGATGCTCCCCTTATCTCTCAAAACTGCCCCTCAGGAATTGCTCCTCTTTGCCCCCCTCAGTTGATCCTTAGGGAATCACCATTATCTCCCAAATTGGTTCTCAAAGATTGCTCCTGTCACTCCCCCACACTGTTCCTCAGGGAGCCATCCCCTTATCCCTCAAAACTGCCCCTCAGGGATTGCTTCCCTCACCCCCTGCCCCGCCTCATTGCTCCGCAGGGAATCACTCCCTTTTCCTTGCTCCTCAGAGATGGCCCCTTTCAGGGATGTGCCTTCATCTTCCTCAGGGATCGTCCCCTCATCCCCAAAACTGCCCCTCAAAGATTGCTCCTCTTGCCGCCCCCCTCCACGTTGCTCCTCAGGGAAATGCTCCCTTATCCTCAAAACTGTCCCTCAGGTTTGGCCCCTCATCATCTTCAGGGATTACTCCCTCATGGATCATCCCTTTACTCCCCCTCAGGGATCACCCCCTCATTCCCAAAACCGTCCCACAGGGACTGACCCTCACCTCCTCAAGGGTTGCCCCCTTTGTCCCACAAACTGCCCCTCAGGGATAGTCCCCATCCTTTTCAGGGACCAGCCCTTCAGGAATCATCCCTTACTCTCCCTAACGGACCCCCCCCTCATCCCCCAAACTGTCCCCAGGGATCGCCCACCAAAATTGCCCCTCTCACTCCTCCACACTGGTTCCTCAGGGTCTCATCCCCTTGTGCCCCGAAACTGCCCCTCAGGGATTGCTCCCCTATGTTGCTCGTCGGGAAAATGCCCCTTTCCCCTCAAAAGTGCCCCTCAGGGATCGCCCCCTCATCCCCAAAACTGCCCCTCAGGAATGGACTCTCATCCTCCTCAAGGATCGCCCCCTCTGGAATCACCCCCTTAGGGATCACCCCCTCACTTTCCCTCGCATCGCCCTCCATCCTCGCCCTCCATCCTCCCCCTCCGTGCCGGCCCCGCCCGCCGCCCCACGCCCTCTCCCCGCCCCGCCACCGCCTCCGCTGCTCCCCCCGTGCCCGGCCGGCGGCGGCGCCCGCCCCATGCGCCGCTGCTGCCCGGCGCTCTGCATCCGCACCGCCATCGACGCCACCGCCATCGACGCCACCGCCGACATCTCCGCCGCCCTCGCCCCCGTCCCCGTCCCGCCCGCCGCCGTGTCCCGCCCGCCGCTGCTGGTGCTGGTGCTGCTGCAGCGCCGCCCCGCGCCGCCCGCCCCCGCGGCCCCGCCGCACAAGATGGCGGCCGGAGGGAGCGGCGGCCCCGGCGGCCTCTCCTCCTCCTGCCCGCAGCCGCCGCCGCCCCCGCCGGGCAACGGGGCCGCGGCCGCCGCCTGCACCAACGGCGCGCCCGCCTCGCCGCCCGGCCTCACCTACAACCAGAGCGGCGCCGCCAACCCGCCGGCGGCCAGTGGAGGCGTGGGGGGCCCGGCGGCAGCGGGGGCGGCGGGGGCGGCTGGCGGGGCGGGCGGTCCCGGCGGGGCGCTGCAGCGGGAGCCGGTGTACAACTGGCAGGCGACGAAGCCGACGGTACAGGAGCGGTTCGCGTTCCTCTTCAACAACGAGGTGCTCAGCGACGTGCACTTCCTGGTGGGGAAGGGCCGCGGCTCCCAGCGCATCCCGGCGCACAGGTGGGGCGGGGGGCGCGGGGGTCCCACGCGTGGGGAGCTGGGAGTGCGGGAGGGATGTGGGGTGTGGGGTGTGGGGGGACCCAGCCCCATGGCCCTGCGGGGTGACCGCGGGTCCCGGGCCTCGGGAGGGTCGTAGGGGCCGGCCCGATGGCCCTGGGGGCGTCCCCTCACGCCCCCCCCCACTGATAAAAGGGAATTGCCCGTTTATTTGACAAAACTGCCCCTCAGGCATCGCTGCTCCTCCCGTCAGGGATCACCCTCTCATCCCCCAAACTGCCCTTCGAGGATTGCTCGTCTTGCCCCCACGTTATCCCCTGAGGGAATTGCTCCCTTATTGCCTCGGGGAATTGCCTCTTTATCCCCTTCACTTCCCATCAGAGATTGCTCTCCTCACCCCTCTACGTTGCTCCTCAGGGAATCACTCCCTTATCCCCCAAAACTGCTTCTCGGTGATTGTTCCCTTTGCTCCCTCATGTTCTTCTCAGGGAATTGCCCCCTTATCCCCTGAAACTGCCCTTCAGGGATTGCTCCTCAGGGAGTGTCTCCTTATTCTCAGAACTGTTTCTCAGGGATGGCCCCTCATCCTCTTCAGGGATGATCCCTTTACCCTCCCTCAGGGATCGCCCCTCATCCCCAAAACTGCCCCTCAGAGATGGCCCTGAGAGGGCTGTGGGCTCTCCTGCAGCCTCGGGGGGTGATGTGCCATCGAGTGGGGTACAGGGGTGCAGGGTTTGGGCTGCTGCACCTCCCATGTGAAGAGAGACAAGACGGTCACATAACTGCACCCCACATTTCACCCCCTGCTCAGGGGCACGTCCTGAGCTCAGGACCCCCATTGTGGCCAGTCAGCGTCGCCCCAGATCTCTCCCAGCCCTTGGGTCAGTGTCATGCCTCTCCTCACGGTCACCAGCCCAGGATGGGTCCAGGGTTTGGGTGAGAGTATTTTTTCCAGAGGGATGATGTGAGTGGGGCAGGCACAGCACTGAAAACCCCAAATCCCTGGATCTCGCTTGGAAGTAATCGTTGGTTTTAGTGGGAAGTGGAGGAGAGGAGGAATAATCTCCCAGGCCACTTGATCCCTGCTGACAGTGATCAGTGAGAGCACTGGGAATGGAAATGAAAGAACAGTGCTTTGAGAACCCAAATTTCAGGAACAACATTTTAATTTTAAAATGACCTTTATCGAATCTTTCCTGAAGCCCTGTATTTTGGGGGTTAATCCACTACCATAAGGAGCTGGAAGAGCTTTGTTGAGAATGACACCTGGGCCTGAGTAACCCATGCAGGGTTTGCTTAAGGCTGAGCTGCCATTTAAGAATTTGCAGCTCAGAGGAGCTGGGAATCGCCTCCACCTGGATGATGCGGATCTGACGTGGCTGACTGACATTTGGCTGGTTCCTTGGGGGAGCTCTGGTGAATCCATGTGTGCCACCCTCTTCCCCCTACCCTGGGAAGGGCCTCCCAGGGAAGAGCTCAGAGATGGAACCAACTTTAACTGGGTGAGGGAGGTTCCTTGGTGTTCCTGGAAGTGGTGCTTGGCAAAGGGAGCTTTGCTCCAAATGGTTTCAAACTATTGCTTTTCTCCGAAGTGCTCACATTCCTGGAAGTTTCATCTTCAGATTTCCCCCTTCTCTCTCGCTTTCCAAACAAACCACACTTGTTCTAGGCTGGTTTGAGTGTTTAGGGTGTCAGCTTTGCTCTTTAATAATTTGAAGTTTAATTAGTATTTGGGTAAGCTTGCTCCTGTCCTGAGAACTAGGCTTGCTGGGTGGGGACAGGTGATGTTCAGCCCAGAAATAAATGTAAAATAAATGAAGCTTTGAAAAAAAAAAAAAAATTGGGCCCAAAGTGAGATGCTGCTTAATTGCTCTGAAATTCATCTGGTGCTCTGGGTGGTAAAGATAGAATGGTGTGACATCCCATCTAAGGATTCTAGAGGTTTTAGTAAAACTTGTCCGTGTGATGTTACAGTTGGGATATCCTGGTGATTCATGGAGTACTGTGGTTATTTCAGAAACAAGAGAGCTTAAAATAAAAGCACCCAGACCCCTTCTGTGCTCAGTTCTCCCACAGCAGCTTAACAGCAGAAGATACTTTGTGCTGGAATTGAGTTGCAAAGCAACTGTGAGTTCCATTGGAGAAGTGCTGTTTTGCTTCAGCGACCAGGGAGGTGTTGGTGCTTTGTCAGATGTCTGAAATCATAAAATCACAGAGTTATTAAGGTTGAAAAAGACCTTTAAGATCATCAAGTCCAACCATCATCCCAGAAGCACTAAACCATGTCCCCAAGTGCCACATCCACAGGTTTTTTTAACATTTCCAGGGATGGTGATTCCACCACCGCTCTGGGCAGCCCATTCCAGTGCTTTACAAATTTTTCTGTAAAGAAATTTTCCCTAATATCTCATCTAAGCCTCCCCTGGCACAATAGTGTACAGCTCCCAGGTAGTCTGGTTTAATTGTGTAAATTTTCAGACCAAGCCAGCTACAAAGTGTGATTGCAGGAGGAGCAACTCCTAAATAGGGTTCTTGGACAGCTCCTCTTGTTGCCTTGAGGAGTGGTCTGCAGCATCCTACCTGTCATCCTTGGTATGACTTCATGGTGTGCTAGGAATGGCTTTGTCAGCAGACTGGGAAGCACAAATAATCCGAGAGATGCAGTCCTGTGGGAGCTGGAAGTGATGGTGCAGGTCATCCTGGTCAGGCTTCTCCAGGATGGAGCCAAGGGGATATGGAGGGTTTGTAGGTTGAGGTAATGAAGTGGCGTGTGCCCAGTGAGGACAGCTGATGTTGTCCACAGGTGCTGGTACAAGGAAGAGGTTTCTGACACAGCTGTAGGTTCAGGTGTGTTTCTGAGTGTGCCTGGCAAATTCAGTTAATGGCCTTAATCTGAAAGGAGGAGACATTTAGATTAGATATCAGGAAGGAATTCTTTCTTGTGAGGATGGTGAGGCCCTGGTTGCCCAGAGCAGCTGTGGCTGCCCCTGGATCCCTGGAAATGTCCAAGGCCAGGCTGGACGGGGCTTGGAGCAGCCTGGGATAGTGGAAGGTGTCCCTGCCCATGGCAGGGGGTGGCACTGGATGGCTTTAAGGTCCCTTCCCACCCAAGCCAGTCTGGGATTCTGTGGCTCAGCAGTTCATATCAAGCCGCAGAGACAGACAAAAGAAACTTCACAGAGCAACTAAGAGCAAGCATTCATTTTGTGTGTGAGAGCCAGTTTGTAGATAAAAGGTGTAAATGAGCTGGACTGAAGGGTTGCCTGTCCAAGCATCTGCAGCCCTGAGAACATCAGGTGTTTTCCACCTGGAGGAGGCTCCAGACCCTGTGGAAGTTCCTTGCCTACTCTGGAGCAGGCCCTGTCTCTGAGCCTGGAGCTCGTTCCCTCTTGCTGCTGAATCAGCCACAAAGAAGACGGGATGGCCTTAATATTTTTCAATGTCAAGGCTGGGCCGAGCAGCTGCCTTGAAGCTTCACGGCGCCAGCATGACCAAGGTCAACACATTGATTAGACCCAGCAGTAAGAGGGAAGGGCTTTTTGTCTTTCCAGATCTGCTTCATTGAGCACAATATCAATGAGATTAGAAATGTCTAAACCTCATCAGCCAGAAGCTGGATGGGTGTCATAATTAAACTTGTTAATTGGCCAGAAAACAGGGCCCGAGAGTGAGCAGGGCAAGTGTGTGGGGATGCAACCCTGTGTGTGCTCCAGCCAGGGAGATCTAGAGTTTGGAGACAGCCTGAGTAATACTTCGGCTGTTGTTTCCAGAAGTCTCTTCTGAGCCCATCCTGTCTTTTCTTGGACGTGTATTCACTCGCAGTTCCTGCAGCGTCGTGTGCCGAGGTGTCCCATGGCTCCTGCTCCTGGGCAGGGCTGCTCCTGCCTCCTGCTCCTTTTGCCTGGGGTCTGCATCCTCTGCAGCCAGCACACAATCATCACCATCAGCTTCTCATCACCTACGGTGTCATCGAGCTCCAGCACGTCACGTGTTGCTCTGTTCCTGTGCCAGCTCTTCTGGAATAGATATTTTAAGGTTTCTCCGCAGTGGCGCGGATGGAGGAGGGAGCTGGTGCAGCAGCAGTGGGGTAGTTGTGGGTTTTGAGTGGTTTCTTTTATTATTGGTGTTACTGCAGTGCCTAGAAAGGGAGCAGCACTGGTGGGCGTGCAGATGAAACCAGGTGACGAGTGGAGGTGCCAAGGTGAACATGAAGTGGTGAAAGTTGTGGTAGGAAGCAAAATAGCAGAAGGAGACATTTGCTTGCAAGCCCTCGACAGCCTGTGGAGTCAGCTTTGGATCCTTTTGAAGAGAAATCAAATTATTATCCTCAAGGAAGTTCCTGTGACTCTTATTGCTGAAAGTCAGTTTACTTTGGCTCTTCCTGGTGCAAAGGGAATGAGGAGAAATCAGGTGTTACTTTCTTAGTTCTTCTGTTTCTGCTGATTTCTCTGCCTCCTTTCAGTAGTCCACTCTGTTTTGGCCACGGAAGTGTTTAAAAATAACCCTCTGCTGGATTTTCCCATCTGAAACAAGCCCCATCTCTTCCTTCTGCAGACCTGCATGGTTGGGGAAAGCTGGTGGATCGTGTGGGAGGAATGGTGTGCATCCCTGCTTTTCCTGGAGTGTCTTCAGAGCAGCTTTAAATGTTCTTTTTAGGAAGAGTAAGAAAACACTGGAGAGAGAGAGATTTTCTTATGTTGATTACGTTCTCTTAAAACTTCAAATGTGGAGTCCTGTGTTTCTCTGGTACCTCCTGGGATCCTATTAGGGCTCAGCAGTTTACAAAATCCAACTGATTTGTCCCCGACTGAAATGGAAGCAAACATTTGAGAGAATGCCCTTTTCAAATAGCTTCTGAAAGCTCTTGCTCGTTGAGTACCTATACTGTGCTGGCTGTGAGAATGAAAATTTGAGAGTGCAATTAATATATGTTAATTTTTAGTATCAGACAAAGCCAGCGATTGTTTTGCCACCATCGCTGCTTTTGGAGGAACAAGGATTTTTGTTTCATCTGGCAATTCTGGTATTGTGAGGAAGGTTTTTATTTGTTCTTGACATTTTTCTTGAGAATGGTTTGACAGAAATATGCATGTGTGTACTTTTTTGTAGCCACTGTGGTTTGTCCCGAGCTCCCTGAGCCCATCAGGAACAATAAGCCGGCTCGTCAGCCAAACTCCGTCACAGCAAACGAGCCTGGCACATCCATGGAGCTTCACTCCATTGTATCCCTAGGAAGCCTCCTCTGGATGGGAGGGGAGTGAAAATGAAAGCATTGTTTAAATGGAAATTTCCTACTTCTAAAAGGTCATTTCCTACTAAATCTGACTGAAAATTCCCCCTTAGTGCTGGACTTTCCTTGGGCTGGAGGTTTCATGGCCCCATGCCTGCTGTCTTGTATGGATTTCTGCCTACAGTTCTTGCTGCTTCTCTGGAAGTGTGCATCACACCACTGAAGCAAGAGTCTGGAGTATTCCAGCTTTTTCCTTTTCCTAGTTGGTGGAGAAGTGGTTGTAGTCATCTGCTGCAGCCTGGGCTGCTCTGCTGCCCCACACTGCTGAGCTATGACCTTCAGTTTAACTTCATGGAGCTGCATGCTGGCAGACACCAGGAATCCTTCATGGCAAAAGCTCATCTCTGCATTTTTGAACAAGAAAGTTCTCAAAATGGCTAAGTCCTGAGGCAGGTACAGCAGCTTAAATACACTCAGGCCCCTCAGCAGCCCAGGTCTGGGCCTCCTCCTAAAACAGGAGATGTTGTCTATTGGGGGGGAATCATCTTCTTTGCTGAGATATAATTTTTGGTCTCAAACCTGTTTTGTGCAAGTTCCTGCTTCCAGTCTCTTTAGAGCCGATAACGTTCTTCTCAGTGCCAGTAATTACCATGTAACCTTCCAGCAGTGCTGAAGGGTTTGTGTGCTGGTTTGCTCCTAGGGAGGTTTGTTCTTCCCTCTGGGCTAAGCCCAGAGCAGGTTATCCATGGAAGGACTCAGCAAAATGCCTGGGGAGGGCAGCTCCCGTGCCAGGGATTGGGATCTGCAGCTCCTGGTGCTGCTGCTGGTGCAATTTTGTGTTTTGGGAGCTTGCTCTGCCATCACCAAAGATGTGTGCCTAGGTCTGGGGAAGAGGATGAGGAGTGTGCAGTGGCAAGTTTTCCGTAAGTGTTTCCAGTAGGTGACTGTGGGGAATTGCAGCAAGACTTGGGCTCTGTTTACTGAAAGAACTCGAACTCCTTATCTTTGCTGTTTCTTTGCTTCTCAACCTCAGGATGATACATAGGCTCCTACAGGAGCTCTGCAAAACAGCCATGTGTATTCTATTCCAAAATTCCCAAAACCTGGCCTTTGGGGAACCATTACTGTGCTGTATTCCAGGACAGAGCTCAGAGAGAAGTTCCTTGCAGCTTTGGTGCTTTGCAGTCCAGGAGCAGCCAGCCTGACCCTCCCTGCTCTTGCAAAACACTTTTGCTTTAACTCCACGAATGATTTGCTTTCCCTGAGGGTGGTTTTGGGGATTAGCAACCAGCCTGGGATTTTTTTGGAATATAAATATGATTTAACATAAGGTTTTATTTGCATGTTTGTTTTTTCCACGTTAGGTTCGTGCTGGCCGTGGGCAGCGCCGTCTTCGATGCGATGTTTAATGGTGGGATGGCCACAACCTCAACAGAGATTGAGCTGCCTGACGTGGAGCCTGCTGCCTTCCTAGCTCTGCTCAAGTAAGCTGCTTCTAAAGCACAGGATAACTGGGATGCACGGATTTAGTGTAGAAAATAATGTTTTTAATGAAAGCAGGGAAGTATTTGTAGAGTGGAGACTGTTAACTTCCAAAATAAAATGCCTCTTTGATCTGTTCAAGGGTATTTAAATGCTGGTGTTAAATCCCTGCTTTCCTGGGTAAGAGTCTAGTGTAGCTACTGCATAAATATATATATATAATATTGGCCATTGTCTTACAGATCCTTATTCATTAATTGGTTTGGTTTCATCCAAATGCTCTTTGAGAGAGGAGGGGAAAAGTGATCCTCTGAAAGCTCTGTAAGTTACAAATACTTGGAGCTTGTTTAGGTTATGAACAAGTTGTAACAGGTAAGCAGGGGTATGCAATAAATGTCAGCCATTCCATGTGGTAGCACCCTTTGTGTGGGTTTTATTCCTCTTTTGGAGAGCTGGATTTGAATTTACATTTCCAGTGTGCGTTGCAAGTCTGTGTGCTGGAAGAGGAGGAAGGGGCTGTAATGTCCTATTCACCAATTCCTTTAAGCTCGGCTGGTGCTGTACAACATCCAGCAGCAGTCCTGAATGGATGCTGGAAAGTCATTGTCCTGTTTCTATAGGATTTCTGTAACCTACTTCCAGGGGTTTCCAGTCCTGTGCTCTTGACATGTTCCCCCCTTGCTTCCTATTGGGAGCAGTGACTATATATAGCTCTGGCACACTTTTTGCTTTACCTTCAGAAAGTGCTTTGGTCATGCCTGTGCTGTCTTGGAATATTTTAAAATTGATCTGGGCTAGAATGAAAGGCCAGAAATAATTGGGAGCCCCGAGCCCCCTCCCCTTTGGCTCGCTTTAAACCAGACATCAGCATGTGGGGAATCCCTCTAATTGGTGTGTGCCTATCAGCCATGTGGATCTCTCTGGAGTGCAGAGCTTGTAACTATCTTTAAGTCTTAGTGAGGCCCAAATGTCCAGTGAACTGGAGGCAAAAATCCTGGTTTTTCCCTGCCAGTGCTGAGATTTCAGCACTTAATTAAACAGAGGGATTTCAGAAGAGACCCATCATCTCAAAAGACAAAGTGATGAGTTTAGGTGGATTTCAACAGAAATATTTATATTTTTTTATGGAAGAAGTCGTTGGTGGATTACCTCAGTGCCTTGGAGCTTGCAGTTATGCTGCAGTAGCTGTGCCCATGGTCTAGTGACATCTTGGGTGCTTAAATCTAGAACTGAACTTCTAAATTGTTTTCAAAATGCTCAGAGCTTAAATGTGCCGGAGGAAGTTTGGGTGCTGCTTTCTAGGAGAAAACTGCCCAAGTATGTGGTATGTGTTCCTGGAGTAAAACCAATCCCTCCAAACACTGATCTGGAATGGCAGCTGATCCTTACATGTGTCTCTGGACTTGGTCCAAGCCATGATCTAATGCTGTAGGATCAGGAGCTAATCCAGGGACAAAGTGCCCATCCTGAATGTTCTGCTGTAGGTCCCATCTGGATGCTGGATTGTGATAGAGTTCATGGGCTAGTGACCTTTAATAGTTCTGCTGTAATCGTGGAAGAAATTATTTTTCATTATTATTATTATTTTCATGTTAACCCAAAGATAAGAACACTTCTGATTGTCTGGGGTTAGTCTAAATGTTTTTTTTTTAAATTGATACTGGGCTTTTGCACAGTTTGAGCCTCTCTTGTTGTCCCTCTTAGCACACACTGGACTGTGGTAATCAGAAATAATGACACATCCCTGCAGTAAACAAATAATTGGTTTTAGAGCCACTGTGTGCTTTTGATCTTGGAATAGAAAGGATTGCTCAGTGCAAATGGGGCTGGGATGTGTGCAAAATACACTGGTGAACCTGTGGCCTGATGCTGCTATTGACAAATGTCCTGGAGCAGCACAAAAGCCTGCTTTCAGCAGTGAGAGTGCTTCCCTTCCTGTGGATCCCACTGTTGATGCTTCCCTGAATGGCATCCTGGTCCTCTCTAGCTGGAGGAGCAGGAGTTCCTCTGCTGCAGATGGGAATGCTGTCTGGCATTCCCCTGGAAGAGCCCTGCTGCTGCGTGAAGCTTCCAGGAACAGCAGCCACACAACCTGCTGCTGCTGTGTCCCCTTCAGAGAAATGCAGAGCAAGAAATTGCTGGAGTTTCCAAAATATCCTGTGGAATAGGAATGCCAAGCACAGTTAACACAATATCACATCTCTGTGCTTTGTGCCTGTGAGATCCTGACTGGCAAACTGCTCCACTGGTTAAAGGAAATACAGTAAACAAAAACTCTGCATGGGCTGTTCAGCCTGGGCAAGAGAAGGCTCCAGGGTGAGCTCAGAGCCCCTTGCAGGGCCTAAAGGGGCTCCAGGAGAGCTGCAGAGGGACTGGGGACAAGGCATGGAGGGACAGGAGCCAGGGAATGGCTTCCCAGTGCCAGAGGGCAGGGCTGGATGGGATCTTGGGCAGGAATTGTTCCCTGGGAGGGTGGGCAGGCCCTGGCACAGGGTGCCCAGAGCAGCTGGGGCTGCCCCTGGATCCCTGGCAGTGTCCAAGGCCAGGCTGGGCAGGGTTTGGAGTAACCTGTGGAAAGTGTCCCTGCCCATGGCAGGGCTGGAACAAGACAGTCTTTTAAGGTCCCTTCCAAGCCAAACCAGTCTCGGATTCTGTGAAAAGGACTAACACCAGTGTGTCACTGGTTTTACTGAGCTCAGCCTCTCAGTTCCTGCTGTCTCTGGTCAGTGAGTTCAGGTATGAGGGGGTTCAGTCAGGTTTCCTAGGAAGACCTTTGTTTTTCAGATCGTGAATCTACTTCCTTGTTTTGGCCTAACAGTGAAGGCTGGTGCTTTGCTGCAGCATGGCAGTCCTTGTTTTTCACTGCAACTAACTCTTTCTTTATGCTGAAGTTACATTGTGAGCTGTGCCATGAAATGAAACAGTTCAATCTATAAAGTGATGAGAAAGGGGAGTGTGGGTAAAGCACCTTGTGCAGTGGATGGATACATCTGAGTGCTTCTCAGCACTTCTGAATTAGTACTGTAGAATGGAGTTTCTCTTCTGAGGGAGACAGGCAAGGTTGAGTTTTTGTCCTTGTTTATTCTAATTGAACAGCCAAAAAAAAGAATTTTAAGGGGTATTCTTGGCCAGAGACTGTTTTAGCCTGGTGTAAGTGGCAGGCTAAGAGCTCACTGGTGGTGGGATGCAAGGCAGCTTGAGCTGCTTCAGTGGAAATCCCAGCTGTTAGAAGTTATACTGTAAAATGTCTGTTACAAAAAAAAAGAAAAAAAAAAATCTTCTTCTTGGTAAAGCAGTCAGTGGAAAGGATGTGAAAACCCTTCTATCTCCCCAGTAGAGGAAATAGACCAGGATGATGGGCAGAGGCACAAACATGTTTTCTATGAATTGCTGGGGTCTTACTCTGTAACCTTAATTCACCACAGCAATATTTGTTTGCGTGTTTTCAGATTTCTTTATTCAGACGAAGTTCAGATCGGACCAGAGACTGTTATGACAACACTTTACACAGCTAAGAAATATGCAGTTCCAGCCCTTGAAGCTCATTGTGTGGAGTTCCTTAAAAAAAACCTCCGAGCAGACAATGCATTCATGCTGTTAACTCAGGTGAGTTTGTGATCATCTGCTTTCAGCAAGGTCCAGCACAGTCAGAAAACAGGAGTTTTCTGGGTGTTACAGTTGATCATCCAAAGTGGAGCAGTTCTGGGTTGTTTTGAATTCTTCCTCACATGAGTCCAGCACTGCTGAGCAGGTTCTTAGAAAGAACAATAAAACACAGCAAACGTTGCTGCTGTTTCAGATCTTTCTGTTTCACTGTGGCAGGTGGTTCCTTCCAGAGTGTGAGCTGGGGATGGAGTTAACAGGGTGGAAAGATTTCATCTGCCAAGAAGGAAAGTGGAATGAGAGGATTTCCATGTGTTACAGAATCAGGACTGGTAATGCTGAGCTTTCTCTCAGTGCTGTGTCTGGCTGCTCAGACATTCCTTGAAGGACTTTTGTGCACCCCCTGAAGTGGGGGTGAAAGAAAACTTTTTCATGAGTGCTTTGGTTTATTTTCCTGGGAGAGGAGCAAGGTGCTCTCTTCCTCAGCCTGTTGCAGCTCAGCCTCCTGCACTGAAGGCTCACAGACCCAGTGTGTCAGAGCAGCTGTTCCTTGGCCCTGCGTCTGATCCAGTCTCTGAGGGTTGGGCTCCTCCACCTTCCATTTGACTCTTGAAGCAGCAAAGTAGGAGACAGTGTTCACAACTTCTGCTTAGGTTGGAAAAAATCAGACTTTGCATCCAGGTTGATTAAATGAGCATCACTGTCCTTCTCATTTCCCACCCCTATCTTCTCTCTCTGGTCCCTGCCACTCTCTTGGACAGCTGATGCCATGTTGGTGACATCCACAGTGCTGTCACCTGTATGGGGGAGTCTGGCACTGCCAGGGACACCCTGTTCTGGGTGCCTGTCTTGCCCAGCATTCCTGTCTGCTGGATTATTCCCCCTTGTCAGGAGTACAGGTATCTCAGGTTCTGGCTGTAGGTACCATGTGGGTGGCAGTGGCTACACCAGCAGTTTTGCAGATATTGAAGCAGTGCTGGCCTGAAGCAGCCACTGCTGAGCTCTTTGCTCAGGATTAGACTGGGATTTTTTTTTTCAGTTTGAATATTTGGACCCGTTCTCAAAGTAGTTCCATGTCACACTGCTGTTGTAGGCACTTGTCTCACTGCTTGGGTTCAGCTACTGCTGCAACACTCCATGGCCTTCTTTACACATCCTCTTTAATCTGGCCCCTTTCTGCGTGCCATGAGCAAATGAGGCAGCCCCTGGGATGTGGAGGGATCCACTCTGCACTTCCCAGATGCAGATTCAGGACTTGAAGGCTCTTGATTGGGCGATGGCAGCCAAATCTGTGCTCCTGTCTGATGCATGGTAGGACGACTGCAGCTCCTTGGCTGCAGCTCTCCCGTCCGTTGGGTTCAGCAGCTGCAATCTGAAAGATCAGGAGCTGTTAGCCAAGGGCTGGGAACAGATATTTCCCATAGGCTGAAGTTTTGGGGAGGCATCTTAGGCTAGCCATTGCCTCATGATGGGTTTGAGGTGTTGGGTTTTGGTGGTATTCCTTATGCAGAGGTTTTTTGTGGCTTCCTGTGTCTCTGCACTTGAGTTTGTAGCTTTGGCAAGGTAGTATTTAGGTTTATGGTGACTTTCTTACAGGTCGCATAGGTCCTTCTTTGGCAAAGGAAGAAGTTTTCCTTGTGTTTCAGGTGCCAAAACCAAAATACTGCCTGGCACTCTTATCAGTGTCACTGAGGTGGGTGAAATGCCAGAAGGGGAAAGGCTTTCCTGATTCCTTTTGTTTGTGGCTTGTCCATTCTGATTAATCATCAGTGGTGATTCCCATCTAGTTTTATGTTCATTGTTGCTCTGTATCTAGTCTGAGATGTTTGAGGTAGGTGTTGTTTGAGAAATGTGCCTGATCTCAATGACTGGCTGCACCTCACTGAAAGGATCTCTTCTCACAAACCTCGTGTTTCTGGTCCTGCACTGTGAAAACCTGCCTGTTTTCTGCTTTCACTGCATCAAGCCAACAACCTCTTCAGTAAATTACAGACCTGACATAATCTTGTACAAGGCATTGCACAATAGCCTTAAGATCATGGACCTGAGATCTGAGGTAGAGCCCCAAACCTCCTTTTGTGTGTGTCTGCCCCATCTGCTGGTCCAGCAGCTGTGTCACTGTCTGTCTCAAGCAACTGCTGATCAGTGGCAGAAATATCAGAGGCAAGCAGCTTTCCTAAATGATTGTGCCTCGTAGAGAGCAGTGATCCTCTTTCATGCCAGACGTACATCCAAGTGTCACTTTGATCAGCAAGGAAATAAAGCTTGCCTGGAGCTGCTGTGGGGGAGAGCTCTGCAAGAGTAATGAAAGTCCTCACGTGTCCAAAGAGCCACTACAGTAGTAAAGTCTGAGTCAGTCACAGCTCTTGATGCCAAGAGTGGAAAGGCACTGGCAGCCCTCCAGCCCCTGGAGCAGGTGACAACTGCTGAAGTTTCCCTGGGCCCTGAGAAATTGTTGTTTCAGCTTCTTGAGGTCTCAGTGCAAAGGTTGGCCTTGCTGAGCTCTGCATCCCACAAGCAGGGGTGAAGCAGAAGATGCTTGAAGGTGCCTCCTGAGTGATGGAACTCCCAGCCCAAAACATGAGTTTTAAACCTTACCTGTGGCAGCGAGTTCAAGTCCTGGTGTATTCTTGTTAGGTGTAATGTCAATGCAGTTCCTTCATAAACAACAAAACCAAAGCACTGGAAGTAAGAGGTCATTTAGTGTTTTTTGTGTGTTCCACCCCATTTCTTCTTACACTGGGTACAGGGCTGGTAACACGTGGCAGTCCAGGGTGGTCTGAAGCGGCAGCAAAATTGTTACAAGACTTAAGCTGAGCAGAGAAATTCTGAGCAGCTCTGCAGGCTGTGTGCAGGCTTTGCTTGGAATAGTAACCTATTTTGGGACAAATTCTTTAAGGTAACTGGATTAGAGTAGCTGTTTCTGTGGAAAACATGGAAATGCACTAAGCAGGCTGTGTATCCTGCAGGGCTCCCCAGGACACACAGGCACTGCTGCTGCAGCTTTTTTGCTAATACACGAGATCAGTGTGGCTGTTCTTACAGAATAAGCTGCCTCTGCATTATTCCTAGAGCAAGCAGGCCTGGAGTCATTGGGCAAAGCTTTCTTGTAAATAGAAGAATGATGTAAAAATTGCCCATGCTCAGCTGACAGGGTCAGTATGGTGCTAGAAAGCACGATCGGTGCCTGCACCCAGGCCCTGTTAGAACAAAGACGTGCCTGAAGACACGCACAGCTGAACCAGGGCTGCTGCCAAACACAGAATTTTCTAGTGTTTGCCTTGTCATGCTTAACTGCTTGTGAAAGGCCCAGTGGATTCCTGGTGCAGTCAGGCATGGTATTGCTAATGAAGATGGGCTGTGGCAGGGGAAGGGGGGTTCTGTGTAAACTTTAAAATACTGTTTCTGTTAATGATGCTCTCTCCTGCCTAGGCCCGGCTGTTTGATGAGCCCCAGCTGGCCAGCCTGTGCCTGGAGAACATAGACAAGAACACCTCAGATGCCATCAATGCAGAGGGGTTTACAGACATTGACCTGGGTAAGCTCTTTTCCACCCCTCCCTCTCTCTCCCTGCTTTCATAACCAGCTTGTCTCCAAAGTTGTTACAGGTTAATGCTTGGCACTTTGTGGCTTGGCTTTTCTGGAGCAATCAGTTGAACAGTCTCTGGCACAAAGTGGCTGGAGACAGGGAATTTGCCAGAGTTTGCTGCCTTGCCTGCAGAAATACCCTGGAATCTGCTTACTTTGGTGCAAGTTGAGTTTTCTGGGCATGACATAAAGCCCGTTTCCTGTGTTGATGTTGGCAGGTTTTGGGTGAGTGTAAACTTGCCTTTTTTTGTAGAGTTGGCTTTGTTCCCCAAGTCTTTGTCAGGTTTTGGAGTTAAAAAGGTGTTGTGCTTTTGGAAGCAAGAACTGGCTATTTTAATTACCATCTGCAGTTTCCAAACTTGCTGGGCACAGTTAATGAACATTAAAATTCAGGCTTTAACCTTCTTCTAATGAGATGGGCTGTGGAGGTAAGGCACGGGTCACCTTCTGGCTTTCATACTGCTTGTTTCATCCAAATTTGACGTCAAGCAAGTTGCAGTTCATCCTCCTGCACTTGCATTTACATGCCAATTAAATGGGCTCTGTTTGCTGCTCCAGTGAGTTCCTTGCTGATGGAACACACAGATAAATCTTCCTCAGAGGCTGCAGGCAGCACTTTTGGGAGATGCTGTTGGTTCAGCCGCTTCCTCTTCTACCTTGGTTGTGCAGGGGGTACTCCTGACGAGGTGAAAGGGGCTGATTTGGGGTTAGAGCCTGAAGTTGTGCCTGTTGTCCTGCCCTGCAGACACGCTGGTGGCAGTGCTGGAGAGGGACACCCTGGGGATCCGGGAGGTTCGCCTGTTCAATGCCGTGGTGCGCTGGTCGGAGGCCGAGTGTCAGCGGCAGCAGCTCCAGGTGATTCCAGAGAACAAGCGGAAGGTTCTGGGCAAAGCTCTCTCCCTTATCCGCTTCCCACTGATGACTATTGAGGAGTTTGCAGCAGGTAACTCAACAAAGGTGTTTCTGGCAATCCTGGTCTTTGCTTTTCCTCAGCTAAGTCACGTGAAAGAGGGTTTTCTCTGTGTATCTTGTAGTAATTCAAATATGAGATTCCCCTACATTCCTCCCTATTTTCCCTCATTCTCCCCCATTCTCCCCCAAAAAGGGGCTTAAAAGAAGGCTGGAAAGGGACATTTCATAAGGGTGTGGAGTGACAGGACAAGGGGGAATGGCCCCCTGAAGGAGGGCAGGGTTAGACTGGATATCAGGAGAAAATTCTGTATTGTAAGGGTGTGAGGCCCTGGCACAGGGTGCCCAGAGCAGCTGTGACGCCCCTGGATCCCTGGCAGTGCCCAAGGCCAGGCTGGACATTGGGGCTTGGAGCAGCCTGGGACAGTGGGAGGTGTCCCTGCCCATGGCAGGGGTGGCACTGGATGGGCTTTGAGGTCCCTTCCAACACTATGCTGTGATTCTATGATTACAAAATTTACTGTCTAAATGCCATTTCCATCCATGCTCATTCATTCATTTTAAAGCCTGTGGTGCTCCCCTGGGAGAGCAGGGGGATCACAGCTGTGTTTGCTCTCACAGCGTGGTTGGGTGGTTACTGTCCCGTTCAGCTGAGAGCAAAGATCCAAACTGGGGTTCACCTGCTCCCCTTTCCAGCCATCCCGAGCATTTAAACTACACAAAGCTAATGGAGTCGCAAATAATTGCTGTTGATCATAGCCTGTTCCCAAAGAGAAATGGGGATGTTTCTCCCCATCCTCTGCCTGTGGTGGTGTTGGCCCTGTCCTGCCAATGCTGTTCAGAACAGAGCCCCATATCTGCAAAACTTTGAAAACGTTCTTTGAGCTGAAGGCTTGATGTTGTTTAGTCTGTGTCTCAAAGCATTTTTCAAGTTTACATTAAGATCTTGATCTACAGAGATGTCTCGCTCATTTCACAGCTTGGACTATAGATTGCCTTGTTTTGTTTTCACTGCCTGTTGTCTTTGACTTCATCCTCTGGTGATTCCCCGGGGATTGGAAGCTGGCAATCAGCTTAACTAGTTTTCATGCTAAAAAGACACAGTGGAGCCATTTTCCAAACTGCAGCTTGTTTCAGGCTACAGTGCTGTGTACACAGAAGCAAACAGGGGCACTGACCCCCTTCCTTTGCAGGTCACTTCTCAGGGCAGCTTGGCGTCAGCTGGTCAGTCCTTAATGTCCCTGTTCCCATGTAAGGAGGGCTGTAGTAAGGAGAAAATCGGTGCTTCAGACTTGGTCCCCACTCTCTGTCCTGTCACAGCTGTGACGTGGCCTTAGGGATGTGGATTTCTTGGGAAGGAGCTCGCTTAGTGAAGCAGAGATATTTGTATTTTTCTGCAGATCCCGTTTCTTTCAACCCTTCCTTGCAACTTTGTATCATTCTCTCACTGGAAGGAAAGTGTTAATTTTGGCCTGTTTGGGTTGCAGGCTTTGAGCTGGGAATGCTGGTGCCCCTCCCCATGTTGTCTGTCACAAACTGCCTGTCCCCCTTGTACCTTTGTGCTTTAAGAGAAATTCTTATGTTTTCTCCATCCACTTTAACCTAAAAGGTGAACAAAGCCCCCAAACCTGAGGAACTGCAAAGATCAGCTGTTCCTTAAACAAGGAATTAACTTGGAATTCCTTCAGCTTTGTCTTTCTTCTGAGTGACTCTGATTTCTGTGGTGATGACAGCAGAGGCAGGAGAGGGAAACCTTTCCCTTCCACACCCCTCTCTCCCAAAAGCCAAAAAAGAGGGAATTTTACAGCAGTGGTTTCACCAGTTTACTGTATAATCTGGTATCAAATGTGGGGTTTTGCATGAAGATGTTTTAACTGGCAAATGTGTCCCTCCCTCCCCTTAGAGCAGGTAATTTGAAACATTGCAGAAGTGAGTTGCAGCAACACGGGATAAGTTCAGACACGATCAATGAGGCTGATTTTTTGCTGAACAAAGTATCCAAAAGCTCATTTAAGTTTGAGGAGTCAACTTCCTTGAATTCATGAGTCTCTCCCCATTGCAGCATTGGACCAGGATATGTCTGGGTAACATCATGCTGAATTTAACCAGCTACAAGTAGTTTTGGACCTAGGAGTAGCTGGGCATTTGATCCCCACATTAAAGAGCCTTTAACTGCTGTTGTTTCCCCAGTACTCAGTGGTCTTGTTTCTGTTCAAAGCCTTGTGCAAACAGAGCTGTAGAGAGGCTTTTGAGTCTTAGGCTGACGGACTAATTTTTATCCAGTTTCACTTTTGAAAGTGTTTGAAGTCATTTGCAAAGATTGAGTTTAGCATCACTGAGTTGGTTGCCCAGAAGTGTCCAGGGCCAGATTGGATGGGGCATGAAACACCCTGAGATAGTGGATGGTGTCCCTGCCCATGGCAGGGGGTGGCACTGGATGAGCTTTAAGGTCCCTTCCACTCCAAACTGCTCTGTGATTCTGTGATCACTTTGGAAAAAATGTCTTGTTACTGGAGAAAAGATGAGAACATGCTCCAACTCTTACTAAAATAATTAGCATTTTCTCCAAGGTTCTACAATAAAGGTATTAAAATGCAAAATGTGGGTTAAATGCCTGAAGGAATGAGCTGAACCACCTTGGTCTTGAGTAAAAATACTCTTAAACTTTTTGAGTTGGTGGTAACTGGGTGACAGTCCCTCTCTCTCGTCCTCATGGTCTTCCATCGTGTCTGAACCACCGGTGTGCATGTATGGAAATCCCTGTCTCTTAGCAGTGTTATTTCCAGAGGGAGCGGGGCAAGGATCAGCTGCATGCTTTTGGGTTTTTTTTGGTAGCCCAGTGCATTTGGGCTCCACAGAGCTGGGCACTTAATCACAGTTCCATGTTCCATGAAAGCTCTGCAGCCCAGGACTGCCATGTGGATAAAGGGCAGCACCTTTGGGATTTAATGTCCTGATGCACCACTGGGATCCCATCTGTGATGGGGGTTTAGCCTGCTCCCAGCTGCAAGTCAGGCTTGTTTCCCCATGAAAATCCCAGAGGGATTCCTTCTGGCTGTGCAGTTTTGAGGCCCATAAGATCAGAAGGATCCAAAGCTGTTGGAGAGTGTCCAAAGGAGGGACACGGAGCTGGGGAAGGGTCTGAGGAGCGGCTGAGGGCACTTGGCTCGTTCAGCTGCAGCAGAGGAGACTGAGGGGAGGCTCCTGGGGGCTGCAGCTCCTCCCGAGGGGAGGCGGAGGGGCAGGGGCTGAGCTCTGCTCTGCGACAGGGACAGGAGCCCAGGGAACGGCTGGAGCTGGGTCAGGGCTGGCCATGGAGCTCAGGGAAAGGTTCTTCCCCCCGAGGCTGCTGGGCACTGCCCAGGCTCCCCAGGGAATGGGCCCGGCCCCGAGGCTGCCAGAGCTGCAGGAGCGTTTGGACAGCGCTCTCAGGGATGCCCAGGCTGGGGTTGTTGGGGTGTCTGTGCAGGGCCAGGGCTGGATCAATGATCCCTGAGGGTCCCTCCTGACATGGATATTCCAGGACTCTGTGGTTCCCTAAGGCTGACGGCATCTCCACTTTCCTCCCCTGTGCAGGGCCTGCCCAGTCGGGGATCCTGACGGACCGGGAGGTGGTGAGCCTGTTCCTGCACTTCACCGTGAACCCGAAGCCGCGGGTGGAGTTCATCGACCGGCCCCGGTGCTGCCTGCGGGGCAAGGAGTGCAGCATCAGCCGCTTCCAGCAGGTGGAGAGCCGCTGGGGGTACAGTGGGACGAGTGACAGGATCAGGTCAGCTCTCGCGCTCATTCCCACCCCTGGACTGGTGTTCCTGAGCTTTCCACTGCTCTAGCTCTAAACACGCGAGATTCTGTGCTAGACCCTGACTTTCCACCGTGTCAGCCCCACAGGGAAGGTGTTTTGCTGGGCAGAACCACCCCCTGATGCACTGACCTGCACATTGCTGCCACTTTGCATCTCTGTTGGCAAAGGTTTCCAGAAAACATGGCCCCCCAGCACAGGCCCCTGGAAAGGGAGGGAAGTGACCCCTGCAGCTATAGGGACACATAAATAAGGAGTCACCAGTTGTCCCCCCTCCATGCTCTGTGGGGGACAACTGCTCCATCAGGTTGGTTCCCTGCTCTAGGTGTCAGTGTGGCTTGTTGAAGCCCCTTAACCTCTCCTGGTTGGGATTAAGTTCTGCTGACACCCAGTTTGTTCAGACCTGAGCTTGTGGAGAACCAGCAGAGCCCAGTCATGGTGAAAGGGACTGGCAGGTGTGGCTGGCAAATGGTGCTTTGCAAGGCTTGTGGGGCCAAGGAATGAGAGCAAGACAGGAGGGAGTCAGGAAGCCTTGGTTCTTTCCTGATACATGTTTGGTGGAAGGGGGACTCCCAGCAGTGTAGCTCTTCACAGTTTCTGAGATGGTTCTGTTTCACTGGAGCTGTTGGTGGGATCCTCTGGTCTGTTCAACCCCAGCAGTGGGAACTGCTGCCAGTTCCAAACACTTCCTGTTCTCGCCTTGAACGCTCACAGACCTTTTTGAGCTTGGGTTTGACTTCAGGTTCAGCCTCTGCAGCATCAGGGTCAGTTCCAACACGGAATGTTCCATGCTGGCTGCAGAGCAGAGGCTTCCAGCCTGCCCCAGGTGTTTGTTCTGGAAATACAACAGAGCTAAAAGACTTGGTGGACGGATGAAGAAATGCTGTTGGCAGCTTGGCAGCACTGAGGCTTCTGCTGCCTGAGAAGGTGGAGCTGTAGTGGGGTAAATATCCTTCCCCTTCTTCCTTGGGCAGCAGGGATTCCTGCACCCAGGAGTCACTGAATCCTTATTTCTGCTCTTGGTAAATTTGGAATGCAGCAAATACCCAGCAGCACATGAACAATTCCCCAGGGCTCAGCAGTGAAATACCCAGTGGCACTTGAGTGGTGTTCGCTGGACAGAGCACTGTGAGGTGGGCACTGTTCCCTGCTCCCAGGCTGCCCTGCCTGGGCCTGGCGGGCGTTTGGGATGCTGATGTTTTGCCACAACTTGGAAACACTTCCTGAGCCTGGACCCTAAAATTTGGTGATGGGATTGTGCAGCTTTGTGTTTTCACACAAGCCCACTGGGCCAGTCAAAGGTGTGAGTGTGCAGCTGATGGTTTCTGTGCAGGGTTTCACCTCTTAGTAAGGGCTGCACTTAAATCTGTATAGGTTTGCTTAAATCACAGATGTAAAATCAACACAAGTGGAGATACCTGTGTATCAGCTTTGTACTGGAGCAATACAGGAGTGGCAAGTTTGGACTGACTTCCCTGCTCTGTTCCTGCAGGTTCTCAGTAAACAAAAGGATATTTGTAGTTGGGTTTGGATTATACGGATCCATACACGGGCCAACGGATTACCAAGTAAATATACAGGTAATGCTCTCAGCTGCCTTAAAAATCCTGGCTGTTTTAGGGGCTGACAAACACGTTTTAGTGAACCTGCAACAAAACCTGAAGTTCAGAGGGACTGTGTGTGTCCCTGGGCAGGGGGGCTGGCAGATGTAGCAAGGGCCAGATGGGGCACTGGGGATCAGAAGGATTATTGCTCTTGATTTTATTGCACGTCACTGCAGCACCTCTCCCGGGCTGCTCCCAGCTTTGGGGCAGTTGGGAGGCAGTTTATGAAGAAGCTGTGCATGATTTCCCACCCCAAGCAGCCTGAGGGAGGCTCAGTTGTCTCAAGCCCATCGTGATCTTGTCCAAAGAGCAGGTGGATCCTGTGGATCCTGTGTGCCTGGTCTGGGTGCACGTGTGTCACCCCACTCTGGGTCACTGGAGGAGGACTGTCCCCAGGAGAGTTACTGCAGCACACGGGGCTGGTGTGATGGGCACAGGCTGTCAGCATTTCTTCCTTGATTGTCAGGGCTCATCCTGCTGCCCTGAGCTCTTGGGGGAGAAGGGTCTAAGCACAGTGTGGGCCTGCAGCACTCTGCCAGCCTGGGGGTGAGGAGGGGGTGTCCTGTGCTGTCTGGGACTTGAGCCCACAGCTCTGTGGTGAGCTCAGAGGGGCCCAGAGCAGCTGTGGCTGCCCCATCCCTGGAAGTTCATGTCCAGGATGCGGCTTGGAGCAACCTGGGATAGTGGGTGGCATCCCTGCCTGTGGCAGGGGGTTGGAGATGGATGATCCTTAAAGCCCCTCCCAACCCAGATGTGGGATTCTGCAGTTCTGATCATAGTGATCACTGAGGAAGGACATGAGTAATGGACAGTGCAGTCATCACAGGGCTGGGCAATCTGGGAGTGCCTGGGGCTCAGCCCAGCGCGGGGGCACACTCGTGGGCAGGGCTGGCAGTGCCTAACCCTGCAGGTGAAAGCCTGACCCTGTGTTGCAGATCATCCACACGGACAGCAACACGGTCCTGGGGCAGAACGACACCGGCTTCAGCTGTGACGGATCGTCCAACACCTTCCGGGTCATGTTCAAGGAGCCTGTGGAGATTTTACCCAACGTCAACTACACAGCCTGTGCTACTCTAAAGGTACCACACGGGGTGGGGTGAGGTGCAGGCAGGTGAGGGCACCTGCTGTAGGTCTTCAGTGCAACCTGGGCCTTGCTCTGTGTCCTTCGAGGCCAGTGGTACAATCTCCAGGGTCTCTGTGTGACCTGGTGCTGCCATGAGCTTGTTCACCACCAGCATTCAGAGCTGGTTTTTGACTTGTCTCACAGCCCTGAACAGGTGTTTCTCTGAGGAGGGGATGGGGTGATTTTTTGGTGTGTACAGCTGAGCTGTCAGTTCTGCAGGTGTGTAATCCAGAGCCTGCTGCAGTGGCCTCAAAAAGTTCATATTTAGCTGTTGAGACCTGGTTAAATTAGTGCTAAGTTCTGATAGAGATGAGATTGAGCTCAGAATACCTGAGGTGCAAATCCAGGAGGAAAAGGGAGGAACTGAGATCTCCAAAGCTCCGAACCCACCAGAGAGCCTGGGCAGCAGCAGGGTCCTGACCTGTTCTTGTCTTCCGTGACCCCCACAGGGTCCAGATTCCCACTATGGAACCAAAGGACTGCGCAAAGTGATCCATGAATCACCAACAACGGGAGCCAAAACCTGCTTTACATTCTGTTACGCGGCTGGGAACAACAACGGCACCTCCGTGGAGGATGGACAAATCCCAGAGATCATCTTCTACACATAGTGCTGCTGCCCAGCCCAACCTGGACTCGACTCTTCCCCATCACCTCCCAAACGAAATCTCTGGCTGAGTTTGACCACACCAATTGGAGCCACACTAGCCAAAGGTCTCAGTGAAATCATTTCAAAGCTCATGTTCTGCCTTGTGCTAGTGCTGCTGCTGCTCTCAGGTGCCAGGCCAGCTGGTGTCCCAGTGCAGACCAGCTGGTGTCCCAGTGCAGGCCAGCTGGTGTCCCAGTACCATTCGTAGGTTGTCTGTGGCTTGTTGTTTTTCACCTCCTGATTAACCCTATCTAACAACGTGCGTTTTTTGGACTGTAATGAATGTAGATGCTTTTCCACCAGTCAGAAGCGAGGCAACAAGTGGCTCTGGTTGTGGTTTCACTTGCCATGAGGAGATGGTCCTGCAGACAGACTCGGTCAGGGCTGGGTAGCCCCTGCTCTGCTCCAGCTCAGCAGTCCAGGCCAGACTGCAGGGCTTGGCCAGCCCGTGTCCGGCACCTTCCCTCCCTGCCAGCAGCCTCAGCACACACAGCCGCCTTCAGAAGTCATGGGAAGTGGCCTTTTCCCTGAGGCTTTGCTGTTCCAGCACTACACAGGCTTGGAGACCTCAAACCTGAGCTCCTCCGGAGGGACCGTGGCGTTTTCCTGCCCTCCTCACTGATCTGTGACAATCTTCACCTCGGGCAGTTGGTGACAGCGAGGTGACCTCCCTACAGCGTGGGAAGGGGCAGCAGCCTGGCCAGGAGGGCCCTCCTGCATTCTGAGTCCCCATGGTGCTGCTTCCAAACCCCTGGCACGTTCCAGGCGCTGGGTGATGCTCAGCTCACCCCTGAGCAGCCCCAGCTCTGGTTATTACTGGTCGTTGTCCTCTGCAGAGTGCCAGGGTTTGTCGGTTGAAGCAGAAGGGCACCTGCCTCACCTGTTCCCAGGCAGCCCTACAGTTTCCATGCACGTTTCCATGCGTTTCCCTCTGTTCCTGTGCATTGCTGCCCCGTCCCTGCTGCCTTGATGGAAGCAGGAAGAGAGGCTGGATGTGCACCTGCCTGTTACCTATAATGCAGCAGCTGGACAAGGATTTACCAAACGGTTCAGGAAAACGTGGAATATTCTCTGTGCTGGTGTGTGTTTGCACACTGCCTGTTGGCCAGGCACAGGAGGGAGATCACAACCATCACCTGGTGAGCTGTGGAGCCCTTGAAGACACCCCTTGTACCCGTTCAGGGCCAGCTGCTGGTCCCCGTGGCTGTCACAGAGAGGGTGGCTGGTGCTGGGCTGCCTGACCAGTCCCACCCTCACTGCCCACAAGTGAAGACCACGAGACTCTTCCTCCCCTCCTCTGCAGAGGAAGCTGGAGTTAAGCTCAGCCTGGCAGTGAGACTGGAGCCACCAGAGTCTGCAGGGCACTGGCTGGGGTGGTGCTGCCTCAGGGCCCCTTCTCCGACCTCCTGCTCCAGCACACAGAGCCATTGCCACTCTCTGGGAGCTGCTGCCTCTGGATTTCACTGCTGGAAGTCGAAACCTGGCCGTCCTTGGCTGGAGCACGGCTTCTCCTCCTCCTGCTGCCCCAGCCAGGATCCTGGGGCTGTGCTGGCTGGAGTCTCCTCCTCAGCTGTGCAGCAGCAGCCTGGGAATGCCCTGAACCTCCTCACCAGTAGCTGTTAGAGATGCCCAGAGCGTGTTCCATGCTCCAGGGTGATGGTGTGAGCTGTGTGTTGTCAGCCTGCTTCCAGGTGGCATGGTTCTAATATGGCCAGTACTAAAAAAATAGAAAAAACCCCAACCCTGGGTCCATGACTTGGTGACTGAACCCGACTCTGTGCAATGCAAACAGTGTTGTGAGATGGATTCACAGCCCAGGCTCCGTGTCCGTCGGGGTGTCCGTGACTGTGCCCGCTCCTGTCACCATCCCTCCCCCAAAGGTGGTGGGACTGTCACTGCTGGCCCCGTGCTGGGGCCTGCACCTTCCCCGGGGGCTCTGATCTGGGTTCTGCACCTCGGGACATCAGGTACAGGTGGAAATAGTGGAATAATTGGAATTTGAGAGAAGCAGAGCAGTGCACTTGGCTCTGGGAAGAGCGGGGCTCAGACTGGCCCTGCCCAGCTGCAGTGGGTGCCTCCCGCTGGCTGCTCCCTGGAAGTTCTGTTCTCACTGTTCTTTTGTGATGCAAATTCTCTTCCCAAATCCCACCTTCCTGCCCTCCGCGTGTGGGGCAGGTCTGGCAGCTTGCCCTGTCACGGAGGGAGAGGAGTCAAACTCTGAACTACACCTGAGCAATTTCTGTTCTTACAGCTTTCCCGCAGTTTGATGCAATTCCGGCTTTTGTAGATAGATGAATGTAATTCCTTGTTGGACATGCCTGTTCCCAGAAGTATGAGCCATTCTGTTGTACCACGTCACCTTCCGAGCAGAGCGGGCCCGGCCCGGCTCCTGTGCTATTTGATGAATGTATCCGATGCTCTCGTCCCGTGTTCACACTCTGCTTTTGGCCAGCTTTGTGATTTGTAAATAGGAAAACAATAAAGACATCGAGGTTGTCTTTCCGAAGTTTCTTTGTGATGGGAGGAGAATGATGGCCACTGGAATGGTGGAGGGGAAATCTGGGCCAAGCTGGCTCCTGGCCCATCTCCCACAGCCTGGGGTGTGGGGTTCTCAGCTTCCCCATCCATGGAGTGTGGGATGAGCTGGATCCTCAGGAATCCTGAAGCCCAGCAGTCACCAGAGGTGGTAGTTGGAGGGCAGCAGGGTGGCACAGAGTGGGCACACTCTGGTCTTTGTGATGTCATTTTATGACTGAATTTCTTGAACCTTAATTGGAGGTTTTTGACAATTAAATGCACTAAAAGCTGCCTCAGCCTTTGCAGGGACCAGTCCAGGCCTGGGGGGGAAAGGCAGCTCCTGTGCCCTGTGATTCACAGCACAGAGAGGCTGGGGGGGCTGCTGGAGCAGGGGCGAGGGCTGGGCTCACTCAGCACCGCGGGGCCACCAGAGCCCTGCCCTGGCCCTGCCCTTTGCCTGCAGGGAACAGCGGGGCCGTGGTGAACGTGAGCCCCTGGGCAAGGGGCAGCTTCCCAGCGCTGCAGATTCTGCTGGAGCTCATCCTCGGGGCCCTGCAGTGCCAGGGGGAGTCCAGCCCGCCCCGGCCTGTCTGGGGCTCTCACCCTGCCCACACGGTGCTGGAGCCTCGGCCGGATCATGCTGGGCTCAGCACAATGTCCTGGCCTTCCTCCTCCTCCTCGTCCTCAGCCAAGGGCTCCCGCAGCTCCCGGACCCGGCTCTGGGCTGTGTCCTCTTTCCAAGCGCTGCCCCTGCTGGAACACGGCTCCAGCTGGGAATTACCCTCCTGCACCATCGCCTTCCTCACTCACGGCCTTTACAGGAGCATCGGCCGGGAGCCTGGGGAGCGCTGCCCGGAGCCATTGGCTTTGCTGCTCTTCCCCCGACCTGTCCCCCACAGATTTTCTTCCTGCTGCTTCAGGAAAGGCTCCTGGGTAGGGAGCCCCTGCGAGGGGCTGGGGCTGCTCCCACCCTCTGTTGGGGGAGCCTCCAACGAAAAGGGGGTGCTTGGGCAATGTCCTCAACCTTGTGAGCCACACAATGAAGCACAGAAGAATGTGTTGGGTTTTAAAGATTTTTTTTTATTTTATTTTTTTTTGTTTTATTTAAAAAAAAAGCCCCTAAATTCTATGGCTTCCAGGAAGCATCAGAGAAATTGAAATGCCGTTTCTGTACACTTGGTTTTAAAGCAGTAACTAAACTCGCAATGGAACAAACGCTCTCACGTACAATCGCAGTATTTTGACTCCTCGCTGGAAGGACAGAGAGTCCCGGGCTCGGGCCACGTCCCCGGCGGCCGAGGGTGTGCGGACAGAGCCGGGCACTCCGGGCACACCCTCGTGGCCGCGTTCCCTTCCCCTCCGCGGCTCCTCTTCGGCCTCTGCCGGGGCTGCTTTGAGCCGACGCGCTGACAAGGGGCCGCTTCCAGTGAAAATTTTAAGGCGATTTTAAAAATTCGTTTGTTCGCCTCGCTGGGGACACGAGGTCAAACGTTGCACGTCCCCTTCCCGCCGTGGCCAGGGACGCAGCAGCAGCTGGGGCTGCCCTGGCTGCCGCAGCCCGGACAAGCCAAAGCTGGGGTCAATCCCGAATTTAGGATGAAGAGGGGGCCCTGGGGAGGGCACGGCCCCATGGGAGACCCCACGCCCCCCCAGCCCCTCCACAATCCGGGGTCTCCAGTCCTCCCCCCCCCCCCCGAGATGGTCAGTTTGGACAAATGTTTCGAAGCAGCCACAGATGGTCCCATCCCTCCCCCGCCCCCCCCAGCACAGCCTCAGCCCCTTCTCTTGGGGCAGAACAACAGGGTTTTGGTAAAGATAAGTGTGTGTCCCCCCCCAATGTGTCACGATCAATACACACGACAGCGCACGGGGTCAGTCACGTGGGGAGCTGCAGTGCCCTGGGGGTGGCGAGGAGCACGGGGGGTGCGGGGTGTCCGTGTGTCAGTTCCAAAACCTCCAGTTCCCCCCGCCCCAGGAGCGGCCGGGCCCTGGCGCTGGCGGGAGGATGCCATGGAGGGAGGATGCCATGGTGGGGGATTCCACGCTGGCAGAGCCGCTCCACCCCGGCGCCCTTCCCCGCCCGGCCCGGCCCCCTGACCCGGCCCCGGCCCTCCGGGAGCGGCTGCGGGGCCTCGGGCGTCTCAGGCTGTAAAACCAAGAGGCCGATCAAGCCCTGCCCACACCTACAGCTGTTTTGGAAACATCCGGCCCCAAGACACGGCAGCACCAGAGACGAGGTTACTTTGCTTCCCCTCCCTGCTCTGCCACCGCCATTCATGGGTCCCTTTGGTCTCGGCCGTCCCTGTCCCTGTGTCCCCCAGCCCCTGGGAGTCTCTGACCTGCTCTCGGCGGGACAGGACGGCGCCTGTATTGCTCGCAAAAGTGCATCGTAAATGAACTGTAAACGCGTTTCCTCTCCCCGCCCCGCGCGCCCCCGGCTCTCCCCGCCCGAGCGGGGCCGGAGCGGAGCCGCCACCAACGGCCGGACCGAGGGGGACCCGGCGGGGGACGCGGGGCGGGGCCGGAAGGAAGAGCAGAATTCGGTAACACTGAAGATGACGGTCAAAGACTGACGACTCAGCACTCTGCACCGAGACTCACTTTAAATTAACTTAAGAGACAAAGAAGCAACAGAAAAAAAAAAAAATTCCTCCTTAGCCCACTGCTCTCGAAATTGTCTTCGTCTTCTTCTGACAGCGACGGGTCAGAGTCTGTAGTTGATCCCCATTTCAGACTGGTTATAAACTCAAAGCAAGTGACGCCGTGGGTTTTTCTCTTTTTCTTTTTTTCTGTTTGACGGACGCAGGAACTTCAGCGAAGTTGAGCTTGGTTCGAGTAAACGGCCACAAGTGGCGGAGGAAAGGACAAGCAGTTTGGGGAGGCCCCGCTCCCCACCTGCACGTGGGGCGCTGGGGGAGCCCGTCCGGCCCGGCCCCCCAGTCCCCGTCCAGCCCGAGGGGCCGTTGGCTCCGCGGGTCAAGATCCAGCCACGGCCAGAGGGAGAGGAGCCATCGCTCGCCGCTCCGTCCGGCCCCGGCAGCTCACTTGCGACGCTTGGTGGTTTTCCTCTTCCTTCTCTTGAAGAAACAGCAGCACCTGGGGACAGAGGGGACCTGTCAGTGCCTGGGCCATGGCACGGAGGGCGCAGCAGCCGCGGGGTCAGGGAGGACAGAAAGCCCTCGGTGCCTTGGTGAGCCCCACGTGGGCAGAGCTGCTCCGGGAAGTGCCCCTGGTACACGGCAGGGGCTGGACTGGGAGCACAACGGCCACCAAAGTGACACCTGCCACAGCAAGGGGTGCTGACCAGGGGAGTGACACTGACCATGGCACACAAGGCTGGCCAAGAGCCAGGGCCAGGCAGGGGCTGCGGAGAAGGAGCAGTCCCAGATCTGTCCATGCCCCGCTGTGCAGGAGCCTTGGACAAGGGGAGGTGGAAAGTGCTGGGGGTGGTGCTGCAGGGACACCCCTCGTGGGGTGCCAGGGGACAGCTGGGCTCTTGCTCCCCAGAGGACACTGGACAAGGCATCCCATGGCAGCTGCTGACCCCTCCTCCAGCCTGGCACTGGCAAAGGGGCAGTGAGGCTGGGGCCTTACTTTGTATCGTCTGTCACCTCCACCTCGGTGGGGGCTGTGATGGGGGCATTCGAATGTCCTGCCGTCGGGTCGTCTGTGTTCAGCTCTCCATTGGTGGAGCTCATCACCTGGGGAGAGATGAGTGTCAGCAGGGGCAGCCCTGGGCTCTGCAGCCCTTCCCCTCCCCACAGGGCACAGGAGCCGCCCAGGAGACCACCCAGCTCTGCCTGGGAGCACCAAGGTGCCCTTGGCGGCAGGATGGTGCCCTCGCCCAGACCGCAGTGTTTGGCCTCGGTGCTGAGCTCTCCACCAACAGCCCCATTGCACAGAGAGCTCTGAGCCCCTCAGCCAACACCCCTGGAAGGATCCCAGCTCCTGGGAGCCCCTGCACCAGGAGAGGGGCTTGGTGGCAGCCAGCTCCAGCATAGGCAGGAGACAGGGCCTGGGAAAGCTGACAGCTCCAAGGAGCCCTTCCCACAGCTGAGCATCTGGACACAACTTCAGCTTCCCAGCACCAAGACTCAGCCCAGTGCCCACCCTGCGGGCCCAGGCGTCCCTGAGCTCCTGCCCGCTCACCAGGGCAGCAGGGTCAGCCACAGTGCCGGGGCCAGGAGGACCTCCAAGCCACCAAGGCCATGGGGAGGTGCCTGAACCGCCAGCATGTGCCTGCTGCCCACAGGCAAAGCCAGGAGCTCCCTGGGGATGCACAGGCCAAACACTCTCCAAGCTGCTCAGCCCCAGCGAGGAGCCTCAGCCTTTCCCAGCCCCACGGAGGAGCTGCCACCTGACAGCCAGTGCCCAGCCAGCAGGGCCACGTCAGGCTACAGCCCCTGACACCAGCACAGAGACCCCCGCACGTCACCCCCGCAGTGCCGGGCGCAAGCGGAGCATGGCAGGAGGGTTTGCGGGGCGGGAACGGGGAGGAGGAAGGGAATGTGGGACAGGAATGGTTGGTCCCTCAGAGTGCCCGGCCCCACGGCCTGCCTGGCACCACGGAGTGCCCGGCCCGTGACGGTAGCAGTGGGAGCTGTGCCCAAGCCTGGGGCCGAGCACCAGCAGAGTCACTGCGGAGCAGCAGGAACGAGCAAGAGCGGTGGGGAGGAAGCAGAGACGGAGGAAGCAGCGCAGGCCCAGCCAAGGGGACCCAGCATGGATGTTCCACCATCCATACGGGAGGGACCCCCAGGCCAAGGTAGGGCTGAGCGGCAGCGGGCAGGAGGCGGCGAGGGCGGCGAGCACGGGGCTGACGGCGCGAGCACAGGACCGAGGCAGGGGGACACGGCCAAGGAGAGCCCGGGAAGGGAGGAGAAGCAGGACTCGGAGCCAGGGCTCCAATCAAGGAGGCACAGGGAAGTCCCTGCTCATAGGAGTGGCACTGGGGGCAGAGCGATGCCCACCCAGCTGCCGTGCCGCAGTGTGGCATCCATCCATCCATCCATCCATCCATCCATCCATCCATCCATCCATCCATCCATCCATCCATCTCCAACCACCCTCTAATTCCTTGTGGCAGCACCAAGGGAGCCCAGCAGCCCCCAGGAAGCAGCACCAGCCTCGTCTGCGAGCCGTGAGCGTCCCGTCGCACCACAGGGACAGGCAGCACGTGCTGCAGCCGGGGCAGGACCCCGGGATGTGTGGCCCCGGGGCGGGGGAGCGGGGCTGATCCCGGCTCCGCGGGCGGCCACGAGGCCCAGGGTGGCTCCGCTCCCTCCCGCACCCGCCCCTGCCCCAGGCGCGTGGTTTCGTGTACCTGCACGGACCCCCCGAGCCTGCCGGCTGCCAGGTGAGCTCCCAAAGGCTCCTCGGCAGGCTGCCCACCGGCCTGAGGATCCCACAACTCCGTCCCCTCGGGCGGCTGCTCGCGACAGGCAGGAGGAACAGAATGAAAAGAAACAAAAGAAAAGAGGGAGAATGGGGAAGAGAAGGGAGAAGTGGAGGGAAGGGGCGGGAGAAGTGGCAAAGGGAGTCGAGAAAGTAAGACATGCAAAAGCAAAAACATGACCGGAGCAGCTCGAGTTGGTGATTGCGGAGGGCACCCGTGCAGCACCGTCCCGGCGGCTCCCAGAGCGGTCCCTGCAGTGACAATGGGGGTCTGTGTCCCCCTGCCACCTACACACACAGCCCCCACGGCCAGCCCCCAGCAGGGCCACTCCACGGAGCAGGGCCAGCCCCCAGCAGGGCCAGTGGCCATGTTTGGGGGAGAGCTGGGGCAGCAGAACCGGGGCCGCAGCCGGGCCCAGGTGACACCATGTCCCCAGGACGACGCAGCGCTTGGCGGGGCCTGTGTGGCACGAGCTGTGCTGCTCCTCCAGGGCTCGGCTGCCCCACAGCCAAACCATCCCCCAGTGAGTGTGGCACGGCCCCACAGCTGCAGGGACACCCTGTGTCCCCAGGCTGGACACTGCTCCCACGCTCCAGGAGCTCTGTGCTTTGCTTTTCCCCCTGCTCTGGGGAAGGGATGTCCAACATGGCATTTCCCTGGTGCTGGAGGCAGAGAGCAGACCTTACTGGGAGCCAGTTCCCAGAATGAGCCAGAAGTGATCTGAAGATGTTTCTCTCTCCTTAGGAAGCGCTGCCAGTGAGAGCCAGGGCTGTGCCAGGCTCCCTGTGCTGGGCAGGAGCAGCCTGGGGAGGAGAGGGCGCTGCACCCCTGGCTCCAGCCCCTCTGCAGGTGCTCTGCCCCCAGGGAGGTTTGGGATGACAAGGGTTTGTACAGGACTGCTGGGAAACACACCAGGTTTGCTGTTGGTGGCAGCACTGCCAGAGATGTGTCCTGCACCAGGGCAGGACAGGCCACAGCACTGGAGCAGTTCTGAGCAGCCCGGCCCCTCTCCCACACAGCTCTTCCCAGGCTCCCTGTGCCCAGCCTTGCTCCCAGAGCAAAGGCAGCCCCAGCATGGGGCAAAATGCTGCCAAGCTGCCCCACCAATCCTGCCCTCCCTTGTCCTGTGTCACTGTCCCATCGATGGAAGGGCACCACAAGCAGAGCAGCGAGTCACTCCATGGGGACACCGTCCTTAGCAGAGGTGGCTCAGCCTGCACCAAGCACTCCCCCACACTTCAGGCTGGACCCTCACCAGCTGATGTCCAGGCCTGGCACCCCAAGTCATGCTAAAGCCCCCACAGTGCTTCCTCCCTCTTCTGCCAGGGGCACTGCCCTGGGCCCCTGGCAAGCCACAGACCCAGAGCTGTGGGAGGGAACTCTTTCCACAGACAGCACTGAGTGAAAATGATGCTCCAGCCCCTGCCACCACCCCTGCTGGGCTCCATGTCCCTGGAGCTGCAGCCCGAGCTGCCCATGCCCATGGCCCTGTGCCCCGGCTGGGCTGTGCCGTTGCTCACCTGGTGTTTGGTGTGTGGCTGTGCTTTGTCTCTGTTCGAGGGCTGCACCTGCACCTCGCTGTGCATCGTGCCAATGGGGGTGGGCTGGGGGCACAAGGACAATGTCAGTGCAGCACGGAGCCCTCCCAGCACCCTGCAGCCAGATTCAGCCTCTGGCCAAACATGCCAAACCCCCAGAACCTGGACCTGATCCCAGCCCCTACCCCCACCCTAGCAGTGCCACGCTTGGTATCTGGCTGCAGCAAGTCCATGGAATGTGCCCATGGCAGAAAGTGAGGTGCCAGCTTGGCTGCTGGGGTCCCCTTGGTTCCAGGAGCTGCAAATTCCCATGTCACAGCCCTGAAGCCGGTGACTGGTGAGGAGGGTGGAGCTGATCCCTTGGACACAGTGTGTGGCAAGGATGGCTGAGAGCCACATCCTCCCTGGCTGCTGCCACCCACCCCCCTGCCCCTCCTCCCTGGGGTCCCTCAGCACTCACCAGAGGTTTCCCTGCCCAGTCGTATTCGTAGTCGAACACGTAACCGTTCCTCTCGAACAAGTCTGTGAAGAGCTTCCTCAGGTAGTCATAGTCGGGCTTCTCGAAGAAATCCAGCCGCCGCACGTAGCGCAGGTACGTGGCCATCTCCTCTGCGGGGACACGGGGGCTCAGGGGGACAGGGGACAGGGGGCTCAGGGCTGGGGGCTGGGCTGGGCTGGGCAGTGCTCTCACCTGGGAAGTTCTCACAGAGCACCTCCACCGGGGTGGCTCTTTTGGTGTCACCAATCTTCTGGTACCTCTCCTTTAGCGTGTCGGCCTGGAGGGACAAGGAGCGTCAGCACGGGGGAAGGCACTGGGTGCTGTCACACCGTGTATGATTTCTTGGACCCCCTTTCCCAGGTAACTCCTTCCCAGGGAATTCCCCACCCAGGGCAGGTCTGGAGGGCAAACCCCAGGGTTTCCAGGACAGCCACTGTGAGAGCAGCTGGGAACCCCACACAGTGGGGGGACACAGGGAGACCTGCAGCTGCTCAGCACAGCAAGGGCCTGGCATGCAGCTCCGAGCTGGTGGGATGCCAACCCTCCAACACTCCAGGGGCCAAACCTTCTCCGTCTCTGGGCCAGGGCAGAGCCAGGCCCACAGGCAGCCATGCCCAGGGGCAGCAGGAGCTGGCAGTTACCTTGAGGCCTTGCCAAGGAAGGCTCCCACGGAGGAAGTACATAAACATGTGCCCTAATGCTTCCAGGTCGTCCCTGCGGCTTTGTTCTGCATGGAGAAAAAGAGACATGGGTCAGTTCCCACTACAGCCACAGGCCCTGTCCCCCCTGCTCCAGGTCCTGGAGCACCCCATGTGTCCTGCCAGCACCCTGAAGAGCAGGAGAGGCAGCTTGTCCCCAGCCCCACCTCTGGCACCCCTGCCCTGCAGTCCCTCCCCTCAGCCAGGGGGCAGGGCTGGCTGCCTGTGCCCACACACCTTTCCCCAGGTGGGTGTTGATGCTCATGTAACGCGCTGTCCCTGTCAGGCTCTTGTGCTCTCGGTAGGGGATGTGTTTTTTGGTCTCGGGGTCAATATACTCTTTGGCCAGGCCAAAATCGATGATGTGGATGGTGTGCTGCCGCTTGCTGCCCGGCCGCCCCACCAGGAAGTTCTCTGGCTTGACATCTCTGTAGATCAGGCTTTTGGTGTGGACGTACTCCATCCGTGTGATCTGGGGCAGGAGGAGACATCAGTGCCCGAGCAGAGACCCACCCCGTGTCCTGCACACTCCTGCCCTGGGCCCTGCTCCGGCCACCTCACCCCTGCTCCCCTCAGCCTGGCCCCAGCCCCAGGGACGGGCACATCGGCTCCTTCCCACCATGGGAGACAGCCCCAGGCCAGCACCTTGGGCACAGCGAGAGGCTCTGGGCACACAGCTGCTTGTCTGGGCTCAGAGAGGGGCTGTGAGGGGGAGGAGAGCCCTCACTCAGCACAGAGGGGGTGAGGTATGGGTGAGCTGGGCTGGGATGTGCCAGCATCTTTCCCCCATTCCCTGTGGGATGCCCGTGCTGCCTGAGCATGGTGCCCACACATCTCCTGCTGCCCGGGGCAGCCAGGGGGCCAGGTGAGCTGTGCAGGGCTGCAGGGGAGGTGGAGGTGCTGCACTCACCAGCTGGATCGCGATCATCAGGACGGTCTTGAGCGTGAAGGTCCGATCACACAGATCAAAGAGATCTTCCAGGCTGGGTCCGAGCAGCTCCAACACCATGGCGTTGTACTTCCCACAGGGGCCAAAGTAGTAAACCTGAGGAATTCCTTCTGCAAGAGATGGAGCAGGGGCTGTGCAGGGCTGCAGCAGGGCCATGCTGTCACAGCCACGCTGCTGCCGGCCAGGGGCTGCAGAGGGGGGATGTCCTTGCGCTGCCCTCCCTGCACAGCCAGCCTGGCTCTGTGTAGCAGAGGGAAGGAGGGCAGGGGGAAGGAGGCAGCTCCATCTGCATCCCTGACTCTGCCGCGGGGGCGGTGGGGGGAAAGAACTAAATCAAAAGAGATCAAAGATGAGACGATGCTTCTGTGTAGAACCAGCCTCTCCCTGTGGAGCAGATGGGCAGGAGCTCAAGCCGGGAGCGAAGTTGCAGAGTCACATTTAGGGAAAGCCTCTCTCCCAGCAGTGCCCCTGGCAGGCAGCTCCCCAGGGCAGCTCAGCCTGGCCCCGTACCTGCATTGCCGAGCTGTTTGTAGAACCGATACTCCAGATGCAGCTGGGGGGCCCGGGATTTTATGGGTTCCTTGGAGGAGAGAAAGGAAAAGAGTTAAGTAGGAAGCAGGATGTTCAGGGTGTCTGGTGTCAGACACCTCCTTCACATGCTGGCAGCAGCTGGACTGAGAGCATTTGGGGTTGGGAGCAATGGGTATAAAATGGAGATGAAGGCTCAGGGGATGATGAGAGAAAATCAGCCCATATGGGAGCCAGATCATCCCATCCGGAGAGGGGAAAACATTAATGGGAGCAGGTACCAGTGGGGCCGCCCCCTCTGCTGCTGGCACTGGCTGAGCACAGCACAGGCCATGGTGAGGGCTGGGAGAAGACTCAGCTCTTCTTGCCCAGACCCAGACCATGCCATCTGCAGTGACGTGTGTTCCCAGCCTGCCCTCGATTCTGAGCAGCCACCCATCCACCCATCCATCACATCCCAACCTGCTCCACCCACCCCAACACCTGGGGAGGGGGAGAAACCTCCTTCCCAATGGCTTGAACATCCCCCATCCCGACCATGGAGGAACTCCCCGGGTTGACAGCTACTCACCAATTTGATAGCTACGTATTCGTTTGTGTAGAGATTCTTTCCTGCAGGGAGAGACACAAAAAGGAGATGAAAAGCAGTCCCTGCATCACCCCCACCACACACTCGCCGCGGTCCCTGAGGGCTCCTGGGCTCACAAACATCCTGAACAGGTTCTGCAGCTCCCACGACACCTGAAGGGGCCTCAAGGCACAGCGGGGAGCAGAACCCACTGTGGGGAGTTGTGACATGCCTGTTAATTATCCCCAGGTGGGGTATGTGGATTCCTCTGGGATGGGCAGGCTCCTGGGGACTGCAGCCAAGGCTGATAGGAGAGGCAGCAGCAGGGATGCGACTGGGCAAGGCAGGGACAAGGCTGGGACTTGGTGCTTCTCCCAGACACAGCCCCACAGGGAGAGGGGGCTACAGAGGGATGGCCAGAGTCGGGGGACACCGAGTTATGGCCAGTGGGACCCCACAGAGGGTGGCAGGGAGGAAGGACCCCTGGGAGCACTGGGGCAGCTGGCAGTGGTCTGAGGGCACCAGAGGCAGGTGGAAATCTCTCCCCCACAGCTGGGGTCACTCCTGGGAATGGCACACGCTTGTGTGTGTGTGTGAATCAGCCTCATCCCTGGGGATGCTCCCGCCCACCCAAGGGCACAGGGAAGCCAGGAGCAGGCCCATGGCACGGCCCACACTGTACGAGGAGCTGAAGGCTGCAGGGAGTGCCCAGGGGAGCTGAAGGAGCAGCTGTGGCACCCAGCACCCTGTACATGACCCCCCGGAGGGCTCCACACATGCATGGGACTCTTCACACCCGTAACCACAGGAAGGCTGAGCTCAGAGTGCCTCCACAACCCCCCAAAACCAGGAGCCGAGGAAAAGGGGACACACCTGGGAAGCGCCAGCACAACTTCTGCCCAGGCCCATAAAGGCAAAGATTAAAGGTCTGCAGGAACAGCTCCGGGTGTTCCCTGTGCCAGAGCCCACAGGAGCCCGGGCACGTGGGAGTTAAGGGCAGCAGGTTCCCTCCAGAGCCAGCTGACTCCAGATCCCAGCGATCCCACTGCCTGGCATGTGCGTATCTGATGGAGCTGCATCTGTCTCCTCGGATTTTCTCCAAGCAATTTGCTTAGGGAACAAGCTCCTCCTGGCGTAAGATTTCATCTGCTCTGACTGCTGCTCTCCACCTGAAGCAGCAATAAATCCTCGCCGGGTGACATCAGAGCCAGCTGCTGAGCGCCACAGTCGGCGGCAGGATTACGGAAAGAGGGATGAATGGGAGATATTAATGGAGCAGCTCCTCCCAGGATGGGCTCTGCAGCCAAGGAGGGGCTCAATCCTGCTGCCTCCCTGACCCTCTCCCATCCCAGGGGATCTCTGCCAAGCCACTATGTCTCCTGCCTCTACATAAAGCAAATCCCCTCACAGCGATTACGGAGGAGGGGATTTGGGAGGGAGGAAGGAATGTCTGGTGAACACAGTGTGTGCCAGATCCAGGGGGTTTGTCCCATCACGGACTGACATTTCCTGGGGAGCAGGTGGGACGCCCCTAGACCTGTGCATGGCTCCACAGGGCTGTACAGTTCAGTCCAAAACAATTACTGCTGCCTTCAGGGCAGCAACATGTGACCAGAAGAACACTCACAGCTGGATTTTCCCTGAGGTCAGGCAGGCTCTGAAGGAGGAAAAAAATAACATGGTAGGAAAACTGCCAGAGGGACACTGCAAAAGGGACTCAGCCCAGCAGGGAGGGAGAAGGGATGGATGCAGGAGAATCCCCCACAGTGGCATCTATCCTGTCCCTGCCACACGAGACCCCTGTGGCTCGCTGGCACAGAAAGCTACCAGCAACAAGGCTCTGGAGCTGGCAGCATTCTCCCAGCCCAAAAATGAGTCCAGAGCATTTGGTACTCCCCTCGTTCAGCCCTTCCTTGGGGGGCTTGGACACAGCTGATGGACAAGATGGGGAGCAGAGAGAGTATGGACTGATCAAATCACCACCCTCCGCTTCCCCTTTCCAAATTAAAAAAGGTGCAAAGAGCAGAACTGGCCTGTCATGAAATTAATAAACCAACAGAAAAGAAAAAGCAAAAGAGCAAGGAGGGAGGATTCCTTCCACGCCAGGGAACTCACCACTCCAGCTCCTGGAGCCACTCGCTCTGCCCAGTGTTCACAAGGGGGCAACTTTGACACCCAAAATGTGCCAGAGCCCAGGGAGTACCTGGGAGGACTAGAGCAGGCAGGACTTGCAGCACAAAAGGTGCTTTTGAAAGGAAATAAAAGGGAAAAGTGGTGAGATGGACGGCAGAAAGCAAATATTTGCATTGCAGGGGCCTTTGCCCGGCTCGGTGCTGGAGGTGTCTCTGAATCCAGCTGCCAGCACCTGCAGGATGTGTGGGATCAGAACGGGGCCAACGCTGGGAGCAGGCAGCCAGGCCTGGGGTGTTAAAGCCAGAGGTGGCTTTCCTGGCTGTCCCCTCCCCAGGGATTTGGCAGCGGCGCCCGGCACCTGCTCCTGCACATCATGGCAGCCCAGGAGGAGCCGGGCTCTGCGCTGGGCTCCCAGCTGGGTCCCCATCCAAGCAGCTTAGAATCATGGAATCAAAGAGTCATTAAGGTGGGAAAAGACCTTTAAGATCATCACTCCAAGCAGCAACACCACCATGTTCACATTAGCCCATGTCCTCAAGTGCCACATCCACACGTTTTTGAATGCTTCCAGGGGTGGAGACTCCACCACTGCCCTGGGCAGCCCCTTCCAGTGCTTGACAACCCTTTCTGGGAAGAATTTTTCCCAATATCCAGCCCAAACCTCCCCTGGCCCAGCCTGAGGCCATTCCCTCTCCTCCTGTCCCTGTTCCCTGCGAGCAGAGCCCGACCCCCCCGGCTGCCCCCTCCTGTCAGGGAGTTGTGCAGAGCCACAAGGTCCCCCCTGAGCCTCCTTTGCTCCAGGCTGAGCCCCTTTCCCAGCTCCCTCAGCCACTCCTGGTGCTCCAGCCCCTTCCCCAGCTCTGTTCCCTTCTCTGGACACGCTCCAGCCCCTCAGTGTCCTCGCTGTGAGGGGAAAAGTGAGCACTGAGGCTGTCCCTGGCCCGTGGCACAGCACCAGAGTGCCCATGCCAGGACCCTTTGTGCAGCAGCAGCAGCAGCACAGAGCTGTGCTGGGGCACCTGGATGGGAATTTGGCTCCTCAGTCCCTGGCAATGCAGTGGAGGAACACGGGACGAGGCAGCTCCACGCAAAAGCAGCTGGGCCCAGCCCTGCCAGCACTGCAGCTCCAGTCACACTGGCTGCACCAGGCCAAGCAATGACACCTCTGTGGAGTGCTGGGATTTAACACCATCGGAAGAAAAATGTTATTTTAGAGCTTGACCTTCTTCTAGAGGAGGCTCTGAACAACCAGGAGGAAAAAGAAGTCCAAGTCTTCAGCAAGGCAGGCAGGAGCAGCAGGGATTGTGTGGGTTCCTCTCTCCCAAAGCCTCCAAAGACACCCGTGTGCCACCTCTGGCATGTGGTGGGTCCGTGGCTCCAGCTTCTGGGAGGTGGCCGAGCCCTTGGCCACACTGCAGGTGCTCAGAGGGAGGTCTCTGCAGAGCCCAAGACAAGGAGGGTGTCCTTGCACGAGCTGACCCCAGACACATTTTCAGAAGGCACCTTTTGTGGCCCCCAAGGAACTCCTTGTGAATTCCTGGGAGGCAGCAGGACAGGCCCGAGAGCCACAGCTCAGGAGAGCTTGGGAATGTCCCCAGCACCTGCACGTGACCCTTCAGCGGGGGCACGTCCCTGGCCCAGCTGTAGTAGTGGCCTGCTCCTGGCTTACACACTGCCCAGACCCACTCCCCGTGTTCTTCCCTCCAAGATCCTGAGTTCACTTTAAAAGATAATTAACTTCCAGCTTTTAATTTTCAAGGAAAACAGCTGCTGGGGCTCCAAGCTGTCAGCAGCAATGCATGCAGCAGGCTGGGAGAGAGGGGTGGGCACTGAAAAGCTGCAAAAAGCCCCTTTGCAGAAGTTTATTGCTGGAAGAACAGAAGCAGCAGCTGCTGCCAGGTCCTCCATCCTTCCCTGCACCCTGCTCTAGGCTGAGGCTGCCCTGGGGCAGCTCCATGGCACAGCCTGGCAGGAGCACCAGCCCTGGGCCAGGCTCAGGAAGGGGCTCTCAGGGAGCACAGCAGGACTAAGGGCAATTCCTGGCTCTGAGGCAGCACTGAAGAAGGGAAGGACCTGCACAGCACCCAGGTGCTTTGGGCTCAGTTTTGACCTTTCTGCTTAAATGTCTGGGTTTTCTTCCTCTCCCCCTGCTCCCTCTGCCCCAGCCCATCCCAAGCACTCCTGAGCAGCTGCTAAGGGGAACCTGCTCCAACAAATCCTCTCTGTGAGTGTGCTGGCCCCGCTCCCAGGGCACAAGGAGCTGGCAGGGCTGCAGCTCGGCTGTGCCCAGGGCCAGGGCACACGAGCCACCAGCCACACTCCGGTCACCCACTGCCACCAGCGTCCTGCTGCCTTGTGCTTCAGAGGGCAGTGTCCCACCCTGGCATGGAGTGGGGCTGGCTGTGGGCAGCACATGGGCAGGGGGAGCTCAGGGGGCTGCAGGCAGCAGGCACTGCCCAGGGATGCTGTTGGAAAGGCCCAGGAGGAGCTGGACCACAGCTGGAAGCTGGCAGGGGGACGGATGAGCACCCACCAGCTCAGGGTGAAGCTCCAGGACATAAGAAGGTAACAGGACCCAACACCTGCAAAACATAAATCTGCCCCTCTGTGCCAGAGGGCTGGGGCAGCCACCCCGCTCCAGCTCCCAGCACAGCTCTCCAGTCACGCTGGTCCAGTGCGGAACTGGCTGGCAGCGCTGCCAGACTGGGACTGGCACCACGTCCCTGCACTGCCCAGGATGCCAAGGCCAGCGGGGACAAGGAGAAGCAGGATACAAACGCACAGCCCTGGCAGCCACAACTCCTGCCCACGTCATTCCCCTTCTGGCTTCCCACAAATGCCTTATGCCAATTGTTTTTTTTTATATTTCATCTTTAAACAGATCACTTTTGATTTTGGACACCTCCCACATGGGTGGACACTCATCTCTACCTGGGGCAGCTCAGCTGAGGCACCCTAAGGACAGATCACCGCAGGCCTCTCAGTGTGGTGGAGAAATAGGGCAATGTGGTACCTTTTTGAGGAAGACAGTGTCCCCTTCCTCCATCCCCACCACTGGGAGCCGGAGGAGTCACCTCCAGGTACATTTTTGCAAGATCTCCTGGCCTCTGTTATGAAAGGAAAAAGACCAAAGAAGAGCTGAGAGCTTTTAAACACGGAGCTACAGTTTGGCCTCTAAAGCCTTGAGGACTGAATTCTCTGTTCCCAGGGGAAAGCTGAGTGCCCAGCAAGAGCTGGGGAGCGTCCCTGCTCATGTCACCACTTCACAGCAGAAGCCCTCTGGTCCCTTGCCATTCATCTGCAGTTGGAGGAATCCCTAAATCCTGAAAGCATTCCTGAGCCCTGATGCAGTTTGAAGGCACACCTAAGGAAGAGAGATGTGATTTTAGGAGAGAAGCCACATCGCTGTGGCTTCCAGTGCTGCGATGCGATCTTGTGCTCAGGCCTGTACCACGTTATGGCCAGGCACTGCAGGGTGTGACAGAGCAAAAAAGCCATGTGAAGGGACTGGAAGCTTCTCTTGCTGGTGGCAAGGACAAACTCTCACTGTGAGCATCGACCACTGCAGAGCCCCGGAGCGAGAGCTCACTGCTTGTCCCTCCAGCCACGAGCAAACCGAGCCCAACTGCTCCCAGGTCCCTGCAGCAGCCTGACTGTCAGTTTGACAGACATTCCTCAGATCCATGTGAGACTCGTATCCTCTTGGTGCTGCCCCTGGAAAATGAGGGGGAGGCCAAGGCAAGGGGGTCACACTGACCCTCAGTGCTGAGCACGGCAGAGCAACACGGCCGCAGCCTCCTGCATAGAACAGGATCCTGGAATCCAGCTCACCCCAAAACACAGATCCACTGCGGGATGCTCACTGGCAAGCAGGGAAAATGAGGTGCAAGGACACAGGTGGAGCTTGCACAGCTCAGGGCTCTCTGTCCACTGGCCATGCAGGGAGGCACCAGCAGCAGGAGTGTCCAGATCCACCCAGGGAACTGAAAGGAGCAGCTGGTGCGGCAAAATCCCCCCATACCTCTCCTTCCGCAAGCCTTGGGTCTGGAGGAAGGCTCAGAGCTCTTCATGACAGAGAAGACAGACCCTCGGCTGCTGAACTTGGGAACTGCTCGGCTGGATTTTAACCAGAGCATTTCCCCAGCTCAGCAGTTATGCCACAATCCCGCCGGGAAGCGCAGGGACAGGGCGGGCGAGCCTGGCACCAGCCAGTCTGTCACGCTGGGAAGAGCTGACATTAACTCCCCACACAGGGAGGTGGGGAACTGACCCCACCCGAGCCGGGGCTGCCGCGGCTCCTCCCCAGGCCCACGGTCAGGGTAGGTTTAGCTCAGAGCTCGGTTTGAGAAGGCGCTGCTTAAAATATCATGGAGCAACAAGGCCTGTGGCTGTCACAGGCTCTGGGGACTGCCTCTCTTCCTTCTTCCCAGAGCACAAGCCCCATCCCAAAGCACTCACAGCCAAGGACAGTGCTACAGCTGGCAGGGACTCCACCCACACATCCAGTATGAATTCCTGGAGACAGCCAGACTGTGCTGCTGGCACAGAGGTGCCTGGCACTGCCAGACCGCTCCCAGCTGCCTGATGCCAAGCAAAGGGTTAACAGCTTGCTGAGTCTCCAGGGACATTCCCAGTCCTGGGAGAGGAGCAACCTCCCCACCCTCCAAACCGGAGTTTGCTTGAGGAGTTTTCTGATCAACTTGGTTCAAAATGGAAAGTGACCATGCAAAGTACCCTGAATGGAATTTCAGGAGAGTCTCTCAAACAACCAGTTTCAACAACTGAAGAATTCACCCAGGATAAAAGATGGATTCTCTTCCCCAGACGTTTGTCCCAGCAGAGTGAACATCCCTCAGGCCCCCACGCTCCATCCCCTGTCCCGAGGCACAGCGGAAGGGGAGCATCCAGAGCACAAGTGGAGTGAGATTTGGTAAGCACACAGGGGCATCTCCTGAATCATTCCTCACTCAGTGTTCCTGGATTTGGGGGACACCCAGATCTCCACAGCCACCACCACTTACAACAGACAGACTCGAACTGCAGCGCTGTCCCTGACAGACCCAGAGAGCGACAGGCACGGGAAGGAGATGGGAAACACCTCTGCAACCAGTCCTTTGGGCTGGGATGGGCCTTGGTAGGTCAAGCACAGTGTGAAAGGATTAAGGGAGTGGAACCTCTGTGACAGAACAAGAGCTACCAGCAAGGGGCAACACTTCAACTCTGTGTGGCCGGTCAGCACCCCGGTGCCCATGGCCACAGCCTGTGCCAGCTCCTCCCGCTGCAGGAGGAGGATGCCAGGGCAGTCCTGGCACGAGTGAGTATGAGGACAAAGATGACCCTTCTCACCTAGACGGAGCTCCCCGAAATTGCCGCATCCAATCTTCTTGCCGACACGGAAGTTGGGACCCACCATTAAGACTCCCGAGTTGGTTCCAGCACCCCGGCCTCCATGACCACTCCTTCCTCCACCTGTCTTGGACATCCTTTTACCTTCCTCCAGCTCCCCTTTCCCTCCTCTCTTATCAAAATCCATAAGTTTGTGATACCCCGGCCTCTCCACGGTTACGCTGCTGCCATACAAATCCCAGAGCTGCCGAAAATGGAAGGGTGAGGAAGAAAGAAGCAGGGTTCTTCTTGGTTAATACACCATCCCGGTGAGCGGTGGGAGGGCTGGGGTCTGGAGGGTAAGGAGGGGTAAGAGGCCGTCCACGGGTGCTGGGCTACTGAAATGTTAGTGCTTCCCAAGGTCCCGCCGGGACTGTCATCATCGCCGGTCACAGGGAGTTCTTTGGTGGAGAGAACATCCTGCAGACAGGGTCCTCCCAGCGCAGCTCCTCGGTCTCCCAGCTGTGGAAAAGGAGAGGGAGAAAATCAGTATGAGGAGGCAGAGGACAGCAGAGGGTTGTGGGCTCTGGGCTCCTGCCCCCAGCTCCACAGAGCCCCTCCAGCACCTTCCCTGCAGACAGGTGATTCCTACAACAATAACAGTGCTGCAGTTGAGGGGTGGGAGAAGCTGGGATAAACATCAGGATCATCTCAGAGTGCCCCATGCCTGAGTGCTGGTGTAAATAAACAAATAAATGAATTTTAAAAAAGCTTGGTTGGCCGGAGGTGAAATGGTTGATGAGCCATGTCAGAGCCAGCTAAGAGTGATGTGGGGACAAAACTGTCCCCATGGGGAAGGGCTGCTGGCAGCTTCTGGAAGCATTCAGAAGCACCAGCCAGGGACTCTGAGAGCCCCCAAGAGCAGAGGACACATGTGAACCCAGCATTACGGGCACACCATGCCAGGTGTGGGGCTTCCCACGGAGTGGAAAGGATGTTCACCTGGCTGGGAGGGTCCCTGCAGATCCAGGGGCAGGGGCCAGGAGAGTTGGAGCACTTCCCACTCCAGCACCAGCCTCTGCTGGGGTGGGCTGGGATCTCGTGCCAGCAGCCCTGCCCAGGACATTGTTTCTGGGGAACAGCCACTCAGGTGCCCACCACAGCTCACCTGGCCTGGGGGAAAACACCCACTTGGCAAACAGGAACTTACTAACACCCCACTGCCTCTTCCTCTGCTCTTATCAACCAACCTTGATTTTAATTGCAAAGCTGGGAGCGAGGCCCCTTGGCTGCAGCCTGGGCCAATGCTGTGACACTCACCAGAGCAATGGACGCTTGGGGAGCTGGTTTGCTCACGGGTACAGCACTTTGCCTGCCTCATGTGCTCCCAGTGAGGTTACTGGGAAGCCCCACGCTGCTGGTGGAGTTATCTGGGTTCCCCTCAGCTCCCACAAACAGGCAGGACTCAGCTCAGCCCCCTGAATCAGGGAGCTCCTTTCTGTGTGCACAGCCCTGCTCACGGCAGGGGCTGGATGAGGTGACCTTTAAAGGTTCCTCCAACCCCCAACTATTCCATGATTCCATGACACCAGCTCCACACACATCCCAGTGCAGCTGCCTATGCTCACGTGGGTACAACAGCCCAACATCAAGGCCAAACCAGCTCCTTGCTTCCTTCTGGACACAAGACTGGGACGACAAGAACCATCGACCGGCTCTGTGCTCAAGAAACCAGGTGCCCAAGAGGGAACTGCGCTCTCCCTCCCTGCAGCATTCCACCAGGGTGGGACTGCCCCTGCACTGGGGGAAGGTCAGGCTGGGTCCCTCCTTGCAGGGATCCCTGTGTGGGAGGCAGGAAGGACAGTCAGGAAGCTAAACATGGACAGAGGGGGTCAAGCAGGAGGCGGGTGCACACAGGGAGGGCACAGGAGAGACCCACACACCTCCATTTCCCCCCCCACTCTGGTTTTGCTCCCAGCTTGACCCTCGCCAGCCTCCTACACCTCCCTCCCAGCCCCACTCTCCCCCTCACCACCTTCCTCTGCTCCTCTCCGGGCCCCTGTGACAGCACTCAAAGCCTCCCAAGAGCCCCCAGCGCCGCAGACTCCCGCTAACCCCACGGGTTATCCAAGCAAACCACCCCCTCCAGTGCTCGGCTCCAGGAAATGAACACACTGCGAGCTCTGACACTTGGCCAAACCCCATAAAACTTCTTATTGGCTCTCAATAGCTATTAATAACAAAAAAAAAGCTTCTTGTGCTCAAGGGTGCACAGAGGGAAATGTGGGAGCTCTAAGAGCAACAGAGGGAAAAAGACACCAAAGCCAGAGCTCAGCAGGGGGAAGGACGGGCTGTGCAAGGTCCAGGGGCACGACAGCCCCTGAGGCAGCTCCCTGGGGCTGTCCTGCTCCCAGCTCTCTCCTGACACTGAATCCTCACTCTCCACAGCATCCTGGCATGCTGCCACTGCTCTCCAGGAGGGACCAGAGCTGCTCCAAAGGTGCAGAGTGCTGGGGTCCCACTTGTGGGACCTGCCTGTTCAAGCACAGGGGAATAGGGCTTTCATGTGTTATGGGAGCTCCCTCCTGCCCCCACAGAATCCAGCCTCCATTCAACACCTCTGGAACATCCCTAGAGCACAGCAGCCTGGCCTTCCAAGGCCACCCCCAGGACACCAACACCTAGGGACCATCCTGCTGCACCCAGCACACCTCAGCTGAGGGAAACTGAGGCACACGGAGCCCTCCAGCTCTCCCAAAGGTGGGCAGCCCCGGGCTGGCTTCTGCCCTGATGCTTCCCTTCCCCCAGCAGCGTCTCCGTGCCAGCAGGAAGCGGGGTGGGAGCGGCAGGAGCAGGGCTTCCCTGAGCTTTGTTCTGCCCCAGCCCCGAGTGCGCACGGCCCACACGTGACATCCTGCTCATTCTTTGCTCCCCCAATAATTTCCGCTCCGGGTTCAGCACATGGTGCTGCCCTCCCGACCTCCTCATGCTTCTCCCACCTCCACAGGACACCCGGAGCCATTCTCCCATGGCCTCCCAGCTCCCAGAGCAGGCAGCTCTTGCCCAGCGTTTCGGGAGCCACTTTCCCTGGACATGGCTCCAGCCACACACTGGGAAAGGGGAGCAGCCGGTGATGCACAGGCCCTGCTGCTCCATAACCTGCTTTCCTTCTGAATCAGACCTTTATGCTCAGTCCCAGGGGATTCCAGGCCCAGACTGTTTGCACAGAGTCAGGCGGCCGACAGCCAGAGCCGAGGGAGCTCCAGCCCCAGCGCTTGGGATTATTTTCTTTGAAGAGTTATGGGCCAGCCTCTGCAAGGGAATTTCAGACAATGAAGTGAGACAGAAGGGAAAAATTAAATCCTGTTTCCTGTGAGCACAAGGAGACTGTGCTGCCTTCTCCCAGCCCAGACAAACGCGGGGAGCAGCACAGCACCACTGGTCCTGCCTGCGGAGCCTCAGGAGCAGCCCTCCTGCAGGGGCCTGGCTCCAAACCCCAATTTCAGGCATCTGGGCCAGATTTGCACCCAGCGAGGCCACAGCCCAGCCCCCCATGCCGGAGCTGCCATGCTGCAATTCTCCCTTTCCCAAAGCCGGGCGGTCAGAGCAGCAGGAAGTCCCTGAACCGCATCTGTGTGAGTCAGGCCAGGGCAAGTGATGCTCCCTCGCACTCTGCCCACCAGCCTCCCCTGTGGATGAGCCAAGGGCTGGGAGGAATTTATTTTCTCATCCCAGGAGTGCCAAGGAGACACAGTGGCTCCCTGGACCTCGGGACAAAAGCAGAACCCACCTCTGTGCAATGTCAGTGACTGCTCAGGTTTTCCACCCTGTGCCATAAAGGGATCACTGGCCTTTAAAATTGAGAACAACCTAATTAGAAACAGAAACTTTTGGTAAAATCCCAGGACTCCCACTGCTCTGGAGCAAAAAAACCCCGTGTTTGTTAAAACACAGCAGCCTTTGGATGGGCAACAGGGACCCAGACCTGGCCCATCCTCCCCAGGCAGCAGCACCACGGAAGGAGGACTCCCTGGATAAAACTGATGTCACATCGTTCCATTTTGTATAGGAATCCTCACCCAAAGGGTCACAGCGAGGCAAGCAGCCTCAGGAAAGCACCTTCTAGGCTGGATTTGTTGGCCTGGAATCAAATCTGATGCAAGATGAGACTAAGAAAACTTGTTTCTCTCTTTGGGAGGGAGTGGGATGAATAAGGAAAAAAAATGAATTTGCCTCAAATTTGGCAGAAGAAATTCCAAAGCAAGCTGTGGTCTTAAAGCAAATAAGCAGTGCCCTGTGGTGTTTGCAGTGCCAGTACTCCGAGCCAGGGAACCTGGAAGGGAAACAAACTGCAGGCAAGTGCAAGTGCCTCAGCACCCCCAAAACAGAACCTCAGAAGCACAGAAAAGTGCCACAAAAAGGGGGCAAGCCCACACATCCTCTGATTCCCAAGGAGGGAGTTCATCGTGCTCTCTCTGAAATATTGGGTCCTTTTTCTTTGCCATCTGGTTTTAAGCAGGTCAGAGCTGCTCCAGTCACATTTACAAGCTTTTGCCTGCAGACGTAAGGGTGAGAAAAGGGGAATTGGGGTTGGGGGGTGGGGGGAGTTGTTTTTTTCCTTAAAGAAGAAAAGCTGCAGTTGTAGTGCTACCCCTTGTCTCTCTGACTTGGACCAAAATATCAAGGCTCGGGAAGTTCCTGCCCACATTTGCAAGCATAAGATGCTGTGGAGTTGTATTTTTAAGAATTTCTTTCCTGTAGAATGAAACCCCTTTGCTGCCGAGAAGGCACTTGTACAAACCATCTGGGGCACATTGTTCTCAGCCCTTTATATGAACACACACACCGTGTTCCTGCCTGAAAGAGGTTACAGCTAAACGGGGCAAGACAAAAGAAGGGAAGAAGGGGGGGGTGGGGGGGGGAAATAGCGGCCTGGAGCAGGGAAATGGCTGGTGAAGGTCAGGGAACAGGTCCATGGTGCTGCTCGGTACAGGGCCCAGGTGTCCTGGAGCAGCTGGCATCCCCGGGTGCTGCTCCCTGATCCCCACCAGCCTTTGGGATGGTCCTTGGAAATGGTTTCCCCATGTACTCTGCGCTCTGTGAGCAGAAGGGAAACACAGCTGCATCCAGATGAAAGAGAAAGGAAAGCTTCTTGAGAGCACAAAGAGAAAAGCCCTTGACACTCTGCGGCTCCAAGTACAGATCACAGCCAATTAAAGGCTAAAAATAATCACAAATACCCCGATGTCCCAAAGGATGACCCATCAGCTGGCTCCCAATGGAAAAACCCAGACCAAAAAGCAACCAGTGGCCTTACACAGCTGAAACCAAATCCCAATAAATTCTAAAAGTTGAAGAGGCTGAGCTTACAGGGAGATCAAAAGTCTTAAAACAAAGCAAAGTCTTAAAACATCTTTAAGAGCGAGCTACAGATGGTCCCAAATGATGTCTGCAAGGGTTTGTTGCTAAACACATGTTCCAGCTTGCAGAGCCACAGCCAGCTCTGCTCGTGATGGAGCAGGGAAAGCTGTGCCTGTGCCACCACACAGAGGTTTCCCAAAACAGGGGGTCATGGAAAGCCTCACCAGGCTTCCCACGGGAGCCCTGCACTGGGTACAGCCAAGCCAGCTGCCAGCGCACAGGGCTGCATCACATCAAGCTTCTCATCCATCAAAGCTCCCAATCCTTCTCTCCAGGGTTGATCTCCATCCATCCTTTATCCAGCCTGTGTCTGTGCTTGGGATTGTCCCAGCACATGGCAGGACCTAGCACTTGGCCTTGTTGAACTTCATGAGTTTGGCACAATCCCACCTCTCCAGGTCCCTGTGGATGCCCCATCCCTTCCCTCCAGCAGGTGACAGCTCCACACAGCTCTGTGGCACCAGCAAACTTGCTGAGGTGCCCTCAGTCCCACTGTCCATATCACCAGCAGAGACATAAAACAGCACAGGCACCAACCCCTGAGGAGACCACTTGTCACTGGTCTCCACTTGGACATCGAGGCGCCAACCACAACACTTAGAGTGTGACCATGCAGCCAGTTATCCACCAGGTGACCATCCAACAGGCTCCAGAGATCTCCTGAGCTTCCTCCACCCTTGGACATGCACCTCTCCTCTGAGCTGGGCATAGCCACTGAAGATGCTGGAACTCAGGTCCCTGGGATGTGCTGTTTGGAGAAAACTCATCCTGACCCCACAGGGAAGTTTTCTCCACGGGCTTGAGAGGCAATGGGGCTGTGCAGTCCCCAGAGCTCACTCCACCTTGCACCTCCACCAGCGACAGCTTCAGTCACGGGACATTCAAGCAAACCTACCAGGGCAGCAGAACATTCCCTATGGCAAAGGAGGACTGGCTTGTTCTGGCCCCACTTCCTCTGGATCCCTCAAGAAAAAAGGACTTTCAGTGCTCTGACTGAGGAACTCCAGGAACCTGGTGCAGATGGGAGTTCTGGACGTGAACATCTCACATTAGGAGCTCTGAGAGCTGTGAGAGCTGTGCCCACCCTGTCCTGAGGCAGCACCTGCACAGGAGTTCCAGCAGCAGGGCAAAGGGTGAAGGGGCCTTTATCCATCCAGAAATTCCCTTAAAAACCAGGCAGTCCTGGAAGCAGCCACTTTCCCAGCAGTTTCTGCCAAGTGCAGCCACAAGAACATCATCCCTGGCCCAGCAGGCTGGGTTCAGAAGCCATGGCATCCCGGCCTCCTCCCAATCTCCAGCCTCCAGCGAGGCAGGAGCCAGCACAGCTGTTTACTCCGCTTGCTCCTTTGTACGTTGGTGGCGGTGTCAGCACAACAGGAAGCTCTTGTTAAATAGTTTGTTACTTAACTGCTGATGCAGAGCCACCGGGGAACCCAGGCGGAACGTGCAGCGCGTTCTGAGAGCTGGGGGAGCCTCACAGCTCAGCCTCAGGGATTTAAGGGCTCTTGACTCTGCCACCCCTTCCCTGGCGATTTGGGCACGCACGGAGTCCCTGGCCCTTCACAGCCCACCTGTTACACTGGGATAACTTCCCTGCATCAGCCTCGTCCATTTGAGCTCCCTGGAGAGACATCTGGCTCTTTTTCAGCCTTTGAACGGTGCTGAGAGTTCAGCAAGCCCCCCCCTGCCTTCTCCAAGGCATCTGCAGAGACAAGAACTGAGAAGTGAGGGAACTGCCCCACCAGCTGGAACACCAGAAACCCACCCGCCCCACCTGTGCTGCTGTTGCCCGCATGCAGGGTCATCGGCCAGGGCCAGGGAACATCCAATGGTCACAAATCTGCTGTTGGGATCCCCACATCAGCCCCACAGCCGGCTGGTCCCACAGAGCAGCCCTCAGCCCACCTCCCTGACCGCTTCCTGAACCTGCTGCATCCCTCATCCCCCAAACACGGACCCCGGCTCATCGTGCGGTGCCACCGGGCTGAGTCATCGATGACACGGCAGACACAGCTCTGTCACCATGGCCACTGCACCAGGAGTGTCTGAAGCACTGACAGTGCTGGCTGGTCTCCCCCTCAGCAAAAAAGCCCAGCAGGGTTTCACTCTGGCACCCCAATATTTACAATTAAGTAATCTGCATGGGCAGTTTGTCCAAAACATGTCTTTTTCTATCCAGATTCCTTTTTGAAAAGAAGACAAGAAAAAAGCCGAGGCTAATGTTTCTACCAGAATTTCTTCTGTGTTCAGAGGAAAAAAAACCCAACAGAAACAACCAACCCACAAAAACCCTGAACTGTGGCAGCAAAGCTTTTAATCCAACATGATCCCAGCATCCTTGTTCCAAACCTCCCCTCCCTTCCTGGCTTCCCGGCTCTTTACTGAGAATACAGCGTGTCCGTGAGGAGAGAGGAACCCACCCAGCTGCCAGAGCAGTGGGCACAGGACACTTCTGGCACCTCCAGCCCAGCCAGTGCCCCATGGCCGGGCTCTGGCCCTCCCCCTGTGTGGCCCCAGGGACAGACACAGCCAACACCGCTCCGAGCACCGGAATTAAAAACATAAATCCACTCTCAGAGCAAACAACTAGCCACACCATCACCTCCAGCCACACCGGTCACACAGAACAAACAAAAATGACTTCAGCAAACGAGGCAGGAGCGTGCCAAGCCCGTTAAGACACTAAAGGAGTTACCACGTGCAGGGGCTGCCCTGCTCCCAGCACAGGCCATCAGTCAGCCCCAACACCTCAGGGTTCCACCCAGGTATCCATCCATGGCTCTAAGCCACATCCATAAAAACATCCAAATCACAGAACCACCAGGATGAAAAAAAAAAAAAATTAAAAGATAAATTAAAAAATAATAAAGCATTTGGTTTTTTCCCCACAGTTAAGCTGTGCTGTGAAGAAGATCGATTTTTCTTTCTGGCTTCCTCTTGCAGCTCTCATGTCTATTAAACTTTTCTCTAAATTAGAAATGTTCTCTTGTTATTACTGGTTATTCCCTCCCCCACGAGACTTTTATGACACTGTGAACTCTGGGCAGCTCTCAACCTACAACAAATCAAGTTCCAAATTGTTTCAGTTATTTTCTCCTAGCCTCTGAACCCAAATATGGCTTTTTAAAGGATTGCTATGAATTTTCAATATTTTTTTAAATGTTTGTGCCACACCATTCCCTCTGTAAAAACGAGGAGAGTGGACTTTCAACATGGCAGCAGGGAAATGCTTCTGCTGAAGGGGGGGGTCCTGCTTCCCACCTCAGAGTTTCACCCACAGATTCTCACAACACACACCCAGCAATGACTTGCATGTGGTTTCACAGAGATCTCTAAAGGACACCAGGTGACATTCAAAACCATCAGGATGCCTTGAAAGCAAAATCTCAGCTGTTCCTCAAACTCCAGCCCAACCATCCCAAACTCCTGCAGCCCATGAGCTGGGTGTGCCCACGGACCCAGAGCGGGCACAAAATCCCCCATGCAAGGGCTCCTAAAGGGAGTGGAAGCAAAACTGCAACTGTTCTCTAAACATAACGAAATTAAAAGAGAAGTAAAAGATGGGGGCAAACCACCAGTAGCAGAGTTTTCAGTTTCCAGTGGAACCACAAGGTACCACTCAAGAGCTGGTGTGAATTCCCTACACCGGTGGGATCTTAAACCAAAAAATTTCCTCCTCTCGAGATGAGCACGGAAAGGCTCCACAAGCCACATGCCAGAACACCCCTGGGGCAGCAGCTGGAGAACTTCACCCCAAAGTCTCACCGCTCACACCACAGCTCAGGGTGGACGAGGAGAATCCCTGCCCGGCAGCGGGATGTGTGTGCAGTGTCAGCTTTCCAGCACGTCAGCAGGAGTCATTTTGCACCCAAAAATATCTAAGGAGGAACCGGGCCCCTCTTCAGCCAACAGGAGTGGGACTGTTTGATGACGTATGAGCAGAAAGAAATCAATGTACTTTGGACAGTCCAAACGCAGAACTCGGATCCTCAACACCCAAATTCAGAACAGCCCAGATCTTCATGCCAGCCTGCAGAGTAAGGACACTTTAAATCTCTTAGCAGCCACAAAATACCCCTCATGAAGCATCTCCACTCCCATGAGCTGCCAACTCACTCCCAGCCCAACGCACAATTTCACTCTTTTCCTTGGATCCTCATCCAAAACAGCTACACCTGGATGGAAAATATTAAACTGTGCTCCACCAAGGAGCCGGAAATACCACGATGGAAATTTCAGCAGCAGCACAGGAACCAAGCAAAAAGCTGAAAATACTTCTCTAGGAAAAATAATAACAGTAAATACACACATGCTAAAATAAGACCAGATCTGAAAACTAGTCTGGAAATAACAAACCCAGCCCAAGTCAGACAAACCCATCCATGAACCAAGTGCCCAAGAGAGTTGACTCAACTTTTTGGGTTCATCAGGCACAAATTTAAACTTCCAGCTACAGAATTCACAACCAGAAAACACACTGAAGCTCTATGAGAAATGACTTAAAGGAAGCAGCTTTTTGGTTTACTTTACAGACTCCACAAAAGGGGTCTGCATTTGGATTCACACCTTTTCTGATGTGAATGTGCCCAGCGAAGCCCAAGGACAGCCCCTTCCCAGTTCTTGGCCATGTCCATCTTGGGACTCATTCCCATGGTCGCCATGCTGGATCCACTGCATGGAAACAGCAAGAACACCAAAGCAGTGTGGGTGGTGGGAATGCAAAACCCCTGATTGCAGGAGGGAGTCAGGGAGCAATTGGTACCCGATTCCCACCTTCCCATCCAGCCCTGGCATGATGCCTCTGGGATCTTACCATCACCTTACGCTTCAGTATCGTTTCTCCACGACCAGCAACAGCCATCCTCAAGGCTGCTAGGCCAGGAAAAGTTCTGGCATGGAGCTGGAAGATGTCAAGATGAGCAAATGACCTGGCTTCAGCCCACTGCCCCACTGCTCGTGCCAGCGTCACTCTGGTATCCCTGCTCACACGGGACAATTTCTGGCTGGGGAACTGCAACTTGCTTTGCTCTTACCGTAAGAGGAAGGGCACAGGTAGCAGACAGGTAAGCAGAACAGGAAACCTCCTTCTGAACAACAAAGGCACAGGTTTGCTTTCTGCCCGTGCAGCAATTCTGCAGAATCTATCTCACCAGTTCAACGCAGAAAAAGCCAATTAGGATGTCAAAGTGGTTTCGGTTTTACTAAGGCAGAGTTTGTAGCACTGGAAGAAAGGAAGTTCATTACAGACAAAGCCGAGTCTCTGGCTGGGAGACCTTAAAAGGACAGTCCAGCTCCCAGCGCTTCGTCCCTTCCCATCTGCTCCGGCGTTTCCGCGGGACACGCGCAGCCACCCCGGCCAAGACGTGACGTCGTCTCTCCAGCCCCCGCTCGCCACGGCAGGAGCTGGATCCAGTCACAGCCACTGACTCAACCCAGTGGTCTCAGCCCTCAGCCCCTCGCATGCACTGGGTTTGGCGGCTCTGCCACGGGGTTTTCCATTTAAACGAGACAATGCACCCCCAACGCAGCAAGCTCCAGGGAGACACCGGATACTAATTAAATCCATGCTGCTGCTGGAAAACCGAGCTGCAGAGGAACCAGCTGCCTTCCAAAAGTCCACAGCAGTTGGCCAGCAAAAAGCTGTTTACCAGTCCCATGGCTTCCGCTTCTCCTGCTCCCCCATCCATACATTTACATTTTCCAACCAGTCCCATCCTGCCCAGTTCTTGCACAGATTGATTATCACAAGCGTGCTGATCTCAGGAAGGAGCCTGCAAAGGTTTCTAGTCAAGACCCAACACTGCTTTTAATCCACTCATGCCCAGAGCATAAAGCCCAAGACTCAGCTGCACAACCAAGAGCGAATCTGGGAAGTTTCAGAGCAGAACAACCCAGGCAGGTCTGACTGACACACTGGGAAAGGGCAGGTCCCCAGTGCTCACCTCCTGCAAAACCTGAGCTTTGCTTTCACCCCTGGTAACTCTCCACAAAACAGGCTTTGTCTGCAAGCAGGTGTCCAAAGCACTGTCTGTATCCCAAATCACTGAGTCACATCTGTGCCCTGGGAAATAGAGAAGCCCAAGGAGAGCTGCTGCTCACACAGCTGCTGAGCACAGACTACAGAGCCCACAGCACCCTCAGGGCAGGCAGCCCTATCCCGTACCTCACCCTCTGCCACTGGATGCTGTGGGAAAGATACCCAAAGCCTTGACAGCTCAGGCACCCTTTTACTTCCTTGAGAGGTTGAACAAGGACAGATCCAAGTGCCTGCCTGTCCTGCAGGACCACGGGGATCCAGCCCAAGGGCAGCTGGCTGATGAGGAATGGGAGCTGCACAAGCACAGCTGGAACAGGCATCGCTGAGCCCTCTCCATCCCCAGCTCCACAGAAGTTTCGAGAGCAGATTTACCTTCAGATTCAGGTGGCAGCTGTAAGACTCCCCTGCAAAGCCTGTCTGTGAAAGGTATGATCCTACATATGTCACAAACACACAAATTCATCCCCACTGTAACCCACATCACCAGCCTGGCCATGACGGTCGCTGTGCTGGGCCACAAGAATCAGGCAGGAAAGCACTGTGTTCAGATGGCAGGTTTCTGAGCAGGCAAGTTCCCCTTCCACCTCCTCCCCTCCCCAGAGCTTCACAGTCACCAGGCAGTGGGACAAAACAGGCTTCTAGACGAATAGATAATTTTCACCCAGCAGCTGGGAACAACAGCTTCCATTTCCATCTGAGGCTGGAACACCTCCTCCTGTGCTGCTGTAGCCTGAAATAAGGTTAAGACCATCTCTACCAGCATGCTACTTCCCCAGCCCTGTCCCTGAATACTCCCACGCCTTTAAAAGCCAACACTTTTCATAAAAACAAGATGCTCGCCTTTCCCTTGATAAGGGATCTTAATGCACTTCCGGCAGCATGCACAGGAATGGATGTGGAAGAAGAGCTGCCATCAGTTTCCCAGGGAGAACAGGGGAAGGCTCTCTCCCCACCTCCACTGCAGCCAGAGATGTGCTGCACCTTTCCTGTGCAGCCACAGGCACGCAGCTGAGGGCTGCCCTGGCTCCGGAGAGCTCCAGGCACGGGCTGCAGGACATGCCCAGCTGAAGGACAAGGCTTAGAACAACCTGCTGCAAGAGGATTTGACAGCAAGCCCAGAGGAACAGCAGGTACAAATGCAGGCAGCAGCAGGAGGAAACATCAGAGGAACATGCCTCTGGCCCAGAATGGCCCAGCAAAGCAGAGAGGGGAACGCTGCAGCAGCTGTGAGGCCACAATGTGCCCATCCAAGAGCTGATCCTGAGCCCACCTGCTCAGCATCTCCCGGAGTCAGTGGGCACAGGGACCCACGGAGAACAGCACAGAACTGGCACTGCTGACACACCTCACCAGGGCGGGGGTTGGGGGGGGCAGCTGTCTTAGCAAACGACCATCCGCTTCTCAACACGCTGGGATGGGCTTATTTCCCAGCCTGGCATCCAGGCCACTCTGCACTGCTTGTTGTTAAACTTTGGGGTCTTCCCTCCCTCCCCTGAATTTTCAGTAACACATGAGAGCACACACATGTATTTAAACATTAGCGCCAAGTCAGATGGTTGTAACAGCAAACTACCAGAGATCTCCGAGTTCCAGTCCATGAAATCAGTTCTTCCCACCAAAGCAGGAGGATGGGAAGGTGTCCTGCTCTCCCTGCCCTGGGACAGCTCAAATGTCACCACAAGGCCAGTCCATCACAAAGCCTCATCACACACACAACACTGTGCACAGTGCCAGTGCTTCTCTCCACTGCACTGACAGCAGAGCAGGGTCCACACTCTCCACTACAACCCGCTGAGAAGGCCCTACAGCAAAAGCTTCCTCCTTTATGCATCCACAGGCCCCTGAGGACAGAAACTGAGGCAGGACATGACAGCAGCCATTGTCACAGGAGAGAATGCCCCAGGAGGGGCTGCAGTGCCACTGTCACCCCTCGCCACAAGCTACAGAGTGAGTCTCCACCTGTGGCACACAGTCCTGGACTCTCAGCCATCAGCGCAGCCAGTGCACAACACAACAGCTCCCTGCTGACACAGCTTTAGCAACTCCTTTATCAATTCCCACACATGAGAAAGCTGAGAGCAGCTCTCAGACAGCGAGGAAGGGGACCCCCTGCAGCCCCCAACACCCTGAGTTATGGCTTTCTCTGTCCCACAGGGCTCCCTGGAGAAGCACTGCTCTCCCCAGCCAGCCCTGCCTCCCACCCACCCCCTCTCCTCTGGGAGCCACCCTGCTGATGTCGTGGGCATTCTGGAGGGGGACACTGCCCACGGGATGATCCAACCTTGTCACAGCAAGATGAGGCTCCAGAGGAAGCCCAGGCAGAGGCGTTTTGGTGTGCATGAGTCAGAGGGTCTGAGCACACAGTGGGGTGGGATGTCCCCCCACACGCTGTGGGAGAGCTCCTCGTGGGACAGCTCTGCTTCCAGAACGTGACCCACGCCGGCATCCCACGGGCCAGGAGCAGCAGCAGGGAGGACACGGGATGACAGGGCCATCCAAGTGCTGTCTCACAGGGAGTGCTGTCAGGTGGTGGGAGATGTGCAAGAGCAGAGGAAGAACACAACCCATTCAAGGATGTCCTCAGAGATCCCACAGCCTCAAATCCCACATGTACTCCTTTTGGCATTGCAAAGGATCAGCTGAAGTCAGGGTGAGGGGATCAACATTTGTTCTCCAAAGGATAAGAGGCATTTTCCAACACCTCTCCCGTAACAAAAGCACATTTCTGGATGCACGTGTCTCTCTTTGCTTCCCTTCCTCCTCCAAGCCCAAGCTGGGTCTCAAAACCTTTCATCTACCTGGAAGAGATTTCCTCCCCACAGAGGAACTTGACTGAAAACCAGCACAGGCAAGCCCAGCACCCTCCTCCCCACAGAGTGGGACACCACAGTGACACACTCAGGACTTGTTCCTCTCCACAGCCTTTGGATCAGCTCCTAAATAACCTCAGGAGCAGGAGACTGGGAACAGACTGCTGCCCCCAGACACTCACACCACGAGCCTCCCCACAGCACAAATGGCTGTGGAACAACACTGAACAACCCAGGGTATCCCAGCTTGCTCCCAAACTTGCAGGGAGTGGGAGATCAAAATTCAGTAGAGAACTACAAGTGGCTCCATTTCCCTTCCCTGCAGCCTCTAATGAGCACAGAATGAGCAAAACCACTCCCTCCACTCTGTCTGCATGGCCTCCTCGTGTGCAAAACACAGGGAGCAGGAGGATCCCAACACAGCCCCTCCTGTGCAAGGCACAGGGAGCAGGGGGATCCTGGCACAGCCCCTCCTGTGTAAGGCACAGGGAGCAGGGGGATCCCAACACAGGAGGACAGACAAGGAATCTGAGGGATACCATCAGCAGATTGCGCCAGCCTGACAATTTCTGTGCTAGGGACACAGGTGACGTTCACTCTTCTGGAAACCACCATCTCTGGAGGGCAGGACATCCCCACTGCCCAAGCTGCTGCATGGCCACAGCAGACTGCCTTGTCTTATCTGAACCACAGCTTTCCAAGCACCCATGCATGAGAAAATCCCCTCTGTTCCAGGAGAGTCCAGGTGACCACGGAGAGCAGATGACACCATGTGTATGCTGCCATTTCAGATTTACATGACACACCAGGTGGGACACCCCAGAAGAGACCCCATCCGCTCTCCTGTGTTGGCATCCACACCATATGGCTCCGGGGGTTGGACACACACCACCTCCTCTCCCAGCAAGCTGGGAAACAATCCAAGCAGCAGCATTAGCCATCTTATCTTCCCGATGTCCCTCGTCACAGGCTCCAGGGGCTTTCCAGACCAATGCCCCCCCAGCTCTTACATCGCTCCTTGCAGCAGCTGGTTCAGAGTAGGTCACCAAGGAAGTGTCATTACAGAAGAGGGAACTGAGGCACAACACTGCCACATGTCACACAGAAAGCAGTGGCAGGAGAGGCAGAAAATCCCAGTCCCCAAAGGCTGCTGTGCCCTCTAAGGTCACCTGCAGGGATGGCCGCCCTGACCACAGGTGACTTCTGCAGGCAGGGCAGTAAGCTGGCACAGGGCAGTAAGCTGGCACAGGGCAGTAACCCAGCACAGCCCCAGGAGCGGGTCAGAGGCCTAACCTGGTGATGGCCAGATTGGTTTCAGATTTGTTTCCTGGTTCACATTTCCAGGAGGTGGATGGAGCAGATGACTGCAGCCCACAACTCCCTCCTCCTGCTCCTCCTCACCAGTGCCACCACAGGCAACCACCACCTCTTAAGAGTTGCTGCTCTCCTGCCAGGGGATAGAGGCACACCACCCAGCTCTGCCACTCCAGGGCTGTCACCACAGAGGTGTGGGAAAGGAGGGACTCCCAATCCAACAACTTTGGGAGGGTGAGCTGTTCTGTACCACCCAGAGAACCCAGTGCAGAGCCAGGGAAGCACTGGGAGCACTCGCAGGGTATCCAAAAGCTCAGTCAGAAGAAGGTGCCATCCATCAATCCAGCAGCTCCAGGCAGCCCCAGTGAGGGGCTGGAAATTCTGTGTGGCAAAGCAATCAGCTCCTGACAGGAGAGCCAAAGCCCACCTGGGTGGCTCTGAGAAACCAGACAGCTTTTCCCTGTCACCTTCATCAATGCAGGCTGGATATCAGGAGGAATTTGTTCCTTAAAAGGGTTGCTAAACACTGCAAGGGGCTGTCAAGAGAGGTGGTAAAGTCACCACCCCTGAAGGTGTTTAAGGAAAGACTGGACATGGCACTCAGTGCTCTCAGCTGAGTGATAGGTCACAGGTTGGACTCAGTCTTAGGGATCTTTTCCAGCCTAAATGATTCTGGGATTCTGTGCTCACTTCCCATGGGCAAGAGCTGTAACACAGATTTGCCCAGTACTTCAAGCAACAGGACTCCTTTCCAGCCCTGCCTGGGACCAGGGGAGGAAGAGGCAGAGACAACACACAGCACTGGAGGAATGAAAACCACAGTTTCATCTCCCACCTCCAAGACGTGGGATAGCTACTCATCCCACAGGGAATGGGGGCAAGGGGCGAGTTGAGTACTCTGGAAGGGGTTTTTAATGAGCCACGTACACACCAGCCACAGTTTAAAGGGAGAAACGGACCCACAAAGACTCCAACTCAGCAGATTCAGAACAATTCCATCCCGGCTGCCAAAGGCCTGAGCACTGCGATGGCGAGAGCTGTGTGTGCCAGCAGGGTTCCCTGCTCCTCAGCCATCTGGGGACTGTCACTCTGCACAGATCTGCTTGGCCTCCTGTCATGTGTAGTGCTACCAACCCCTTTCCTGTCAGCAGGATCTGGGTTGGCAGAAACACTTTTAATTGTAGGATTTTTTTTTTCTCTTAACCCATATCCTCTTGACAGAACCAGGTTAGGAAGCAGCTGCACTGGCAGATCTGGGGTGGCCTTTTGCGAGGCGAGGCAGGGGAAAAGAGGGGTGCCTGAATCCAGTTATCTCTTCAATCACCAGGCCACAGTTAATCACAACTTCCCCACCTCTCCTAAGGTCGCACGGAAAGGGGGAACACCACCAGCTCAGCTCTGTCCCAGTCCAGTCCCTTTGCTCCAGAGCAGACCCTTTGTCCTGGAGAGTCCTGGAGCAGGGTGGGCGGAAGGGATGTCATTCCCACTGGTGACAAGGACTGTTTCCATTTCTAGGTGGCAGAGCTGCAGCTCTGCCAAGCTGAGCTGTCCCACATTCTCCCCTCTGTTTTTTTCCCCAGGCTGCTCCAAGCCCCACACATTTCCCCTCAAATAACTGCCAAATCCTACAAATTTGGCGGGGGGACAAAAAGGGGAGGTAAGGGTAAGCATCCAGCAGGACTAACCAGGAAACCTCTCCCCAAAGAGCTGTCAAATTCCATGTGCTGAGACGCCAAAATCACTTCCCTGTTGCAGAGCCACACTCGGTGCGGTCCTGGCTCCCAGCTCTCCTCCCCAGCAGGGACAGTCACCCAGCAGGGACAGCATTCCAGGGCCACAGGCAGGACCCACAGCCCAGACCATGAGGAGGAAAGAGCAGCACCATGCAATTAATCTTTCCTGTGGAATAACTGGGGCAGAGGGATGTTCTGTGGCACAACAGCATCCATCAGCTTCCGTGCCAGAGCCAGCAGCATCTTCAGGGAAGCAGCGAGCGATCCACGAGGCGTTCATCTTCCCACCCCCTCTATTACAGGACCATCAGCAGCTCAATCCATCACAGTTTTCCTTGCAACCTCTCAAAGGTATGGAAGCGACCTGCTTATTTCACAGATGGGCATGGAAGCATTGCTGATCTCAGAGGAAAAAAAAAGAGGATAGAGAACAGAGATTCCCAACTAACTGGAGACTAACTGGGACAAATTCCTGAGGCCTAGGCAAGAACCCGTCTGCTGGCCTGCAGGGAGGGAGAAGCTTCAGAACAGAGGGACCGGAGACCTACATCCCATTCCCGGTCACACCACAAGCTGTGCAGGATCTCTTCACTCCTCCATCCCTCACACAGAGGATCACAGCCTCACAACCCTTTATTAAGCACTGGGACAGCTTTGTGGATTAAGGGCTCGGTCTGGTTTGCACCAACCTCCACATCACAAAGGCACATTCCAAAGGTTTTTTTCTCATCTTCCCTCATCCCCCACCTGTGTGTATTTTGCAGGGGATGAGAAGGCCAGGACTGAAACAGGAAGAGCACAGGACTGGCTACAGCTGAAGAGGTGGTCCTGTGCACTGGGAAAGGAAACTTTCAAGGGGTTCATCCAAAATACTCTCTCAAACAGGTACATCCAGTGCAACTTCACTGGTTCCTCCCTTCCCCTTACCTGCTTCTTTCAACCCTACACAAAGGGCTTAATTTATAAAATCAGAGGGATCGTTCCAATGAAGGAACATGCAGGATACACCCCCAGGAGGACCCATTTCATCTTGCTGCTATTAATACCTGGAACACTATTTGCACGAACAGACTGTCCTTTCTCTCTTGTTTCTGGGCTCTCACTTCTCTGGTTTGTCCCAGAAACCCCAGCCAACACACGTTCACCCTCCTCTAGTACATGCTTCCATCCAAAACCCCAACCTTTCCTCTTTTTTTGAGTTAATTACTCATATTTCTGGTTCACATCACCTCTTTCAACCCCTGCAGACAGGATACAACTCCCCTGGCTCCCTCATTCATTAGGCAGCCAATTTGTGGGCCTAAACCCATCAACTCTCATTATGGAAAGGGACCAAGACTTCCCACAGCTGCTCAGCATCCCACTATCCTCCGAGCTGGATGGGGTTATCACTCCTCTTTGCTTCCCCAGCACCAAAGCTGTGACTAAGAGCCAGAGCCATGCTCTGGCTGGGCTTGGGTCTCCTTGGCACAGCGTCAGGCTGGGCCCGAGGGCTGCCTGCAAGCCCTTTGTTACACTGGCACGAAGAAGTTCTCAACCTCTGAGAGCTGCGCTGAGCTCTGCCCGCAGGAGCTCAGGCAAAGCCTTCCCCTTGCAAACAGCCGCGTGCCTTTGGTTTTGCTTCAAGAGGAAACATGTTTTCTCTGTATCCAGGCGTAAAACAGTCAAGCCCGGCCAAAACCATCCAAATCAACAGCACAGAGCATGACAAGTCAGGGCAGAGGGTTACCATGGAGCTAAGGAAGCCCAGACTTCCCAGCCAGACCCAGAATTCCTGACCTGCCCTGTCTGCAGAGAGGGGCTGGGAAGAGGATCAGGCTCCTCTCCATCGCTGTGTCCTCACACACCACAACCAGCCCGAGCAGCCTGAGATGCCACCACAGCCTGACCCGAATTGTGACATGCACCAGCACACAGCCCCGTTCAGCTGCTCTCCCAGAAACATGGGACAAGCTCAGCACTGAACCAGCAGCAGGCTTTACCTGGTTGTTCAGGGCACCCTGCGAGAAGGATCACACACAAAGGTGAAGGATCACACTGAAAGGTGAGGAGAAGCCATGAGCACCTCATCAAGCCAGCCCAGGGAATGGGAAATCCTACCATAGCAGGCTCCACTGCAGAGGATTTCACAGCTAATGAACCCTTGCCACCACAGACCACAGCGAAAGCAAAAGCAGCAGAGCGTTCCTTTTCTGATAAGCTGCTTTTATCGGGAAGTTCAGCCCAGCTGCCCACACCAGCCCCAGCTGGAGAGCACCTCCAAGCCTATGCCTTTAAATCCCTTGGCAGCGCAGGACGGGGGCTGTGGGAGCAGACACGCCCTGTACTCCAGCGCTGGAGCACACAAACATTTCCTCCCAGCCATTCCTGCACCGCGGCTCGACCAGAGCTGCCTCGTACCTGCCAGGGCCGTGCCAGAGGCAACGCAGGCTGTGCCACACAGACCTGGACGTGCACAGCCTTCGACTCATTTCCTGAATCCCTTCTGCTTCCCCGCCAGCACTGGACATTCTTCCCTCAAACTTCTTCCTTAAGGCAAATATTTGGAGTCTAACAGGCATTCCTCATGGAAGGCACAAGTTAAATATTGGCCCTAAAACAACAGCAAGTGCCTTTCAATGATTCTGGCTGGAGAAGCACTGCTCTGGACTTTGATTTCTGGCTCTGAACAAAAATAGGAGTAGAGCACTGAGCATTACACTCTTCTCCTGGGAGAAGTCAGATTTCAGGCTCTGCCAGTCCCCTGCCAGGACCACAACCAGCAGTGGGAACTGTCCCTGCTCGTGCTTTCTCACACCTCGGGTGTCTGCTGTCACCCAGCCAAGGCTGCTGCAGTGCATCCTCTGCGCCGGGCACAGGATCAGCCTGAGTCTTGTTTCCAGGTCTGTGATTACAGATCCTCAGACAGACACTGGAGAAGACCTGCTGGGAACTATGGGTGCCATCCAGGGCATTTGCACACCTTGTCCTTCCCGCCTCTGGCTGCACCACCAGCACTGCAAAAGGTGCCCACCTCTCCATCCAGCCATGCCCAGCTGTTCAGTGCAGAAGATGCTCCAGGCTGTTCCTGCTCTGCAGGCAGCCCAGCTCCCGATGGACATGCTGGCTCTTGTAAGAAAACATCCCAGCAAGGTAGGAGTCCAAGTAGCCAGAGAGATGGCAGCACAATAAAAGGGAGAGGGAAGGGTGAGGAGGAAAAAGAAACCTGCACTGAGGCCTGTACACCTGAAGCATGGCACCGGTCAGGCGCTGGGATGTCAGGGGCATTTTCTACATGGATCAGGGGAGCAGAGCTGCTGTCATGACTCTGAAGCCAGAGCCCTGCAGAGCCAGGTTCGTTGCACCCCAGAGCAGCTCTGTGATGTCCAGATGCTGCTGATCCAAGCCTGAGCAGAGGGGCTGCTCCATCAACCCCCACTGCAGGCAGGTCCCAAAGAGCCCCTGCCAAAACCACTCCAAACCAGAGTCCGCTCCAACACCAGGGGTCAGCCCACTGCTTCTCCCGAAAACACCACAACAGTTACCCTGAGAAAGGTTACATGGCACAGATGTGCTACACACCAACTCACACTTGCAGCGTTTGTTCTATGTCCTGCTAAATTTAGCATGGGGTGTGTTAAATGAGCTTCCCTTTCACTCTCCTGTGGACCCAGTAAGCCCAGGAGCACCTTGCTCAGCTCTGCCCGGTCTGAGCAGGCCTGGGAGGCAGGAGAGGACTGAGCAGTGGAGAGCTGCTCCCTGGCAACATCCCCTGCTGTTCTGTGAGATGGGAAGCTCTGACGGTCTGCTGTGCTGGAATTCCTCTCTAATTCCTTTCCAAGACACTTACCATGGCACTTCAAGCTGGGGAATCTGCTGGCGGCTCTGACAACCTCTCCGTGAGATTCCCTGATGGGGCAGATACCCCTCTGAAAACAGCATGGGTTTAAAACCAGCTGCGAGTCACCCTGGGGGAAATGTTAAAGCTCTGAGCACTTCCTATTCCTTCCCCAGCCACCGAAGCCCATGGAGCAACGAGCTCCAGCAAGTTTGAGCAAGAATTTCCAAGGCTCCAGGCAGAGACCAGCCTGTACCTGTCAGCAGCCACACCTCCTCATCCCACAGCACACTGACCCCGCACTCCCAGAGCTGACTGCTGCTCCTCAGCTCCCGGCTCCAAGCAGCCCCTTCCAGCTCAGGGACCCTACCTCCACTCCCAGCGCCTCAGTCCTTCCTTAACATTCCCTGTACTTGGCAACACCAAAGCCAGACTTCAACTCAAACCGTCATGGCCTTCGGGATGAGAGAAATTGGCAGAGATGGGGGTGGGGGGATTCCAGGAGAGCCTCAGCCTGCCCCTCACCCACACACAGGGCACAGAAGGTGCTGGAAAGCACTATCCTCTCCCTGCATCAAACCAGGGAAACCAGGCAGAGTATAAACTTCATCACTGCCAACAGCCCCTGCTAAAAAAAGGATAAGAGAAAGGGTTTTTTGCTTTGTTGTTTGTACCTCGATGCTACCTCAAAAGCAGTGAGATTCTTTTACCTGAAAACATTGGGCGAGGACAGAGTCTGCAAGAATGGAGCTTTTGTAGCACAAACACAGCTCTGTTCGGGTTTAAATTAGATTTCCACTGACCTTTTTGAGCCCATCGTTCAGCCACCCACACCCAAGCAGCCCCTCTTAGCAAGACTCTGCAGCCCCCAGCCTGGGAAGACGAATGAACCCCCAGAGACTTGGCTGTGCTCCCAGGGAACCCCCACACCCCTCCCAGCACCACTCCTGCTGCACAGAGCTGCTCAGCTGCAGGGCTGCAAAGCTCTTCCAAAGGAAAGCTGCACAAAATCCAAGTTCAAGCTCAACCTTAACCCCTGTTTATTAACTTAAGAACATCCCTCTCAGGGTGACAAAGCCCGTGCATCACCTGCCAACTGTCTCATTCACCACTGGGAAAGCAAAGGCCAGGCCCGCCTCATTAAAAGGCATTACATAACATTAAGTAACAAAGGGCTACAGGACATTCTTTGCTTGGTGGACACATAAAAATGAATGACTCAAAAATTAACGCTCCAGACTCCCAGTGTCTCCAGCACCCTGGGAGGCCAATGGCACCTGATTTCCAAGGCAACAATGTCATGGTTCATCCCAAATCCTGCTCTCACATCCAACTTACTGCCATCCCTGCCCTGCAGACACTAAACAACACACAGCACTGCCCAGCTCTCTTTCAGAGCACAGTCCCCACCAGACCCCAGTGGATGTGTTTCTGCTGTCTCACAGCTCACACTGAGGGGAAGCCGAGATCTCGGCCTGCGGCACAGGGACCCTTCCCCAGCCGGGGGTCAGCTCGGCTGGACCTCACCGGACAGGACTTTGGGCTTTCCCCATGTCGCCATCTCAGTGCAAGCCTTTCACAGACAGGACTGTGAGAATATTTGGTTTCACTGTCACCACTGAAGTGGCCTCAAGACCTGTGTTTCCTACAAGGAGGATGTTTCTGCTGCGACATTTCAAGTGGCAGGGGCCTGATGCGGTGGGGAAGGCAGATGTCAGCAGGGCACTGCTTGGAAAGGCCACTGCCACCAACCTCTCAGCAGAACACAAGACTCCACAGGCACTGGGAGATCTTCCTGGACACACGGTGAACTTCTGTCCACCATCTCGCTGGAGCCAAAGAAGCCAATTTAAAGTCTTTATAGAACTAATTGAATTCCTCTACTCCAGGAGCAAACTCTCCTTACTGTGGGCAGTGGATGAAATCAGAGACTTCTTGCTCCACGTAGCATTTTGAAACACCCTGCAAAGCCTTACCTAGAAGTTTCACCTTACCTAAGAGCCATTTCCTACACCACACAGGGCTCATTGTGGGTGCTGATCTCTTGCTGCCGCGCTCTGAGCACAGCGAGCGGAAGGCAGAGAGACGTCCTGTGGTTTTACAGCCACTGCACCTCCCTCCCTCCTGCCCCACCAGGCTGGGGAGCAACAGCTTTGAGCACCACAGGTGTCACCCAGGAACCTGACAGTGTAGGACAGACAAGGCAGGGTGTGCTGGAACACCTCGGCTCCACGCATGGAATCACAGAATGGTTTGGGTTGGAAGGGGCCTTAGAGCTCATCCAGTTCCACCTCCTGCCATGGACAGGGGCGCTCCTTTGATCCAATCTGGCCTTGGACACTTCCAAGGACGGGGCAGCCACAGCTGCTTTGTGCCAGAGCCTCACTATTCTCACAGCCAGAAATTTCTTCCCAATATCCATCTAACCCTGCCCTCTGTCAGGGGGAAGCCATTCCTCCTTGTCCTGTCACTCCAGTTCCTGATGCACAGGCTGCTTTTTCAAAGCCAGTTATTAAAGAATAATGCATCAATGTAACATGCAAGGGAGGGGCTGCCCACAGGAAGGGCTGCGGGGTTACAGCCTGGGCAGGGATTTAGAATTCCCCAGGAGGAGGAGGGCAGCTGGCATGAATGGGGGAGCCTGACAGAGGACCCTGATGCTCCACACTCACCTGCCCCAGCAGCTTTTCACCTCCCTCACAACCAAAGTTGCTGCTCTTCTATAGCAACAGATCCACCAGAGACATCGAGTGCCAGCAGGAGTAGAAACAGCCTTTCTCATGAAACCCCAAAACTATTCACACAGCTTTTGTAACAGGAAGATGACTTGTTCTCCAGCAGAACCCCAGAGCTGCTGGGACCTGCTCTCCCTCCCTGCCCTCCCAGCTCACAGGGTAGAGCTGGACCGAAGCAGACTCCAGGTCACACCATGTCTGGGCCAAGGAAGGAGGCTCAGGTTCACAGCTTCTCACTGCACCCACAACGAGCCACGTCTGCCCAGTCAGAGCCCAATTACAGGGCTGTGGGCAGAGCTGCTCCCACAGGCTCTCGGCAAAAAGCTGTGGCAAACACACGAAGGAAGCTTCTGTGCTGGCACCCGAGCCTGTCCCCGCTCAGCAGCACTACAAGGGAAGAGGGTCTGACTCCTCAAACTGCAGCTGGAAGTCACAGGAGTAGCACAGGGCAAACCAGGCCACTGCCCTCTGGTACCAAACCCCACAGTGCTGAGCCCTGCTGAGCGAGGGGAGGGTCTCCTCCCCAGCCCAGGGGCTGCACCTCTCCTGCAGACCCCACAACAGCACATCAGGGGTTGCTGCTCACCCGAGGCTTCCCTCATCCTTCCCACCAAGCCTTTAGTGCCTGTGGAGCTGCAGTTCCTGTCTGAAGGCAGAGATAAACAGCTTCCTACCCACCCTGGCTCGCACAGGGCCCGGGCCTTGCAGCAGTGGCCTGGATCGAGGGTCGGGCACACACCTGGAGGGACCAGCCAAAGCACAGGAGTGCTGCTCCAGCACAGCTCATCCCAGCTCCTCCTAGCTAGGAAAACCACGGGGAGAGGGGGTGGGCAGGGGGAGACAGCTCCCGAGCACAGCCAGGCCCAAGTCCAGCAAAGATGTTTATTGGCAGCTGCTCTCAGACATTGTGTCTTCCAGCCCAGTGGGGCTGGAGGGGGGGGAAAATACTGATTGTCCATGAGCACAACCCTCATGTCATTCCCATTGATCCGCTGAGTCACTCCCGTATTAACAGTTTTGACAACACCCGGGCTGCACAGGAGCTCTGACACGGAATACAAAACAAGGGGCACTGCGAAGCCGCTCCGGAGAGCGGCACCCAGGAACCTGCTGAGCTGCCAGGGCCCGCTTCCTCCTCTCAGGAGCTGCACCAAGAGCAGCCAGCACACAGCACGCTGCAGGGGCAGAGCACACAGCTCCATCCAGTCTGCCTGGGGAAACTGCTGGACACAAGGTCTGCCCTGCAAACCGCCACCAGCTGCACCCCGTGGATGCAGGGGCAAAGCAGAACAGCTGCTGCGTTGGCAAAGGAACTACACAAGTCATTTTTAAGTTATTTATAAGGCCTCACAGATCTGTCAGATAACGAGGAGGAGATCAAACCCTAAGGCACAGGAGGGCAGCCACCTCTCCAGGCTGAGGGACAACCCCTAGAGGGCTGGGGGCTCCCCAGACCTCATGTCCCCACAGACCTGAGCATGCTGGCATTAGACCAGTCAGAACCACAACCCTCCCAGCACCCCAGAGGTGCTCAGGAGCGATAAAACACTGACCAAACAACATTCTTATCTGCAATGTACCAAATTAAAACAAAACCAACAAATCTTTGGCAAGTTCCTCACAGCAGCCAAGCCTATCCCACCACGGCAAAGGCTCCCCATGGAGGCCTCCTGCCCTAATTTGCAGCAATTCTTTGTCAGACCACTGGCAAACACCAAATGTTTGCTCCAATCTGTTACATAAGGCCCAATTTTTAAACCTGTGTGCAAGGAGATGGGGGCACACTGTGTGTGGCGGCCTGACAGGGCAGCCTGGCTGGCAGGTGAACTCACACACTCCTCAGAATGCACTTCCACATCTCCAACCACTTGTTGTGAGGAAGGAAAGCAAATGTGTTAGTTAAGGAGGCAACTTCCAAAGGTTTTACACACCTTTCAACCCAGTTAACTCGAACTCTTTGGAATGGACTAATATCATGGCAACTCGAAAGGGGTTTGTGAAACTTTGCTTTTTAACTTCCAAAACACACCAAACACAGCAAGTCTTCATGCTGCCCAGTGCACAAAAGAGAAGGCACCTTCCTGACCACCCCCACAACTTCCCGTTGTTTGCTCCCCGAGATCCAAGAGCCAGCTCCCTGGCTCGGCTCCCTCCTGCCAGCCAGCGACAGGAGCCACAGGCCTCCCCGGCAGAGCTGCTCCTCATCTGCAAACCTCAGGAACAGCTCAAGTCGGCTCCTGTCTGCTGGGGGCAGGAGGGGGGAGGGCACTTTCCCCGTTTCTCACATTCATCCTCACCCGCTTCGTTGAAGAAAAAAAAGCCGTTTTAAATACCAGGTTCAGCACAGTCCTTTCCCCAAATAAACACTTCCCAACCCCTCCGGAGAGAGGAAAGCCACACACAAAGGAGCCAACATCCTGCGAGGCTCGGGCAGGCCGGGGCAGGGTGCGGGCCGAGGGCCACGGCGGGGAGGATCCGACCCCATCCCTGCCGCCCACTCGGCCTCGGGGGGCCCTGGGGGGCTCGGACCCCTTCCCCGGGGCCACAAAACAGTCACGGCCGGGAGGGGACGGGGCGAGGCGGCCCTGGGCCCTCAGACCCCGGCCCAGTCCGACCCCAAAGCCTCCCTCACCCCCCGATCCCACCCCGACCCCCACAGCCCCCCCATCCCCCCGGTCCAGACCGACCCCCCATCAGCCCCACCGGCCGGCGACCTCCCCAGGCCAAGCCGGGGCCTTCCCCGGCACTCCCGCGATCCCCACAGCCCCTTCCCCTCTCCGGGCCCTTCCCGGCTCTCAACCCCCTCCGCCACCGCCCCAGCCCCGCCGCCCCCGCCCGCGGCGCCGCCCGGCCCGGCCGCCCCTCCCCGGTGCCAGCCGTGCGGAGCCGCGGCCGCAGGGCCCCCGCCGTCCCCCGGTGCTCCCCCGGTGTTACCTCGGCGGTCCCTCAGCGCCGGGCGGCGGCGCCGCTGCCCCGCGGCCGCTCCCCCATGGCGGCGCCCCCGGCCCGGCCCCGCTCGCCTCCCCTCCGCCGCTGCGCCAACGGCGTACGGCCCGCGCTGCGCCAACGGCGTAGGCGCCGCGCCGCGCCCGTGCGCGCCCGCGCGCCAGCGGCGCAAGCGCGCTTCGTGAATACGGACCGCGGGGCGGAGCGCGGCGCAAGCGCAGCGGGCGCGAGGGTGGCGGCGCAGCGGCGCTGGCGTAGCGCGCGTTCGGGAATAGCGGCCGGCAGGCGGCGGCGTGCCTTTGCGGCAGCGCCGCGCGCTTTACGGCAGCCCCGGTTAACCCCGCGCTGCCCGGCGCCGCTGATCGCGACAAGCGCCGCTGTCGCGACAGGGCCAGCGCTGCCTCAGCGCCCTGCAGGGGGGGAGGGCGCAGCTCTCACACAGGGAACAGGCCGCGCTGTAGTGTGCCTTGGAGGGTCCGGCTCCGGCGTGGGTTGTCGCGGTGCTGTCGCGACTTGGATGCCACCGTCCTCCGGGTGGGGTACGGGCCTGTTGCGGGGACAGCATGGGGTGTATCGACCCAGTTAGAGGGGACAGGCCCTAATATGTGAGCGAGCCCCTCAGCGGCGTACAGACCCCGTGCTGGGGTAGAGTCCCTGTTGTGGGGTACAGCGCCTGTTTTGGGGTACAGCCCCCGTGCTTGGGTACAGGCCCTGTTTTGGGGTACAGCCCCATGCTGGAGTACAGCCCCTATTTTGGGGTACAGCCCCCGTGCTTGGGTACAGCGCCTGTTTTAGGGTACAACCCCTGTGTTTGGATACAGACCCTGTTTCGGGGTACGGCCCCTGCTCTGGGGTATGGCCCCATTCTGGGGTACAGCCCCTTTTTGGGGCACAGTTCCCTCCCCACATCCATCCCCACCACAGGCCCTCTGGGGCAACCTCGGGATGGGGAATGGGGGTCCCGCAGAGGGGGCACAGCTGTGGTACCTCTCCGATGGGAACAGAGGGGAGTTGGGCTGGGATTTTACAGGCATTGCTGCCTTTTTGGGGACATCAGCTCCGAGCAAAGCCACTCTGAGGGAGGCAGAGCTGCTGCCATCCCACTGCCATCCTGCTGCCTCACAGGGGACGGAGCTCCAGGACAGTGGGATCTGCTGGGACAGGAGCCAGGCAGGGACACAGGAACCAGGCAGGGATACAGACCCCAGTGCCACCTCCTAAAGCCTTTCATTTTCCTCTGATTGATCACCTGGGGACAAATACTCAGCGAAGGAGGGCACAGCCAGAGGATCGTTTCTTTCTCACCCCTTTTTTTCTCAACCCCCAAGTTTGAGAATTTCAGGATAAGGTTGGAGGGAGGGGACACCCCTGCACAACCCTGCTGGTCTCACCTTCACCTCAGCATGGAGCAGATCCACCCCAAAAGGATTTTCAGGCAATGGGAAAATGAGTTTGTGTGGGTTTGGGGGACAATCAGGTCTTCAGCCACTGGCATCGCCCCAAGTACCCATTTCATCATTTCCCACTGCTTGAGTTGGTTCTCTCTCCTGTGACAGAAATGTTGCAGGGAAAAGCTCTCCCCACAACGTTTGGCTGAAGGACTTTTCCCTGTGGGTGTTTGTTCATACAAAAAAATGCTGATTTTAGAGAACCAGGAAAATTCTGAAAGCATGAATTCCAGCTGCTCCCATCCTGTTCCTGTGCTGTGACACAGTTCAGGAGGGTGGTGAGGGGCCATGCCCCATGTCCTGCCCCTGGAGAGGATAAAACCACCCCTTGAGAGGATAAAATCACTTCTGGAGAGGATAAAATCACACTGAAACCCTCCCTTTCCTCTTTGCCCCATCCCACCCCCCCAGTCTGCGATTTTGTGGCGATTTCACACACTTTGAGAACTCACAAGCTGTTCAGACGTTTGGCTGCAGAACTGAACCACCCTCTGAAGCAGGAGAGTGGGGAAGAAGGGAGGTTTGATTTTATTTCAAGGCAGATCTCCAGCGGTGAGCACACGGTGTGCCAAAGGCCTGCAGAGACATGAGCAGCTCATGCCACAGAACCAGCGCGGGGAGCAAGAAAAGCCAGGGAATTTCTGCTGGGAAAGCATCCAGCCAGGAACCCTGTCCCTCTCCTGTGGGCATGAGACAATTCAGGCTCATTCACAAGCAGACAACACAAAGGGACCACTGTGACTGCACGAGAGAACGGGAGAACGAGCTGCTCCGGGGCAGGTGGGCAACACCTTCCCAGCTGGAACATCCCGGCCTGGGAAACTGGAGAGTGACAGAAACACAGCAGGAACCAGAGAAAAGGAGAAGCCAGGCCCTCACAGTGTCCTTCATGCCCTGATGCCAGAGCTCCAGAGCTTTTTGGGAGCTCCTCAGGGTGGGGGGCTGAGCTTGGCTGCACAACCACCCCCATTCCCGAATCCGAGCGCGTTCCTCACAAACCCTTCCCAGTCCTCCTGCAGCAGAGGCAAAAACCCCCCTCATTCCAAGTGCCAAGGTCCTGCCTGAGTGGCAGCTGGAGCAGGAGCTTAAAATGTGCCTCGTGCTCAGATTTTGAGGCCCTGGAGCAAGAATTTGAGGAAAATCCAATTCATCCTCATGCTCAACACACCAGGGCACAGCAGCAGCTGTGGGGAACCACTGTAAGAGAGAGAGAGGGATGGTGAGGGCCAGGCAGGGGAACCTGGCACAGGGCTTTGGAGAAAGGGAAGACACTCAGTTCAGCAGATGTCCCATCAACAGCTGTGATGGAAATGGCTCTTCTAGGATTAAATATCTGCCACAGAGTGGTACTGGGGTGTGACACCACAATATGGTGATTTCCATATTCCCACCTGGAGTGTTGTGTCAAATTCTAGGGCCCCCACACAAGAAAGACATGGACCTGTGGGAATGTGTCCAGAGGAGGCCATGGAGCTGCTCTGGAGCCCCTCTGCTCTGGAGCCAGGCTGGGAGAGCTGGGGGTGCTCACCTGGAGAGGAGAAGGCTCCAGGGAGAGCTCCGAGCCCCTTGCAGGGCCTAAAGGGGCTCCAGGAGAGCTGCAGAGGGACTGGGGCCAAGGCCTGGAGGGACAGGACACAGGGAATGGCTTCCCACTGCCAGAGGGCAGGGCTGGATGGGATCTTGGGCAGGAATTGTTCCCTGGGAGGGTGGGCAGGCCCTGGCACAGGGTGCCCAGAGCAGCTGGGGCTGCCCCTGGATCCCTGGCAGTGCCCAAGGCCAGGCTGGACATTGGGGCTTGGAGCAGCCTGGGACAGTGGGAGGTGTCCCGCCCGTGGCAGGGGTGGAATGAGATGGGCTTTAAGGTCCCTTCCAACACAAACTATTCTGGGATTCTGTGATAACTTTGGAAAAACATTTTGGGTAATAAATTCAGCCATGTGCTAAAGGGAGTCAACTCACCTTCACTGTCCAAGCCCATTTATTCCAGGGATAATGGTCTCCTTCCAGGCAGGAACTGGGGAAAGCAGACACCAGCACTGCCAGGGGCCAGCACGAGGCTCTCTGCACTGTGGAAAGGCCACAAAAATGACCTCAGTGCTTGGGAGATGGGACTTTGTCCACACTCTGCTCTCCAATCCCGTTGTTAGAAGGTGGGAGTAAGAGCAGCACCTTTGGGCAAAGTTGATGGGGCGTCTCTGAGAGTACAAAGCACAACGAGCCACTCACACCCATCCCCAGCACAGAGGATGAGCCTCATCCATCAACGTGCTGTTCTTTTACAGAGAGAACAACATGCAGTGGGAGACTTTGGAGGAAAATAGAGCTTTTGCCATTTCCCTCTGCCAGATAACTCTGGTTACCTAGGAACAGACACTTCTCCAATGCGGCCAGTTCTCCTCATCAAGCACAGGATGAGCATTTATTGTCTTGTGATTAGGAGAAAAACACAAAACAAAACCCAGAGCTCCACGGGTGACATGAAACATTGCACACAGACACGCCACGTGACGCCCGACCACACCAGGAGCCAGGGCCGGGTTAATGGTGTTAAGAACTCTTAGAAATCTATTGTAAACATTTAAAAACATACAGAGGAGTCCAAAAAAAAAAAAAAAATTAAGCCATGGCTGTTCAGGCAGCGTGTTGGGTCAACTTTCTGGAATTACGGTTTCTGTCATTGAAGAGGAGGGAGGGGGGTGAGATGGCAGATCCCACCTGGGGGTGCATTGAGCTCCACAGGGATCTCAGGCAGTGCAGGCTAACGGGGGGTGGTTTTGGTGTCCAGCTCCAACCATTCCGCTGGGCAGGCTCCCAGGCACCTCCTCCCCTTGCATCAAGCATTTCCAGTGTGACTGAGGGTGGGTGCTTCAACACAGCCCCCATATTCTCCAAGGGAAAAATCCCAAAGAGAAGGAGGATGTGGAACCCCCAGCAATGCTTCTCCTCTTGGTTCCTTCGAAACCTCCAACTTGACACACTAAAATGGGGCAGGAGTCAAAGGGTTTTGAAGAATTTTGGCAAGAGGCCGAGGATGGCGAGGGGCAGGAGCGAGGGACACGGATGCACCATGTCCTGGCTCCCAAGTGTGGCCAATCCCACCTTCAGCCCCGCTGACCCTCACCCCGTGGTGCATCCATCGTATTTCCAGGGAGTCAACGCCAGGCAGTTCTTTCATCACTCCGATGGCAAGCGACAGAGAACACTTAAAATTACACTTGACACAGGACAAAGGCACCTAAAAGCTTCACAACGCCATCAGGTCGTGTTCTGTTAAGAAGGCTCCAAGAGCTCGTCCTCCCAAGTGCATTGCACACTCTCCAGGAAAAGCCCCTGGTGCTGGGAGCACGTTGGTGTCCCAGAGCCAGTGGAGGGCTGCTCCTGCAGCACGGGGTCAGTGTGGCTGTAAACGCAAATTCGGGGAGGCTCTGCCCTCCCATCCAGGGTTGCTTTTGCTTTGGCCCTGGTAACACAGGGGTCGTGCAGACTCCAGGCTGTGCTTCCCTCATTATTTACAGTGTGGCACAGGACGAGTTAATAGGGAAACAGGGAATTCTGCAGGGGCGAGGGGGAAGCGGGAGCTCTCCTCCGTGAACTGTGATTTCATTAGATAAGGCACATGTAGAGAAAAATTTTCAAAAGATCACTTGCAAATCAATTCCACCTAGCTAGGACCATGTCCCTGTCCCTTTCCAGGAGCCAGTTTTGTTTTCCAGTTGCTCACTGTGAATTTGGAGTGACCCCATCAGCAGCCTGCCAAGGCAGCAGGCTCCGGGTCTGATCCCCAGGGTGCCCAAACCCTCCTGGGTCTCCCAAATGGAGCACTCTGGATCATTGGCCAAAACTTGAGAGCCAAAGACTTGGAACACTCACTCCCTATAAAAAAATTGGGAACTGACCTCCCAGTTGGGACGGGTTTGAAAAAATTCACAGCAGGCTGAGGGGGGGAAGAGGAAACCGCAGCCTTTGCTGCCTGGATTGCTGTAGGACACTGGGAATTGGATGGCTCAGGCACAAAATGGAGATGAATGACAAGGTGGAGGATAATCTCAGGGAAAACAATCCCTCTCAACAGCTTCATCCTCCCTTCAGCTGATCCTTGGAGAAAGGCAGGAATCTCTCTCTCATGGAAGTGCTGCCAGCCACAGCCAACAGCAGCCATGAGGACTAACAAGCTTCCCTTGGTCTCCCAGACCCCACTGTAATGTCTGGAGTTCAACCACACCAGCAGAAGGCAGAATTAAACTATTCATTGTAACAGAAGCATTTCCAAACCACCCTGGGGCCCCAGCACTGAGATCAATCATTATCTTGCATCCGGCTCCTGGCCGGGAACCCGGGAAAAGGGAGTCCCAACAGGACAAGGTGTGTCCGGTGGGGCATTCCTTGGGCCAGCACAAAACCTGGCTGGAAGTTACACAGTGGGGAGATCTCGTGCCGAGTCCCTGTACCAGGGTGAACATCACCAAGGCCCAGTGTCAGCTCTGCACTGGTTTCCACTGGGCTTTGATTCAGGCTTTAGTGAGCAATCCTGAACCTAAGGAGATGAATCTGCACCTTTGGAACGCGTGGATCCGGCGAGAAGTTCTGGCAGCAGGGAAAGCAAGACTTGTAGCATCACAACAGTCTGAGCCAGGCAAATGAGGACTCGTGGGGACTTCACATCCGAGGACTCACCCAGGGCACGCTCTGTTACCTGCAGGGATCCTCCCACGGGGGGTGGGGCTTTCACAAATCACGTCAGTGTCACCAGTACCAAGTAATTGAAGGGCTGCATTTCCCTTAGAGTGAAAAATTCCACATTATTCATCCAGGAGAGTAAACACCAGTTGCTACCAATGCTCTGATTGCATTTGCTGCAGACGGCGTGGTGCTGAGCTGTGCATTCCATGGAAGCTGAGCAGGAGCAGGAGCAGCTGTGGTAGTGTTGCCATCACGGGGAAGCTGAGCCTTTTCCAGGGATGGTCAGGAGAGGATTCCCTCAAGCAAGGGCAGTGAAGGGTTTGTTCTCAGTCTGCAACGAGGCAAATACTGGTGACTCAAGGCAAACAAAAAGCTTTCTGCCACAGCCGTGCAGTGCAGTGGAGGTGGGAAGGGCTGAGAGCACGGACATTCCGCAGGCATCAGGAGACAAGAACCAGAGAGGTCCCCGAGATGAGTGGGGTGCTTGGGGGGAATGCAAATGATCTTTTCCAATAACAAGAATAAAAAGACCAAAAAGGAGAGAATCCAGGCAGTTTGCAGCTGTTGCTGCTTAAGGCCATTGGTTTCCAGAGGGATAGTTGGGCACTGTGGGATACTCTGGCAGGCTGTTCCCAGAAAAATTGCTGTACTGGGCCTCCCTGCTGGGAGGGTTCCTCCATGCGCCGCTGTTCCACTCATCTTGAGCCTTCTGGAAGCTTCCACCAGCCCCTCGGTAGATTTTATGTACCTAAGGGATAAAAGGGAGGAGAGGAGAAGAGTCAGCACCAGAGCCTAGAGCTGTGCCCCTGCAGAGCCACTTGGGAACGGGATCGTGGATTTGTTCCTCTCTCCATGAAGAGCTGGATTTCCGAGGAACAAAAGCACAAAAAATGCAATAATGCAGTGAACAGAGGTGCAGATAGAGAATATCAACCCAACACTTGAACCCATCTCAGCTGCATGCCCAGGATTCAGGATCCCACAGCAAGGCAGCCAGCCCAGGCCAGGGGGTTGAAACCTCTCCAACACAGACACCACTGCTTCCACAGGGCTTCTGTCTTCCCCATCTACCAAAGCTTTCCAGAGACTCCTACTGCAAATCCTTCTTTCTGCAGAGACCCAATTCCCACCCTGCCACCTGGTCCCCACTGCAGATGCTTCACCACTGACCATCCCAAAGAGCAACAAATCATGGAATCACAGGATTGTTGAGGCTGGAAAAGACCTGCAAGACCACCAAGTGCAACCATCATGCCAGCTCCACCATCATGTTCACCACTAGCCCATGTCCCCAGGGGCTACATCCACTTGCAGGGATGATGATTCCACCACTACCCTGGGCAGCCTGTTCCAATGCTTTACAACCCTTTCTGTGAAAATAAATGCTCCCTAATATCCAATCCAAACCTCCCCACTTCACACAGCCTCAGGTTGCTCCACATGAAGCTTGCTTTGCATGACATAAAGCAACATCACCACACGACACCGTGACAATTTCCAGCCTGAGCTGTCTTGTGCTGTCTGGATTTGTCCTCCAGAAACTCTGAGAAACATCAGCTGACTGCACTGTGAAACCTTTCAAAGCAGTGATGCCTTGTGGTGGCTGCTGAGCTGCCTCTTTGCATTATTGTTATACACAGCAGGGATACTCCAAGTCAGAGAGATCTGAAGAATCCCAGAATGGTTTGGGTTGGAAGGGACCTTAAAACTCCTCTCATTCCAGCCCCTGCCATGGGCAGGGACACCTTCCACTAGAAGAACCTACCCTTAAAATGCAGATGAGCATCGCGACCGCTGACATCGTGAACATGATGGCAGGGAAGAGCATGAACACAGCAGCTGCCACGCTGGTGCTGAAGAAGGTGATGGCTGCCAACCATCCACTGGAAGAAACAGAAAAAGAGATACAATATCATAATAATCTGCTTTTCAAAGTGTCCTTGTTATCAGAAAAACTGTTTACTTGCTTATAAGGCCCTGGCACAGGGTGCCCAGAGCAGCTGGGGCTGCCCCTGGATCCCTGGAAGTGCCCAAGGCCAGGCTGGACATTGGGGCTTGGAGCAGCCTGGGACAGTGGAAGGTGTCCCTGCCCATGGCAGGGGATGGGATGGAATGGGCTTTAACATCCCTTCCAACCCAAACCATTCTCTGTTTCTGTGATTCGTAACCCAGAAATTACAAGGCAGCTTTGAAGCTCTTGAAAATGAAACAAACAATGACGACAATTGACAGAATTCAATGCAGGTGTTTCCCCAAGATCTTAACTCTCACTTGCCAGCATCCCTCACTAAGCCAGTCTCAGAGCTTTAAGGGACAGCCAGCTGCATGGAGTTTGGGAAGAGAAGATATATTCCCAAGGTGCTTTTGGCTGTGCATCTAGAGACCAGAGCTGGGATCAGGGAACACCAGGGTCCTGTGATTTACACTCCATCTCCATTCCTTTGCTGGCAAAAACCAGGTGAGGCATCAGCATTTCTGAAAACAGAGTGTTATATGGAGTGCTAGGACTTTCCATTACTTGTAGTTTCAGCAGGAATTGCTCTCAAGTCTCTAAATTCAGGAAGCTAAAATGCCAAACAATTATAACACAACCAGGGACAGACACTAACAAGCTCCCATTTATTACAGGAGAACTCTCACAGTACTTCTCATAGGCCAACAGTGAGTCACACACTCTGCTCACCGTGTGCTGCCAACCAGCTCTGAGGGCAAAGCTGAGCCTGACATGGGCTGGTTAAATGGTAAAAGAAATGGACACTGAGGGAAGAGCCTACAAAGAGCAACCAGGTGAAGATCACAGAGTGGTTTGGGTTGGAAGGGAGACCTTAAAGCCCAGCCAGACCACATGGGCAGGGACACCTTCCACTAGACCAGGTTGCTCCAAGTCCCATCCAGCTTGGCCTTGATTTCTGCCAACACAGCAATGAAACCTGAATCGTGCACCCCAAGAGCAGATACAGCTGTGCCACTGGGGAAATCAGAAAGCTTCTTCCTCTCCACCCTGTACAGACTCCCATCAGCCTCTCCAAGTCCTTGGCAACGGCCACAGCTCAGAGCTCCCGGGCCTGCTGGGACATTCCTGCTTACCACGCTCCCCATCCGGAGAAGCCGATTGCCTGCAGGACCGTGAGCAGGAACTGCGCCCCAAAGATGAAGAAAAAGGCCATGAAATTAAAGGAACTGTCCGACCTGTGGAGGAAGAGAGGAGGTCAGGGGGGCACTGGCGCCTTGTGCTGCTTCACACCCATGTGTGACCCCACCACCACATTCAAACCCTCCACAGTGGGGACTCCAGAGGGATCCCTCCACAGCTGTGTGCTGGGAGGCTTCTTCCCCTTCCCTGGCAGTGAGAGCACACAGCTCCATGACTCAGCAGCACAGACTGTCTCCCAATAACCTGGCTCCTGCAGTTGCTCTCCCCGAGGAATTACACGTATGAGGACACAGAAGGAGAGGTGGAGGGACACGAGTCTCCCACACAGAGAGTCTGAATCATTCTCTGACCAAACGTCAGCCCAGCCTGATACCTGCCCAGCTCAGCCCCTGGCAAGGGGCACACAGGGGCCTGACACTGCCAGGTAGAGCTTGTCCATACACTAGAAGTGATCATTGAGCATGAGAATTCCAGCTGGGAAGGTCTCAGTGTCTGCTTGCCATCATGTTCCCACATCTGTGGTAAATAATCCAGCTCTGGGACATCATAGGAGGGAAAGCAGCCATGAGAGAGCTGGGTGGTACCCTGAAAGCAGAGACACACTTCTCTTCCCATCTCTGCAGGCTCCCCATCCTCAGGATGTACAGGTGAGGTCCTTGAGTTTATGCAGGTACAATAATTAGGTACAAAATGGCCCCAAGCAAGATGCTGAGCAGGGACATTCACAGTCTCTGTCATGGGTGCACTGGGGGCCCAGCACTGCCCTGCCCAAGTTTGGGCTCTACCACAATGCATCTTCATCCCATCAAACCAGCCACATCAGGCACATTCAAAGTTCCTCAAACTATCATTTTTACTGATACAAATGATTCCCATACTCTAAGGAACTCAAAGGGCCAATGATTTATCTACAAAAAACACTTCAGGTGCTTATGAGGGAGTTTGGTGCAAAAGGGAGTTAACAAAAGAGCTCCAACCACTGCCAGCTCCTGCTTAAGCCCTGAAAGTATTTAAATGCTTATTATTTTAATTATTTTTATTATGCTAATGGTTGGTAGTATTATAATTCTAGCCCCTGATGCCTAGGGAGGAGATGAGGGAGGTGAGGCACATGGAGAAGCCTCCAGCCAGGCCCACGCTCCTCAGAGCTGCCCGTGTTGGTCTGGGTGTCTGTCAGCTCCCAAATGGTGGTTGTGCAAGATTTGTCATCCTTGAGTATCCTCACAATCCCACCCTTCAAACACCACCTCAGAGTACAGCAACATGAAAGAAACACTTTAGGCAGGGCCTGCTGACATTGGTGCCTGTCAGAATCCAATTAACAAGGATTAGGCTCGAGGCTGAGCCTTCAAACAGACTCTTGCAACTCCGACCTGAAGGGGCTGGAGGAGTCTTCATTTGAAAGGATCTGCAGGAATTAGTGAGGATACAGAGAAAAGGTGATTTCTCATCCAGCTTTCTGGTGCAGATTTGCTACAGCTTTGCCCTAGCGCCAAAGCTCTGCAGCTAATTTAATTTGGGATGCAGCGGGATGATGAAGGTTCTAGGGAAGCATCCTCGCAGGACAGGGTGCCAGCACTGAAGGGTGGCCCCCTCCAGGACAAGTGGGTCTGATTTTGCCTCTGGAATCACCACTTGTGATCCCAACAGTGCTGCCCCTCCGTGGTGATTTCCACGCCTCTTCCCAACTGCTGTCCCAGGGGATGATCCCTGAGCTCCCCTCTCTGTCCCTGGGGTTGAGTCTTTATTTAACTGCAAGTCTGTGCACAGAGTAACCTCGGGGACCTCTCAGCATTCACTTGCATAAACACATCCAAACAACGTTCAAGGAATAATGAGAAACGGCCCTTGTGGAGCCCGAGGGAGGTCAGCAGGGAGGAGTAATTTTTCCCAGACTTTAGAATGGAAATTCCTCTTTGAACAGAGCTCCAGCACTTGGAGGCCCTGGGGCTTCTGAGCTCAGGATGGGGACAAACTCTGGCTCCAGAGGGCAAGAGTTCAGAGCTGGGATTTTCATGTCCTTTAGAACTTTGAGACAAATCCAACCCTCCTGTTTCCAGCAGAAATGACCCTCCCCTGTACTCCATGATGCCACTGGTGTTTTATCAGTACCTGCCCAGTGCTGTGGGCATACAAAGCATCAATTCAGAAGCGCATTTAAACAATTTATCGTGTACTAAACAGACAGGACCCACCTGCCACCTCCCACTTCCATCAGCTGCTTCTGCTGTTACCCAAACCAGCTCATCACTGGGTCTGGTGAATAATCAAAATCCAGAGTATCCTACCAAGAGGAGCTTCACCTTCAGAGGGCAAAGCCCTGACTGGTGTGTGGGGTGTGGTGGTGGCACTGGGCAGGTCCCTCCTTTCCCTGTGTCAGGCTGGGAACTGCTCAGGACCCTCCCAGCTCTGCCAGGCTTTACACATTAATGTCTGAGTGATGCCTCGTGGTCCACAGCAAATGCAAATGATTATTAATTAAAGCAAAAATGTAGGATGGTTTTAAATATTTGTGGAGTTTCAGAAGGACTGACTCCAGGGAACTGCTTTTATCTAAAAAGCTAAGCAGACAAGCTCTCAAGTAGCCAGAGACAGAAATCAGAAGAGTTCTCAAAAACTAATAACTTAATAGTCTTCCATCAAAATAAGCCTCAATGAAGCTTTACCAAATTAGCACCTATTGCACTGAGATGAGGGTGCTGCTAAGTTTATTTAAGTAAAACATGAATTTAACCCCCCTAGAAGTGGCAAACTGCTCACCTCCAATCTTACGTGACCCTCAGTCCCGTATCTAGTGTTTAAAAGTAGCCACATTCTTCTTCATTTCAAAAGTAAACAAGACATTCAGACTTCAAGTGCTGAACCTTCATCCCAGTCAGAGAGATCTCCCCAGCAGCACCGCCCAGTAACAACTGGGGAAGCTTCCAGAGGAAACTGGACCAGAAGTACCTCCTGGGCTCCTACTCACCGAAAGGCTTTGTAGGCAGGTCGGAACCAGCAGACATAGCCACAGGGGCTGAAGAGGATCAGCCAGAGGATGGCCAGGCCAAAGTTGACCCCGTAGCCTCCCCCGATCCACCAGGCCAGGCAGGCGATGAGGTTCACGGCCAGTGTGATGCAGTAAACTGGGGAGAGGGCAGAGGAGAGAACGTGGGGTGGGGCAGTTTCAGGACTCCATGAGAAAAGGAAACAAAAGATAATGGCTGGAGCTGGGTCAGGGCTGGCCATGGAGCTCAGGGAAAGGTTCTTCCCCCCGAGGCTGCTGGGCACTGCCCAGGCTCCCCAGGGAATGGGCCCGGCCCCGAGGCTGCCAGAGCTGCAGGAGCGTTTGGACAGCGCTCTCAGGGATGCCCAGGCTGGGGTTGTTGGGGTGTCTGTGCAGGGCCAGGGGCTGCACTGATGGTCCTTGTGGGTCCCTGCTAACTCAGGATGTTCCAGGACTCTATGAAGCCCCCAGGATTCCAATGGGAAAGGTCCCTGGGGCAGCAATGCAGCTGCTCCAAGCGAGTTGCAGATTCCTGTGTGACCCTGGAGCTGGGAGCACAGGAACATCCAGCTCCAGAGGGATCCTGCAGCAGAGGGATGAGGGAACTCTTTTACAACCTGTCAAAGGATGGAGAGCTTGGGTAGCAACTGATGTGACCAACACACGACTCAAGCCAGTGTTATTATGAATTATGAGCAAGGTCTAAGCTCCATTTGTAGCAAAACCCTTTGTGAGAGGACGGGGGGGTAACCCTGCCCCTGCCTCTGAAAGACTCTGCGCTTGCTGGGGCTGCCTCAGGAGCTATCTCAGAGCCAGCTCAGTGCCTTGCAGGCTCTCTCTCCACTTCCCTGGGCCTCTGAGGAAGCCTGGATACCAGCTTGAGGGCTTGAAGCGCTGCCTTGAGCAAGGGGATAAACAAACTCCAATCAGGCTGAGAATATGGGACCACAGGGGTGGCTTAGAGGCCTTTTCACATTCCTGTTCCTGTCACTTGGATAAAAAGGAACAGTTGACAAAGGCCCCCAGAGCACAGCAGTGCTGCAGTAAGTAGTAGTGCGTGAAGGGATGCTGCTCCCCCATTTTTCTGGAGCTCACATCCCTGGAAAGGGGGTTCAGCCACAAGCCAGGGCTCCCTGCACCTGTCCCTGCATCCCCCCAGGCACTGCCAAGGTCAAAGAGGCCAATTTACAAGCTCCTATTTTGGAAAACTGGTGGTGACTCTTCAAACCCTTTGTGGTAACCTGTATCAACAAGCACAGAGAAAGGAGACAGTGGGAGGTCCAAACACCAAAGACCCTCCAGCACAGCCTGGTGATGAGCTCATGGGAACACTCTGGACCTTGGCCTCAGTTATTCAGGCAAAATTAAATCCCTGAATTTCTCTTCACCTGTGCCAAGCGTCCTGCCCATTCCCTGCTTCACCCCCTGCCATGGCTCTGCAGCTCATCTGCACATCACTGCCTTGGTCCTTCTGACTCTTCCCTCTCCTCCTGGGCACTGACTCACCTGCCTTCACACAGCCTGGGAGTCCTAAACAAATGCAAGGTTTTATGGTCACAAAATTATATTGACAACGCAGGAGAATGAAACCTACACCCAGCTGCTACTTCTGTCTTACACCAAGAGTAAAATAAAACACTGGTTTACTGCAAAGAAAATGTCTTCTGAGTAGCCAACAAGGTTTAACACACAATGGTTTGGATGTGTCTTAATGTTGGGGGGGAAGAAGGAATAGTAGTTATTTAAATTAATTAATTTTAGGTACTTAAACTAACAGTTTGTAGATTCCCCATTCCTAGCAGTGTCCAAGACCAGGTTGGAGCACCCTGGGATAGTGGAAGGTGTCCCTGCCCATGGCAGGGGGTGGCACTGGATGAGCTTTCAGGTCCCTCCAACCCAAACCGTTCTGGGATTCCATGAATCTGATATTTCATTTATACACCAATTAGCTGTACTTCTCCAAATATTCATTTTCAGAGGGTATTTATTCTCCAGAAGTTACTTAATTAAAAAAAAACCCAAACAAAACAATGCCAAGCCAAGAGCATCTACAAAGTTTTAAGGAACTTTTGGCTCTCCCTGTGCCTCAGGTCAGAGTTTGTTCTCCAGCAGTGGGAGCTCTGGTACAGCCTTCCCCAAACCTCCCTCCACCTTAATCCAGTGCTCACATCCAATTAAAGTAATGAGCAATCACCCTTCCAGCAACGACTTGTGCATTTCTACTTTTCAAAACCGGCCTTTTCTTGTTTACCTCCTTCCCTCTACGTGTCTCTCTCGAACCCATGCCAAAAAATCAGGGAGACCCCAAAAGGAAGCGCGCTGCAGATGGAAATGTGAAACTCCTGGTGCAGATGGCAGCTCTCCTGGCCATGCCCAAATCCCTGGCTCTCCTCCAGCCTGCCATTAACTCGACTGAGGGACTCTTTGTTTTGCGAGAGGGGAGGACAAAGGCGGCTTTACAGCTTCGACATCGCACCAGTGAGTCTGGAGGGACAGGCAGCTTCTTCAGGCAAGAAAATTACAGAGCTCATTGCAGCAGCTCCACATAACCAAAGAACAATGGAGCCATGGATTATGCCATTATTTATGCACACAAATCTCTCTCCTACACACATCCCGTGCATCTGGAATAAAAGCCACGCCACCAAATGCAGAGCTGGCAGAAAACAAGCTTTCCTTCAGTGAGAAGGGTAAAGAGGATGACAAGCATTTGGGGAAAAAACGATAAGCAAGGCAAAAAGATTCTTAATCTTCCAAAGCATTCCCTGTGGTTTCCTAGGCCTGCCACACCGATTTCATTCCTTGGAGAAGAATGGTCAATTTTCATTCCTGGTTTCTGAATGGCTGAGGCAAACAGGAGCCCAGGGCCAGGAGCTCTGTTCACACAGAGTATCAGCACATCACCAGCCATGACAGAGGATCAGCTCCCAACTCCAGCACGATGGGGAGTGTTTGGGGGCTGTGGATAGCTAAGGAAGAGCCAGCAGGCAGCTAGAAGACACTGCTTTCATTGGGAAGCAAAATCAGGGGATAAAGGGGAATTTTAGCCTTCCTAGAGCGAGGTGGGGAGCCAGGTAGCAGCAAATGGGCCACATTTATTTTGTCTAAAATTCTCCTATTCCTCTTACCTTAGGGGAACTGGGAATTTCCTTGAGGTAGCTATTTTTGGGAGTTAAACAGGGCTTACAAAAAGGCTGGAGAGGGAATTTGGACAAGGGATGGAGGGACAGGACAAGAGGGAATAGCTTCCAGGGCCAGAGGGCAGGGCTGGATGGGAGATTGGGCAGGAATTGTTCCCTGGGAGGGAGGGCAGGCCCTGGCACAGGGTGCCCAGAGCAGCTGGGGCTGCCCCTGGATCCCTGGCAGTGCCCAAGGCCAGGCTGGACATTGGGGCTTGGAGCAGCCTGGGACAGTGGGAGGTGTCCCTGCCCGTGGCAGGGGGTGGAATCAGATGATCCTTCAGGTCCCCTCCCACCCAAGCCAGTCTGGGATTCTATGATCATTTGACATTAATAAAGGTATCAAGCATGCTCTGCTTTTTCCCTCTTCAGATTTACTAACAGACTTTGCCAGCACTGACACCCTCCTTTCTCCAAGATCCTTCAAGGATTCAAGGCACAGTTTAAAATTCAGGCATAAAGTAATATCAGAGTATTCTAAGGGGGATCATTGCTCCTCACCAACTAATTGCAGCCAAAACTTTAAAGCACATAAATCATTGAGATCTATGGGGTTTTACTACACAAATACGGGGTTTTACTACACAAATTTTTCCAGCACAAGTTTTTTTATTCAACTTACAGATCCACACATGATAGATTCTCTTCACCAGAAACTGGTAATCGATGGGAATTTCATCAGCAAAATTCTGGTAGAAACACGGTTTCAAAGGGATGAACTTGGGGAGCGGTGGGAAGTTATTCACCTTTTCTGGAACACAGAACACAGATTTCAGCTGGGAGCAGAAATATGTCAGATCCTCCACACCTTCCCAACAGTGCTGCATGTTCATGCTCTCCCTGGACCACAAATATTTTGGTTTTCTTCCTCAGCAGTCGACAGGACATTTATTTTACTACACACAAGGCTGAGAGAGGGGAATAGGAACAAGCTAACAAACATCACGTGGATTCAACACCTTTACACATCAGTGTGAGGTTGTGTGAAAGGTGCTGCAAGGAAAAAAAACCTTAAAATAAGCTCCAGGATGAGTTTCCTCAGGAAGGGGGAGGTGTCAGCAACATCTGGGGGAAACAGCTGCACAGAGGTGATAAGTTACAGCCCTTCAGAAATGCACAGCAAGAGGAAAGAAAGGCTGGTCAGTGTCCAGACAAGCAGAGCTACCTTCAGCCACCAGCTCTGAGCAGGCAGGAGCATGTCCTGGCCATGGGTCAGGCCTTGGGACATGCAGTAGCCTGGGACAATAAGGAAGGGTGGCTGAAGGCATCCCCAAACTGGAATTCTGTACCCAGGTACCATCCAGTTCAGGGAAGTAAGTCAGATGCTGGGAAGGAATTCCTGGCTGTGAGGGTGGGCAGGCCCTGGCACAGGGTGCCCAGAGCAGCTGGGGCTGCCCCTGGATCCCTGGCAGTGCCCAAGGCCAGGCTGGACACTGGGGCTGGGAGCAGCCTGGCACAGTGGGAGGTGTCCCTGCCATGGCAGGGGATGGAACTGGATGGGCTTCAAGGTCCCTTTTAACCCAAATCATTTTGGGATTCCATGGTTTTATGTCAGGGATGATCTTGTTTTGAAAGCACACATGATTTTTAATGGAAAAATGGTACATTCAAGTTTTTCCTTCAAGGTTAAGCCCTAGGGGGGGAAAAAAAAAAAGCAAAGAAAAAAAGCAAAAGCTTTGCATTCAGAGACAATAAATCAGCAAATGCTGCCAAAAGCTTTATGGTGAAGAAAACCCTACCTTGGGAAGAATTTCTGTTTTAAAACCAAGTAATTAAATGCCTGAATCCTCTGCTGCTGTCAGCTCCCAGATTTGTCTGTGTGTGCCTGGATGTGTGTTCCTACATGTTTGGGAATGTTTGCTCTTGCCTTCCAGAGCTGATTAAAGTTTGATTCCAGGGCATTGTGACTAATTGTCTCTAGCCTCCTTCAGCCCCAGTAAACAGAATTAAAAACAACCAGAGGAAGAGATGAAGAATGTCCTGGGAAAACCTCCAAATGGCACAGGAGATGAGAGGAAATGTCTGAACAAGAACTGTCAGCACAAGAGTTTCCCTTCTCTTCCCATTATCTCCGGCTGAGGAGACATTTTGCAGGAGCAGCTCCTCAGCTCCGTTTGAAGGTTGGCAGGGAAGAGCCTAGAGCTGCAGCCAGGCTTTAGGAAGGAAAAAGGCTTTCCCTCATGCATATTTTCACACAGAAAATATGGTGAGAACGCCCACTGGGAATACATCAGAAGTAGCTATGGAATAATGACTGAAGTCACCAGCCCAATTTGACTTCTCCTGATAAAAACAAACATCAAGCCTTCTGCCCCTCCTCACAAATCTCCCTTAAACCCATTTTACATTCATTCAGATGCCCTCCAAACTGCTTTGAGTTACTGGTTAACACCACTGCTGACTCCATCCCATGGAGAGCTGATGGCCCACAGATGCTTTCAAAGTCCACAGGAATTTGGACTCCTTTGCATTAATTTTTTGTTTGCTGAAAGCACCTAATGGGATTTCTCCTGCACAGTGTGTCCCTGCAGCCTAGAAAGGGATTTAACAACGCTGGATCAAGGGAAAGGGGGGGACACAGCTTTTAAAGCTGAAGGGACAGCTCTCTAGGGAAGCCAGTAAGACCAAGATTAATCAAACAGTAAAAGCAGATTCTCTAACCATTTTTTTTTTCTGAGGGATGAGGAAACTTTTGCTCTGTTCCTCTCCAACAGCTGAAGCTGCAGATTGTTCCTCTGGTTCTGCTCTCTCCCATTTTCTGTCATGGAGAGCAAAGCTGCTGCCAGCTCCCAGTGCAGAGCTCCCACATGGTGGGGCCAAAACCAACCAGCCACTGCAGTTTGTCGTTTTTCAAGCTCATAAAATGGTCCAAACACCCCCACGATTGTTTGCCAGGTACACAGGACTGGGGATTACACCTCTGCTGCTGCCCACCTCCTCCCATCCAGAGACCCTGCAGTTCCCAGCTGTTCTGGGTTACTTCTGACATCAGACAAAATAAATTACATGAAAATATCCCCTTTAATGTCTGCAGAGCTTGGAGTGCTACAGTTCTCCCATCAAGGCTGGGACCAACCCATCAGATCAGCAAATGCACCCCATGCCTTCAAAAACCAAACTGCATCACCCATGAGCAGCAGCTGGAGGCAAATTCCAGACTTCCTCTTACTTCAAAAAAAGTTGGAATTTTGTTCCTAAGTAAAATTCAGATGGATTAATGTCAACAGCACAGCCAGGAACACCATGGAAAGCCTCTGGAAAGAAGGACTTATTCTCCTGTACTTTTTTCTGAATAAATTCCACCCTCATAAAACTTTCAAGTGAGTCACACCTGAGCCTTTATCACTTGGGCAGAAACCTCAGGAGACAGATCAGGACACAGCAGGAAAAGTGAATGTGAGCAAGGCAAGAGAAGTAGCTGAAGAGCTTTAGGGATCACCAAGGTCTCGGGAAGGGACACAGGTCACATTCCTGACACGTTACAGCCACCACAGCATCATGAACAGCACTCTCTGAAACCACTCTCTCTCCTTGCTGGATCTGAGGTGCTCTTACCTGCCATGTCTAATACTTGTGTTCCCTCGTGAGGTTTCAGACAGAGCAACGGATCTGTTGGAGAAAAAAAATCAGGTCAGCACATGTCACTAACCAGCCCCCAGAGAACCTCCTGGAACTGGGAATGTTCCCAGTGTGTGACAAACAAGAGCTTGGGCTTCCCACTACAAACTACTCGTGTCCAGTCACCCAAAGGAGGAAGGCTGGAGCCTCACAGAAAGGATCCTGATTTCTCCTTGGGCAGAGGAAGCTCTGGCAGCACCTCATTCAGCCACTTGGAAGGTTTGTGTTGTCCAGCAACAAACAAATGTGCCCCTGGCACTCCCTGGCAAAGGCTGAGGATGCTCAGGGAGCCCCTGCCAGAACACCTGCAGCTTCCAGGGGCAGCCACACAGGTCAGGGTGGGACCCAGCAGAGCTCATACATTGGAAGAGAAATGTGTAGAGCTCACCAGACTTAATGCCTCATTTAGGTGTTGAGATGATTTGTTGGCTCCTGGCTCTCTGTGGTGCTTCCCAACTCCTGGAACAAACAGATAATCCCTGTTAGCTGGGCACTAAACTCCTGCTTAACAAAAAAATAATCAGCTGGAACCAAACCCAACACCCCTCATTATTTTAGAAATTCTGCACAAATGCAGATTCATTCTTCCTGTTACCACCACTGAGCGTGGCTGTAACTCTGGCAGAAGCAAATCCTCGGAACTTTACCCAGCATCAGCTGTGTTGCTGATTTTGGCAGAGCTGATCCCACAGATGAAATACACAGAGAAGTCTTTGCTGAGCTTTAATTCCACCCCTCCTTCCTTAAGGACAAAAACACCATGTATCCCTGTGTCCCTACCTGCAAATCCCAGAATGGAAACACAGAACACACAAACCAGCCCTGCAAACCAGCCCTGTGGAGTCTGACAGAAATGAAGGCAGTCTAGACTAAAAACTGCCCCTAAGAACAGCCGACAGCAGCCGCAGCAGCGGGGTCCGAACAGCCACACTGTATCCAAATCCCTCCGGATTTACAGCAGCTGCTTCCCCTTTGCTGCACCTCCGTGCTCTCCTCCCGTGTGCCCCGGGTAAGGTCTGGAGGCTGCACGGTTCTGCACTGGCACAGTTGTTTTGTTGGGCTGCTTTGCTTTTCATTTGAGCTACTCTAACCCAGCCCGTGGAGACAACAGCACCCGGGACTGGACAAGCAGCCTGTTCTCCCTCTGCAGAGATGCACAAGCTTAAATAAGTCTGCACAGAGGAGAACATACCACTTTCCTGGGCCGGCCTCTAGGGAAGCCACAGAGTGTGGACAGGAGGTTCTGTCCCCTGGGAGCTGCTCAGGGATCCATCCCTGCCACAGCTGAGGCCTCCGGGCTGTCCCACAACACCGGCACTGCCCCGTGCCTGACAGAGTTTGTAACCGATGGTTTGGAAATGGGAGCCTTTAGCTTTGCATTTTTCAAATGTGTGAATAGAAAATAAAGGATGAAGACAGTTAAGAACACCATTAAAACTTCACCCCACCCTTCTGCAGCTGCTCCCGGCTGAGATCCGTGAATTTTGGGGGGAGAACAAATGGCCCATGAACAGCAGCTACACTAAAGCGCTAAGAGAGAGGAATCTTTTACTGAAAAATGAGCCAGTGAATAAGGTCCTTCTTCAGAAGAGGATTATTTAGCTGCTGCACTTCAGTGTTGGTGTCCTACAGCTGCAGAGAGGAGTCAATCCACTGGAAAAGGGATCAGGAAGAAAGACTGAGGGGGACATTCCTGGCTTGACAGAGTTTTCCTGCAATGGCCAAACAATGGTTTTCCTGTTCCCTCCTCTCAAGGAGACCTGTGGTGCTGTTGAAAGGCTTTAACTCAAATAAATAAATAAAACCCCCAGACAAAGCAGCATTCTGGTGAGGTACCCCCTTCTCCTTTCACCCAGCTGTTGTTATCCACCTGCTCCTTTCCTAACAAACTCCAGCCACACTTCGGTGCTTTGAAGACAGAGCACATGAAATTGGGATTTTCTTGTGTGGGGCCAGGGCTCGGACTTGATGATTCTTGTGGGTCCTTTCCAACTCAGGAGATTCCAGGATTCTCACACAATGAAGCTACAACAGAAACTTCTGGATACTGCCCTCTTCAGCCACCTTGCTTCCATGAGTAATCTCACAGAAGTTCCTGGGACAATGACTAATTTCCCTACAGAAAGATGTGGTTTGGATCCATAAAGCAGCGTTAAGAACCCTTCTCTCAGCAAGGACAGGCACACAAGGCCATGTTCTACACTGAGTAATCAGTTCCTGAGATGTGTTCACTTTCCCAGCTCCTGGTAAAAGGGAGCTTCTTCCCAAGAATTTCTTCCCAATATCCAATCTAACCCTACCCTCTGTCAGTTTGAAGCCATTCCCCCTTGCCTTGTCACTACACCCTCTTATAAACAGTCCCTCTCCAGTATGTAAATCAGATCTCTATTCACCTGGACATTTTCAGTTTAACTGGGAATAGGTAAAACCCAGCACCCTGTACCCACTGCAGATTTTCTTCGTCTATAACCCACTACTTGTGGAGGGAGGAAAATCCCACACACGCTAAGGAACCTCCGGTGTGATCTTCCTTTTTCCACTGTGTTCATCTGTGGTCAATGAGTAACTCTGAAGTTCACAGTCCCACGCACATGACTCAGGAGTCCACTGGAGACAGTCGGAGCTTTTCTTCACCAGGATCTCGCAGACAAAATGCCCTGTGTCAGTTCAAGGGACACCACTTCCCTCTCAAACCAAGACACGAACACAAGCAGTGCTGTTTTTCTAGGCAGACAACACCACCATTCCTTTGAATGTGACTGCAGTGTGAGATGCTGCACCATCTCACATTAGGGAAAATGTGAAGGAATATCTGTGGGAATCTGCTTTGAGGCACATTTTGGGAACCACAGAATCCTGGAATATCCTGAGCTGGATCCCACAGGGATCCTGAATCCAGCCCCTGGCCCTGCACAGACACCCCAACAACCCCAGCCTGGGCATCCCTGAGAGCGCTGTCCAAACGCTCCTGCAGCTCTGGCAGCCTCGGGGCCGGGCCCATTCCCTGGGGAGCCTGGGCAGTGCCCAGCAGCCTCGGGGGGAAGAACCTTTCCCTGAGCTCCATGCCCAGCCCTGACCCAGCTCCAGCCGTTCCCTGGGCTCCTGTCCCTGTCCCAGAGCAGAGCTCAGCCCCTGCCCCTCCGCCTCCCCTCGGGAGGAGCTGCAGCCCCCAGGAGCCTCCCCTCAGTCTCCTCTGCTGCAGCTGAACGAGCCAAGTGCCCTCAGCCGCTCCTCAGACCTTCCCCAGCTCCGTGTCCCTCCTTTGGACACTCTCCAACAGCTTTGGACCCTTCTGATCTTGTGGTGCCCAGAGTGCCCCCAGCACTGGAGGTGAGGCTGCCCCAGTGCAGAGCAGAGCGGGACAATCCCTCCCTGGCCTGGTGCCCCCCAGGACACGGTGGCCCTTTGGGCTGCCAGGACACACCGGGGACTCAGATCCAACTTGGACCAACCAGGACCCCCAGGTCCCTTCCCACGGCGCTGCTCTCCAGCCTCTGATTCCCAGTCTGTCCCTGCATCCAGGGCTGCCCCACCCCAGGGCAGGATCCAGAACTTGCCCTTGTCTCATGCCACAGGGTTGGGGGCTGCTCAGCCCCGGCGTTTGGCAGAGACTCTCTGTGGGGCCTCTCTGCCTTCCACGGGGTCAGCAGCTCCTCCCAATTTAGTATCATCAGCAATTACTGAGTATCCCTTGCATTCCTGCTACTGCATACGCTACTCCTCAGTCCCCTTCTTTATTCTGCCCATATCAAATAGTTCAAAAAGTTTGTTATTTCTCCCTACTGTTCTCTCCAGAACCAGAGAAAGGTGGCAGAGAATAAGCAAAGGCCATGCCAAAAGAGGAGCAGTGACAGGGCAGTGGGAGAGCTGCACTCATTCCTGCTTTGCCATAAACCCACCAAGTGACCTGGGGCACGTCCCCATGACCAGATTCACAGGACACTGGCTTCTCTTGTGCCCTGCAGATCCCAGCCAATCTCAGAAGAGCCCAATATCCCAAGTCTGCCATCCAACAAACCCCCCAGTTTCTGTACTGCTTTTTTATTTTCATTCTGATTTGATGACTCTGCTCCCAGGGAACAAGTGACAGGACAAGAGGAGATGGCCTCAAGTTGTGCCAGGGGAGGTTCAGGTTGGACATCAGGAGGAATTTCTCCATGGAAGGAGTGGTCAGGCTTTGGAAGGGGCTGCCCAGGGAGGTCTGGAGTCCCCATCCCTGGAGTGTCCCAGTGCCCTGGACATGGCACTCAGTGCTCTGGGCTGGTGGGGATCTGTCACAGGATGGACTTGATGACCTTGGAAGCCTTTTCCAACTTTAAGGACTCTGTGATTCTGCGATGCAGTGAGGCCAAGAGCTTCCACACAATCCTGTACTCCGGGGTTTCATCCAGAGCACTCTGCCAAGAGCAAGCAGAGGGGCAGGATCCCAGAACAGAGCAGAACTGTCCACACTCCCTCATTAACAGGGATTTAACGATGGGAACACAAGCAGAATGAGGAACCTGGGCACAACACACATCTCCTGACGGTGGTTCAAGCTGATCCTTTGGGGAGGACCATCAGACTACCAGGCTTTCAGAACTCACCCTGAGCCAGCAGACCCCAGACCTTTCAGAAGAGCCTAAAACAAACGAGACCCTGCAGGGATCCAGGAGATCTGGATTTGAAATCACCCGGCTCGGCAGGGAATCAACACAGCCTCCGGAGCTCCCACACAAGCAAACGCCTTTCTCATGATCTCTCCAGCTGAATTTAAAGAGAAAAGTGGTGGCTCTGCACTGGTTTCAAGACAAAAGGCTGGGTTTGAGCCTCTTTCAGATGCCCAGTTCTTACCAGGAACTTCTCAGAGAGCCCAAGGCTGCAGCAGCCACTCCAAAACAATCAACTCAGCATTATAAACCCAGAGCTGACACATCTTGGGTTTGGTGGTGTTTCCTCTCCCTGACGCACCACAAGCCCTCACAGGGTGGGACACTGTCCCTGCAGTGACACAACCAGCCAAAAAATAACTCCAAAAGCCACCCAGCACAACCAGGGAGAACGGGGAAACTGTGTGTGTGTATGGCAGCAGTGCCCTGAGAAAAGGAGCAAGGAACAGTGAAGTTACAAGGGTTACACCCCTCCCACGTCATTCCAAGATCAGCTCCGAATTCCTGGCTATACTGGGGGTTCTGCTGCCCCATCTCCCCCCATCCTGGAGCTGGGGAGACAGCAGAATTGGAAGCAATTCCCTTCAGGGCTCCCCCAGCCTGTTTACAGCCCTGCTGCCGCAGCAGGTGGGCAGGAGCCTTAATTTGGCTATGCAAAACCCACAGCAGACAAATATTCATTTTGGTACAACCACATCCAGGAGTGAAGCGTGGCTGCTCAGGAACAGAAACTCAGAAGGCTCAAGAAGACAGAAAGCACAGAAACACCCGTGCTTAGGACACAAGCCTGTTCCACCCCTTGCCACCTGCTCAGACTGGCCTCACACAGAAGAATTGGATTGCAGACAGCAGCAAAAATATTAATTAGCCCAGAATAACACTGAAATGCAGATAAATCAATCCACCTATTGGTTAATTTCTAACCCATTGCTCTCTTCATCGCAGGTTCCACAAAGGAGTTTCTTGAGAGAGTTACAGAACACCGGGACCAGAAATGAGAAGGGGAAATTAGAAGGGGAAATAAAACTACAACATCCAGGTGCTGTCTATCGAGGGCAACACACACATCTCCGGTACCCAAAGCACGCACATCAGAGAGGTTCACCCTCACAGCTGCTGGAGAATCCCTGTCACGAACCTCCCCAGCGGGAGCGGGGCCCCCGGGCTATGTCACCCTGTCCCCCCTACATCCCCACGAGCGCCGCCAGCCGTGTCCCAGCCGTGTCCCAGCCGGGAAGGAGCCGCGGGAGGCAAATTCCCGAGCGCCCCCGGGGGTGGGGGTCTCACCCACCGCGGCACTCGGGACACGGCCCGGCCCGGCTCCTCCCGCCCGCTGCCCCCGATAGCGGCTCCCACCGGGGCCGCCCCCGATCCCTCTCCCGCCCGGGCTGTCCCCGATTCCTCCCCACACACGGCCCGTCCCCCCAGACCTGTCCCCGATACCTCCCCAAGCACAGCCTCCCCCATCGCCCCCTCCCCGGGCACCCCCCGTTACACCCCCGGGCTGAGGGAGTGTCACCGCTCCCCCCCCGCCCCCGCTACACCACGAGCCCCCGACACCACCCGCGACCCCTCCCGACGCCCAGCTCCGCCCCCGCTCCCGGCTCCCCCGTCCCTCCTCCGAGGCCCACTGCTCCCCCTCACGTCCCCAGACTCCCAGCTCCCGCTCCCCCGGCACTCCCCCGCCGCCTCCCCGACCCTCAGCTCCCCCTCCCGGCCCCCAGTTCCACCTCCCCCACCCCGCTCCCCCTTCCCGACCCCCGTTTTCCCCATCCCTCCTCCCAGGCCGCCCCCGGCCCGCCCGGTGCCCCCGGCCCGATCCCCCCGCGCCCACCTCAGCGAGCGCCCGGTCCCACTCCTCCCGGGCCGCCGCGGGGCGCGCTGGGAAACAGAGTCCCGCCAATAGCCGCCGCCGCTGCGCGTCCTCCTCCGTGGACTACAACTCCCAGCGTGCTCCGCGGCGCACCCCCCGCCGCTGTCATGTGAAGGGCAGGGCGAAGGGGAGGGGCGGTGGCGCGGAACGGCGGCCGGGAGGGACAGAATTGTCCGACGTAGGGACCGACCCCGCCCGGAGGCTCCGCCGGGGGGAACCGGGAGATGCTCCAGGGGCTGGAACATCGCTCCCATGGGAAAAGGCTGCGAGAGCTGCCCGGTCTGGGGAGGAGAAGGCTGCGGGGAGACCTTAGAGCCTTTCCAGTGTCTGAAGGGGATCCAAGAGAGCTGCAGAGGGACTTTCGGCGAGGGTTTGGGATGACAGGACACAGGGAATGGCTTCCCAGTGCCAGAGGGCAGGGCTGGATGGGATCTTGGGAAGGAATTGCTCCCTGGGAGGGTGGGCAGGCCCTGGCACAGGGTGCCCAGAGCAGCTGGGGCTGCCCCTGGATCCCTGGCAGTGCCCAAGGCCAGGCTGGACACTGGGGCTGGCAGCAGCCTGGGACAGTGGGAGGTGTCCCTGCCCATGGCAGGGGTGGCACTGGATGGGCTTTGAGGTCCCTTTTAACCCAAACTAGTCTGGGGTTCTGGTACAGCTCGGTCCCGAGAGCACAGAAAAAATGAACATTTTTCCAATTAAAGACTTTGCTAAAATTTCTTTCTCACTCTTCACTAAGATTTAAAATCACAATTTCCAACATTATTAGCTTGGGGTTTTTCACCTTGTAAAACAGACTTTATTTTTCTTCCTGTAAATTTTGTGCGGTATACATCTATGTACTTACAGAACACACCTCAGTAAAAAGATTTTCATCCATACATTACATTACTTTTTATTTAATGTTACGAAAAATTCAAACAACAGTTAGTAGCAGTTTTGTAGTTAAATAAACACTTCTCCCTCCCCTGCCCTCCCTTCCTAAGCGGACTGGTCTGAAACAGGAAATTTTATTTAGTTTATTTATTTTTTCTGGTCCCTTCCAACCTGAACACTTTTGTTTGGTTCTAGAGCTCCTTACATTCTTATTTTCACCACATTAGACTCCTTAATGTCAGTAGGGATCCCCCTCCAAGGTCTCAGCTCTGCAAATCCTGTTAATTTGGGTGTATAAAACCCCAACTCGGCTTTAAAAGGCATTTCCAAGCGCTGGGGCCGTGGTTTCTGTCACTCCCAGCCCCAGGGAGTGTCAGGCTCATCCCTCTCAGCTGACCAAATGCTGAGACCTCTCTCTGTAAAACTTTCCCTACCATTTCCCCAAACCCCACCAGGTTTCCCTGGAATCCAGCTCCCGGGGCTCACTGGTTGCGTTCAGCCCCTGCTCTGGGTGGGCTGCCCAGTTTTGCCGGGGATTGTCCCCAAAGCGGGCACGGGCAGTGCCACTGGCTCCAGGATTTTCCAGCTGGGCGGGTGTTTTTTTTGGGAAGGAAAGGTCAGGTCTGCTGTTCCCATCCACGCGGATCATCGGCACGCCGGGAATATTTTGGGTGTGAACCAGCAGAGGTCACTCGGCCCCAGTAAATCCAGTGCTGCTGGACCAGTAAGAGCGGGAGCGCTGCTGGGGGACAGCGGGGCACGGACCCGGGGAGGGGACACCGCCCGGGCCACCCCCAAACTCCTGTCCCCTGGGATAACCACAGGGCTCCCGTCCCACCACAGCCCACCTTGACCCCGGACTTCAGCTGTGAAAACTCCTTGACAATTCCCAGCTTCTCCCTTGGAGCCATTTTTTCCCGAACATTTTTTTGCTTAAGGAGCAGCTCTTCACAAGGAATTTTTAAACGGAATTGCCATGCTTTAATTTATTATTTTATTTTTGTGAAATATACCAAAACCCAGGATTTTTTGGGTGAAAAAAGAGGCTTTTTTTTTTTTTTTTTTTAATGAAAGCCAAAATGTCAGCGTGCAGCAATCCAAGGGTGGCACCCCCAGCTCTGGTGGTCCCAGTGGGACACAGCGGTTCCCTGGACACCCCAGCTCCGCTCCCTCCATCCCCAAAGTGGGTGATGGCCTTTCCCAACATCTCCACAGGCTGGGCCCTGTTTCAGGCTGTTCGCAGCTCTTGGTAGCAGCCAGGATTTCTCCTGAACTCCGTATGGGTGGGAAGGTGGAGGAGGAGCCGTGCCGTCCCCCAGGAATGGCCGAGGGCAGCAATGGGAACTGCGACTGAGTGACCCTGACTGATCCAAGGATCCCTTTTCATGATTCCCCTCTGCTCCACAGCTCCCGGACAGCCCAGCTGTGCTGCTGAGGGACACAGCCCTGGGCTTGCCCAGGCAGCAGGGAATGGGCACCTGGTGAGATTTGTGGGGGAAGCAGAAAGAAACGAGGATGAGATTTGCACATTTCACATCCAGTGATCCCTGTCTGCACCCAGAGCAGAGATTCAAAGAATCCTGGAATATCCTGAGCTGGAAGGGACCCTCAGGGATGATCAGTGCAGCCCCTGGCCCTGCACAGACACCCCAACAACCCCAGCCTGGGCATCCCTGAGAGCGCTGTCCAAACGCTCCTGCAGCTCTGGCAGCCTCGGGGCCGGGCCCATTCCCTGGGGAGCCTGGGCAGTGCCCAGCAGCCTCGGGGGGAAGAACCTTTCCCTGAGCTCCATGGCCAGCCCTGACCCAGCTCCAGCCGTTCCCTGGGCTCCTGTCCCTGGCGTTGCATCCTTGTTAAATCCAGGACGTAAATCCATGTATAATGCCCTGCTATATCAGGGGTATTTGTTCCTTCCTGGGGCTGGGAACTGTTTGAAAATGAATCCCAAATGCTCCTCGGCTGTCCCTGATTCCTTCCCACAGATGCACCATCCCTCCAGACCTGTCCCAAATCTCCTGCCTCAAAATGTGTCCCCGGTACTGCCAGGTGCTGTCCCTGTCCCTCAGCTCAGGGGTGCTTAAACAGAATTCCCAGATGAAGGACTTTCCCAGACCTCTGCTATTCCTTGGAGTGCCCAGGCTGGAGCATGCAGAGGGGCTGGGAAGTGATTCCAAAGGCTCCAAACCAAACACACACCCACAGGGCACAAATCCAGCCTCCTCCTGGCTCCCTTTGTTGTGTTCCTGGCATTAAGTGAAGCAAGAACATCTCCCAGAGTCTGAAATCTCCCCTTATGTCCCAATCCTGCACAGGATGGATGGGATATTGGGAAGGAATTGTTCCCTGGGAGGGTGGGCAGGCCCTGGCACAGGGTGCCCAGAGCAGCTGGGGCTGCCCCTGGATCCCTGGCAGTGCCCAAGGCCAGGCTGGACACTGGGGCTTGGAGCAGCCTGGGACAGTGGGAGGTGTCCCTGCCCATGGCAGGGGTGGTACTGGATGGGCTTTAAAGTCTCCTCCAACCCAAACCATTGTGGGATTCTGGTACAGTTGGGTCCTGAAAGAAGAAATTAAAGATTTTCCCATCACTTCGAGGGATTTGCTTCCACTCTCACCCTTTGCTAAAATTTTAAATCACTATTTCCAACATTATATATTTTTTTTTACCTTGTAAAACAGACTTTATTTTTCTTCCCATAAATTTTGTGCAATATACATCTATGTACCTACAGAACACACCTCAGGAAAAAGGTTGTCATCCATACATTATATTACTTTTTATTTAATGTTATGAAAAATTCCAACAACAGTTTTGTCCTTAAATAAACATTTCTCCCTCCCCTGCCCTCCCTTCCTAAGCTGACTGGTCTTGAAAGAGGAAATTTTATTTAGTTATTTTCTTTTCTTTAAAAAAATAGAAATTACAATCTTACAAGACAGAACATTCAATGAGAACAGAAGCATTTTCCTAAATCTAAAAAGTAAAACATTTCCATAAAACCTGTTGGTATCTACAGGTAGGTGTATGTGGAGGGGTGGTAAATGGAAATAAAAGGTTTTCCATTTCTTCCTTTCATTCATAGAGATAAAAAATAACATTAAGCTGACTGAAACTTTATATATTTTTCTCTTTTGCACCAACATTCACAAGAATATATATTATATATATTTTTGATCCATCTTTATACACAGTGTGAGGGTTCTGTGGGTGGAAATGGACACTCAGCTAAACTGCCAGAGCAGACAAACAAACACTAAATTAATCTTGGTCTGGAAAAGAGCCATCGCTGGCGGCCGAGGCTGCCCAGGGCTGCTGGAAAGGAACATCCCACGTCGGGATGGGAACGCCTCCGAGCCACCGAGCACGGAGCACCGGAGCCAGCGGGGCTCAGGGCTCCTGGGCACCCTCCCCACTGGCCACAGAGCGGAATTCTCCCTTTTTCAGGCATCTCTGCCCAGGCTTTGTTGTTCGCCCTTTCCCTGCAAGCTCGGGGCTCTGGGTGGCCCAGCGGGGTGTGAGGGACCTTGGCACAGCCCTGGTGAGCCCACAGCAGGGCTGCCATCCCTTGCCATCCCTTTCCATGCACGGCGCTTGTCCCAGGCCAGGAATCACGGAATTGACACCGAATCACTTTATCCCCTCCCCAGAAATCATCGAATCAAGTCGGTTCCTTTAAAGAGAACTGAAAAGTGCAGGTTCCCGCGGTTTGGCAGGTCGAGTCACACGCATTTAATACTTCCAGTCTTCCCTAGGTTCCCACGGGGGGCTCTTATTGCTCAGAATAATCCCAAATCTCTCCCCACGGGATGGGCTCTGTGTCGTGAGCCAGAGAAACGCGGCCGGCAGCGAGGGATCCGCCTGTTCCCGAGTTAAGGTGCTTTCCTGGGTTCTTTGCCGGATGAAATGAAGTCGGTGGCATTGTTGGCTGACGAATACTGAGGGTGAAAAGAAGGGTGTGTGCTTTTTTTTTTTTCCTCTTTGTCCCCAAACGTTTCAAAACACCCGCGGGCTGCTCCCTCCGAGCACGGCGGCGCTGTGAAGAAGCACAGTCAGGTTCTGGGGGTGCTTTTCCTGGGAAGTGAACGGTGCTGTCGGAAATGATGCTTCCAAAAAAAAAAAGGCACAACCCTCAGGATGTAAAAGGCAGTTCTGACTTCTCACTTCTGCCCAAGCTTTGCAGAGGGCAGGAGAGGAGCCGGGCACATCCCCACCCCGTGGACGCTGCGCTGGACAGCGACGCATTGGCACTGGACGTCGCGGGGGGCCGTGGGAGGGCCGGCAGCCTTTTCCCAGAGACCTGGCTCCAGTGGAGAGGGAGCCAAGGCTGGCGGGCTCCAGTGTGCTCCCAGAAGCAGTTTTCGGATGTGGTCAGCAAACCCAGGGAGCTCAGGGCTGCGCGAGGCGGGTGGCAGCTGCTGGGAAGGAGCGCGGTCCCAAATTTCCCTCTGCCTTCGAGCGGAGCAGAAATCCCATCAGCTTCCTGGGGAGTCTTCCCTCGTCAAGGTTGGTCCATGGTCTTCCCTAGGAGGTCTTTTAATAAAAGCAGGAATGTCCCTCACGTCACTAAGAAAGCTGCTCGTTTGGTTGAAAGGGTGCAGTTGTGGAACTGAAGGTTTTTGGCTCGCGCTCGGGGATGATCCGAGCTGCCGCAGGATGGGATTGGGTGCACAAGGAATCAGCACGAAGCAGGAAAGGGGCTTGGGATTTTAGCCCTTTGTCAGCAGAAACTGGGGCTGCCTCGGAGCAGATTTTTCCCTTGTAGTTTTTGGCATTTGCTACAGCAGGAGCAGGAACTGGGACGGAAAAATCCATCTGCAGAGCCACGGAGTCTCTCAAGCATCCCCTGCTGCTGTGGCCTATAACAGCATCACCCCACAAATCCTTCCCTTCATCCCCTTTTGAGCCTCCCAAAAGGAGCAGCAGGCCCCAAACACACCACGTTCCTTCCAACCACCCCTATTCCTTGGCGCGAAGGAATAAGGACCTTTCACTTCCCCTTGACTCCAAGAGGAAGTTTCTCCCCCTAAAAAGCTCCTAAATCCTGCTAACTCGAGAACAACCCCCAAAATAACAGTTCTAAGGAGCTCACTGAGGGGAAAGCCTGGCTCCAACTCAAGCAACAGCAGGCAGCCACATCTGTGCTCCCGTGTGTGGTGTGGGAAGGAGGAACCTGGGAATGGGACCAGCTGTGGGCTGGGTGGAGGAAGGGTCACAAACCCTCCTCTGGGTGCTGAACTGTGGGGTGGCTTTAATGGGATTGATAAGAGAACTACACACACAGCAGTACCCAGAGAGCCACGGCTGCTGCGGCCACCGCGGGGATGGGGGCAGCCCTGGAGCCCCTCCAGTGGCCACGGATGGCCAGGATTTGATCTCTGGCTGAAGTCACACGGGCTTGGAAAAGCTTCTGGGATGCAGGAAGGTGGCACGAGGCAGGTGAACTGCTGAATGGGCTCTGCAAAGTCAGGTGGTCGCCCAGCTGGACGAGGACTTGGCTGGGAATTTGGGAAAATGCTGTGATGGAGGGCATGGAGACCCTGCAAAACTTTTCCCCTGCTGCACTGGGAATCCTTTCCCTCAAATCAGCCTCCTCCACAGGAAAATCCTGTGCTGAATCCTCCGCTGGCCACAGCCAGACCTTTCTTGGCCAAGCTCCCGTGGGCCCGCTGCACCCGTGGGACATGAAATAAAGCAAAGGCTCTGTCTTTTCCCTCTCCTCAGCTCCAGCCCCAACCCCACCCAGCTGAGTCAGCATTGCCCCTTCTTTATCCCATGCCTGGTGTTTGGGTAAAAAAAAAAAAAACAAACCAAACAATAAAATAAAAATAATAATTAAAAAATAAAGAAATAAAAATCAGAGGTGGAGAGTGCAGCCAGGAGAGCGGGGAGGGCGCTCCCTCCTCCCGTGTCACCGGGAGCAGCCGGTCCCTCACCACTGCCGGGAGCATCTCCTCTCCCGAGCAGAGATTTCACATTCATTTCACTGGTATGGCAAAGTCCATTTGCTTTTTCCTTCAAGGTGCTTTACATTCAAGAGCTATTGCAATCCACAGCGAGGAGACGGGGCCGGGGAGGCACCGCAGCCCCCCCCGGGGTTCTCTTGAGTTTGATTATTTGATTTAAATAAATTACCCCAAACCTCTGAAGTGCAGTTTGTCTCCAAGTTTTGGGGAACTCGAAGGGGGCCGCTGGCTCCTGGCCTTAGCTCTCCCGGGGGTCGCTGTACTGAAGCTCCGAGTTGAAAACCTCCTTATAGAGGGGGGGGAAGTTCATGGCAGTCTCCGGGTGCAGGAGACGGAAAAATTCCAGCTTGCCCAAGTGCAGGTTACAAATGGTCTTCATCAAGGGCAGCTTGGAAACCATCTGCAGGGAGAGAAGGAACTGGTGACCGCTGGGATCCTGGGTGTAGTGGCCCTGCTGCCACTGCTCCCTCTCCCTTGGGAACAAGCAGGGGGGTTTGGGGACCACTGGGTTCCCAATTAGTGTCCCTTGCACTGCTGTTCCCCCTTCCCTGGGCACCGCGGGTGGCTTTGGGGATCACTGGCTTTGCCTGGCACTGGGGCACCAGCAGATTCCCCACCTTTGGACAGCCCGGCAGCAACCTGGCCTCACCCCCAAACCCACGTCGTTCCACAGGGGGGGCTCCTCCCCACCACAGCTCCAAGGCATTCCCAAAACGGCTCATTTTGCTTAAAAATCCCCACTCCCCGATGCACTGCCAGGCTCAGCAGCACGGTGCTGCCTCTGCCTGCACCACAACGGAGATTCATGGCCCTTGGAAGGAGAAATTCTTCTCCTCTGACAGGTTTGAGGTCTTGCTCCCCAAAATGTCTGTGTGTGGCTCAGGAGCTCCAGCACAGCCAAGTCCCCCAGCTCAGACACCTCCTGGCACCCTTGGCTGCGTTTCCTGTGCCACTACCTTCGAGAGCTTGTCCTCAGCGGAGTGTTTCTTCTGGATCTCGTGCTGCAGAGCCACGTAGATCTTGTCCTGGAGCTTTTGCACCTTCTTGGACTCGGTCAGCCACGGGCGGTCTGCGAGAGGCAAAAGACAGAGTCACCACGGGGTCAGAGTCACCCCAGGGTCTCCCCCAGACACAGGGAAGTGGCCCCTGGCTCTTTTAAGCCTTCCTGCTCTCCAGGATGGTTTTGGGGACGCTTGGCTCCTCTCTACACTCCCTGCTGTGGGTGACACAGTTCCTCCTCCCACTGAGGAGATTTGACAGATGCATTTTGTGCATCTTTAGATGCATTTTCCCCCAAGTTCCTCTCCCAGGAATAACAGAAATCATCCACCAAGGAAGCAGCGTTGAAGTTTACGGGGTCAGCTCTCCCCACAGGACAGCCCCGGATGTGGGGCTCTCCCCACAGCCCCCCAGTACCTGGGGAGAGCAGGACGGCAGCGGTGAAGAGGGCGAGCTCCTCGTCCGACAGCTGCAGGCGGCACAGGGTCCTCCCCAGCTCGAAGATGGCACCGATGAGGTCGTCACAGTCTGAGCAGGGGACAGCAGGGACACATCACTGTCACTGCTCTGCCCAGCCATCAGCAGAGCCCAGCAGCACCCAGAGCTTGGAAAGGTTTTGGGAGACGAAATGGGTGAAGGAGGCTCCTGGGTGCTCACCTGGCTGTAAATTCCAGCCTTGCCTGGGCTTCAGGGGGAGAGGAGAGGGACAGACGCAGGGAGGAGAGGGAGAGGGAAAACAGAGGAGAGGGAGGGGGGGAGGAAGAGGAGAAGGAGAGGAGGAGAGGAGGAGAGGAGGAGAGGAGGAGAGAGGAAGGAGAGAGGAAGGAGAGAGGAAGGAGAGAGGAAGGAGAGAAGGAGAGGAGAGAAGGAGAGGAGAGAAGGAGAGGAGAGCCCCGAGGGAGGGGCAGCGAGGCAGCTCTTACCGAGAGATTTGAACATCTGCATCCCACCGAACTTGCCCTCGAAGAGGATGGTGTTGTTCAAGGGGTTGAACGCGCGGATCATGCGGATCAGGAGCACCTCGAGGCAACCTGATGTAGGCAGAGAGAGCGCAGACAAGGGCAGGGCAGGGCAGGGTGGGGCGGGGAAGGTCGGGGGGTTTCCATCACCCCAGGACCAAATGTAAGAAAGAGGAAAGCCCCCAGTGCACGTTTGAGGTCCAAATTGTTCATTCCCAAGAGCAGAATGCGTATTTCAACAAATCCAGTTTGGGTTTTGGGATTGGTTGGGTTTTTTTAGGTGTCCAATTGTGACCACAATATTTCACCAAAGGGAAATATTATCCAGTCATTCGCAGCCAGGCACAGAGAGACCGAGGTTGTGGTGGAGCACCGAGACAGAGGAAAGGGTGAAAACAAAATAAATAAAAAGAAAATGGAAGGAAGAAATGAAAGAATGAGTTAAACTCCAGCGCATCAGGCACGGCCAGCTCTGGCTTTGGGGTACAGCACCCCGCTGGGACACTGGCACATGTCCCCAGTGCTGGGTGCTAATCTCAGCTCCCCAGCTCTGACAGATTAGAAACTACGAGGTTTTTCCACTGTTTTGGGGATTTTGCACATTCAGCTCCCCGGCCTGGGCACAGCATCGCCAGCTTGGGCAGATGGAAGGGTGGGGAACGTGGGTGCGCGCTGCCATCATCCTCCTCTTCCCAGTCTCTTGCTGGGAGAAGAGGCCAATCCTTTTCTCTCAATCCTTCCTGCTACCGTTTGAGTTTGGCACCCCTTCTCCCAGGGGAAAACCTTCTGTTCCCATTTCCATCCCAGTTTCTGGGTGACATTTGGATGAGGGCGGCTGTGGAGAAAAGCCTCTTCCCAAGGCAGCCACTCCCCACGTGCCCCCCTTCACCATCGCCCTTAAACGCGACCTTCAGCTCCTTCCAGCCCAGCACCTGCTCCCCCAGCACTGGGAGAACTGGGGCAGCGAGGGAGGGGACCCCCGAAAGGAAAGCACCAGCCAAGAGAGAAGATTTGCCTCTGGCCCTGCAGCTGCCACTCAGGAGAGGTGTTGGGGACGCGAGGGGGACAGTGGGGACGTGAAGGGGGGTGGCAGGGACGCGAGGGGGGTGGTGGGGTCCCCCCCTCTTACCGGCTTTCAGGAGGATGATCTGGTCATTCTGGCAGAGCTCCATGAAGCCGTCGATGCGCTTGGCGAACTCCACCACGTACTGGATGGCGTTGGAGATCTGCAGCGAGCACTGCTGCCACATGGCCTCGCAGCTCTGCGGCACGGGGGACACTCTCAGGGTGTGCTGGCACCCCGGCACCCCGGCTCTGTGACCCCATGGGGCAGGGACGAGACCCCAGTGCTGTGCCATCCATGGGGGATGGTGGCATTAGGACACCTGGGATGTGAGCTGCCACCCCAAACTCCCCATCTGGGCAGCTCCCAAAGCACTGACAGACTCTCCTCACCCTCCTCACCTTCACCCTCAGCTCGGCATAGCCCCAGGGGACACTGGCTGTGGCAGGGGCTGTGACAGTGGCACTCACCTTGCTCTGCAGGGCACGGACCTCCTCGGGCGAGTAGAGGCTCCACGCCAGGCGCTTGAGCTCCTCCGTTGTGTACTGGCACGTCTCCAGGTGTGACTTCACCACGTTCTGGGCCACCCGGTCTGCAAGGTGGGGACAGCGGGAGGTGAGACCTGGGGACCCCAACCCCATCCTCTCTTGTGGGGCGGCTGGGGCTGAGGGCTGACGGGTAGAGGGGCTCTCACATGGTGTCACCGGGGTGTGAGGACAGATTGGGCAGCAGGGGCTGAGCCTAAAGCAAGCGAGGGATGTGCCACATGACCTTGGGTATGCTGAGCTCCATCAGGGAGCCCTGGGGCTGCTCCGAGAGCTGAGGCTGGGCTCACTATCGTAGAATCCCAGAATGGTTTGGGTTGGAAGCTTAAATCCCATCCACTTACTCATCTTAAACCTCGTTCCAACCCTCTGCCGTGAGCAGGGACACCTTTCCCTAGACCAGGTGAGTGTACCCAGAGCTGGGTGTGTCCTGCAAGGTGCTGGGGTGGCCCCAAGCACCACCTTCAGGGCCCTGCACCGCACTGGCACTCACCGATCTCTAGGACAGAGATGTCGGGGGGCAGCTGGGCACCTTCCAGCGCCCCGTGTGCCAACAGCGCCGGCTCCAGCATCAGCTCGTAGATGGACTCCTGCTTGATGAGCGTGGCATCAGCCACGTCCAGGCTGGACTGGTCAGGCGAGGGCTGCGCCGAGGCCAGCAGGTCCAGGTTGTAGTAGGTGCTGCTGCCATCGGGGGTCAGGGGGAAGTCAAAGAGGAGCCCGTCCGACAGCGTGGAGATGTCGTCCAGGTCCGAGAGGCCGCTGCTGACGCTCGTGGTGTAGACGCGGCTCAGGGGCTCGGGCTCATCCTTGGTGCCGCTGCTCTGCTCCTGGCTCTGCTGGTGCTTCTGCACCTCGGCGTAGAGGCTGTCCCGCTGCTTCTTGGACATGCGGCCGAACTTCACCGCTGCCCCAAGGGGAGACAGCGGCCGTGTCAGGGCAGCTTCACCCCCCAGAGCAAAGCCACGTCCGCCCACTACCCTGGGAAACGTCCTGGCTCCCCGGGGAGGGCCTGGTTTGGGGGTCTGTGAGCCCCGAGCGGGGCTGGGACCCCACTGGCTGCACCCCCCCACCCCAGACCAACCCCGGGTCAAACCAAACAGAACCAGTTTAGATTTTCCCGTGGAAAACACAAAAGCATTTCTTGCTTCCCAAACTCTCCTTGCACCGGGCTGGCCCTGTGGGGAAAGCAGCTTCACCCTGAGAGCCTGACTCGCTCCGAGGAGGAGCAGGTGGCCCCTGAGGACCATGGGGCACCTCGGGTGCACGACTCACCGTCGCGGGACATGCCCAGTGCCAGGCATTTCTGCAGGCGGCAGTGCTGGCAGCGGTTGCGGTTGGTGCGGTCGATCAGGCAGTTCCTCTGCCGGGAGCAGGAGTAGCTGGCGTTGTTCTGCTGGCTCCTCCGAAAGAAACCCTGCCCGGGATGGGACGGGAGGAGTTGGGAAAGTGCCGGGCTGGAAGCCAGACCCCGTGCCCACCCCCCTGCCGGCACCCGGCTCCCGGCGTCCCCGGGCTCACCTTGCAGCCTTCGCAGGTGATGACACCGTAGTGGATCCCTGAGGATTTGTCTCCGCAGATCTTGCACGGGATCACCTCGATTTGGGCTGCGGGGGATGGGGAAAGGGGGGAAAGCACAGTGGTTAATAATGGTCACTGCTGAACGGGAGGAGGGAGGTGGCCTCCCATCCACGACAGCCGCGGGCTGGCTCAGCACCTGGGGAAACTGAGGCACGAGAGCTGGACCCACCGGCAGCACAGCCCTTCCCACAGAATCCATAAGCATTCTTGCACCTCTGAGAGGTCCATAAAAAGCTCAGACAGGGCGTGGGGTACCCCCATCCCGTCCAGCAGTGAGGGACAGGGTAAGAAAGCCCTTGGATCCAGGAGACCACGGGATGTTTCTTCCCCAGCCTGCCCCGGACCCTGTTTTGGAATCATTCCCCTTGTTTTTCAGCTGATGTGTGCCCCGGACAGGGACAGCCTTGGCACAGGGACCGTTCCCGTCCCTGCAGCAGCACATGCTCTGCCGCTGGAGGTCTGACCCAAGCAGAGAGTCTGGGCTCCCCCATCCCCCCAGCAGCTCCTGTGAAACCCAGGACCGATATAGCCATCCCCAGCTCAAGGTCCCAGCCCCCTTCCCCCCACAAATCCGCTTCCCTCCCCGCTTCTGCTTCGCTGGCACTGAGCTGCTAATAGGCTTCGTCCTCCTCATTTTCCAGCTGCCCCAAATCTGGGCTGGCTCTGCCCTCCCCACCCGTGCGGGGGGGACGCACGGCACTCCCGGGACTCGTACGTGCCTCCCGGCATCTCTGCACCCTCTAATCCCCGCTCCAGCCCCCACACCCCCATCCGGGCTCAGCCTGGCGTTGCTCTCGAGGGTGCTGGGCAGCCACCGCCGCACCAAAATAACCCCCTTGGCCAGATTATGGTTATTTCCAATCTCCTGGGCCTGTGCAAATCCCTGCTCGGGTAATTCCCTTCTGCCGCTCTTCTCCCTTGGGAGCCATTGGCTCTCGTCGAGGGATGTGTTTTGTGGGGCTACCTCTGTGTGTGACAATCCCAGTGCTTGGCCAGTGTCACCCGTACCCCAGCACCCGGAAGGGTCCTGGGGTCCCTTGCTGCTTGGGGGAGGCTGGCATGGGCCAGTGAAGCCTCACTGGGCAAGGAGCAGCCAAGGTGCCATTGGTCCCCCAGGGATGCCATCGGTCCCTCAGGGCTGCTCAGTTCCCCAGGGATGGAATTGGTCCCTCCCAGGGACACTATCAGTACCTCAGGGATGCTCAATGTCCCAGGGATGGCATTGGTACCCTCAGGGATGCCATCAGTCCTCCCCCAGGAATGCATCCCTGTAGCCCCTGGGGCAGGTTTGCTTCCGGCCACACTGGGGAAGGACTCGCTCCGAGTCCAGGTGTAAGGAGAGGGATGGATCCCTCCTACATCCTTTGACTCACTGCTTAACCCAATGCCCCATATGCACCAGGGGATTTGGGGGCTCACCCCTCCTTCCCCAGGCTGCTGAGCTGGGCTTCTCCCAGGGCTGTGTGTTGTCCCCCACCCTCCAACTCAAGGGAGTCACATCCCATCCGTGCCCCTCCCCAAATCCTCTGTCGTGGTTCTGGGCCTGGGAGAGCAGAGCTGATTTCTCCGCACAGGGCAGGGCGGGGATGTCCAGAGCATCCTCACATCCCCCACAGCTGCACCAACACCGCAGCCGCAGGGCCACCCCTTTGGCAGGGGGACGGAGGCACCAGAAGGGCCACGTGTGGCCACCCCCAAATCATCACCCAGCTCCGATGACCCCCCAATTCCCTGGATCCTGCTGCCATCTTCCCCCACGCTGCCGGACCTCAGGGACCCCGCCCCACTCCGACACCCTGCCCCAATCGCCCGGATGGGACCGAGGTGGTGGCATCGCGGGGGGCACAGGGAGGGGGTGCCACCCCCGGCAGGAAGCGGCGTCGGCTCGTTATGCAACGTTAATTGCAGCCGCCGGGAGCGCGGGTGATGCATCGCGGCCGCCGCGCCCTCACGCCCGCGGCCGATACTCCGGTACCCGGAATTACCGGCACCGGCAAGCGCCGGGGCTGAGCACGGCCCGGTACCGCCGGCACCCACCCAGCAGAGCCCAGCGATGCCGCCCCGCAATGCCCCAAAAGCACCAACGATCCCAAAAGCTTCGTGTGATGCCGATGGCCAAATCCCGCCCCCGCGCCGGAGGGGAGCCCCCGGAGAGCCCCCCGAGCCGGAGCCAAGGGTGATGGCGATGATTCCCCCTGGTGAAGGAGAAGCCCTGAGCACTTGCCGTGTGCCTGCAGCCTTTTGGGGCTCTAATTACCGTCCTGCTAATTACCCGGCCGTGCCCGCCGCTGGCACCTGACCCGCTCGTAAGACGCTCGCCCCAAATAACTGACGTGGAGACAGGGCCGTAACCTGGAGATGGCAATTACAGCCCAGCACGGTTAATTGCTGCTCCGATTGTAAACCCGGCTGAATCACCGAGCCGGCTCCATCCGTGTCCCCTCGTTCCGCAGCCACGAACCCCCAGGGCGGCCGGACCATCTCCCCTGCGACCCCCAAACACCCTCCTGGGGCAGATCCAGAAGGATGAGGAATGCGGGTGTGGGTGAGGTGGCCACAGCAGCTCCTGCATCCCCTAAATCTCACTGTGATCAGGGGAAACATCACAGTAGACCCCAAATCCCGGATAGTCCTCCCCCCCCCGGCCCCCCCGTGCCTCAGTTTCCCCACCGGAGAGTTTGGCATCTCCTCCCACCACAACCGTGCCATCATCGGCCACACTGCGAACGGGGTGGGGGGGGGGATTTAGGAGGGGGTGAACCTCTTCCCCCTCTGGGGAAGGAAGCAGGGAAACTCCACCCTGGGGCCGATGGGGCTAAAATAGGGAGCAGGATAAAAGAAGCAACAAAAGGGTTAAAAAAATAAGTAATAATGATCTCCAGCCGGCAATTAAAATGTCCCGGCGGTGGTATTTGCTCTCCTCCCACTGTAAACACTTCTTGCCCAACTCCCGGCCCGCTGCCACCGGCCGGCCCTTATGTAAGTGGCCCTTGTGGCACGGTCCGGCCACGGGGCCCGGCCGTGGCGGGGCGATGGCCCCCGGTGCGGCGGCTGCGCGTGGCCCCGCGGTTGGAGCCATCCTGTCCCACTGACACACTTTCTGCCCGTGGCCACGCGCGCTTGTGTAACCACGGCCCTTAACCCTTCCGGGGCCGCGGCCGCGCCGGGACCGGGCTGGGGCTCCGGGCAGCAGCCCGACCTCCCGCCAAGGGGGGCGGGGATATTGGGGCATTTTGGGGTGATACCTCCCGTTTGCCACCCTGGGCTGCAGCTCCAGGTGAGGGACACAGGTCTGTCCCTGCACAGTGACTGGGTCGCCTGTCACCCCCCAGACCCAGCTGTGTGTGTCCCCTCCAGCCCAGCACCTCTCGCCCCAGACCATGCTGGAGGCTCCGGTGGTTTCGGCAGAGCCAGATCCGCCCTCCCCGGAGCAGGAACCGGCCTTGGTGCCACGCCGGCACACCCTCCTCTCCATCGCCTCCGCCCCAAGGGCGGGCATCCCTTGCACCCCAAAACAAAACAAGGTAGGCCCTGCAGGATGCAGCCACGGGGGGCTGGACCCCCCTCTGCGGTGCAGGGAGGACGGTGGCCCCATCCTCCTCCTCCTCGTCCCCCCATCCCTCCCCTCGGCCGTATGATCTCACTGCTTTGGGGAATCATCCCGAAACCCTCAGCACCCCATTGAGCCTCGGGATATGCGGTGACCCCACTGCTGCTGGAGGCTTTTTGGAGCTGCCCCCGCTCCCATCGGAGAACTGGGGGCCCCTGGCTGCGGGGTGAGGACTCCTGGGAGGGGGATGTTTGGGGTGCACTGGCAGATCCCTGCACAATCCTCTGCACAGTCCCCCAGGGTGAGCCTGCACAGCTGTCACCGCGCAGGGGCAGAATATGGCCACCTTCCCTTGGCTGGGGCCACGCGAGGCCGTGGTGCCCTTGCCAGAGGTAGTGGGGTGAGCATCCCAGCTCTGAGTATTTCAGAGGTGTCTCCATGCCTCTGGGGCCATCCCTGCCCCAAATATCCCCAGCACTTCCCCAGTGCCCAGGCTCGTTACCCAGTGATCCTGCTGGGACAGCAGCTCCGTGCCCATCCATCTGCCGGCCTCGATCGATGCCGCAGGACAGGCACCTCTGGTAATTGGCAGCAGCCCTGCAGCCCCCCTGGACACCCCAGCCCCAGCCAGGACACCGGGATGCTCCGATGCTTCGCCTCCACCACCTCTCCCCTTCCAGGGGGACTCAGCATCCCCCTGGTGCACCCAGAGCAGGGAGAGGAGGATGAGTCCAGGCTGCACAGGGACACGCAGGGACCCACAGGGACATGCAGGGACCTACGATGCCACCCCATCTTCCCATTCCTGCCGTAACCCCCGGCTCTGCTCCTGCATCCCCTGCAGCAACCTCAACCCCGGGAGTGACTGTGCTTCCCCACAGCCCCCATCCACAGCTCTGTTTTGCTGTTGGGGTAGGAATAAATAAGGAAATAAAGGGAATTATCACCCTTTACATCTGCTGTTGGCTTTGCTATTAAACAGACTCCAGTACTGAAGCACTCCGGGGTCTCCCAGCACCGAGATTTTTGGCCATCGCTGCCAAAAAATCCCATCCCCATGCATGCACCCCGGGGAACCCCAAACAAGCCAGGTGTTCACAGCCCCAGCTCCAGGCACAGAGACACGGGCAGCACCGACAGCACCGAGGCCAAGTGGGCAGTAGGGAAAATTTAGATGACAAAACCACGGCCCCGTGCCGGGCTGTGATGCTGGAGGGGGGAACTGCTTTCCTAATTGATTAGCAAAGATTTCCTGGAAACTTTGGGCCAGAACAGCGCTCAGCTGCTCTCACCCTGCCCTGGGGCAACCTCTGGCCACCTTCCCTTGCAGCCACGCGGACGGAAGTTTTGCATTCTCCCCAGCCTCCAGCAAAGTACTGTTTTTCCCTGTCCCTGTGTGCCCCCAACAGGGAAATCGTAGCGCCGGATGGGCGATGTGGCTCCCCCAGGGCCGCCCGGCTCCTGCCCGGGCCGCTCCGGTTCAGCAGCTCCGGTTCAGCAGCTCCCGTGCCACGCAGCTCCGTGCCAAGGCCAGCCCCGCCGGCGCAGGACGCAGCCCTTTGCACTTTGGCTGGTGGAGAAGGGTGGCAAAGGTGAGGCAGCGGGGAGGGGGGTGCCAGCCCAGGGTGGGGACAAAGCTGCGGTGGGAGAACCCCTCCAGCACTGCTGCTAAACCGGGGGGAATTATCTCCCTGGGGCTAAAAAAAGGCAGGAGAGCAGCTCTGCTCACCACATCCGATAAACCGTGCTGATTTAGACATTAGCAGCTCTTTAAATAGCCGCTGCGAGTTCAAAGTTAAACGTGACAGGGAGCAGGGACAGGGGCGTTGGGCTGGGCACAGGGACCACCGTCCCCCCACCACTGCTCTTTCCTCTCCGGGTGCTGACTCCCCCTGGGGTTATCGGGGTGGGGGATCCCAAATCCCGTCTGGACCCCTCAGGACCCCATAAAGCCAGTGGACAGCTTTCTCCTGCAGGCTTGTTTTTTGGGAAGTGCCAGGCACGGCCATCCCTATGCTGTGGTACCCGGGACAGGCGCAGCCGTCGTGCGGGAGGGCCGGTGGGTGCCGGCCGCCCTCGGCCGCGCCAGCGTGTGCACGCCGCCGAAACGGGCAGGGAAGCTCCTCCTCCGCCCTCTCTGATTTTTCCAATGACAGATCTAGGTCACTAGGACAAGTCGCAAAGGCTGCCGAGCCACCGCACGCTCCTCGCCACGCTGCTTGCAAAACAAGCGAGCAGGAGGGCTGGAAACCGTATAGGATTATACAAGGCAAAGCCTCTTCCCCGGCCCCGGCGCAGCCGCGGCGCAGGGAAGGACAGGAGCGAGGAACTGCTGTGGCCCCCGGGGGAACGGGGCAGAGCGGTGGCGGTTTTGGGAAGGAAAATGGAGATTGAATCAATTTGGCGTCGCCATGCGGCATTTGGGCTTCGAGAGAGATGAGGACACGGGACTGCGGGAAAAACGCCCGACTGAGGGGAATGGTGGGATATCAGGAGGGTTTGGCCCTAAATTAGGGTCACCACACAGCAATTCAGGGGGGCAAGGAAAAATATTTTTTAAAAAAAGGAAAAGTTCTCCCGGTTGCTAATTAAGCCGGTGCTGGCTGTGCAAGTGCTACGTAAGAGCCAGGCGTGTTCGTAATTAGACAGGCGTTAATGCTTTCCTCCGTCCTAATAAAGGTGAAAACCCAGGATGTCGTGAGGCAGGAAGGGGATGTGGGGGGCTCTTCTCGCCCTCCTCACCCACCCCGGCCCCACCGTTACACAAGAGTGCGGTGGGGGCAGAGCCGCAGCACCCGCGGTGCGGGGAGGAAACAGGATTTGAGGAGCTCGGGGATGAACGTCCTGGTACCCACACCCCAAAACGTGCCCAGGACCTGCACCCCCAAAACACACCCATGGAGGGGCACGAAGGAGTCCTAGCAGGGCGAAGGGCTCGGGGAAGGCAGGGGATGATGGAGAAATGATTTAGAGGAGGATGAAAATCGCAGCCCAGGTTGCAGCGGTGCTCCCAGCATGTTGGGAACAGAGCTGAGCCCGGCCACCGCTGCGTCACCATCACCAGGCCCCGCTGGATTGTCCCGCTGGAGCCTTCCTCCCTCCATCCTCCTCCTCCCCACCGCCTGCTTGGCAAAGCAGAGGGGTGAAAAGTAGGAATTGCCTTTGGTAACGGGTAAAACCAGGCAGGTGCTGGCACGATTCACCCCTGCCCTGGACAAGGGGCACCCAAAATTGCACCTGATTCCTCGCCCGTCCCTGTAGGAGACTCCCAAACTGCCCCCCACGCCATGGGGAGGGGGAAAAGAGGGAAAAAACTACAATAAATCCAGCCCTGGTGGGAGCAACATATTGAAGAGGAGATTAAGGGGTTTAGTGCGGGGAAAAGCTTAAGAGTGCGTCTAAGCCGGCGTCGGAAAGCAAAGCAAAATAAACAAGAATTTTATTCCTAACGAAGGGGGAGCTGGAGGAGGCAGAGCGGCCCCGGCGGGGCTGGTGCGCCTTCCCCCCTTGTTCCCCTCCGCGGGGCTGCTGTGGGACCCCCCTGTCCCGTTCCAGCCAGGCTGATGCGGGTCCCCTGTGTCCCCAGTGGGGCTGGTGAGGGGTCCTTCCCATCCCCTCCGCCGGGCTGATACGGGTCCCCCTCGTCCCCCTCCAGCGAAGCTGATGCGGGTCCCCCCTTGTCACTGTCCAGGCCGACACCGAGTCCCCCCGGTCCCCTCCGCGGGGCTGATGCGGATCCCCCTATCCCAGTCCGGGCTGACGTCGGGTCCTTCCCGTCCCCCTCCTCCAGGCTGGTGCGGGTGCCCCCGATCCCCACCGAGACCAACTTCTGCCGCTGCCCCCCTCAGCCCCCAGCCCCCCGGACCCACCTCGCATCGTGTCCGCCGCGGTCAGGGCGCCGGCGGGCGCATGGGGCGGCGCGGGGGTCCGGAGCGGCGCGGGGCGCGGCGGCGAGCGGCGGCACCGGGAGGCACCGGGCGGCACCGGGAAGCACCGGGCGGCACCGGGCGGCTCTGGCACCTGCCCCTCCGCCGCGCCGTGACCCACTTCTGCCCGAGCATGCGGCCGTTCACATGACGAGCCCGCCCCGCCCCCCCCCCCCAATCGGTTTCACTTCCAGCCCCACCTCCTGCCCTTCGTCCTCCTCCTCCTCCCGCTCCATCCCCATCCCCGCCGCTCCGCCGCCCGGTGCTCGGCGCTGCGCGGGCGCTGCCGGTGCCTCCCCGGGACCGGGGTCTGCGCGACCCCTGCTCGGCTGTGGCCGCGGGGAGCTCGGAGCTGCCCCCCGGGGCTGCCCGCCCCCGGTAGGGCCGTGCCGGTGCCCGTCCTGCCCCGGCTCGCCCAGGCACGGGGCCGGCTGCGTGTCCCGCTGAATCACCGCTCCCTTGCTTCACTCCGCTCCCGTGCAGCCCCGCTGCCCCCGCCAGGCGCTGTCCCCGGCTCGGCGCGGGGACCCCACAAACCCCCGACAGGACAGGGCAGGGCAGGGCAGGGCGGGGGGCCTCTGCCGAAAGTGCAACACCTGGCACTGGGGTGGTGTGGAGAGCGGGGGGACCCCCATGCGGCTGCTCCAGGTGCCCATGCCAGGGTGCAGATGCTGAGGTCTGGGGGCACATCCCACCTGGGAGACCTGCGGGTCGGGAATGGTGCCATGGAAGTAGTGTGAAGCTTTGAAGGCGGCAGGGAGGCATTCCCACCCTGTCCTTCATGCTGGGTTACACACGGATGGCTTTGGGGCCGGGGGTTGTACCCTGGATTACAGGACACTGGGACACACTGCCTAAGACATGCAGAGATGGTGGCTCTGGACCACGCAACGCGGCCTCGCTGTGCAGAGCCCGAGATGTCGGCACGGGGCAAAGTCCCCTGGCTGGGGTTTGTGGTGCACCAGGTCACCAGAGTCCTCCCTGGTGCCACATCACAGGGGTGGAGGCGGCTGGTCCTGGTCACGCTGGGCTCAGGTGCCAGGGTCAGTGTTCAGCAGTGCCCAGAGATGCCTGGGTCCTGGGGACTGTGGCACTGGCCTGGAGACCTGATGTGTGTGGAGAAGACATCTGCCATAGGCATGAGCACAACTCCCACTGCAGACATGGACCTGGCACCCAACATGGGTGTGGACCTGGCATCACCACAGGCATGGAAGTGGCATCTGCCGCGAGCATGGCATCCAGTCATGGTCACAAGCATAGCACAGCCACATCAGCCATGGACATGGAGACAACACCCACCACAGGCACAGATGCAGCCACCATCACCACCCATGGCATCCCTGCCTCCTCCCTGGGTGGCCTCCTGCCCTCACAGCTAGGCCCTGTGGGGACACCTCAGCCCCCCAACAGTCAAATCAAACCATTTAATCACAGCTGAAGAGGGAAATTTCAGCTCACATCCATCCCAAAGGCTGAGCTGAGCCAGGGGTGCAGGGATGCTGATGGGCCACTGGCAGAGGGGGTCCCCTGCTGTTCCTGAAACTGTCCCCCTGCTCTGGCACGGGCAGGTGGCGGTGGCAGAGGGACGCTGGGGTTGAGCCGTGGTGGCACTTTGTGTGCTCCCACCCATGTGCCGAGAGCCGCCCGGCTCTGCTGCGGTGCGGGAGCGGCTGCGGCAGGGAGGGGGACACGGGCTGGGGGCGGGAGGTGCGGGGGGCGGAGGGGCCGAGCCGCCCAGCGCGCTCCAGTGCTGCTGTCTGACATGATTTTGCTGATGGCGATTGGGAACGGGTTCGCTGCTCTCGCCGGTCGGATTCGCTCCTTCCTCCCGGCTTTCCTGCCTCCTCTGCATGGATGGGCACGCAGACGGGACGCGGGGCGACGTCTCGCCTCGCTCTTCGCAGGCTCTGCTTCCAGCACGGCTCCTGCTAGCACAGCCCCGGATGGAGCCAGAAATCCCACCCCGGTGCGCATCCCGAGCGCCCCGGGCAGGGGCAGCCCCTGAGCCGGCGGCGTGCGCGGCGAGGCCGCTGCCGTCCCCCGGGGTCACGGGAGCTGCCCGAAGCAGGTCACCCTCATTAGCCCCATTTCAGATGGGGAAACTGAGACCGGGAGCAGCGCAGTGACTCTTCGTGGCACGCAGGGTCCGGCCCCGGCGAACTCGCCCCTCCCAAAAGGCGGTCGCCGATTGCTGCTGTTGGGACAGCCGTGGCTGAATCGCGCCAGAGCGAGAGCGAAAATACTCCCCGAGTGCTCGGCGCAACCCAAAAGTATGAGGAGGTTACATAAGCGGCACCACACCTGCCGTGAGCAACGCGGGACCCACGCACCCATCCACGCTCCCGCTCCCCGCCGCCGTCTCTTTAACCCTTCGTGTGCGGCGCCCGGTCCGGCACCGACAGGTTCGGGAATGACCCGGGGGAAGACCCAGGGGAGAAGGAGATGCTGCAGGGTTACCTGAGCAGCTGCTGGGTGCTGCAGGTCTGGGACTCGGCCCCGTGGTTTTGGGGCCACAAGCGTGGAGGTGGAGAGGCTCTACCAGAGCAGGACCCCTTTTTCTGGTGAGCAGGGTCTCACCCCATGGACTTGGCCGGGTTTAAATTGGGTCCTGGCCCCAGGAAAGCCAGAGCGAGGTGGAGCCAGTTCACTGGTGGCAGAGCCCCTGCAGTAACATTTGTTCCTGAGAGAGGAGCGGCCTTGCCCGGGGCTGCTTCTGCTGTGGCAGCACTGGAGGTGACAGAACCCCCAAAAACCCTCTCCCCCTCCCCAGGCTGTGACAGGAGCTGGTGCAGCTCCGTTCACAGCTCGTTGGTGCAGGGACCCTCACCCCAGTATCTGCTGGTGCTGTTGCTGGTGATGGGAAGCAGTGGGGCTGGAGGGCCTTTGGTTCCTGGGTGGTGCCAGGCCCGGACTCGGTGCCAGGAGCTGCACCCACCAGGGCAATGCCGGGGGACAGGTCCAGCGGGGCTGGATCCAGCCCAGTGCAGGTGGCACCAGTGGCAGAGGAAGGAAATGGCCACCAGGAAGGATAAGGAAGCAGAAACTGACACTTGCTACCATCCAGCACTTCTCCTCGCCCAGCCTTGCTGCCAAATCTTTGTGATCAGGGCCAGGGCAGACGGCGGGGCACTGCCAACCTGTGGCAACACTGAAGTGGCCACCACTGGCACGGCTCTGCCGCCAGGATCAGCCCAGCTTGCCCCTGGCTGGCCCGCAGGTGAGCAGGAATTCCGGATGACACCATCGCGCCTTAATCACTGTTTGCTCTCCCTCGAGCCCCACCCAGCGAGAGGGGAACCTTCTGCCAGCATCGCCCGCCCCACACCCAGAGCCCCTCACCCCACTCGGCGATCACCGCCAGGGCTGTGACAGCAGCCCCGAGCTCGGCGAGCCCCGGGCCGGCACGGCCGGACCCCGCGGAGGCTCTGCCGTGGGCTCCCTGCCACGGGCACTGCCAGGCGCCTGCCGTGACTCAGTTTCCCATGGGGAATGGTTGACCTGCCCTGCAGGGAGTGGGTCACGGGGTGAACGCGGCATTGGTGTCCCCAAACCTCATCCTCAGCTGCTGGCAGGGGGATGTGCCCCATGGATGAGGGTGCAGCCATGTCCCCCCATACCGGGCTGGGGGCGGGGGCAGCAGTGGGGGCCGGGGGAAACCGCAGCAATTGCAACCACTGAGCCTCATTGTGTCCCCCCGGCTGTGGGGGTGATACAAGGGGGCAGCCCCTGCTCAGGGGCTGGGTCCCACTGCTTTGCCCTCTCCGTGGTGTCAGTGCCACCCTTCCTCCCAGCCCTGCTGCCGGAGAGCCTCGGTGGTGCAGGATGAGGGTCCCTCAGCTGCGCCAAACAGGGCAGTGCCCTCAGACCATGGGGATGGGATGTGGCTTGGCCAGCTGTGCCAGTCCTGGCAGCCAGTGGGATCGGGCATGGTGCTGTGCACGTGGCCCCGCTGCAGCGGTGTGAGTCACTGCACCTCGGTGCTGCTTATGCAAAGGCTGGCACGGGCTGTGGCGTGGGGCCGTGGGCTAATGGGGCCATGGCAAACAGCTGTGGTGTGGGGCTGTGGGGCCATGGGATGGGGCTGTGGGGCTGTGGGGCTGTGGTGTGGGGCTGTGGGGCCATGGGATGGGGCTGTGGGGCTGTGGTGTGGGGCTCTGGGGCCATGGGATGGGGCTGTGGGGTCACGGGGCCTTGGGTGCAGGGTGGGTGCCACTCGAGCACACAGTGTGTGCAAAGCAGAGCATGGAGAAGGGGGAAACTGAGGCAGCGGTGGGGTGCACCCCTGACTCCTGCAGCCCGTGCGGGGGTGTCCCTGTCATTGCCCGGTGCCGGGGGCTGGGGGACAGCAGAGCCAGGTGTAACCGGAGCCCCTGGGCTGGCCTGACCCGCTCACGGCTCACGTAACGCCTGCCCGGTGCTTATGCAATAGCTGCTGCCATGTGGCTCTGAGGGACACCCAACGCCGCGGCAATTACCCGGCCCCTAATCAGCAGCGACGCAGGATAACGAGGCTAATTGGAGCCGTGGCCAGCAGAGCTGCCGGGGGAGGAACATTCAGTCTCACCCTGCACCCCGAGGGGTGTCCCAAGCAATTAGTAGCTGCTGAGCCTTCCTTAGGGGCTGGGGGGGCGGCCGGGTCATGGCCGGGCTGGACCCCACTGTGCCCCGGGCAGCGGCTATGGGTGTCCACTGGGGTGGAGCACAGCATCCCCATCCCTTCCTACATCCCCATCCCTTCCTACATCCCCATCCCTTCCTATATCCCCATCCTTGCCTCTGTCCCTGTTTGCATTCCTGTCCATCTGCACCTCCATCCCTTCCTGCATCCCCATCCCTCTTTGCATCCCTGTCCTTATCTTCATCCCCATCCCTCTCTGCACCCTCAGCCCTTCCTGCATCCCCACCCCCCCCTGCATCCCCATCCTGCACTCCCGTGGTGCAGTGATGCTCCAAGTAGGTCAGTGGGCCGCGGTGTTGGGTGACCGTGGGTGGCTGCAGCACCTGCCCCGGGGGGCTTTGCTCCTTTTATCCCTGGTTGCCCCAGCCCTTGGCCGAGCCCACCCCCTGCTCACCCCACTGGGCTCCGTGATCCCCGGGGAGGGGGCAAAGGCATCGTCTCCCTGGCCCAGACTGCAGAGCCCTGACTCACCTCATCGCACAAATGATGCCCAAATTGGCACTTGAAGGACGGTCCTGGCCTCCCCATGCCACCCCCTCCCTCCCTGGTGCCCCGGGGGGCTCAGCCCGGCGGCGTGGGGTGCAGGGGGCTCCCCGGGCAGCTCCCCCCAGCGCTCGCCCCCGGCTCGGGCGGCGCAGCCTCCGCTCGGCACCGTCCCGGGCACCGCGCGGCGCTGCCGAATCTCCAGCGTAATAATTAGGAGATAAACAGGAAAGAGGAAAGGGGCAGATTTCATATTCCGCCCCGATCCCCCCGGGACAGATAAAAGCGGAGTGGGGGGACTCAAGGGGGCTTTTTTCCCACTTGTTTCTGCTGAATCAAACATTTTTCCTCCTGCTTAGAAGATTTCCTGGCTCCCCCCGTTCCCCCCGCTCCCGCCTTAATGAGGTTTTGCTGTAAAAGTCTCCGAGCCTCAACCATGGCCTTGAGTTAATCTCCAGGCACCTTCAAAGCCGGGTTGTTCCTGCCCCCCCCCCAGCCCCTCCTTCACCTCCATCTTTTTGAACTTCCCAGTCACAAAATTGCTGAGTTTCATGTGATGCTGCTTCTCCTGCGCCCAGCGGCGAGCACGGGGGTCCTGGGGCAGATGGGGCCACGTGGCAGGGACACATCCCTAGGGCTGGGGCAGGGATGTGGGATGGTCCCTCCAGGTGGAAAAGCCACCTGCTTCTGAGGGGAACCCCCAGACTGGGGTGAAAAGGGGATATTTGAATATTTTACTTTGCCCCCAAATTGGAATATTGTGGAAACACTGCAAACAAATAGCCCAGGGCTCGGGGGCACCGAGATGGTGGCCTTATCTTTGTCACCAACAGTGAGGCTCTGGGGGCTGGTGACACTGGGGCATCACCCTGTGGGGCAGGCAGAGGATGTGGCAGGATGTGCAGGCTCGTTGGGTGCCAGGAGCATCCCCCCTCCAGGGCTCAGCTGGGGATGACCGTGGAACCCCAGGCTGCGGCTGGTGGCAGGAAAAAGGTGCTGGTCAAGGTCCTGTCCTGGCTGCCCACTCAGGGCTCTGCCACGGGAACCAGCTGCTCCCTGGGGAAGGGGCTTGGGAGCTGCACAGCCCCTCGGCGGCATCCCTGCTGCCAGGACAGGGCCTGGTTCTCAGAGCACCCATCCATCCCTGCTGGGGGGCTCTGGGCACCCCACCCTCCCCATCATCTGTGTGGGTGTCCAGCCCTGACCACAGCGGGGCCAAAACCCCGGGAATGGGAGAAGCAGGAGCTGACAGCACCTGAGCTGCTCGGTGTGGGGTGCTGCCCTGTCCCACCCACGCTGGAGCCATCAGACACCGCCGGGCTCCCTCCTCCTGCCCCCGGTGCCCCGGGCTGCCCGTGGCGCCCATACCTGGGCGTCCCGCTCCAGAGCCGATCTGGAGGCTTTAGTGCAAGTTAATCCCAGCAATCCCTTAATTCCAGGGACCAAAATAGGAAAGATCAGTAGGTCAGTGGGAAAAGCTCTTGGCCAAAGTTAACATGTTAATGCAGAGAGAAGGTGAGGGAAAGAGAGGGGAGAGGAAAGTGCCCAGGAATCTGCTGTTGGCCCACCCCGTGCCCAGGCTCTGGTCACTCTGCATCCCCCTGGTTTGGGGACACCAAGCACTGGTGGTCCAGGAAGGCTTGGCAGCTCCCGGCCTGGTGCAATTTTGGGAAGGAAGGGGGGTTTTCCCCTCTCACCAAACACGCCAAGCCCAGCACTCGGTCGCCGAGGCGATCCCGGTGCGTTAAATCCCGGTCTCCAGAGGCGAAAGGTTGCGCATTAGCGCCGGCACTGCTGAGCGGCCCTAATTAGGGCTTGGCAGCGCCCGCCTTGGCCCCGTAAGCACCTTTTTGGCTGCTGCTCTGGAAAAAGCCATGCCAGAGGGCTTAGCTTTTAATACAGCCAAGCCCAGGTGAGCCACCCACCACTGCCCGTGGGCCGGTCCCAGCCCCGGCTGAGGGGCTCAGCTCTGGTTGTGGGTCCCAGCTCCAGCTGTGGCCTCCGGGGGCTTCACCTGGTGGCCCCACACAAGAACCCCCAGCACTGCAGTGCCGGTGCTGCTGCTGGTGCATCCCAGCAGGAACCTCCCAGGGCCTTTCCCTGCATCCCCAGCTGCTTTTCCTTGGGGTTGGGTGCTTTTGGGCAATAATATCGCTATGGGAGCAGTTTCCTTAAATCCATCTTTGTTACCACAAGCAGCTTAGCACCAGAAACTCTCTTCCTCTCTGTTCTTTTAATACGATCCCAGCTTAGCAAAGCCCTGGGCTTAGCCACTGCCCCTGCAGTGCAAGTGAGGAGAGGAGAATTAAATAATATGAAAGGAGAAAACAAAGGGCTCTGCTTGACTTAAGCAGCTGGAAGGGGGGTGGCAGCAGCCCACCCCTGCCTCGGGGGAGCCACTGGGGTCACCTGAGGAGGGGGATGCTTAGCGGGATGATACAGGGTGGGGCCCCCTGGGATGCCTCGTTTTTACAGGTCAGTGGGTCAGGGATGCTGTGATGCTTTCAGCCATTGCTCCTGCTGACAGATCCCAAGGGAGACAAGGTGCCTCAAATACCTCTTGGTGGCAAATATTCCCATTTTCTAGAGTTTTTCCATCTTGCGCTCATTTCCAGAACCAATGAACAGCTCGAGAGAACTCAGTGCCCTTTGCAGAGGCAGCATCACACCAAGATGTGGCCTTCCCCACGTTTCCCACCCCACCAGCCCGGGACGGTGCTCCCTGCCTGCCGAACAGATCCTGTGCCCATGGCCTGGGGGTTCCCACTCATCCCTGGCTCCCAGCTGGCTGGGCTGGCTCCCATGGCTGCCACTGTGGCTCACCTTGGACTCCGCTCCCGGCACAGCCCAGCGCCCGGCTGGGTTGCTGGGGAGACGGGCTGGTTTATTTACCATCGGGGCTGCGATAAGGAGTGTGAAAGGAGAGGAGGAGCACATGGTGTCCAATGTGCCTGACCCACTTTTCCATCGCCCGGGCATTGCTCACCCTCGGCGATTGGATTGCAGCGGCTGCAGAGTCGCCAGGGCTTGGGGCGTCCTTCCTTCCAACCCCCGTTTGCTCTGGCTCAGTTGGGAGCAGAGGAGAAGCATCCCTGGGCACCAGGAGTGGACGCCGAGGCGCCGCCATGGGGATGGGAACCCGCGTGGGAGCTCTGCGGGGCTCTCCTCGCGCCCGTCCTTGGCCGTGGTCGCGGCCCCCGCCGGCGCTGGCCCAGTGGCCCAGATCTGCCATTCCGCATGGCTTCCCCGGCTGTCCCCGGGGCCGGGCGCCGGCAGGCAGGGCGCTCGCTCGGCGCCTCGCGCGCCCGCCCGCTAATCCGACATGACTCTTCCATTAGAGACGAGATGCCGGCAAAGAGCTTTTCGGTGTAGGAATTAACTCCTTCTCCCACCCCGCAGCTCCCTGACCTGGAGTGTCGGCTCCGGCTCCGTCGCCCACGTGGCCTGGGGTCTGCAGGATAAGGGGGGGGTCCCCCCGTTGTCACCCCCAGCCTGGGGGCGGGCTGGTTCCCCGGGGGAGCTGGCTGAGCCCGTACATGTGCGTCTCCCATCCTCCTCCTCTGAGAATGCGGGATGGGAGCAGAGAGCCGGCGTTGAGGTGGCAGAGGGTGCCAGAGTGGCTCCATGGAGCCCCTGGGTGGCAGGAGGGGCCCCAGCCCAGTCCCTGTCTGTGGCTGCAGCACAGCCGCTTCCCTTATCGATCTTCTCTGGTTGTTAATTATCGGCTCCAGTCAAGCCTGATCAGAGCCATGGCTCCCTGCCAAGGCCCTGTTGTGGTTTTGGCTGTTCGTCCCCTGCCCTGAGGTGCTGGGGCTACTGGGGAACAGATGGGACCCAAAGAGGAACTTGGGGAGCTGGGGGCAGGTGGGATTTGGGGTGCAGGTCCTGGCCAGGGGTGCTCCCTAAGCAGGGGGACCTGGGACACGGTGGGGACGCAAGGAGGGGAAAAGCCCAAGCCCGGAGCCAGCACATGGACCCCTGACTGGCACAAATGTCCCAGAGCAGAGGTGCCAGCATCTCACATGTGACACTGGGGGACAGCAACGGTGGCTCTGGCAGAAGAGAAGGTCAAAACAGTGCAGGGTTCACTCTCCAGGACCAACCACTGCCCCAAGGACAGTCACCTTCCCTCACTGGGGCAGAGCTGTCCCTCACGTCCCTGCTCCTCAGGAGCCATTCAGGGGAGGTGACAGCAGTGCCCAGTCCCTGCTCGAAGGACAAGCCCCAACATCCTTCCAGAAGGGAAGCAAAGCTGATCCTGCCTGGTGCTGAGCCCAGGGGAAGCACCCACCCTCTGCCTCCTCGTGCCACTCCAGTGGGTGAAGAGAAGTTTGGGCACTCGTGTGCCGTGGCCACCCTTCCCATCAGTGTGCTCAGGGCTGGGGTCTGGCCCTGGATGGAGTCAGGAGCCCACGGATATCCCATTCTCTTGCCTGTGGTCCTGGAAAACACCCCGGAGAGAGGGCCCATCCCCAGGATACAGAGGGGAAACTGAGGCACAGAGTGAGGAGGGGATGTGCACCGTGATGGGGTCTGCAGAGCTGGTGGCTCTGGGGCATCATTGGAACCATGAGGGTGCTTGAGCCCTGTCCCTGCCATGGGGGGCTCTGCTGCCCTCAGGGCTCCAGCTAAGAGGACTTCAGAGGCAGCCACCCCCCAGCAGCCCCCCAAAGCTGCTGCAGAGCAGGCAGGGAGTGCTCAGGAAGGGCTAGAGAGGGGCAGGGGAGGGGCTGCTCTCACCTGGTGTTCTCACTGTCTGCAGAGATCACTGATGTTGTCACCATCACCTCCCCCACCACTGTGGTGTCACTGGGCTGGGGACCTTTTGCCATCCTGGGCTGGGTCGGTTCAGGTCAGGATTCTGTGTAACACTGGCTGTGAGCGCCTGGCTCACAGTGGGGACGTCCCAATGGAGAGCTAACCTGGATCCCAGCCACCTGTGTGGCCGTCACCTCCTGTGCTGCTACATGGCCCTGGGACAAGGACCTCTAGCAAGGGAACAACCCTGCAACAGTCACAGAGGACAGCACTGCTCTCCCTGTCCCTCGTAGTGACCACAGGACAGCCCAGCCCAGGGTGGGCACTCGAGGCACCTCTGTGGTGCTCTGGGACTCAGAGTGGGGGACATTCACCAAAGCCAGTTTGGGAGGTCACCCTGGAGACCCACAGCCTGGCACCTGGGGTCTCCTGATCCTCCCAGAGCAGGGAGATGCCCAAAAGGACATGACCTCTCCTCTCACCCTGGGCAGGGGCCAAAACATGCACTGATTATTTTTGAGGGACTCTTTGGCTGCAAATCAGGGTGTCATCACTCTTCCTCCACACTGGATAGCTCAGACTCCATGGCAGGGTGGGGCTGCAGTGGTAGTAGAGGAAACCATCCCCAAAATCCCAGTGCAGAGCCACCCATGAAATATTCAGGCTGCTCTGCACAATTCCTGCCTTGCCGCTGTCGAAAGCACCATGAATATTGCAGGTGGGCATTAAAGTTTCAGGGCTGCCATGTTTCAGGACCCTGTCACCACAGGAAGTCCCTCCGCTGGGATGTGCCACACCTTTGCCAGGCTCCAGTGACCTCTTTCTCTCTGGTTTACCCCAAAAACTGGTGGTGGTGATGGGCTGGGTCCTTGAAGTTCTACAAGAGCAAACCAACACGAAGCTCCTCACTGTGTCCCCAGAATGGATTAGCACCGTTCAGGGAAGAGTTGCAGGAGATCCTGCAGGACGAGGGAAAAGCAGAGGTCATGGCCACCCCACCCCAAGGCTCAGCCATGGTCCCCACTGCCCCGACAGCGGCGTGGCCCCACTCCTGCGTGGCCCTTCCAGGCATGGGAAGAACTCCCTGAGCACCTCGGAGGGTTCATCCTCCATGTCATGAGCTTTCCAGGTCAGTCCCCACCAGAAGGGACCATTCCCTTCTCATCCGCCTGCTCTCATAACTTGGCTCTTCCCGTGTTTATATAACAGCGACGTCTCCTGCGGACCGGGGAGAGAATTGGCCGGGGAGAAATAATGAGGATAATTCAAGTCATTTGGGAAGATGAGGTTTGTGAGGTGCCCAGCGTCTTCCACCTTTTACATGTTGTCTCTAATCATCCGCAATCTCAGATGGCCATTGATGGAGCTCGTTGCTGTGGTGACGGATGAATAGCCCTGGGATTGTACCATGCCAAAAAAGTGCTGTCCTTTCCATCAAAACAACAACAACAACAAAAATATCATTTTGTTCAGGAAATTAAGCAGTTTGCAACCAAATAGCAGTGCCTGAAAAGGCTCCTGCATCCGTCCCTTCCTCCCGGCTCCCGCGGCTGTGTTGGGTTTGTCAGGAACATGCCCAGCGCCCCGGAGAGTCCTTTGTGTGAGCCAGACAAGGAGAAGGTGGTAATTGCAAGGGGGTTTCTAACCCACTGAGCCTTTTAAAAGGATTTGATGCCCCCCTACACCTCTCTGCTCACCCAGATGTGTGTCACGCAGGCAGGGAGCGCGGGGCCGGGGGCTGGCGCAGCACTAGGTTAATGTGTTAGCTGTGCACGGCCGGGATCCAGGGGACAGGGGAGTGTGGATGACCAGTGCCCAGGCAGGGCGTCAGGGCTCAGGTCTGCTCATTCTCTGGGGAAGCAGCAATTCTCAGTGGTGAGGGCTGGCATGGGGCTCCTGAGATGCAGAGAAGTGTGGCCAAGGCCAGACGAGGAGCACAGGGCTCCTGCCATTGTCAGCCTCCATGGTTTCCCATATAAACTCCCTCCCAGGCAATAGGACCAGACCCCAGTTCTCCTTCCTCCCCAGATGCTCGGAAAGCATCTCCTGGGGTGGCTGCTGGAGATGCTGCTCTCAAGCTGTGCCACTGGATGTGGGTAGCACAGCCCTTGGGGACAAGGCTGCCAGGCCAGGAAGGGGAGGCTTTGGGGTCTACCCAACCAGGGATTGACCCTGGCTTTGGGTTTGACCCTCTCAGTGCTGGAACCACACTGCCACGTCTCAAGCTGTACACTGCGGGTGTTTGTACAACCCCAGAGTGGCTTGGGTTGGGAGGGACCTTAAAGTTCATCCAGTGCCACACCTTCCACTGTCCCAGGCTGCTCCAAGCCCCATCCAACCTGGCCTTGGCCACTGCCAGGGATCCAGGGGCAGCCACAGCTGCTCTGGGCACCCTGTGCCAGGGCCACTGGATCATTGTGTTGTGACACAGTGTATGGCTGATGAGTAACCCCTATTGCTGCTCTGGGCTGCATTTTGAGCCAGGGATCTGGTCCCTGCTGGCATCTTTGGTGCTCCCAAACACCACCCACCAGTGATGGAATCATAGAATCATAAAATCATGGAATATCCCGAGTGGAAAAAGACTAACAAGGATCATTGAGTCCAGCTTGTGTCCCTGCACAGACACCCCAACAACCCCAGCCTGGGCATCCCTGAGAGCGCTGTCCAAACGCTCCTGCAGCTCTGGCAGCCTCGGGGCCGGGCCCATTCCCTGGGGAGCCCGGGCAGTGCCCAGCAGCCTCGGGGGGAAGAGCCTTTCCCTGAGCTCCATGGCCAGCCCTGACCCAGCTCCAGCCGTTCCCTGGGCTCCTGTCCCTGTCCCAGAGCAGAGCTCAGCCCCTGCCCCTCCGCCTCCCCTCGGGAGGAGCTGCAGCCCCCAGGAGCCTCCCCTCAGTCTCCTCTGCTGCAGCTGAACAAACCGAGTGTCAGGGATGGTGTAATTCGGAGCTGTGTTACTCGGACATCCATCCTGCAAGAGCGTAAGGAGCCGTAGGGCGAGTGCCCGGCTGGCAGCTTGGGAGAGCCCTGAGGCGCAGCAGGGTCGGAGCCAGTCCCCGCGCCTTGGGGCAGCGGGAAGGAGGAGGGAGAAGGAGGGATGGGCACACGGGGAGAAAACATTTCAGACGACCTGAGGAGGAGATACGAGCTAAGTTCCCGCAGCTCCAGCCCCTCGTCGGGCGAGAGCCGCGGGCAGCGCTTTGCCAGCCGTCCCCAGCGCCCTCCACCCTCCCTGGGCTCAGCGAGAGCCAGATGGAGGCACATCTCGGCTGCACGGAGAACGAGGCAGTGAAGCGGGCTGGGGAGATTAACTCCACGGGGAAAACAAGCTCAGCAGACGCCGCGGAGCTCAGGACCCCTGCGGGTCTGTGTGCGAGCACACGCGTGTGCTCCGAGCACACTCGGGCACACAGTACGGAGGCATTGGATGTGTTTGTGTACTTGTGTGTGTTTGACAGAGCTGGTGAGCCCGCGCCTCGCCTCGGAGGGGCAGCCGGCTACTGGCGATCTTGGGTTTGTCATCCTTTAATTGCTCTGCTTTGATAACAGTGATAATTGGCTGGAAATCGATACTGTTTTGCTCCTGTTTCTCCCATCCTGTTTCACCCAGCCTCCCCTCCCTTCCCGGACGCCGTCGTGCTCTTTAGTGGGTGACATTTAAAGGCTCTGCCACAGCCATTAGATAACCCAGGCGGAGAAGATGCTGTGGAGAGGGCTGATGCCGGCAGGGATGGAGGCAGCTCCCCTCTCCTCTCCCCTCCTCTCCTCTCCTCTCCTCTCCCACGACTCAAGGACAGATGGAGATGATGCTCTAGCAACATGTCCTGGTGCTGTGAGAGTCACAGGGGTGGGGGACCGGCGGATCTGGGGGTGAGGGGAGAGCGGAGTGGGGAAGGGACAAACCCTGGCTGTGTCGGCCAGGAAATCCCTCCGGCTTTGGCTCTGAAAATTGTGCCAGAGCATCACGGGAAGATGTGTATTAATATCCCACTGCCCGGCCTGCCCTGCTCTGCGTGCCCCCCGCCTCCCCAGCACGGTGTCCCCAGCTCCTGCCATGCTGCCCTGGCCACGGGTGGGATCTCAGAGTCCCCAAGGTCAGGGACCTCCCAGTCCCCTTGTAACTGCTCTCACAGAGCAGCCCTTGTGCCCCACCTACCCAGCCGGGCTGCTGGGGCTTTGTCCCCCCAAAAGGTGCCCTGACCCCCAAAGCTGAAGGGCCTGGGGAGAGGGACAGCAGCACCAGAGGGTGCCTGGGGAGCCCCAAGAGCCAGGGGCACTTTGTGCTGGAGCTGGCAGCCCCAGGACCCCTGGTCTGCAATAGCCAAGGGACCCTCATTAGCCAAGGGAGCCTTGTTAGCTGAGCGGCCCTCATTAACAAAGTAGGGTCCAGGGACCCCCTCTGTAGGGCTGGCTGGAGCATGGGGCTGGCAGTGAGCGAGGGATGCCTGGGAGGCTGCAGGTGAGGGTGCATGAGTTACCTGTGCCCTCACCTTTCATGGGCACCTCTACGCCCACCCCCTCCGTTACCAGGGCACACACCTTCCCTGTGCATTCACCATCCCCAGGTAACTGTGTGCCCACCTCTACGGGAACCCGTGTGCCCACCCTGGGTGGGTACCTGTGCACTCACCATCCCGGGTATCTGTGCTTTCACCTTCCCCTGGTACTTGTGCACCCACCATCTCTATGTACCTGTGTGCCCAACTCTATGGGTACCTGTGTGCCCACCTCTATGGGTACCTGTGCACCCACCATCTCTATGTACCTGTGTGCCCACCCTCTGCGGGTCCCTGCGCCCACGTCCGTGGCTTCCTGGTGCCACCTGGTGGCCGCGAGGCCCCGGCCCGGGGGTGCCCGGGTGGGAAATGCCCCAACATGTCCCGGCAAGGACCTTTGTGCTGCCCCGAAGGTTCCCGCAAGGGCATCCCGAGAGCGGAGCCCGGCCCGCGCCTCTCCTCAAACCAAAACCGAGCCGAACCCCGCGCCCAGCCCGCCGAAGCTCAGGGTAAAGATCTTTGTAGTCCCCCTGGGCAGGGAGGTGCTGGGGAGACTCCCGAGCAGGGCTTGGCCGTGGCTTTCCGGGGGTTTTGCTCCTCGGTGTTCCCCAGCCCCAGCTCAGCTGGCAGCGGGCGTTTTCTCCTGCGGGGTCATCCCCGGGGAACCCCATCGCGATGGCCGTGGCGAGGACTGGACCCGTGGCACGGGCTCGGAGGAGAGTCCTGGACCCCCGGCACAGACACGCGGGCTCGGAGGAGAGTCCTGGATTCAGGGCTGGGCACACGAGCTCAGAAGTGAATCGGCCTCGTGACCAGCTGGGCCACCTGAGCAAAGCTTTGATTGAATAAACACCCACATCATCCAGTGCTTGGTGAAGAGCGACAGGAACGGTTTGTAGCCGGGAATTCTTTCCAGCTGGAGACCCCTGAAGCATCCCACCCATCCACACTATGGACGGTGTACGGCCCCAGACCCAGAGCTGGGGGTCCCAGCCCCGCTCCTACCGCTGGGATAGAGCCGGCTGCATCCCGCCCCTGTGGATGGGGTGGGAGCAGAGTGCTGTCCCCCCAGAAGCTACAGCCATGTCCCCAGTCCTCTGCCCTACAGCTGAAGCCCAGCGGTGTCCCAGGCTCTACAGTCATGGAATATCTGTGTCCCAGCCCCTATAGCTTGAGGAACAAGGGTCTCGCCCCCTTCCTACAGCCTGGGTCTGATTGTGACCCAGCCCCTCCAGCAGGGGCTCCCAGATCCCTCTCTCTGCAGGCGAGTCTGGCTGTGTCCCACCCGACATACCCACAGGAGGGTCTCAACCTCCTCAGCTATAGATGGGGCACACCTATAACCCCGCCCGATAGCCAAGGGGGTCAGAGCTCCCTCCCTTATAGCCAGGGCACACCTATACCCCAGTCCCTATAAGCAGGGGGTCACAGCCATCTCCCCTGTTGCTGAAGCACACCAATACCCCAGCTCCTTCCCCTATGCCCCAGTCCCTATAGCCGGGGGAGGGAGGTGTCACAGCCCTCTCCGCTATTCCCGGAGCACACCTTTACTCTTGTCCTTACAGCCGGCAGTTCACAGCCCCCTCCCCTATTGCTGGAGAACACCCACACTCCAGCCCCCTCCCCTACACCCCCGCCCCTGTACCGGGGGGTGTCACAGCCTACCGCCCCCCGTCCCCGGGGCACACCTCCACCCCCGGCGCCGTCCCAGGCCTCGCGTCCCCCCCGTCCCGTCCCCCCCGTCCCGGGCCCTCCCCGGGGGAGGCGCTCGGGGCCCGCGCCCGCCATGTTTCCCGGCAGCGCTCCCTGCCCGCCGCCCGCCTGAGCCTCCCGGGGCCGGCCCGGCCCGGCCCGGGGCCGCCCGCCCTCCTCCGCCGCCGGTGAGTGGGGCCCGGCGAGCGGGGCCCGGCCCGGGGCTCCCGCTCCGCGCAGGCCGCGGAGCCTCGGCCTCGATTAGCGCCGCGGGCCGGGAGCGGGGCGCGGGGCCCGGCCGCGGGGGGGGTGGCGGGCCGCGGCCAGCCGCGGGAGGGGGCGGGCGGGGGTCTATCCCCGGCCGGGAGGGGGGTCCTGGCCACCCCGGGCCGCCCGGGCACGGCGGGGGCCGCGGCTCGGGCCGGCCGGCCGGCTGGGCCGTGCGGCGCTCGGGGAGGGCTGAGCCCGCGGCCCCTTCTTTCTGCAGGGACGCTCGATCGACAGCAGCTCCCGAAGGTTTGTCCGTGTGGCAGCGGGCGCCAGCCGGGACCCCCGAGGGATCCACTGCTACCGGGGCTGCCCTCGCTGCGAGTGCCCGAGGAGAGGCCGGTTCGGGCCGGGAGGATCCCGGTGCGGTGATGGGAGCGCTGGTCTGAGCTCTGCGAGGGACCCCCGGGTGCGGAGCCGAAACCCGCATCCCCCAGCTGAGGACGAGGAGGAATAAACCAGAGGTGATCCGGTTCCGTCCCACGGGAGCGCTCCTTGGCAGGGTAATGGTTTCGTGTTCCTCTTGTTTATTCCCTTGGTGAAGCAAGTTTTGTAGGAGCAGGAAGGGAAGCGGCAGAGCTGGCTGGGATGTGGTGGGTACTTTGTGTATCCCACAAAGGCAGCACTGCTGGGAGCTCCTGGTACCAACGCCGTGGCTTTGTGCCCGAGCTGGAGCCACCCGCACCCACCATGGTCCTGCACACATCCTCTCCCCTTGTTCTGTGTCAGAGCTAGACCGGCTGCAGCCACGTTGTCCACACACATTGGAATTGTGTGTGGTTTTTGTTTGTGCCTCATGGTTCTCATTTGGAGCGCTGCGGTGGGTTTGGCCCTGTAAATGCTACACCGTGTGTGGCTGGAAGAGGCCGATTCCTGGGGTTGGAGGTAACTGCATGTGATCCAGAGAGAAATTATTAAGATTAAATTTAAAATCAGGTTCCACTTTTCCTGGGAAGGTGTTCTGGAATTGCATCTTGCTGCTGGAAAGAAAACCGTATCCTTATTTCCAGCCTAACCATGTTAATGTTCCCCTTACCCACGTATGTCAGAACAGAGCGTCAGTGGGTTCTTTTTGCATCGCTTGCGTCATCTTCCTGAGAATTAAAAAACTAAACCAGGCTTGAAATGAAAACCAAAATGTGACTGACTGGGCCTGCACTGGGCGTTGGAGGTGTGGGTGTTCACAGGGGGCATCAGTAGTGCTGTGGGGGCTCATCTCGTACGGGTGGAGAGCAGATTGTTCGGGTCTGATGTGCTTGTCTGTCACCGGGAGTGTAGGGAGCCTCATGGTGCAGGAGGGAGAACCAGGAGCCAGTTCCTGTTGGCTTTCCAGTCTGGCTCTGGGCAACTCCTGGCCGCCGAGCTCTGGGGGTGGCTCAGGGCCCCAGGACACGGATTTTAGGAGCCCCGAGCGCTCGAGGGCCTGGGGTCGTGTTGTTGTGCACGTGCGGGAACCGGGCTCTCTTGGGATCCTTTGTGCTCCTTCCTGATCAGCTGCAGCACACAATGCCCGAGCGCTCCGGCCCTCACAGCTGTCCCGGGTTTATTTTTGCTTCCTGGTTGTAGCTCGGTGCCTCGGAGGAGCGAGGATGGCTCAGGAGACAAACCAGACGCAGGTGCCTCTGCTGTGTACCACGGGCTGCGGGTTCTATGGCAGCCCCCGCACCAACGGGATGTGCTCCGTGTGCTATAAGGAGTTCCTGCAGAGGCAGCAGAGCAGTGACCGGATAAGCCCTCCAGGTAGAGGATTTTTTTTTTTGGAAATCTGTCTTAAATGGGTGTCTGGATACAGACTGTGTTCAGCAACTGCGACAGAGCACGGCACTGGTACCTGGCTGCCAGCAGATTTACTCCCTCCTGGTAAAAATCATCTTTCCCTTTCCATGCATACCCAAGGTTCTAGGTCAAGGACCCACGCCCTCGAGCATTTCTGTTCCCTGTCAGGTGGGGCAGTTGTTTTCTTCCCAGTCTCACCAGTTTATGAACCCAGCCAGCACCTTCCAGTAGACTGTAAAATTTCACGTGTGCTCATGGCGATCCCAGCTTTTAGCTATTTCCTGCTCCCTGAGGTAGGAGCTGACTGCTGGGAGCCATGACAAAGCCCCACAATGAACTTTTATTTGGCCTATCTGTATAATTTTCTTACCTTAACAGTGTGACATGACTTTTTTTGTTTCTTGCAGTTGGGATGGGAGCAGGGGAAGGATGCTCTCTGCAACGTGAGCAGGGATTTCTTTTGCTGGGGGTTTGTGCAGATGCCCCATGTACAGAGTGAGAAATGCCTCTGAGGGTTCTTCCACAGTTTATTCCTGAGGGTAATCATGGCTTTCCTCGAGTCACCCACACAAAATATGCTCAGGAACGTGACTTTTCTTGACAAAGAGTTTTTCTTAGGACCCCAACTTAGATCCTCAGCTGACGCAAACCCACACGTGTCTGCTGAAGCTGTTTCCTTTCAGCAGATGAGGATCTGGTTCTTAGACCTTGGAGAAGTTGCAAAGTGCCATTGGGTTCAGGATCCAGACAGCCCTGGTCTGTTAACCCCACAGAGTCCCATGCACAAATTTGGAGGGGAGGGTGTAGGAACAGGGATATGGGAGTGATCCCAACAGGGGTGTGCTCTCCCATCTCCAGTAGGGAACAGGAGCGTAAAACCTGCTGGAAGTGCTTATTCTGCTTTCTCCTTGGCTGTCAAGCACCTGAGGAACTTGCTGACACTTCTCAGAGACTTGACCAAGCCTGCCCTTGTGTTGTAGCACCCAGTGGTCCCAGCAGCAGCCCCATGGCTTCCGAGGCGATCGCAGGACAACGCGCGGAGGGAGACTCCACACCTGAGGATGCAAAAGCCAGGTAGGGGCAGAGTCTGGAGGGGAGGGGATCTAAACCCTGCTAAAATCCAGCTCTGGGATACAAGGGACAGGCTGTCATCCTTCATGTGGCCAGTCTGTAAACGAGCTGGGTAAGCGCTGCATTGTGACTCTGGTTTATTTGTAAGATTGAGATGTCCCTGCTGCTGTCTGATGTGTACCAGAGGGTTGGTAGTAGATTCAGTGGCATCTTGGATCTCCTGGAGCCAGTGCACCTTGTCTGTCCCTGGCTCTGTTCAGCTGTTCGACTTCTGCTCAGTCAGTTGCAAGCAGTGGGATTTTTGGGGTTTTCCTGTGCAGGGTCAAGAGTTGGACTTGAAAGGATCATGAGGATCATCAACTCAGGATATCATGTGATTCTAAGTGAAAGCACCTGCTGCTGACCCAGTCTGGAAGCTGTGACAGCAGGATTAGAGACCTTGGGTCTGTTTGATGGGAAGGAGGACAGAGCTGCCCTGAACTCTACCATCACATTACAGCCCTGACTCATAGCTCTGTTTCCCTGCCCCTGGACTTGTTTGGATGGGCTTTGAGATATAATTGGGTGGAAAAGGAAACTGAGATCATCACAGATTCGTTTCATTTATGTCTATAAAGAACTTTGATCCCAGATCTGGGGAATTGACCTGCTGTACTCCTGACCTACTTTTGAATATAAGGAAATAAACTTTAAGGGCTGAAGGTCTCTCCCACATAACTGTCCATCAAATGAAGATACTTGTGTTTTCTCTTTTTGTTTGTCTGCTGCACATGCTCCCAGCGCTCAGACTCCTGTGACCCATCAGATGACGGCCATGAGCATATCCAGAGAGGAAACCAGCAATGAGACAGAGGAATTCAGCAAGACAGATGAAGCCTCATCAGCTTCTTCCTCATCAGGTAGGGTGGTTGTTTTGGCCTTTTCACAGGTCTGAGTGACACCGAGCTCAGGAGTCCACTGGAGCAGCAGGGACAGCTGCTGACCCCGGGGTGTGTCCCCTCCCGTGTAAAGGCACACCTAAGAGCTGAAGAGGAAACTCTTGTTTTGGTGACAGGGAGGAGAGCAAATGCTGTGCCTGAGGGCAGGCTGATAGAGATTTCTCTGTGGGCTGAGGGCTGAGTGGCTGCCAGCCCTCGAGTGGCTGGCAGGAGGATAATCTTCCATGACGCCTCTCCCAGGGAATGGCAGCGAGCCCGGAGCGTCCCACAGCCTGACGTGGCTGCTGCTGGCGGCACTCCCCTGCCAGCTCCCGAGGGGGAGGAAGGGAGACAGATCCACCAGAGTCTTGGAGAAAGGAGACTCCTTTGTGACAGTGCCTGGGGGTAGTGGAGGCCCGTTGTTGTCACCCTGTGTGATGGGGGCACCTGTCCCTTGGGGGAGTGTTACACAGTGGGTGCCCTGACGTGATTGAGGCACACCAGAGTTGTTGCCCAGCGTGGCACATCCTCCAGCTGATGGCATAAGCCCGTGATCCTGCATGCAGACACCCTCCTTTGCTCAGCTGACAGCTTGCTTGCATTGAAAGCTAAAAAAACCCAGGAGCTGTTGGTTGCTAAAAAGCCAGGCTCTAGTCACCACACATGGCTGGGCATTTTGGGTTTGGTAATCCCTTGCCTGCAAGCCCAGGAGACAATTTACAACAGGCAGGTGAGAGACCGTAAAAAGAGGCTTGGGAGAGCCTGCCCCTTTCTTCTGCCTGTGTAGTTTTTAGGAGGCTGTTTAGGGTCAGCTCCACAAAGCTGTCTCTGTTTTGTCTCCTCAGAGCAGCCTGCACCACAGGTGCTCCAACGAGCAGTTGGAGCTACTCCCTCCTGTTGACTTCTCTAACCTGCTTAGGTGCTGGAGGAAATCCTGCTAAGCATCAGTGACCTTTAACAATCTGGCTTTGAGAGCTCAGTTTTCCCTTTGGTAGATTAGAGGCAGTGATGGATATCTGTGTAAAGCGTTCTAAGACCTACATATGGGGAACACTTACATAAGAGTCAGCAAAAATAATCAGTAGTACTTACAAGGGGTTAACTTTTTTCTTCTCCCTACGAAGATTAACTGTGGGCTCAGCTGACAGCTGTGTTGCTGTACAGCAGCTGAGCTGTAGTGACTATCCAGTCACTGTCCAGTGGCCACTGCAGCCTTGGATTTAAGGCATTTGAAACAGAGAGAAAGCTGTGAGGTGGAGATCTCTGTGGAACAAGGCAAATCTCACAGTTGGGGGTATGTCAGCCAGGGCAGTGTGCACATGGAGAGTCATTAGAGCCTCAAGCAGCTCCTGTAATAAAATGAACGTTTGGTTTATCAAGAAGGGTAGCAAAACTCCTGCCTCTGTTTCAGGTACCCTGCTTGAGATATCCCAGAACACGGCCGAGGGCAAGACGGCTTCGGAAAAACCGAAACCGAAGAAGAATCGCTGCTTCACCTGCCGGAAGAAGATTGGGCTGACTGGTAAGTGCCTGGCTCTGGGAAAGCTTCCCTGTGCCCTAAGCAGTCCAGAGTGAGAGCCCTGTGAGCACATCTGCTAGTGCTGCGGTGCCACTGGGTTTGGGGGGTCAGAGGCTGGAGGTTGCCCCCAAATCCATCAGGAGAAGGAGGGAGGGGAGCTCCGACCTGCGACAGCACTGGCTAAGGCAACAGCCTGGAGAACATCCCACTCGCTGCCAGGGTCCTGGCAGCCCTTGAAAGGAGGATTGGATGCAGCAGCACCTCTTTGTTGTCTCTGCTTCTTGGCAAAAGCTGCTGTAGAGGAAGGCAGAGCTCGCTGTGGATCGGAATCTGCTCCCGGTCAGGTCTGCGGTAAAGCTTTCGTAACAGTGACATGAACTGAGTTAGACCCAAATGGAAAATCCCTCTCCAAGGCTCATCCCATTTGTTAATGCTGCCTGATTTCCACTCTTAGCTTCCTGAGAGCAGGATGGCTCTCAGCATGCAGCCTGTAAAGCCAGAGAGAAGTGCTGGGATGGTGTCAGGGCACTGCTATCAGTGGGAAAACTGCTCCTGGAAAGTGAAGCAATTCATTTGGCTGTGGTTTCTTAATAAAAACGTAATTCCCCTAAATTATCTCTGGCATTTAGTGCTTCCCTGGAAAAAAGTTGACTCTGGAGCTGTGCAGGTCATGCTGTTCTGGCAGAGCACTTGCTTCTGTAGCCTCCTTGGTGCATCCAGCAGCCAGGGACTGGCTGTTTGCATGGATATAAGAGGCTTTGGCAAAGTCTGGACTGGGAAGTTTTAGCCTGAGCTTGCCTGGAAATCCACAGGCACTGTCCTAGAATAGGGGTGGGTTTATAAACCTGGAACTGGGCAGGGTACTCTGTGCCCAGCCTTCAGGTTGCAGAGAGGATTGTTTTCCTGGATGAGTGTTTCCTTAAGAGCCTTAAACTATGAGAAGTTCCCTTCTTTAGGATTCAGCTTGCAGAGAACTCCTGTGAATTCAGGGCATTTAGGATAAAATGAGTTCTCTCAAAGAGGAGTAAACTGGCACCTTGGAGCAAGGTGTTTGTGGGCTTTACAGCCTGCAGTTGGAAAGATGTGAAGGAACAGAGCATGATTCCCTGGCAGCAAGATTCCCTGCTGTCCTGCAGCACATCCCCTGCTCACTCCCTGCCTTGGTTTCCCAGGGTGCTGTGTTAGTGTGCACTCTGAGCATTGCCCCTGGGTGAAGTGACTACATTGGGAATTTTGAAGCCTAAGGAGCTCAAACATGATCCTGACATGGTGACAGTTCCCCTGCTTGCTGCTGGTCAGTCCAGGTGCTGCTGTGTGACCCTGGGGAGCTGGGCTGGCTCGGAGGGCTCAGCTCCAGCTCAGGCTGCCTGGGGAGTCTGGTCTGGATTAGCAATCTGGCACTCTGCAGTGCCTGGCATGTCCCTTGTCCCCGGGGAACATGGACAGCAGCTGCTCTGGGAGCGTTTCCCACCATGTGACAGCTGGGGCTGCCCAAAGCATGCGGAGATGCTGAGCCAGAGGAAAGCAAAGAGCCACCCATGGCCTTCCCCAAATGAAAAGTCCCTGTGGCCTGTGGGGGACAGCAGCCCCCCCTCCTCTGCCCCTCTCTCTGCATGGGTGGCATTTCCTGGCGTGGCAGGAAGGAGCCAGGCCCTGCTGCCTTCCTGCCCAGCTGGATGGGGCCTGATGTGGCTTTGTCCCTGCTCTTCCTCCCCTCAGGCTTCGACTGCCGCTGCGGGAACCTGTTCTGTGCCATTCACCGGTACTCTGACATGCACGCCTGCCCCTACGACTACAAGGCAGAAGCTGCCGAGAAGATCCGCAAGGAAAACCCCATCGTTATTGCCGAGAAGATCCAGAAGTTGTGAAGGGGTCTGAGCAGCTCAAACTGCAACCAGGCGGCCTGGTGCTCCTCCCCTTCCTCCCAGCCTTCCTCCTCCTCCTCCCAGCCCCTGCAGTGGTGCGAGGGTGACTCCGGCAGCGCACACGAACCGGCACCTGGACGTGGGGACTCCTTGCACCTCTAGCAGTCAGTTGGTGTTCCTCCTCTCCCTTCCTGCCTGTCCGACAGCCACAGCTCAGCTGATGTGTTCTCAACCAGCTTCCCAAAGGAAAAGGGACCGTCCTGCCCCGCTGCTCCAGCGCTAAGACCTTCAGACTTGCCTCTTGCCGGGTGGTTTGCACGGCGTGAGCGGCCGGGCTCTGCCGGGCACCTCTCCCTTCCCGGCGGCTCCGAGTCCTGCAGACCACCCAGGGCTTGTGGCCGCAGTCCCTGAGCAGCCGCTGGACTCTGTTCCCACTGCCTGTAAACCCGGGAGCTGGGGGATCCTGGCAGCCAGGCTGCCGTCTGCTCCCCGGGACGTGTTTGCTCTCAGATGCAGAAAAGTTGATTCCGTAGTTCCAACACCCCAGAACCCCCTCCCCACCCTCTGTGACGCTGTTGGAGAAGCACCAAGGGGGTTGAGCAGTGATGCTGGCACGGGGAAGTTATTTTGTGGCTTGAAGTGACGTGGGCAGGACCTTCCAGGAGGTTCCACTTGCTGCCTTGTGCCTCTCTCTGCAGGGAGGGAGCCAGGGACACCCCTGCTCCAGACTCCTGCTTCAGCACCCCTGGTTCACCCCGGCTGCTTTCCCAGCAAGGTGTGTGTCCCTCAGCACTGTGTGTGCCTGCTCTCCTCTCTCCTGTCTTTCCTCTCCCCTTTCTCCTCTCCCTTCTCTCTCCCTGCCTTCTGCCTTACACGAGTCACTCTCATCAGGGTTGTGCACAAAAGCTCAGGTCCCCACACCTCTGCTTCTGGACCTGCCCCTGCATCCAGGTGACAGTGGGGTCCCCTCCTCCCATGTGGGCCATGGGGAGAGCTCAGGGAACCCACCCAGCTGCCCTCTCCTGCTTCCTCCCTCCCTGTGGGATGAGAGGCGGGGCCAGGTCCCCAGGAGATGCTCTGCAAGCCAGACAGAGGGAACTGGGGCACAGGGAAAGTCACAAGGAGGGTCCCAGGGTGCCCAGAAGTCCAGGTGGGGGCTCAGAAACACCTGTGGAGAGCCCCAGGGAGCAGGAAGGGGTGCTTGGAGAGCTCTGGGCTCACTGAGAAACTCCTAGAATTCCCTGAGGTGCTGCAAGGCCCAGGGAGGGCTCTGAGGTGTAAGGGAAGGCAGAAGGAGAACTTTGGGGTACAGTGAACATACTCAGAGGCCTCAAGCACCCCAAAAGGCACTTGGAAGGCTCTGGGAGTGCGCACACACACACACACACACACACACGAAGGGAGGTGTGGAAAAGGCAAATGCCATCTCAGTACCACTCCAGAAAGAGCACCCAGAGGGCTCTGTTGGGAGGACCTGGAGCTCAGGCAGAGGCTCCTGGGGCACAGCCACAGCCTCTTCCATGCCCGGGGGATTCCTGGGAATACCAGGAGCAGGGCTGTGGCTACGGAGCTCTGGCTCTCACAAGCAGAGAAATCTGGATGCGTCCCCGGGGACAAGCAGCAGCCTCTGTCCCACTGCTGGCCATCCCACGCTTTGGAAGCATTTCCCTCGGTGTCGGAGAGCAGAGCTGCAGGCCCAGCCAGGGGAAATCTCAGCAGCTCCTTCCTTCCAAGGGCTGTTTTCCTGCCCTGCTTGTGGCAGTTCTGCCCCAGTGCTGGTGGGGGGACCCTTCCGAGTGTTTAGTTTTTCCAGTCTGCTCCAGCCAAAGCAGTGTGTGCTGTGCCAGCTGCCAGCCATCCTGTGGTGGTACCGGTAGCATCCGATCCTCCCAAACTGATGCAAACCCCCCCCCCCCCCTCCAGCACAGAGAGCACAGAGAGGAGCAAGGCTGCCTCTCGCCAGCCTTTTCCTCAGGTTTTTCCTTCTGGATAACATTGACGACATGTCTGGAGCACGCAAGTGGCTGCACGTGTTACCCCTGGACACACCTAGGCCATCAGCACAGAGCTGATGCGTGGCCAGGCTGGGTTTGCCACTGAGCTTTTGGCTGAGGATGATCCCTCCCTCTCAAGGGAAGCAGGAATTGCAGCCACCAGCCCCGAGGAAGTGCAGCAGCTCCCATGGATCCGTTGGGAAAGCCCACAGCCGCCTGCTTCTCCAGCACCGCCCTTTTCCTTGTTCCTTCCTCCCTGTCCATGAGTGTAAATACAACACAGTCTAGTTTGCTTGGATGCTGTGGGTGCTCTGTTACAGGCAGGGATGTCTGTGGGGGCACCACTCAGCTCTGGGCTCTTTCAGGGGGGCTGTGGGGCTCCATGCCTCAGTTTCCCTGTGGATCATCATTAACAGTACCTGGTGCTGGCCGGGGGTCAGAGCACCCTAGACCTGCACCCTCCGGATCTCAAATCCACCAGGGGTTGGACTGAATGATCTCCAGAGATCACTTCAACCCTGACAATTCTCTAAGTCTGGGATTCTTCCCTTCTGGCTGAGTAGGAAGCTCTGGCTGGGGTTTGAGGGGCTCTGAGGTTCTCCCAGGTTCCTTCTTGGCTGCTGTCACCTCCCTGGGGCTGCAGTGGGACCCCCGTGGGCCCCCAAAGCCTCCTCCCCTTCCCCATACCCATGTGGGGGCATTCGGGTGGTGTTTGGCACCAGGACTGACTCCAGCAAGGCTTTGGACACTGTCTCCCATGACATCTTCGTAGGTAGACTCAGGAAATGTGGGATAAATGGATTTGGGGGGAGGGCCTGGCTGAATGCAGAGCTCAGAGGGGCCTGATAAGCACAGCAGAGTCCCCATGGAGACCTGTGGTCAGCCCCGTCCCCAGGACTCAGAACTGGGTCCAGCCTCGTTGAGTTTGTTCAGAAACGACCTGCTGAAGGGATAGAAGGGATCCTGATCAGGTTTCATGATGATTCAGGCCAGGGGAGTGACTGATTCACCTGAAGGCTGTGCTGCCATTCAGAGGGACCTTGAGAGGCTGGGGGAGAGCTGGGTGGGGAGAAACCTGAGGAGGTTCAGCAAGGGCGAGTGTAGGGTCCTGCATCCAGGGAGGGATAACCCCAAGTGCCAGCACAGGCTGGGGGTGACCCACTGGAGAGCAGCTCTGCAGAGAAGGACCTGGGGGTCCTGGTGGGTGACGAGCTGTCCCTGAGCCAGCAGCGTGTCCTGGGGCCAGGGGGGACAATGGGACCCTGGGGGGCATCGGGAAGAGTGGCCGGCGGGGCAGGGAGCGATGCTGCCCCTCTACTCGGCCGTAGTGAGGCACATCGGGGGTGCTGTGTCCAGTTCTGGGACAAGAAGGACAAGGAGCTACTGGAGAGGGTCCAGCAGAGGCCCCAAAGATGATTTGGGGTCTGGAGCATCTCTGTGATGAGGAGAGACCGCGGGAGCTGGGCCTGGTTAGTCCAAGGAAGACTGAGAGTGTTGGATGTTTGGTTTTAAAAAACAAGACTATAAAATAGGACAGGATAAAGTCATAAAAGCTCAGAAGATACATTAGACAAGATGGAGAACAGACAGATTTACACAGCAACCTTGCTTGATACAAACAGAACACGAGTCCAGCTCCAGAGCTGTGACGAGCAGCCCGGTCATTTGGTCCAGCTGACTTTGGGAATGTCGTAATGCTCACTCAGAGTATCCAAGTGCCTGTTGAAGTCCTCCACTCGCTGCTTGTGGGTTTTGGACGCTTTCTTCAGGATCCGCTCCATTTGCTGCAGGAGACACACAAGGGCCGCTTACTGCCGGCCCTCGCAGCCCCCTCAGCGGCCGCACCCGAGGGCTGGCGGGGGTTTTTAAAGCCTTACCCGCTTCTCCTGCATCTTCTCGAAGGCCACCTGCGCCGGGGTCCGCTTGTCCAGCCCGTGCTGCTTCTCCTCCTCCTGCTTCTTGCTGCTCACGATCTGATCCAGGATCTGAGCTTTGTCTTTCGCCTTCTTCCTCCGCTTGCCGGCCCCCGGGGCGCCCCCGCTGCCCTTCAGCCGCAGGGGACCGCGCTCCATGAGCTCTACCAGTTTCTACTCTCTATTCTGGCCCCACTTTATGCAGTCCAAAACCCATGAAATCCATTGGTTTAACCTTCATTGATCCCAAGCCGGACAGTTCTTAGTAGTTGGTTTCCTACTGGATATGGGTTTCTTCGCCTCTGATGTTAATTAGGTCTTCACTCCTGGATTTTCTTATCAGCCTTTTCCGGACCAGGTGTCTCCAACCAGGGCAGCTCTGGGGTAGATGTTCGCTGATGTTTGCTGATGGTTCGTCAATGGCCCTTGATGGCCTTTATCTTTTGTGTATCTCTTATGCTGTTCTCAGTCTGCTGAGATGCTAAACTCATCAGGCCTCACCTGGTGGGAAAATGCTTTGGAAAGAAACTTCAGGTCCCTTCCCCCGGGGCAAAGGCGAACAAATGTGACTAAAATTACAAAATAAGAGTTTTAAACTTGGTATATTTTCCAACAGGAGGGGATCTTGAATCGCCCCAAACCGGGCCAGGAGACACTTCAGAGACAGAGTCAGAGAAGTGGGTATTTGCTTTATTCTGCGCCGGGTGTGTGGGGATCGCTCCTCCAAACACACACACCTGGTGCTCCCTACAACACAGTATTATGGGTTAAATTATGAATATTCATCACATTCCTTGGGACAGGTGTGGTTATACAAATTATTCCTGGAAGTCATTAATATCATTAGCATACGGGTCACGCATGCGCTGTGTGTCCTGGTGGTCTCTCTTCTTCCTCGGGGGTCTTTCTGGTGAAGATCAGTAGTGTTCCTCACAGTGCGCTTTTCACCTTTCTCCCTGGGCATGCGTAGTCCTTTGAGGAATGATTCAGCAGTCTCTGAGATGATCCTTGTCCCCTCTATCTTGACAAGATTAGGGTGAATTCAGCTTCTTAGGTTTTGTAATTAACATCTGCTGTCTGAACTAACATTTGCTGTCTCCCAATAGTTAACTGTGCTTACATGAGTTAGCTATTGACTGCTCTTTCCTCAAGTTATAAAATAAGAATTTTAAACTTGGTATATTTTCCAACAAGAGGGGATATCGCCAATCCATATAAATATCTCCCACGTGAGTGCCAGACTCCTTCCAGTGGTGCAATGGCCATACACTAAACCACAAGAAGTCCCACCTCGAGATGAGGAAGAACTTTACACTGAGGGTGGCAGGGCACTGAACAGCTGCCCAGGGAGGCGGTGGAGTCTCCCTCTCTGGAGACATTCCAATCCCACCTGCTCCACGTGCCAAAGTTGGACTGGATGATCTCCAGAGGTCCCTTCCAGCCCCATTCGGGACCCAGGGACTGAGGAAGGGCCACGCCGCGGCCCCGCCATGAGGCGCCGGGGCGGCCGCGCTGTTCCCATGGCAACGGGCGCGGGGCGATGGCGTCACTTCCGGCCGGGGCGGGGCAAGCGCCGCCCCCGCCTGGGAGGCCGCAGCGGCCGCGGGGCCTCGGGCAGCGCCGAACGGGGCCGGGGGCCCGGGGAGCCGGGAGAATGTGCAGGTACCGGGCAGGGAGGGGCACACGGGGTGGGCCTGCAGGGATCGGGGTCCCGCCGTCCAGCGGCGGCGGTGGGGGGGCGGAGGGGGGCGGTCGGTGTGTGTTTGTGGGGGGTCCCACAGCGCGGCCAGAGGGAGGGGAGGCCCAGGGCCGCCGGGGGAGGTGACGCTGGTCACTGTGGTGGGGACACAGTGGTCAGTGTGTGTTTGTGGGGGGCCGCGCGCGGGTCAGTGGAGGTGTGGGGCCCTCCCAGTAGGCAGTGAGAGGTGAAAGGTCCACGCCGGTCAGTGGAAGGGGGGGCCGGTCAGTGTGGTCAGTGTGTGTGAGAACCACCCCCAGCAGTCGGGAGAGGCTTACGGTGGTCGGGGTGTCCCACGGCAGGCGGTGGGGGCAGGGGGAGACCCACGCGGGTCTGTGTGTGCCCGTGGGGGCTCCTCAGTGGTCGGGAGGGGGCTCGAGGAGGTCGGGGGGCCTGTACGGGTCCGGTGGGGCTGTGGGGGACACACCCCCGGGAGCGGGGAGGGGTCCCGCTGGCCAGTGTGTGTTTGGGGAGGGTCCCCCAGCGATCAGGGAGGAGATCGAGGCCCGCAGCAGTCGCGGGGGCCCCCCACGGGCCAATGTGAGTGGGGTCGGGGGGGGTCTCCGTGCTTGTCAGCAAAGCGAGAGGGCCACCCTGGACAGTGAGGGGGAGAAGGTCAGTGGTGGGGGAGCCACACGGGTGGGTTGGTGGGGAGGGGACAGTGGTGGGAGGGAGGCTAAAAGCGGGCAGTGGGGGGGGAAGGGCCACCCCGGTCAGTGTGTGTGGGGTGGGGGTCCCATGCCTATCAGGGAGGGGGGAGCACCCAGTAGTCAGTGGGGGGGGGTCGCACAGGGGTCAGTGGCTGGGTACGGTGTGGATGCGCCCTCTGTGGCTGTGGGGTCAGTGGGTGTGGGGCGGGTCGGACCCCCACAGCAGGCGTGGGGAGAGGGCAGGGGCCGGGCAGGGCTGCCCACCCACGGCGGCTGGTCCCAGTGGCTCATGGGGTGCCAAACCTGGGGTGCCACGTGCCAGGTGTGACACCAGCCCCGGCCCTGCTGTGGATGGTCACCAGCCCGAGGGGGTCCTGACCCCCCCGGGGCACGGGGCACCCCTTCACTCCCAGTATTTTGCCATATTTCATTGCCATATCTCAGCTTCAGTGCCATATCCCTCTTCCACCCCTTCCTCCCCTTTCCCAGCCCTTCGGAAGCAGATGGAGCGAATTCCTCGGGGTGTGGGCTGGTTTGACATTCCTCAGCTCAAGCCTGTGCCCAAACTTGCAGAAAATAGTTGCTTTTTTTTCTTTCTTTCTTTCTTTCTTCTTTTTTTTTTTTTTTTTTTTTTTTTTCTTCTCCGTCTTTCTCTTCCCTTTCCCCTTTTTCCTCGGGAGCTCGGCACTCCCGCATGCTTGTGCCGGCACCTAGGTGGCCCCGGGGGAGCCGTGTCCTTTGTCCCAGCAGCCGTGTGGCTGCTGTGGGGGTGGTGTGTGTGCGATCCTGCGCTTGTCCTCGCCCCCGCCGCGGGGGCTGGCGAATGTGGCAGGAGGTTTGATTTGGGGGGGGGGGGGGGCTGCGTGGGCTCGGTGGGGGCTGCGAGCTGCGGGGGTGCTCGAGGCGGGGGACACTGGGGGGAGCACGTTTGTCCCCGGCCGTGGGTCACGGAGGGGACAGAGCCCTCAGAGCCCCTGCCCTGCCCGCAGGCCCCCGCAGCCGCCGGACGGACAGATGGACACCGCAGCCCCGCCTCACGCCCCGGCCCGCGCTGCACGGCCGGCGCCAGCCGTGCCCAGGGCCAGCTGAGGACGGGGTGTCTCCGGGCCGGCGTCGTTCCCGGCCTCTGTCCGATTCGGATCCTCCCTCGCTCCGGGCGCGGCCGCCTCCCGCCTCGCCGCCGTCATGAACGGGCTGTCGATCAGCCAACTCTGCTGCCTCTTTTGCTGCCCGCCCTGCCCCAGCCGCATCGCGGCCAAGCTCGCCTTCCTGCCCCCGGAGCCCACCTACGCCGTGGTGCCCGAGCCCGAGCCCGTGGGCAGCACCGGCTCCCTGCGAGGTGCCGCGGGCCGCTGGAAGCTGCACCTGAAGGACCGGGCGGATTTCCAGTACTCCCAGCGGGAGCTGGACAACATCGAGGTGTTCGTCACCAAGAGCAGCCGGGGGAACCGCGTCGGCTGCATGTACGTCCGCTGCGTGCCCGGCGCCAGGTGAGTCACCCGTGGGTGTGCCAGCTGCCACTCTGCTGGGCTGCACCGGGCTGGCGCCGCGCTGGGGGCTCCTGGCCCCTCTTGTCCCTCGGCTCAGTGTCATGGGAGGAGCTGGCCCTGCCGCGGGGCTTTGGAGGCGTCCGGTGGGACGGGCGAGCTGGGCTCCCAGGACCGGTCTGGCTTGTGGCTGCGCTGGGAATGGGTTTAAAGCAGGAGCAGAGGCAAAGCCAGTGGCTACAGGGATGTGGGAATTCTCCAGGCTGTCTCACAGTCCCCCAGTGTCACGGCAGTGGTGCAACGCTCCAGTTGTTTGCACAGAGCTTGGTTCTCAGGGAGCACTGGGGTGGCTGCACCAGCTGCTCCTCCCTGTCCCCAGCCCTGCGGTGACCATGGGAATGGACAACTGCCTGTGCCAGCCAGCAGAGCCTGGTTTAGTCAAATTCACAGAGACATTTCATTCCTCAAGGAAAAGAGTGATGGGAGTGAAATCCAGGAGGGGCTTGGTCACTCCCGTGGGTCTGTGAACTGGGAAGCTGGAGAGAGGCAGCCTGGAGTGTGAGATGGAGACCTCCTCCTGCTGCCAGTGGCTGGGCAGGAGGGGACTTGGCAGCTGCTCCCCAAGCAGTGGCACAGTTTGGGGGTTCAGGTGCAGAGGGTGGCCAGGTCACCCCAGCTGACCCCTTTCCCATATCCTACCAGGAGCAACAGGTCCTCAAGGACCAGCGTCCCAGCTGCAGGGCTGGAGGGGAGAACCTGGGCTGGGGGGAACCAGACCTCCCAAACCCCGGGGTATCAGGTGCTGCTGGCTGTCTGACCTCCTGCAGCTTGTCCTGTCACTGACTTCCACCTGGGGCTTCTTGGGCATCCAGGCCGGCATTGGAGGCTCAGCCTGGCCACAGACCCCTCGGACCAGCTGCAGGGGCTCAGCAGGGAGTAGGTCCTGCTCCCTCCCTCTGGCAGAAGGGAGCCAAGCTCCCATCAATCTTCTATTAGTGTTAATTTTTATGATTAACATTGTTTTCCCCCTTATGGTGGAAATTTCTTGTGCCTTGTCACTCCCACAATTCACTTCTCTCTCAGCATCTGGTGTCTTGCCAGGCTCAGGAGAGAAAAAAACCCGCTGTCAGAATTCTTACTTGAAATCCCCATTGGGCAAATGGCCCCAAATCCTGAGCTTTTTACCAAAAATAGACTCAAAAACTTGAACAGAATCATCATGCTGCCTTCAAGCTGCCTGTTCCTGCTGGGAGCGAGCCCCTGGCTCCGGCAGCAGAAGGGTCTGGGTGTCACGAGGACCTTCCTTGGTGGCCAGAGGGGTGTTGGCCCTTTATGTCCCGGGCTTTGGTTGTTGGTCTGCAAGGGAGACGTCCAGGGATATCCGTGCCCGAGCTGCGGCCCCGCGGCCCAGCCCGGGATTAACGTTCCGTCCCCGTGTCCCGGTGCCGCAGGTACACGGTGCTCTTCTCCCATGGCAACGCCGTGGACCTGGGGCAGATGAGCAGCTTCTACATCGGGCTGGGCACCCGCATCAACTGCAACATCTTCTCCTACGACTACTCGGGCTACGGTGTGAGCACGGGCAAGCCCTCGGAGCGCAACCTCTACTCCGACATCGACGCCGCGTGGCAGGCGCTGCGGACACGGTGAGCCGGGGGCAGGCCAGGGCAGGGAGCACGGCCCTGCTGCCCTCAGGAAAACCCTGTGCTCCAGCAGTCTGGAAAACAGGAAATCTCCCAGAAAGGGAACCCTGGGCCACTTGTGACAGGAAGGGGTGGTTGGAAAGCTGTAGAGGGAGCAGCTGGCGAATCCAAGGGGTAGGGATGCTGCGGGGCATGACCTTGGCACAGCTGTGCTTCCTGTCTCGCTGTGCCAGGCTCAGCCCTGGTTCCCCTGCCGGGTTTGGGATGCAGCCCCATGCCAGGCTCTGCCTCCTCTTCCTCGGGCCTGGCTCGCAATGTGACCCAGAGGTGGGGCTGCCCCACATGGCTGCAGTCCAGGGTCTGTGAACCCCCCCATAACCCTGACCTGGTGAGGGAAAGCCTTGACACCCCCCAGAACTCACCTGGCAGCTCAGCCCTGGCTTCTCCCTGGTCCTTTGGGAGTGCAGGGAACTGCACTGGGCCCAGCCATGGGGAACTGGGGGAAGGTCAGGGGGACAGACCCCAGACCCACCCTTGTGGGTGCTGTGGCCAGAGCGGAGTGACCCCTGAGCTGTATCTCCTGGCGATGTGCCTGGCCACTGACCTGCTCTGTCCTCTGCCAGGTACGGGATCAGCCCGGAGAACATCATTTTGTATGGACAGAGCATCGGCACAGTGCCCACGGTTGACCTGGCCTCCCGCTACGAGTGCGCGGCCATCGTGCTGCACTCCCCGCTCACCTCCGGCATGCGCGTCGCCTTCCCCGACACCAAGAAGACCTATTGGTTCGATGCCTTCCCCAAGTGAGTGCCCTGGGCAGAGGGAATGGGGGTTTTGGAGGGGCAGTGCCCAGACCAGCTCTGGTTACAGCCAGGGGACCTGTGACACATGGCCCCATTTTCATCATAGGTTTAGGCATCCCCTTCGGCATCTTCTTGCCCTGTATTTGGTGCCCTCTGGGGGTCCTAGCCCTTCCTGGGGTCACTGTGCCCCTCCTGAGGCCCGTGCCATGTGTGTGCCCCAGTAGCCTATGGCATCACCTCCTGGCCTCCCTGTCCCAGTGCCTTTGCCCGCCAGCTTTGGGGCCGTGCCACTGGCTCCTTGTCAGGTGTCCTGGGTGTCCCTGGGACTCCTCTCTCCCTCAAGAGTAATTCCTTGGGGATTTTCCTGCTCTTCAGATGGCAGGAACAGTGCTGAGGGGACGAGCTCTTCTTTGCCTCTCCCTTGCAGCCGGGCCCCTGGGGCCCAGGGGACAGTCCCCGAGCCGGAAGCTGTGGCTGGGAGCCACCAGCCCACGCTCTGCATCCCGATGGCCTCGTGTGGCCTCTGGGACCGGGCTGGGAACAGCCGTGCTTCCCTTCCTTGGAGCCTGGCAGGGCTGATCCCGGCAGGGAAGGGCTGTCCTGGAGCAGTTCCCATCAGCCCTGCTGAGGTCCCACGGGGATGTTGTCACTGTTGTCTGCTCCTTGTCTGTCACACCGGGGCAGATCTTTCCCTTGGCAGAAACTCTGTGTCACTCCCTGTCCCTGTGCTCTGCCACGATCAAAGAGTGTTTCCTGATCCCTCTCCCAGGGGATCTTTTGGGGGCAGGAGGAATGGGAATGTCTCATTCCCTGTGCTTACCCCCCCTCTCTCCTCTCTTCCCCATCCACCCTCTTGGCAGCATCGAAAAGATCTCCAAAATCACCTCTCCTGTCCTCATCATCCACGGTACGGAGGACGAAGTCATCGACTTCTCCCACGGCCTGGCGCTCTTCGAGCGCTGCCCCAAGGCCGTGGAGCCGCTGTGGGTGGACGGGGCCGGGCACAATGACATTGAACTCTACAGCCAGTACCTCGAGCGCCTTCGGAAATTCATCTCCCAGGAGCTGGCCAGCCAACGCAACTAGCCAGGGGAACAGGCAGGGGGGTTCTGCTTGTTTCTCCAGTTCTCCCGGTAGCTCTCCCTAGGCCCTGCTGCTGGAGCTGTAATGAGTTTGTTCAGCCTCGGCTCCAGGCTCAGCAGAGGGCAGGAGGCCCTGGAATGGACAGTGTTTGCTCTTGGACACGAGCACAGCTCTCCTCCCTGCCAGTGCCAGCCCCGGCGCTGCTGGCACCACCGGCCCGGCTGGCCAGAGACGGCAGCTCCCTCCTTCCCCCTTCCCAGAGACATGAGCCCACCCTCCGACGGTGGATCCTTGGCTTCAGACATGTCCTCATCTCCTCTCCCAAACCGGCGAAGCCCCGAGCCCCTCCCAGCCGCTCTGCTGCTCTGACCATAGCAATAAGGCGAGTTGGAGAGGGGCTGGGGCCCGGCCCCTCCCCGGCGTCCCTGTGGGCGGGACAGAGGAGGTGGCAGTTCCCGCTCTCCATGGAGCTTTCCCGGGACCAGCGCTGGTGGTGCCCGGTGTTCACCCCGCGGCTGGGGCAGAGCCGTGTCCCCAAGGGGACTATGGGGATGCATGGAGGAGGTGCCCCCCTGCCCCACACCTCCTCCAGTCTGGCGCTGCTCAGCCTTCCCAGAGCACTCCTGGTGTTCGGGTCACCCCTGGAAAACCTCCTCCGGACCACTCGCCCGGGAAAACGGGGTGAGGGAACCAGGCAGCGAATAAAGAGCAGAGGTTTAACGTTTCACCCGTGTGTGCCCTTTCCCTGGGTACCCCTGGAGGTTCCTGCCCGTGACCCAGCCCCAGGGTGTCCGGCCCCTCAACTGTTCCCCCTGTTCAGCACCTTCCCTGCCCTTGGCCAGCTCCCCAGTGCTTGTCGCCCTCCTCTGGGGACTGGGTGGCCCCAAGGAGCCAGCAGGAGGGGGGAAGATGCCCTTGGCCCCTGGGACCAGGCTGGAAAGGTCTATGTGTCCAGTGGGACCTGGGGACAACAGGAACCCATTCCCCTGCCAGCTCCTGTCCCATGTCATTAGGGGATCCCGTGGGATCACGGGTGCAGAGGTGGAGGATGGCCTCAGCCTTCCAGGAGTTGTGGGGGGCCGGGTGTGCCACAGGGGAAGGGGGACATCCCCATGCCCTGCTCTGTACCAGGCCAGCACAGCGAGGGACACAGGGTGGTCCTGGGGCACATGGGATGGTCCTGGGGGAGCAAACCTTATTTTTGACCTACTCTCTGCCCAGTTCTGCCCCCGGCTGTGTGGGGACCTCAGTGATTCTGGAGGTGCACTGGCCATGGGGCAGGTGCAGGGTTGTCCCGTGGAGTCCTCCCAGGAGCACAGGGAATTTGCCCCAGGGAAAGGCAGAGGCTCAGGCTGGTGATTTTTGGGACAGCGCCTGCTCTTACAGCCCCGGGAAGGGCTGTGTGTGTGTGTTTTCCTTCCTCCGGGACATCCCTGGCCCCAACCCAAACAGCAAAACACTGCTCTGCCCCTTCCCCTTCCCCTCCCTGTCCCTGTTCTGGTGTCCCCTCCCCGACACGAGGCCCTGGGCCCCGCCAGCCTCATGTGAGGAGGGATTTAATCTCCTTAGGGGCTCAGGGGCCGGGCGGGGGGGCCTTGCTGCACCCCCACGCTCTGAGCACTCCAATGCACCCATTGTTTGGGGCTGGGAGCTGGGGTGGGCCGAGGTGGGGGGGCAAGGGACCCTGTGCTCCCCACACATCCCTCACCTCCCCCGGGACCACAGCTGCCTGTTCCAGAGGAGGAGGGATGACCCTTCCTTGCTGCTGGGGCTGTGCAGGAGCTGGAAGAGGATGCGAGTGGCTCTGGGGGGAGCCTCACTGCTTTTCCTGGGGGATTTAGGGATTTAGGAGCTGGGATATCTGGCTTCTCCCTGCGCATCCTCCCAGTCCTTCCTTCCCCATCCCTCTGCCAGCAGTGGCCAGGTGGTTTGGGAGCCTTGGGCTCACACGTGTGCGGGAAGCCAAAGCCACCCAGCCCGGCTCCCTCCGGCCGCGCTGTCCCAGGGCTCCCTAATCCCGGCACAGAGACGTTCTGTGTGCACCCAGGGTATTTTTATCCTCTTACTGCTGCCTGTTTCCTGTTGAGCTGCGGATGCTTCGGGGCGGCTCTGCCTCGCTGGCGGGACGTCTCAGAGCTCGTTGGGTTTGGGGGGATGTCAGGGTGGCTTGGGATAGTATTTCCTGTGCCTCAGTTTAAAACAAAGGCAAAAGGTCAGTAAAGTTCAGCCTGGTCTCCAAAGTTTAGAGCCAGCTTGGGAATATGGGAGTCCATGGAGATCGTCATTGCTGGGTGCCACCTCCACGGTGGGGAGCCTTGACTGGGATCAGGGCTTTGGATCTGGCTCTGTCACTTCTCCTGGCCCAGGATGGAGGCTCCATCCTCACCGAGCAGCTGGAGTGAGGAGAGGAACACTCACCCCTACAAGAGCTGCAGGGACCTCAAAGGGTGTGGGCTGGGGGTCCTGGGACTGAACTGGGCCAAGAGCCACTGGGACAGCACTTCTGTCCCTTCTGGGATGACACTTCTGTCCCTTCCGCTGGTGCTGTGGTTTGGGGCGAAGGAAGGGCACTGGGTGGGGGACAGGGCTGGACGGGTCTGGTGCCTGGAGGGGGACTCTGCAGTGTCCTTTCCCTGGAGGGGAAAGGCAGAGCCAGGCCTTGAGTGTCCCCGAAGTCCCTCCTGCAGCTGCAGCAGAGCTGGGTCAGGGCAGGTGTCCCCCTGACCGGTTTGAAGCCCTCAGCCAGGGGGGCACAGGAGCCCAGGCCAGGCATGGGGGATGTTGGGTGACCGGCCAAGAGGGGTTTAAGTCTCTTTTGGGGCATAAATGAGGCTTTTGATGGCCGGGGCCTGCGTGCCACAGTCATGAGACCCCGTTCAGAGGCCGAGCTCAGTCATGGGATCCAGGAAACTGAATTAAAGCATCTTAAGGAGCTTTTTTCCGAGCTCTGCTCTGGTTTTCCACGTGCTTGTCATATGAACAAAGATGGTATAAAAGGGCAGAGGGGAAGGATCCCGTTGGTGGTCGGGCTGGGAGAGGGGACGGCGTTGGAAAAGGGATGCCAGGGTGAGGGGCACAGCACGGTGCTGGCTGAGGTGGCGGGAAGGAGACAGGAAAGGACAAGGAGAGGGGAGAATTCGTTGGCTCTGCCCTGCCCAACGAGTGAGGTGGAGGCCTTGGAGACAGCAGGGACAGCAGGGACAGGGATGGGGGCAGATGTGGGGGAGCAGAGCCCGTGTCCCCACTCCCCGAGCAGCGCAGAGCTGTGAGAGCCCGACGCGCCCGCAGCTGCACCGCGACACCGGCGGCACCTCCCTGGCGAGACACGGTGAGGGGGCAGGGGCACGGGAGGCAGGGGCACCCACCACCCTGGGGGTACCCACAACCCTGAGGGGACACCCATAACTTTGGGGGGCACCCACACGTCATGAGCGGCACGCAGAACCAGGGGGGCACCTGGCCCTGCGCTGCTGGCTGGGACTGGGGACAGGGGTGGCAGGTGGTGGTCCCTGAGGGTCTCTGAGCTGGGCTGGGTCCCTGGGCCTGGGTGGGAAACTATGGGATGGCCCCACCCTGCTCTGCCTGTGCACATCACACGTGTACCTGCACATGCGTGTGTACATGGATGGGTGAGCACACACAGCCCTGCACGCAGGGACCTTTGCACGCGTGTCCACACACACACACACGTGTGTGCACAGCCCTGCAGAGACCTGCATGCACACACAGATGTGCACACACAGATGTGCACTCACACACACATGTGCACAGACACACACAGATGTGCACTCACACACACGTGCACTCACACACACATGTGCACAGACACACAGATGTGCACACACACAATGTGCACTCGCAGAGATGTGCACAGACACACACAGATGTGCACAGATATAGATGTGCACTCACACACACAGAGATGTGCACTCACACAGATGTGCACTCACACACAGATGTGCACTCACGCACACACACAGATGTGCACTCATACAGATGTGCACAGACACACACAGATGTGCACTCACCCCCTGAGCAGCCCCACACCCCCTCTGGCCCCTCTCCTCACCCCTCGGGTTCCACACGCAGTCCCTGCATCCACCGGCACCGCTGGGCTGTGTGGCCCCGCTGGCACCTCACACCTGCCACGTCCCAAACCATCCCCAGGGACCGCAGCGCTGCCAGGGCTCTGGGTTGCACCGGGGAGACCCATGGGAAAGTTTTCACCTCCTGGAGATGTGGGGCAGGCTGGGAATCTCCAGCTCCCTCTGATCCCGTAGCTCCCCTGGCTCTGCGGGATCCCCCAGGATGCCCCAGCTGCCATGGGATCCCTCAGCTCCCTGGGATTACCCAGGATCCCCGGGATCCCTCAGCTCCCTGGGATTCCCCAACTCCTCAGGATCCCCCAGCTCCCTCGGATCCCTCAGCTCCCTGGGATTCCCCAACTCCCCAGGATCCCCCAGCTCCCTCGGATCCCTCAGCTCCCTGGGATCCCCCAACTCCTCAGGATCCCCCAGCTCCCTCGGATTCCTCAGCTCCCTGGGATTCCCCAACTCCTCAGGATCCCCCAGCTCCCTCGGATCCTGCAGCTCCCCAGGCTCCTTGCTCTCCCCTCACGTCTCTCCTCTGTCCGCAGGAGCTCTCGGAGGAGTGCGGGGCCGGGCCCGCTGCCCCCTGTGAGCTTCCCTTTGTCATCCTATGCCTGAGCGATGCCTGGAGGCTGGGACGGCCAAGGGAGGCCCACGGGCTGCCACAGCCCCGCGGTGACAGCGCCTGGACAGCACACGTGGGACACGCACTGGGGCTGGGACAAGAGTCCTCGTGGGGCTGGGACCACCCTGCGGGACTGAAATGTCCCCTTGGAGGGCCAGAGCATCCCCGTGGGGGGCTGGGAGCAGCACCTCCGTGGTAAAAGCATTGCCTTGTAGGGGCCAGAGCATCCCCTTAGGACACCAGGAACATCCTGGGGGGATGAAAAATCCCATTGAGGGAGCGGAACATCCTGGAGGGGGGGCTGGGATGCATCCCCTTCATGTGCCAGGAGGCCTTGGGAAGACAAAGCATCCCCTTGGGGTGCCAGGAGCATCCTGAGGGGCTGGAAACACCCATGGGGAGCTGGAGCATCCCCCAGGGTGACTGGTACCCCACTGAGCAGGGTGGGATGCAGCAGCCAGGCCATAGATCCAGGATGTGGAGGGGATTATGGGGTGTCACAGAGACCCCCTGTCTGGTGAGCTACTCCCATGGGGGACATGGACCGTGGGGGGTTACGTGTAGGGTGGTACCTGGATGGGGTGCTGGGGGTACTGGGAGTACTGGGAGCGATGTCACCATCCTGATTAGCCCATCCCTGTGAAGAGATGGCCCCATGTGAGGATGTTCTGGCAGCTCCAGGGAAGGCCCTGTTCTTCCAACTCTTGTTTCCTTCTCCAACTTCACAAACCCCACCTGGCACCTCACGCCGAGACTGTGCTGGGACAGTGGAAAAGTTCCCACGTGGATGGAGAGAAAATCCCCCCCATGGGGAGCAGAAACTCGCCCTGGGGTGCTCGGATGCGGTGATGCAGAACAAGGAGCAGGGAGCGGGGCTCTGTGGGGGAAGGCTCTGGTCACACCAGCATCTCCAGCTGGTTTCCATTGTTTTGGACTCTTCTCCCAAAACTCGAGCCCGTTCACCCAGCTGGGGGTTCACAGCAGGGCAGGGAGCAGCTGGGGGGGCAGGGCTGGAAGGTGGGGATGAGATTCCAGGGAAACCCTCGAGCCCCAGGCCTGGATGTGAGCTCTGCTCTGGGGAGTGAACCAGGAGCATCCCCGTGGCAGCCCTGGAGCCACGTTCCTGGGCCACATCCTCGTGTGGTCCCAGATGTGTGGGGGACACCCAGCAGGGCGTGAGGTCACCCTGGCACCAGGGCAGGTGCCTGTGTCAACCAGCACAGCACAGTGTGGTGTCTCTCTGTCACAGGGGACAGGTCCTGTGTCGTTGTCACCCAGCACACTGCGGTGTCTCCCTGTCATGGGGGCGAGTCCCTGTGTCACCCAGCAGCAGTAACAGTGTGGTGTCTCCCTGTCACCCCGTGTCACCCAGCTCAGCGTGGTGTCTCCCTGTCACAGGGGACAGGTCCCTGTGTCCCCCAGCAGCAGGAAGGGCTGTGGCAGGGGTGGCTCCAGCCCCGATGCAGCGACATCACCCTGCCTGGCTCTCCTGGGGAGGCAAGGGCCAAACCCCCATCCATCCCCCTTGTCCCTGCAGGGATCGAGGTTGGTGACAGCCCCACCCTGTGCCCACCCCTGCCCCAGCTTGTCCCCCTCCTGAGCTGAAATCAGGAGCTTTGGCTGTGAGACAGGGGGGCAGGAGGGTTGGGGACCCCTCATTTCCCTGCAGAGGGTCAGGAGCTTTGAGGGGTTGAGGTCAGTTTTGGGGGCCCCATGCTCAGTCAAGGAGGCTGGGGGGGGTTTTAGGTCCTGAGCAGGGTTGGAGGGATTCCTGTGGAGTGCTGAGCAGGATGGGGGAATTTGGGGGTTGTTGCTTTCAGAGGAGCTGCCTCAGTGTGCAGAGGGACCCTCGGGACCTTTCCCAGTGCTGTTGACTGGGAGCTGAGTGGGCATCCCAGTTAACTGAGCTTAGGTGGGGAGGCAAAAGCATAGCCAAGACCAGCCTTGAGTTTGGGAAACTTTTTCATGTGGGGTCCTCCAGGTCTGGGCAGAAACAAGTATTTTATTTTATGACTTCTTTTATTGTTTATTTTATTTAGTTTAATTTTGCTGGTTTGTGAGCTGAGGAAGCACAGGATGAGAATTACAAGGCGGTGAAGTACCCCGTGTGTCTGTGCTTTTGTTTACGTTTGTGTCTTTCTTGAGGCTTCTCTGTTACAGCTGAAGTTTTATAAAATAGATTTATCCATACCATAAAAATAAAACCACTCTGTTTTTGTGGGGGAAAGATGAGCTTGCTCTCCCAGGACTGGTGGGAGAAGGTAACTGGCTGGGGAGGTGTGGGTGGGATCTCAGCACAGCCCTCCCACAGTACCTGTAAAGAACCTTGTGCCAGGGCCAGGTTTCTGCCAGAGTGAAGGCAGCTCATCTCCTGGACTTTCCTGCTTTTTAGAAGCTTTTTGTGGATTATTCAGGTTTCCCGGGGTCAGCAGCTGCTGGTTCTGCTCAGTGTTGGGTTCCCCTCCTGGCATCCTCCTCTCCTGGACTCTGCTGGGATGCCGTGGGAGCAGCATGTGCCAAATTTGGAAAACAAAGCAGATTTTTTTCACTTAAGACTATTACAAACCACAACTTTAGCAAGCTTTCCCTTGTCCCTCCCTTTGGCCAGGGCCAACTCCTTCTTGTGCACCTTTCCCTGCATCACCCAACTGTTCCTGGAACTGCCCTTAGCTTCCCATCTCATCCTTGCACAAGTGATGAGGCTCTCCTGGATCATCCCATCTCTCCAGGCTGGGGTGTCCAGCTCCACTCCCTGGGATTTCTCCTTGGAGGGCTCGCTCCTTGGAGGGATATCCCTGCTGATATCCCAGAAGGGCCTCACCTGCTGGAGGTGGAGTCTCCCTGCTCTGAACACCCAAGGCAGCAGCAGTGCCAAGTGATTCCCAGGAGCTGTGGATGGCCCTTCTCTGTTTGATCCCCACAGGGCTGGCTCTGAATCCCAGCTCTGAGTCCCTGCTCCGGCACAGGCTCAGCTCAGCCAAAGTGCTGCCACTGTGTGCCTCAGTTCACTGTGTGCCTCAGTTTCCCCACCGGTAAATGCAGGTGTGGTGACTACCTGAGGCAAGGAGCAGGCTGGGCCCTCATGGGGTGTGGAACCAGTTCTTGCTCTGGCTTCGGCCTTGGGGCCACTGCCCAAACCTGTCCAGTGTGTCCTGCTGCTCTCCAGGAGGCCCAAGCTGTGCTGGGGCTCAGGGAGGTGGTTTGAGGTGATCCATGCTGGGGCGGATGGGCTGTACTGGGGCTGGAGGTCCATGGCAGTCCATGCTGGGACATGCTGAGGCAGTGGGGTGTACTGAGACCAGGGCAGTGGTCCCTGCTGGGGAGGTGGTTCATGGTGGTCCATCCCTAGGGATGATCCTTGCTGGGGAGGTGGTTCACGGTGGTCCATGCTGGAGGCAGCAGGCTGTACTGGAGCTGGGGCAGCGGCCCATGCTGGGGCCAGTGATACATGGCGGTCCATGCTGGGAATACTGGAACTTGCCAGTGGTCCATGCTGGGATCTGCAGGCTGTGCTGGTGTGGTGGTCAGTGGTGCTCCACCATGGTCTGTGCTGAGGATGCTGGGCTGACGGGCCACAGAGCAGGGAACCCATGACCATCACTGTGCCCACAGCCGGGGGACTCGTTCTGGGGCTGCCGGGGACTCTGGGGCTGCTCGGCAGCAGGATGAGGTGGCTGCAGCCCCGGGCTGTACCCCCAACCCCTGTGGCTCCCCTCGCTACGGGGATGTGCTAAACCCGGCCGAGCTTGGATTACAGAATCCTGGAATATCCTGAGCTGCGAGGGACCCACAGGGATCAACGATCCCAACTCCTGGCCCTGCACAGACACCCCAACAATCCCACCCTGGGCATCCCTGAGAGCGGTGATTCTGGATGGCGGCTCCAGCTGCCCGGCCATGCCCCGAGGGAACGGGAACGCCGGGATTCATCTGCAGCAGAGGAGACTGAGGGGAGGCTCCTGGGGGCTGCAGCTCCTCCCGAGGGGAGGCGGAGGGGCAGGGGCTGAGCTCTGCTCTGGGACAGGGACAGGAGCCCAGGGAACGGCTGGAGCTGGGTCAGGGCTGGCCATGGAGCTCAGGGAAAGGTTCTTCCCCCCGAGGCTGCTGGGCACTGCCCAGGCTCCCCAGGGAATGGGCCCGGCCCCGAGGCTGCCAGAGCTGCAGGAGCGTTTGGACAGCGCTCTCAGGGATGCCCAGGCTGGGGTTGTTGGGGTGCCTGTGCAGGGCCAGGGGCTGGATCCATGATCGCTGCAGGATCCAGCTCAGGACATTCCAGGATTCCGTCCCAGTTCCCGGCCCTCCCTCAGCCCCGCCCCAGCCCCGCCCCGCTCTCAGGCGCGCCGTGGGCAGCCCTGTGCGGGCAGTGGCGTCGCGGGGTCCTCGCTGCCGCGCCCGGCGCTCCCAAGATGGCGGCGGGGCCGGCACCGCTCGTGTGAGGCAGGAGCCCGTCCCGGCCGCCCGCGGCTCCTCCGCCCGCCCGGCCCCGCTCCCGCCCGGCCCCGCTCCCGCCCCGCAGCCGGCGGGATGCTCAGATCCACCGGCTACTTCCGCGGCATCGACTGCCCGTTCCTCAACGCCGGGGGGTCGGGGCCGGGCCGGGGATGCCGCAGGCCCTACTGCCACTTCCGGCACCCCCCGGTGGCCCCGGCGCCGTGCGGAGCCTCCGGAGCCTCGGGCGACCCCAGCGTGGGGCTCTCGCTCGGACACGGTGCAGGTACAGCCCGGCCCGGCCGGGCCGCGGTACCCCCTCACCTTCCCCCTCACCCCTTCCCCGGGCTGCGGCTGTTCCCGTCCCTGCCGCCCCCGGCCCGGTCGCGCTTTCGCCCCGTGCCCCGGGTGTTTTCCCCCCGGCAAGGGCAGGCCGTGCCTGGCCTCCTCCTCTCCCCACCCTTCAGGGCCCGAATGTGCCTCCGGCTCCCCTGAGCCCCCCCAATGCCGCGGGATCGCTCCCCGTAGCCCCTTCCCAGTGCGGTGACCCCCGGGGCTCTGTCGGTATCACCCGGTGCGGCCCCCCCGAGCCGCGGCTCTGTGGCTGCGTGTGCCCAGCCCTGTCCGGGCCGTGCGCTGCCACCTCGTCCTTCGTCCGAGGGAGGGTTTGAAGGAGCTTTGCAGCCGCACCGGGTGAGAGAGCGATGGGGGTCGGTGGGATCCTGTTGGACACAGGGTGGAGGGGAGCAGCTTCCCGGCGTGTCCGGGGACAGCCCCAGCTGCAGCAGGGCAGCGCTGCCCTGGTCCCGTTCTTTGGCGCTCCAGGCACTCGGCTCACGTGGCGCTGAGGTGTCAGCGCCGATTTCCAAACCTGCTGACAGCTCCCGGGCCGTTAGATCCCTTCAGGAGCTGCTGGATCGGGGAGGCTGGGCCCGTACTGGGGGGCTGTGGTCAGCCAGACACCCCCCGTGAGGGGTTTGTGGGGCACAGAGCACTGCCAGGCTTAGCAGAGGCAGCCTGGCACAAAAAGCCAGTGAATCAGATAGTCATGGAGTATCCTGAGTTGGAAGAGACCCACAAGGATCAATAGTGAGCTATTGTTGTCCATTCTTCCAGCAGCTCTTGTCTTTTTATTTATACACATTATTTGCTGTTCTCCTGATTTATTGGGAGAAAAAAGCCTTCATTCTTCTCCCTAGAAGAACCCTGCTGGCTTTCTTTTTGTCAAAGCTTTGTTGTTTCTGTTAGGTATAATGGCATAATAATCCTGGTGTGGACGGTCTCTAATAATCTGAAGCAAAAATTGCCAAAACAAAGCCCAGCTTGTATTTTTTGTGTGCTTGCTTAACTTTGGGTTGCTCTCAAATTTGGAAGGGGACTAATTCTTGATGCCTCCTGGTTACCAGGCCAATTTACCACCACTACTAGTTTAATTTAAAAGAAAAGAAGCATTCTCAGGGCTGTCACAGGCAGATAATCGTTAGAAAAACAAAAGTTTTTGCTGTTTTCAGTGCTCTTTTGAATTTTAAAAGCTCCCTAGGATGCTTTAGGATGGTTCTTTAGATTATATTATAATTATCTTTCAGTGTGCTGTTCCTGCATGTCTTTAAATATCTGTGGAGTGTCAGTTTTGGAGCTGGAATTGCTCATTTTGGCCTGCACCAGGTGCTGCTGTGCTTGATAACAGCTGGGGCTGGGTTTGGGGTTTGAAGTGGGGAAGGGAAAACCTCTGGGTGCCCCTGGAAAGTGTGTGAGGCTCCCAGAGCTGGCTGGAAGTGTTGGTGTAAGCTGAGTGTGAAGGGCAACAAAAATACCCCAATGCCTTGCTAGGCTTGGCCTGGGCGTGTCAGAGGCGTGGGTTTTGGGGAGTAGGAGTTTATGTAGTCATGGAATTGTTGAGGTTGGAAAAGCCTTCCAAGTTCATCAGCTCCAACCTTCAGCCAGCCCCATCGTGGTCACCACTAACCCGTGTCCTCAAGAGCCACATCCACAGGTTGTTCCAACACTTCCAGGGATGGGGCTCCACCACTGCCCTGGGCAGCCCCTTCCAACACTGGACAACTTCTTCTATGAAGGAATTTTTCCTGATAGCCAACCTAATCTACAGCACTTAGAGAAGAGTTTTTTTAGCAAATAGAACCCATAATGTGGGCCTGGTTTGCCAAGGGGAAGTTTCAGCCACTTGTGAAAGAAGCAAGATCACAAGGCTGAGCTCCAGCCACTGCCTCCTGCTCCCTGCAGCCGGCTCAGAGCCTGTTCCTGCCTCCTTCCCAAACTCTTGGCACGTTAGCACATGGCACGGCTGGCATAACAGGGATCTGTGAGTTCTGTCTCAGCTCAGGCTTGGCCTCCAGCCACTTTTTAATGTTGATTCTGTGTAGACGCCGACCTGCAGAGCTGCCTCCAGGCACCTCTGAACATGAGAAGGATGGGGAGCTGTTGGAGCAAGTCCAGAGAGGGCTATGGAGCAGCTCTCCTGGAGCCCCTCTGCTCTGGAGCCAGGCTGGGAGAGCTGGGGGTGCTCACCTGGAGAGGAGAAGGCTCCAGGGAGAGCTCCGAGCCCCTTGCAGGGCCTAAAGGGGCTCCAGGAGAGCTGCAGAGGGACTGGGGACAAGGCCTGGAGGGCCAGGAGCCAGGGAATGGCTTCCCAGTGCCAGAGGGCAGGGCTGGATGGGATCTTGGGCAGGAATTGTTCCCTGGGAGGGTGGGCAGGCCCTGGCACAGGGTGCCCAGAGCAGCTGGGGCTGCCCCTGGATCCCTGGCAGTGCCCAAGGCCAGGCTGGACATTGGGGCTTGGAGCAGCCTGGGACAGTGGGAGGTGTCCCTGCCCTGGCAGGGGTGGCACTGGATGGGCTTTAAGGTCCTTTCCAACCGGAACGAGTCTGGGATTCTGTGATTCCAATTGAGAAATGGGAGATGAGCGATGGACCTGCTGCAATCTCAGGCTTTTAGAACCGACTCCAGCGAGTCACAAAATGTTCCTGATTCCTGTAGGAGCAGGAGACACTTCTGCAGTTAATTTTGCAGGCAGTGCTTGGCTCAGCTTCCTGGGAACGATTCCGATTCCGGTTGAAGTGCTCCTGTCACTTCCCTGCCTGCCTGAGGCTCTTGCCGCCTGGAAGGATCTGTAGGATTTACACTAGAGGGTGTAGTAGCTCAGCCAGAACCAGGCAACCATCTTCTGGGAGCAGGTTCTCCATCCCCCAGGACTTGCTCCCTGCCGGGGGAACTGCCTGTCTTGTTTTGAAGTAGCCTCCTGACCATGCACTTGGGCAGATCTGACCTATTTAATCACCTCACTCGATAAAGCAGCTTTAAAAGCGTCATTTTTTTGCCAAGGCAGGTGGGTTTCTACACCAAGAGCTACAGCACAGATTGGTGTTTTCTGGGATGGTGCCTAGAAAAAAAGGATAACATCTAAAGGAGCGGCCTGCTAAGCATATTGATTCGAGGTTGGGGCTGGCTTTGATGTTTGAGGATCACCGGAGGATTGGCAGGAACCCCAAAACTCTTGGTGCAATTTCGTAGCTTTGAAAGGAGCTTTTGAAAACAGAGTGGAGCTGGCCCTGGCAGGCTGGGGGGGGGGGGGGGGGGGGGCTGTGGGCATGTGCCAGATGGAGCAGAGAGGATGTGAAAAGAGGAATTAGTGGGATGTAGCACTGTTCCCCTCCTTTTTTGCCCACCCTCACCGTCCCAGACTTCCCAAGGTTCAGGTGTTCACAACAGGATCTCTGTTTTTCATGCAGTGCTCCTGTGCTCCCAAGCACTGGGGGACAGTGGTGAAGTGCCCTCCATGCCCCTTGGAGATCTGCAGGAGCAGCAGGACTGAGTTTTCCCTGACTGCTGCTGTCTGGATGTGTCAGGCATTCTCTTTCCTTCCTGTCTGGAAGCAGCTCCATAAATACAAACATGCTGAGTGAGGGGCACGTTTGAACTGGGGTCTGAAACATGGAATGCTTGGTGTGGGAAATCCGTTCCCGTGTTTTACTGCGGGGATCTGCCTGTGTGGTAACAGAATGTGGCTGCCTTGGAGGTTTGGGAAAATTCTGTGCTGGCTGACCACTGAGCAAAGGGCTGGGGCTGATGGGGTGTTTTCCATCCAGGACTGGGAATCTGGAGATTGCAAATTCTCATCCTGACTTGGCTGAAGTGCTCTTTCCATCTCTGAGACGACTAAAACCCACCTGCTTCAGAGCAGGATGAAAAGATTATTGAATGTGTGTGAAGTGCTTTGAAAGCATGCGCTGTAAGGAGGAGGGAAGAGCTGCCTTCAGTCCTAAAAGCGTCTTTTCAAGAGCTGTAGAGGGGAAAAATAGGTCTCTCTTTAAAGTCGAGGTCCTGAGTATGCTGAAAGACATAAAAGAGGCATAATACAGCTCTTCATAAATATCTTAAGGTAGGCAGCCCTGGTTTGCTGGTTTGATGCTGTCAGGGGGTGTTTCAGAGGTGGATGTTTTTGAACCCAGAGCAGAAAGCTGCTTCCAGGTCTGGGGCTCTGAGCTCTTTGGTCTGCTCTGATCACAGAATCCTGGAATATCCTGAGCTGGAAGGGACCCTCAGGGATGATCAGTGCAGCCCCTGGCCCTGCACAGACACCCCAACAACCCCAGCCTGGGCATCCCTGAGAGCGCTGTCCAAACGCTCCTGCAGCTCTGGCAGCCTCGGGGCCGGGCCCATTCCCTGGGGAGCCTGGGCAGTGCCCAGCAGCCTCGGGGGGAAGAACCTTTCCCTGAGCTCCATGGCCAGCCCTGACCCAGCTCCAGCCACTCCCTCAGGTCCTGATCCTTGTGTTCGTGTGAGATGGGAAGAGCCAGCCAGGCTTTCAGCACCCTGCCTGAAGTACTTTATTCAGCAGTGGGGTGTACTGAGCTGCTCAGCAGTTTTCTGATGTGGTCCAAAGCTTGTGGGGCAGTTTCCTTGCTGTGTGGATCTTCTATCTGGATGTAGAAAGCTTTGCAGGTTAGACCTGGATCAAATCTGTGGAAGGTGTCAGGGGCAGAGTTCTGCTCCTCTGTGTGATTGACACACAATGAGCTGCTGCAACACTGTTGGGCTCAGGTCAAGTGAGGAGAAATCCTTGGGCTTATCTCTCCAGTTTGATCTCCAGATCCTGTCTCTGGTGCAGGGAGGCACTTCACGTCTCCCTTCTTCTGCCCAAAAGCAGCCACATAGGATGGCTGTGACCAGATGATCCCCCCGAGGCTGCTGGGCACTGCCCAGGCTCCCCAGGGAATGGGCCCGGCCCCGAGGCTGCCAGAGCTGCAGGAGCGTTTGGACAGCGCTCTCAGGGATGCCCAGGCTGGGGTTGTTGGGGTGTCTGTGCAGGGCCAGGGGCTGCACTGATGATCCCTGAGGGTCCCTTCCAGCTCAGGACATTCTATGGTTCTGTGATACTTGGTAAAACCTAAAGAGTCTCTTTAATTAAAACCCAGCTTTAATCACCCCACATGTCCCCACAGGATCAGGGCCATTGTCAGGTTACTCACACAGGACTTTGCTGAGGGGCTGTGCCTGTTTGGTGGGAGCAGCCTTGGCACAGGCTGGGATTTAGAGCCTTGGCGTGACTCACATTGCAGGGCATGTTCACACCGTGCCTAAAAAGGATGAAAAAAAGGTCTTTCCCAGTGCATTTTCCTTTCTGGAATGGATGTTGTGCAAGATCATCTCAGCAAAGAGCTTTAATTACTGTATTTGCTACAGGAGAAGTGGAAGCCCATGAAGTGTTTTCAGTATCATTTCTCTGAGAGAGCAAAGCAGGTGTTCAGTGTTGGGTGCTCCAGTCCGTGAACTGGGAGGGGGCATCAATTCTGCTTTTTCCCCCCACATTTGTGTTTAGGACAGTAATTACCAAAAAGCCACCAGTGGATTTTATTTTTAACCAAGTTTTGAAATGAAGAGTGAAAAATCAATTGATGTTGAGGTCGGATGTATCTTCTCAGCAGTTTGGGATTAGTGGTGGTTTCCCTGCGCTGTCAGTTGGGGCATTTTCCTGGGGGTGGACAGTGCAGGTGCCCTTTGTGCCGGGATTTCAGTGTGGGCTCACAGGACACTTCCCATTTTTGATCTTTCTGTGACTGTGGGGAGATTCCGCCCCGAATCCGAGTCTCCCCACGTGGGCCCATTCCAGATGTGTGAAAAGCAGGAGGCGGGAGCAGATCTCCATCAGGCCAGCAGGCTTTGGGGTTTGGCACAGCTGGAGTTGTGCCAGTGCTGGTGAGTACCCGGCTCCTCTCCACCCGCCCAGGAGTCCTTTGTCTGCGCTCCTGGGACCTCCCTCTCCCCTCTGGGATATCTTCCCTGACGTTTGAACACTTGCTCTGATTTATGTTTTTAATCTCTAGCCAAGCCCTGCCGCGCTAGTGGGAAGCACGACTCACTAATCCAGGGCTTCCCGGAGCGTGTTCCCTGTGCTGGGCGAGGCGGAGGCGCTGGGCTGGCTCACGTGGGCTTGGGCAGGCACCGACAGGCAGGGCCAGGCTGTGTCCCAGCCCTGCCACCTCCTCCCCTGCCGGCTGGAGAGCTGGGGGGGTGTTGGGGTCGGGCTGGGGGCACAGCACCACCGGGGGATGGATGTTTGGGGATCCACCGCACACACCAACGTGTGGAGCTCAAACCAAGCCAAAAGCAGCTGCAGTTGGCGAGTGGGGAGAGGAGGAGGAGGTCAGAAACTCCTCCGAGGTGAGGGGAGCAGCGCTAGGAGAGAGGAAAGGGGTCGGGAAGCCCCTGCAGACGCTCCAAGCCCGACCGAGCTGGGAGCACACGAGGGTGAAGGCGGGACTCGGGCGGGTCCTGCCCCAGTTCCCACCAAGTGCTGTGTCAGCAGCCGGGCACCGCGTGCTGCCTGCAGCCCCTGCCGGGATGTCTCCGCAGCACCGGGCAGCTCCAGCATGAACAAGTATCTGCAGTGTTTATTGACCCCGGGCAGCTCAGGTAACTCTTTGTGAAGTTTTTGGCTTCCTGCGGGGTGAGGTCGTGGTTTGGGGGGTGCGGCTGGGAAGGAGCAGCTGGAGAGAAGCGACTTCTCCAGGGAGGCTTCTCGCCATTCATTTCCCAGGAGACCTGAGTCCTTGGGCATCTGCCTCTGGAACATGTGGAGTGTGCAAAAAGCTCAGCTTGGCTTTGGAGGGTTTTCATTTTCCTGGGGATTTTGGGTTTTTATTGAAGTGAGGGTTGTGCTGGGGGTGTTGGGTTCTGTGGTTAAAAGTGGCCAAGGAGCTGCAGGTGTCTGAGTCCTAAAGGAGCTGCAGAGTTTTAATTCCAGCTTTTGAATGGTTTGAAGCCAGACAGGTTTTAAAAACAGCTTAGGTTTTGCTTTTAGCCTTTCATACATTGCAACTGAAGTGTTTTAATGTAATACAGCTTGAAAGGTGCTTTTCTTTAGCTTTTGACTTCGTTTTCCAAGTGTCCAGTTGTGACTGAGTTGAAGTAGTTGGGTTTTGGTTGGTTTGGTTTTTTTTTTTCTTTTTTCTTGTCTTAAGTGGGAATTTTTCACCCACACTAGTTAAAGAAATGAGACAGGTGTGGAGAAGATAACTTATCTTGAGCACACTAGAAAAAGGCTGGAAAATTAAAGGATGGGTGGATGTTGCTGCTTGTGACTGTGCTGGTTGAGGTAGGTTTTCAAGGTGGAGTTGAATAGAGGGAAAAGAAGACACCAGAATATTTGAAATATTTAAATACTTTTTTTTTTCTTTGAAAAGAAGACTTACTCTGCTAATTACATTTTGGAGTAGATCCTTAGTTTTATCCAACACTATCCACAGGAGATGTGGAAGTGTTTTCTGGTCTTTTTCTCAGAAACAGAAAAAAACAAATCTCTGTTAAGTTCGTTGTTTTTTTTTCCCCCAAACAGAATTTCAACTTTTCTTGTATTTTGAGGAGTAACTTCAGAGCTAAACTGAGAGGGGGAATGGAAAGATCTCCAAAGAACCCAAACATTGAATATCCAGATTTATATACGGTGAGACTCCTTCCAGCCTGTGCATGACAGGCCATGGGGTCAGGGTGTATTTTGGGTGCCAGTGTTTGTCCTCTGCCTGTCCTGGCCCATCCACCAGTTGGGATTCTCACATCCTTTCCTAAGTTATGGGAGAAATGTGCCAATGATGTGATTTCCTCTTAGGAAAATGTGTCACAGACCTTGATGCTCTTTGCTGTTTTCCGCCAGCGTGGGTGGGACTGTCGGTGATTCTGGGGATAGAGGGATGGGAACGAGGGGTTTGTGTGGGCCAGGTCATCGTGTCCTGGCTTTGCATCCCTGGATTTAACTGGTGTTGCTGTGGGAGGCAGTGGCAGTCCCAGGTGTCTCTGGGGGCTCTCTGTGAAGCCACCAGGAGGGTGAAGCTACCACGTTCAGTGGCTTGAGGACCTTTCAGATTCTTGTTTCGCTGCACCAGAGATAAAACTGCCCAAAACTGTGTTTTCTTGAGTAAACTGAGGAGGTCGGTGCTGCATCCCGGGGCGTTTCTGTCTGAGCTGCTTTGTGGGATGTGCTCTCATGAGTTTCCTGCTGAGTGAGTCGTTCCCTGATAACACTTCCAGCTCGGGAAGAACCCTCTGGAGCTGCTCCTGCTGCAATGAACCCACATGGGCAGGTCCCTGTCTCAGGAGAGCAGGACTTCGGACAAGGACCTGGAGGGCCAGGAGCCAGGGAATGGCTTCCCAGTGCCAGAGGGCAGGGCTGGATGGGATCTTGGGCAGGAATTGTTCCCTGGGAGGGTGGGCAGGCCCTGGCACAGGGTGCCCAGAGCAGCTGGGGCTGCCCCTGGATCCCTGGCAGTGTCCAAGGCCAGGCTGGACATTGGGGCTTGGAGCAGCCTGGGACAGTGGAAGGGGTCCAGGAACAAGATGGGCTTCAAGGTCCTTTCCAACCCAAACCATTCCACGATTTCTCCCTGGCCACTGCCTGCCCTCAGTCTGGGATGGCTGAGCTGAGGAAATGGCTCAGAGTACAATGCAGAGGTGGTGTCTGGCTGCTCTGGTCCCTCGTGACCCCCTCCCTGTGCTGTGTCACCCCTGGGGTTCAGCCCACGGGGACAGGTGGCCCCATTGGCCACAACACCTGGAGAAACCAGTGCTGCCCAGGCTGGGTCCCAGCAGGGCTAAAAATACCTTGGAGTGAGAGATGACTGTTCAGGCTTTTTTTCAGCCTTGCTAATATCAGACTTTCTTTTCTCATATCTGCATCCGTTTTTCCACTAAAGAAATGACTGTGGAGGTTCATGGTGTACTTTGAGGATGTGGCATGAAATAGCTCCCCTGGAGGAACAAATCCAAGGAGTGGGGTGCACAGGATTCTTCTGCCTCCAATACCTCTGAAACCTTGCTTCCTGATGTTCCTTGACCAGGACAAGGTTATCTCTGCTTTTAACACTTAATTTTATAATTAAATTTACTTCTCAAAAACACAAAAAAGGAGCAAAACAAATCCTTGGACTAGGGTTAAGTTTAAAGTTGAAGAAACATTTCTTTTATCTCCCCTTCCCTGCCCTCCTAACCCATTTCCTCTGGATGATTATTTGAAATGTACTATTTTAAATCTCAGTGTTAATTATTTCCAAGCGGTTGCATATTCTTGTTAAATTAATTGTTGGAAATTTGCTTCGGGTCCCGGCAAATGAGCTCTGTGCCAAAACCTGCCATTTCTTGTGTGCTCTTTAATTCTGAAGAGCAGCAGAACTCAGGCTGCTGGTAAAGCCTCTCTGAAATATTTTGTTCTTGAGGAACCGCTGTCTCTTCTGTGAAGTGTTAAATGAAAAGCTCAGAATGATTTTCCAGCGGTGATAATTTTCCTGCAATCACAGAGGTTGTCCCTTTGCTGAGTGCTGGCACTGTAAACACAGCGAGCTCTTAAACCAACAAAGCTGTTCCGATGACGTGAAATAAAAATGCCTTTATTTTTTCCTTTTCCAAAGAGTCTTCAAACAGCTTTCACCTTGCCCACCTCGCCATGAATGCACCTTTTGTTGCCAGCTGCAGGTGACCCAAGGGAATGGGTGACTTCAGCAGCAGCAGGGCTTGAAAATCAAAAAGAGCTGTGAGATTGAGTCCAACAGTTGGCCACAGTCACCACTAAACCACATCCCCAGGTGTCACATGCCCACGATTTTTGAACACTTGCAGGGATGAGGACTCCATCACTGCCTGTCCCAGTGCCTGACAACCCTTTCCATGAAGAAATTTTCCCAATATCCAGCCCAAACCTCCCCTGGCCCAGCCTGAGGCCGTTCCCTCTCCTCCTGTCCCTGTTCCCTGCGAGCAGAGCCCGACCCCCCCGGCTGCCCCCTCCTGTCAGGGACTTGTTCAGAGCCACAAGGTCCCCCCTGAGCCTCCTTTGCTCCAGCCTGAGCCCCTTTCCCAGCTCCCTCAGCCATTCCTGGTGCTCCAGCCCCTTCCCAGCTCCAGCCCCTCAGTGTCTCTCTTGTGGGTTCACTACAAGAAAGGTTCATTGTCTTTTGACCTGTGCTGGTCCCTCTGCAGCTTGGCCAGCAAAGCCTTTCATTTTGAATTCCTAATTGCTGTAAATTTGGAAGTTTTTCATTTTTGCTGCCTTTTTGTCTGGCAGCAGCTGAGCAGCTCTGTTGGATCTGGAAGAAGAAGTTGTCATCCAGTTGCTCAGAGCAGCTGTGGCTGCTGCATCCCTGGAAGTGTCCAAGGTTGGATGGGGCTTAGAACACCTGGGACAGTGGGAGGTGTCTCTGCCCATGGCAGGAGTGGGACTGGAGGAGCTTTAAGGTCCCTCCCAACCCAAACCATCCTGGGATTCTGTTCCCCGCGTGCATTCAAGAGCTGGACTCCTTTTCCAAAACCTGCAGGTTTGCATTGGCCAGCACCTGTCACACATTTGGGCTTTTCTGTATTTAAAGCATCTCAGGTACGTGCTGTGGCAGGGCTGGACAAAAAAAAGGCAAGACTTTTCTCTGGAATGATTCACTGTAAATTAAGTTTTACCTTCACCCAGGCGACCTTGTCCTCCCACTCTTCTTTAATGTCAGCTTTGTTTACTGCCCTTGCCTGTTGCCCAAACTAGAAGGACCAGTGAGGAGTCTCTGGCTCAGGGAAGCTTTGTAATAATCCAGCTCCACCTTGGAACTGAGGCCTCGTGTCCCACAACCAGCGTGACATTAATCAGGGAAAAAACCCATCAGCCCAGTTTTTTTTTTAGGCAGAATCTTGTTTTATGCTTCCATGTTTTCTGTGCTGCAATGGCTGGTTTAAGCACAGCTCAATTGGGTGTGTTCTAAAGCAGGTCTGGGTTAAGTAAATTGTTCACTGAGGTTCTGTGTAAAATATTAATAACTTGTTTTCTATAACATTGATGGTATCCTCACCTTTTGTGTCTCAGGAGGGTTATTTCATATGTCTGAGGTACATTAATTTATTAAAATAGTTTGTACTTTAAAAAGTGTTTAGTTCACAATCCTGCAAGGAGTTGGCATCTCAAGTCTCATTATCTCGTGATTCCTGAGGGACAGAGCAGACTCTGCTTTCCATCCCTCCAAAAAGAGTTATTTCACTCGGAGTGCCTCAGGAACTGCAGCCATTGGTACATCAGAACAGCAACCCCAGTGTAGCTCCTCCTGTACACCCTGAGTAGCCAGGTGTCGCGGGTTCGGTTTGTAACCGGGCAGAAACACCAATTTAGTGTAGTGGTTTGGTCCAAAATACTCATTACTGTTTATCTGCTGTGAGATAAGAATGAGGAGAAACGCAAAGCAGGCACCAAACGTGAAAGAATATAAAGAAGTTTATTAACAGACCTAAAAGAGGGGAAAAAAAATTATACCACACCTTCAGAACTCTCCTCCTCCCCCCACCTTCCTCCCTTCTCCCACTGACAATGTAAAACACAACCCTTAAGATGTTCAGTCTGTTACCACTTCCATAATAACCTTGTCCAGTCCATTTAGAAAGAGAAGTCTCTTCTTGCTTGTGCTATGAAAACATTATCACAACAAGACAGCCACCCACTTCCAAATATTGTTCAGTCCATTTAGGAAGAGGAGTCTCTCTGCCTGCGTGTGAGTCCTTTCCCCCTGACTTGCAGCTTTTCCCGCAACTGCTTTCGAGGGTCCACTCTGGAAGTTTCTTGGGGTACAATTTTAAGGTTGAGCCGTTCAGAAACAAAAACAGAGGCCCTTCTCCTTCCCTGGGAGCAAAGGGTCTTCATCATCTTCCATCATTAGGACTATCTCTGGGAGCATCTCTAGGTACTGAGGTTTTCTCCTTTCCTGTTTGGAGCAAAAGTCCTCATCTGGTTCATCTCTCCCTGTCCAAACTTCTCATGAAATTACAGCTGTGTCAGCATCTGCCTATCTCAGTGCAGGTGCTTTTGCTTACGAGTTGAACACTCCACCCCCCATATCTTCATGAAATTACAACAGGATACTCTGATATATCATAGCTTCACAACAGAATTTCAGCTTTAAGCATCTCCTCTCTCTCTTCCCTCAGGTTTTCAGCTCTTCACAGCAGTAAAAGGGTTAATCTCACCTCGGCCTTGCAGCTTTGCAGATGGAATGTTGAATTTTTCTTATCGCAGTGGAGAGGGGGGAGAGCCGAGCCGCTCCGGCTGCCCACGGCAAGGCAGTGGGGGGGGTTCCATGGCTGGAACAGGTCCATGGCTCCAGGATGGCCGTGGCCCTGCCCGGCCTGGCCCAAGCAGGGCCTGGCCGGGTCCGCTGGCCCCCACACGGGGCCCGCAGCCACCTGTGCCAGCGCCGGAAACGAGAGAGAGCTTGGAGGGGGAGTTTGTCTATTCTTAAGTGTGGATCACAGAGGTGGTCACAACTTTAAGTGGCTTAGAGAATTGTCCATATTCAAACTGGCCGCTGATAGGTTCTATCAGTTCCCAGAGGAAACTGTAAGCACCCCTTAGCAAGGACGTCCCTTCTGGGACTATGCTTGCTAATCTATGACACCAGGTTAGTGAAAGGAAGAGGAATAAAGGGAAAGGTGAAGCAGACTCCTTTGAGTGTCACATCCCAGTGGTAGGAAGATCCTTCCCTTTCCTGGTTCCTGGGAGTGTAGTTTGGCAGCTGAAAAGCTGCTCTGATTTCCAATAGCAGGTTGAAGATCTCTGATTTGGAGACTTGTGTGTTTATGCCTCATCATTTATATATGTATATATATTTGTGTGTGTGTTTTCATATAAATAAACCCCCCTCCTTCTGTGTTTCTGCTGCATTATCTGCAGATGCCTCGTGGCCAGAGGGGATGGTGCTGATGGCCATCGTGGAGCCACTTACACAAGTCTTTCATGGCCAGGCAGCCTTTGATCAGCAGTGCTGGAGAATCCATCAGGCCTCCCCCACACTTCCACAAGAGCTCTTCCTCTGCCCTGCCTCAAAGCCTGGGGCTTGTCCTGAGGTTACAACATGTGTTTTCATCTGGCCATTCCAGCCACAGAAAATGTGCCAGGAGTTTTATGCTAGAGATGAACAGCAGAGATCCAGACACCAGATCCATGCTGGGGTTGCCCTCTGCTTTCCCTGATCCTGATACATTTAAAATAGTTTGGTTTTCTGCATGGACAAGATGGCTTTTGTTTGGTTAGGGTTTGTTGCTTTATTTTGGCAAGTCTCTAGATCCAGACTCTGGGTTCTCTGTTTGCAGGCCATCTCATATTTAGCCCTGCATGAATTATCAGGCTTTCAGCAGTTCCCTTAAAATATTTGTGTCTCAATTCTGATGTAGAGAGTAGTAGCTGACTCCTCCAGGCTTCAGTGCACCGGTCCTTTCTGCCAGTGTGGAGCTGATGTTTCACACCGTGGTCAGAGATGAGTGGTGGGCGTGGAGGGCTGTCTGCTCCTTACCACTTCTTAGGCTGATCTTACCCCTAATCATTCTGATAAGCTGTACGTACCCTTGCCTTGATGCTGCTGCTGTTTGCGTATGGCTTTGTTCGTGTTTCTTCCTTGTTACCTGCTTTTCTTCAAGGTTTCTAACCAGGAATTGGCCTGTGCAGTGCCCACTGCCCTGGTTTGTCACCTGCTCACTCCCTTTGTCCCTGGCTGTGCTGGCTGTCCAAGGGAGGAGCACACCCTGGGTTTGGAAATGCTCTTTGTGTCATCATTACAGCTCTCTGCAATAGCTGGAGGGGAACTGCTTATAGAAATAGCACCTTGTTCCTCTTCCCCTGTGTTTCTGGCTCTGAACAGGGCTCAGACAGGCCTGTGGAAGGTGGTGACAACACGCTGCCATTGCCCAGAGTCCCCGTTCAATCAGGAGCTAATTGGTTTGGAAAACAACTTCACAAACCCAAAGGGTTAAAAAGCGTTTTCTGAAACCGCTGCCTTTATTTTAACCCACCCTCTTTCATTCTGCTTCCTTGGGGGCCAGTTCTGCCAACTGCTAGACAGATCCTTTTCCTGTTGCCAAAGGAAGCTGGGCATTCATGCACCCTCTCTAAAAAACCCCAAACCTACCCCTGCTTCCCCCTCCAAAAAACCCCAAACCCCTCAGTCTTATGAGAATGGTAGAAACAGCTCTTTTAATACTGTTTGTTTCTGACTGTTACAAGAAATTCTCTCATCCCTCTTAGACCTGAGAGGTTTTTTATTTCCTGTCTTCTATCTCTTTGCTTATTGTTTGGGTCTTCTGCATACCCATGTTGGAGAGCCAGTTTTAGTGCTGTCCTTGTAGCAGAGAACAAAAGTTCCTCTGGAATGTCAGCATCCAGAGATGCTGTGATAAAACAAGGGCTGAAAGCAGTTCAGAGTCAAAAAGCAGCTGTTAATGTTCCCATAGCTTCTGTGGGTTTGCTAAATGCCACTGTCTTTGTTGGAGTCCTGGAATGGTGTGGGTTGGGAGGGACTTTAAAAATCATCTCATTCCACCCCTGCCACGGGCAGGGACACCTTCCACTGTTCCAGGCTGCTCCAAGCCCCAATGTCCAGCCTGGCCTTGGGCACTGCCAGGGATGCAGGGGCAGCCCCAGCTGCTCTGGGCACCCTGTGCCAGGGTCTGCCCACCCTGCCAGGGAACAATTCCTGCCCAAGATCCCATCCAGCCCTGCCCTCTGGCACTGGGAAGCCATTCCCTGGCTCCTGGCCCTCCATGCCTTGTCCCCAGTCCCTCTGCAGCTCTCCTGGAGCCCCTTTAGGCCCTGCAAGGGGCTCGGAGCTCTCCCTGGAGCCTTCTCTTCCCCAGGCTGGATGTGGAAGAGAGGCCACTGAAGGGACTTTTCTGAAAAGGGAAATGTTTTGGGTGTTCAGTGTTCTTGTCTTGGTGGTTGATCTGAATGGCTGAGTTGTGTTGCCTGTTGTAATTTTTCCTTCCCAGCAGCTCTCAGTTTGTCAGTCCAGATCAGACTGGTTTTCCTGCAGCTGCCATGAGAAACACTGAGCCTTGAGGAATATTGGATGCTCTTGGTGGGCTTTAGGTGTTGGCAGTGAGAAGTGAGAATCTAATCCACATTTTCTTGCAGGAATCCTCTTTCCCCCTTGGTGGCCTCATTGAATTAAGCAGATAATTCTGTGCACAATCAGCTCCCCTTGGGCCTAATACAGTGATTATTCTTTGGTGCCCTGAAGAATATTTAATTTATAGAGCTTTTCCATGAGTATTAAAAGCACTTTGTTAGCAGATCTTTAGTCCTGGGAGTAGTTTGTACAATCTGGTCTAGTCTAGGCCAGAGAACATCACTGGTGGCTTTTGGTATCCAACATTTATTTATTCTGTGGTGCAAGACTGTGGCTTTTGGTTGTGTCATTCAGTGTTGGGGTTTGATCAGAGCAGACCTTGAAAAGACCTCTTTTAAATTGTACTTGAATTGCTGGCAGTAAATGATTTTCTTTCCTCTTTCCAGAGCGAGGCTATGATCCCTACAACCCAGAGCTTCCCAGGCCCTCACTGGAGGCGGAGGATGGCACTCTGGCTGACATTACAGATGTCACACCTGGAATTCTGGAGCTGGAGCTGGTCAACAAGGCCATTGAGGCGGTGAAGAACGAAGTGGAGAGGGAGCAGAAGAAGTACGAGGAGCTCCTGGAAACCACGAAGGAGTTGGGTGCTTCAGAGGGCTCCTCACTCATTTCAAACTCACCTGTGTCGGCTGCTGGGCCTCAGAATGATTCCTTTGCCTCCTTGGAGTATAATCCAGGGAGCTACAACTTCAGTAATAACTCAGACTACAACCCCACTCCTCTGGCTGCTGCTGGCCGGTCCAGTAAATACACTCTGGATTCCTCCCGCTCCAAAGGGAGCTCCCTGGAATATGTCCCCAAGGCTGTAGTGCAGAATAAAAAATACAGCAGCACTGTCACTAACAATAAATATGTGATTGACGACTCCAAGCCCTCCACAGACTTGGAATATGACCCCCTTTCCAATTACTCTGCCAGGCTGTTGGGCAAAGCCACAACCAAGGGGTCCAAAAGGGAAAGGGCCTCTGATTATGAGGAGTCTTATTCTCCATCAAGGAAGAAGCTCTGTGAAGATCCTGATGACGATGAGGTGTTGGCCAGGTTCTCCTCCTCTGAAGATGAGGCTGAGGTGGAATATAAAACAGCTTCTGGTAGTTCACCCTCAAAAGGTGGTTCTGAGGGTGAGTCAAACAACTCGAGTGAGTCCAGCAAAGAGCAGAGCACCAAAGTGGATGGCTCTGCTTCCCAGGAGAGCAAAGAAGCAGCACAGCACAGGGAGGACCTTCCAAATTCACAGAAAAACCTTGCCAAGAACTCACCAGACAAGAACCCAAAAGCAGTGAAGTTGTGTTCTGGTAAGAACAACAAGGAAATTGAAAATAAAAACAAAGACTCCAAAGACAAAACAAAAAGGAAGAAAACAGATGTTAGTAAAACATCAGGCCTCAGTGAGGCTGGGAAGAAGGAGAAAAATAAAAATACAGACAAAGACAAAGTGCTCAAGAAAGAAGAAAAATTAAAAATCAAGAATGAAGAGAAAAACTGCAAAGACAAAAATGTCAAAGTGAAAGCAGATGGGAACTTGAAGAAACCTGAAAAACAGAAGTCAGAAAAGGTGGATGGGTGTAAGAAAGAAAAATCCAAGTCCACCACCAGCAGTTCAGGGAAAAGCAAGAGCGAAGGTGTTACCAAGGGCACAGAGAAAGTGGGGAGCAGCAAGAAGGACTCACAGAGCAAAACAGCTGATGTGAAAAATGGCAAGGAAAGCTCTGGTCGTAAAAACAAAGAGAAAGGGACCAAGAGTTCCCTGGAGCAAAAGAAAGACAAGGTCAGTTCTGCTGGAAAAGGAGACCCGAAGAAGGGTCGGAAGCAGCGGAGTTTGAGTCACGTGGACCTGTTTGGAGATGAGAGTGGAGATGACGATGACAAAGGCCGGCCTTTGTCCTCCTCCTTACTTGATGTGAGCTCGGACTCGGATGGGGCCGACTCTGGCTCAGCCTCTGAGAGTGACAAGGACAGGACAAAGAAAGTGAAGCGCTCCAAGTTGTCCAAGTCGTCATCATCTTCCTCAACATCTGATGACATTGATTATTCCATCCTTGAGAAAGATGTGGACTTCGAGTCAGATCCCATGGAAGAGTGTCTGAGGATCTTTAATGAATCTAAAGATGTGAAAACTGAAGACAAGGGAAGGCTGGGGAAACAGGTAATGCTGCGTTGGGCTGGTTGTGTGTGTGCTCTCCCCTCCAAAGGTGGAAGGATTCTGGTTCGGTTTAGTGGTGTTGCTTATCTCAAGCAGCTGAAGAGGGAGATTCCGTGTGTTGGGAGAATCTCATCCTTGTCATGACTGAGTGCTTGGAAGTGTTTGCACCTGAGTTTACCTGCTGGGTTGAAAGCTGCTGTGAAATGTGAGGGTTCAGTTCCCTTTTGTGTGGAAGGCTTTCAGCTTTCAGGGTTATCAGTTACTGCTGTCTGGCCTGAGAACCTTGGGAGAAAAGGCTTCAGGGAGTGAGTTTTGGGGGTTTCAAAGCCAATCTGAGATTGCCAGTCTGGGCACTGCCTTCTTGTTGCAGCAGAGTTTAAGGAACATAGGGACAGGTAGAACCTGGACAGGGTGTTGGTGCAAGTAAGTCCAGTATTTGTCACTGACACTTTGTCCCCAAATTCCTCTTTCCTATTCTAAATGCATGCTGCAGGTAGTTCCTGGGGATCTCTGGATAGCTTGTGGGTGGTGCAAGCAAGAAATGGAGGGTAGAATTTCTTCCAGTGGTACCAGGGGCTTCAATCTAAGGAGGTAAAAAGACAGTATTTACATAAAAAGAGTTTTGGCAGTGACTGACTGGTCCCTGGAGGATGGAAACCTCTCGGTTTTGAAGATTAGAACAGAGTGGAGAACTCATGATGAGAAGGACATTGAGGGGCTGGAGCGTGTCCAGAGAAGGGAACGGAGCTGGGGAAGGGGCTGGAGCCCCAGGAGTGGCTGAGGGAGCTGGGAAAGGGGCTGAGCCTGGAGCAAAGGAGGCTCAGGGGGGACCTTGTGGCTCTGCACAAGTCCCTGACAGGAGGGGGCAGCCGGGGGGGTCGGGCTCTGCTGCCAGGGAACAGGGACAGGAGGAGAGGGAACGGCCTCAGGCTGGGCCAGGGGAGGTTTGGGCTGGATATTGGGAAAATTTCTTCATGGAAAGGGTTGTCAGGCACTGGAAGGGGCTGCCCAGGCCAGTGGTGGAGTCACCATCCCTGGAAGTGTTCAAAAAACGTGTGGATGTGGCACTTGGGACAGAGCTTAGTGGTGACCATGGTGGTGGTGCTGGTTGATGGTTGGACTTGATGATCTTAAAGGTCTTTTCCAGCCTTAACAATTCCATGTTTCTACATGTAAAAGGTTAGAAAGCAGCTTCTGGCAGTGATCCTCCCACAGCATCTGAAGCAGGGAAGTAGGAGCAGACAAAACTCATCCTTCATCTTCTGACATCCCAGTTTCGCTGGGCAGCAAGACAAACCATCCAGCTGGGAGCAGCTCCTGGGCTCAGGCAGGGGTGTGTGACTTGCTGTCAGACCCAGCACCCTCAGCATCCCTGGCTGGGATGATTTTGCTGTACCAGGTGTTCAGGGAATGGGATTGGGAACAGCTTTACAGATGTAAAAGGTGACAAATTTGCCAACATTGAGAAAACATCCCAAACTTGTATCTGTGTTTTCCGTCTGACTGCAGTGCAGGGGTGCCAGGTGAGGCAGCTCTGTTACCTGGGAGGCTTCATAGAATCCTGGAATGGGTTGGGTTGGAGGGATCTCAAAGCCCATCCAGTACCATGGGCAGGGACACCTCCCACTGTCCCAGGCTGCTCCAAGCCCCAGTGTCCAGCCTGGCCTTGGGCACTGCCAGGGATCCAGGGGCAGCTCCAGCTGCTCTGGGCACCCTGTGCCAGGGCCTGCCCACCCTCCCAGGGAACAATTCCTTCCCAAGATCCCATCCAGCCCTGCCCTCTGGCACTGGGAAGCCATTCCCTGGCTCCTGTCCCTCCATGCCTTGTCCCAAGTCCCTCTGCAGCTCTCTTGGACACCGGAAGGGGCTTAATGAAGTGAGATGACAAAATCAGGTGCCTTCTGTGTGCTGGGAAGAGGGGGTCCAGGGGAGGAGCCAGGAGTTTATCCAAGGAATTACTGAGTGACTTCAGCTGCAGCTCCCCTGCATCCCAAAATAATGGAGGTACTGGGGCACCCTCAGGGCATCCAGTGTGTCCCAGTTTAGACCCCTTCACCCACAGGCAGCCTCCCTTAGGGATGATGGATGGGAAGGAGGTGCAAGCGAGTGCAGAAGGAGCCACACAACCACCCTGTGGCAGTTTCTCCTGCTGGAACTGATTGTTGACTTTGGCTGCAAAAGGCAGGAATTGGTGCTGCTCTCCAGGCTCGTGGAGCTGGGTGGGTGCAGTGGCCCAAGCAAACCCTTGCACTCAGGACCATGGGTGTGAGGAGGGGGCGTGTGCTGCGTGTGGGGAGCAGAGCTCAGCTTTTGGAAAAGGAGCTGGGCTATTAAAGCTTTTTGCTGAACTCTCTGCTGCACTCACATCCCCAGTCTGGTCACAGGGAACTCTGTGTTGTTGACAATTAAAGACCTTTTTTACACTCACACAAAATGGGTGGAAGAAACTCTATATAAGGCTCAGTGTGATGGTTTTCTTCTCAGTTATTAAGCATTGCAGCTGTTCTTTCTTCAGGGTTTAGTTTAATTCTCAGCTAGGAAAGAACTCTTTATTTTTGGCCTTTTTTTTCCTCCAAGTTGCCCAGTTTAAGTGAAAAATAGTTGAAGGGCACATAATCTATAGCAGGAATTACTAATCACTGAATTCAGAAAGTGCTGAACCAGGGGCTGCCACTCATAGCAAACAGTTAATTGTGGGCTGGAGTGACAAAGCTCAGCAGCCTGAGGTTTGGTTTCCTGCTCCTTTGGGAAGGAGGCTCAGTGCAGCACAGGGATCCTTCTTTGGGACATGGGTGTGGGTGAGTAGGCACCCGCTGGGTGCGATTGGTCATGGGGCATTTTTATTGTTTATGGAATAATTTTCTAGATGAACCCCTGTTGTGGTTAGACACTGGCCAAACACCAGGCACCCATGAAAGTCACTCACTCACCCTGCCCTGCTACAGCTGTGCAGAGGAGAGAAAAAATTTAAATGAAGGGTTCATGAGTTGAGATAAGGATGGGGAGGAAACACTCCAAGGGCAAAACAGGCTCAACTTAGAGGTACAAAGCGAGTTTGTTACTAACAAAATCAGAGGAGGATAATGAGAAATAAAATAAGCCCTTAAAACACTTTTTCTTCCCCCAACCCCTCCCTCCTTCCCACCGACAGTGCAGGCAGACAGGGGCTGGGGGGTTTGGGTCAGTTTGTCACCCGAGATTTTCTTCTGCTGCTCAGGGAGAGGAGTCCTTCCCCTGTGAGGCCGTGGGGTCCCTCCCACAGGAGACAGCTCTCCTGAACTTCCCTGGCATGGGTCCACTCAGGAGCAGCAGCCACATCGCCCCTGCTGCAGCGTGAGCCCCTCCCACGGGCACACAGCCCCCCAAAACTGCTGTGCCGGGCTCTGTCTGCCACGGGCTGCAGCGCTCCAAGGCCAGACTGCTCCAGCCTGGGAGCAGAGACCTCCTCTCTCTGCACCGGGACTGCCCCTGGATCACAGCCTCCTGCAGGCATCCGCCCGCTCCGGTGTGGGCACCTCCCCCAGGGCTGTGGGTGGATCTCTGCATCCCCGTGGATGCCCAGGGGCTGCGGGTGGATCTCTGCATCCCCCATGGATCCCCAGGGGCTGCGGGTGGATCTCTGCATCCCCCGGGGATCCCCAGGGGCTGCAGGGGCACAGCTGCTCCCCCATGGCCTCACCATGGCCTGCAGAGGAATCTCGGCTCTGTTTCCTGGAGCACCTCCTGCCCCTCCTTCTCCACTGCCCTTGGTGTCTCCCTGTTGTTTCCCTCACATGTTCTCATCTCCTCCTCTTCTCTAGCTGGAATACAAATTACCCCCACTTTCTTTTGATTTTCTTCTTTCTTCTCTGTTATCACAGAGGCGTTACCAACTCTCTCATTGGCCCAGCCTTGGCCAGTGCCATGTCCATCTTCAGAGCCATCGGGGATTGGGTTGGCCGGACATGGTGGAAGCTTCCAGCAGCTTCTCACAGAAGCCACCTCTGTGGTCCCCCTGCTACCAAACACCAGCCTGTGCAAAACCAACACAGCCCCGTGTTGTTTGGCCTCAGTAATGTGTAGGGAGGATGGCATGGAGCTCAGGGAAAGGTTCTTCCCCCCGAGGCTGCTGGGCACTGCCCAGGCTCCCCAGGGAATGGGCCCGGCCCCGAGGCTGCCAGAGCTGCAGGAGCGTTTGGACAGCGCTCTCAGGGATGCCCAGGCTGGGGTTGTTGGGGTGTCTGTGCAGGGCCAGGGGCTGCACTGATCATCCCTGAGGGTCCCTTCCAGCTCAGGATATTCCATGATCTGTGATTGCAGGAAGCTGTTTGTGGGCAGTGCGGTGCTTTTCCACCTGAGAGAATTGCACTGTGAGAGAGTTTATTAGGGATGTAACTGAATTATCAGGCTCTGGAGTTCCCAGAGAGCCAAGTGATTCAGGGTGCAGTGTTCATCCAGAGTGCCCCTGTGGTGATGAACGCAGGCTTATCTCAAGTGGTGCCTGAGCTAAATCCCTAAATCCAGCCTTGGGCTCTGTTGCTGAGTTTCAGAGATTGTCAGGCTCATCTCAGAGTTTTGCCAGGAGTTGTTTTGAAAAACTGAAAACAAAGATTGTCTGGAGAGCAGCTGGAGCTCTGAAAAAGAAACTTGTGAAGTGTTTTGTATCAATTAACAACTGAGTCGAATTTCAAGATTTCCAAGTGGTTCTCCCTGTCCAGGAGCAGGTCTGAGGTGTCAGCTCGGAGCAGCTTTGGCTGGAGAGGTGCTTCTGCCTCCTGCTGAGTTTCTGGATGTGACCTGGGCTGTGTCACCAGAGTCGTCCTACAGTGACAGCTGTGGATTAACCTGCAGAGAAACGTTTCCCTAAATGTGGGGTGGGGGCACTGTGGTTTGGTGTTGAGCAGGTGTCAGCACCTGCCTGGGGCAGAAATGAGTCAGTTCCCAACTTCTTAAAAAATCCAAAGCACCCCAAACCCCCTGGACTGTAAGAATGCCATGAGAGGTGAGGTGTGTGAGTGGCTGGCAGGGGAGGGCTGCTCAAGGCTCCTGTGGCAGGTAAGGCTGATCCTGCCCCATGCCAGCTCATGGAGCTGCTGCTGGGGTGGGAACGTCCTGCTGCTGTTCCTTGGCTTCCTTGGTGGCTCCTGGGGTCACAGCAAGGTTCTTGTCAGTGGCCCAGCAGCTGACCACGTGTTCTCACCTGCCCCCTGCAAGGTTAACCCAAAAGGAGACTTTCCACATCTCCCTCTTGCGAGGGGTCTTCAAGTCTGTTCTCCTGTTCTTTTGTTTTCCAGCTGTCCAAAGAGGAAGCAAATGAAGAAAAGACAGAAGATAATTTAACTACCTTGTTTCCTGGCCAAAAAAGAAGGATCTCTCATCTTGTCAAACAAGGAAATGTAAGTGCAGATTTAGAAGCAGATGTTTAGATTGGTCCAAGTGAGGATTTTCTGTCCTGACCCTGGGAAAGGCTGCACTCCCAGGGCCAGGCAGCAGCGTGGGAGTTGTTTGTGCTGGAATTAGTCTGTGGCAGTTTTATTTCCTCTCTTTCTAGTTTCTCAAAAAGCTCCCATGTTTAGGATCCAGTAAAAGTGGCAGCAAAACTCTAATAAACTTTCCTAAAACCAAGGGTAGGCTGGGAAGAGTTGAATGGATTCTGCTCTTTGGGATAACCCTTTGGGATAGGTTGGGATGTTCGTTTTTCTCCAGTATAGCTTCATTCAGTGATTTCAATAAAAATCAACTGGACACAAGGTCACTCTGCATCTGCTGGTATTTTTCTGTGCCTTGTGATCTCAAAGATACTGCAGGAATTTGGTCAGATGTTTAAGACCATTACCTGACATCTGTTCTGAATCAGCCAAGATCTCAGCAGTATTTGTTTGGATACTCTTCTTTCCCAGTTGGGAAAATACAGAGGAGAAGAATTAAAACAAAAAAAAAAGCAAGGAAGACATTCTGATTTTTTTATTCCTTTCTCCCTGGGATTTTAATTCATGTTTTCTCTGAGGGTTTAATGTGTTTCCCTCCAGGTGCTGAGCACAGATTAGTTTTATGTTGCAGCAGGATAAGAGTGGAGGCTTGTGCACTAATTTGAGCTGGGTAGTCCAAATTAATTGTTCTGCCTTTCCTCTCTGCCTAGGAGAGGCTTTTTTGCCTTTAATAATTTGAAGCTCTGGGGTCAATACAATGGGTTTTATTTAACTGCATATCTCCAGCCAGTTCATGTGGTTTGATAAGGGCCCTTTCTTCCAAAGTGAAGAGATAAGAGACTGAAGCAAATGGCTTGGAAATTCATTAACTCAAATATTTATTGTAAAGAGGCGCCTTTTAGACATGTGCAGATCTTTAAATATATTTTCTTAATGTGACAGCTGATCCCAAAATGCTTTCCAAAGACAGGAGCCCCAGCACAGCCTTTGCTTGGGCAAACAGAGCCGATCTGGTGTGCTCAGCTGCCAGGGCAGCTCCAGGACCTGCATTCCCTGGAGTATGTCAGCTCAGAGCAGCTCCCAGCTTTGCCCAGGAGGTGCTGTAACACCTGAACTGCCACTTTTCACCTCAGAATTGAGGCCTGTGCTTTGCTGTGTCCCTCCAAGTGGAATATTTGCTCAAGTCTTGCTCATGATTTATAGCTCAAGGACTGAGCAAGAGAAGGGGAGGGAGCCGAATTCGGGGTTGGTTGCCAGGGGAAATGGAGGGGCCAAAGGAATTGCAGGTGAGGCAGAAAATGAGTGGCCTGTCCTGCTTGGAAGTCTGTAATTATAACTTAATGTCTGACTGCACTCAGTTTGGTATCCAGAAGCATCAGAGGCCGGGAATGCAGGAGGTGCCAGCTTGCCCCCAGGTGTTACACTGAGCCGCCCTCCTCCGAGATTTCAGGAGGGAAGGCCTGTTCCTCACATTTCAAAGGCTGTTAAGTAGAGTGAAGTTTGTACTACTGCTGCTTGTCTTGCACTTCTGCTGCTAGGAAACTTCTCTCTTTGCTGACATCATTTCTGGCACTTTTCCTGCAAACCTAAATTTGGCCATCAAAGGAAACGCGTGTGGACCCTGTGCTGTTAACGGCCGAGGCACTGAGGTGCCTCCAGAAGTGGGCAGGGACAGAGCCTGTTTGAAATTGAGAGCTCAGTTTATGTAATGCTCTCATCCCATAAATACATATCTGTGAGGCTTTTAAGCAGTTCCAGGGCTGCAGGGAGCTGCTGTGGTGCAGAGGTGGATGCAGGGGGTCTTCAGGGAGAGAGCAGTGGAGCTCAGCATCGTGAGGCACAGGGAAGTGCAGAATTGTTGTCACTTTTCCACTGCAGCAGAAAGCAAAGGAGGCAGCACAGGGCTGCGTTTGTGTTCTAGAGCAAGGCTGAGAGTGTTGATAGAACCCAGGACTGGGCTGGGCACAGCCACGGGGAACATCACGCCTCTAAAAGCAGTCATTAATACCACCTGCCAATTGAGGAATGTGCCAGTGAGCTGGGAGGCCTTCCCAGAGCGTGAATCATGAATGCCACGTTTGTCAAGGGATGATTCTTAATTACTTTGTTCTGGAAGACAGTTGGGATCTTCTCCTCTCCAAACCCTGTACTTGCTAACAGAGGGGTTGAGGAGAAGAGACCTTTCTGGGGTGAGTGGAAGGCAGAGGGTGTGGATGAAGCAGGGGAGCTGCTGGCCCTAAACGCTGTTTGTCTGTGCAGGCAGAGGCCCCGAGCAAGCCGGTAGTGCGGCCGTACCGTCCCCCCACGGCCCAGGAGGTGTGTTACCAGAGGATCCAGCTGGCTCAGCAGCAGGCAGCACAGCTGGCTGTGGCCGTTCAAAAGACCTCTCTCTGTTTGCCAGGAGAAAAGAGGAGGATTGCTCACGTGCCAAATGCAGCCCTCACCGCAGCAGCCAAGCAAAGTAAGCCAGCGGCGGGATTTGGGATCGCTGTCCTGTCCTCCCCCTGGTCAAAGGCACCACTGTGTGTTTACATTTCTCCTGAGCAGATGTGAAACTGTCAGGGGATGTGTAGGACTTGCCATGACTTGAATCTTTGCTGATAGTGTCCAGTGGGAAGGTCTTTCCCTGAGAAATTCCGCCCTGTTCTGAAAAGCAACAGGTCAGGCGTGTGCAGCCTCATCTGTCTCACCTGGCCTCCCTCACTTCAGCCTTTCCTTTTTCTGTTTCTTCCTTGGATTGTGTTTGCTCTTCATTTCCTCTTCCATTTAAGCCTTTGGAGGTCGAAGGAGCAGGAGGGAAGTGCTAATTAACGCTCACTGCTGTCCCTTTGTAGTGGAAGGACTCAGAGCTGACGTGTGGGGTGTCAGTGCCTTGCAGCTGACAGAGTTACCTCTTTAAACTCTGCTGACTCAGTTACCCCAAAACAAACCCAAATGAGACGCGTTTCCTGGCAGAAGATTTCTTCATCCTTGCCTGCAAGGTGGTAAAATTGCCCAATTTGTATCCCTTTGGAGACCTGGATTTGAGAAAATCACAGCTTGCAGCGCTGGCCTTTGATAGTGAGTTCATTCTGGCAGCCTGAAGCCCAGTGCAGGATTTGCACCTGAGTGTTTTGTGTTCCCTGCAGGCCTCGGGAGCAGTAAGACGACTGTTGGTGGCAGGAGTGTCACACCTTCCAATGACTCTGAAGCCCCCACCCTTCCTCTGAAGCCTTGCACCTTGGCTGGGATGGCTTCCAAGACCACCAGCACCATCGTGCCCAAAAGGGTAGCACATGTTCCCTCCTTACAGGTAAGGGGAATTTGAATTCTTTCCTGTCATTCCCCGGGGAGGGTGGGATGTTTGATCCTGCTGTTCCAAACTTAGCACTCCCTGAAAGTGGTGTTTTGATTATGTTGATTAAGTGGGATTGTTTCTTCCTGTGGTTTTCCTAGATAGCATTGTATAAAAAATTAAACACTCGAGGGGTAGAAGTTTAAAAAGGTAGAAATACTTAAGTGCTGCTCTGATCTCTGTGAATATTGATCACTTGTCTCCAGTTTGAGCCTTCTCTTGTGCTGAGTGGCCTGGGTGTGTTTGGGTCAGGGGCTTGGAACCTCCTGTGCTCAGAAGCCAGGGATGGATTAATGGCCTTCCCAGGCTTTGTGGGCCACACTGAGGCAGGTGGTTATGAATAAAGTCCCTCTGTGACCTAGATAGTACAGTGTGATCACTGAACTTCATGCTGCTGCTGGTGTTTAAAGAAAAGACTGTTTTTCCTTCGTTAGTTGTTTTTTGTTCTGTTTCTCTTTAGCCCCTGGGATCTCTGCCCAGCCTTTGGGTACCTTTGCTATGAGTTCCTTAGCAAAGTGACAGGACACAGGGAATGGCTTCCACTGCCAGAGGGCAGGGCTAGATGGGATATTGGGAAGGAATTGTTCCCTGGCAGGGTGGGCAGGCCCTGGCACAGGGTGCCCAGAGCAGCTGGGGCTGCCCCTGGATCCCTGGCAGTGCCCAAGGCCAGGCTGGACATTGGGGCTTGGAGCAGCCTGGGACAGTGGGAGGTATCCCTGCCCATGGCAGGGGTGGAATGGGATGAATTTTAAAGTCCCTTTCAACCCAAAACTCCATGATTCTGTAAGTTCATCTTTTCCCCATGAGCACTGGGAACCTGTTACTTGCTGAGACAATTCAGAGAAGAATTCCTCACGGAGCAGCCTGGGGATGGCATAAGGAGCTGTTTGCTGGAGTGGATGGCAGAACGTGGTTCGTGCCAGGACTTGATTAAAGATCCCTTTATTGATGATGTCTGTGTCAAGATCTGTCATAACTTGCTCTGATTATTTCTAGAAGAGTGAAAAGTCATTTTTTTTCCTTTCCCACCCAAACTGCCACCATAGTAACATAGAACTTGAAGCTGATTAAAAAGAAGAGAAATAACTGAAAGGATAAAATATGTAGCAGAGTTACAGAGGTGCTTAAGGGTATCACATTAGACTGAGAATTTATTTATTTAATGAAAAGGACCAAATCCCCTTGAACAGGGCATCAAAGTGAGAGTCTCCTGGGGAAAAGGAGCCCTTTCCCCTCTGAGATAGGACCAGTTGCTCCCATTGGAACAAGCTGACATCTTCCCCAGAGCTGTTTCTATTCCAGATTGCAGCAGATGGTTTGGTTTATGGATATCTCTTGGGTGGGATGGAGAACAACTGACAAAACAATTGGGTGTTTTAGAGATGAATGTACATTTTCCTCTCTGAAAAAGAGGCAAGTGCTGTGATTTGGGGAATAAACTGGTGGTAAATGGAAAACTGCAGTGGTGGCTCGTAGCTCAGTCCAACATGCAGGTTTTGAAGAACATGCCGTTAAATTGAAGGGAGAAATCCTTTTAGGAACATCATGATTGGCATTAAAAAAGAAAGAAAACCCCCAATTCAGCGAATTTGCAGGATTGCCCCAGGAAGTGGGATGGTTTAGGTGGCTGCCAGCCTGGCACGAGGGGCCTCCTGTTCTCTCTTTACAGCCAGAGAACCAAACCTGGCTTTGGTGCCCCTAACTTGTGGTGGTGTGTGTTCATGGCTCCAGTTCAGCCTGTGGTGCTTGGTGCCATCCTAACCTTGGATGTCTCGCTGGAAATGTCAGCATTCCCTGCTCTGGAATGCCTGTGTGTGCAGGCAGTGCTGTGACTAATGCCACTGGAGCCCTTGGCTCCTGGCTGACTTCAGAATGAAACACACTTGTTTTCTAAAGGAGTCAAAGCACTGAAGGTGGTGAAGCCTCAAGTGGTATTTTTAGTACCAAAAGTGCTGTGTGTTAAGTTTGGCTTTGAGCAGATTTTCAGAAAGGAAGTCACCCCATGATTAATAACAGCAGGAAGTGGGAGAGCCTCAGAGCAATCTCCTAGAGCCTGACCAGCCTCTTTGTCTCTCTCTGTCTCACCTCCAGAGCACCACTTTACAGAGGCCTGTTATTCCCACAGAATTTGGTGCTAAAGTCCCAACCAACATTCGTCAGAGGTATCTCAATCTCTTCATTGATGAGTGCCTGAAATTCTGCTCTTCCTCCCAGGAAGCCTTCGACAAGGTCTGTACAGATCTCTGCTTCTCAGGAATAAAGTTTGCAGCAGGGAATGGCATCCTCTGTTTGGCCAAGACCTTCTAAAATGGTAGCAAATCCAGAAAACTGGATTGGATTTATGCTTGCAGAAACCTGGGGGTGGGAACTAGATGATCTTTAAAGTCCCTTCCAAGCCAGACCATTCCCTGATTCCATGAAAACTCCTCTATCCACAAGCAGTTCTGTTGAGGAAACTGGTATTAAATATTACCAGAAGGTGTCATTCCAGTGGGGCCTTCCAGTAGGAAATCCCATCTTCCCCTTCATTTGGAAAGCTTGCCTGATCCCTTTAATAACCCTGGGAGAGGAGTGCAGGGGAATGTGCATTATGGTCAAAGACCTTTTGCTCTGGAACAGCCAGAAACACCTCCTGGAATGAAAGGGTTGAGCACAGGGAAGTGTTTGGGATAGATGTGATTGGTTGGGAGTTGGTTCCTTGCTGCGTCTGAAGGCTTTTAAGGAGACTTCTAAGGAGCCTTCTAGCAGTAGGATTTCCAAAAGCAGAGTTGAGAAAGTAATGTGTTTTATTGAGAAACCCTGGCCATTAGTGGGGTAAATGCAGGACATGGTGCGGCTCTTCCGAAGCAAAGCAGACACCGCGAGGATTTCTTTTGTGGGATTCCACCTTCCCAACTTCTTGTGACATCCGAGGAGTCACCATTTGCCAAACTTCCTTTTCTTACCAGTTAAGATCTTGCACTGCACCAAAGTGGGGAAAGCAGCCTTCCCCAGGCAGTTCCAAGAACAAGAATCAAGAATTACTTGGTGAAAACATGGCCAGGTCAGATCTTCCTGGTAGCAAGAACAGCTCTGGAATGCTTAAGCCAAGGAGGCAGCAGACTTTATATTGGGGAAAAGAGAAGGGATGATATGACACCAAATTAAAATATGTTAAAGTTTGAAGAAAGTAATTTTTTGCTAATTAGGAAATTTTTATTAATCTCCTGGAGAAAGTTGCACATGAAGGTGCTTTTTCCAGCACTTTGTTTAAAATGAAATTACTTTTTTTCTCTTACTTACCTGAGCAAGACCCCGCACCAGTACATATTGGTGCCATGTTCCACTTTATTACTCATTTGTCAGGCAGTTTTTTGTTTGCTGTCCTACTTGGTGTCTGTATTTTGAGAGCCAAACATTTCTTTTCTCCAAACGCAGTGGAAGCTGTGGTTGCCCCATCCCTGGAGGTGTTCGAGGCCAGGTTGGATGGGGTTTGGAGCAACCTGGGATAGTGGAAGGTGGAGAAAAAAGATCTTTGAGGTTCCTCCCAACCCAAACCATTCTGGGGTTCTGTGAACAGTGGGAAGAGAGTGTGTGGTGATGACTTGTGCTGTTCACAGGCCCTGGCAGAGGAGAAGGTGGCCTACGAGCGCAGCACCAGCCGCAACATCTACCTGAACGTGGCTGTGAACACCCTGAAGAAGCTCCGCAGCCTCGTGCCCAACTCCCCAGCCAGCACCAACAGTAGGTACCTTGTAGTTTAATAACTGGAGCCCTGCTGGGATTACAAACCACAGAGAGAAACTTGTTGAAAAGCCAGAACCCATTTCTCAGCAGCATTATGCTGAAAGGCAAACAGCTCCAGTTTAGCTTTTTATAGCCTGGCAAGCTTTAATGGGCCTTCAAGAGGCAGGTCCTGCAATGCTTTGTTGGCTCTCTCAGCCTAAATGGAGATAATGCCACACGGGTGGGGTTTTTTTTTAGCACAAGTTCTTTCAAATGAAAAGCCCTGCTAATGGAGTAACTTTCACATGATGCCTTCAAAGTGATAGACTCGTCCATCACCACAGAAATCTGTTACACACATTAAGCTTCAAGAGAGAAATGAAGAGGGTTAAGACATTTCATTATTGGCTCTCGAGAGGGTACATTAAACAATCAATTTGTGCTGTTCTTGTGAATTTTTTTCCCCTGGTCTCTTCCCTTTTCTCCCCTCTGTCTTCATTACGTTCCTGGCCATTAGGCAGAGCAGCTGAACTTGGAGGCTGGCCTTTAGGAGAGGGCTGCCAGTTAATGATTAGTAAAAAGCCCCTCTCTGCCATTATGTGATGTGCTGAGCATATTCTAGAGTTCTGAAGCTCCATTCTGAAAGAAGTTGAAAGATCCTGCGTGGGAGGTTGGTCGGCAGAGCCCCAGAATCAAAGCTGCTCCCTGGGGGTGGCTGATGCCCCCACACAGCACATGAAGGGGTCAAGTTGTTTCTGTGCTGGCTCCTCTCTTGCTTTTGGTCATTTGGAGAGCTCACTGTGCAGAGTGAGCAGGGAGAGCCACAGGTTTCTAGCAGAGCTGTAAAAGTGTCCTTGCTGCCCTTAAAATTACTGTGGGCTGACAGTGTGAACTGACAACCCTCTGTGGTGCTGGAAGGGAAATGCTGGGCCAGCACGTGGCACAAAGAATCCATTTCTGGAGCAAAACAAGAGTCCAAGAGGATAAACACAGTCCTTCTCTTGCCCACGTGTAGTGTCCCAAACTAGGACTGAAGTCACCCACTGGGTACCTGATCTCTGTCCCCTTTTGCTGTTCCCTTCTCCTTGCAGAGACGAGTAACAAGAAGGTGGTGTCCCATGAAGCTGTGCTGGGTGGGAAGCTTGCTGCCAGGACAAGCTTTACTCTGAACCGCTCAGGGAGCCTGAGAGCCGAGGATCTGACAGGTCAGACCCTGCTCCTGCTGGGCTGTCACTTGTGAGGGTGGAGCTGAGGTGTAACACTGACTGGGGGGAGCAGAATAGGGCTGGTGCATTCACCTCCAGTGCTGGGGGCACTCTGGCCACCACAAGATCAGAAGGATCCAAAGCTGTTGGAGAGTGTCCAAAGGAGGGACACGGAGCTGGGGAAGGGTCTGAGGAGCAGCTGAGGGCACTTGGCTCGTTCAGCTGCAGCAGAGGAGACTGAGGGGAGGCTCCTGGGGGCTGCAGCTCCTCCCGAGGGGAGGCGGAGGGGCAGGGGCTGAGCTCTGCTCTGCGACAGGGACAGGAGCCCAGGGAACGGCTGGAGCTGGGTCAGGGCTGGCCATGGATCCCAGGGAAAGGTTCTTCCCCCCGAGGCTGCTGGGCACTGCCCAGGCTCCCCAGGGAATGGGCCCGGCCCCGAGGCTGCCAGAGCTGCAGGAGCGTTTGGACAGCGCTCTCAGGGATGCCCAGGCTGGGGTTGTTGGGGTGTCTGTGCAGGGCCAGGGGCTGCACTGATCATCCCTGAGGGTCCTTCCTAGTCAGGATATTCCAGGATTTTATGATCTGAAGTGCTGGGATTTCTCTGTTAGAAGTTATTACCTGGCTGCAGCACAGAGCTGCAGAGTCCCTTGGTGGATGGTGACACTCCTGACCAGTGTCCTCCTTCTCTCCTTTCTGGGGCTGTGAGGTCACTGCTGCAGCCTGGCTGGCTTTGATGGAGCATCAATAACCATTCAGAGCTGCCTCTTTTGCTTTGGGCATTATTTTACTTTAACTTTCTTGCCCTGAAGCAGTTCTTTACAATGTGCCTGTCATATTAAAAGGCAAACTTAAAAATCTCCATCTCTGCAGGGTTCAGTTTCACTTTCACCAATGTCACAGTAAGGTCGTATCGTAGCCAAAGGGTTGTGCCACGAGCGTTTTTCATGTGGGCTCAAATCAGTTATGGGTATTTTGGTTGCCAAGAGATGTAGGCAAATTGTGGAGGAGATCAGAGGAGAGACAGGGAGGCCACGGAGCAGAAGGAATTGACATTGAGAAAGCTTAAAAGGGCCAGTATAGCTCAGCTAAGCAACATCAAAGGGCACCCAGCAATATTGGAAGGGTTTAACGCAGCAGCCAAAGGAGATACTGAGCAGAGTGCAAGAAGTTATAATTATTCTGTGAAATGAAACGAGCAGCCTGAAATCAGTAGCAGGAAGAAACTTCTGATAATGAAATTTTCAGGGAGCTGTGGGTGGCCTTAGAGGGGTGTTTGAGGGCTGTGTTACCAATTATCAGCTGTAGCATTTAAACATTAGTATGGGAGAAGTCTCACATTTACTGACAGGACCCAGGGAATGGCTTCCCAGTGCCAGAGGGCAGGGCTGGATGGGATCTTGGGAAGGAATTGTTCCCTGGGAGGGTGGGCAGGCCCTGGCACAGGGTGCCCAGAGCAGCTGGGGCTGCCCCTGGATCCCTGGCAGTGCCCAAGGCCAGGCTGGACATTGGGGCTTGGAGGAATCTGGGGCAGTGGAAGGTGTCCCTGCCCATGGCAGGGGTGGAATGGGATGATCTCCAAGGTCCCTTCCAACCCAAATTGGGTTGCTTCTGTCAGTAACAGAAAGGCTGAAGATGGGCCTTTTGGATGAATTCTGTTCCAGCTGTGCTTTCCAGACTTAATGCTGCTTGTTCAGGGAGTTTAAAAATCAACTTGTGCACTAATGACCAGATTTTAAAAACTACCACCCAACAACTATCCCCCTGTCCATCCTGAGCTGAGGCAGTGAAAGCAAGTTCAGAGTGGTGGGGGCAGTTTATCAAGCTTTACCAAGACTTGGTAAAGCCAGAGAGCCAGGCTCTGCTTTAGTGGTGTGACCCCAGCACTGTGTCTGTGTGCAGGAGCTGCCCTGTACCGGCGCCTCAAGGAGTACCTGATGACCGAGGAGCAGCTCAAGGAGAACGGGTACCCAATGCCTCACCCCGAGAAGGCTGGACGTGCTGTGCTCTTCACTGCAGAGGAGAAGAAAGTGATTGACTGTAAGCTCTGCTGGCTCTTTCCATCTGCAGGATTTGCTGGGTACAGCTGGAGCTGCCCGTTTCTGGCTTGTGTGAAGGTCTCAGTGTGGAGCCTTTGCTCCTCTTGTGATGGGGAGTGTGACTGCAGAGTTCTGCTGCATTCCTGCACGGAGAGTGTCTTCAGCTTTCACATCCTGAGAATGCTATTTTTGACCCAAAGTTTATAGTCTGTGGGGCTGTGAGGCTGAGGGAGGTTTCTAATTTCTAATTGCCAGGTAACAAGTGACAGGAAGAAAAGAAACAGCCTCATGTTGCACCAGGGGAGGTTTAGATTGCATATAAGGGAAAATTTCTTTGTATAAAAGGTTGTGAAGCATTGAACAGGCTGCCCAGGACAGTGGTGGAGTCATCATCCCTGTAAATGTTCAAAAAATGTGTGGATGTGGCACTTGGGGACATGGTTTAGTGGTGACCATGGTGGTGGTGCTGATGGTTGGAGTTGATCCTAAAGGTCTTTTCCAGCCTTAGCAATTCCATGATTCTGTGCTGCCGAAGAACAGCAATTGGGCAGGTTGGAAGGAGGCTCCTGTTCTGCACTTGATGACCCTCCCCTCTCCCAGGGAAGGATTTTTTTTCTCTCTCTATCCATGTGGGCTGCTGTTATGGTGGGATAAGGACTGACCCTGGGCCAGACTGGCTTTGCAGTGGGTCCTGCTGTGCAGCTCTGGATTGCAGAGTTTTCTGTTTGATCTCGTGGCAGTCCTGGGCCAAAAAGTTCCCCAAAGCCTTTTTTGCAGCTGGACAAAATGATCATAAAATCACAAAATAGTTTGGATTGGAAGGGATTTTAAAGCCCATCTCATTCCACCCCCTGCAACACCCTCCACCAGACCAGGTTGCTCCAAGCCCCGTCCAACCTGGCCTTGATCCCATAGGTTTCCTCAGAATGGGATGGGGTCCTCCTCTGAGTTTTCTGAACTCCTGGCAAGATTTCTGCCCCTCAGACCCTGACTGAAGCAGGCTGTGCTGCAGCAGGGATAAAACCCAGACTGGGGATTTCTTTGGAGGTGCTTTGCCATGCTCTCCTGAGCATCTGTGTGGAGAGACCTCACTAAAGTGTGTTAAGTGCTCATCCATGTTAACACCTTGTGTCTACATTTGTCCTGTGGTTGCTGAAGCAACCTGGGCAAAAGCTCTCTTGCATTAACACTGTCATGTGCTGTATTTGTGAGAGCCCTTTTTTCCAGGGAACCAGCCAGTTCCTTTATATGATCCTGAGCTCACGTTCCTGGTTTTGTTCCTGCAGTTTCCTGCAGATGCTGCGGGATCTTTGGATTTCTCCTTGTTTAACTAAAGCTGCTGCTGCTGCTGTGACCAGTGAGCTGGTGTTGGGCAGAGCTGGGAATGTGCTAACAGCTTTAATGCCCACACCAAAGCTCGTGGAGTTGCATGGAGATCAGAAGAATGATAGCTTCTTCCCAGTGGCTTTTTGCATCTCCCTTCCCCAAATTTTGGGCAGTAAAAGCACAGGTGGCTGGGCCAGGCCCTGCTCTAAGTGCTCCTGGGTTTAGCTGCTGGAAAATCCTTACAAAAAAGCTGTGCCCTGGAAGAGCTAAAATGTCATTTGGAAGTGACAAGGCACAGATCCCCTGGAAACCAGGCTTCATTAGCTCTGGTGTCCAAAGAATGACTTATTTATCCTGTTTCTTAAAATAACTGTGTTAGACTCCAATGTAATTTGCAGTGCGTGGAGAAACAATGCAGCAAACCGTGATGGAGCTGGGGGGCAGCTGCTGTGGACCAAAACCACTGGAGAGTCGTCGTGTTTGCCTCTGGGAAGTGTTTGGGGGGCACATTTCAGAGGGATTGCTGTGCCTTTAGAGGAGTTTGGAACAACGTTTGGAATCTCTTTTAACAGAAGACGTCGTTTAACAGCGTTCGGGCCTTGAGTGACTGTGATTTGCTTTGCTTTGGCCAGGTTAAGCAGGTGAGGGGTTTCCAGTGACCTGGCTGTTGTTTTTCTCCTGTCCCCAAGCCTCCTGCAGGATCTGCTGTCGCTGTGGCACCGAGTACATGGTCTCAGCCTCGGGGAACTGCATCCGGAAGGAGGAGTGCGTCCATCACTGGGGGCGGCTGCGCAAGCAGAGAGGTACAGCCCTGCCAGGGGGATGGGCCCGTGCTGGCTGTGCTCCAGCTCCAAACACAGAGTCTTCCTCAGGTTTCAGCTTGATTTTGGGGCTTGTCACGCTGCCAGGTGGTGACAGTTCCTGGGCCTGTCACTGAAATGGCCTCGCAAAGAGCTGCTGGGCTTGGCAGTGCCCAAAATGTGACACTGGGGCTGCAGCAGAGGTGCTCAGTCTTTGTTCAAAAAAGTGAAGGAAAAAACCTTCCTGTGCTTTTGGAAAAAGATCAGCCTTTTAAGAGGCTGTCTGGGAGCACTAGAGGTCTGTCACTCCCAGGAGAGTTTACTGATCTTGGTTGAATTCATTTGCAGCAAGGCACTAACCTAGTTTGAGCTCTGCTCTGGTTTTCCATCAGAGCATATGAGTGGCTTCTGGAGTTTGTCTGGCTGAGTACCAGAGACTTAAACTCTTCAGATTGCTGCCTGTGAACCCACAGTTATTTTTCCCCTGTGTTTGACACGTTATTGTTGTGCTCATCCAGGGGCTCTGCACGTGAAAGCTGAAGTTCAGGTCTCTTGTTAACAAGACTCTTCTCCTTGACCCTTCATCTCTTGCTCTTTCAGTGCCAGGTGGGTGGGAAACTCACTACAGCTGCTGCTCCGGAGCTGTGGGGTCACCAGGCTGCCAGGTTGCTAAAGTAAGTGATGGAACAACACCTTTTTATTCTCTGTGACACATGTGCTCTGCTCACAGTGGCAGTGGCTGGGAAGTCCTTGCTTAAGCCTTTAGAAGAACAGTGGCTTCCCTTAACGGGGTAAAACAATTGCAACTTAAATTTTGTTTTGCTCTGCAAAGGTAGGAAAATCCAGTATTTGACACTCAGCTGTCTGGGGTGAGTTGGGTTCATTTATCCCAAGCTGCCCAGCTCATCTACTTGAGAGACATAGAAAAGCTCATGTTCTTTAGTGAATCACAGAGGAAATGGGAAATAAGGGATTTCCTTTTAAGGAGCAGTCTCAGAGCCTTGGCAACAGAGTGCCAAACCCCTTTTCCCATCTTTTCCTTTCCCAGATTCCCATGCTAAGGTAACTTTCTCCTGGTGGACAAATCTTTTCTTACCAGCTTTCTGTTTGTTGCCTGCCCTTGGTTGTAATGAGGGGAGGAACCTTCCCAAGGAGCCTGTTGTAACTCCAAAATACCACAAAACTTCTTTTGAGGGAGCTCAGCATTAGAAAAAAGAGTGAAAAACCTGCTCAGATGTGGAATTTGGTAGAGCAGAGCTCTCTTTGGGATACCTTTGCACAGGTGCCTTTTTTCTTTCCTGAGGCAGCAGGAGAGTTGTGTCCCAGCCTGGCACCCCCAGTCTGTCTCGTGCCTTTCCCTCAGGTCTCTGGGCATGCTCCTTGTCACTTGTTTTAGTGGCATTTTTATATTTGGCAGCTGCCACACAGGGGAGAACCAAAAGCTAAAGGTAGAAGGTGAATTCTGGGCAAAATTCAAGGTTTGTTACAATAGGAAGAGCTGTCTGGGCACCATGAAAGTCTGCCCTACACCTTTAGATTGGATGGGATCAAGTTGTTACTTTTCCTTCTTTTCCACATGAATTTAGGATTTTTTTAAAATCCCCTTCTCTGGGCCTCCCCACCCTCCCAGGGAACAATTCCTTCCCAATTTCCCATTTCTCTCTGCCCTCTGGCACGGGGAAGCCATTCCCTGTGTCCTGTCACTCCATACCAGTATTAAAAGCCCCACTCCCTCCTTTTTATAAGCCCCCAGTTTTCACAGCACCCCTTGGAAGATTGGATCCACAGCCTGCTCAGCATCAGAGCATGCAGGGAAATTTTGGGATGTTGGGACACTGGGGAGCACAGAGCCCTTCAGCTCTGAAGAAGGGTGTTGAAAGCAGAAAATATTCGTAGTAAGCCACCATTCTCAGTGACTGGGCCCGGAGCTGGTTAGAAAAGCTCGTGTGTGTCTTTCCAAGCCCAGGGATGCCCCTGCCTGGTGCTGCAGTGAGGCAGGGAGGCAGGAGATGGCAGGATGGAGCCGTGCTGCTCCAGGAGCCTGGAGCAGCTGCTCTTTGTGGTACCCGAGGCTGCTGCTTCTCCGAGTCTCAAAAACAGGAGCGACTTCCCTGCCCTCCTCCCAGCCAGAAAGAACTGGGCAGTTTCAGAACAACAGCTGATGGAGAAAAATACCTCAAAGGGGACTTTTTTTCACTTCAGTGCTCAGTTCTGTTGGATTACACAGGGAGAGAAGGGCTGAAGCTGTGAGGGAGGGGTGTTTGTTGTCTCCTGGCTGCTGAGCTGCTCTCCCCATTCCCTCAGCAGAGCAGGGTGCATGCATAGGTGCAGAGTGGACAAGTGTGGCCCCTTCCTCCTGGGAAGCAGTGATCCCTGAGGCCTTTGAGCAATGCTGGCTGTGGATACAGGGAGAGATCGGCCTCAGTGTTGGCCCAGCTGCCTCATTAACTTTAAATGATGCAGTTCCTGTGCTCTGGCTGCACCTGCAGTAGTGACCTGTGCAGGAAAATATGCAAATCCTGCTCTGGTTTCCTCTCTGCCCACACATGCCAGCTTTACAAGAGCCTCAGTTCCTCATCTCTCCAGCCTTTAGTCCTGAGACAAACCAGAACAGTTTCTTTCATTCCTTATAGGGTGAGACCTGTGGGAAGCCCTGTACTGTGCTGGGCACTGCTGAGGCCCCACCTCAAATCCTGGGGCCACTTTTGGGCCCCTCTTGACAAGAAGGACATTGAGGGGCTGGAGCATGTCCAGGGATGGGAACAGAGCTGGGGAAGGGTCTGGAGCCCAGGAGTGGCTGAGGGAGCTGGGAAAGGGGCTGAGCCTGGAGCAAAGGAGGCTCAGGGGGGACCTTGTGGCTCTGCACAAGTCCCTGACAGGAGGGGGCAGCTGGGGGGGGTCGGGCTCTGCTCACAGGGAACAGGGACAGGAGGAGAGGGAACGGCCTCAGGCTGGGCCAGGGGAGGTTTGGGCTGGATATTGGGAAAATTTCTTCATGGAAAGGGTTGTCAGGCACTGGAAGGGGCTGCCCAGGCCAGTGGTGGAGTCACCATCCCTGGAAGTGTTCAAAAAACGTGTGGATGTGGCACCTGGGGATGTGGTTTAGTGGTGACCATGATGGGGCTGCTGGGCTGACCTGATGATCCTGGGGGTCCTCTCCAACCTCAAGGATTCAGTGGTTCTGTGGTTCTGAGCATGACGAAGGAGGCTGTGCCCAGGCTGCTGAGGTTGTGCACAAATACATGGAGATGTAGGGACAGACAAAACTTAAAACACAACAAAAAACCCCACAGGGTCATAAGGGAGGGAGAGCATCACCTCTGGGTGTGGTTTTACCTAAAACCATGTCAGCAGGCAAAAGGGCAGGCACGGCTCCGCTTTGCCCTCAGTTACCTGTTCCTGCTTCCCCTTTAAACTTCATCCAGCTTGCAACTCCTGCTGCCAAGAGTAGGTGTCAGGATAACCAGTGGGATCTGTGCTGTGGAGGAGTGTGGGAGTACCTGTGTTGCAACAGCAGCTCAGTCATGCAGTGGCTTAAGCCACTTGTGAAATCACTCCCTGAGTTTTCCTGCTGGATCTTGTTAACCCTGGAGCCTTAGCTGGGAGAAATGCTTGGAAATGTTCTCTGTTGCCTCAAGTGCTGGTGGGCTGTAGCTCCTGTTCGTGTGGGCTGCCTGGGTCTGGAATGCAGTGGCTTTGAGTGGGTGCACACACAGACACGCTCTGGAGCTGGGTGTCACAGGGATGTCTGGGGTTAGGATCCTGCCCCTGGGCATGTCTTGGCCACAGGAACCAGGAGCTGGAGTTACATCAGTGTCAGGCCTCAGCCCTTCCTGACTAATTCTGCTCCACATTGAAAGCTCCTTCTCCCCAAGCACCTGGTGTCCTGCTCCTCCATGTGCTGTCAGTGGATGCCACCAGCCCTGATCTGCCTTTGGAATTAGGGTTGCCCATGGCTGCGTTTGCTGTGGTTGTGAACTTCTCAGGCTCACTGCAGGCAAAACTTACTCCTCATTAAGAAATTATTAAAAACCCACTTTTGTTAAGTGCAGGTTTGTTGGAGTGGGCTCTTTGGCTTCTTGTTCTTCTCATCACCAGCTGTCCCTTTCCTTTCAGCAACACGTGCACGACGGGCGCAAGGAGAGCCTGGATGGCTTTGTGAAGACTTTTGAGAAGCTGCCCACGACTGATGGCTACCCTGGGATCTACGCCTTAGACTGTGAAATGGTGGGTCCAGAGCCAAAACAAAGCTTTTTGGGCATGGCTGAGGTGTGACACAAGCAGCTGAAGGGAAGCTGTTTCCTAACCTCCTTCTTTCTGTTCCGAATATTGGTGCTGGAGGTGTAAATGAGCTCTTATTGATTGGTGTGTTTGACTTGAGGGCTGTGCAGCCCTGGCAGGCTCTGGCTGGCCCACGCTGGGCAGTGCTGCTGCCTGGCCCTGCTGCTCCAGCTGTGCTGCCTTTTGGGAGCTGCAGCACTTGGGTGAGGGGCTCCACAGATCCCACACTCTGGTTGGGCTGTGCCTCTCTTCACATCTGCCCTGTTCCTCGCAGTGCTACACTAAGCAAGGACTGGAGCTGACGAGAGTAACTGTGATCAACTCGGAGCTGAAAGTGGTCTACGACACCTTTGTCAAGCCAGACTCCAAGGTGGTGGATTACAACACCAGGTGAGGATGGTCTGCCTTGGGACAGAGCTCTGTGCTCTCTCAGGAGCTTGGCGTGGCTGGGAGCACTTGTTGAAGCTCCACTGGCCACCACTCCCTAAGGGCTGAGGGGCTTTGGGCCCTGAGATCCTTCTTCAAGTGAAGGAACCCCACCTGTCTCCTGTTGCTCTGCAGATTCTCAGGTGTGACAGAAGAGGACCTGGAGAACACGAGCATCACCCTGCGGGATGTCCAAGCCGTCCTACTGAACATGTTCAGTGCAGACACCATATTGATAGGGCACAGCTTGGAAAGCGACTTATTTGCACTAAAGGTAACTTGGGCTCTTGCCTTCACATCTCCCTGTGGTGCTTTCCCACCCTGGGGGCTGTCAGGTGTCTCCTTTAAGTTGAGGAACTGTTTATTTCCAAGGACCAGGAGTTCACAGTAGTGAGGCGGCCTCACCTCAGGTCCTGTGTGCAGTTTTGGGCACCACAATATAAAAAAGCCATGCAGCCATTAGAGGGTGTCCAGAGGAGCTGTGAGGATGGGGAAGGGTCTGGAGAGGGCTCATGGGGAGCAGCTAAGGGTACTTGGTTTGTTCAGCCTGGAGGAGACTGAGGGGGGACTCATTGTGGTCTTCAATGTCCTCGTGGGGGAAGAGGAGGGGCAGGTACCGAACTTTTCACTCTCATGACCGGGGACAGGAGCCCAGGGAACGGCTGGAGCTGGGTCAGGGCTGGCCATGGAGCTCAGGGAAAGGTTCTTCCCCCCGAGGCTGCTGGGCACTGCCCAGGCTCCCCAGGGAATGGGCCCGGCCCCGAGGCTGCCAGAGCTGCAGGAGCGTTTGGACAGCGCTCTCAGGGATGCCCAGGCTGGGGTTGTTGGGGTGTCTGTGCAGGGCCAGGGGCTGCACTGATCATCCCTGAGGGTCCTTCCAGCTCAGGGTATTCCAGGATTCCATGGTCTGTCCAGTCTCTGAGCCTGTGTGAAGTTGGTTGTGGTGGAAGAGTAAGCAAGTTGGGGTCATGTGTGTCACTCATGGTGTCACCCCAGTTTTTAGTAGCTGCTGCTGCCCAGGGGGACAGACCTGTCCAAAGGTGACTGGGCTGGACAGGGCTCTGAGCAGCGTGGTCTAGTGGAAGGTAGAACAAGATGGTCGCTAAGGTCTCTTCCAGCCCAAACCACTCCATGATTCTATGACTGATCCCAAATCATTTGCCTCTCACCCCTGCCAGATTTGTTCTCTGTTCCGTGCCTCCTTTGCTAGGACTTGTGGTGTTACTTTGATGAAGTTATTTTGACCTTTTAGCTGTCCTGTTTCCTGCCTGGCCCTCACCAGCCCGGTGTGCCCATCCCTCAGCCACCTCTGCTGTCCTGCCAGGGAGTGTGTCCTCCACTGAGGCCCCAGGACTTTGTCCCGGGTCACCAGGAGAGCGTGTGGCAGGCAGGAGCCAAGTCTTTGTGCTCACATGCCAGAACTTCCCTCAGCTGTTCCTTGTCCCACAGTTCTCCTGCTGAAGCCTCTGTGGCTGCCAGCTCCCAGCGCTGGGTTGGAAACAGGAGCTTTTAATGCCTGTAAAACACTTTACCTCTCCGTGGCACCCTTTATCCCAGCCTCGGAGAGGCTTCATCATCATCAGAAAAACATTACTCCCAGTTAGATCAGCTCGAGATGATTGCCTTGGCCTCTTAGAGGCTTGATTTTCTCTTAGCACCACAGCTACTGCCAAGAGGAGGAGCCCAGAGCAATCCTGCAGGGCCATGGGGTGTCACGGCGGAATGGCCGAGGGCTGTGGCAGTGAAGCCATATCTCACTAATGGCTGTGGCAAGTTCCAAGTGCTGATGGCATTTCAAGTTTTATTTAAAGCTTTATTATCCTGTTTCCTCAGTCTTCCTGATCTACATAAGTAATTACCACTGTGTCTGGGAGGGTGCCAAAGCTGAGTGCAGGCCAGGGGAGATTATCCATAACGTTGGCAGTTTTATACTCCAAGGAGAGGAGCAGGTTGTTTCTGTTAAAGTGCAGCTGTTCTGGGAGCTGTAACTGGTGGAGTTAAGGGTTGTCCTGCAACATGAGCTGGTGCCTGGAGGCAGAGAGGAGAGGGGATTATCAGGGTCCTGTTGGAGTCATCTGTGTTAGGGCTTGCAGAGCCATCCCTTGGTCAGGACACAGGTTTATCTCTTAGGCCCTGCATTTCACTCCTGTGCTCAGAATATGGGATCGCCTTCATCCACATTCCTTTAGCTCCCACTGAATGCAGTTCATGACAGCAAAGGATTAATCTTGTCTTAGCCTGAGAGGAAGAAATCAGTGTTAAAAAAAGCCAGCCTGCCCTATGATTATGGACTGTCAGGTGGGGCCTCTTGGCTGTCCCCAGGCCCCTTGGTGCAGGGCAGGGAGCACTTGGACCTGTTCAGCATCCTCAGTTCCTCCAGCGTGGGGACAATTCATAGCTGAGGTGTTGGATTAGAGGGCTGGAGCCCCTCTGCTCTGGAGCCAGGCTGGGAGAGCTGGGGGTGCTCACCTGGAGAGGAGAAGGCTCCGGGGAGAGCTCCGAGCCCCTTGCAGGGCCTAAAGGGGCTCCAGGAGAGCTGCAGAGGGACTGGGGACAAGGGCTGGAGGGCCAGGAGCCAGGGAATGGCTTCCCAGTGCCAGAGGGCAGGGCTGGATGGGATCTTGGGCAGGAGTTGTTCCCTGGGAGGGTGGGCAGGCCCTGGCACAGGGTGCCCAGAGCAGCTGGGGCTGCCCCTGGATCCCTGGCAGTGCCCAAGGCCAGGCTGGACACTGGGGCTTGGAGCAGCCTGGGACAGTGGGAGGTGTCCCTGCCATGGCAGGGGATGGAGTAGAAGCCCTTTAAAAAGTCCCAACTCAAAACACTCTCTGATATGAATCAGTGATAGGATTTCCTTGTCCCATTCCATCCTTGCTGAGCTGGTGCTGGATAAAAACTTCCTGTTGAGTCACTGCTGACTAGATGGGAGGATTTGGGGTTGGTTTGCACCCCAAAGGCCAGGCCTGTTGTGTAGCAGCAGTGTGATGTACATCCTGCTTTGTCGTGCACATCCTGCCCACTTCTGTCCCCGTCTTGGAATCCCAGAATGGTTTGGTTGGAAGGGACCATTAAGATCACCCAGTTGCAATCCTCTGCCATGGGTGGGGATGCCACTCACTGGGCTGAGCTGCTCCATCTTGAGAAGCAGTTGAAAGGTTGCTACAACTTACACAGAGGCTGTTGTGAAGTCAGCTGTTTCTTCAGTTTAGTTTTCAATTGGGAAAGACTCCAGAGCTATTCCAGCTTCTCCAGGCCGGGGGATCAAGGACTGACCTGTCCTGCTTGAGTTACATGAACTGGATCAGCCCCGAACCTCTGCTGCCCTGAACGTGAGGTTTCAGGGCTCTAGGGGCAGGTGTGTGGCTGGCACAGCAGTGGGAATCCTGTGTGCACACACCCTGCAAGGGGAGTCATCCTGCCTCCAGCCAGCGCCTCCTGCCAGACTGGTTGGGTCGGAAGCTGCTGAGAGCATTGCACAGAGGTTACCGGAAGGGTGCTGCAGCATGGCTAATCCCGAGGAGTGCCTGTCCCTTTGGGAGAGGGGAAATAACCCTGTTCCTCTGCTGCTCCCTCAGCTGATCCACGGCACCGTGGTGGACACAGCCATCGTGTTCCCCCACCGCCTGGGGCTGCCCTACAAGCGGGCCCTGCGCACGCTGATGGCCGACTACCTCAAACGCATCATCCAGGACAATGGTGAGACCTCTCAGGGTGGACCTCCACCCCAGTTCCTCCTGGGTGCAGCCCTGCCTTCCTCTGCTGTCCCCAAGCCCATCCTCCTGCTCCTGGTGTTTTCTCCCCTGCATGTGTGTGGTAGCTGGGAACGTGCTGGCATAAGGAGCCGCTGCCCCGGCGCAGTGTGCCCCGTTCCGAGGGCAGAGCTCCCGCTGCTTCCCTCCTTGTGCTGAGTGGGACAAAGGAAGTGGTGTGACAAGGCTTAGGGTGACTCTGCCAAGGCCAGGCTCTGCCCTCCCTTCTCTCTGGCCAGCTGAGGTGGACCCTTCTGTTGGAAGTGTGGCCTGTTCTTCCCACCTTCCCTGAACACCTTGCAAACGCTGCTGGGGAAGCTCCCGGCCGTGGTACGTGGCAGCAGCAATATTGTATCCACACCTGGCTGTTCCACAGCTGATGGTGTCAGGCTGCAGCCCAGCAAAAAGTGTGGGGTTAGTGGGAAAAAAGTGTGTTTAAAGTTGGGGTTGTTCAACCTGGAGAAGAGAAGGCTTTGGGGACTCCTTAAATCTGCTTCCAGTGCCTAAAGGGGCTCCAGGAGAGCTGCAGAGGGACTGGGGACAAGGCATGGAGGGACAGGAGCCAGGGAATGGCTTCCCAGTGCCAGAGGGCAGGGCTGGATGGGAGATTGGGAAGGAATTGTTCCCTGGCAGGGTGGGCAGGCCCTGGCACAGGGTGCCCAGAGCAGCTGGGGCTGCTCCTGGATCCCTGGCAGTGCCCAAGGCCAGGCTGGACATTGGGGCTTGGAGTAGCCTGGGATAGTGGGACACCATGGCAGGGGTGGCACTGGATGAGCTTGAACAAACCACAAACCATTCTGGGATTCTGTGGAATTCTTCTCTTTTAAATCCCTGGTTGTGGCTCAGGGTGCTCCCAGGTGTGGCTGTGGCTGCAGGGGCCAGGGAGCAGCTGGCTCTGTCTGGGGAACTCTCTGTGCTGGGCTGTGCTGTGCTGAGCAGGCAGCAGAGGGGTCACTGCCAGGCCTGTGTTTGTGTCCCCAGTGGAAGGACACGACTCCAGCGAGGATGCCAGAGCCTGCATGGAGCTGATGGTGTGGAAGATCAAAGAGGATGCGAAAGTGAAGCGATGACCTGTGCGTCTCTCTGCTGTTCCTCCTGCACCTCTGTGAAGAAGCAGTGCAATAAATGCCCGCAGCCACTCTGTCCCCCCGTGCCAGCAGCATGTTCCTGCTCCCCAGCCATCCCAGCAGGACTCCTGGACTCACACCCGCAGTCCCCATATCCAGGTGGTGGCTCTCGGATCCTCAGACTCCACCTGAGGGATTCTCTGTGGTCCAAGCCCTGCCTTGTGGGCCTGGCAAGGTGGTTTTGAGTAGCACAAGCAGAACTTCTTGGTTCCTAGGAGAAGCTTGTTAGAGGTAGGTTGGAGATGTGCAGAAGGATCTTTCTGGTTCAGTTAAAGGTAGATCGTTTACTTTTTTTTTTTCCCCCCAAATGTAACTTAAACTGACTCTGTACTCCAAAGCAGTGTTTGGAGAGGGGGAGATGGAAGGTTGGGCAGGAAGCTGTGAGGGGATTGTGTGGGAAACAAGAGCTGAGGATTGAGCACTTGGGAAGAGATCCTGGTGCAATCCCACTGCAGAGCTGCAAAAGAGGGAGGCTGGCTCTGTGCAGCTGGAGGGAGACGAATGAGCTGGGATCTGGGAATTGGCACCTGCTGTGCCCCAGGTGATCTCCTTGCTGAGGGCTGGCTGGCACCTGGTTCTGCAGTCACTGCAAAGGGGGAAACCACGAGTGTCACACCTGGCCCAGACCTCAGGGAGCCACGTGGCAGGGCAGGGACAGCAGGGTGGGCACAAACAGCTCCCAGAGCCAAGGGAGAGCCTGCATCCCATCACTGCAGGGTAGGACAAGCTGTCCTTCCCCCACCCTGAGCCTCCAGCAGGGCCCCAGTGAGCTTGTGTTCAGGGAACAAGGCTTTTGGGGGTACAGGTAAGGGCGGCCTCAGCAGCGTGCAGGACGCCCCACCAGCCTGTCCCTGATGCAGGGACGTGGTACAGGCAGAAGCAACAGGGAAAAATCCTTCATTTCAACTCCTTTACAAGTTCTGCAGAGAGCAAAGGACCCCATTGTGTGTCTGGCACCTGGGCAAAAGCAGTTGCTGAGTGTGACTGTCACACTGGGGTGATGGGGGCAGAGCCCAGGCAGACTGGATGGCACTGGTGGGTCCCTCTGCCCAGACCCTGCTGCTGTTTGGGGACAGCAGAGCTGAGGGAGACAATCCCCATGGACAGGCTCTCTCAGCTGGGTCAGGCAGCACCTTCAGGCAGTGACCCCTCGCCCTCCCTGGCAGCACTGGAACTGTGGCCCTTGGTGGCTGCTGTGGTCCCTGTGTCCCTGGCATGGGCTGGCTGTATCAGGCTGGGGCCGGGGGGGCAGAGGAGCTGCTGGGGTTTGGTTCCTGTCAGAGCCAGGTCCCACTCACTGCTTTGTAGCCTGCTGGGCTCAGGGTTTGGGGACAGCTGTGTGTCCCCTGCATGAACTGTCCCACCCTGTGGGCAGGGGCGTGGGCTGGGCTGTGTTCCCAGACAGGGATGTCCTGCCCCGAACTCTCCCCATGCCACTGCTGCCCTCGCAGGCAGGGGGGTGGCTTCCCTGGGAGCCACCAGGAGCGGTGGGGCTGTAAAGGCTCCTGTCACTGCTGAGCCTGTGCTTCCTCTGGCAGCCTGTTCCTTACCCCAGCTGTTGGGGATGCAGCTCCCTGCCCTCCTCTAGTGCTCCACATCCAGCTCTGCTCCTTCCCCGCCTCGGGGCTTCCACCCCAAGCAGCCTTGGGACACCTCGGCCTGTCCCCATCTCCCACAGCCTGCAGGGAACGGGGCTGTTCCTGCCCAGGCCGTGGGAGGGACAGGGTTCAGTGCTTCCTGACTGGGGAGGGAAGGTTTGTTCCTGCTTCTGCCTCTTTCCCATGTTTATCCATCATTTATCTTCACCCCTGGCTGCAGCGATGGAATGTCCCTGGAGCAGCCACATCAGGTGTCACATGTGGCTCCTGCCTCTTGCCTGTTCCTCGACAGGCAGCCCCTGCTCCAGCCTTCCCACAGCAGCTCCTTCCCTGGAAAAGGCAGGACATTCTAACAGGGACACGCTGTGCTGGTGTCCTGCTCGTGGAGCTGCTTGGCTCCATCCCATCTCCTGGGACTGGGGCAGGCAGGACATTCCTCCAGGCAGGAATCCTGCCAGGCCACAGGCCCTCCATCATTTCCCCTTCCTTTCCCCATGGTCCAGCCTAAACTGAGGCTTTTGGGGTGGGGTTCTAGGGGGGTTGCCTGTGTCAAGGGATGTCCCTGGGAAAGTGGAACCGTGTCCAGCCACAACATCGGTGTGGTCAGAGCCAGTCCTGGCCCAGGGCTGCCATCGCCTCCCCAGGCACCAGAGGTTTGGTTGGGTTGTACAGAACGATTGTAACCTGTAACTTTTGTAATTGTTTTTAATAAAAGAGTGTTGACTAGATGCACATTCCTGAGTCTGGGACTGCTCTGCCTGCAGATGGGTTGTGGAGGGGAGTTGCTGGAGCCGTCCTGGAGCTGGGGGGGGGGGGCTGGGCAGGCTTCCCAGGAGCATCCTTTCCCCAGCTGGAGAAGGGGGTTCAACACGTCCAAGGCCCTGCATCTGGTTCTGGGCAATCCCAGCCCTGAGCACAGCCTGGGGGATGAACTCAGGGAGAGCAGCCCTGGGGAGAAGGACTTGGGGGTGTTGGTGGGTGAGAGGCTCAACCTGCCCCGGCCATGGGCACTGACCCCAGAAACCCCCCCTGTGCTGGGCTGAGCCCCAGCGTGGGCAGCAGGGGAGGGGGGATTCTGCCCCTCTGCCCCGCTCAGCTGAGACCCCACCTGCAGAGCTGCCCCAGCCCTGGGGAACAACATCAGGAGCACGGGGAGCTGCTGGAGCCACTCCAGAGGAGGCCACTGAGCTGCCCCAAGGGCTGGAGCTCCTCTGCTCTGGAGCCAGGCTGGGAGAGCTGGGGGTGCTCACCTGGAGAGGAGAAGGCTCCAGGGAGAGCTCCGAGCCCCTTGCAGGGCCTAAAGGGGCTCCAGGAGAGCTGCAGAGGGACTGGGGCCAAGGCATGGAGGGACAGGACCCAGGGAATGGCTTCCCAGTGCCAGAGGGCAGGGCTGGATGGGATCTTGGGCAGGAATTGTTCCCTGGCAGGGTGGGCAGGCCCTGGCACAGGGTGCCCAGAGCAGCTGGGGCTGCCCCTGGATCCCTGGCAGTGCCCAAGGCCAGGCTGGACATTGGGGCTTGGAGCAACCTGGGACAGTGGGAGGTGTCCCTGCCCATGGCAGGGGTGGCACTGGAGGGGCTTTGAGGTCCCTCCCAATCCAAACCGTTCCATGATTCTGTAACAGTGGTGGGTTCAAGACCCTGCTCTGCTGCTTGGGGCTGGGGCTGGCCCCGTGGGGTCCCGGTGGGGCCCCTCATCTGTGTCCCCCCCACCACTCTGGCCCAGGGTGACACCGGCGCCTCCCGGGCACGGGCTGAGGGGTGAGGGGGGTCCCAGCCCCGAGGGGTCCCAGCCCATTCCCCCGTTGCCATTTTGGAACCCGGGTGCTGCCCGATCCCAACCATTCCCTGATCCCACGATCCCTTCCATTTGCAGCGCCCGTTCGTTCCTCCGGGTGCCCCCAGCGTGGCTCTGCAGCCCAGCCCGGCCTCCCCCAGCACCGCTCCCAGCTCTCGCCTCTCCGTGCCTCTCCAGGACACTCCCGCCCGCCGGGATGAGCCGAGGAGCCCGAGGGGAAGGGATGAAACCGGTGCCGCTCCTTTTGGAGAGAACCCCGATCCCAACCCCCTGCACTGAACGAGGAGAGGGGGCCGTGGCCGGACCCTCGCTCTGTGCGAACCCCCCACACCCCGAGGGGTGCCCGAGCCCCTCGGGCACATCCCGGCTCCTCCTGCCTCATCCCGGAGCTGCGATGGAGCCTCGGCATCCCCCCAGCCCTGCCCAGGCTCCCCCCGGAGCCCGTGTCTATCTCCCAAATGGGGCAGGAATTAAAGTGCCAAGCCGAGGAGCTGATTCAGCACGGAGGAAGAGGTGAAGGTAAAAAGTTCAAATAAAAAAATAATGGGCCATTAGATGACCTCACTGGCAATGTGTTTTATTTAACGCGCGGCTGATGGCTCGGTGATGGCAGCGGCTGCTCCGGAGGCTGTAAAAGTCACGCCTGGCGCGTGTTCTCAGCCACCTCCCCGGGCTTTTGTGGCGCTGGGTGCTCCGGCAGTGACCTCCAGTGCCACCCCAGCCCCGAGGGTCCCGCTGTGTCCCCCCCCTTGCGGCTCACCTGGCAGCCCGAGGTGACATCAGGGAACCCCTGCAGTGACAAAAGCATTTTGCTTTGTCGCCCTTGTGGAGCCTGGAGGGTGACAGGGACCTTTGGAGTCTCCTCCAGGTCGAGGCTGGAGGCAGGTGGGATTTTTAGGATTGTAACAGCCTTGGTGCCAAGGGAGCAGCACTCACATGCCCCAGGCATGTGGAGGGACAGAGGACACAAGGCCAGGCTGGACGGGGCTTAGAGCAGCCTGGGATGGTGGGAGGTGTCCCTGCCCATGGCAGGGGGTGGGACTGGGTGGGCTTTGAGGTCCCTTCCAACACAAACCATTCTGGGATTCGACGACACCAAAGCACGTTCAGGATCTGCCTCTGGGGTCTGTCCCTCCTGTTTTTCCCTGGAAGATCTCGTCTCCCAGGGCACTGCCGAGTTGGGGCATCACCTGCAGGAAGGGTTTTCTCTCTCTCTGAAAGTTTGCCCCTTCTGGGTGGCTTTGCCTCTGGCTCTGAGTGTGGCACCAGGGCTCTGCCCGTCCCCACCTCGGTGTTCAGTGTTTGGATGCTGCAGCTGAATTGGGGGAAGCAAAGGAGCAGAGAGAACCCCAGAACCCCCTTTCTTCCCCTTCCCAAAACTCTCTGGGATGAGCTGAAACCTGGGAGATGAAAGGAAGTAGCTTGCTGGGGAAAAGGCTCCATTCCCACCCCAGCAAGAGGAGAGGGGCTCAGAGGTGCTGGGGGATCACAAATCCCCCACTCTGCCCCGCCTCACTGGGGTGCAGCCCCTGATTCCACACCGTGTCCATATCCATGGAGTTGCCTCTGGCCCCTGTCCCAGTCTGAACTCTACCAGTGAACTGGTGCTGCTGCTCTGGTCCTGGGAGCTGTCAGGGATCCAGTGCCCCGCAGGGTCTCTGCCAGGGCTGTCAGAGTGTCCCAGACCTGGAGGGGGCCCTGCCTGGCTTTCCCTGCTCCCTGACCCCACCCTTTCCTTCCCAAGGATGGAGGGATATGCCAAACCTGAATCCAAACAGCCTCGGCTCCAAAGCTGCCCCCTCACAGGGGGAGGGAGGTTTTGGGCAGCCCGGGGCCCGTCGGGGGCTCAGAGCCATTCCATGTCCCTCCTTCAGCCGAGACCGGGCAGCTCAGCACGCCCAGCCCTGCGTTTGCAGATGCTCCAGGATTTGCAACAGGATCTGCCTTGTCCTGTGGCTTCTCCCCCCAGCAAGGGACATCCACAGGTGTCTGTGTCACTGCCTGCCCCTGAGCCACCTGGCACAGGTCAGAGGTGACCACGGTCATCGATCCTCTTTATAAAAAGCTTTTTACCACATTTTATCCAGACCCTCCAGGAGGGGAGGGCTGGCGCCAGGGCAGGGGGGGAGTGTCCATCCCGTGCTGGGGTCCCATGGCTCGTGTGTGCAGGCAGGAGAGCTCCTCATGTGGTGACATCAATGCCACAGCCGGTGGGGACAAGGACCTCACAGCAGCCCCTGCTGCCTCCACGCTCCTCCAGACTTTTGCTCGGCTGGGCCCGGGCATGGTCCTTGGCCGTGGTGCTGAGCCCGGGGACCTCGGTCACTCTGCTCCGTGCTTTGGATTCTCCTGGGTGGCAGCACGGGATGCTCCCACCAGGGCCTGTGCCCCTGCCATGGCCTTGTGTCCCCACCAGGGATGTCCCTGTGCCCCGAAGTGCAGTGCAGGGGGGCTGTGATGCTCCCCAGACATTGGGGTCCCTGTTGCCAGCCCTAAACCTGCAGCAGGGTGAGCTGAGTGACACCTGTGTCACCACAGGGTCTGGGGTCCTTCTGCACCCTCCAGCCACCAGTGAGAGGTGAACTGGCCAGACTGGGGAGCTGGGGCTGCTGGTGGGCAAGGAACAGGGTCAGCACCAGTGACCCCCACCCTAGAGCTGTCCCCTGGCCTGTGGTGGCTTGGGGGGGGCGGGAGACAGAGGAGGAGGAAGAAGAGGGTGGAAGGAGGGCAGCAGCCACCGATTGTGCAGATTTTGAGAGGAGAGTGAGGGGAGTTTTGGGGTATTGAAGGCAAGTTCTGGGTGCTGAGGGCCACCACCTTCGGACCAAATGGGAGCCCAGGAGATACCGGCTGGAGGTTGGGGGGTGCTCATGGGGCTGCTCCCAGGCTGGGAAACAACCCCCGTCCCGCAGGGAAAAGCTCCTAAATTATTATTATTATTATTTTTCTCCGAACAAACGGGGCTTTGTAGCTGCTCGGCCGCTCGGAACGGGGCACCTGGAGCCTCTCGGTCCTCGAGGAGAGGGAAAAACCTGGCTCAGAGGTTTAACTCTTCCCTGTGAGCACGGAGGCGGCCAGGGGGCAGCTCCCGGAGAGGGAACACGCCAGGACAGCCACTGCAGAGCCCGGAGAGGGGACACACCAGGACAACCCCCGCGGTGCCGGGGGAGGGGACACACCAGGACAGCCCCTCGGCGCCCCAGGGACACTCTCTGCCCCGGCCTCCTGGCGCTCACTTAATTACACGGGAAGGGGGGGCGGTGTCAGCTAATTGCAGAGGGCGATTGATTGGGAAAATGTCATCTTCACTGGCCTCTGTTGCCAGGGTGACCTCGGCCGTTCTCGTTCCCGGGTGCCCAAAGCCACCCGCTATGCGGCCTGCGGGGGAGACACGGGGGTGGGATGTGGAAATCCCTTTCCTTCCTCCGAATCCAGCCCCGATGCTCCGGAAGCGGCGAGAGGTTGCGACAGCCGGGGCATGCCGCGGTTCGGGACCCCGCTGTGCCCGAGGGGCCACTGGCCCTTCCTGCGGTGCCGATGCCGCCTTCGCGGAGGGGGTTGGCAGGCGGGGAGGGGGCAGCGAGTGGGACACGGCAGGTGAGGGCTGAGATGCTGCAATTTCGTGCGGATGCTGCTCAGCCCTGCGGGATCGCCGCGGAAGCGACAGGCGGGTGATGGGCTCAGGGAGAGGCTGGAGCACCCTGGTTTCGTGGGAGGTGCCCACGGCAGGGGATGGAAGGAAGTGGGCTTTAAGTCCCTTCCGACCCCAAGCAGTCTCCGGTTCCGTGACTCCCCAGCCCCGCTGTGGCCTCCGCTCTCTGTCACCGCTGGGCCCTGCTCAGACCTCCCAACCCAAACCTCCCTCCCTGCCCGCTGTGCCCGGAGCTCTCCCCTCGGGCTGGACCTCCCCGGCAGCCCCCGAGCTTTGTTTCAAACCTGTGCCACCGTCACCAGCCCCGCGGGACAATGAGCAGCAGCCCCGGGGCAAGGCCTGGCAGAGGCTTCTCCCTCTTTGTCAGGATGGGAATGTGCCCAAATCTGCCCCCACTGCAGGGCAGATGTCAGTGTCAGCCGCAGAGGGAGCACGGGGACACACAGGGGAACGTGGGGAGTGTATGGGGACATGGGGACACACGTGGGGACGTGTCCAGGGACATGGGGACAGGGGGATGTGAGGACATGTAAGGGGACACAGGCACATGAGGATGTGTAGGGACACAGGGACGTGTACGGGGACGTGGGCACACTCAGGAGAACACAAAGACACATACGTGGACTGGGGACATGTGTAGGGACATGGGGACACGTATGGGGACATGGGGACACAGGGACGCAGCAGGCACCGCTCATGGAGCTCGCAGGAGCCGCTCCCGGCTGCGCAGTAAATGCTTTATGGACTGTGGGGCCGGCGCTGGGCGATCGCCTCCGGCTCTCTGCGGTTAATTGAGGGCAGTAATTAACGTAATGACGGCCATCGCAGGACCACTGCGGGTGTGCAGGATGAGTGCGGGGTGGACACCAGGCTCTGGCCTCATTAGCTGCCGTCACTAACGAGGTGGCCTCTGTCCCCAGCTGGGTCCGCAGTCCCGGTGCTGGCACCGCCCGGAGGTGCCGGGGCTCCTTTGTGCCTTCGGCCTCCTCTTCCTCGCTGTCCCCTCCTCCCGCCTTCCTCGGTCCCCAGGGCCCGGCCCAAATCCCCCGAGCTGCTGCCACATCCCGGGGGGCTCTGGGGGGGCCTGGTGATCCCCAGTGGCACCAGTCCAGCCCCGGGGCTGCCCAAATCTGCCCCGGGAATGGATGTTCGTGCCCACCCTGCCCTGGCATCCAGTCTGGGACCACCTGCATCTCCTCTGGGATGGTGGCAGGGACACCCTGACCGTGTCACCGTGTGCCGGAGGCCGGACAGATCGCACGGGAACGGCTCCTGCAGCAGCAGCCGGGCAAATCCGAGCAGGGGAGCGGAGCGGGGGCGCCCGGCCGCGGGCAGGGCCGGGCAGGAGGGGAGGCGGGCAGGTCCCCGCGGAGGTGTGGCATGGGCTGTCCCCGCGGTCCCGCGTGGGGCAGGACGGGTGGCAGCAGTCCCGCTCGCGGCGGAGGTGGCAGGAGCTCGGCGCTGCCCGGGGCTGTCGCTGGGCATCGGTGCAAGGTACGGGGACCCCGAGCGGAGCGTGGCACGGTGACAGCCACCCACCCCGGCTGGGACAGCGGGGGCTGCGGGGGGACACGGCTGGCGGGTCCCGTGGGGTGTCCGGGGAGCTGCATCTCCCCCCGGGAGGAGCGGGGTGCCAGGGCAGCCCCTCGGCCGATGGTGCCCCGGGATGCCGGGCACGGAGGGGCGTTTGGGGATGGCGGAGCCGCCTTTTCACCTGCAACCGCATCAAAGCAGCTGGAAAATAGGGCGAGGGGAGGGAAACTCATGGCTCGGGCACGTCCTGGGAGCTGGGGAAATAACCCTCGAGAGGCTTTAATGATCCAGCCGGCCGGAGCGCGGGGGCGTTTCCGGCGTGCCGGGGACGGGAGGTGACACCCACCCACCCGCTCAGCCCGTCCTGGGCCGCTGTCACTGTCGCCTGTCGTGATGGGTGACGCGGGCTGGCCCGGGGGCGATGCCGCAGCGGGGCTGGCGCTGGAGGCGTCCCCGGGGTGGCTCTGGCTGGGGTCCCACTGGGACACTGGGATCAGGGAAACAACAGCAGCACTCACGGGGAGGGTGACAGGACCGAGTGCCAGCCCCGGGAGGGGGACAAGGGGCAGGCTGGTCCTGTCCCCGCCAGTTTTCGCTCGGGAAGGAGCAGGAGGGCACAGAGGTGACCGGGAACCCCCAGCTGTGGGCACTGCCTGTGCCGGACCTGCCGGGCGCTCCCAGGGAACGCGGCACTCCCGCACCGACTCCTGCTCTGAGCAAGAGCTCGGCACTGATCCGGTGATTTCAGGAACAAAACCTCCACAGAATTCCCGTGGCAGCGGTCGGATCAGCCAGGGACATAAATCTCCGCGTGTTTCACCACCCTGGGCCAAATCCTCGTGGCGCCGTGCCCGGTCCTCCTTAAACCTGACTTTTGTTCAGCCATGCAAACCTCCAATAGCCCAGAACGGCATTTTTGGGGTGAGAAAGCCCTGCTTTGGGGCTTCTCAGCAGCCGGCAGCACCACGGAGATGCTTTACAGCTGGAGACCTCAGGGGTGGGACGTTCCCTGCGGGGCAGGGCAGGGACCAGCTGGCTCATCCCAGGTGCTGATTTGGGGACATCCCATGAGTTAAGAACTCACTGCTGAGGTTTGGGGCCGTGGTCACAGGATGTCCTGTGCCTTCGGCCATCGCTAGCCTTCCCTGGCCCCTCAGGGAGCTCCGGGCTCGGGCTGGAACAGGGTTTGGCTGTCCAGGCTGTCCACCCGTGTGGCTGGGGCTGGCAGGGAGCCCTGGCACCCACTCCCAGCCTGTTCCCGCCTCCCCAAAGTGCACTTTTAATCTCTAATTACTGAGGCGATGAGTGAGGTTCGTTGAGAGCTTTCTTGGAACTGAGGTTTCTTGGACACCTCCTCGAAAATATTTTTCCAGTGCTTTGAATCACCTTTTTTTCCCCCTTTCCCCCTGCTCCAGGCCCTGGCAAGAGGCAGCATTCCTGGCTGCCTTTGCAGGGCGCTGAGCCCCGTGGAGTGTCCTGCCTGTGCCAGCTGCAGGTGCTTGACGAGCTGTGCTTTTGTTTGGCACCGACTGGGAGCAGGGATGCTCTGGAGCTGCCGAGGGGAGCACGGCTCGGGGGAGCGGTGATCCTGACTGGGCACAGGATGGATCAGCAGCTTCAGGCCTGATCCTGAGCATGGTGGGGACCAGGATAACCACCAATAAAGGCAGGAATTCCAGCGTGTTGGTGAGGCTCAGGGCAGGGTCCAGCCCCGACATTGCAGGTCTGGAAGCAGCAAGCCTGGGAAAGCACCTTGGCATTTCTCAGTGTCAGCCTCGCCTCAAATATCAGTGTCCTGGAGAGAGGAGCCAGGGCAGAAGATGCTTTGAGCCCCTGATCAGGGCCCTGAGGGCACAACCGGAGGTTACTGGCCCTGAGCAGCCACACTGGGACCCCCCCACCCATCGCCCTGGGCTTGGGGAGCTCAGCCAGGGCTCAGTTCTAGACCAAGCCCCCGAAGGTGGGTCTGGCTCTGGCTTGGCCACAGTCCTGGGCCTTGCTGTGGGTCCTTGGCCTTGGAGGTGTCTTGTCCCAATGGATGGGCTGTGCCTCACCTCGGCCTTTGTCCCCTTTGGAATCCTGACGCTGGACTCCCAAGCCTGAGTCGGGACCCCTGGAGCTTGACTGAGGCTGAGGCTCAGGGCTCATCCCGGCTGCCACCCTGGCCCTGCCCTGACCGCCCTCAGTTGGGGCCTTAGAAGGGGTTGGGAGGGACCTTAGAGCTCATCCCATCCACCTTCCACTGTCCCAAGCTCCATCCAGCCTGGCCTTGGACACTGCTGGGGATGGGATCAGGGCAGGGATTGTCACCTCCAGCAGTCAAAGCAAGGGGCACTGCCTGGCTTCGAGGGCTGTGAGCAGGTGACTCAGTTTCCTCCATTCTGGGTACCCTGAGGTCTCCTCTTGGATGCTCTCTATGGAGCAGCTGCCTCCACAGAGCCTGTATCCCTTGGCCTGTTCATGGTCTCTGAGGGATACCCCACATCCCTATCCCAGGGGAGCCCATCCCTCTGTTAGGAGGAGAGAGGGCGATGTGCCTGCCAGGAGCAGGAGATGGAGGGGTTTGGTGTCCCCCCCTTTGTCCCTCTGCAATCAGATCCAGCCCTGTCTGCAGGGAGAGGTGTCCCCAGCTGGCAGCACCCTGGGGCAAGGACACAGGTGGGGGCACAGCAGGGAGGGAGGTGGGAGATTTGCATCTCTCTGAGTCAAATCCTATTTTGCCTAAATTAAGTGGGGGCAGCCAGTCTGGGCACCGAGGGCTTTCTGTATGGAAGAGATCTCATCCCTCCAGGGATCCACCGGCTCTTCCTGCTCCCTCCTACCTGTGGGACAGATGGTAGCAGGAGCTTTGGGATGTAGCACGAGCATCCCACCACCCCCAGCAGCTCCCTGAAACCCTTCCTTCCTCCTCAGCCATGCTGTGAAAACAAAGAAAGCAACATTCAGAGCCCAAATTTGCCCAGAGCAGCTGGGGCTGCCCCTGGATCCCTGGCAGTGCCCAAGGCCAGGCTGGACACTGGGGCTTGGAGCAGCCTGGGACAGTGGGAGGTGTCCCTGCTCACGGGAGGGGGTGGAATGGGATGAGCTTTAAGGTCCCTTCCAACCCAAACCATTCCATTCTGGGATTGTGTGCTGAGCTCATTTAGGATCCAAGCACAGTGACAGCACCAAGTCCTTGGTGGTAAAGAAGGATTTTGTGGATCAAAGCTTTTTTCAAGCTCTTGGCTGCAGGGGCTGAGGTGCTGTTGGTGGTTGGGGTCTCTTTCACCTGGAATGAGGATGGATGCCCAGCCAGTGGCATCCATGGTGAGTTGGGACAAACCAATACCCACGAGGAGCAAGAGAGAAGTTGAGACTTTGGGTAAAAGAATGGAAAAAGTGATCAAAGAAGTGAGATAAGAAATAACGGCAGGGGCTGACTTCTGGTGGGATTATTTAATAATAAGGTAATTAATACTTTATCCCTCACTGCCTCCTTTCATGTGAGGATCACAAAGCACTTCACAAACATTAATTAATCTTCCCCACCATCCCTGCAGGAAGGTCACGGAGCCACCGAGCGTGAGGGAAATCTTGTCATTGATGGAGCTGGCTTCTCTCCCAGCATGATGTGAGCTCGGGTGGGATGGCAGGACAGGGAGAGCTCCAATTCCTCACCAATGACTGAAAATGATTTCCCATAACTTCCCCAGAGGGCAAAAATTGTCACAGGCAGCTGGGATGGGTGAAGGCTGCTTGGGAGAATGTCCCTCCCACGGGGTGTCCTGCCCTGGAGCCTTGGGAAGCTGGAGCATCCCAGTGGGATCACGCTGTCACCGCTCAGTGTTTCAAATGTCTGTGGTTGTCCTTGTCCCCAGGTCCTGGCAGTGGTGCCAGCATGGCCGAGCAGGACCCAGCCACAGGCTGCCCACGTGGGAAGCAGCAGCTGCCAGGTCAGTGTGCAGCGGGTGTGGTTTGGGGAATTTCCCTGGTTTCAGACAGCTGATGAGGAAGCCGAATGTGGGGCACGGTTGTGAGGGGGACGAAGAAGATCTGGGGTGAGGATGGGCTGTCAGCTGGGGGCAGGTGTTGGGAACAGCGCTGGGATGTTCCCAGCTCGGCAGGGTCTGCACTGGGACGGCACAAACGGAACTGGGACAGGAATGACCGTGACCAGAACAGGCTGGGGGCTCATCCTGCACGTGGCCTGAGCCCAAGGAGTGACCCTGAGGCTCGGGGGGTGCGGGCAGCGCTCCTGCAGCTCTTGGAATGTTCTGGTCTCCTGCTCTCTCTGTCCCCTGTCACTGACCATGAGACCCAGCCCCGTCCCAGCTGTGCCTGCAGCTCTCAAGGTCCCCGTGCCCTTGGAAGGCCACCCCAGCAGTGACCATGGCAGGTCCTTGTGCCCGGGGGGGCCGAGGGCAGGGCCTGGCTGCCACGGGAACTGCTGGATGCCCACTTGCTTTTCCAGCTTTCACCTGGGAGGTGAGGGCCAACGACCGCGGCTACCACAGGCAGTTCAAGAAGAAATTTGCCTTCTGCCTGAGCAAGAGGAAATATTCGGTGAGCCAGGAGGGGCCTGGGCTTCCCTTCCCCAGCCCCTCACCCCGGAGCTGGTGGTGGCTGCGGGGGCACGGCAGAGATGCTCCAGAGGGGTCTCCAGAGGGGTGGAGAGTCACACACACAATCCCCAGGGAGGAGAAGCGCTGCTCCCTCCCTGCCTGGTGCCCCCAGAGCTGTCAGAGAAGGAGCAGAGCTGTGGGAAGTGTTTTAGGCTGGTGGTCTAATCAAGAGAAAGATTTTTCAAAATGTGTTGAGGCAGCAAAACCGATTTTTTTTTTTTTTTTGCTGCTAAATACCATGGAGGTCAGTTAGCTGGGGTTCAGATCACAGAATCACAGAATATCCTGAGCTGGAATGCACCCACAAGGACCCAACTCTTGCTGAATGGCCCACATGGGGAGCAAACCCACAAGCGAATGATTTTGTTCTCAATTTTACACGGCCCTTGGACCCAATAAATCCCTCTTTTCCCTTATGGCTTTGATAATTTTTTTGAGGCATCTCTTGTGCTGCGAAAAATCCTAAAACCACCAGAATGTTTTGGCACTTGAAGAGCAGGTCCCTGATTTCCCACAGCTGACCCTGGCAGTGGCTGTGACTCCCCTCTCCTCTGCAGGGCAATGCCATCAGGACAGCCAAGTACAACCTCCTCACCTTCCTGCCCCTCAACCTCTACGAGCAGTTCCACCGCATGGCCAACGTCTACTTCGTCTTCGTCATCCTCCTCCAGGTGGGGTGGGCACCACGGGAGCACCAAGTGTGAGCCAGGGGTTTGCCCAAGGAGGCTTCTCTGGAGTTCAGAGAAGTCAGGCTAAAAGGTTTCCCAGGACGTGGCTTTTCCGTGGTGTTTGGGGTCTTTTGGGAGCTCGGAGGGGTTTAACCTGTGTTAGGTGTGGTTGCTTTAAATTAAAGTCTCCCAGCATCAGGAGCACGGGGAGCTGCTGGAGCCACTCCAGAGGAGGCCACGGAGCTGCTCCCAGGGCTGGAGTCCCTCTGCTCTGGAGCCAGGCTGAGAGAGCTGGGGGTGCTCACCTGGAGAGGAGAAGGCTCCAGGGAGAGCTCTGAGCCCCTTGCAGGGCCTAAAGGGGCTCCAGGAGAGCTGCAGAGGGACTGAGGACAAGGCATGGAGGGCCAGGAGCCAGGGAATGGCTTCCCAGTGCCAGAGGGCAGGGCTGGATGGGATCTTGGGCAGGAATTGTTCCCTGGGAGGGTGGGCAGGCCCTGGCACAGGGTGCCCAGAGCAGCTGGGGCTGCCCCTGGATCCCTGGCAGTGCCCAAGGCCAGGCTGGACATTGGGGCTGGGAGCAGCCTGGGACAGTGGGAGGTGTCCCTGCCCATGGCAGGGGTGGCACTGGATGGACTTTGAGATCCCTCCCAACCCAAACCATTCTGGGATTCTATAAAATGGGTTTGGTTTGCCACGTAGGCGAAGCTCACACTGACCACACAAAAACAGAAATTCATCCCTCCAAATGCAGAGGCCCAGGAGCATTTCACACCTCAAGAAGAGGTGGAAGCCCAGCAGAACAGGTGTCTGTAGCAGAGGTGTTGATTTGATGCTTCTGAGATGGGCTCCGGCCACCCTCGGGCGCTGGCTGGGGAACGAGGGCATCACTCAGCCCCCTCAAGTGTCCCAAGGCAGGGTTGGACTTGTGTCAGTGGTGTAAAATTCTCCTTCTCTAGGCCTTCCCTGAGATCTCCACGCTGCCCTGGTACACTCTGCTGTTCCCCCTGAGCTGCCTTCTCATCATCCGGGGGCTGCGAGACCTCATCGATGACATTGTGAGTGAGGGGGTGGCCCTGGGCAACACGGCAGGAAGGGGCCCTTTGCTGTGAGCTGAACTTTGGAGCTCAGGAGCTGCTGTCACCCATCAGCCCTGAGCAATCATCTCCACCACATCCACTTTTCTTTTAGTTTCCCTTGGGAAAGATGTGGCTGCTTTCCTTGGGGTCTAAACCCCCATTTCTGCCATCTTTAACACCTTGACCACTGGCTGTAGAGCTGGGTTGGTCCCCAGAAATACCTGGGGGGGAATTCAGCCTCTTTATTCATCAGAACACATCTCCCCGTGGCTCAGAACGCCGGTCTGGGGCTGAGGAGGGAGGTTGGTGCTGTTAAGGGGGTTGTTTTTGTGGGACAGGACAGCCTGGCATGGCCCATCCTTGGCCTCTCTGTCTCTCCTCCGTGCAGGGCCGTCACCAGAGTGACAGGAACATCAACAGCAGGCCGTGTGAGATCCTGGCAGGGACGAGGTGAGGGGCTTTGGGAAGCTCTGGCCGTGTTTTCCACACCCGTGTGGAACAATGGAGCAGCTGAAGTGCTGAGAATCCTTGAGCAGCTGAGAAGGGGTTTGGTGGGACTGTCCTGGGCTCTGCAAACTCCCATCACCTCCCAAAATGTGCCACAGGTCCTCCTGTAGGATTGGTGACATTCCAGTCACCGGCAGCAGGTTTACAAAAGGCCCAGTTTGCTGTGGTGTGCCGGGGGAGGCTTTCCTTGGGCACGGAATTCCTCCGGGGCCGTGTCCCTGCTCAGCACTGGGCCAGGGAAGGATGAGCTTTTCCCACCTGTGGCCAGGGTGCCGAAAGTCCCTGTCACCTGTAGGTACAGGGACATGGATGTGGCACACGGGTCCTGTGCCACCTTCGGTGCTCAGCCCTCTGGAGGTCACCACGGTGGCACAGCAATCTGGAGGCCCAAATCCTACAGGAATTTGGGACAGACACGGGCTGAAACACCCCCAGCCCCCACTCCCACTGCTCTGCAGGGACAAAAAGTTGTCCCCTGAATCCCCCTGCAGCTTCCGCTGGCAGAAGTGGCGCGACATCAGCGTCGGGGACATCGTCCGGCTGCGCAAGGACAGCGTCATCCCGGTGAGCGGTGCCCGGAGCTGGCTGTGCCCAGGGCTGGCTGTGCCCGGGGCTGGCTGTGCCCCAGGCAGGGTTGGTGACCAGGGGCTCATGCAGGTGCTCTCTGCCCCCTTTTTTGCTCCTCAAGGCTGACCTGCTCCTGCTGTGCAGCTCCGAGCCCAGCAGCCTGTGCTATGTGGAGACTGCCGACATTGATGGGTGAGGACGGGGACAGGGACAGGGACAGGGACCCCTCTGGCTGTGGGGGGACAGGGGCAGAGGCCGGAGACCCTGGTCTTGGGGGCCCCCCACTGCTGGGAGGGTTCAGCAGAAACCACAGGGTGTGGGAGATCCGCCAAAACCCAAACCTGCAGACAGCCCAGAAATGGGGATTTGAGCCCCAGATTTTGAAAATGGGAGTCCAAAAGCTCTGGCGAGGCTTCCACAGAGCACCTGGCAACCTCTGGCCAGAGTCTCCATCTCCCAGCCCATCCTCCTGTGCAGGGCCCTTGGCCCAGGGCTCTTCCTGTGCCAGTGCTCTGTGTGTGGCACCACAGGTCCCTCCCTGGCGTTCCACTGCCACCACTCGTGCGATCACCTGGTAATTCATGGCTATGAACAGCTCTGTCACCCCACGGGGTTGTTTTATTTCACCTTCCGTGGCTCTTGCTCACAGGGAAACAAACCTGAAGTTCAGACAGGCCCTTCTGGTCACCCACCAGGAGCTGGGCAGCGAGGAGAGCATGGCTGCCTTCGATGGTGAGTCCGCTGGGTGGGGGGGATGTGGCCAATGCCACTGGGATGGGATGGATTCACCTTGGGAGTTCTCTGATCCCCTGTTGCCATCAGCCCAACAAGAGGCTGGCAGCCCAAGGCCTCGTGTGGAGGCACTTCCTATCTCTGCTGCGATGGATCCACCGGGGTTGGGCACCTTCCCCCTGCCCTGGAGCTGGATTTTCCCACTGGAACCAAGCCCTGGTTCCCAAACCTGAGCTCAGACCCTGCTGCTCCTGCACAGGGTGTGGAACTCCCTTCTCCAAAGCCTTGGGGATGAAGGGGGTTGTGTTTGTACCTTCTCCAGTGAGGTTCCTACACTGACCAACCTCCCAGTGCCTCCATGGCCCTCAACCCAAGCCACCCAAATCCCACCCTGAATCTCCCGAGAGGCCCCACTTTGGGGGGGGACACGTGGGGCTGAGAGGATGGGGAGGAAGGTTCTCTCTCGCCCCTGCCCTTCCCCGTGCCAGGGCGAGTGACGTGCGAGGAGCCCAACAGCCGCATGCACACCTTCACGGGCACCCTGCAGTGGCGGGGCCGCACCCACGCCCTGGACATCGACCGGCTCCTGCTGCGGGGCTGCCGCGTCCGCAACACCGCGCTCTGCTACGGCCTGGTGCTCTACGCAGGCAAGTGTCCCTGCCCGGGCAGGAAGGGCAGGAATTGCCTGGCATCACGGGGGTTTTAAGCTGCCCAAGCTGTTCCCAGCTGGCACAAGGTGGTGGAGGAGCTGCCGCGGTGTGTTCCTGATGGTGTTGGGGTCGCTGGTGGGAGGTGAGGTGGTGCCAAACCTCTCCTCAGCCCAGGGTATCTGCCAGCTGCACCTCGTCCCGGATCCAACCCACCCAGGGCAGCTCAGGGCTGGGCCGTGGGGAGCTGTGGGAGAGGGAGGGTGAGATCTGATGTGAACATCATGTTTTGGAGCGTGCAGCCACAGCTCGATGGATGCTGATGGAGGGAGAGGCTCCTCTGGACTCTTCAGGGCAGGGGAGGTGTCATTATGGAGGGGAGCAGCCTCACTGAGCTGCAGCTGAGCCTTCTGGGGACTTGCATTTTTACTTTGGAAATGTTTCTTGCCCAGGGTTTGATTCCAAAATTATGAGGAACTGTGGAAAGATCAAGAGGAAGAAGACCAAGCTGGACCACATGATGGACCGGCTGGTGGTCGTGGTGGGTGTGGTGCAAACACCTCTGCCCAGCTCCTGGGGCGGCTCACAGGGCTCCTCATGAGAGGCCTCCTGCTTGGGTGGTGCTGATTTTCTTCATCCTGCAATATTTGGCCCAAAATACCTTGGGTTTAACATGTTCAGAGAATCAGAGAATCCCAGAATGGTTTGGTTTGAAAGGGACTTTAAAGCCCATCCAGTGCCACCTCTGCCATGGCAGGGACACCTCCCACTGTCCCAGGCTGCTCCAAGCCCCAATATCCAGCCTGGCCTTGGGCACTGCCAGGGATCCAGGGGCAGCCCCAGCTGCTCTGGGCACCCTGTGCCAGGGCCTGCCCACCCTCCCAGGGAACAATTCCTGCCCAAGATCCCATCCAGCCCTGCCCTCTGGCACTGGGAAGCCATTCCCTGGCTCCTGTCCCTCCCTGCCTTGTCCCCAGTCCCTCTGCAGCTCTCCTGGAGCCCCTTTAGGCACTGGAGGGGGCTCTAAAGTCTCTTTGGAGCCTTCTAGAGAAGAGTCTGGTGGGCTCTGTGATCGTGGGACTTTCTCATCTTGGGACCTTCTCATCCTGGCTTCCCACCCCAGATCTTTCTGGTGCTGTTATTGACGTCCCTGGGCCTCGCTGTCGCCTCTGGGTTCTGGGCCAGGACATTCCAGGAGAAGCACAGCTACCTGGCTGCCCTCTACAAGCACACAACCCCTGCCCAGCAGGCCTTCCTCAACTTCTGGGGCTTCACCATCCTCCTGAGCATCATCATTCCCATGTCCATGTACATAACGTAAGGACCACGGAGCTTGGAAGGGATCAGCACCCGCCCCCTGCCCATGCCCCTCACCTGGAACTGGGGTCACGGCCCCAAAATGGGGCTGCACCGAAGGTCAGGGTGTGGCCAAGGTCATTCCCAGGTGCTCTCTTAGCTGGGAGAGGGGAGGGATGGATGGGGTGTGTATCGTACAAACACCGAGGACGTGCTCTGAGATCTTCCCAGGGGAAAAGCAGAGCAGGGATCCAAGCCCCGTGCTGGTGTTGGGCATCGTGGGCAGGCTGAGGGTGGCTCTGAGGAAGGTGCTGCTCCCCAGGAGCAGGATCTGGGGTATTCCTGTGCTTCCTGTGGACAGCAGCAGGGTGGGGAGGACAAAGACACAGCTGCTCTGTGCAGGCAACAATCACAATTTGTGTTAGAAAAAGCTGTTTCCAAACTTTTGGACCCTTCACTGGACCTCCAGGTCTGTGAATTTGGCCACTAAGGGCCAGAATTCCAGAGGGGACCCAGTGGGTGATGAGCCTTTTGGAAGCCTGGCCACAAGCAATGAAAACCCTCTGCCTCCCCCCCCACCCCCCCAAGCCCAGAGCAGTAGGATCAAGGTGGGGAGCTCCTCCTGCCTCTCCTTCCTGTGCCAGGTGCCCAGTGCCCCTGGGCTGTGAGGAACACCACCTCCTTCTCCCTGTTTTCTCCTCCTGGACTCCTTAGGCTTGAATTCATCTACCTGCTGAACAGCTGTTTTATTAACTGGGATCTGGAGATGTATTACGGTGCCAAGGACATTCCAGCCGAGGCCAGGAGCACCAGCCTCAGTGACCAGCTGGGCCAGGTCGAGTACATCTTCTCGGACAAGACGGGCACCCTGACACAGAACATCATGAGCTTCAAGAAATGCTGCATCAATGGGACCATCTATGGTAACCCGGGCTGGGATAAGTTTGTAGAGGATCAGGTGAACCTGGAGCTGGTTCTTTCCACTCCTCCTGGCTTGCCAGGGTGCTTGGGACAGGTGGATTGGTGTTGGGTTGGTGCTGTAGGAATTCTCCTTGTCCTCATCCCCCACGTTTTTGGGGCGTTGCCACCCCTGAGGTCCCTCTGGTCTGGTGTTCCCAGCACACAGAGCCAGGGCACGGTCCTGGCCTCCAGCATGGGAGAGGTTTGGTGGCCCAAACTCAGCTGAGATCAGCAAAGTTTTCCCTGATAAAAAAGGGAGCCTGGAGCAGGACCCTGGGGCAGCTACACCACACGCGGTGTGGGTGAGCTGGATCCCACCTGGAATCCTGAGCTGATGCTGGCCCAGGCAGGGCAGTAACGGGAGAGGGGCCAGGGGAGCCCGTGGATTTCTGTTTCCTCTTAAGGTCTTGTAGAGAAGTCATTTTCTGGGGAATCTCCAGCTCGGTTTCCAAATCTGGGAAACTTTGGGGCTTTCAGGCAACCTGTGGAGGAGGCGAGGAACTTATCATTGTCCTTAGGTTGTTTAATTAGAGTGAACATATGTAATTGCTCTTTGCTTTTTTGGGTTTGGGGTTTTTTTATTTGTCTGTTTGGGGTTTTTTGGGTTTTTTTTACCTTTTTTTTACATTTTAAAAAACTGTTATTTTTAATTATTCTGCTTGATTTTCCCCATAAAACCTTGAAAATTGCCAAGTCCTTCCTCTTCTCATTGCTATACTTGCTCCAGCTCTTGGCGCACTTTGGGATTAGTCATGATGCTAAATTAGTGAAACTCAACAAGCAGGGCAGGCCCAAGCTTTAGCATGGAGCTCTGTTTCCCTGAGATAAGCATCATGTGCTTGAGACAAATGGACAGTGGTAAAAGCAAAAAGGAGGGCCAAAAAAAAACCTCACAAAGCTTTTAAGCAGGAACAAACCAAATTTTCCCTGCCTGGTGCAGCACATTCCACCTCTGCAGAGCAGCCTCACCCTAATCCCAGCAAGTCTTTGGCCAAATGCAGATTCTCCCAGGAAATGCAGGTGAAAGTAGCCCTGAATTTTTAACATTAAAATCATGGTGAAAATCTGAACAAAAAGCCAAAAAAGTGAGGCCTGGATATCCCAGTGGGGTCTGACACTGAGGAGATGCTGAATTGGTGACTTTTGGCCATTTTTTTGGCCAGCGGGAGCACGAGTCCCTCCAGAGAAGCTGCTCCAAGCCCCCTGCCAGCCCTCTATTAACTGGGTTGTTTTTATTTTGGCAGGTCCAGGCACAGGCCACAAGAGCAAACAGCCACCGGTGCGTAAGTCCCCCCTCCCACGTGCCACGGGGCTGTCACTGGTGGCCCAGCCTGGTGCTGAGGAGCTCAGCTGGCTCCCAGCGGGGTCCAGGCTCTCAGAGGGGCCTGCCGAGTTTGCCCCTCCTCAGCTGCCCTTAAGGACAGGGGAACCAGGGTTATAAAATAATGCAGTTCTGATTTTTCGGGTTTTTTCATTCCCACCCCCTTGGCGTGGGCAGTGCAGAGCTGGGCTCAGCCTCTGCCCTGGGTCCGTGCCAGCAGAGTGCCACTGTGTCCCATCCCCGCTGCTCCTGAGGACACAGAGCCCCGTGCTCAGTCCCACCGGGCTCCTGCATCCTGCCTGTGCCTCTTGCAGGGCTCGGGGCTGAGCTGGGAGCACCCCGGCGAGCAGAAGTTGGATGTTTGCGATGTGGCGCTGCTGGAAGCCGCCCAGAGGGACGATGACCCAGTGCTGAGGGAGTTCCTGAGGCTGCTGGCCCTCTGCCACACCGTCATGGTGGAGGACAGGGGCGGTGGGTTGAGGTGCTGGGAGCGGGGCTGAGCTGCTCCTCGGGGCAGTGGGGCTGTGGTGGGGTTTGGCAGCGCCCAGCAAAGTTCAGCTGTGGAAAGCAGCGGGTGTGAGAGCCCAGGCGTGGCTCGTGCCACTGCCCCTGTGTCATGGATTTGTGTTTGGGGCTGTTTTAAAGCTCATGGGCAGCAATAGAAGCACAAGGGGGATAATCCTGTCTGGGACAAGGAGCAAAAGGGGTCATAGAATCCCAGAATGGTTTGGGCTTGAAGGCACCTCAAAGCCCATCCAGTGCCACCCCTGCCATGGGCAGGGACACCTCCCACTGTCCCAGGCTGCTCCAAGCCCCAATGTCCAGTCTGGCCTTGAACACTGCCAGGGATCCAGGGGCAGCCCCAGCTGCTCTGGGCACCCTGTGCCAGGGCCTGCCCACCCTCCCAGGGAACAATTCCTTCCCAAGATCCCATCCAGCCCTGCCCTCTGGCACTGGGAAGACATTCCCCGTGCCCTGCCACCCCAGGCCCTTGCCCCGTCACCCCAGGCCCTTGCCCCAGGTCTCTCTCCAGATGAAACAAGCAGCACTGAGTTTCCCCAGCCTGGTAGCTCAGGCTTCAGGGTGTCACAGCTGCTGCTGGGTAAGAACGGGGTGTTTCAGCTGTCCCAGTGTGGTTTGGCTGGGAATCCCTGTGTGCAATCCCTACCCCTCTCCTGCAGACCAGCTAGTTTACCAGGCAGCTTCCCCAGATGAGGAGGCGCTGGTGTTGGCAGCCAAGAACTTGGGCTACGTCTTCCTGGCCCGGACACAGGACACCATCACCATCAGGGAGCTGGGCAGCACCAGGACCTACGAGGTGCTGGCCATGCTGGACTTCAACAGCGACCGCAAGAGGATGTCTGTGCTGGGTGAGTGACAGGGGCTGTCTCAGGGGGACCTCCAGGGTCCCTTCCGTGCTCAGCCCTATAAGGGATGGCACCGGGATGGCTGCAGGTGGCCACAACTGGCACCGGGCTCTTAAGGGTCATCCTGGTCATCCCTGTGGATTTGCTCACCCTTGGTGAAGGCAGCCAAAGAAGGGTTTGAGCAGCCAAGAGAGAGGAGGTAAATGCAGGGCTCAGAGGAGTTGTGTGAGGAACTGACAGTCCCTGAGGCCTGGTCGTGCCCCGTGGTGGTGCAGATCTGGGATATTCCTGTGCTTCCCATGGCCACAGATGGAAAAGCACCAGCGAGCCCTGTGGTGCCTTCTGGGGCTCAACAGGGGCCAGTGTGGCTGCTGTGCAGGGACAGCGATGAATGGGAGCCATCTCTGAGGGGACCTAAGGTGTCCTTCCCCTCCCTGCCAGTGCGAGACCCCCAGGGCACCATCCGGCTCTACACCAAGGGTGCCGACACCGTCATCCTGGACAGGCTGCGGAGGCGGGGGCCCAACGAGACCCTCACCGAGAGGGCGCTGGATGTGAGTCCCACACCAGCCCGGGGCGACAGGACTGCTCTCCCTCCTGCTGGCTTTGGGCTGGGTGTCCTGCAGTGCCCTGCTGCTCTTCCTCCCTCTGCATTAGGGATTTGGGTTCTGCCTTCTGCCCTAGGAGCCCCACCTGCATATGGGACAGGGGGTAAGAGGGCATGGAATCCACCTTCGGTGTTCTGCGTGGACCAGCTGCATCTGAGGATGCTCATGGGGATGCTCTAGGATGGGGGAAGGGAGTCAGAGCCCAGAGAGAGATGCCCAGGACCTGGAACGTCTCTGGCTCTGCCCACGCCCGGCCTGGGGTGATCCCTGGTCCTGTGAGAGTGATCCTGGGGAGGGAGGAGAGTCCTGATGTCTCCTCCCTGCAGCGCTTTGCAGAGGAGACGCTGAGGACGCTGTGCGTGGCCAGCAGGGAGGTGAGCGAGGCCGAGTTCCGCGCCTGGAGCCAGAGGCACCGCGAGGCCACGGTGCTGCTGCAGGACCGTGCGCGGGAGCTGGACAGGCTCTACGAGGAGATGGAGCAGAACCTGCAGGTGGGATGGGGCCGGGGTCAGGAGGAGCTCTCTGTGCTCCAGAGGGCAGGCACGTGGGGTTTGGCTCTCCAGGATGAGGTGTGAGTGTCCAACCCAATGCCCATTCCCTGGGTGGGAGGACAGGAGGAGTTTTCCCCCAGGGTGACTTTGTGACGTGCCAGCGGACACCGGGGTGTTAAGCTGTAGCTGTCGAGTTGTGTCTACCCCCAGCAAGGGCTGCTGGTTGGATCCAGGGGTGATTCCCACCCCCGTATCCTGCCCTGCCCCATGCCATGACACCCCGTCACCCCCTCCAGCTGCTCGGGGCCACGGCCATCGAGGACAAGCTGCAAGACGGAGTCCCCGAGACCATCCAGCTGCTGAAACTGGGCAACATCAAAGTGTGGGTACTGACAGGAGACAAACAAGGTCAGTGGGGGCACCCCTAGACCCCCCAACACATTTCAGCTTCTCCCCTAACCAGGACCAGAGAGGAGAAGGGCCGCTGGGGGTGGGCAGGAACTGGTTCTGCTGCTCCCTTTACTCCCCAGTAGCAGCAGGGGAAACTGAGGCACGGGAAGCAGCTGCTGCCCACCAAGGGCTCTTGGAGCCAAGGGCTGGGGGCTGCCCTGGGCTGGGGGGCAGCACCATGGCCCATTGACAGCTGGGTGTTGCAGAGACCGCAGTGAACATCGGCTACGCCTGCAGGCTGCTGACGGATGACATGGAGATCCTGGAGGAGAAGGAGGTCAGGTGAGGAATCGTCACCTCCTGGCTCAGGACAGCGCTGCCCCTGCTGAGGACACCCGAGGGCAGAGGGGCCAGGGCAGGGTGGGCAGAGCTCAGCTCAGCCAGAGGTGCTTCTCCTTCCCTGTGCCAGCCTGGATGTCCATGGTCCTCCTCTGATGCTTTTCCAGGCCTCCCCACCTGTTTCTGCCCCCACGCTCTTCCTTGGCAGGCTTTGACCAGAAAGGGTTTCAGATTCTCTCCAGCCTCTAAACCAGGCTGATTTCTGTTATCAGTGAGCCTCCTCTTTGTCCCCCCTGTTCCCACCACAGTCCCATCTCCCTGGCTTTGAGATGACCGAGGCCCACTGTGGGTCTCACCAGCATTCCCAGTGTCCCCAGCTCACGTCCAACCCCCGCTTCCTCCCACAGTGAGATCCTCCAGGTTTACTGGGAGAGCAACAACAACCTCAGTGGCAGTGGGGACACCCCGTGCAGCCGCCGCCTCTCCCAGCAGCGCGCAGAGGCTCCGTGCCACCAGAGAGCCATCATCGTCAGCGGGGACTTCCTGGTAAGGTGGCACCTGGATGTTGTTCTCTGCTCCCTGCCTGATGGTTGTTCCCACCCTGGCGGTATCAAAGTCCTGGGTGGCACCAGCACGTGTAGGACGTGGTGCTCCTCCTGCTGAAAGGTGGGAGAAGCCCATTTGGGGCTGGGGAACGAAGGGTGGAGAGGAGAACAACCTTGCACTGACCATTTGGTGTTGGGGGGCTTTGACCAAAGCTGCCCAGTGTTCTGGGGTGACGCGGGCTGGGTGACACAAGCTCTTGTGGTCATACTGGGACATGCTGGGCTCATACTGGGTCACAGCACCTGCTCTGTGATGAATGTGGAGAAAATCAGAGGCACTCTTTTGGAGCATTCATGAGCATTGTTGAGGAGCTGAGGGCTCTGAGGGCTATGGGTGAGGTCCCAACCACATGTGCTCTCCCCCAAGGACAAAATCCTCCACACGGGAGAGGTGCTGAAGGAGAAGAAGGGGTGGCCATGGCGGTGGCTGTGCTGTGACAGGGCCGAGGCCTCACAGGACAGGGGAGGTCTGGTGGAGAAGGCCTTTGTAGAGCTGGCCACCAGCTGCCAGGCCATGATCTGCTGCAGGGTGACCCCCAAGCAGAAAGCCCTGATGGTGCAGCTGGTGAAGAAGCACAAGAAGGCCGTCACCTTGGCCATCGGGGACGGCGCCAACGATGTCAACATGATCAAAAGTGAGGCTCAAGCAGGGGGGTTGGGGTCCAGTTGGTGTGTCCCACTGGTGATGGTGCTGCCCCGTTTGTCATCTCCACCACCTCAGTCTCCCCTTTGGGGTGAGGAGCTGGGAGGGGAAGCCCCAAACCTGTTCCCCACATTGCTGTGCTGGGAGGGGAGCGAGAGGCACAGGACAGGGACCAGCCCCAGACAAGTGCAGGGTGGCCGGTGTGCTTTTGGCATCTGGGATGAACCTTGATGAACCTTCAAACCCCAACGTGGGCAGCTGGCAGAGCCGTCCCTGCCCCTCCCAGCAGCCCTGACATGCAGCTGTGCCCTTGGCACACCACGCCTGGAATATCCAGGACATGGGATAGAGGGGGACGGTTCCCTTTGTCTGTCACTCCTGGATTCACATTCCTGGGGACAACCCACGGGGAAATCAAGCCCCCAGCTCGCCCCAAACCTCCCGACGTGCGTTTGCCACCCGCAGCCGCGGACATCGGGGTGGGCATCAGTGGGCTGGAGGGGCTGCAGGCCGTGCAGTGCAGCGACTACGCCCTGGCCCAGTTCTCCTTCCTGCAGCGCCTGCTGCTCGTCCACGGCCGCTGGAATTACCTGCGCATCTGCAAGTTCCTCCGCTACTTCTTCTACAAGACCTTCGCTGGCCTCCTGGGCCAGGTGTGGTTCGCTTTCCACAGCGGATTCACAGCTCAGGTGAGGGCTGCAGGGGTCACATCCATCCTTTGGAGGTCTCTACACCAGAGTTACAACTCCCCCTGCTCAGGATCTCCTGCAGGGATCGTGCCTGGGACTGCCTGCAGGACACGTGTCCACATCACCACCTCAGTCCCCTTTTCTCCCTTGCCAAGTCCAGTTTCTTGGGGTTGCCTGGCTGAGGCACAGCTGGTTATCTGCACCAGTTATCTGCTTTTCACCTGGCTGGACTGGGAAAAGCACCCTGGGGAAATTCGGGATCTCCTTGTGAGCTGCAGTTCAGCCTTGGGCAGATGCAGGATCCCACATGCATTGAGCTGGTTTCCTCCACAATGGGAGCTTTGATCCCAAGGGCCATCCTCAAGTGTGACTTGACCAGAACCGTGTGGGGCTCCAGCCCCCACCTCTGTCTGCAGCATGGCCCTGCAGACAGTGTGGGGCTGATGCAGGGAATGGGGCAAGTCCATGGGGATTTCCAGGTTTGGATCTGAGTGTCCTGGGGCCTGGGCATCCTTTGTGAGTCTTTCCAAAGCACCTCTGAGCTCACAGCTTCTCCCTGTTCCCTTCTAGCCTCTCTATGAGGGCTGGTTCCTTGCACTCTACAACATTTTCTACACTGCCTACCCCGTGCTGTCCGTGGGCCTTTTGGAGCAGGTACGGCTTCACCGGGCTCACCCAGCCCCGTGCCACCCTCGGCAAGTGGGAATCAGCCCGGCAGTCCCTGCACCCATCTGCACAGCCCTTGGTGCCAGGACACAAAGGCACAGTCGGCAGCTCGGTGGGCATTTGGAGCTCACCCTCAGTCCTGGGGTGCCTGTCCCCCATCACCCCCGAGCCGCTGGGCAGAGGGACCCACACTGCGTGTGTCCATCTCTACTGCTGTCCCGGAGGGTGTGTGGGGTGGGGCGGCCCCATGCTGCTCCCCCAGTCCCTGTACCCTCTCTGGGATGCTCTCCCTCCCCTAATCCCTGCATCCCATGTGGGATTCTCTCCCTCTCCCAATCCCTGCATCCTCTCTGGGATGCTCTCCCGGCAGGACGTGAGTGCCAAGAAGAGCCTGGAGTTCCCTGAGCTCTACATGGTCGGGCAGCAGGACGAGCTCTTCAATTACCACGTTTTTGGTGTCACCCTCCTGCACGGGGTGGGCACCTCCCTCATCAGCTTCTACGTCGCGCTCTGGGCCTTTGAAGACCACGTTGGCACCAAGGCTGTGGGCGACTACGAGTCCTTCTCTGTCACAGTGGCCCTGTCAGCCTTGCTGTCGGTCCTCGTGGAGGTGAGCACTGATCTGCTCTTCCTCACCCTGCCCCACAGCTGATCTTTAGGGTCCCTGGGCTCTGGCACTATCCCCCAGTGGCTTTATGGCTGGGGTTTGATCTCCCTGGGCTGGAGGAGGAATTTGGGAACAGCAGCTGAATGGACGAGGGTCACCACGGCTCTCGTGGGGCTCTGCCTGCTCTGCCCTTGTCCCCACAGATCGTCCTGGACACTAAGTACTGGACAGTGTTGTCCTTCCTGATGGTCACAGCCAGCCTGCTCCTCTACTGCCTCTTCTCCTTCCTGACCCAAAGTGTTGATGCCTTCAGGATAGCCCCCGCCATCTTCCGCTTCCCAGGTGAGGTGCCCCAGGGATCCTTCCCTTCCCTGCCCATGGTGCTAGGAGCTGTTTCCCACCCTGTAGATCATGTCCTCGTTGCCACTTCTCGATCTGCTGTCTTGATTTTGAACTCCAATTTAGATGCCATCTCCTCTTTAGAGCCCCCAGCACCTTCCTGGGTGGGGGCCTGTCCCCCAGCACTTGTTCCCTCTGCCCCCTCCCCCTTCCCCACTCAAACATCACCCCCAGCTCCCTGTGTTGACAGATGCCAGCTGGAATGCCCTGACTGACCCCTATGTCCTGCTCGTGGTCCTGCTGTCCCTGGTGGTCAACACCCTCCCCTCGCTCACTGTCCACGCCTTCCGTGCCACCCTGGGCAGAGCCACCACCCAGCAGGTGAGGCCTGGGGGGCACCGGCAGGGGTGGGTCCTGCTTCCCACCGGTGTTGGTGTCTGGGATTGGTGATGGCAAGGGCAGGTTCCCCAGGAGCGTAGTGCTGGGACATGTCGCCTCTCCTTGGTGGCCCCACTCATGGTGGTCACTGGCACCCAGCTCTGACTCCAGGGGCTCTCCCCAAATTGTTCCACGGCCCAGCAGGGGGGCCTGGGCCAAGAGACCCGATTCAGCTCTTGGAGAGGGTCTGCCTTTGGCTGAAGTAAGAGTTGTCCTCCAGGACCCCCCAGCAGGGTCTGGGGTCTGGTGCAGGTCCTGGTGCCACCCCAGCCTTGGTGGAGCTCACCCCCATCAGGTTTGTGGGTTCCAAAGAGTCCCAGGTGGAAGCAAGGGTTGGGATTGTGGTCCAGAGCTCTGGGAGAGTCCCCACATTCCTCATCCCACCATGAAGTAATGGTAGAGCTGGGATCCAAACCCTGTCCTGCTGGAGGGTGTCCCTGTCTGTCCCACCTCGGGGTGAGGGCTTGCCTGGGAGGTGTCCACAGCCTGAGTGGGAGCAGGGGTTGACACTGTGCTCCAGAGCTCCAGGAGCTTTGCAGATCCCCGGCAGAATCCCCACATCTCTCATCCCCATGGAAAATCAGGTCACTGCAGAGCTGAGAGCCAAACCGGCTCCTGGTGGAGGTGCCCCTACGCTCCCTTCATGTCCCCCCTTGGGGTGAGGCCTCTCCTGGCAGGTGTCCCCAGCCCTGATGTCCCCGTGTCCTTGCAGAAGATCCACCTGAAGGCCAAGCGGGATCCCGAGCCCTCGGTGGAGCTGCGATCCCACGTCCCCCGCGGCTCCTTCCGCCGCCGCTCCAGCTACGCCTTCTCGCACCAGGAGGGCTACGCCGGCCTCATCAGCCGTGGGGCCAGCCTGCGAAACAGCCTGCGGGGGGACAACCTGCGGGGGAGAGCCTGTGGGGGGACAGCCTGCGGGACAGCCTGCGGGACAGCCTGCGGGGGGACAGCCTGCGGGGGGACAACCTGCGGGGGAGAGCCTGTGGGGGGACAGCCTGCGGGACAGCCTGCGGGACAGCCTGCGGGACAGCCTGCGGGGGACAACCTGCGGGGACAGCCTGCGGGACAACCTGCGGGGACAGCCTGCGGGACAGCCTGCGGGACAGCCTGCGGGACAGCCTGCGGGGGGACAACCTGCGAGACAGCCTGCGGGACAGTCTGCGGGACAGCCTGCGGGACAGCCTGCGGGGGGACAACCTGCGGGGGGACAACCTGCGGGACAACCTGCGGGACAGCTTGCGGGACAGCCTGCGGGGGGACAGCCTGCGGGGGGACAGCCTGCGGGGGACAGCCTGCGGGGGACAGCCTGCGGGGGGACAACCTGCGGGACAGTCTGCGGGGACAGCCTGCGGGGGACAACCTGCGGGGGACAGCCTGCGGGGGGACAACCTGCGGGGGGACAACCTGCGGGACAGTCTGCGGGACAGCCTGCGGGGGACAACCTGCGGGGACAGCCTGCGGGGCAGCCTGCGGGGACAGCTTGCGGGACAGCCTGCGGGGGGACAACCTGCGGGACAGTCTGCGGGGACAACCTGCGGGACAGCCTGCGTGCCCCGGCCACCCCCGGCACCGCCCCGGCTGCCCTGCGCCCCGAGGAGACCCCGGCTGTGTCCTCCCTGAGCTGCCCCTCGCTGTAGCTGCCCCGGCCACCAGCCTGCCACCCCGCTGGGACGGGGCAGGGCCAGCAGGGCACACAGCTGGCTGCTCCCCTCCTTTCAGGGGCCACCTTTAATCGTATTTAGTGGGTTTTGCAGCCCCCGCGGTCGCAGAGGGGCTGGCCCAGCCTGGGGGAGCTGCTGCTGCAGGCGCTGAGCCCTGGGCTCAGTGTCCCCCCCAGCGTCCCCTGCAGTGGCTCCGTGTCCCCCTTTGCCACTGCCCGCTGCCACCAGGATTGTCCCCTCACCCTGTGAGCCCTGGCTGGCAGCCCAGCCCCCTTCCCTCTGCTGAGCCCTCGGAGCCAGAGTTTCCCCCTGTGAGAGGCTCATCGCACCCAGGCTGGACCCACAGAAGCAAGGCTGCTGACCCAGGCTCATTAACCCACCTGTGAATTAATTAAATGCCCCGATGGAGAGCAGCGGTGGGGCTGGGTAGGGGTGCAGACCCTCACCCCTGCTCATTCCCACCCACCGCAGCTGCAGTGGCTGCACGAAGAACCTTGTTTTGTGTTCTCCACCAGGGGCTGGTTTTGGTCCAGCGGCTTTTCTGTCATAGAACAGGTCCCAGAGTCCCAGAATCCCAGAGTGGTTTGGGTGGGAAGGGACCTTAAAGCCTATCTCATGCCACCCTCTGCCATGGGCAGGGTCACCTCCACCAGCCCAGGTGGCTCAGGCTCGAGCAGTGTAACTTTAAAATGTCCCCTAACTTCTGGAGGGGCAGCCAGGTGTGATTGATTGATTGATTGATTGATCGATCACCTGCAGGTTCTTCTTCTCCAGCCAGACCAGCCTGGCTCCTGCAGCCCCTCCTTGTCACTCCCCACCGCTCCCACCTCCTGCCTTTGCTGTCCCTGCACCAGGGCCAGGTGACCTCTATGTGCCTTGCCCCATCTCCACACGGCTCCCCCAGGCCTGGTGTCCCCACCTTTGGGGGCGGCTTATGGCCACAGGCTCTGCAAAGCCCCAAAAAGCACTTCTGGGGGTGATGTGGATAAGTTCTGCCTGGTGGGCACAGGGGCTAAGTCCCACAGAGCCAGGGCCACCAGCATGGGCTGCTGGAGAAGTTGTGTGTGAACAACTGACTGGTGACTGGGTCACCCTTTTTTTTGGATTTGGTTTTTAATTAAAAGGACTTTTTAGCTCTTCTCTCCTCTCCTGGTAATCTCTGCTACACCACGAAGGGTGAAAGAGGCACAGGAAAGTCCCGTGGTCCCTCGGTCTGTGCCAGCAGTGCTCATGCAGTGGCAAAAGGCACAGTAGGACAAGAAATTTGGATAAAATGATACACAATTAAATCATCCACGGACGCTTGGCCCTGCCTGCAGCACACGTGATTCGATGGGTTTGTTTTACAAGTGCTTTGGCCTCATCTGCACCGGGTTTGTGGGAATTAAAGTGTTTCCCTTGGGCTCTGGCCAGAAGGGCCTGGATGGTGCCAAGAAATAAAAATCTTTCCTCTGGAAAAGCTCTCACTGCTGCAACTGCCAGGTGGAAAATGGGGAGAAACTTTCCCCAGCTTCCTGGGCATGATCCCCGAATCTCCCAGGCCAGATGTGGGAGAGGAGCAAGGTGGTGAAAGGGGGCACGGGCAGGGAACTGAGCCCCTCACCACTGCAGGACACCACACACGCCAGGGTGAATGACTAGAAAATAATTTATTGAAGAAACAGAAAGCTGCAGAAATTACAACACAGTCATGACCAGTAGAGGATGAACAAATAGAGATTAATTTTTTTCTCTCTTTTAAAACCTGTTGACAGGCTGGAGTTAAGTTTCCTGATAACTTCCCCTGCATGAGTCATTGCAAAGAACAAGGAACAAACTCCAGAGCACACAGCACAGTTTGGATAAAGTGCCTGACACATAAGACTCTTTTTTATTTTATTTTTTTTCTTTTTTAACGTTTGTAAATAGCTTAAACAAATATAGTTGCAAGACACAGAGGAGTAACAATTGCATTTCGCTGTAGAATAAAACTTATCCCATGAGAGTAACAATGAAGCAGCAGCAGCAAAAAATTAAATTAATTTAATTAGAAGGAAAAAGTCATTTAAAAACTCAGAGATGTGGCCCTCAGACTGCACGGGACGAGGACGAGCATCACCTATTGCTATACAGAAAAATGAGCAATGTTTTCTGGAGGAGGCTGGGCTGGCAGAGCCGAGGCTGTGGATTCTGTCTGACTCCTTTGTTTCCTTTAGAAATCAAAGGGGAAAAAGGAAAAACAAAAAAAACCAAACCAAAACAACCCCAATTTTTGTTCTTTGCATTTTTAATTTCCTCTCTTTAAAAACCCCAAAGAAAGACATGAGAGGAAGTGGGTTCCTCGTAGCAGCTCCTGCAGGTCTGGCCCCGTGGCCAGGTGTCCTCTGAGACAAGGGAAAGGAGCCAGCTCCACGCTGGGGGCTGTGGTGGTGCCAGGGACAGGCAGACAGGGCAGTGACCACCCAACGGTGCCCAACATGGGTTGGGGAGAGAGGTAACGAGGAGCTGATCGTCTTCCCCACCCAGACTCGGCATGGTCAGGAAAAAGGGTGGACGGTGATTTTTTTGGCAAAGCTGTTTCTCTCACTCTGTGCCAATGTCCTACCGGCACGGCTGTTGTTGGAGCTTGGCTCTGGTTGTGCCAGAGTGGGGTAAAGATGCTTAAAATCAACCCCAAGAGCCTCCTGCTTTCCCAGTGGGATGGGGACAGCGCTGCCCCACTGCCGTGGTGGGGTTTCAAAGCATAAAAGCCATCGTTGGAAAACTTCCATCCGAGGAACAGCTGGGGTGGCTGGGGGCACCACAGGTAATGGGATGACCCAAATCCCTGAAAACTTCCACAATTCAAGTAGGAGACAGCGGCCAGGGTGAACCAGTAGGTGTCAGTGGGAGATCCCAGGTCTCCTCCTCTTCCTCACTGCCCTCTGTCACCCTTGGAGGTGTTCCCGGGGCCCCATTTTCGCTCCTGCTCCCCATAGCACAAAAATGCCCTTTGGGTGCAACCCTGGTCAAGAGAATTGTCTTTAGGACAGAGCTCAGATTGTCATTACCTGCGGGGGGAAAAAAAATCTTTGGTATCGTGGCAAGTTGCTCCTCAAGGCATTTTGGTTGGGGTGGGCAGCAGGCATGGCCAGACCCAGTGTGGGCAGGACTCAGCTGAGCCAGAGAGTCCTGCTGGGCCAAAGGACAGGGAAGAGGGCTCAGATCTTGGCTTCTCCAGGGTCTCCCCTGGATGGAATCCAGCTGGTCTCTGTAAGGTCCGAGGACTTGTGACTGGGGGCTGTATCCAAGCCTGGTCAACCTTCTTGCAGTTGGAATCATGGTCTTGGCCTTCAAGCTTCTCATGGTGGAAAAGGTCTCGGAGGAGGAAATGGGACATGGGGGAGATGCTGAGCTCCCCAGAGGACAGAAGGGTTGGTCAGCAGATGAGTGGTGCTGCTGGAACCAACATCATCTCCTCCTAAGAGCCAGGTCCTTGGGCAGCAGGTCTTCCTTCCACCACCTGGTGCTGAGCATCTCGGGGCTGGCGGCAGAGGCTGCAGGGACACGGCACCAGACAAAAGCTGCAGACTGAAAAACACCTTCCTTGGCTTTTGGGGGCCACTCTGGTGGGGCCTGAGGAAGCTGAGATCTCTTTCCTCATGGTGAGCTGAGCTTTGGGTCCACCTCGAGTGGAGAAGAGGTTGGAAAGGGCTGAGGAAGCAGCAGTTTCAGGGAAATGCTCTGGGAATGGCACCACTGCCTCCTCCAGGTCCCCATCGCCCTCCTGGCCTCCCTTCTCATTGCTCCTCCCCCCCGTCTTTAAGCAGGGAGAGGAGGAGGAGCAGAGGGAGGAAGAAGCCACTCAGGGAGCTGGATTCTGGACACTGCAGAAAGCTCCAAAGCCCTTCCAAAATGCCCTGAGCCCAGCTGGTGGGTTGGGATCCTGGGTTGGGATCCTCCAGGGCCTCTTCCACTGCCTGCGCTCTTCTTCTTCAGCCGGGACAGGCATCTCTGCACAGAGTGAGAGCCAGGCTGGCGGCACAGGAGAGTCTGTCAGGGACAGAGCACTGGGTGTGCCTCTGACCCAAACCACGTTCTTGGGGACAAAGACCCCAGAAATGGGTCACTCCATCCCTGGGTCCAGCTGGGCCTTGATGCAGCACCATCTTCAGCAGCTCTATCTGTGCAGGGCAAGCGCACAGGCAGGGCTGTGAGGTGGTCCCAAGGATGGGAGCATCACCTGGAGAGGACTCAGCCCTGAGAGGGGTTTTGGGGTGCCCAGGGCTGTTTCCCTTGTCTCAGAGCACATGAGGAGCCCCATGGCTTTGCCAGCTCAGGTTCTGGTGGTGGCTGATTGTCTCTCCTCCTCTTGGCTGCGCTTGGGATTTGACCCACAGAGCTGGATAAAGCAAAAAAACAAAACCCACCAAAAACCCCCCACAAACAAAGAGAAACCACAAAGCAGAGCGAGGAGCCAGAGCTCAGGGGGAGGCAGGAGGGACGGGTGGGCACGGCAGGGTCCCGTGTCCCAGATTCCCTTACCCTGTTTGCTGGGAACGGGGCCAGGCTTTGCCCCCCACCCTCCCCGGGGGTCCCCCGAGCAGCCCCCACCTCCCCCTGTGGCTGCCACGCGATTTTCAGGGTGAGGAAAGGAAGAAAAGAGGTGAAGGAAGAAACCAAGGGGATAAAGGATGACTTTCCCGTGGTTGTGAGTTGGAACAGAACCATGATCCATGCAGAGAAATCTTCATCAACCAAAAACTCGTGGACAAAAAAAGCACAGTTTGTCCCCTCCCGCTCCCACCCCACCACCCGTCCCCGAATAATTATTACATTACTTCAAGAAAGAGTATATTTTTTTCATGCATAAATCAAATTCTCATCTTGTCTTTTTTTTTTTTGCCTTTTTTTTTTGTCTTCCTTAAATTACATTTGAACACAGAACACATATAATAAATACTCTTGTACGACATGACTCAGAGAAAAGTAACACATCTGAACGCAAAGGTATCGTCATCATCATTAGTTTTTCTTTTTTTTTTTCTTTTTTTTTTTAAAAGGACTTGTTTAAATATGAAATCTGTAAACACCAAGGGTCCTTTTTTTTTTTTAATCTTTCTCTCTCTCTTTCTCTCTCTCTCTTTCTCTCTCTTTTTTTTTAATCTTGAAACTATCCAGCTTTCATTTCCTTAACATTCAATATGTCTCCCATTGAACGCATCAAAGAAATAAGAACATGCCGTCTTCTGCAAAATTATAATTTAACAGTATAAAGCTTCAAGTCACAAATTCCAAAAACTAGCTAAGTAATTTTTTTTTTTTTTATCACATAAACTATACATTAAATATTTTGAGGTATTTCAGAGAACATTGTCAAAGGCTTGTAAGGTCTGTGCTGGGTGGCAATGAAGGCTTTCTCCTGCATAGAGAACGTCTTTGGTATCACAAGCCAGGTGGGGACTGGGGACAAGAGGGGTGGCGTGGCCAGGAGGGCGGGCAAGCCCTGGCCAAGGCAATAGTGTGGAGGGGGACGGGGGGCACAGGGAGGTGACAGGGTCTGACCGGCCCTCTCAGGCTGCCCAGCAGGATGGGGAACCCGCACGGGGTTGCTCTCACCAGGGGTGTTAGAATCCTGGAATCCTGGAATCTCCTGGGTTGGAAGGGACCCCCAAGGATCACCAAGTCCAGCTCCCGGCCCTGCACAGGACAGCCCCAAGAATCACACCAGGGTTGGCCCTGGGCAAGTTTGGTCCAACTCAAAGGAGTCGCCTTGGCCGAAGCCTGAACCAGGCAGGTACAATTCAACCCAAGTTTTCCCAAAACTGGGCATTCTGGAGATTGCTGGGGAAGAGCATCTCTGGCAGGTCCTCCTGCTGAAGCCAAGGGACAGAATGGAGCAGACGGGGCTGCAGAGACCCTCCCCAGTGAGCCAAAAACGCCCCTTTGGGGACCTGGAAACAGCTCCTACTGAAAGGATTCGCAGCTCCAGCCCATTCCCTAAAGGAAGAGTTTGGAGGAGGAGTTTGGTGAAGCTTTCCATGGTTCCTGCCTTCATCTGTCCAAACAGAAATGCCACGAGCTGTGCTACCAAAAGCGGGAACCGAAGCCCAAATCTGAGCTGAGTAAAGCAAAAACACCCCGTGAGGAAACTCACTTGGTCACCTTGTGAGGAAAATCACTTGGTCACCTTGTGAGGAAACTCACTTGGTCACCTTGTGAGGAAAATCACATGGTCACCTCTTGAGGAAAATCACTTGGTCACCTTGTGAGGAAACTCATTTGGTCACCCCATGAGGAAACTCACTTGGTCACCCCGTGGGCTTCTGCAGGGTTGCAGCACCAAGAGGCTGGAGAAGGACACGGAGCAAAGCCTTTCCCTGGGAGCAGCATCCCTGGCCACCAGGTCTGTGCTCCTGGGGCAAGAGGGGCTGGAGGGAGGGACCCTGGGGACCAGGCTGGGGGACACAGGGACATCAGAGAGGGGGGACATGCCGGGGAACCAGCACCTTTCCCTCAGCGAGGGGGATGTTTCCTCTTCAATTAGGACAAGTGTTGGGTTTCTTTCCTTCATCCCAACACCCAAAGACTACGAGAGCTGTGGGAATCTGTCCCTGTGGAGAGCTGAGGTAACAGTGAGTCTTTAGGATCAAAGCAGAGGAGCAAAGAAATGGCCACACACCTTTGGTACAAGAAAAAGGCACTCATCTACCACGCTGCCATCCCGGAGTCGCTCGCTCGCCTCCTCCCTCGCTCTCTGGGGACTCGACAGGGCTGGGGCTGGGGCTGGGGGTGGCCAGGGGCTCTGGGCCGGGCTGGCCACGGGGAGCAGGGAAAGTGGCGTTTCCAGCACAGACCAGACAAGGCAACAAAATCTTTGGTATCAGACGTGATTTTCAAATCACAAAAATTGAAAACTCAAGTGAGGTAGCCTTTAGTCTCGGGTTCTCACTAGAAATGTCTTTGCATCCTTGAGGGCCTGTGGCATTTACTCTTTTTTTTTTCTTTTTCTTTTTTTTTTCTTTTTCTTTCTTTTCCTTTTTTTCCCTTTTTTTTTTTTTTTTTTCCCTGTTGTGTTTTTCACATCCCAAACCAAGGCCCCCTTCCTGGCTTTTCAGCCCTTGAATACTACTCGATGGGGTTCAGGGATCCACCACCATCGTCACCACGTCACGACAAGACGAAGAAACAACATCAGGGGAAAAAATCAGTGGCGGGGAGCGGGGTCCTGGGGGGATGAGATTCCCATTAGGTTTTGGGTTCTGGTTGGCAAAATACGCTGCGGCACCCGCCCCTTCCTGCTCTTCCCTCTCTCCATCCCTCTCTCCCGCCCTCTGTCCAGCAATGCATTGGTTCAGTTTGGTGTGACCGTGTCCAGTCTGACACCCCCCAGCCCCTCCACCGCCCACCTACCCCAGGAGCTCTTTGGTTCAAGACGTCCTCTGACCCTGCCCGCTCAGGGCTTCGTGTGCAGGGCTTTTTTTCTTTCTCTCTTCATTCTTTCGTCCTTTCTTTCCTCTTTTTTTTGGGGTGGTTTTTTGGTTTTGGTTTGTTTTTTTTTTTTTTGGTTTTGTGGGGGTTTTTTTTGGTGAACACATACCCTTTTCTTCTCGTCTCGTTTCTTTTCTTTTCTTTTTTCCTTCTTTTCAACAAGGTGCCTTCCTGTGACACAACTGATCACTCTCAAAGTAAAGTGAATCGAAGAAACCATAGCGCTAGAACACAGATGGTACTTTTTACCCGCATAAATTCAAGAGTATCCCTTTTTTTTCGTTGATGGTTGGTTTTGGAGGATATTTTTTTCCCCAAGTGGTGGGGGAAGAAGGGGACCTTGCCTCCCCTTCATCCCCAAGCCTCTCCCAGCCCTTCCCCGTCCCCAGCGGCACCTCCTGCTCCTCGGAGCCCTCGGGGGGCTGGGAGAGGGCTGATTGTAAGGGTTTGGCCTCGTGATTGCTTTTTTATATGGCACAAGTCACCATTGAGAGCTCGGAGGAAACGATCCCTTTGAAGCTAAGTACCATTGCTCCAGAAATCCGTTTAAGGCAGGTTGTTAATTGGCACAAAAAAAAAAAAAAATCTGTTGTCTTTTTGGTAAGTTGCCGGTCTTTGCTGAGCTTGTTTGGTTGTGGTTTCGGTTGTTATTCCTTTTTTTCAGAGGGTTGCTTTTTTTCCCTTTCAATCTTGTCGGGGAGTTTTCCCCCTTCTCACACCCAGGGCTGGATTTTGCCACCAGATCCCTCGGATTTTTCTTTTCCCACCGTGCACCGATGTTGGTTCCCAGGAGGGAATTTTTTTTTGGTTGTTGTCGTTGGGTTTTTGGTTTTGTAATTTCTTTGGTAACAGAGATGAAGAGGGGGGATGGGAGGGGACAAGAGTGTGTGTCTAGGGGCGGATGGGGCGAGACGCAAAGCCAACAAATCTGCTTTGTCTGTGTCCATTCCTCAGCCGAAAAGTGAACCAGAAATCCAGAGGTGAAAGGTGGAGCCAGTCACCAGGAAAGATCAGATCCTTCTCTCCAAGTCTCTCCTCCCGTCTCCTTTCGAACAATTGTTATTTTTAAATACCCGATTTCTGTAGCTAAAATGTGCTTCTCTGACCTGCTGGGGCGCCGGGCGGCGCGGAGCAGCTGGGGTCCCCTCGGGATGGGGGTGCTCGGGTCCGTGGAGGCAGGAGGGGACTCCTTCGCCGTGGAGCTTCTCCGGGAGGGATCTGGGGCCGGGGCGCTCTCGTGGGTCGAGGGCTGTGAGTGTGTGAGGGGCCTGGGGTGTGGGTGCTCCTGGGAGGGTCCTGGGGAGATCAGAGGAAGGTGCCCATAGAGGATATGAGGGGTGCAGGAATGTCCTCAGCCAGGTTTCCAAAACCCTCAAGGGACAGAAGTGCCACGTGGCGATGGCACAGAGGGTCTGGCTGCCTTGGGGAATCCACTGCACCTCAGCAGGGGAAAACCTCCAGCAACCACAGCCCTGGCAGCAGCCTGGGAGGCCTCCAGGCACACCAGGAGCACTTTCCCTGCTCAGCCCGCTTTGAACCGCGGCAGGTTTGGCCCTGGTCCAGTGGGGTTGTGCCAGAACCCAGCCCATGACAGCACTCCTTGTGCCACCCCCACCTTTACCCCTCCCCTGTGGGAGCTGTAAGGATGGCTGTGACAGAGATCAAGGTTGGGTGAGAGGTCAGGATGGGCCCCTCTCCCCAAAAACCTTCGTGGGCAGGTGAAGACAAGGCTCTGTGATCCCCAGGGACCAGGGATGCTTCCTTCCAAACAGAGCCTCGCTCCCTCCCTCCATCCCACGCCACCCCTTGCTCCACAAGGGTTTCCTCTGAGCCCTCCTGGAGACGGAGCTGCCCTGGTCACAAACCCTGTCCCTGCTCCATGAGCTGGCAGGATGTGGCAGCACAAGGTGGCAGCAGGAGGTGGCCCGAGGCCCATCCATGGGTGACACCCGGCTGAGGGTTTGGGAGGCTGATGGACCCACCCCAAAAGCACCCACCCCGGTCAGGCCATGCGTGTGAGTCTGGGGTTGGCTTTGTCATGAGGGGGACATCCAGGAAGGGGCAGGGAGGGCTGGGGGACATCATGCTTTGGAGAAAGTGCTTGTAGACGATGAGGGGACCCCGGGGTTGGCGCCTGGCTCCTCCTGCCAGCGGTTCATGCACCGCCGGCGGGCGTTCATGAAGAAGTTGCTGACGGTGTTGAGCTCCAGGCCCAGCTGCTGGGAGATGGTCATCTGCATCTCCTTGGACGGGCGCTTGTTCTCCTTGAAGATGGCGATCAGGGTGCGGCGCTGCAGGTCCGTGAAGACCAGGCGCTGCTTCTTGGGCTGCAGGCTCCGGTCCTTCTGCTGCTCCTGCTCCTTGCGTTTGCAAGCTGCAGGCGTTCAAAAGAGAGAACAGGGCTGTTAACTGGGGCTCCCCACCCTGGCCCGCGTGCAGGCTGCCCGGCTGCCTCCCGAAATCCAGGCCCTTCCCTCCAGGAAACTCGCTGGCTCGTGTCCCACCGCTCCCTCCTCTTCCTCCCTGTGCGCCTGAGCACCTGCTGAGATGGGACAGTGGCCTCTTGTGACACCGGTGTGACAAAAGCCATGGGGAAGGCCAGGAGAAGTGTCAGCATGTGCAGCTGACCCTGGGACTAGAGACTGAGGAAAGCCCTGGACTGCTCTGTTCACAGAGACTGGCTACCGGGATCCATCCCCAAATCCATCGGCCTCCCTCAGCACGGTCTCACTCGCCTCCTCATCACCTCTGTGGGTCTCCCTGGAGGACTCAGGGACCCGGTGTCTCTTGGCCACCCCATCCAGCTGCCAGCTCGGAAGTGCAGGGAAGAGCCGGGGACAGGGACATTATGGAAAGGTCACTCTGCAGCCTCCACATCCCACAGCACCAGCTTGGAAGGACCGATCATGGATGCACCTGCTCTGGGAAGGGGTTTTCCTGCCTGAGTCACTGGAGGCTCCAGGAAATTCTGTCTCCCCTGTGTGCCTTTGCTACCGGATCCTCAGGCACATTTGTCAGCATCGAATTAAAAGCTTCCCTACAGGTTTGGCCCAAGCCAAAGGTCAGCACAGAGGGGATGTCATGTGGGGAAGGACAGCGAGAGCCAGGAAAGCCCCCCTGACCCCACCCCACTGCATGAGGGCAGAGGGGGGAGTGAGTTAAATAAAGAAATAAATGAATTTTTATTGTGGGGATATCAAGCACACTGTTGGTGGAAGAGGTGGGGCAAGGGGACCTTTGCTATGGTGTTTTCCTGGAAAACTATGGAATGGTGCAGGCAGCTGATCCAGTCCCTGCTCAAAGCAGGGCCGGCCCTGAAGCTGTCGAGGTTTGATGTAGGTGCTCACGGACTTGACTGCTTGGGACTCAACCAGACACGGAACTGCAGGAACCTGTGATGCCACAGGCAAGGCAGGGCATGGATCTGACCCTACACAGCTGGGAACAAAGCATTTCCTCCTGGGAAGCTCCGAAAAGAGTGAGCAAACCGTGGGCCAGGGGAAGTCCTGCTCTTGCCCAGGGCAGCAGCAGTTTTCAGCCTTGGGAATTTCTCTGTTCAGATCTTCTGGAGGATTTTGCAGGGAGGGCGCAGGTCCCTTGAGACATTTGCTGTCTGGGTGGCAGATTTCAACTGGCTTCTCTCAGGCACCTGCAGGAGCCTCTTTGGCCTGGAGGGGTCAAAGCAAGTTCCAAGCTCCAAGCACAGAGCCTGGAGGGACTGGAGGCCAAGGCAGAAACGCTGCAGGGATGGGGCAGCACAGGACAGGTATTCCCCGTGGGCTGAACACCTTCCTGCTCTCCCAACACACCTCCACAGCCCAAGGGGCGGCCGTGTGTAGCCTAGGAGGAGTGGGAGGGTGTTTGGAGTCATTTCTTCCTCACTAGAACACAAGCAAGCTCCTCCTCCTGTAGTTCCTCAGCTGGCCTCCCCTACAAGCCCTCTCCACATCACCTCGAACTGAGAGAGGATGATGTCCACCCCTTCCACCCAGAGCTGGGCAAATCTGGAGCTCAGTGAAGCAGACAGCTTATCCAGCAGATTTAGCTCTGTGTCCCAGCTGCTGGGCTCGCTCCTGGCCCTGTCCCCACATGGTGCTGGAAGCCACCAGTTCTGCTCCCACTGGGGTAGGGGATGGGAGGCACCGAGCTGGACACAACCAACCACTCTCTGTCCGAATCAGCCACCCCTGGTACAGCCAGTGGAGAACCTTCCCCTCCCCTTCTCCCCCCTGGGCAGGTTTGGCTGCAAAGGGACAAAGGGACACTCTGAGTGATGCCAGGGGACCCTGTCCCAGGGGTACCTTACTCAAACAGCCAGCAGAGAATGTGGAAACCTACCCTATGACCATCAGATGCTTGCAAAAAGAACAAACAAAAAAAGCCTTTATAGAAAATTTGACTTTTTTTCCCCAGACATGAATTTAAAAAAAAAAGACCCTCCCCAAACTTCCCCCCCAAGCCAAACAACAAACAGAAAAATTCCCCCCACACTTGTGCCCCTCGCCCACCCTCCCCGCGCCCTCCCAGCACCCATGGCACGCTCAGCTCCTCCTGTGTCCATGGTGGGCTCCTCACACTCCATCCACAGGGCTTTTGCTCTGCAGGATGGTGCTTGGAATGTCCCCCACATCCCCACGGGACCTGTGGATGTGACCCAGCTGTCACCCTGGCAATCCATCCTGTCCTCTTGCTCTCCTGCCTGCTGGCACCCACTCCCACCACAGTGCTGGGCCGCCAGCCCGAGATTCAGCCTTTCAGCTTTCCAGCCTCACATTCCAACCCCCATCCCATTTTTAGGAGTGATTGTTACAACCCAGGCTCCCATAACAACCCCGAGCTCCGAGGCAAACACAAACCATCAGGGCCTTGCTGGTGAAACTGGGCTCCTGCAGCAAACCCGGTGCCACTGCTCAGGCACAGGTGCCATCCCCCTCCCCACCCCTGAGCCCCCTGCTATTTTGGGCTATTTTTGGCCTGCGCTGCCGCCGGCGGCCGCATCCCACATTTTCTGTGCTCGTTTGTTTATTTATTAATTTCCCTTTCTGCTGACGCAGCCCAACACCCCTCTCCCCCAGCTCAATCTAATTACAGCTCCGCACAGCAGCGATCGATGGGGACGCTGCTCAGATCTATTTACGGCAGCCATCAACCCCTCAATGGAGGATCTTTTTCCCATTCCCCATCCCCTGGGCGCTGCTTTCCCAGGCAGGCTGGCGGTGGCCGTCCCCATGTCCCCGCAGGCAGCCAGGGACGAGGGGCAGCCAGGGGCACGGCTCTGACTCCCACCCAGATCAGCCATGGGTGAGGTGTTTTCTTTGTGCTTCAAAATCCCTTTTTCCCCCAAGTCCTAAGATCCAAACAACCCAACCTTGGCTTAATGTTGTTTTTCCATCATGTCCTTCCTGGCTGTCTGGGCTCAGCTGTGGTTGGTGGGGATGGGGACATTTCCAGCCCTGCCTCTGCAGGATTTATTCCTGGGCTTGTCCTGCTCCTCCTGGGGCACAGAGGACCCTGGCAGTACCAGGACCAGCCATGGCAGAGATGGATTGAGGTCTCCCATGGCCGGGGGATGCTCTGTTGGCCAATAATGGGTTGGGCTCACCCACAATGGGGGTTTTCTCCTCCCTCCACCTCTCCCCAGCCCATTTCACGCCCTCCAAACCCAACCAAGGAGCCCAGAAGTCACAAGGAGGGGAGGCCAGACGCAGTGGGACAGGGTGACAGCACGGATCCTTCCACACGCCAGGCATGCAATCCAAACAATCCCATCCCTAAGGCAGCTCTGACCTGGCTGTGGGAAAACCACAGGGAGCAAAGACAAGGAGGAACCTCGGGCAGGGAAAGCAGGAGGAAAGAGCTCCAGAAGCAGAGGCATCCCACCCTCCTCCCCGGAGGACTCTGCCGAGGGTTTCTGCCTCCCGGGAGCCTCATGTCAGAGGGAGCGCGTTTTCCTTGACTTAACCTTGACAGCTCCGAGCGAAACATCTCCCAAATCATTTCAGAGGGGACATAATAGAGACAATCAAATGGCTGCTGCTCAGGAGCTGTGATTATGCCTCGCAGCGTGAACCCCGCTAAGCATTTAACTAATACCTGATGGCTTTGCAGGCTTCCGCAGCCTGCCAGTCCCTGCTTGCTCTATTACACCCACAAACCTCTGTTTTTCGGCCCCAGCGTGCTCTCCCTCTCCATTCACTTGCAATACAACCTGTAATTTTCTGCCCACTTTGCTTAAGTGCTGGTGATTTGTTGAAATCACAAAAGACAGCCAGGGGCTTTCAGAGCCGGTTCGCTGGCTGTAAGCAAGGTTAGGGGAGAAAAAAAACCTCACAAAAACCACCAGTTTCTCTCTTTTTCTCCTTGTCAAATCATCTCCCAGGGGTGGAAGGGGACTGAGGAGCATTTATGGGCTCAGAGGGAGGTGGAGGAAAGGATGGAGAGGGGGAACCTGGATGTGGTTGGCCAGGTTGGGACAGGTTTCCCTGGGGCAAAGGTGGGATGAGCTGATGCCACTGCTGGGCACCGGGTGGGAAATGGACCTGAGCAAATCTCGCTTCTCTCCACGCCTTCAAGACGGGTCCAGCCCCTGGACTGCCTCAGTTTCCTCCTCTCCTTGAAGGGGCAGAGGGATCTGAAAGGAGGGTGTAGCCAGGTGGGGGTCGGTCTCTTCTCCCAAATAACAAATGATGGGAGGAAATGACCTCAAGTTGCACCAGAGAAGGTTTAGATTGGATATTAGGGAAAATTTCTTCATGGGAAAGGTTGCCCAGCCCTGGCACAGGATGCCCAGGGAAATGGTGGAGTCACCATCCCTGGAAGTGTTCAAAAAAGGTGCGGATGTGGCACCTGGGGACCTGTTTCAGTGGGGAACATGGGAGTGGTGCTGTGTTGATGGTTGGACTTGATCTAAGAGCCTTAACAATTCCATGGTTCTGTGATGTCACTCCCCTTCCCAGAGAAGGGGACTGGGTGTTACTGGTTCAGCCCCCACCCCGCTGTTCTGGAAGGTTCTGGGAGCTCCAGCTCCCAGCAAACAGGGGTGAGCCCAGTGCCTCACACAGGGTCGGAGTGAACCTCAGGGCATCTGCTCCCCCAAAGCTGGAGCAGACATCAGGGAGCTTTATCTCCAAACCAGAACCACTTTGGTGCACAGTGCCGGGGTGCTGGGGCAGCTCCGAGAGCTTGGTTTGACTTCTCTTTGCACTGTAGGAAAAGAGCCCAATGAGATTTGTCACAAAGAGGGGTCTCCAGCAGAAATCCAGATTTTCTCCAGCTGGGAGGACACGATGCTGACAGGACAGGCAGAGCAGTACAGAACAAAGGAAAAGCACTCAAAAAAACAAACTTCAACTTTCTTTTTGCCTTTCCTTTTTTTTTTTTTTCTGAAACCCCATTTGGTTCCAAACACAGACGAACACACAGATGTGGTGTCAACCACAGAATGACCTGAGCAGAGCCTGCCCTGCAGTGCCCATTCCTGGGATCCCCCTGTTTTCAGCAGCACGATTAAAAAAAGCACCTTCTGGGCTCCAAAACTTGTGGGGAATTTTGGGTGCCATGGTCCCAACAGCATCTGAGCCACTCTGCAGTGAAAAAAAGAGCTCAGAGGCCGTTCAGAGTCCGAGAGAGGCGGTCAGGAGCTGCGATGCCTCTGCAGAGCCTCCCAGCCCTGCTGGGCAGGAATGGCACGGCCCAGCCCGAGTTGCCAGCCCCACCCGTGTCCCCGTGCCACGTGTCCCCGCCTCGGTGGGGCCAGGCTTCCCCGCTGCTGTCCCTGGCAGCCCGGGGAGGACGAGGAGAGCCCCTGGTCATTGGTATGCAGCCAGCGCTGCAGGGGGAGCCGCTTCCCCGAGCCCAGCAAATTAAATCTTCCTCTGAACGCTGCAAACGAGGAGATGAGATGAGACGAGATGAGATGAGACAAAGCGCTGCCGCCTGCACTTCCCTTCGCTTCCCTGCCCTTCCCACGCCGAGGGTTTCGGTGGCTCATCGCAGGGAGCAGCTCTGATCCACCCGGACGGGGCTGCGAGGCTCTGCCAGCCGCCCACACCGACCACCCCACACACTGCCCACAGCCCCGGGGCTCCCAGGGGTTGGCACCTGGAGGGACAGGAGGGGAGAGGAAAGCACAAGCCTTCCGTCCTCCTTCCCGAGATGGGGGTCGTGTGTCTTCCCGATTTGGGATCATCAGAGCCGCCCCAACACGCAGAAGAGCCCCCCAGGACGCCTCATTTCCTCTCCTGCACTTCTCAAGCTTGGCCTGTTCTTCCACGGGCAGCATTTTCAGCTTTCGCAGCACTGAAGCAGACGGGTTTGTCTGGTCTGAGGGCGGCTGAAGGGATACAAAGGAGCTGTGGCTGCTGCAGCTGTGCTTGGCTCCATCCCTCCACATTTGCCCTGCTTTTATTCTTGTCCTTTCCAGGTGAGCTGTTCTGGCACCAAACCCCTCTCAGGGACACCGAAATGGTTTCACATGACTTAAAGAGGTGAGTTTGTTGTTAAAAGCATGTCCTTTCTGCAGGGGTTTCATTTTCCACTTGCTTTTCCAGCCACCTTTGTAAAGGCAGACCCGGTGCCCCGCCGGGCCCTCCCCATCACCCAGGGGAGCCGGGATCAGCTCATGGCTTTGCTGGGAAGTCGCTTCCCCCCATTTGTCCTATTTCCTCCCTTTCCAGGCCTTTCGTTGGACCAGGATCTGCTGCTTCCATTGTTCCAGTGGAGCCCATGGCCATCGGGAGCTGCTGCCAGGGACCGGCCCAGCTGCTGGTGTGAGGCAGGGCCGGACACGGGAGCCCTGGGAGTGCTCGAGGCTGCTCCGTTCTCCTCACTCCTCTCTCCGAGTCAGCACCACTTAATGTGACGGGAGCAAATTGGTGCTAATGAAGTGCCGGAGTCAGGCAGCAGCCGGCAGGGCCCGGAGGGATGGCAGTGCGGAGGGGATGAGGTGGGGGTGCGGCTGGAAAACCTCCATCCCCTGAAATAAGTTTTCCTTGGAATCAGTGGGACTTACTTGGGCTCAGCGTTGGTGCAAGAGCCCCAGCTACGGAATGTGGGGGGGGTGGGGGGGGGGAAAGGGGAGTTTGGGGTTTGATTTGTGTCACAACTGCAGGGGGGGGCTGGTGTTGAGTCAGATATTAGGGAAAGGTTCTTCCCCCCGAGGCTGCTGGGCACTGCCCAGGCTCCCCAGGGAATGGGCCCGGCCCCGAGGCTGCCAGAGCTGCAGGAGCGTTTGGACAGCGCTCTCAGGGATGCCCAGGCTGGGGTTGTTGGGGTGTCTGTGCAGGGCCAGGGGCTGCACTGATGATCCCTGAGGGTCCCTTCCACCTCAGGGTATTCCAGGATTCTGCCATTCTGTGAGAACGAGGTAATGCTGGACAAGGAGCCTTGTCCCGGGGTGGCATCCCTGTGACACTCATGCCTGCCCTCTGTCCTCGCCCCTTCATGCAGGAAAGCAGCAGCAAGGATCTCCCTTCGGCATCAGGGATTCCCACCAGCCTGTCCCTGCCTCCAGCTGCTCCTGGACCTGAGGGTCTGAGCAGCTGGACAATGAACAAACTCAGCGTCAACGACACATCTTTCATCAGAGCCTGTGTTGGTCCTGAGCTGGTCTCAGCAGAGATGGTGTCCAGGAGGGCCCAGAGCCATCATCAGCCACAGAATGTGTGCTGGAGAGAGGGAAAAGGCAGTGGGGGAAAAAAACCAAGAGTTTTCTGCATTTCCTGATTAAATCTGGTCCCGGGTGTGAGATGGGAAGGTCCCTTGGGGCTTGGCCGAGTCACTTCTCAGTGGGCTGCTGGATTTCTTCCTCTGCGGTGCAGGGAAAACCAGGGCAGTCTGTAATCCTCAGGGTGGGGTGTCCAAGGTTTGTGTCTCCAGGATGCTCTGAAGGTGGGCAGGATGATCTGCACAGGGACATCGGCTGTTCTGGGTCATCCCTGAGCTCCAGCAGGAAGGAGATCCCAGACTGGAGCACTTCCAAGGTGTGAGGCCCCTCTCCAGGAGGCCCCCAGGCTCTCCAGGCAGTTCACAGCCCTTTATCAGCCCATGTCACAGCCCGGCTCTGATGTGACCCCAAATCCCAGGTGTTCCCACCCGGCACAGAGCCAGGATAGCTGGCAGGTGCCCAGCCCGGCCTCCACATAGCAAGCAGGGCCCTGAGCACAGCCTGGGGGATGAACTCAGGGAGAGCAGCCCTGGGGAGAAGGACTTGAGGGTGTTGGTGGTGAGAGGCTCAACCTGCCCCAGCCATGGGCACTGACCCCAGAAACCCCCCCTGTGCTGGGCTGAGCCCCCAGCGTGGGCAGCAGGGGAGGGGGGATTCTGCCCCTCTGAGCTGAGACCCCACCTGCAGAGCTGCCCCAGCCCTGGGGAACAACATCAGGAGCACGGGGAGCTGCTGGAGCCACTCCAGAGGAGGCCACGGAGCTGCCCCAAGGGCTGGAGCTCCTCTGCTCTGGAGCCAGGCTGGGAGAGCTGGGGGTGCTCACCTGGAGAGGAGAAGGCTCCAGGGAGAGCTCCGAGCCCCTTGCAGGGCCTAAAGGGGCTCCAGGAGAGCTGCAGAGGGACTGGGGACAAGGCCTGGAGGGCCAGGAGCCAGGGAATGGCTTCCCAGTGCCAGAGGGCAGGGCTGGATGGGATCTTGGGCAGGAATTGTTCCCTGGGAGGGTGGGCAGGCCCTGGCACAGGGTGCCCAGAGCAGCTGGGGCTGCCCCTGGATCCCTGGCAGTGCCCAAGGCCAGGCTGGACATTGGGGCTGGGAGCAGCCTGGGACAGTGGGAGGTGTCCCTGCCATGGCAGGGGTGGCACTGGATGGGCTTTGAGGTCCCTCCCAACCCAAACCGCTCTGGAATTTTGTGACAGCGGTGGGGACAAAACCGCATTCTGCTGCCCGGTGTGGCGCCTCAGGTGTGTTCCCCTCGCCACTCCGGCCCAGGGTGGCACCGGCTCCTCCCGGGCTGAGGGTGAGGGGGGGGTCCCAGCCTCGAGGGTCCCAGCTCGCCCCCCCCCGCCATTTCGGAGCGTTGGTCCTGCCCGACCCCCCCCCCCCGCCGCCGGGAATGGTTTGTTCCGCCCCCCCGCAGCCGCGTTGGGCCGTCCCCGCCGCGCTGGCGCCCCCCTGCGGATGGCCGGGCGCCCTCCCCCCCGGGGCGGTGGCAGTGGTACAGCCCGCCACGCCCCCCCCGCTGCCCAATGGACCGACCCTTCCCCCCCTCACGCTCAGCGCGATGGGCCGGTCCGGCCGCTCCGCGCACACGGGACGGAGCGGTCCACTCGCGTCCCGGGGGGGGGGACGGGGGACGGGGTGGGCAGCCCCGGGAGCTGCCCGGCCCGGGTGCGGGGCAGGGAAGCTCCGTCATTGCCCCAGCACTGCCCATCACTGCTCATCATTGCCCCAGTGCTCCATCGCTGCCCCATCTCTGCCCCATCGCTGCCTCAGCACTACCCCAGCACTGCCCCAGCACTGCCCCAGCACTGCCCCAGCACTGCCCCAGTGCTCCATCATTGCCCATCGCTGCCCCAGCACTGCCCATCGCTGCCCCATCGCTGCCCCAGTGCTCCATCATTGCCCCAGCACTGCCCCATCACTGCCCAGCACTGCTCATCACTGCCCCAGCACTGCCCATCGCTGCCCATCATTGTCCCATCAGTGCCCATCCCTGCCCCATCCCTGTCCCACAGCTGCTCCACTGTCACCCTCTACCGTGTCCCACCACTGTCCCATCACTGCCCAGCGCCTCCCCATCCCAACCCCACAACTGCTCCACACATATGAGGAGGGGGGCAGGAAAAACCACCCCAAAACCCCCACCCAGGCACCACCCCTGTGCCCCCGGGGTGTCCCCGGCCGTCCTCCCACGCGCGTGGGCCGCTGTGGCGTGGCCGGCGCTAAGCCAGTGACTCTTAATACACCGGCCCGGCGTTATTAGTTCAGCTCCCAAGGCATTTCCCGCAGTAATTGCACTGATCTGCCCGGGATTATGCGCTGCCACTGTAACGATGGATGATGTTTTAATTTGAGCTGGGCATCTCCGGGGAGGGCAGGGCAGGACCGAGAGCCCCTGAGCGCTGGGGAGGGCGCAGAGCCTTTTCAAAGTCCCGGTGTGGGGTGAAGGGGCTGCTCAGGGGTGCTTTAGAGTGAGGGGCAGCCAGAACTGGACACCGCTGGTCCATCAGGCTGGTCCTGGCTGGGAGCTGAGCCAGCTCTACAACAGGGACACCAGTGATGCCCGCTGGATGGGGTTCGGCTTGCCCTGCGTGGCTGGGGAGGGTTCTTCCCAACTCCCAAATCGCTGCTGGGGGCTGAATGACCAGTTCGTGCCCGCGGGGGGCTGCTCCCGGCCCCATCGGGAGAAAAGGCTTTTGCCTCCTTCCCTCCAAAGACAGCAGAGAAACTCCCTCCTCAACGTTACCTTTAAAAATGACCCCCACCCCGCGCTGTTCCTTCTGGTAAAGCAGCAATTAATCACGGCAAGGATGGGATAGATTTGTAATCAGCTCCCCCCTCCCACCGCCCCCATTTCGCAGCCCTGGGTGTTTTTCCTGCCCCCCGCCCCATTCCGTGTGGGGATGGGGCCAGCGCAGCCCATTGATCCTGCCCGGTCGATTTTATTGAAACTCCCACGAGTGGCTTTAACTGCGTGTTGGATATTGCTGGCACATCACTTTGATGGCGACGTGACCGGCGGGAGCTCGCGGGCAGGTTTGCAGGGAGGGCTGCGGGAAGGGGGGGATTCACCCCGGAGGAGCTGCCCTATTCCCTGCCCTATTCCCCGGGAGGGAGCTGCCCGTCCCCAGGGCTTCCCCCCGAAGGTGGGGCGGTGGGATGTGACAGCACAGCTCGGGGAAGGGGCTTAGGAGAGGTTAAAGGGAATGGTTTCTCTTGGAAAGTGGCTGGAAAAGGGGTTGGGGGGGGTAAAATGGGAGAGGGAAAGGGGGGAAAGGGCAAAAGAGAGAATGAGGCAAGAGGAAAGAGAATGAAGTGAAGGAAGAGAGAGAGAAGGAAGAAGAGGAAAAGGAGGAGGAGATGCAGAAGAAGAAAGAAAAGCGGAAAGAAAAAGAAATAAGAAAAAAAGATAAAAGAAAAAGAGAAATATAAGGAAAAGAAAAAGAGAAAGATAGGAAAAGGGGAAAGGAAAGGGGAAAGAAAAAGGAAAAGGGAAACAAATGAAAAGGGAAAAGGAAAGAAAGGGTAGGGGGGGAGGAGAAAAAGAAAAGGTAAAGAAAAAAAGCAAAAAGGTAAAAGGAACAGAAAACGAGGAGGAGGAAGAGCAAAGGGAGGCGAGGAGAGGAGGCAGCGAGGGGACCCGCCGGGTGCCACAGCTCTGCCCAAGCCCAACGCCCAGCAGCCCCTTTGTTCCCCACCTTCCGTCCCCCTTTCCATTCCTGCCTCTTTTCTCCCGCTCTGGCACAACAGGAGACGCTCCCGGGGGGCTCTGCCAGGTGACAGTGACACTGCCAGGGGCTCTGCCAGGTGACAGTGACACTCCCGGGGGCTGCCCCCTCCCACCAGCAGCACCCCCGGGGTACCCGGGCTGGGCTCTGGGAGCACCGGAATGAATCCATCACCCAGAGGAAGCACAAACCCTCCACAGACCCTGAAAAAATGCTGGGGTACGACGCTGAGGGGGGCATCTGAACCCCCCAATGCCCTAAATGTCCCCCCAAGGTCCCTTTCCCAGGGGGGTTATGGACCCCCCCAAGGATGAAGAACCTGGCTCACCCCCAGGTACCCACAGTGGGGCAACCACCCTGCCACAGTGACAAAAACCAGAGCAAATAAACAATCTGGGTTTTTCTTGGAGGTTTTGAAGGCAGAGGAATCACCAGTTTGGGGTGGAAAAGGTTTTGGGGAGATGCTTTCAGATTTTCTCCAGGAAAAGCGAGCCAGTTTGGAATCAGTTTTCCTCAAAGAAATGCCCTGATTTTGATGATTTATTTTTCAATTTCTGTTCTTTCTGGGTGCCCGTGTGTGTGGGCAAGTGAGCGAGTGGCCTTGGGTGGTCCAGCAGGAATCCAGTAGAGGAGCTCCCTTGGGAATACCAGGGTAGGGATTCACTGCCTTCTGCTTGAGAAATGTCACCAAAATCCTGCAGTTTGGCCCCAAAAAGAGAGTTAACATCAGGCATTGATCCAGGGATCCATTTCCAGAGGCCTTGGGGTGACTCTGAAGCCTGGCAGGGCAGTGTCAGCATCCCACCTCCCCCTGCGATTTGGGGGGAGATGGGGAAGGGACCCCCCATTCTGGGAGGGCTTTGGAAGCCCGAACCACCTTGGCATCATCGAGCATCCCATTCCAGCCAAACTGGGCCAGGTGCTGCTCCATCCACAGAGGAAAACCCAGCGGGATCCATCCCCCATCCCGAGCTGGAATTTATCTGGGGGGCACCACGGCAGGGCAAACAAGGAAAATGGGGGAAAATGCAGAGCAGGGCCAGATCTGTGGGAAAATTGCAGGGATGGGACGCTGCCACTGCGTCCCCCGGCCCTGTGCCGGGGTCTGCGCTGCTCCGCAGTGGGAGCAGCTTCCCCGGAGCCGCTGAGATCTCTGTCAGCCCCTGATGCTATCGCCCGTCAGCAGCTCCCGGTGCATTTGCAATTTTATCCCTAATGGAGAGACTTCGCTCATTACCTGCTCGTTATCGGCCGGGAGGAGCGTGACTCCCACGGAGGGGCCTTATCTCCCGGCTGAAAGGCTCCGTGGCATCGCCGAGTTCCTCGGATTTGATAACCCGGCGCTGCCAGAGCTCTGCCCCACGCTGCCAAAGCCCCCCCATCCCCACTGCTTCCCGGGGAAACTGAGGCACGAGGGGGTTGTGGATGCTCGGCCTCTCAGTCCATGGCCACGTCACAGCTGGTGTCGCTTCCACGTCGTGGCACTTGGTGTGGGGAGGCTTTGGGACATTTCCCAGTGGCCCAAGCCAACCTTGCCATGGCCCTTGGCTTCCCCAGACCGGGGCTGGGCACCTCTGTGGGCGCTCCCTGGGGACACCATCACCTTTGAGGATCGCTGTGGCCCGAGGTGTTTGCCCTGCTGTTGGTCCATTTGGGGGTTTTATAGGGTCCCTGACAGCCAAGCCTGATGCGTTGGGTTGCCGGCAGTGCCCTCAGAGCTGTGCCACACTCTGAGCGCCCTCAGCGCACCCAGCCCTGCAAGCCCCAGTGTTTAGGGCTCCCTGGATTCATTCCTACAGCAGGAGACTTCTGTTCTCCTCCAGCCTGGATGGGAGACCAGCAGCTCCCCTTGCTCATCGTCCTGCTGAGCCCTGAGCTCAGCACAGCGGGCTTGGTACCCCTGGCATGGCAGCAGCAGCAGAAAAAGCTGCAATTTGCTCTTCCATCTTTCGGGGTTTTTTTTGATCCAGATGTTGGGATTTTCCTCCCTTTTCCGCAAGCAAGGGGAATACAGCCAGTCCCAGCCTCCCCACAGCAGCCCCTGCTTTCCCCTCCTGCTCCGTACGGAGATTTTCCATCTCCTTCTCCGAGGCTGGGCAGAGCTGAGCCTCCCTGAGTCTGCCAGGGGTGACAAGGTTCCCCAGATCCCAAAGTGAAGACGAGCAATACAAGGAACACGAGCAACCTGCAGCCCACCCGTGTGGGGCCGTGGGCAAAGCATTGACTTCACCACCCGTGAAACACCTTGAACCCCAACTTCTGCAGCCATAAAACACCCGGAACCCCATGGAATCCCTCTTGAATCACTTCTGAACCTCCTCTCCTTGCACTACAGAAAGCACCAGTGTTTAGAGCAGTGGTGCAGGTCCCTAATAGAATATATATATATATATATATATATATGCTAAGATTGAGTTATTAAGGTCATTCTTGAAATCTTACCCATGCCCATACAAACATCTCTCAACTTTAATATCGGGTCTTTATTTTTCAAATACCCTGGTCCCTCCTTCCAGCACCAGAGAATCCACACCACCTCTTTCCTTCACTATTTTTTAACAACCCGAAATGTTTTAAAAATCCATTTCTCCCGTCCAAGACCGACTTGGTTTACGTCCTGCTGGATACAGAGATCACCCTGTATCATTCGAGGTATTAACAAGATTTTTGAATTTCCATTAAATCAGCAAATTTTGCCGCTCGATGGCCCCGGTCCTGCACGGAGCCAGGATTAAACACACTCAGCTGCCAAAAGCTGCTTCTCGCCAGCACCTCCCCGCCCCAGCGCCTCCCTGCATCACTCCCATTGCTTCTGGATGAGGATGGATGGGCTGGAGGGGAAAATTTTGGCCTCCAACTTTCTCATTTGGGCCAGTTGGCTGGCCCCAACCTCTCTGCGCTGCCCTTGGTGCTGTGCAGGAGTAGGGCCACGGCCAAGTGCGCATCCCAGCTGGATCAGACCATATCCCGGGTTGATGGGACACCTCCTGGGTTAATGAGACTCATCCTGGGTTCCTTTAAGCCTCAGCTTCATGCTAAACTACAGGAATTTGGACATCTCAGCTCAAATCCAGAAAAGAACCCATGGCCAGAGCCATGCGGGGAATATGGATATGGGGTGAGGGCAGATCAAAGCTGCCCAATGCCTCCGTTCCTGCTCAGGGTGCCTGAACCTTTCCAGGAAACCTCAGGGAACCTCAGGAGACTCTTCCTCCCCAGGCAGCGAAGTGCTGGGGCTGGGGGGTGACGGGTCCAGCTCTGTCCCAGCTGGGGAGGCAGCAATTCCCGCAGGGAACGCGGCCTGTCCTAAGGCAGCAGCGTCCTAAATTGCACCCCAAGGTCTGGAGCAGGAGCACAGTTGGATTTCCACACCCCCACCGAGCTGCCAAGCCTCAGTTCATTCAAACCAGGCTCTGATGGAGTTTATTTCATTTCAAATCTTATTTTTGTGTTCGTGTTTCCAGTCAGCCATCGCCACCCTGCTCCAAGCCCGCCATGGCCTCACACCAGGAGCCCCCTGTGCCGGGAGGTTTCTGCGGGGATTTGTGTTCCCTTTACACCCAGGTGATGCCCAGGGCAAGGCAGGACATTCCCAAGGCAGGAAAACAGGAGCCTGCGCCCTGCCTCTGGTCTTCTCCTGCCTTCACCATCCCTCTGCCTCCTCTGCCCTTTTGGCACCAAGGAAGCTGGGCAGAAAATGAAGTGATGGGAGCACAGAGCTTCTTCCTCAGCTCCTCAGTGGGGCACGGATGCCCTCCCAGAGCCACAGGCTCCCCGGCCCTGCAGCTGCCTCTGAGCAGAATGAGAAAATATTGGATTTGTTTTGTGAAGGGAAGAAAAAAAAAAAATCCAATATTCTGTCTGCGATCCCAGACTCCGTGCCTGGTTATGGCAGGAAAATGCTGTAAATCTCCCCTTTCCCCACCAGCTGGGAGAGAAAAACCCCTTTTCTTTTAATATTCTTATTTTTCTCCTGCTCTAAGCCCCATCATTTTGCAGTCAGCTCTGCAATCTCTTTGTTGACCAGGGCTTAAACCTGCTCTCCCGGCTCCCCCGACCCCGGGAAGTCGCCTCGCACACCCTTCCCAGCAGCTCCCAGGCAGCGGCAATGAGATTTTAATAGATGTATTTTCAAATTAGTTCTGGGCCTTTCAAGACTTATCAGTTAAATGAGGTTTTTCAAATTGATTCAAAGGTCACTCCGAGAGTTTTCTCTTCTCTGTTATCTCTCCCTTATGGTTTCAGTGGCGATTGACAGGACAAGGAAAAAAATTATCACCCCCGTGTTGTACACCCAGAAAAAGATAAACCCAACAAAAACCCACCCAAAATGTGAACCCAAAAAAAAAAAAGAAAAAAGGAGGCAGCAAGAAAAGCCCCAGGTGCGGCCCCCGGGCTGGGCCGATGTGCAGAGCCCGTGGGGGATTTGGGGAGCAGCGTTTGGGGGAGCAGAACCCCGCGGGCGCGGGTGGGTGGGAGCCGGCACCCCGCGGAGAGGGGAGGTTATTTCCTGCGGGGTGGGGGGAAGGAACCCCATTTAATGTTTAACCTGCGGGAGGTTTATTGGCCCCTTCTGACGCGCAGATTGGGAGCAAACAGAAAAACAGCCGCGGGCGGAGCGAGGCGGCCCCGCCGCGCTGATAAGGCGGCGGCGCGGTGCGGGGCGCGGTGCGGGGCGCGGGTGCGGAGCACGGAGGGGTGCGGGGAGGCGCGGGACGTGGGGTTCAGGCAGTGAGAGACACGAGGAGGTGCGGGACACGGTGCAGGGTGAGGAGCGGGCACGCCGGCGGTGGCTGCTCCGTGCGGGCGGCTCCGCACCGGCGGAGGAAGTCGCCTCTTATTCATGGAATCCCAGAACGGGTTGGATCGGAAGGGATCTTAAAGCTCGTCTCGTTCCAACTCTATTAACGTGCTAAAGAAAAAAATATAGCAAGATAAAATAGTAATTTAAGGAAAAAAAATCAAGAAATCCAAGTTTTTTTAAAAAAGACAATCCAAACCAAAATAAAAACCCACTCTTTTTTTTCTTCTTCTTCCCAACGGGGACAAAGCTTTGCCACCTTTCCCGAATCTTTCTCGGAGTCCCGGCTTGGGCAGCTCTCCCGGGCCGGGAGGAGCCGCTGGGAGCCGGGACCCCCAAACTCTCGTTTTCGCCCCTTTTACGGCGACAAAACCCATTCGCTCCCGGTCCTGCAAAGCTCCCGCGGCTGCGGCGCCTTTTCCCCTTCGCCTGCGGCCACGCGCGGATCGAAAGCAGCGAAACCGTCCGCGGTTTTCCGCCGCTCTCCCGGGCCGGAGCCGGGCCGGGGTCGGGGCCCGGGGCCGGGGTCGCCCGGAGCCGCCGCAGTGCCCGGTGGCCGCGGGCCGGGAGGAGCCGTCGTTGGGCCAAAGTCGTTTGAAAAAGGCTGAAATTAAAACAAAACTCGTGAAAAAAAATTAAATATATATCTATATTTCCCGAGGTTTTATTCAGCGCCATCTTGTTCCTTTTTCTAGCAAGTCTGGGTATTAGTTCGCGGTATTAATTAGTGACATTAATTATTGGTGTTGTCAAAGCTCTCGGGCATTAGTTTTGGCCCAGCCCCGCGGTCGTGTTCGCAGTTTTGGGGTGGTTTTGGGGTTTGTGTTGAATAACGACGGTTTGTGCTGCGAAGGAGATATGTTCGGGGAAGGAATTCACTGAAGGAGAGGAAGAATTAAAAAAGAAAGGAGAAGAAAGGAAGAAAGAAAAAGAAAGGAAGAGAGGAGAAAGGAAGAAAGAAAAAGAAAGGAAGAAAGGAAAAGAAAGGAAAAATGGAAAGAAAAAAGAAGGAAGGAAAAAATAAGAGAAAGAAAGAAAGAAAGAAAGAAAGAAAGAAAGAAAGAAAGAAAGAAAGAAAGAAAGAAAGAAAGAAAGAAAGAAAGAAAGAAAGAAAGAAAGAAAGAAAGAAAGAAAGAAAGAAAGAAAGAAAAAGAAAGAAAAAGGAAAACCAAACAAAACGAACAAAACCAATTTAAAACAAAAAAATTAAAATGGAGAACGAAAAAACGGAGGTGGGGGGTGAGGGGTGGAAGTGTTGACGGAAAAATAAAAAGAAAGGTGGGAGAGGGAAAAGGGGAAGCGAATGTAAAAGCGGGAGGAACTGCCCGGCTCCGAGGGCTGCCCAGGCCAGCCGTACCCCACCCGCGGGCGTGAATCCCACGCACAGCCTCGGGGAAAACCATGGGAGGAGGCATCCCCGCTTGGAGTTAGGGATGGAAGAAGACGGCGAGCGGGGAGCGCCTTGTCGCGAAAGGGACACAACGGTGTTGTCGCCCTCCCGAAAAATATTCACGAGCGAATTTCCTGGTCCTGAGCGCCGGAATAAATCTGTGGCGGGGAGGGGGTTCCCATTTCGGGGGCGCTGGGATGGGAGCGCACCCACGGCCACGCGAGGCTGGAGGGCACCAAGGGACACGCGGGGTGGGAAGGCACCCACTGCCCTCCGCGGACACGCGGGGGTGGAAGCGCAGGAACGCGCCCGATTCCTCATCATCCCACGGGGAAGAAGCCGATGCCTTTTCCGCCCCCAGGGCACGAGGGACCGGGGTTTAGCAGGTGGGGGTGTCAGACCCTTGCGGGGACCCCCAAAAGTGCCACAGTGGGAGCTCTCCGACACCCACGGGCCCTCGCAGGCCTCGTGGGGTGGTCACGAAGTTTGTGGAGATGAATCTGGAGCGGGCCCGGGGGTCTGCGGCCGCGACTGGGAGTCGCAGAGATGAATGGCCCGAGGGGACGGGCTGGGCACCGCCAGCTGCTGCCCAGATGTTTCTCCGTGGGACCCCTCCTCTTTTGTGGAGCCCCTTGGGGCGAGCGGGGCCGGAGGGAGCCCGGGGCGGCGGGAGCTGCAGCCCCCTCGTCTCCCAGCTGAATAATTAATGGTTCATCTGCGGAGGGGGCGGCGGGATGGGGGGAACTGGGGTGGAAAGAGGAGAAAAGCGGCGGGTGCCATTTCTAGGGGCCCGGCGTGGTCATCGATCCTCGGCTCACTGACTCGGACTAATCCATCAGATGGACTCCTGAGGCCGGGCGGCCCCGGACCGGGACCAGGACCAGGACCAGGCCGGGTTCAAAAATAGGAACAAAAAAAAGAGAATAGGAATAAGAATAGGACCGGGACCAGAACCAGGACCAAGACCAGGAATAGGACCAGAAAGAAATAGGAATAGGAATAGAACCAGGACCAGAACGAGGAATAGGACCAAAAAGAGAAATAGGAATAGAACCAGGACAGGACCAGGAACAGGATCAGAACCAGTACCAGTCCTTGCCCCGGCCGTGCCCCACGTCGAACACTTTTTTTCCTTTTACCGGGAAGGAAAAATTCCGCTCGCTTCCCAGGTCCCTTCCCTGCTTGCGGGGGGCGAAGGTTGCAATCATCCGGACCCCTCCGGGCCCCCAGCGCGGGGCAGCCTGAAAGAACGAGCGGAGTCAACCCGAGGCCTCGGGCTGGGCCGGGCTGGGCATTCACCTGCATCGATCGGGGGGCTCGGGTACGGCCCCCCCCAGCGCGACCCCTTCCCCCAGACGCCGCTGCTCGGGGCAGCCGGGCCGGGGCTGAGCCCGAGGGGCTGGGACGGACCCCACGGCCGGGCCCGGGTGGGCGAGAGGGTGGCAGGAGCGAAACGAAAGCGGGACCCAGCAGGGCTCGGGGCCGGGAACAAAGCGGCAGGACCGGGGGGGCAGCTCGGCCGAGCCCCTCTGCGAGCGGCGTGGGGAGGCCCGGGCCCGCGTGGGGAGCGAGGTGCGGATCCACGGGCGGATTCGTGACCGGAGGTTGGGTTGGTGGTGGTTTTTTTCCTGTTTTCACAGAGAGCAAATGAGCAAATCCCGTTCCCCGGAAATCTGGGGGGTTAATTCCCGTAAATAATGGGGACATGGCGGCCCTGGCGCCGGGGGAAGTGGCGCCGGGGAAGAAAAATCATTTTGGGGAGAATAAATCTCCCACGGCGGCGAGAGGAGCAAAGAGGTGACAGCAGGGACAGGGACCCTCCGAGCCGGTTCAGGGACAGGGAACCCTGACCCGGGCCGGGGACAAGGACCTCTCAAGGCGGTCCGAGAACAGGGTTCCCCCCGAGCTTCCCCCAGCTGCGGCCGCCTTTTTATCATCACCATCACGGTTAATTTTAATTATTAGTGCTATTATTATTTTTGAATTATTAATTATTATTTCCAATTCTGGTGAGCCAGAAGCCCAAGCCTGCTGCTCAATTAGCCCCAACAACGGGGGCATTAAACGGCCGATCGCGGCAGTGTTTAAATCTTTATTTACCAGAACCTTGTAAAGCCAGGAACAATTTGCATTCTATTAACTGCTTTTCAATAGGGCATCGACTGGAACTAAAAGATGCCACTACCCTGCCCTAATTAAAGAGCAACTGAATTACACTAAATACATATGAACGCTGCTCTTCCCCATAAATAACGGCGGGTCCTCGTCGCTGGCTTTGTCCGTCCCCACGGGGAGCTCGGATTTCTTAAAAAATAAATTAAAAATCACTAACGCGTGTTTTCTCCGCCACGGCTCGGCCCCGCGGAGCCAAGAGCTCCGGTCGTTTCCGGGGGGAGCGGCTCTGTGCCGGGGCTGGCGGGGAGCACCGGGCACGTCCCCGCTCGCCGCTGTCCCCCCCGTCCTACCCTCCGGCCCTTTTCCCCGTGACCCCCGCCCACCCTCGGCACAGAAACCCGCGTTTCTCCCGGAAAGCCTCGGCCCAGCGCTGGCCCGAGACCGCGGGGAACGGCGCTGCGGGACCTCAACCCAGTTGGGAACCGGAGACACGGGGCAGGCGGGGCTCGTTCCTTCTGCCGAGGGCAGCCGGTGCCCGGAGGGAGCGGAGCGCGGCCCCGGTCCCGCAGCCCCGGCGGGATGGCCCGGAGATTCCCCTGAGCGCGGCCCCGGTACCGAGCGGCGGCGGCCGAACCGACCGCGGAGGAGTTCCAGGATATCCCAGCGCCAAGGGGCCAGTTCGGCGGCACCGAGAGGGAAATCCCCGAGGCAGGCGGGCGGGCGGCGGCGAGAGGCGGGCACCTCTCGGCTCCCTCCACCCTCGATCCCGCATCTCTCGCGGGCAGCAGCAGGCCCAGGGAGGCGGGAGGTCGCCTTAGGTATAACTCACCTTTAATCTAAATGCCTTCCCTTTGGTCTTAAGGTTACAAACCGGGTCGGTAACACCCGCCCGAGCTCGGCCCCAGTTGGCGATGGCAACCCCTGAACCCCCGAGGGTTCCCACGCGCGTTCGCAGAGCCCGCTGACCCACCCGCCCGGAGGTGCGGGGCGGGCGGCCCGAGCCGTGCCGTGCCGTGTCCTACCTGCCAGTCTGAGCGCCGACATCCTCTGAAATTCCGGCTCCTGCAACCATTTCCACATCCTGCGGAAAGTCTCCCGGCCGGACTTGAGCTTACTCCAGGGCTTGGGGTTCCTCAGCAGGTCCGAGAGGGTCCCCTGGGAGCGGCACAAGATCCTCTGTGCGAAGATGGCCTGCGGGATGCTGTACCGCTTCAGCTCGGCCGTGATCCGCTGGGCCACCTCCTTGGTGTTGATCTCCTCCACCTGCCCGGAGCCGCCGGGCTGGGAGCCGGGGCCGGGCGCCGGGCGCTCCCGCTCGCCCAGCAGCGAGGCGCCGGGCTGGCCGTGCGGGTGGCCGTGCGGGTGCATCCCGTTGAGCGGCGGCATCATGGCCGAGCTGGGCGCCGCCAGCCCCCGCGCCAGGTGCTCCTCGCCCCGGGACAGCATCGCGGCGTGCGAGTCGAAGCCGTTGGGCGAGAGCATCTTCTCGTTGGGCAAGTGGCCGGCGGGGCCGTAGGGGGCCAGCGGCTGCTGGGCGTTGTGGAGGCTACCCAGCCCGTTGGGAAGCGGCGACAGGGGCTGCCCCATGGCCGGCATGTCCTTGGGGTAGTGGCTGTAGAGGTTGCCCATGGAGGCCAAGCTCCGCTCGTCGCGCATGAGGGTGAAGCTGCCGCTGACGTTGCCGGCCAGGCGCTGGTGCGGGTGGTGGTGGTGGTGGTGGTGGTGCGGGTGGTGGAACTTCTCCGAGACGGTGGAGATGGGCGGCAGGTGCTGCAGGGGAGTCAGCGTGGTGTAGGTGCTGCTCAGGCTCATGCCGGAGGGCGACTCGCAGGACATGCTCATGGCGGGGTGCAGCGGGGCTCCCAGGCTGTGCTCGCCGCGGTAGTCGCCCCCCTCCAGGATGGAGGCCATGCCCGAGACCATGGCAGGCCGCCCGTGCGGCACCAGGTTGCGGTGCGAGCTCTGCCGCCCGTGCGCGGGGCTCAGCAGCTCGGTGGGCTGCGAGTGCGGGACGCCGTGCAGGCTGCCCAGGTTCTCCATCGCCAGCTCCATGGTGGCCGCCGGGCTCTGCCGCTGCCTCGCCCGCTCGCTCGCTGCCTTCCTCCCCCACCCCCCCGCCGCCGCCGCCGCCGCCTCCTCCTCCTCCTCCTCCTCCACCGCCGCCCCCCCTCCCCGCGCCGGCTGCCCGGATTAATTCAGACTCCGCGCCCGGGGATCGATGTCCGCGCCCCGCGGTCAGGCCGGCATGGTGCGCCCGCCGCCCGCCCTGCCGGGCGCGGGGCTCGGGGCGCGGGGCCGTGCGCGGGGCTGTGCGCGGGGCGCGGGGCTCGGTGCGGGGCGGCTGCGGAGCCTCGGCCGCCGGCTCCCGGCAGCCTCGCTCTGGCCCGCGGCGTGACGTCAGCGCCGCCCCGCCCCGCCCCCCCGCCGGACCGAGCCCCCCCCGCACCTCTCCCGGTGCCGCCGGGGGCGGGGGCGGGACGGGCGCGGGGAGCGCGGGGTCGCGCCGCGCCCTCGCCCGGAGCCCCGCCGGGGTCACCTTCCCCCCGCTCCGCGGTGACACCGCCGCCCCGGGGTGATCCCTTGCCGCCGGGATGACCCTCCCCGTACCGGCTGTCGCGCCCGCCCCGCCGCACCCGGTACCCAGCTCGCGTCCGGAAGCGCTGCAGGTGGCGAGTGCCCACCTGCGCCCCCGCACATCTGGCTGAGCCCAGCCCCCTCCCTGTGCACACATCTGGCTGTGCCAGCCGCCCCTGGATGTGCCTGTCCCCCCTTCCGCCGCTGCCTGCCCCGTTCTCCACCCCGTGCCCCTCCCAAGGGCCCGGCTGTCCCTGCCTACTCCAAGTATCCTGTCCCCGCAGCCCCGGCTTTCCCCACGCGTGTGCCCCCATCACCGCCTTTCCCCTGCCCCTCGGCTGGCACTGCCTCGGGAAGGGGGAGGTCGCCTTGGCACGGGGAGGGGAGCTGACAGGGACACGCTCGGGGCGACACACGGTGCTGCAGGGCCCTGAGCAGCAGCGGTGGAGGAGGAAAAACAGGAAGAAAGGAAGGAAGGAAGGAAAGAAGGAAAGGGAATGGATAAATTGAAATGGAAAATGGAAAACGCAAAGGGAAAATGGAAAATGGAAAGGAGAAATGGAGAATGGAAAGAGGAAATTGAAAGGGAAAGGGGAAACGGAAAGGTAAAGGAAAGGAGGGTGAGGAAGATAGAATGAAGAGCCAACGTGAGCCGGTTTTGGGCCACCGGAGGGGCTGGTGCTCGGTGTCCTTCCAGACAGGTTTTCAGCTGCCCCTGGCCCCGTTTCCCCGAGCTGGGCTCCCCGCGCAATTCTGGCCTTCCCGGCCGCATCCGCTCATCCAGGTCGGCACGTGCCGGTTTCCCAAGCTTTATTGAACAAACCGAAAAAATAAAAATAAAATCCATAGCTTCCTGTGGGTGAGGCCCGCCAGCCTCGCGTGGGCTGCTCAGTTCCCGGCCACTGCCGAGCCCCGGGCGGCTTCCACAGCCGAGGGACGTCCCGGAGGACCTGGGAGCTCCGGTGCGGGGTAGCAGCAGGGCCCGACCCTTCCGGGGGTGTTCGTGGGACTCACCCGGCACCCGGCTGCTCAGGGAGTAATTCCGCCAAATGTCACATCCCGTCCAAATTCAGTGCTTTTAACACAAGCCATCTCAAGCCGCCCCATCTCACCTCACCCCATCCCAACCCATCCCTTCCGTCCATCCCATACCATCCATCCCACAGTATTCTATCCCATCTGATACCCTCTCCGGGAAGTCAATTAAGTGCCCAGTTCATTAAAATAAAGCCCCGCAAATTCCCGGGACGTGAGAGGAAGGGCAGATGATGAACCAAGGCCGGGGGGGTCTCCCCTCAGCCCCTTTTCTGCCCCTTACACCGCGATCCAGCCCCTGGAGCCGGCACGGGCTGAGCCGAGCCGGGATATGGAAGGACTCCGGCCCTCCCTTGGTCTCCCCCTCGGTTTATCCCTGCCAGGAGAGCCCGCGGGCCGCGAGCAGGACCCCCAAAACGGAGGCAACCAGAGCCCGGGGGTTCTGCCGGGGATGCGAAGTCCCCGATATCCAGCGGGGGAAGGGGGGGTTCCAGGCATGTAACGGGACCCGGAGCCGCGCAGGGATGGACAGGGCGGTCTGGAGTCCGGCAGAGATGAGCGGGGGTGCCACAAGTCGAGGTGCCGGGGGTGGGCAGGGAGCCCCAGAGCCGGACAGGGACGGGCAGGGGAGGGCTCGGAGCTGGGCAGAGATGGGCAGGGAGGTCCGGAGTCGGGCAGCGCCAGAGGATGCTGAGCGGGAGTGTCGTGGCGAGCGGCGAGGAGGAGGTGGTGCAGGGATGAAGCAACCGCGTCTGGAAGGGTTTCATTGAGTGTAATAATGGCGATAGCGCATCGACCGGCCCATCGACCGGCCATCGATAGATCTATCCCTGCAGCTGCCGTCCCGCACCGCGGCCCCGTGCCGGGCTCCTGCCGCCCCTTCCCCGCCCCCCCATCCCCAGCACCGCCGGGCCCGCAGCACCGGGAGCCTCCCGGAACGGGCGCTGTACTCTGCCCTCCGCCGAGCTTCTCACCGAGCAAACAGCAAAAAAGAGAGAGACTTTTTAGTAATTAGTGCGACATAATTGAGTAATGCGGTAGCCCTGCGCCCCCCCCCCTGCCCCCCCGGCCCTTCCCCGATCGATGCAATATCATTAGGGCGAGAGGCACCGAGACACGCGGGGCCGGGGCGCGGGGAGGCGGCGGGAGCTCCCCGGGCCGCCCTGCGGGGTCCGGCCCGGGGCCGAGTCGCTGCGGTCCGAGCCAGCCGCGGGGTTCCCCTGCCTGCCCGGCGGCCCCGGCCCGGGGGAAGCCCCTCGGAGCGCCCAGAGGCTCTGGCGATGGGCCGGGACGCAGCGCGGGGGAGAGGCCCCGGCTCCATTCGCCAGCTGGATGCTATTGATCCCTTCCCTCGCCACCTCTTTCTTCCTGAGCTCCCTCTCCCTATTTAATTCCCTTCCCTCTGCTCCTCCGCAGCCGCCCGGGCAGCGCTCCGAGCGGAGCCGGGCAGCGCGGGCACCCGGGGGCGCAGAGCGGTAAGTGCGGAGGGGGAGCGGGGGCCCGGGGCAGCCCCCACCCGGCCCCCACCCCCACTCCCCCGCCACGTCCTCGCAGCGACCACGGCTTCGCTTAGGCGGAGCGAGGGGCAGAGAGGCGCCGACCCAGCAGCCCCCCTCCCCAACCCCCCCCCAGCCTCCCAGAGCTGCGCTCAGCACCCCCGCCCGTGCCCCGCTGCCCCCGGGCCGTGCGGGGCTCTTGGGGCGGCCCGCAGCGGAGGGGCGGCGGGGGGTGCGCAGCCCCGGAGCCGGGGGAGGTATCGAGCATTTCCGCCGGGACCCCTCCCTGCCGGTACCCTGCCGGTACCGCTGCCCGCCGGTGCTGCTGCGCAGCTCGAGGGCTGTTTTGAGCGCAAATCTGTTGTATTTTTCTTTTTCTTTCTTTTTTTTTTTTTTTCTTCTTTTTTTTCCCCCCCCCCCATCGCACTTAGGAACAGCGCGAAGGCACAAACGCCCCTGCCAGGACCAGCCCCAGCGGAGGGGCCGCACCGCGGACGGTGCTGCCGCCGAGCAGGCACCGGGCACCGGCCAAACCGTCGGGTTTTACGGGGCAAGGAAAGAGAAGGAGCCGGAACGTGGCTCCACGCACCCCGCCGGGAGCCAAAAAAGTTCCTTAAAGTTCTTTAAGGCTTCAAAATAACAGCACCATCGCCTGGCAGGTGAATTATTTAGTGCCTATAGATCCCTCGCAAACCCTTTCATTTCGGTTCCAAACCTTCCCCAGCCCAGCCTTTGCCTATGGATGTCTCGATTTTCCAACAATCAAGCGGGAGGCAAAGAGCGTGGCAATTCCTGCTAATCGATTTTCCATACAATGGGCCCCAGATGATGTTTTAAAATGTGAGAAACTAAAATGTGTTGGTTTAAATAAGACTTTTGCAATCAATAGCTTTTAAAAAAAGAGACTTTGATACCGGTTCTTGAAGGGGATTCAAGCGCTTTCGCTTCCAAAACAAAACAAAGCAGGAAAAAATCCAGCCACGCCGGAAAAGTTCCGCCTGGATTTGGGGTCATTAAAGCGGGATATGGAGAAAGCTGCTCGGGGGGCGCCGCGCCGGGACCGCAGCCCCCAGCCCCGCCGTCCCCTACCGCGCCCCCTCCGCGGGGCTCCGCTCCCCCCGGGCCGGCCGCGGGCTGGGGCAGCCCCGCACTTCTGCCCCTTTCCCTCCCTGTCCCGCCTTTTCGGGTGCGATTTTCCCTTCCCCGCTCTCCCGGCGGCGCCCAGTCGCGTTGCACTGTGGTTTGTGGCGCCCCGGGAAGGAATCCAGCCGGGAAAAAAACTCCGGCCCTTTCCCCACCGACCGCTTCCTCTCCTTAAAATTCCGGCCCCCCTCGGCCGATCATCGAGATCTGCGCCCTCGCAGGCTTTTTTTATTTTTTTTTTTTTCAATTTTAAGACAGTTTTAGCTGCAAGATCAGGCCCTTTCCCCACCCCTCCCGGCTTCTTTTCCTTTCCCTTTCTCTTTGGCGGGATATAATGCAATTTTTTTAATGCCCTGCCCTCGTGAAAATTTTCATTGTCTCTGCAGATTCGGCCCAGGAGGTGTTTAGGGACAGGACCAGAGCGGGAGTCCCGCCGGGACCTGCCCCCTCCCCCGCCCGGCTCCGCCGCCCGTCTTGCCCCGGTCCCGGTGGGTCGGGCCTGGGCCGCGCTGGGAGGGGGGAAAAGCAGCAGCAAAGGGGGGAAGCGAAGCGGGGGGGTCGGCGGGGAGGGCTAGGGGGTGAACCGGCCCCTCCACGGCCTTTCCGGAGACTTTTCTCGTTTACCCGGAAACTTTGGGCGGCCTCGAAACTCAGCGGGAAGCAGCGGCGAGGTCGCGGCGGCGGCGGGGAGTGGGGCCGGGGGGGTTTCCATTCGATTTCGCCCCGGGGGAGCACTTTGAGGACGGGCCGTGGCTCTTTTCGATGTAAGCCCCGCAGGTTTTCCGCGAAGGAAGCGGCCCCGCGGAGCTGCGGCGCATCCCGGGCCGGGGCCGGGCGCCCCCGGGGTTCCGCACCCACCTCGGCCGGGGCCCGGGGCCCGGGTCCCCCCCGCCGCCCCCGCCCCGCGAACACCACCGGGAATCTCCGGGAGCCTTTTTCAGCCGCAATTTGTTTTCAAAAGTTCCCCGCAGAGCAGCACTGAACTTTACACCCTGGAAGCGGCACGGGGAGGGCTCGACCCGGTTGGAGATTTCGGGGAAAAAGCGTTGAAAAATTTCTGGGATTTCGCCCAGCTGCGAGATATAAAAATTATACAATCGAATTTTTATTTTAATTTTTTTTCCTAGTTTTTCCCCTCCCTCCCGTTGTCTCTCCACCTTTCCCTGTTCAGGCCCGGCCATCCCCGAGCCGGGTTGGGATGCGGGTGTCCCACAGCGGGACACATGCAACGAGTCTGCCCGTGCTCTACGGGACGGGACCGCGGGTGTCCCCCAGACCCCCGAAATGTCCTTGTTCCCCCTGCTCTGCCTTCTGCCACTTTTTGCTCCTTCTGCATTTTGGGGACCTTCAAACCCGCCTCTCTGAGCACCCCAAAAGCTCTGTGAGGCTTCGAGGGGTATGCGGCAGGAGCCGGGGCGGAGCCGGGGCCGGTAAAACCTTGAGGGAAGGGGAGGAATCGGGTGCTTTCTGCCGCGCCGCGTCCCACTGTGCACCCACAGCACGCGAGCCAGATGCAGTTATTTTATACACAATATAGATAATCTATAGTATGTATGTCTTATACATAATATATGTACAAAGCGAGAGGATTTATTTTATATAAATGCCATTTTAAAAATACACGCTTTATATATTTTTAATTTTCTTCCCTCTGTTTCTCTGTTTCCCGCAGGTATTTTCCTGCCTCTTCAGGCTCCTTCGCCTGGCTCGGGAGAAGCCGTCTCTGCTTTTTCGCTAAGATCCCGGCTTTGGACACTTTTCTCCCCGCTCCCGGGGGCAGAGGGAAGGCAGGGCCTTGTGCCATCTGCAGAGCGGCTCGGGGAGGGGGAGCGGGCCCTGCCCCCCGGTCCCGGAGGCTCAGCCCCGCAACAGGTACCGGGGTACCCCGGCCCGGGGCTGCGGGGACCGGCCCGTCCTGCGGGAAGAGCCGTGGGAGGCAGGGGTAGCGGCGGGAAGGGTTGGGGGGAGGGAAGATGGGAAATGAAGCTGCAATGGGGACAGGCAGGGACAGAGACCCTGATGGGGGTGAGGGAAAGTGGGAAAGAAGACAGGGAAGGGGACAAGGCAAAGATGGTGACACGGCAGGGAGGGGGATGAGGAAAATGGGAAATGATGCAGGGAGGATGACAAGGCAGCCATGGGGATGAGAAAGGGAAGGGGACAAGGCGGGAACGGTGACGAGGCAGGGATAGCGACAAGGCAGAGATGGGGATGAGGGAAAACCAGAAAGCGAAGCAATCAGCGGGGACGAAGCAGGGACAAGGCAGGGACCTGCCCACCCCCAGCCAGAGCAAGCAGCTGCCCTGGGCCACAGGCAGGCGGTCCCTGCAGATTGGGATGCCCGGGCCTGCCCCTCGCCCACCCGGACTTGCTTGGGACACGCAGCGCTGGTCACCACAATAATCCCGAGTGGCTCAGAGCCAGCCGGGGCTGTTCCACACGCGCGGAGCAGCCACAGCCGGCACCACCGCACAGACCCGCCCAGGGAAACGTGCCCCCGAAGCCGCCCCTCCCGCGATACCCGGCCGCACAAAACCACCCCGTGGCAGGGCCCCCCCGGTGGCAGATGCCACCCAAGCCCCAGCCTGGCTGGGCACGAGGTGCTGGCACCCCCTTTCCCCGTGACCTCCTCTCTCCCGCGGCAGTAATTGCTGCTGTATTTATCCAAACTGGGAGGGGGTGCCAGAGAAAGACTTCGAAGAGTAATTTTCCGGGAATTCTCCTCGGTGTAATTGTCTTGATAATAAATCCAGACGCTTAGACTGTGTATGAATTGCTTTTTACCGTTTTCATTTATTATTGAACACAGTGGGGAGAGGGGGAAAACGCAACAGGGCTCTTTCTTGTGAGAGAGAAGGGGAGAAGGGGCTGAGGAGACGATTTCTCTGCAGATCCGGGAAACCGAGATGTGTTCATCATCCTGCTCTCTGGTTTGCTGGGTTTTTTCTCCCCTTAACCCATTTCCCCACCCCCCACTTTTTTGGGGGGTTATTGAAAACTAATTAAATAACCCGTTAGCTAACACGTTAAATTAAGATCCACTCTTGGATTTAATGATGTCTCCGGAAGAATTGACAGAAATGTGAAGACAGACTGTCAATAGATTCCTTCCCGTGGTTACAGTGTATAAATGTGATTAAAACAGATCTCCAAGAAGGGTGTCCCGCCACACAGGGATGGAGCCAGCGGAGCACCTGTGCAGTTCTGGAAAGAAACATCACCCTGGAGTGGGTGCTGAGTGGGGAGACGGATGGCAGGACAAGACTGCTGCTCCCTGGAAGGTGAGAAACCACCGTGAGCCATGATTTGGGCTGGGGGGAGACCCTGGAAAAAGCTCTGGGGAAGGGGGGAGCATCTCGCAGACATCCCCAGGCTGTGCAGTGCGGCACCGAGTGATGCAGCCAGAGCTGCTCCTTCATCCCTGGCCCTCGGAGCGCTCCGGGGCAGCCTTGTGCCACGAGGACGGACGCAAAGCTGAGCCCAGCCGTGCAAACAGCCGGCGTGGCGAGCACACACCCATGGCTTTCTGCCTAAGCTCTCAGGTAAAGGTTACCTTAGCATCCAGGCTGGAAAAAATCAATGGCTGATACAGCATGAGACTCAGAGAGACAACATACATCTATCACTTAGGGATTCGATGGGCTTAGAATAGTCTTGTCAACAAATGATTGTTTAAACAGAATATCTCAACTGTTTATGGCACCCTTAATCCATACATCTGAGCACCACTGGAACATGTCGGGAGCATGGATTGCTCTGTGGAAACCTCTGTCGTTAGGTCCGGGGCTGCAGAACACTTAAGCATGTGCTTAAGTCTCTTAGACTTCAAATTAATCATGTACTTAAGCGTTCTGCTCGGCCAGGCCTGGCCTAAGAACAGGGAAATACCTGTCATTATGTTAATGGATGAAGTTTTTGTTTCCTGCTCTTCATTTGTAAAGGGCTGTGCACACACGTGTGCGCTGGGCACGGAGGCTCCCGGCTGATTTATCCGGTGTGCAAACAGAGCCCGTGTCACCCGGCTTTCCAGGTTATTCCACAGCTCTTCCCTCTCCCCTGGGCTCTGGAGTCCTCGATGTGGCATTTCAGGGAGGCCTCGGATCAGTAGAAAGGGGGGTGGTGGGTGAACCCCCCCCCCCCCCAGGGGCTGTGAGCTCAATGGTGAGGAGAGGAGCAGATGGAGAGGACTGCGAAAAAAGCTGCGGAAGAGTGGAGAGGAAAAAGAAGCTGGAAAAGCACCACAGACCTGGAGCAGCAGCGACGATGTCCACAGGCACCTGAGCAGGGAAGTGCCAGATCCAAGCACCCTGGAGATCCTCTGTGGAGACCTGCAGCCCCTCCAGAGCCCCCCAGCACCAGGAGAGCGGAGGCAGCTGCTGAGCAGACGCTGTCCCAGGGCCCCTTGGTGGTTCGGCTGTGACCTGGGCAGTTCAGGGAAGTGGTGGAGCCGCTGTCCCTGGAAGTGTTCAAAAAAACCCTGCAGGCGTGCTCAGGGCCGTGGTTTAGTGGTGGCCCTGGCAGGGCTGGGTTAATGAGCTCGATGATCTCAGAGAGCTTTTCCAACTAAATGACTCCATGAAACTCCAGCATTGCCATTCCCTCCCTGCACCCATGGCCTGTCCAGCCCGGCCCGGGGGTCTCCTGGGCAGGGGGGTTCTCTTGCCGTGGGCTCTGCTTCTCAACACCTGTCTCACGTTAATCACCCAACAAACTCAAGCACGTTGGGAAAGTGAAGCTTCTGTTTCTTCCCCCAGACTTCCAAGTGAGTTTGAAAAGAGCCTCTCAGTTGTTCAGGGGCTTTGCGAGGGACCAGGAGCTTTTAGAAACAGGACCTAAAGAATAAAACCTGCAATGGTTCTCCTAAAAATGTGGAATGGATTTTCTTTCCCACAAAACTAAAAATCTCACATTGTTGAGGGTCTCTCCTTCCCACTCGTGGCCCCCCTCTTCCTCCCTCTCCGTGATGTTCTCAGACAATCCCAGAGAGGTTTGGGTTGGGAGGGACCTCAAAGCCCATCCAGTGCCACCCCTGCCATGGGCAGGGACACCTCCCACTGTCCCAGGCTGCTCCCAGCCCCAATGTCCAGCCTGGCCTTGGGCACTGCCAGGGATCCAGGGGCAGCCCCAGCTGCTCTGGGCACCCTGTGCCAGGGCCTGCCCACCCTCCCAGGGAACAATTCCTGCCCAAGATCCCATCCAGCCCTGCCCTCTGGCACTGGGAAGCCATTCCCTGGCTCCTGGCCCTCCAGGCCTTGTCCCCAGTCCCTCTGCAGCTCTCCTGGAGCCCCTTTAGGCCCTGCAAGGGGCTCGGAGCTCTCCCTGGAGCCTTCTCTTCTCCAGCTGAACATCCCCAGCTGTTAAAGCCAAGCCCCTGGTTAATGCCTCACACCTGAAGGGTCTCACTGGAGGGCACTGGGGTAATTCTGTCCCAAGATGTCACCTCCCTCTCTTCCCACAAAATCCATGTCCCAAGCTCAAACCCAGCAGCAACTTCCTGAGCCCGTGGAGAACTTCACCCCCCCTCAGGAAACCTGGGCTGGCGTCGATGGGAGTCTGGGGGAGGCTGGGGCAGGGATGGCCACAGTCCTGCCTGCTGTGAGGACACCACAAAGGCTCAGAGCTGGGGATCAAACGCAGCCCCAGCACCCTGGAACCAGCAGCTGCTGGAGCTGTTCAGACCCAGAGAGCTGGGAAAAGGCAGTCAGAAGCGCTGAGGAGCATCCACCCTGCCTGGATGCTGCGGCTGAGGATAAACCCTGAAGGTTTCCGTGGCAGGGAGGACCAGGAATATTTTCCCGAGACGCCGCTCAGCTCTCGGGGCCAGTGCAGAGCTTGTCAGATATCGAGCAGGGCCATCAATGCTGCAGCTCTAAGTGAAAGCAGAAATCAGTTAATGGTCTTGCTGAGCCCTGCTCTGGGCGTGGGGAGTCCTCGCAGAACCCGGGGCGGGTGATTTGTGAGGAGCTGCTTGGTAAAGTGATCATTCCGCAGCCATCACCGTGTGTGTAAAACGAAATATCCCAAAAACCCCAGTGGGAAGAGGGAAATCACTGCCCCGACTCGAGGAAGGGCTGCTACTCATCAGAGCCTGTAAGTACCTGCTTAAACCCCCTGGGAATCTGGAGAAGGGGTTTGGGATCTGACAGGATCCTCCTTCTGTGAGGATTTATGGGAATTTTAATGTCATCGTTCAGGGGAAAAAAAGCAAGGAATTGAAAAAAGAAATCCCAGCTGTTACAGACACTGTCAGTCAAGGCAGGGGGTTCTGACAGGCTTCAGAGTAGCAGCTAAATTTAAGTTTGGGCGGTTTTTCAAATTTCCTTTTAGTGTAAATTAATCATGATTTTGAAACAAAAATAAAATCACACGGGGCTGGAAGAGGAAAATGATTCCCTTGGAAATGCTGAAGTGGGATAATCTGGTGACTCCTTTTCACATGGCCAATGAAATGTTTGAAAAGGGAGATTTCAGGGAGCAGTGGCTCCTTTGGAAGAAGGATTTCTTTTGATAAAGCGACACTTTTCTGGTTTTCCAAACTTTTGGAGTATCCCTGATCTCTGCTTGGTGTGGAAAGGCTTCAGATGCTCCCAGGGACAGAGCCCTGCATTGACAGGGCTCTCATCTTGTCCTCCAGGGTTTGCGTCCTGCCCTTCCTCTGGGTGAAAAAAGTTAGTGTAGGAGAAGAAAATTCCAGAAGGCAGCAGCAGAGGGGGAGAAAATTGCAGCAGAGTCAGGAGGACTCCCCACAGCAAAGGATTGGCTTCCTTTGGCCACCCTGCATGGGGAACTCAGCCCTACCTGCACCTGCCTTGGACTGAGTTATGCTCAGCTCTTCTAGATGAAAAACTACTGGTATTTTTAATCTACATTAAGATGATAATTCATCTTTCAGGATAATAATATATCTTTAAAATAGGAGAATAATCTATCTCTAAAATGGGATAATAACCTGCATGTCCTCTGATGCTTCTTCCTTGGGCTGAAGGTCAGCTGAGGGCCCATAAAGCTGCCCACGGTGCTCAGGGGTTCGGATCAAAGCCAATCCAGGTGGATTTCTTGTTTCCATTACCAGCCAGAGTCCGCCCAGCTGTGATGCAGGTCCTTGCTGACTCCCCTTTCCAGCAGGAAGAAGCTTCTCCACCCAGTTTGACCAGGAACTGTTCTGATGCAGAGCTCCAGAGCTGAGTGTTGAACCCCAAAATCAGTCCCAGGGGTGACCCAGGGAACACCTGGCCCGGTGACAGTAGGGACACGCCAGTGTGGGGGATCCCAGGATTTACTGGAGTCAAAGAGGCTGTGCCAAGGGCTGAGGACTGGGATCAGAACTTCCCTGAGCCAGCTCTGAGCTCGTGTTCTGGCTGGGGAGCATCTCTGGGTGTGAGCCACCTCTTGTGGGAGCTGACCAAAGGGGTTGGGTTTGACGATCCCAGAGCAATGGGGCTTTTCCCAGCTTTGTGGGAGCCCCCCTGCACTCGTGGAAATGAGGCCGCTTCCCATGGGTGTCTCCCAGGGGGAAACATCCACTTGGGAGCACCTGTGGTCCGGTATTGACCCCTCTGTCCTCTGTCCATGAGAGATAATCACAAAGCAAGGGTTGTAAAGCTCTGGCACGAAGAGTTTGGGTTCTCAACCTCTTGCAGGGACTGCAGGAACGGACACACACGAGGTGCCTCCATCTGGAGTGGGATGGAGCGAGAGCAGCATCAATTCCTGCACAGCAAATGCTCTCCAGCACCTGGGAAAGCACCTCCCCACCCCGATCTGCATCTGATGGAGGAGCAGCAAAACCTGGGCACCGCTTTTAGGGTGAGCTGCAAAGACGATGCTGTTGGGGAGGCCATGGGAGCCAGAGCCCCGAGCCTCCCGTGGCCTGGATTTGCCTAATGAAGGGCTCTTTGGGAGGAGGGATGGACCTTGTCTACACGCAAGATTGCAAGCCAAAATTGGTCTTGTGTAGACACTCTTAAATCATTTTAAAGCAGGTTGGTATTGGTTTGTATAATTCGATTCCTTTACCAAAGCGAAGCGAAATCGATGCAAATGGGGTTTACATTGATCCCAGTACATCCGCACAAAGGTTTTGCCCCAGTTTAATGAAATCAGTTTAAAAAGACACCTTTAGCTAACCTGGCATAACTTTGTGTCCAGCCAAGGTGAGGGAGACAGGGAGAAGGGAGGACAGGAGCGCGGTGTGCCCTAAAAAGGGGCGGTGACGGGGAGCGTGCGGGCAGCGGAGCCCCGGCGCAGAGGCTGCGGTGGCGAGAAGTGATAAGGAATGGGTCAATAGAGTTTTCTCAGAGATTTTTTTTAAAGAAAGGTTAAATGTGAGGTGATATCGATTTCCCTTTTCTCCTCGTCCCTCCTCTCGCCACCCCCCCAGCCCCTTCCCTTCCTCCCTGCCCTTTCTCCACCTCCCCGCCGCCCGGAGCCAGCCGTGGAGGAGGACTCGCAGCCCAAAGTGGCCAAGTGACCAGGGAGGACCACGGCACGGCCACGGCGCTGGCCAATGGCCATCCCAAGGAGCCCCCGTTGCTTAGCAACCCGCGGCGGAGAGAGGCAGGGAGCGCAAAAAGATGGATTTTCAGATTGCAGCAGCCAAGCAGATCAATTCTGCAACATGGGCTACAGTGGCCAAGCGGAATCTCTCTTGCTCCCAGCAGGTATTGATCCAGCCATGCTATAGGCATTGAATGAGCTCTAATAAGTCCTGAGTAAACAGGAACAAGGACTTAAGTGATAGCCCAGCAGTCAAACATCAACTCCCTTTGTCTTCTTCTTCCTCCTCTTCTTCTTTTTTTTTTTTTTTTTTTTTTTTTTAATTGCTGAAGGGTTCGCGAGAAAAGGACAATAAACTTTATTGATAGAAAAATAGAGTCAGGATATCACTTCCTTCGCAGCCTGGGAGGGTTTGGAGGGGAAAAAAGTCTCTGCCTCGAAATTCCAGGCTGGCTTTGGAGAGCAGTGACCTGTGGACTCACGTGGTGAGTGTGGCTCCCGGCTTCCCTGAGCTTCCCTGGGCATGGCCAAGACCCAATGGCAAGGCCTTTCAAAGGGAATTTCCATGGAATCCCAGAGTGGTTTGGGTTGGGAGGGACATTAGAGCTCATCCAGTTCCACCCCCCATGCCATGGACACCTTCCACTAGAGCAGGTGGCTCCAAGCTCTGTCCAACCTGGCCTTGGACACTTCCAGGGATGGGCCACGGAAGTCATCATGGAAAACATGGAGTTTTTCCAGGGACGGACTCGTGTCCAGAGCTGCCCATTTGAAGCAGACATGGAAGTGAGCACATGCAGGAGTTTGGACTGCAGATGGAGTCTCCTCCAGATGTCCAGGGGAGGAAAGATGAGGTTAAACCTCCTGGCAGGGAGATAGAACACAGGCCAGCCCTTGGGAAGGGGCTGGGGGCAGGGAAATGACCCCTTTGGAGATGCCAGGGCAGCCAGCAAAGGCAGCAAAGAGCCAGAGGGACTTGTCCAGAGCTGTGGGATGCTCAGGAAAAGGAAGCAGCAAAGTTGGCCTTGACTGTGAAAGGTTTTGTTTGCCCAGCCTGGGAGGAACCAGGCAAGGAGGAGCCTGGGCTGATCCAGGACTCTGAGGCCAAAGAAAGGAACCCGGGGTGGCATTTTGGGGGCCATCACCAAGCTTGAAGGACCTGACTGTAAAGGAAATGTGTGGCTGACACCAAGGAAAAGCCCGAATTAACTCAAGTGACAAAAACTTGACTTGTCAGGTCCCAGGCACTGGGAAAAGTGCCTTGAATGGTTTGAGAGAAACCCTCCATTGCTTGACCTTCTTCTTCTCTGCTCAGGGCTGCAGTGCCCAGCCCTTTGCAGCCCAAGGTCCTGGAAAACAAAGACCCTGTGGCCACATCAAAACCTGCTGCACTGTCCCTGTCCCTGTCCCAGTCCCTGTCCCTGCCCCAGTCCCAGTCTCAGTCCCTGTCCTTGCCCCCATCCCTGTGCCTGCCCCTGCCCCTGTCCCAGTCTCAGTCCCAGTCCCCGTCCCTGTCCCAGTCTCAGTCCCAGTCCCAGTCCCTGTCCCATTCCCTGTCCCAGTTCCAGTCCCTGCCCCTGTCCCAGTCCCAGTTCCAGTCCCTGCCCCAGTCCCAGTCTCAGTCCCAGTCCCTGTCCCATTCCCTGTCCCAGTTCCAGTCCCTGCCCCTGTCCCAGTCCCAGTTCCAGTCCCTGCCCCAGTCCCAGTCTCAGTCCCAGTCCCAGTCCCTGTCCCATTCCCTGTCCCAGTCCCAGTCCCAGTCCCAGTCCCAGTCCCTGTCCCTGTGCCCCCTCCACTCCATTGTTCCCATGCCTCCTCCTGCAGTATCTCCACCCCTTCTTCCTCCCCCAGCCTTCCCCTCCCTGCACTGAGGAGCCCCCCAGGCTCAGGGCTCCCCAGCTCTCAGCTTTACCTGTTCTCTCCTCAATTCCCTTAAATGTCCTAAATTCCTGTAAATGTCCCAAATTTCCACCTCCGCCTCCGTGCACAGTGAAGCCTCCAGCCACTGCTGTCCCCCAGCTGAGGAGCTGCTGCTGCTGACACAGGGAGGGCCAGGATCCCATCCCAGCTGGATGCTGCTCTGCCTGGCCATTCCCAAGTGACACCAATTAAACACCTGGAGCTGCTCCAGGTTTGTCCCGGTGTAACCGGGATCACAGGCCAGGGCTGTCTCCAGCGATTATGGGACCGGGGAAACGAGAGCTCTGTGCTTGCACTCCCGAGTTCTCCCAGCCCACATTTCAGCAGCTGCATCATAACAGGGCTGATAATTAATTGATCTGATATTAAGGCTGCTGCTGCCCGCGCTCCCGGCCGCAGCTCAGCACACGAGTGGGTCCTGCACAGTGAGAGGGAGCCCAGGGCAGCTCAGGGCAGGTGCAGGAGTGTGTGGTGCCCGTGTGGGTGCTTGTGACTGTGCACACGAGGTGACTCCGGGGGTGGGAGAAGGAGAAAATAGCTGAACGCTTGCCCATCCCCAAAGATATTTGCCATTTTCCAGGGCGAGGGAAGATTTAGTCTCTTTTTCTGAAGGTTTCTGCATTTCAAAGTAATATCAGAGGGGCTTGAAGCTTAATCTTTGTTACCCAGGAGGCTCCAGGAATCAGGCAAAAGGAGGAAAAAAATCGAATCGATCCCGCAGTATGAATTTATTCCCAGGGGGGTCTGAGGCACCAATATTTTCTCTCCCCTCCATTAAAGGGGTAACACCAGCCCCACACAGAAGCCCCTCACATGTCCAGTGCAGGAGCTGTGCTGCAGCACTGGGAACAGTGACACGGGGACGAAACCCACGGGAGCTTAAAGGGCATCACCTGGAGGGCTGGAAGGAGAACCCCTGACGGTAGCGAATGGCCCCTTCTATTTGCCAGTGGCTCCCTGCATCCCTGGGCTCTGCGTGGTGCTGGGGATGCGGGGAGAGCTGCAGGGGGGTGGCACTGGGCTGCTGAGCAGGTCCCAGGGCTGCTGAGCGGGAGGTGTGGGAGGACCAGAATAGAATCACAGAGTCACGGCATCATTAAGGTTGGGAAGGGCTTCCAAGATCATCGAATCCATCACTGACCCAGCACTGCCGACTCCACCCGAGGTCCCCGGGGTGCTGGGATCCACCTAATCCCAGCCTCAGATCCCTTGGGGAGATCATGATCTGCCAGAGGGACTCACAGATCCTGACCACAGATCCAGGGAGGGCAGGGGGGGTGCAGGGTCCCGGGGAGATGCTGGTCAAGTTGAACGCAAACCTTTCACCCTGAGGAGGAGCCCACAGGGGCCCCACCAGCACCCAGGGTGGAGCACGGCCAGGCAGGGGAGTGTCCAGCTGCTCAGGGCTCAGGTCCTGCCACCAGAGCCATGTCCTTGGGGCGGTGACCCAGCCCCAGACACAGCAGAGGGGAAAACAGAAACCCAGCCCTTGTCTGCACACCAGAACCAGCTGGAGCTTCACCTCCTCACCCTCTGACAGGAGCGTGAAGCTCCTGGTGTCCCGTGGGATGTGGGTGTCCTCTCCTGGCGTGAGCTGTGCTGGGGAGGTGGTCCCAGGTCCCACCTGCTGCTTGCCCTTGGTAGTGGGAGATGTGAACCACTCCACAGCGCCCGGTGGGGGCTGCTTTGCTCTGGGATTCTCCTCCCCGAGCTCTGGCTTTGGCCAAGGCCACCTGGAGAGGATCAGCACAGAAACACCAAGGGCACGTGGTGAAACTTCCCTTCCTGCCCTGGAGAAACTCCTTCTGGTCGCAGGAGAGGGGTGCATCCTTCCCTCCGTGCTGCCAGAGCCGGGCCAGTACCTGCAACGGCTTCCCAGTGCCAGAGGGCAGGGCTGGATGGGATCTTGGGCAGGAATTGTTCCCTGGGAGGGTGGGCAGGCCCTGGCACAGGGTGCCCAGAGCAGCTGGGGCTGCCCCTGGATCCCTGGCAGTGCCCAAGGCCAGGCTGGACACTGGGACTTGGAGCAGCCTGGGATAGTGGGAGGTGTCCCTGCCCATGGCAGGGGTGGCACTGGATGGGCTTCAAGGTCTCTTCCAACTCAGTCCTGGGATTCTGTGAGTCAGTGATTTCTTTTTTCATACAGTGAGAAAAAAACTCCTTTTCACTTATTGCACTCAGAGCTCAGGCTTTTCCTTCACAGGTCAAATTCAGAGCATCCTCAGGACCTGCCTTAAACCACATTAAATCCACCTGAGCACCAAACTGGGCCCACCCAGTGGAGCTGCATTCGGAGCTCCGTGGTCTTTGCTGCGTTTTGGGAAGGGCAGCAGCGCCAAGGGCTGGGAGGGGCTGGGACAAGCAGCCCTAGGGTATTTATGGCTCTCAGCGCACGGCTCCAACCAGAGCTATCAGCTTCCCACCACAATGCACCCAATCGTTTGAAATTTAAAACAAAATGTAAAACAAGGAATAATGGTAACAAAAAAGGCTTAATTAATTGAAGTAAATTGCATCACAATAGTGATTTCTCAGTAACTTGGCTAAGTGCCCCATTATTCTGATTTCACTCAGTATTCATGGATACGAAATAAATCACAGGCCCTGCACTTACAGCCTGTGCAGAGGGGCAGGGGGATGGAGGTCCTGCCATCTCCTCCTCCTCTCCATCGATATCCCAGCACTTCCCGAGTGTCTGCCTTAAATGGCAGCCAGAGAAATGACCGTCAGAAGGAATTTATTCTACAGCAGGGCTTTTTGGGGGGGCGGGGGGGTTCTTTTTCTTTCTTTTTTTTACCTTTGCAAAAGATTTCCCCTGGAGATTCACCAGGAAGGTTTTTCTCAGGTTGTTTCCCCCTGGTGCTGCCCTGGTCTGGTTATCAATATCCTATTACTGCCAGTTTATTTGAAATCATTTATTTCTCCCCTGCCTGAGCTGCCTGGCTGCTCCCAGCAGCGATGGGCTCGGCTCAGCCCTGTGGCTGGCACCTCCCTGGGCAACTTTGGGTTTGCTGCAAGGGACCAGTGACCCAGCACCTGGTGCCCAAGACCACGGTGAAGGCCATAGATGGCAGCTGGGTCACACTCAGCAGGCATTTGCTCATGGCTTTGCTGTTCCTGCCTATATCCATGGTTATCCAGGGCTGATCCATCTTTGCGAGCAGCCTGGAGCCTGCTGAGCGCCAGCCTGGGGCAGCTTTGAGCTGGTTTGGGAGGTTTGATGAGATGCCGAGCGGGAAAGAGACCCCTAAAGCTGAGTTGAGGAGGATGCTGAGCCCCATCCCTGCAGCCACAGCCGCTGGAGCCGGGTCCTGCATCCCGCCATTCCCAGCACGGACCCATTGGGGCACCACCGGCTTTGTTCTCCCACCCTCGCTAATCACTGCTGCATGTACCAAGCCGGAGCAGCCCAGAGGCGTCTTCTCCAGGAACCTGATGATGGAAAAATCCCTCCGAGGTGCTGCAGCCCCGTCCCCCCTCCCCGCCAGAGCGGGGCTTGGTACGGCCAGCATTGATCCGATCGCCGCTCGATGGGATCAGCAGCAGGGAGGCTCCGGGGGGGGACCAGAGTCTGTCACAAAGAGGCTTCCTCAGCCTGTGCCTCAGTGGGATCCCGCTCCGGGATCGGCTCCCGGGATCTCCTGGGTGTCCCGGCAGCTGCCACGCTCCCGTCTGTGCCACGGCGGAGGTGCCGCGGTGCAGCCGGTGCCGCCGCGTTATCCCTCGGCTCTCACAGGGGCTTTTCCTTCTCTCCTCTCTTCAAAAGCATCATCCTCTCTCTCCCTGCAAGTGTCCCTGGAGGCCCCATCCCCAAATTCCACCCAGGGCCGGCCCAGCCACCTCCCCACTGTGCAATTCCTATGGAGCGGCCACTGCTGCGAGGGGCCGAGGAATCAATAAATCAATGGCAATCAAGATCCCAAGGTGCAATCATAATTAATGTTCATCCCTGATGGATCATGTCATGGTTTCGCCGTGTTCACGTGAGCTGGGATGATAAAACCGGCTGTTTAATGGCGCTTTTGCACATCCCTTCCCGTTCCCAGTCCTCTCCAGGGTGTCCCCTCTCCGGCAGGAGGGACAGAGGTGACACCCCAGGAGACCCAAGGAGCCATTTGGAGAGGGGGACAGCGCGGTGGAGTCTCGGAGGGGACCGGATGTGCGGTCGCAGGGTGCTTGTGCTCAGGGTGGGTGACAGCACTGCCCTGGCTGGGCACGCTGCCGCGGTGGAGGGCACCACGGAGGGTGGGTGTCACGGCTGGGTGCCACAGGCAGCACTGGAAGGTGCGGGGAGCTCCTTCCCCAGCTCGCCACTCCCAGAACAGCTCCCAGCCGTGCAGGGCTCTGTCCAGCCCACACCGCCCGCAGAGGCTGGCGGGGAGCCCCGAGAATGTCACAAAGCCGGAGTAACCAGGCTCGGATCAATCCGTCGATGCGCGGCGGTGGTCACACGGTGCTGTGCTCACCTGGCTCCAGTTAAACCATCACCCCTGAGAGATCCCTCTGTACCGCCGTGTCCCCGCCGGGCGGTGGTGACGGTGGCCACGGCACGGGGATCGCTCCCTTCTCCTGCCGCGCTCGGACCCGCGCTGGCCGCGGGCATGGAGGGGTGCGGAGGGTGCCTCAGGCTGGCTGCTTGGGAGCTCGGGGGAGGATGAGCCCCGGGGGCCAGCTGGGGTTTCATTGCGAGGTGCAGATGGAGCGGGGGGGAGCAGAGGGATGCGCTGCTGGTGGTTTGCTCCCCGTTTCGTGGCTGCGCTGCTCGGTGATCCCTGCCCGCGGGAGCAGCCCCACTTCCCGGTGGATGCTCCCCTCTCCAGGGATCAGGCAGGGCTCCAAGCTCTGACCCCGTGTGGGTCGTGGCTGCTTCCTCAGTGCCCTCCACAACCGGCTGGGGAGATGCAGCGGCCGAGGCTCCGCTTCGTCCCTCCCGTCCCACGGGGATTCAGCCCCATCCGAGCCCCCCGGAAAGCTCCGAGCTCCCAGCAGCCGCAGGCCTTTGTCTGTAGCCTTTCACTAACGGCTGGGTGGATGCCAAAATCCCTGTTTTCCCACTTTTTAGGGGCTGTCCTGGGCCATTCCAGGGTGTGCAGGAAGTTGGGAAGCGCCCGGGGAGAGCAGCAGCAGCAGCAGCAGCAGGGCCTGGCGGGAACCCACGAAGCAGAGCCGGGTATCGATTTCCCATTGATCCCATGCAACCACATTCTGCAGCGGCTGCTGTCCTACATTTCAATCCCACACCTTCGCCTCTGACTTTAATGGGCTTCATCACAGCCCAAAGCTTTATTTAACCAAGAAGGGAGGGAACGGCAGGCGGCTGCCAGAAATCAGAGCAGCCGTGTGCCCGGGGTCTGCCCGGGCACAGCCGGATCCTCTGGATCCCTCCCAGCTCCCAGGACAAGTTTTCTGGGTGTTTTAGGGGATGTGGGTGGCCCCACACCCCCACAGCCCTGAGGAGAGGGCGCTCCGGGTGTCGGTGACAGCACCCGGCTCTCCAGCAGCGCTGCCACCTCCGGGTCTCTCGGCTCCCCGTCCCGGCTGTGCCTGCACAGCTCCATCTCCCGAACAAAGGGCTCCAACTGCTGCCGGAAGGGCAAAATGAAGCTCCACCTTAACGGGGATCTGCACGATAACGTGTGTGGGAGCGCTGCCGCCACCCCAGAGCCCAGATGCGGGGTCACAGCCGGCACGCACAGCCCCGCCACAGCTGGAAGGTGAATACGGAGGCGCTGAGCCCGGTTAGGGATGCCTGCGCCTTCCATGGGCGTTCCTTGAGTATCCATGAATGCAAATCGATGTCACGGCAGTCCGGAGTGTTGGGATTCAGCTCCTGTGAGCAGCCCGGGGGGCTGGAAGAAGGGGGACAGTGCAGGCAGAGCAGGGGAGCACGGAGAGAAGCAGCTGAGCATGGGGTCACCCCTGGGAGCCGGGATGGAGAGGGCAGGAGCTTCAGTATGGCCAACCCCTCCTGGACAAGGATCCTTAGAGATGCGAGAAGGAACCAGTGGCACGGAGGGATGGTTGGTGCTCCAGACCTGCTCAGGCAGATGGCCCTGGCAGAGGCAGGGCATTGTCCTTGCCATTCCTCCTCCTTTTCCAGGTTTTCCTGGACTGTGTGGGTGCCAGGCCAGTGAATTCCCCCAACACCATTCCAACAATCCAAAAATATCTCGCCAGAGGCTGCCAGTAGCTCAGGTGAGCCATGGCTGGGAGCAGGACGAGATGCACGACTCGAGAGCAAGAGGGATGGAGGGCCTGGGAGCAGGAGGGATGAAGGGCTTAGAAGCAGGAGAGGTGGAGGGACCTGAGAGCAGGAGAAATGGGGGACCTGGGATGAGGAAGGGTGGAGGACCTGGGCTCTGGGAAATGCCCAAAACCACTTCAGGCTTTCCCAGTGGCAGCAGATTCACAGCCCAGCTCTGCTGGCCCCTTTCAGGTCTCACCTCGAGGAGCCTTTTAGTGCTGATTTCAATGGGAGAAGCTCGAAGCCAATGTCAGCCTCTTCCAAAGAGCCCCCACTGCCATCCCATCCTCCCCCCATTCCAAGGCAGCTCCCAGCCCAGCTCCTGCCCCTTCCCTGGGGCAGAACATGGATGCTGTGTTTATTTTTGATTTATGCCAAGCTGAAAAAGAAATACATTTTCTTCAATTATTAATCAGTGAGGTGTGAGAGGGGGGCACGAGCTGGAATTAACTCTGTGACCTTTGGGGGTGGGGTTTTAGCTCCCTGCCTCCCTCTGCTCCCGAGCCCAGCACGTGTCCCCAGTCCTCTCCGCAGGAACGGGGCTGCTCCCGTGAGCAAGCCCCCGGCAGATGTCCCCAGGGCTGCTGAGGGTGTTTAGATGGTGGGGCCAGTGTAGGATGCAGGCACCCAGTGCAGGATGGGGACATCCAGAGCCACCCTGGTGTTCACACCCACTCCACGCATGGGCAACCTGAGCCCGAACCAGGTCAAGGCTGTGGATCCACATTCCCTGCTCTGCTCTGTCCCTCCTCACCTTCCTCAACGCCTCTGGTCACACAGAATCACTGAGTCACTTCGCTTGGAAAAGACCTCGGAGATCATCGAGCCCAATCTGTGTCCAATCCCCACCTTGTCCCCAGCCCAGAGCTCTGAGTGCCACGTCCAGGCCTTCCTTGGACACCTCCAGAGATGGGCACTCCAAACTTCCGTGGACAGTTCCAAGGTGTGACCACTCTTTCCATGGAGAAATTCCTGCTGATGTCCACCCTGAGCCTCCCCTGGCCCAGCCTGAGGCCGTTCCCTCTCCTCCTGTCCCTGTTCCCTGCGAGCAGAGCCCGACCCCCCCGGCTGCCCCCTCCTGTCAGGGACTTGTGCAGAGCCACAAGGTCCCCCCTGAGCCTCCTTTGCTCCAGGCTGAGCCCCTTTCCCAGCTCCCTCAGCCACTCCTGGGCTCCAGCCCCTTCCCAGCTCCGTTCCCTTCCCTGGCCACACTCCAGCCCCTCAATGTCTCTCTTGCAGTGAGGGGTCAGAACTGGACACAGGATTCGAGGTGTGGCCTCAGCAGTGCCCAGCACAGAGGGACAATCCCTGCCCTGGCCCTGCTGGCCACACTGGTTATGACATGAGCCAGGTACTATTGGCCTTCTTGGCCACCTTGGCCATGAACAGGTCCTTGGGCAGGGTGGGACACCCCACCCCCAACTCTGCTCCTACACTGCCACTCTCCTGTAGTGAGACACAGCAGGACTGGGTGCCCCACAGCTCCCCACACTCCTTGGGGTGCCCTCAGTGGGCTCCCAGCCAGGACAGAGACCACATCTCCCTCTCCCTCCTTTGGCTCCTGCCTTCTGCTCTTGGCATTGGGTGGACGCCCAGTTTAAGGTGTCTTTGGAGGCTTTGGCAAGAAGGCAGCTGGGCAGGAGAGAGGAGATTTTTGGACTTCTCCTCCACCGTCTTGCTTTGAAAACACCCCCCGAGCCAAGGCCCAAGGCCAGAGCTCACCCTGCCTCCCTCAGAAGGGTGAGCAGGCCCCAAGTCCACCAGGACAAGGCAAAGTTGGCCTTGGGAAGTTGGAGCATCTCTGGCGCAGGCGCGCTCTGGGCTCCCTGCCCCCTCCTGTGTCGCTCCCTCCCTCCCTCCCTCCCTCCCCGAAAGCAGCACTGCGGCAGCAGCACCAGCAAACTGATCAAGGCGAGAGGACTGATCAATAGGTGTATTGAGCACTGTTCAAGGTACGGTGATTTTTGCGGATTCAGTGCTAACCTCACGCCAGAGCCCTGAGCTGCCTCTTCTCCCCTGGCACTGTCACCCCCAGCGCCGGCTGGGCCACCCTCTCCCGGCACGTGTCCCTCCTGGGGACAGCCAGCCTGCTCCCAGGAGGAAGCAGAGACCTTGTGGGCTTGAGGCGCTGGTGGCACTTCCAGCTGGGGGGGAGGGGACAGTGAGCAGCTCCCAGGGGCATTTCTCCGCAGTGGGTTCATGCCAGAGTCTTGGGGACAACCTTATTCATGGGGCTCAGACACTCTTAGACAGGTGCATCCAAACTGTGAGATTCCCATGGATGGGGATGGAGGAGCTGGGGTCATTGTGATGGTGGGAAGAGGAGAACAACCACCCCAGGTTGTCCTTGAGCAGAGGGTGAGGGAGGAGATTCTGCCCCTCTGCCCCGCTCAGCTGAGACCCCACCTGCAGAGCTGCCCCAGCCCTGGGGAACAACATCAGGAGCACGGGGAGCTGCTGGAGCCACTCCAGAGGAGGCCACAGAGCTGCCCCAAGGACTGGAGCCCCTCTGCTCTGGAGCCAGGCTGGGAGAGCTGGGGGTGCTCACCTGGAGAGGAGAAGGCTCCGGGGAGAGCTCCGAGCCCCTTGCAGGGCCTAAAGGGGCTCCAGGAGAGCTGCAGAGGGACTGGGGACAAGGCCTGGAGGGACAGGAGCCAGGGAATGGCTTCCCAGTGCCAGAGGGCAGGGCTGGATGGGATCTTGGGCAGGAATTGTTCCCTGGGAGGGTGGGCAGGCCCTGGCACAGGGTGCCCAGAGCAGCTGGGGCTGCCCCTGGATCCCTGGCAGTGCCCAAGGCCAGGCTGGACATTGGGGCTGGGAGCAGCCTGGGACAGTGGGAGGTGTCCCTGCCATGGCAGGGGTGGCACTGGATGGGCTTTGAGGTCCCTTATGCCCCAAACCATCCTGAGACTCTCTGAGAACCCTCTGTAGCTCACAGGCTGAACCGAAGGTGTGAGGGGGGAACCCTCCACCAGCCCAAACTTCCCGACAGTGCTTGGATGGAAAATGTAGGACGACCACAGACACCCCCCATGCTCCTGGCATGGCAGGAGATGCCTCTGGAAGGAACCTCTGGAGCCCTGGCTGGGTGTTGCTGGGCTGCAGCTCCTGGGAGATGCCCACGGGATGCGCTCCTGGCTCGGGGTCTGACCACGGCCCTGCTTGGCATCGCCCGCGCCGAGGTTTTGATGGAAAAGGATTTTCACATTTAGCATCCCTCAGCTCGCTGACAGCCACGAGGGGAGGGATGGGGAAGGCAGATAGCCCGGAGAGGCTGATAAGGTGCTGGGAAAGATAACGCAGAAATTGAACAGAACTTCATGTGAAGAGCTGCTGCTTTAAACCTGTCCCAGCCCCTCCACTACCGAGCACGGAGGGATATTACACCTTGTGAGGTAAAAATAGCACGTTTAATGAAGCCGGGAAAACGTCAATCGTATTTGGTTGGAATTGCAGAGACCTCATTTCCATGTTCCCCGTGAAAACGCTTCGGCTTTGGAGCAGATATGAAAGCTCCACACGCTGATCTGCAAAATGAGCTTTGAGCCAGAAAAACAGCAGGAACCAAACACAAAACCTTGTCCCACACCCCCGGATCTGACCATTATCACTCTCACACAGCTCAGGGGTTCAGATTTTGGTCACCTAGGGGGAAAAAAAAATAGCACATTTTAACCCTGCTAAGTTTGTGATAGAAATTTGCCATCTAAGCTGAATTCTGCTCCAAAACTGAGGGCATTTGGGAGTGAATGCTGAAGGGAATGGGAGGCCATCCAGGCTGCAAATGCATTAGGGGGAAAGGGATGGACCACTGGCCTCTTGGATGCTGTCTTTGATTTAGGAGGAAGGGAAACGTCTGTGTGTGGAGAGGAAGGAAACGTCTCTGCTCACTTTAACCTGGCAGCACGGACGTGTCCTGGCCCCTGTCCCAGTGCCACTCTGGGAGGACGGTGCCGGGATGGATTTCCGAGGGAGGGGAGCCGCGGGGAGGGCAGGGAATGCCAGCGGTGCCATTTCGTTTCTCTGCGCAGCGCTCGGCTCACGCGCTCTCCAGCGGGCCCATCCGTCACGCTCCTCGTTAGGGAAAATCTATTCTAAAAACCCCTCATTTTTATTTTAAAGTCTAATAGAGCTCGGTGGTAATTTTCACTTTAAGTAACGATTACACACTTCGAAGTACAAGGTGTGCTTGTGAGGGAATGAGCCATGGGGCCTGGCTGCTCCCTTCCCTCTGGGCAGCACCCAGGTGGTGCTGCCCAGCGCTCCACAAGTGCAATTCCTGTTTGCACTCCTTAAGTTGGTCCTTTTTATATTTAGAAGGAGGGACCTGGGGCAAACTTTTCATTGGGAAGTGCTGACATCGGGCCTGAGGCAGCTATTTGGCCGAGGTGGTGACACAAACTCCACCTCTGCTCACGTAGGGGCTTTGGGAAGGAGCAGCTCTGAAACCCAGAGCGAGATGTGGCACTTCCCTGGCAGAGCTGGTGGGTTCCTAAAAGCACCCTGAGAAATAAAGGTGCATGATAAAAGGGGCTCAGCCCCTGAGGTTTCTCACCCATTCCCATCTCATGTCTTCCCTGCTCTCTGCTGATCCCTTCCCCTGCCATTTCCCATCTCCCTGGCCCCCAAACGTGACCCAGGAGCCACCATTGCACACCTGGAGAAGCTGGGCTGGCTCTGCAGTGTCCCTGGAAAAGTCCTCTGCTAGAGAGTGGGATTTCCTGTGGCAGCTGCCAGGGTGCTCCACAGGGGGATTGTCTTGCTGGGAGCATCGTCTGCCCATCAAGGATCTCGCTGCCCAGCCAGGGAGCTTGCAGATCCCCAGGAAAACACAGGGAAGAGCCGAGGTCTCCTGAGGAAGCTGCACGTTTGCTGCAGCCCAGCAGAGCCCTGGCAGGACCTGGAAGCTTGGCTGGAGCTGGAGCAGAGCACTGAGGGAGCGGTGGGAGAGAGTCAGACGCTCACCAGGCAACAGCCGGGCTGGAGCTGGGACAGCCACCGGGGTTTGGGCAGGGCTGGGAACGCTCCCTGAGCACAGGAGCTGCTCTGGAGCCCATCCACCCCTGAGGTCCATCCATCCCTCAGTCCCATCCAGCCATCAGCCTCTCAGCTCCATCCATCCCTCTACTCCATCCAGCTCCCAGCTCCGTCCAGCCCTGAGCTCCATCCACCCCTGAGCTCCATCCACCCCTGAGCTCCATCCACCCCTGAGCTCCATCCGGCCCAGAGCTGTATCCATCCCTCAGTCCCACCCATCCATCAGTCTCTCAGTTCCATCCACCCCCCAGCTCCATCCAATCCTCAGCTCCATCCAGCCCCCATCTCCATCCATCCCTGAGCTCCATCCATCCCTCAGCTCCATCCAGCCCCCATCTCCATCCATCCCTCAGCTCCATCCATCCCTCAGCTGCATCCGGCTCAGCTCCATCCATCCCTGAGTTCCATCTATCCCTCAGCTCCGTCCATCCAATCCTCAGCTCCATCCAGCTCAGCTGCATTCAGCCCTCAGCTCCATCCAGCTCCCTCTCCATCCATCCCTGAGCTCCATCCACACCTCAGCTCCATCCAGTTCAGCTCCATCCATCCCTCAGCTCCATCCATCCCTCAGTTCCATCCAGCCCCCATCTCCATCCAGCTCAGCTCCATGCATCCCTCCATCCATCCCCAAGCTCCATCCATCCCTCAGCTCCATCCATCCCCCATCTCCATCCATCCCTCAGTTCCATCCATCCCAGCTCCATCCATCCCCCATCTCCATCCATCCCTCAGTTCCATCCATCCCTCAGCTCCAGCCACTCTCCTCCACCTCACCTCATGACACAAGGTCTCAGCCCACCGAGCAGGGCGACCTCGAGCTGCTCAGACCTCCCAGGCAGCCAAACTCTGCTCCCTGTCCCCTGCACCCATCCAGCCCCATCCATGCCCGCTTTCCCTGGCAGATTCCAGCTCCTCCTTGGCCTGGCCGGTACCTGGAGGATGCTCGGGGAGAGTCCGCTGAGGCCTGGCGAACCCACCCAAGCAACAAACAGAGAAAGAGATGCAAGGATGGAAAATTCCCCTTCATAATTAATAAATGAAGAATATTGTTGTTAATCGATGTAGCTGTGAAGAGAATATCGATCCCAGCCTCATGCTATTTTTTGTGCGGCTTAGATTTTTACACCTCATTTAGAGGCAGGTCTCTCTGGGGACCTCTTAACACCAAAAGATATTTGCAGGAGTCCAAAGTAGAAGGGAAGAAAAGGGGGGAAAAAGATTAATTATTACCAGAGCTGGAGAATTATGTGTGTGTCCCATTGTGGCCAACTGCAGCACGGATTTGAATATTTGATTAATAGCGATTCTAGCCAGGGTTGATAACTTATCTCCACTCTGGGTATTTAATAAACAAGTGGGAGCCATTAGAAACATTTTTAATATTAATCCCAGGAAATTATGCTTATGAAGGCCAACCCGCTGCTTGTTAGGACTGCGCAGGAGGATTCCCTGCTCGCTTGCCTCATTCTGTCTTTGGGTGGTTTAAATCCCTCTGTGCCTCAATTTTCCTTTTCCAAGATGGATCAATCCAGAGCTGGGAGTAGCACTGGTTAAAGCAGCGAGCGAGGAACTCTCATTAGCGCCAAAGCTTTGAGGAACAGCCCTGGAGATGGTCGGGATGAGCAGTGGGAGCAGCAGGCTCTGGGGGCTGCTGGGGGCGTTCTGCAAGGCCCTGGTGCAAGGCTGGCTTTAGTCCAGGAGGAATTTCCTTCCAGCTGCTGGTTCCTGGCTCTGGGATGAGGCAGAGCAGGAGCTGTGCGTCCCTGTGCCAAACCACGTCTGGTGGGGACATGGCCCAGCCTTCTCAAGTGTTCAGAACAGCTCACAGAGCTGAGGAGCGGAGGCATTCCCGAAAACCCTGGCAAAATCCACCTGGGAGGCAGCAGGAGGACCTGGGACAAGGCAAACCATGAGGGACACCACAGCTTGTCCTGGCTCCCAGGAGATGCTCCTCCAGCAGAGCATGCTGGGGGTGTGCAGCCCACCGGGGCTGGAGGGGAGCTCTGGTATCCCAGCAGGAACATGGGATGCACAAAGTGCTGGGAGACGGGAAAATGAGCCATGAAACCCCATCGTGGCAGTCAGAGATCCTCCTGCTGGGAGGCTTTGTGAGACGGTTGGAGAGGGGAGAAGTTAATCCCTAAAGAGGAGGGTGGTGGCAGATCCTGCTCCACACGGGTTCTGCCAGTGCCACCTGGAGTTTGGGTTTGGAGGATGTCCAGACCAGGTTGGTAAGTTGAGGTCAAATTTCAGCCAGGGAGGGAAAAATGTGTGAGGGGAAAAAAATACAATTAGAAAACACCAGATGTTTGGCTTTCCACTGTCACAAAACATTCCTGAGAACAAACACACGGTCCCCAAAAAGAGGAGGCTGAGCCTGCCCCAGGTGGATTAAACTCAGCATTTAGGCACAACTCAAAGGGTGAATCAGCAGGAGGATCGGGATTCTCCTTGGCAAGGCAAAGGGAGACCTTTACAGTCCCTTCCAAACCAAACCATTGCACGATTCTACGAGAGCAGCAGCCCCCAGGCTGTTGTGGGTGCCCCACAGCATTTGCAGAGGTGGCAAAAAGCATTCTTGCTCAAAAAAACCCCAAGGGACTACTGAGGAGATGGGGAGAAGAGCAGGGCATGAAGGAACGTGGAAGAGGATGGGACAGGACCCACTGGGATGTGCCACCCCTGACAGGACCCAGCGGGATGTGCCACCCCTGACAGGGCACTCCCAGAAGCTGCTGGCCCTGCTTTGGGGACAGCTCTGTCCCCTCTGTCTGTGGGAGCCTCGGGACAGGGAGGGAGCGAGAGGAGCCGTGGGAGCCGGGCTGCGGAAGCGGCGTGGCCGGGATGTGCTCCCTCCTCCACACTCCAGCAGGGCTCAGGCATCCATCTCCTCCTTCGGCCGTGATAGGCCCTGGTGCTGCAGATCCATGCAGATCAATGCAAAATTAATTAGAGTAATCAACTCAGCTGTACCACAGAGATCATACAGGCAGGGTTTTAGGTGACTAATTGGTGGAAGCTGACAGCCAGTGTCCCCGGTGTCTTAGAGGTATTAACACTTTTTTCTCTGTAGATTAATTACCTTTTTCCACCTTTCACTTGAAGGGCCTGTCCGTGCCAGGCTGTTTGGGGGGAGCAGGGATGGAGGCCGGGCCTGAGGAGCATCCCGTGGAGTGCAGTGTCCGGATTTGGGAGCAGGCAGGCCCAGGTTCCATTGGGAGGCACAGCTTTGGCAGCAGCAGCCCGATTTTAGGGGAGGGGTGGGTGTCCCTGTCCCCCTGCTGAGCCTCCTGGCCATGGCACAGCACATTTACAAGGGGCCACTCTCCTGTCGTCCCTGTCCCAGCAGATCCACAGACCCTCCACATTCCTCCTCTTCTGCCTGGGATCAGGGTTGACAGCACTGGAATAACTCTTGGCCCAAGCCAATGCCCACACTGCTGGTCTGAGGCTGTTCCACAGGTCCATGAGGAGGTTCAGAGGTGGATTTGTTCAAATACCAGCACGGGGGCTCTGGGATAGAGACCTAACGAGACTCTGATGCTGCTGGAACACGAGCGGGGAGCTGGGCAGAGGCTCTTAATAGCCAGGGTAATTAATCACCAGCAGTTATCCACCGCCAGAGCTGGGTGCTCCATCACCTGGACTCTAAGTTGCCAGTGGGCATCTTCCTGCTGAGAGTGCCCTGGCTTGGATGGAAACTATGGCAAGAGAGAGAGAGGGACAAAAACTCAGCACTGCTGAGGCCCCACCTCGAATCCTGTGTCCAGCTCTGAGCCCTCACTGCAAGAGACATTGAGGGGCTGGAGCATGGCCAGGGACAGGAACAGAGCTGGGAAGGGGCTGGAGCACCAGGAGTGGCTGAGGGAGTTGGGAAAGGGGCTCAGCCTGGAGAAAAGGAGGCTCAGGGGGGACCTTGTGGCTCTGCACAAGTCCCTGACAGGAGGGGGCAGCCGGGGGGGTCGGGCTCTGCTCGCAGGGAACAGGGACAGGAGGAGAGGGAACGGCCTCAGGCTGGGCCAGGGGAGGTTTGGGCTGGATATTGGAAAGAGTGGTCAGGCACTGGCACAGACTGCCAGGGCAGTGGTGGAGTCACCACCCCTGGCAGCGTTCAGAGAGCAGAGATGTGGCACTTTGCCATATGGCTCGGTGGGCTGGGAGGTCTTTGGTCAAAGGCTGATCTGGGGAGAACTTTCCAGCCTCAGTGATTCTCTCGTTCTGTGATTCCACAACGGTCCCTGGTGCTGCCCTTGGTGACCTTCACCCCCCTGAGCCTGGGGAGCGAGGGTGAATCTCCCCTTGGCTTTCACAGATGAGGGGCCAAAGCACGGGTGAGTAACCAAAGGTATTTCCTGCCTTAGTGAAACACATCAGAGGCACTGGTTGGACACAGAGGAAGGCAGAAGAGTCCTCCTCCTGCCCAGGATCTCAGCACTGAAACCCCACGAGTCAAGCCCTTGGATGTCACTCGTCCCTGGAATCACGGGAGAGACAATGGAGGGAGTCCCTGCCAGGCCGGGTCAGCAGCAGCTTTCCCAGCCAAGTCTTCAGCTGCCCAAAGGGGAGGGGTTAAATCCAGACCAGTCACCAGACTGAGGCCACCAGAGAAGGATCTGCACCCTCAGAGAGCCATTTGTCCCCTCTGACGGCCGGTGTCCGATAGCCAGGATGAATGGTCCTCTCGAGGAGGACAGATGTCCCCACTCAGCTGCCACGGCCACCTCGGCTCGTCCCGCTCCGGGCTGGGACATGGATCCTGCCACCATTGATCCAGGGCTCGGTCTCAGAGCAGGTTTTATTGGCAGGGATAACAGAGAGGGCAGCGGGAAGTGCCAGTCAGGCAAGCACAAGTCTCCAAGGCCAGGAGGTTCATGGGCACAGCTCTGGTGAAGTGGAGTTGCTTTTCAGATCTGCAGGGAAGGGTGGAGTCAGCAGAAGGAGTTATTTGTTACAGGAGCATCCAGACAAGGGGGGCTATGCCCAGGGACAGGACTTGCTCCAAGGAGCTCAGCAGCATGGACAGGCAGTGGATTTAAACTGAAAGAAAGCAGGGTCAGATGGGATATTGGGAGAAATTCTTCTCTGTGAGGGTGGGCAGGCCCTGGCACAGGGTGCCCAGAGCAGCTGGGGCTGCCCCTGGATCCCTGGCAGTGCCCAAGGCCAGGCTGGACATTGGGGCTTGGAGCAGCCTGGGACAGTGGGAGCTGTCAGGGTTGGCACTGGATGGGCTTTGAGGTCCTTTCCACCCCAAACCACTCCACGATTCTGTAATGACAGACTGGGTGACCTGCAGAGCCAGAGCCCAGTGACTCTGGGGTGGAGCCAACACCTGACTCCAAACCTCAGCAGCATCTGACTCGCATCAAACCTTGATCCTCCCTTTGTATTTACTTTTCTTAAAATAAAAAAGCAAAACCCCTGGACCTTTCCTGCAAGGTAAAAGGCAATTTTCCAAGAAAAGAGCCTCTTTCCATGCAGCTTCAGTCAGCCCCCTTCAAAAATCAACCTCTCAGGTGTGGTGGCTTCCCTTGGGAGGGGTTTGGGGTGGTGAAAGGGGTCATGCAGAGAGGGCAGCACCATGTCCCACAGCAGCACCCGCGGTCCCCCTGCCCCAGCAGGACCTGATGCCCCAAGACAAGGCGGGCAGAAGCTGCTGATGCCTGTCCGTGTTCCCTGTCTTGGTTCCCAGGTCCCGGTGGCACCAAGTGAGTCACAGCACTCCCTAAGACACCAACCCACACCCCAGCCCATCCCCAGAGTGAAAATCCTCTGCTGGCTCACGCCGTGACCCTGCTGCCACCTTGCAGGAAAGCAGAGGGCTGAAGGAGGGGCATTATTCCCTCCTCAGCTCCCAGCACTTTAGAGTGCTTTCATCCCTGAAAGCTTCGGCGGGGAAGAAAGGAGAGTCGCCTGAGCCCCGGCAGCACCGTAAGTGCTTTCCCTTTTTAACAAAGCCCCAGCGAGGGGGAGGACGGAGCAAGGGCTGAGCAGGCCCTGCACCAGCACCAGGCACGACCCCTCCCACCGTGGGTTATTGGGATTTGCCCATCCTTAAAAATAAATCTTCCCCGTTTTCCTTTTATAGGGCCTTTCAAGCTGTATCCCCCAGGTCCTCGTGGAGGGTAATGAACGTGCAAGGCAGGGCTTAGAGCTGCCTGAATTATTCATCGGGAATAATATTTGTGGCCCTTTCCTCCTCGTGGTGGATCAATGGAGAATTTATGGGCAAGGATCCCCACTACTGGGGGGCCACTGGCTGTGGGGACAGGAATATTTGCCAAAAACGGGGGATTCGCCACCCTTTCCGTGGGCCTTTGGCACAGAGATCCCAACCCCAGGCACAGCCACAGGGATTTCGCTGGTTGGTGGCCAAAGCCAAGCCTGGCCTTGCCTAGGAGAGGCACAGGAGCAGAAGGGGAGGATGGTCCATGTGGGAGGGGTGACTTCAGACCCCCCCAGCAACACCTGAGCCGCTGGGGTAGCACCCTGTGCACAGGGACACCATGGACACACAGAGGTCACCGGGCAGAGCACAGCGGGACCTGAGGTGTCTCCTCACATCCCCGCCGGCTCCTTTGGGAAGCTGGGCCTGGCAGCCTGGAGCAGGAGCTTGGCTTTGTGAGGAGGCTCTGCTGGAGAACCCCAAGGCAGGAGGGTGCACGGCACAGCCACTGCAGTGCTGCAGGGACTGCTGAGTGGGGAACCGAGGAGAGCCCCGGCAGAGCACCTGGAGCCTCCTCCCACCTTTCCTGCTGGCTCTGAGTTCTCCTTCAGGGCAAGGGAAAATCCCATTTCTGCCTCTGCATGGGCAGCTAATGCTGCAATGAGCCCTGCTTCCCACCCCATCCCATCCCACCCCATCCCATCCCATCCCGTCCCATCCCATCCCGTCCCATCCCATCCCAGCAGATAGAGAAATGTTTTTGACAGCTTCTCTTCGAGGGAATTGCAGTTTTAAACCTGAGCTGAGCAGTTTTGCAGGGGTCCATCCCATCTTCCTGCCTTTTCCCCTGCCGGGGATGAGGCTCCCACCAGAGCAGAGGGGTGGAAGGTCCATGGACAGTTCTCCTTGCAGAGCCACTGAGGAGCTTTGGGGAAAGGCCCTTTCTAAGCTGCTTTTGGGATGGGAAGATCCGTGCTCAGAGCACAGGGACCTCACAAGGGATCGGCTGCAGCTGGCTCAGGGTGGGCAGAAGCAACTCCCTGGTTTGGATTTAAAGAACAGCTCATGGAATCGTGGAATGGTTTGGTTGGGAAGGGACCTTAAAGCCCCTCTTATTCCACCCCCTGCCACGGGCAGGGACACTTCCCGCTGGACCAGGCTGTCCAGCCTGGCCTTGGGCACTTCCAGGGATGAGGCAAGATCAGACCATGCTCAGCCATGTGCAAACTGCGCTGAGCACAGGGGAGATCTGAGATCAGCGTTTGCTCCAGCAGCAATACCCAAGATGTAAAACTTGGCTTTTGGATCAGAAATTTGCACCTGCACCCCCTCCACCCAAAAAAACCCCTCCAAGAGCCCTTCACAAACCTCCAAACCTCCCCACACAGCTGCCCCAAATCCCAGCAGCGGTGGGGCTGAACCCGGGGTCTCATCCTCTGTCATCCACTGCCTCCAGGTGACAGCGAGAAGGTGGCTGTGGCTTGTCAGGGTGGCACAGTGTCATCCAGGCGGCGGCCTGGGGCTGGCCCACGGGAAGAAGAAGAGCCCTAATGCAGTTTTGACAACGAGGCCATCAGTTAAGTGCTCTGTGTGGATATTTCCCCCTCTCTCCATTGTTTATTATTGGAAGTTACAAGTAGCTAAAGACCTCCCCAATTATCTGGGAGCCACTTAAGAGCAATTGAGCACCTGTCACCCACTGAATGGGCTGCCTCGCCCTAATGACAGGAGAGGAGAAAAGCTGCAGGTCAGCAGTGCCGGGATGCCGGCAATTTACAGCCGAGACGGGAAAAAACACCCCAAGAGGCAGGAGCAGGAAAGGAACAGGGATGAGAGTCTCCAGGGCTCCCTCGTGGCGTGGGTGGGAGACTCGATGACCACAGCTTGAGGGTCACTGCTTGGCCAGCGGCGCTCTGCAGCATCCCAGGGGGTGTGGAGCAGGCCGTGCCATTAACGGCTCCCTCCTGTAAATAGGAAAGAGAAAACTCCCAGGAATCATTCACTGACCATCAGCCAGCATGAAAAGAAATGACCTGTGCTGCTTTCCCTGCTTGGGGTGCCACACCAGGGTTTGGTTTGGGCTGCTGGAAAGGCTGGAGGTGTTGCAAACCCCCAGCACAGAGCCTGGACCTACGGGATTGTGGCTGCATGTCCCGTATGAGGCCACTTCAGTTCTCAGCTTTAGACATGAGAACCTTTGCTTTTGAGGCATCATTTGGATCAGATTCATTATAATTTCTGTGTAATAGGAATGTATTGAGTGGGTCAACAGTACAGAATGGTGCAAAAAACTCTGACACGATACCAGCCGAAGCTGAGGTGATGCATCCCCACCATGAACGAGAAAATGTGTGTGTGAAACACCCTGAAAACCGTGTTGTAGGGAGGAGGCTGCACTCAGCTCTCTGGAACAAAGCCTGAACCCATCCTCTCCCCTCTGGCTGTGCCTCAGGAGCAACTGAGAACCACCTTCCGTGGAAGAGCAGGGGTTTTTCTCCTGAGAGAGGAAAGCTGCCCATGCCAAACACCCTCGCCTGCAGACAGCTCTGGATTTGTGGAGCAAGGATGTGGGAAGAGGCCGGTGGAGTCCCCAGTGATCCCCTAATCTTGGAGCGTGCTCGGGAAGTGGGGGGCTGGGAATGGGGGAGAAGGTGCCAACCTGGAAAAGTTCATTGATAGAAACATAAAATTAAAATAATTTGCATCAATTCTGCTGAGTGGCTGTTAGGCCTAATTGTTATTGACTCGTCACTGTAATTATTAAGGCTTACATAGAGCTGGGCTGGCAAAGGAGGTGGGTTTGGGACCCCACCACGCTCAGAGTGTCCCCCCACATCCCTGGGAGTGGGACAGGGACGTGTCAGCTCCTTGGTTCCTGGAAACAGCCCTGAAAAGTCACCAGTGGAGCAAAGGGGGGAATTTGGCCCGTTTTGGTGTGCAGGAACAAGGGGGAAGATGGAGAAGGGACAAAGGAGGGGAAAACCAAAGGCAGAAGGGAGGAATGGGGCAGGCTGAGGAGGCAGCTCCAGAGAGACCCCGTGGATGCTGCCAAGGCTGCTTGCTCGGTGTGGGGTTGGGTGATTTCCTCCCCTCCCTCCTCTGGCCTTTGTTTCTGCTGCCAGCACAGACCCCAAGCAGCAGAGGAGGCTGATCAATAGGAACACGGTGTTTGCATGGATCATACATGCGAAGAGCACGTTCCCGGATCAATGCCGAGGTCTCGCAGAAGGAGAAGGAGGGAGGGGAGAGCAAACCCACCCTGGCAGGATGCTCTCGCCACAGGATGTTCCGTTTCCATGGCGATGGGCTCTTCTCCCACCACCCTGGCCTGTCCTCTGCGGCCATGCTGGGGACCCCTCTCAGCACCCCAAGGCACGGCAGTCCCACCAGGGTCTCCACCTGGTGAGGGGGGTCCCGCTGCCCTCATGGCCTCAGGAATGGGGGTCCACCCCCCAAGCTGCTTCTGTCCCTCCCATGAAGTGACAATGAGGTGTCACCATCCTACATCCAGCGGTGGAGAAGGTCCTCATCCTGTTTTTCCTCACTCCCACAGGCCACAGCTGAAATCACAGCTCCCAGCCACCCATGGGCCCGTGTGGATCCCGGCTCCACCTCCCTACCTGCCTCCTTCCCCGGGGGCTCCCAGGAATTAATTAGATCATGTCTTTAAAGTGCTCTGGCAATGAAAAGCACTTGAGAAAAGTGGCCAGAAGCCTGAACAGAACCAGAGCTTGCCCAGCCAAGGATGGACATCCCCTGCTTTGTTTCCACACAAGGAAAGACACCCTGAGCCACAAGTCCTCCTGAAGCCCCACAGAGCAGCCCTTGGGAGCCTGCCCAGGCCATGGGACCCTGGGGTTTTCTGGCCCACCTTCCACGCCGGGCTTCACTCGTGCCTGGCTGCGCAGAGAGGAGGGAGGTTGGCGCTGCAGCAGAGCCAGCCAATAATTCCCAGCCAATAAAGTTATCTAAGGGTAATCATTAAGCCCTTACGAGCAATGCAGCTCGTGTGGAGCTGGGGGAGAGCGCGAACGAGGCGCTGCTGCAAATGTCCTTGCAGCCAGCGGCCGACCTTGGCCAGGCACAGGCACACAGCTGCCTCCAGACCCCCTCTGAATTCCGGGATGGGACATCACTGCAGGAAAGAAGGTCTCCTTGCCAGGAGTCAAAGGGCTTGTGGTGGCCACAGTGGCCAACTCCATGTGTCCCTCCTGCAGTGAGGAAAGGGCACAGGATGGTGGGAGGAAGACGGGGAGGAGTTGGTTGGAAGTGGGACAGGCTGGAAGCCCTCGGAGTCACAGCTGGAGCCTGGAGAAGAGCTCTGGAATATCATCTACCCATCCCTGGAGGTGGGCAGTTCTCCTCCACACTTGTTCTGGGCAAATGGTGGATGAGAGGCGGCCCCAGCCATGAGTGTTGGCCCCCAGAAACCCCCCCTGTGCTGGGCTGAGCCCCAGCGTGGGCAGCAGGGGAGGGGGGATTCTGCCCCTCTGCCCCGCTCAGCTGAGACCCCACCTGCAGAGCTGCCCCAGCCCTGGGGAACAACATCAGGAGCATGGGGAGCTGCTGGAGCCACTCCAGAGGAGGCCACAGAGCTGCCCCAAGGGCTGGAGCCCCTCTGCTCTGGAGCCAGGCTGGGAGAGCTGGGGGTGCTCACCTGGAGAGGAGAAGGCTCCAGGGAGAGCTCCGAGCCCCTTGCAGGGCCTAAAGGGGCTCCAGGAGAGCTGCAGAGGGACTGGGGACAAGGCATGGAGGGACAGCACCCAGGGAATGGATCCCAGTGCCAGAGGGCAGGGCTGGATGGGATCTTGGGCAGGAATTGTTCCCTGGCAGGGTGGGCAGGCCCTGGCACAGGGTGCCCAGAGCAGCTGGGGCTGCCCCTGGATCCCTGGCAGTGCCCAAGGCCAGGCTGGACATTGGGGCTGGGAGCAGCCTGGGACAGTGGGAGGTGTCCCTGCCCTGGCAGGGGTGGCACTGGATGGGCTTTGCGATCCCTTCCAACCCAGTCCTGGGATTCTGGGATTCTATGAAATCCCACCCTTGGAGCGCCAGAGCTGCTTCCCAAAGCAGCAGCCCCAGGTGCTGTCAGCCTGTGGGCAGAGATGCCGCTGAAGTGTCTCTGACAGGATTGGCACCACCTTGACCCCCTGCTATTGTGTGAAACATTTGTTTTTAATCAGCCAGGAAGCAAATTAAAAAAGTTGGCTGTGCAGGAATTAGGCCTTTTGGCTGATAGTTTGGGAAGCATCCGTCTCCATTGCCTGCAAATTAGTCCTGCACAGGAGAGTAATCAAATGTTTAATGCAGCCGCAAAGGAAATCACCCGTCATTAACTATTCAAACCAGGAGCTCTGTAAAGGACTGGCCCGACAGATCCAGGGGAGCTGGGGAGGGGCTGGTGGCACATCTTTGGTGCCATGGGATGGGGATGGGCTCTGATCATGAGGCTCCACCTGCCCAGAAAGCCTGGGGAGGGGATGGCTCTGATGAACCAAAGCCCAGCTGGGGTATTTGGAGCAAAACCAGAGATATGAGCCCAAAAGAGACAGGTTTGGGAAGGATGAGGGGTCAGTGAGGTGACATCTCAGAACCTGCTGGCCTCCTAGGAACCGACTTGCAGTTTGCTAAGGCAGCATCTCCCCAGTCCCAGAAGTGCTGCTGCCCCCTCACCTCGGGGCTGGATGTGGGAATTGCTCTGGAGAGGCAGCGCTGCCTCCTCTTCCTCCTCTTTGTCTTCGTCTTCGTCTTCGTCTTCCTCCTCCTCCTCCTCCTCCTCTTCCTCCTCCTCCTCCTCCTCCTCCTCACCCCCTGCCCACCCAGCACGCTGTCCTGGAGCTCCAGCGTGGCCCCACTGCACCCAGTGGCACAGGTGAAGGAAGGGACGCACAGGACAGGGAATGTGCTGGGATGTCCTGGGAGAAACAGCCCCAGGAGTGACATTGCAGAGAATCGCTGAGGTTTGAAGGCTGAGTGACAGACTGGTGGTTTGGAGCAGGGGAAAACAAGCGTCAAAAGGGCCTTTCCCCCTAGTTTTGGTCTCTCCAAACTCCTGGCCAGTGAATTCCTGGGAAAGAAAACCGTCCCAAGTGCTGAACTCGCCAGCAGCCATGAGAAAGGGGAAGGTGCAGATGTTGCCAGCTGTGTCCTGCCCTGCTGGGGAAACCCCAGCACAGGAGCTGTCTGCAGCCTCCTACAGCAGGATTTTTAGGATATTTCCACACATATTTTCTCATTCGTGATGGGAATACATCACTTCAGGTATTGATTGAGGGGGTTTTTCACACCATTCACCCACAGGTGCCTCTGGCCCACAGCACCTGTTTGGGCTGGAAGTACATCCTCAGGATGCAGAAAAAAAACCCCAGGGGATTTTGGTCTCAGGCTGACACCAACACAAACACATGACAAACACGGAGAGCCAGGGAGACATTTACCCCTGTGAAAGAGGTCAGCACAGAGGTTATGGAGCATCTGAGCCCTGGGGAGCTGCCTCCATCCACAGGGCTGCATCCTGCCCTTAAAGAGTAATCCCTTAAAAATGACTTTTGTGCCGGAGAAGGGAAGGAGAAGGAGGGAGTGTGAGAGCCTGCGTGCTGGAGGAGTAAGTTCTTTGTTGCCTAGAGCTTGCTCAATCCATACATTGAAGAGAAGAATAAATAAAAAATCAAATCTCTACTTCTGAAAAGCGTTTCTGTGGGGAGCTGCTTCCCTGAATCTTCCAGCCCCAGCCTGTGTCAATAAATCAATAGCTGATGCAGGTTGGCTGCAATCGGCTGCAGGAGAGCAGGCGAGTGATGGATGGACAGGAGAGAGGCGAATCTGAGCCATAGGGCAGAGGTGATGCTCACCTTGAGCTTTATTGTTTGCCACGGCCAGACAAGGTGGTGTGGAGGCATTAACGGGAGTGCTGAGGGTGGGAGTGGCACTGGAGCCCACACACCCAGCCCAGAGCCCTCCTCTCCTCAGGGTCTCTCCTCTGCCTCTTACCCAGGGGTCTTCTCTGCCACACCAGAGGTTCAGCTGAGGTGAGGAGCTGAAGGATGCTCTGCGTGGCTGGGAAGGAGGGGTGGCCCCCGGGCTGTACCCAGGTGCTCCCACAAGGAGCTCTCCAGTTGCGGCTGCACAGGGCCCTCGCTGCTCCCGCGTGGTGAGGAGGGGACAGGGGACAGAAATCTGGGCTTTCCACAGCTGATTTCCCAGTTCTGCGTCAGAAAGGGGACAACTGCACCAGGGAAAGAAGGACCAGATCTCCTGGTTTGGGGTTGGGTTCAGGCAGCACAGAGCAAACCCGGCCCTCTCTCACAGCCCAGCACCAGGATCAGCCCAGAGCAGCACTGGCCTTCCATGAGCCCGACTCATGAGGGGAAGTTTTTCCTTCTGCCACCCTCCTCCTGCCCCACAAGTTTGCTGTTCCCTGCCATGAACCCAGGGAGAGCTTTGGGACCCTCCCTGTCCCCTGGGACAGGTGCCGGAGGGAAGCTGGTGAGAAATAAGGTGCCCCTCGTCACTCTGAACCACTTCTTAACTTCAGCTTCAGGAGTTATTCCACTGAGGCTGCACTGGCCTCATGCAACTGCCCTCAGGGGTTATTCCAGCCCCTCCAAACACATTCAGGGAGTTCCTAAACACAAGGAAGCACAGAGGGAAAAGGAGTCCTTTTGGTTTGCCCTCAGCCTGCCCTCCGAGAGGGTTGGAAACCTCCACATTCTCTTAGGAAAACAAGAAAATAACCACCTCCCCTCTTCTCCGGGCTGATCTCAATCTTTGGAGCTCCTCAAATGCCCCTTCGTGTCCCTGCATGGGTGTCCCAGCCACCCCCACCCTTGGTGCTGCTCCTTGCTCGGCTCCCGGGGCAGGAGGGGCCGGGTTAGGGAGCATGGATTGACACAGGACCATAACGACGCCTTCTCATTTCTCCTCTGCTCCTCTCTTAATCATTGCTAACATCCCACTTGCCTTTTTGTCTGCAGCTGAGCATTGAGCTGACATTTCCAGAGAACTCCCCTACATTAACTCCAAGAGCTCTTCCCTGAGCAGCAGCAGCCGATTTGGAGCCCACAGAGGTGTTTTCCTCATGTGCATGACTTTGCATTTATCAACACTGTATTTCATCTGCCCTTTTGTTGCCCAGCCTCCTCATATCCTCACCTCCTCCCGAAAACTTTCCCAATCATTCTTTGTGGCAACTTCCATGAAAATTCCTGCTTCCCCACCAAGTTTTATCACCGAATTTTCTGCTTTTTTTCCTGAATTGTTTAAGAGTGTGGATCAGGGTGGGTCCCAGAACTGATCCCTGCAAGCCCCACATGGAAATGCTCCACAAGGGTTGGTATCCAGGCACCAGCTGGTCACGCTCCTGGTCCCAGGCTCTCCAGGAGAAGCAAACCTATTGCAGGCCCAGGACACAGCACAGGAAGGGGTCTAATTCTGGAGAACGTGGCAGCAGCAGCAGGTCCTGTAAGATAAACAGGAATGTCGAGAAACATCCTTCACCCAGCAAGAGGCTTTTGCCATGGAGGGATTGTCTTCAAGCCTTTGTTCTGTCCTGCGTGTGCACATCTGTCCTGAGGTCTGTCTGTCCTGAGGTCTGCGTGTCCAGTCTGTTCATCCCCTGGCCTGGGATCCCATAAGAGCAATTCCATCCTGGGAACCTGCAGAGCTGGATTTTCATAGAATCAGAGAACCCCAGACTCCTCTGGGTTGGAAGGGACCTTAAAGACCATTTGGTTCCAGCCCCCTGCCATGGTCAGGGATGACACCCACTGGACACCACTGGTTTCTCCTGGGATGTCTGCAGGCTTGGGATGGATCTCAGGGAGAGGTTCTTCCCCCCGAGGCTGCTGGGCACTGCCCAGGCTCCCCAGGGAATGGGCCCGGCCCCGAGGCTGCCAGAGCTGCAGGAGCGTTTGGACAGCGCTCTCAGGGATGCCCAGGCTGGGGTTGTTGGGGTGTTTGTGCAGGGCCAGGGGCTGCACTGATGATCCCTGAGGGTCCCTTCCACCTCAGGATATTCCAGGATTCTGTGACTCCCAACCAAACCATGGAGATGCTGCATCACCTCCCCTTGGCTTTCAGCCTCATTGTGTCCCAAAGGGTGCAGCAGACCCACAACCACCCCAATTTGCCCAGTAGTTTTCCCTCTGCACCCCCTGACAAGGGGAGAAGGAGGGGAATCCAGCTTCACTTTGTTCCTCCCTCCAGTTCACTCTTGGTTTCTCTCAAAACAGCTCAGAAAACAATAGCCAAAAATAACCAGGCTGGCAGGGAGGGCTGGAGGGAGAGGACACTGCTATGGCAACTGCGATCACTCCCTGCCCTGCTGTGGAGGCAGAGCTGCAGGTTTGTCTCTGTTCCTGAGCAGATTGGCTCAGCCTCAGCCCCAGGCATGCCCCGAGCCAGTCTCTCCTTGGGTGGCCAAACTGGCACCTCACCCGCTGGGCACTGCTGGGCTGGCGAAGGGCAGCCAGAAACAAATAAAACCTGGGGGTTGCAAGTGGGTGGAAAAGAGCAAAGTTGTGGTCTCCGTGCTGGGTCTCCCCCTCCATCTGTGCAAAGGTTTCATGAGCACGGCCACAACAAGGCAGAGATGCTTAAAAATAAAAATAACCCAGCCAAGGGCAGCCAGAGAGTGCTCTTAGGGCGACGGCACAGGCTGGATGCGAGAGGATGAGATGTTTAAAAGGTTTGAAAGCAAACCTAAAGCCAGATCAAAAAGACAGGCACGGCATGGTGTAAAAACCCCTCAGGCTTCTCCAGATCACTTCAGACTCCTCAAGGAGATTGTGGGTTGAGGCTGAAGTAAATGACATGGGGAGATTTGGACTCCAACCACCCTTCCTTGCACATCAGCAGCCCTTGGCCAGCCCAGCCCCACTCTGGGGAAGCCAAGAGCTCGCTCACAAGCTCCTTCCCCAGGCCGGATAAGGAGGTTTGTTTGTGCTGTTTGTGGGTTCCACGCTGTGGGTGCCTCGTTAGGATCATCTTGGTCTTTACCCAAATCCTCTTGAGTTCATCTGAGACGCCCCTTCAAAGCAGCACGGGCACTGGAGGGCTCTGCTGTCCCTTCCCGACCTGCTGTTTATTGCTGAGGACAGCATTTCGGTAGGTTTTAACATCCCAAAATCTGCATATTTTTGGGTCACACTCTGCTTCCTTCAGGATTCTTCGGAGCAGACAAGCCACGTCCAACCCTCCTGCTGAGGGGTCACCAGCCCACACACGGGGCTGAGTGGGAGCAGGGAGCCTCCACAGCTCTGGCCCAGAGTCATGAGAAAAAATCATCTTCAGCCTTTGGTGTTTTTTTTCCCCGAAGCTACAGCTTGTCAACATCTCCCGTGAAATAAACCCGGGGAAGGTACAATTAGATTAAACCCGAGTAACTTCTTCACTCACTCAGGAGCATTATAGGCACCTTACACGTGGAAATTAAGTACCATTTGAAACATCCTGCATTGGCAGGTCAAAGTATTTAATTTCAGCTTTTAAATAGCATTTCCTTCCGGAGCTTTCCCTTGCCCACTTCATTCAGCTGAAGTCAACACCGTTCCTGGTGTTTGTCTGACAAAGGACTTGTCACATCACAGGTTCCATTTCTGCTCATCTTTACTTTGATTTTCACATCAGCTTTCCTCCAAGAGGGCAGCCAGGCTCCTGCCTCAGCACCTACTGAGAGCCTGAGGTGCCGAGAGCCTGGCACAATCCCAGCTGGATTCCTCTCCAGCCCGGCCACCCTGGCATCGCCTTGGCACTCTAATTAAGAGCCAGCAGGGTGCCACATGCTCCCAGTTTGAGGACTGGAAACCAGCTCAGAGGAAACAAACTCATTCACTCCAAACTCCTGAGGAAGGGAGTGGGGCTGGACTGCAGAGCCAGGACTCAGGATCACGGAATCACAGAATCATCAGGTTTGGAAAAGCTCTCTATGATCACCAGGTCCTACCACTAACCCAGCCCCGTGTTCATCACTAAACCACATCCCCAGGCACCACATCCACACATTTTTTTGGACACTTCCAGTGATGGTGACTATACCACTGCTCTGGGAAGCCTGTGACAATGCCTGGCCACCCTTTCCATGAAGAAATTTTTCCTAATGTCCAAACTAAACATCCTCTGGGGCAACTTGAGGCCATTTCCTCTCTTCCTGTCACTGATTACCTGGGAGAAAAGACTCAAATCTCCCTCTCCAAAATGTCCCCAGCGTAGCCTCAATATTCAGGCTGGCAACAGCTCCAGAAGGTCTTTTCCAGCCTAAATGATTCTATGATTCCAAAATCATCAACCATTAGCCCACCACCACAAAACCACATCCCTAAGCGCCACACCTACATCCCTTTGAAATCCCTCCAGGGATTGGGATTTGTGTCTTGGTGGCTCTCTTGTCTGGTTTCAGTGGTGCCTGAGAACCTACCAGAGCTGGTTTGACCGCAGGAAGGGGATAATTTAAAGAATTACAGAGTGGTTTGGGTCAGAAGGGACCTTAAAGGTCTTCTCATCCCAACCCCTGCCACAGGCAGAGACAGCAGCACACCTCCCCTGGCACAGCTGGAGACAGGAAGGTGTCTCCAGGTGTGATAAACTTGGAGCTGCACGTGAGGCTGCTGGCAGGATTGCCACCTGTGCAGGCACGGAATCATTCTGTGTCATGGAATCACACAGGGTGAAAAAGACATTTAAGATCCTCGAGCCCAACCCACACTTCTGCAGCCACAGCAGTGCCAGCTGCCTTGGGCCTGGCAGGGTGAGGATCTCCCAGGGGTAACGAGGGAGGGCTGGTGGCTTCCTGGGACACCTGGCTGTGGTGTCCCAGGCACAACCGTCCCACCTTGCTCAGCTCCACCCGGCCTGGGCAAGCACAAGAGCCATGGGATGTGGAGTCCTGGGATGCCAGCCAGGAGCAGGGAATAGCAACAGCAAAGCAGTGGCAGGGAATTGAGGGGGAGGATGGGCTTTTTTGTCCTCTTTTTATCCTTTCACTGACACCCCCTAGGTCAAGACTGGCTCTTCCACAGGACCAGCGCTGCCCCAGTCCTGCAGAGCCGTGCCCTGGGCCCACCCAAAACGCCCACTGCCATCACCTCCTCCCAGCTGCTGCAGAAAATCCCCGGTGTCCCTGCTCTGGCCGGGCTCTGCCGCCTTCCCTGGCTCTCAGTACAGTATCTGCCAGCCCCCTCCCTGCTCCTCGGGCTTTGTCAAAGCACATTTCCCAATTAGAGGATAAAAATATTCCATTCCTGACTCCGCGCGCTATCGATTTTGCCTGTAGCTGTGGAGGGGGCGAGGGCGGGCGTGCGCGGGGTAGGGAGAGGTGAAGGGCTGCAGGCACGAAGTGCAGCTGCCTCCCCCCTACCCCTTTATTATTATTGTTATTATTCATCCCGGTGAAAAGCAGCGAGCAGGACTGGTTAGCTCAGCTGACCACTGATAGAGAACAGGGGATCGATACTTAATTGACACAGGCTGGGCAGCCGGAGCAGGGATTGGAGATGGGGGAAGGCTTCTGGGAGGAGGGAGGGGAAGAGGAGAGAAGGAACAAAAGCCAGGGGAAGGAGGAGAGGCAGCGTGAGGGTGGGAGGAGCGGGGAAATAATGAAAGAAGAGGCAGAGGGGCCGGGAAGCCCACGGAGCCCAGCGTGTCCCGCGGGAGCTCTGCGCTGGGAGCTCTTCCACCCCTGGCTGTGACGGGACAGGAGAGGTGACAGCGTGGCAGGGACGTCCCACGCGCCTATCTACAGCCTCTGCAGGGAGCAAGGTGTGGGCTCTGCTCCTGGGTAGGTGTTGGGCACCCTCAGCTCAGCGAAGTGCCCAGGGCCAGCACTGCCAGCTGTCCCTCCTTGCCCGGCATCATCAGGAGAGGGACAAGCCCTGAATGTTGCTCCAGTGACAGAGGTGCCCCCGGGAGACCCGAACAGCGCCCAGGGACCAGCCTGGGATCTCTCCCACCAGCTCAGGGTAACTCCACCTCCTGCTGTGTCCCTCCCTGGGCAGCACAGCCTATCCCACGTGGTGTATCTGCCGCTAGATGTGGTCTAAACTCCCCAAAGCTCATTTTCCCACCTCTGGATGATGCCTCCCGGAACTGTTGGAAGGGTGAGTTTGAGCACAGCTCATCCAGTGAGACTGGTCTAAAGAGTGGCATCCCAGCCCAAGGAAGGGGTTGGAAGGAGATGGTCTTTAAGGTCCCTTCCAACCCAAACCAGTCGGGGATTTTACGATCCCGTGGCTTGTTCTCTCTCATTGGTCATCCTCTCCCTGCCCAACCCTGCTGTGGAGCTGACAGCTCACAGGGCGGGGTCTCACTGAGGACAGATGTGTCACCTGGTGGCCCTGCTCACTCCAGTCCCTCGAGGACAGCAGGGTTTGAGTGCTCAACGGAGCCCACAGTGCCCTGATTTCTTGGGAAAAGCCCTGAGCAGGTTGGGGAGTGCCCAGAGGCCAGGTGAGGTACCGGACCTGGCAGCCACCCTCTCGTTCAACTCAGCTTTAGTGAGGGTCCCACCAGAACCTCTCACCTGGGTGGGGCACCGGATTTACAAGGGAAATGTGGACAAGCTGGAGAACCATGAAGGGAAAGAACAGGAACAGGAGGTGTGGAAGACGTGGCCTTTGAGGAAGAGTAGAAGGCAGTGAGTTCATGTGCTCCAGAAGGGAGAAGATACAGCAGCAAGTCCCGAAGGAAGGACACTGGCTGGTTTCTTCTTCATCTCAGACAAGGGGAGGACAGGAGAAACCATGCCAGGCTGAAGGTGGGCTCCCAGGCAGCAGCCAGCTTCTCTCTGAGGATTTTGGTGGCATTTAGTGGCCCTGAACATGATTACTACAGAGGTCTGGGGAGAACAAGGTGGACATTCCTGCAGAACTCCAGGAGATACTCCCTGTGGTACGGAGGTCTCCAAAGGGAACTTTGACCAGAAGAACAGAAAATTGCTGAACTTCTCCAGGACTTGGCTGCTCCAAAGCACTGGACAACAAATCCTTGGGGCCAGGAAGGGAAAAGCCAAGACATGTCTTGACCTTCAAAGTCCTTCAGCTGCCCACAGCAGGGGCTGCTCTTCCCTGGGAGCAGAGCTGGGCTCCCAGCCCAAGACAGAGGCAGCAGGACTCCCTCCATGGGCAAAAGGTTCTTCATCCCTGATGGCGGAATAAGAGGGATGACCTCTCCCAAGCCTAAAGGTCACTTTTCTTCCTCTTCCATTTTACTCTTGGCCCTTCCAGTTCTCTCACCCACCATCTTCAACAGGACACCCATGCACAGAAAGTCTTCAAGGTTGACCTTCAACAGCACCTCCCACCACACAACCCAACCATCCAGGGAGAGGCCGGTTGGCCTCGAGCAGAGCCCAACAGAGCCTGTGGCTGCCTCCCAGTCAACAGGAAGAAGAAGGCTCTTCCAGGCATCTTCTGCTGCTTCAGACATTTCAACCCACCCAGAATGTGTCAGCCTGGAGACACAGCTGGAAGTGCCTGGATGGGAAATGCTCAGACCCTCTTCCCACCTGTTGCCCATGGATGGGAAAGGCAGATATATTTAACTTCTCTTGGCACCAGCCAAAAAGAGCTTTGAAAGCGGGGATGGGGTGGTGGGAAAAGAGCGCTTTGATTTTACTTGTTGTTTTTATGGACTCTTAGAGGCCCGGCCTGACATTTGCTCCTTGGTCAGGTGTGGGCCCCACCAGGCCATGGCCCAGGGAACCTCATCCCAGGGCCTGCCTCGTCACTCTTGATCTATAACACGTCAGCCTTAAAAGGATCCTCTCCATCTCCTTAAACAATGTATTGCCGCTGTCCATCGCTCCCATTAATGCATAAAAAATCATTAGGCATTTCTATGGAGACCCATCGCCATAAACGCAGCCTCCAAATGCACTCGGGCACTAAAGCGGCCAAAGTAAACTGAGGCGATTCCTGCGGTAAAACCCTCTCCTCACTCATCCCACCCCAGCCCTCCCCCAGTCCTCGCCGTCTCTCTTCCCTCGATCAATTTTATGGTGCTTGCCTGGGGTTCATTAATGTTTCCGGAATCTCTCTGTGCCCTGTTTAAAAATTCTTAATTAAGCAAGGTTTTTTTGTTTACACTTGAACTAATTACACTTTTAAACCCGACAATAAAACATCAGCTCTGGGCCATTAGGGCCCGCCACGGGCAGGCAATTCAGGAACTGCCATGCTCTGCAAGGAGATAGGAAGGCCAGGGATGCAGCCTAGCTTCCGTCAAGAGGACGCCAGGATCTTCACTGGGTACATGGAGATGGGGGCCAAGGGTTCGAGCAGCCAGATGTCCCCTTCAGCTCTTCCTCGTTCCCTCCGGATGCGCCTTCCCTCCGAGATAAGGCCTGGCAGAGGAGATGGATGGGGAGGTGTCCTCTCCCAGCGCTCATCGCTGTTTGCCACGCTTGGGTTCTCCACACAACCAGCCTGTTTTTCCAGAGGCACGTTGGCCCAGTAATGGGCGGTGGAGGAAATGGAGGCCTGGGAAATGGGCCTCATGGAGGAGGTAGGCCTGGGATGGCAGTGGTTGGGTTGTGTCCAACGGGCTGGGCTAGAGCACTGGTCTGTACCCAAGGAGAGGCTCTCCCCGGTGGCCGAGGAGAAGAAGGGATGGAACAGAACCTCTGGGACACATCTGTCTCCATCAGCAAGGGAATGTGCCCCAAGCTCATCTCAGGAGCTTGGGCTCAGCTTCTCAGCACTGCAGAAAACATTTTCCTGGCCATTGTCTGCCTTGGGCTTTGTGTGTCCATCCCTGGGGACAGGAGCTGAGCTGGGGTGCTCAGTCCTTGGGGCGGTGGCAGCTGATGCTGCTGGAGACCCTTTAGGCAGGAGATGGTGCAGCTGGTGGTGAACACAGGGTCACCACTGCCCACTGGTGTCACCCCTGCCCACCACCACCACATGAATGCCCAAAAGTGCCCATGAGCACAGAAATAGGGGTCACCCAGGGGCTGTTCTGCTCCAACCAGGACCAGCAGATGCTGGTCACGAGTTCACTTCCCACCACAGTGGTGGCTCTCCAGACACCAGCTCCAAACTGGTATTTCCTGCCTTCTTTCTGTCCCATCTGAAAATACCCTTCCTGACATCAGGAAGGCACACGGGGCACGGTGAAGCTGGGGCAGGATGAATTTGGGATGTGAGGAAGATGGGACCGTGAAGATGGGAATGGAGCAGGGCTGTTGGGAGCCTTCGGGTCATGTCAGTGGTAGCCACGTGGAGAAGGCAAGGCAGGACATGGCTGGCAACTGGTCCCTGCATGTTGGCAGCTCTTGGTGGCCTCAGGTTCCTGATTTCTGTGAGAGTCTTGATGCCCAACAGCAGAGGGGTGGAAATCCTCCATATCCCACCCAGCCAGGCTGCCTCTTCCAGGTCCTCAAGGGGCCCACCAAGAGGAAACGGCCCAACTTTTGCTCAGGTGCTTTCCTGAGGTCCTCACCAGAGGGAAAAACCAGAGTTCCAGAGCTCCCCCTGCAAAAGGGTGTGTGGCAATTGAGCCCCTGGAAAGTCCTTCCACCAGGGGAAATTCAGATTGGATATTACGAAAAATTTCATCACTGAAAATGTGCTCAGGCACTGGCACAGGCTGCCCGGGGCAGTGGTGGAGTCACCATCCCTGGAAGTGTTCAAATCCATGTGGATGTGGCACTTGAGGACGTGGTTCAGTGGAGAAACAGTGCTGGGTTAATGGTTGCATGCAATGACCTTGGAGGTCTTTCCCAACCTTAACAATTCCATGACTCTGTGACTTTATCTTCCCCATCCACGGAGCAGAGAAGGCTTTTGCAGAGCAATAAACACCCTGAGCAGGACCAAACGCTTACATCCAGTCCTGTACCCTGCTCCCCACCTCGCTCCATCCCAAAAGGCTGCCCCCAGCACGGCTGCCTTTGGAAATCCCTTTCCCTGACTGTTGCCAGCAGGGAGCTTGGGAGAAATGTCTCACCCTCGCCGAGATCCCTGCAACCAACGTGCTTGATAAACTCCCCCACACGGTGAGAAGTGGGGCTTCAAAGGCATTTTGGTTTTTCCATAGGTATTTATTTTAAAAATAAAAATCCATATATGAAACTTTTTGGGGAAATGTTGCATTTTTTAACCCAAAAATAAAAACCAACCAGATGCTCAAAGGTTTTTGTGAGCCTAACTCATAAATAAACCAGCAGATTTGCTTGGAAAGACGGGAGGAAGACGGGAGTGGAATTGTCGGTTCCAACACAGTGATCTTTCTTTTCTCCTCTCCTTTCTGAAGCAGAAAATGTCACATTTGGTGAGAATACCTGAAGCAAAACCCGAGCAAAGATTTGATTCCTTCCTCCCGGCCGCCGCTGCCCACGTGAGCTTCCAGCCCTCCTCCTGGACAGAAGCGGGAGCGCAGCGGCAGCAACGAGTCAGTCCCCGCCTCCGCCAGAAATCCCTCTGATTTTGGGGTTATTTTGTTCATTTTGGACTCGACCTGTTTGGTGTCAGCTGCTGGTTCATGTGAAATCTTCCTGGACCAGTCCCAGGTGAATGTCAGCTTCCCGTGCTGCCCCTGGAGCAGCGATTCCCTGGAGATGCTGCTGGGGGGATTTTACCCCGGCGCAGCAGAGTCCAACCTTGTCCCAGGGCAGGTGGTAAGGAAGGAAATTCCATTGTCCTCCTGAGCCGTGAGAGGAACCCGGGCACAGAGCAGGGGAGCAGCTCCCCAGGATTCCCAAACCATTGGCAGCCCTGGGGAGAAGGACTTGAGGGTGTTGGTGGGTGAGAGGCTCAACCTGCCCCGGCCATGGGCACTGACCCCAGAAACCCCCCCTGTGCTGGGCTGAGCCCCAGCGTGGGCAGCAGGGGAGGGGGGATTCTGCCCCTCTGCCCCGCTCAGCTGAGACCCCACCTGCAGAGCTGCCCCAGCCCTGGGGAACAACATCAGGAGCACGGGGAGCTGCTGGAGCCACTCCAGAGGAGGCCACGGAGCTGCCCCAAGGGCTGGAGCCCCTCTGCTCTGGAGCCAGGCTGGGAGAGCTGGGGGTGCTCACCTGGAGAGGAGAAGGCTCCAGGGAGAGCTCCGAGCCCCTTGCAGGGCCTAAAGGGGCTCCAGGAGAGCTGCAGAGGGACTGGGGACAAGGCATGGAGGGACAGGAGCCAGGGAATGGCTTCCCAGTGCCAGAGGGCAGGGCTGGATGGGATCTTGGGCAGGAATTGTTCCCTGGGAGGGTGGGCAGGCCCTGGCACAGGGTGCCCAGAGCAGCTGGGGCTGCCCCTGGATCCCTGGCAGTGCCCAAGGCCAGGCTGGACATTGGGGCTGGGAGCAGCCTGGGACAGTGGGAGGTGTCCCTGCCATGGCAGGGGTGGAACAAGAGGTTGTTAAAGGTCCCTTCCAACCCAAACCTTTCTGGAATTTTGTGATACGGCACCAGCCTGGGGGTGCATCCCCTCCTCACCCCACAGTCCCCCTGCACTCAGCAGCTGGAGCTGAGCCCTGGCAGAACATTTCCATGGAACAGCAGCACTGCTCTGTCACACAATCAGGGGACAAAGGCACCCCAGGCCTCTGCCAAGGGAGCAGGAGGGAGCAGGAGGAGAGTGTGGAACTGCTGGGAGGAGGAGGGTGAGGAGGGAAAGGAGGAAGGAGCAGCAGGGGACAGGTCTGGGTTTCCAGCAGGGGACAGGGCTGGGTTTCCAGCAGGTTCCTCTCAGGGTGATTGGCTCAGGTTGCATCGATCCGGGTGTGATCAGGACTTTGTATTTGCTGCACAGGGGAGGGGGAGAGAAGCTTTGAGCGGAAGAAAATAACAAGACTGGGAAAACTGGAGGTGGGAGTTTTCCTGTCCCTTCTATTGCTCTAGATGAAGGCAAAATAACAGATCCCCAATTCCTGGCAAATCCATCCTAGTGCCAGTGTGGAGCATCCCAAAAATGTCACAAGTCACAGGGAGAACACAGCTCAGAGGATCAGTCTCAGCTATGGGGGCACTTTGGATGCCAAATCCAACCCCTGTTCATGTCACACTCTCCCTCAGCACCTTCTCCTCCTCCTCCCAAGCCCTCCTTTACAGACTCCCCTGAAGAGAACCCAAGCCGAGCCCAGCAAACTCATCACACCTGTAACACAGGTGGGCTCCAGCCAGCATGGTAAAATCCACAGGAGGGCATGGAATAAATCACGAGACACCGTGTCTGGGTGGTTTGGTTCTCCTTGAGTGCCCATAGGCATCCACAGGAGCTGGGAAGGCACAGCGAGAATGGAGAGGTGCTCACCTCCCCCTGTTCCCCCTGCCCACCTCCTGGGAGGGGCCTTTGGGGGCAATAAATCTCCCTGATTAAGAGGGAGCAGTATTTGGGGAGGATTTACAGCAGGAAAAATGGCCAAAAATGTGGAGAAGGGAAAGAGCGCAGCATTGTGTGGGGTTTGATCCACAGGGAGGAGGACAAAGAGGCAGGAGAGGGGTGAAGGAGCAAATCAAGGCAGGGGAACCACACAGGGACCATGGCCCTTCACGCCTCTCCTGGCACGAGGAGTCACCCCTGGGTGTCCTGCTGGCTGGGACGGAGGAGAGGGGACAAACCTCTTTGGGGCACAGATGAGCTGATGCCCCTGCACATGCCCACTTGTCCCTCTTCATTCTTTCCCCAATTTTGCTCTTTCCTCTTCAAGGCCTGGAGGAAAACCACTGCTCCTGGAAATGTCAGGCAGGGTTTGCTCTTCAGGGTGGGGAAGCAGGAGGGACAGCATGGGACAGGCTGGGACAGGATGGGACCAGAGGGGAGCAGGGATGAGAGGCTGCAGGTCTCCTTTTGCCTGGGGAGGGATAAGAGGGAACAGCACCTTCCTCATGTGTGTCCCCCAGAAATAGGTCAGGACCCCACAGTGGGGTTTGAGGTGGCCCCAGAGCCCTCCCACAGCCATGTCCCTGGGGTGTGTGGGTGACAGGGGCTTGTAGAGGACTGGGGGCAGGAGTTTGCTGGGGTTAACAACCCAACCCCCCTGCCCCCAGCCCTGTGTCCCTCCATGCTCACGCCTGTCCCCCACCCAGGCCATCATTTGGTGCTCCCCTGCCCCATGGGCAGGGTCTCCACCCCACAACCCCTCCAGCACCAAATCCCAGCCTCTAAACAGCCCCCCAGGACGGGCAGCTTCCCACATCCCTTTCCCCTTCCCGCAGCCAACATTATGGCTGGAGCACAGTGAGGCTGCAGCGTCCTCCTCCCTCGCCCTGCCCCTGTTTCCATTTTATGAGCTTTTTCTTGCTATAAATATGGTTTTGAGAGCCCATTTATCAGGTCCTGCAGCTCTGGAGTCAGCCTGCCGCGCTGCCCATGACAGGTCAGAATTGACTCGTATGATATTAGAATTGCTATTGATCCCTTCGGCACCTCGCCCCGCGCCCGGCTCCGTGACCCAGTGTCAGGCTGGGCAGCCCCCCTGCTCCGGCCGCCCCCTGCTCATCCTGGAGGCTGGGATGGGGTCCCTGGCTCCCTGTGCACCTTCACCCTGAGGGGACCCGGCCCCCATGTCCCCCCATGGGTCCTTTATCCTCCCATCGCCTCCCCCCTGCTGGGGGTGCTGAACCATCCGGAGCTGCTCTGTGGGCAGAACTGGATGATTCCCAAGGGAAAATCCTGCTCTGGCCTGGGGGAATTTCAAGGCTCTGAGCCCATTGCACAAGGACTTTGGGGCTGAGATGGGTGTGGCACCCCAAAAAGGCTGTGAAACCCTCCGTGCCTCAGTTTCCCTACCTCCAAAGCAAAGCACCCCCACCCCCTTTTCCTGCAGGATTCCGGACCGAAGGTCAGTGAAGTCTCAAGTAGCTCTGGGCACTGCTTTTATCAACACAGGCAAATGCCACCAGGGATTTGAGCTGAAATAACCTGGTTTCTTCCATCCCTGTTTCCTGAGGGATCCATGCAGGTTCCTGCTGAGCTGGAAGCTTTTCAACAGTTTCCCAAAACACGATGATTTTCACCGCCAGGTTACTTTGACCTCCTATCAAACCTCCATCTTTCTTTTCCCTGTTTTTCCCTAGAGGAGGAGCCTGCTTGCTGGTCCTTCTTGGGCAGAATGAAGGGCACCAAATGAAAAGAGCAGGCAGCAGGATCAAACCATGCAGGAGAAGGTCCTTCTCCATGGACATGTCCTCTGCAACAGCAAGATGCTGCAGACACTGCAAGGCTGGTCAGGAACAAAGAATATTTTCATGGGAGATAAACTATCCATGGCCATGCACAGCCAAAACACCAACCCTGCACCTGGGGGCTGAGGGAGTAGCTGGGGCTGCATCTGTGGTAGGGGGACATTTCATAGCCACACATGGTCATATGTGGTCATCCACGATTGGGCATGGTCATGGGTGGTGGTGAGTGGTCATATGTGGTCATCCACGATTGGGCATGGTCATGGGTGGTGGTGAGTGGTCATATGTGGTCATCCACGATTGGGCACAGGGATACAGGGCTGTCTGTGGTCATCTGTGATTGTGTGCAGTCATGGATGATGGTGAATGGTCGTGCATGGTCATCCATGGTTGTGCATGGTCATCCATGGTGGCGAGTGGTCATGTGTGGTCATACACAGTTGTGCATGGTAATATTTGGTTGTACACGGTCATGCATGATTGTGTGTGGTTGTGTGTGGTCATGGATGGTGGTGAGTGGTCATGTGTGACCATCCATGACTCTTCGTGGTCATACATGACAGTGAGTGGTCATACATGCTAATACAGGGTTGTGTGTGGTCATGGGTGGTCACGTGTGGTTGTGTGTGATCACAGGGGCTGGTGAGTGCTTGTGCACTGTCATGGATGATGGTCAGTGGTCATGTGTGGTCATACAGAGTTGTGCAGGGGAATATAGAGGTGTCCGTGATCATGTGTGGTTCTGTCTGGTCATGGATGGTGGTGAATGGTCATGCATGGTCAACCGTGGTTGTACATGGTCAGCCATGGTGGCAAGTGGTTGTGTGTGGTCATACATGGCTGTTCAACGTAGTATTTGGTTGTACAATGTTGGGTGTGGCTGTGTGCGGTCATGGATGCTGGGGAATGGTCGTGCGTGCTCATCCATGGCTGCACATGGTCATGGATGGTGGTGAGTGGTCACATGTGGTCATATGTGGTGATAAAGGGTTGTGTGTGGTCATGTGTAGTCACATGTGGTTGTGTGTGGTCACAGATGGTGGTGAGTGGCTGTGCATGGTCATGGATGGTTGTGAGGGGTCGTGTGTGGTCACGGATGGTGGGGAATGGTCGTGTGTGGTCATCCATGGTTGTACATGGTCATCCATGGTGGTGAGTAGTCACATGTGGTCATTCATGGTAACATAGGGTTGTGTGTGGTCATGTGTGGTTGTGTGTGGTCACAGATGGTGGCGAGTGGTTGTGCATGCTCATGGATGGTGGTGAATGGTGGTGTGTGGTCATCCATGGTTCCACATGGTCATCCATGATTGTACATGGTCAGCCACGGTGGCAAGTGGTTGTGTGTGGTCATGCACGGTTGTTCAAGGTAATATTTGGTTGTACAATGTTGTGTGTGGTCATGGATGGTGGGCAATGGTTATGCGTGGTCACCCGTGGTGGTACACGGTCATCCATGGTGGTGACTGGTCATGTGTGGTCATACACAGTTGTGCATGGTAATATTTGGTTGTACATGGTCGTGTGTGGTCGTGTCTGCTGGTGAATGGTCATGCATGGTCATTCACACTTGTACAAGGTCACACACGATGGTGAGTGGTCAGACATGGTAATATTGGGTTGTGTGTGGTTGTGTGCGGTCACGGATGGTGAGGAACGGTCAGGAATGCTCAGGTGTGCTTGTGCGTGGTCACACCTTGTCCTGCCCGACAGTGAATGGTCACACATGGTCACACACGGTCACACACTGTCCCACGTGGCAGTGGTGACATCCGGAGCCAGGTCTCTGTGCCCACAGCCGGGAGCAGGACACGAGGAGCCGCCAGCTCACAGCTCCTGGGTGCAGCCTTAGGGATGCCAAACGCCAGCCCCGGCTTTCCAAGGAGTTTCTCTCCAGCCAGGACTGGTGATCGATCACGGGGAAACTCCGCATCCTCCTGAGCACCCAGGATTAATTTGTTTGTCTGAAGGATGCTAATTAAGCCTGTTTAAGAGAAAGTTAACTTTAATACGGTGATCCAGTTGATATCAAGAAGCTGCCAAGGAGAGCTGGAAGCAGCTGATCCAACTCCTGGCCAGAGGCTCTGCTTCAGGATCTGCTCAGCCCAGAGCCAGGGCAGGACCCTTTTGCCCTGGGATGCTTCCCACGACATTGCCTGCTCCTGCATTCCACCTGCTGCAACACCCAGAGGGCACAAAACAGGGACCAAATCTGATCCAACCTGGGCTTATCAAACAGGACCAAAAGTACTTTTTTTCAGTTTATCGGCAGTTTGCCACTCCCCAGCTCAAAAAAAAAAAAAAAAAAAATAGAAGTACTTTGATTTGAAATGAAAACTGGTCCGAAATCATTAACAAATCGATAGTCAAGCAAAACCCGATAGTTCTGGGTCAGGCAGCACGTTTGGGTTTGATTTCAGGCTTTGAGGCACAGCTCGAACATTTTAAGGTCAAACCAAGGGAAATTCTTCCAAAGTTTCTCTGGTGGAGAAACTGGAGCTGGAGCTGCTCTGACGTGAGCTGGCACAACTGGGCTGTGCCGGAGCCCGACACGCCCTGGGACCCTCCCATCACCCTGGGGCAGGACACGGGGCCTGATCCTGCTGCCCTGGGTGCTGCAGGAAGCCTGGAGCTCCCTGTGCTCCCCCTGCTTCCCAGTTCCACCAGTGACAGCTCCCCACCCACCCCAGGACAGGCCACCAGCCCCGGGCTGAGCAGTGGCAGCAGCTCCTCGTCCCGGCGAGCCCCGTCACCCGGGGCAGGGCGACACACATCGAGTCAACAAAAAAATCTCCTGGCAGCTCCATCTCTTTTTTTTTTCCCCCCCTTAAAGCAAACATCTTCATTACAGCTCGGAGTTGTTTAAATAAATGAATTAATATTGACAAACCATCAACGAGGCTAATAAATGATTAGTTAAAGGCATACATACATCACATTACGGTTAGCATTAGCCGGAGCTTAATTACTTGTGGAGAGGATCCCATTAGAGGAGGTGCTACGTCGCCGTCACCCTCCACAGCCCTCTGCTCCCACGGGGCTCCCGTGGCCCTGCGGGACCCCGGTGACACTGTGGGGCCGTGCCAGGGTGGGCATCAGCAGGGCAGGGAGTGGCAGAGGGATCCCGTCCCCGGCTGCTGCTGCAGGCGCATCCCCTGCGTGCAGCGAGCGGGGCGGGCTCGGCAGGCAGAGCTCTGGGCAGGAGGAGTTTGACCCCTGGCCTGGCACGAGGTGGTCAAACACCCAGATCCATGCGGCCTGCGAGGAGAGACACCGGCAAATAAAATAGGCAATAAATAATAATAACAATATCATAAAATTTTCAAATTTATTGAAAACCGGTCCACTCGCCGAATATTGGATTTTTCTATTATTTACGCAGCTGCTGATTTTCTGTAAATATTTAATGCCCCATGGATTTTTTTTTTTTCCAAAGTACAAATCTGAACAATTTCTAAATTTAAAATCTATTGCAACGCAACGCGGCGAGCGCCTGATCCTGCCCCCCTCCCTCAGTGGGAGCCATCCCGGAGCCGGGATGGGACCGGTGTGCACCCAGAGGTGTCCATGGAAACTCCTGCTGGGGGTGTTTTGGGTCGTCCTCTCAGCCCTCAGATATCAAAGGGGACAAACGGGCAAAGCGAGACCTCTAAAACCTCCTAATAATCCTTCTGGTGTGTCCAGCAGGCTGTGCCACCCACGCCAGGGTCCCCAGGCCACCGTGCTGGTCACACTCGTGGTGTCACTGGGTCGCTGCTGTGAGGACAGAAGCCAAAGAGCCCAAAAGGCAAAAGCTGAGATGAAAGGCAGCGAGAGCGCCAGGCTCGCATCCATATGCAATCGGGCTTGGAGAGGTTTGTTAGGACTAAAGAGGCGCTTTCATCCCTTCCCAAGGTGTTGTAATGTATCCCCAGCTGGCTTTCATCTCCCCCTGATTGATACTCAGGGCTCTAATGAGCGTGACGGGAAAAGTGGCCGAGGCAGGGGGAGGGGAGGGGGGGACCCAGACCCCTCTGCAAAGGTTTCAAAACACTTTCCGTGTTGCAGCTAATGAGGGGATCAGGAGAGGGGAGCTGGAGCTGTGCCAGGGAGAGGTGGGAGGACGGGGCTCCTCGGGGGCTCTCGGGTGCAGGTCTGTGCCCACCTTGGGGACATCGAGCCCGTGCAGCCATGGGTGACCCCCAGCAGCATTTAAAGCCAAAGAAGGATTGAAAAGCCCCATTGCTCTTGTGTCCCCTCCTCTGTGTTTGTCCCCGAACTGCAGAGCAGGGGGAGAATGGCCGCAGTGGTCACTCCGCCCTGAGAGGGGAGGGTTTGTCCCCCTCTCCCTGGGGTGGGCGAGTGAGAGGGGAGCCCCAGGACAGAGCACCCCGCTCCCAGGGAGGTTGGATGCTCAGCAGACATCCCCCATCCTCCTCCTCACGTCTGGGCTGAAAATCACAGAATCCCAGAATGATTTAGGCTGGAAGAGACCTTAAGGCTCCTGATAAATGCCCCCTGTCATGGGCAAGCACACCTTCCACTAGACCAGAGCCCAGAGCTCCATCCAGCCTGGCCCTGAGCACTTCCAGGGGTGGAAAATCTGGACAAACACTGATGGGACCCCCCTGCACCCCCCAGCACCTCCCTCCCCCTGCTCCCCTTCGCATTTATGCCACCAAGGGCAGGTTGGTGGCACCCCTGGCTGCACTCCATGCCGCGAGGAGCCAGCAGGACTGTCACCCCCCCTCTTGTTATGGCATTTATGGCACCTGGGATCAGCCCTGCTGGCACCTGCTGCTGCCTCCCGACACGGCCACCCCAGTGCCACCAGCTCCGGGTGCAGGGCAGCGCTGCCACATTCCCACCCCCGCAGAAACGATCTCACTCCCAGCCTCTCCAGCCCGGGGCAGGATCCGCGCTGGATCCCTGTGGGATGCGGGATGGACGGAAGCTGCTCTGCTGTGTTTGGGAGCCAGGGGAGTGTCCTTGGAACCTCCCAGCAGAAGGCTCCGCTACCAGGGGACAGACCTGCCAGACTGTCACCGGCATGGCCCCGAGCACCCTGTCCCTCTCCTTCCCCCTCCTCTTCCTCTCCCCTCTCGTCCCTGCCGGCGTTCCCCCGTTCCTGTCCCCGGGGCTAACGGGGCTGCTGAGGGATGGGCCACACGCCGACGAACGCAGCCTGGGCGCGGCTTCTCCCTCTCCCCTCCCGCCCATTTGTTATCCCTGATGTCCAAAGTGCTTTTTTATTCCAAAGTACAAATCTGAACAATTTCTAAATTTAAAATCTATTGCAACGCAACGCGGCGAGGGCCTGATCCTGCCCCCCTCCCTCGGTGGGAGCCATCCCGGAGCCGGGATGGGACCGGTGTGCATCCGGAGGTGGCCATGGTCTGGAACTGCCAGCTCCTCTCAGGAATGCCAAAAAATGAAAAAGCCAGGGGGGGAAAAGGGGGAAAAGGAAAAAGGAGGGAAGAGAAAAAATGGGGAGAGAGAAAAAAAAGGAAGGGGGGGAAGAGGGGGAAAAGAAAAAGAGGGGAAGAGAAAAAAAAAAGGAGGAAAGGGAAATAAAGGAGGGAAAATTAAAAGGAGTAAAAAAGCAGCGGAAAGAAGGGAAGGGAAGGGAAGGGAAGGGAAGGGAAGGGAAGGGGAGGGGAGGGAAGGGGAGGGGAGGGAAGGGAAGGGAAGGGAAGGGAAGGGAAGGGAAGGGAAGGGAAGGGAAGGGAAGGGAAGGGAAGGGAAGGGAAGGGAAGGGAAGGGAAGGGAAGGGAAGGGAAGGGAAGGGAAGGGAAGGGAAGGGAAGGGAAGGGAAGGGAAGGGAAGGGAAGGGAAGGGAAGGGAAGGGAAGGGAAGGGAAGGGAAGGGAAGGGAAGGGAAGGGAAGGGAAGGGAAGGGAAGGGAAGGGAAGGGAAGGGAAGGGAAGGGAAGGGAAGGGAAGGGAAGGGAAGGGAAGGGAAGGGAAGGGAAGGGAAGTTACAGCAGCTTCTCCCAGGCAACCAGACTCCTTAAATAGATCCAAAGGTGTCTGGGAGCATCGGATCCATGGATTGGGAGTGCTCCAAGCTGCACATCCTGGGTAGGCTGGGGAGCCAAGCGCTGTCTCCCCGCTCCATCCACTACCCCGGTGCCGTTCCCTCCTCTCCTCTCCCCAGCCCAAGCAGCACCTGCTGCCCTCTGAGGGGCTCTGGCAGTGCCAGCCCCACTCCTGGCCCTGGCACTGGGCATCCTTCCCTGCAGCAGTTCAAGGCAGCTGGAAGGGAAAATCAAACCAGCAGAACCCAAAATCCCAGCCCAAAGCCCAGACCCTTTCCCAGGATGTGCAGGGGTTTGGGGCAGAGCATCCACCAGGGAACAAGGATGGGATTTTGATCATTCTGTGTCATTTCCTATTTTCACAGAATCCCAGAGAGGTTTGGGTTGGAAGGGACCTTAAACTTCATCCTGTTCCACCCCTGCCATGGGCAGGGACACCTCCCACTGTCCCAGGCTGCTCCAAGCCCCAATGTCCAGCCTGGCCTTGGACACTGCCAGGGATCCAGGGGCAGCCCCAGCTGCTCTGGGCACCCTGTGCCAGGGCCTGCCCACCCTGCCAGGGAACAATTCCTGCCCAAGATCCCATCCAGCCCTGCCCTCTGGCACTGGGAAGCCATTCCCTGGCTCCTGGCCCTCCAGCCCTTGTCCCCAGTCCCTCTGCAGCTTTCCTGGAGCCCCTTTAGGCCCTGCAAGGGGCTCGGAGCTCTCCCTGGAGCCTTCTCCTCTCCAGGTGAGCACCCCCAGTTCTCCCAGCCTGGCTCCAGAGCAGAGGTGCAACAATTTATTTTAATTCTCTTCCAGCCCTTGGAGCCAGCAGGAACAAGAATTAACACATGAAAAAGGAAGAGAAAGGGGGGCAGGCAGGGATCCCCACTTTGTCTGGAGTTCCAAGAGTCTCACTCAGAGCCTCCAGAGCCGCCAGCCTGGCGAGGAGCTGGGGCCTGGGGGTTTCCCACACCTGGCACTGCCGTGGTTGTGCTGCCCAGGACCCATCACAGCTCCAGAACCCAGGGAGGGGCTTCCCCAGAGCCTCCAGACCTTCAAGCAACTGCTTGGAAAACCAGAAATGCACTTAAAAGCCTCCCAAAATTCAGGGCCTGAGGCTTTAAAAAGCAACCCCCAGCCTGGCCATAGGCAATGTCTGTCCAAGCAGCCTCAGCTCCCAGAGCAGCTCAGGACTCCCCCGACCTCGGCCCCAGCCTGGGGCTCCAGCCCTGCAGCTCCACGGCTCTGCCCCAGGGCACCCCTGCCTGTCCCACAGAGGGCTGGGAGGTGCTGCCAGGCATCCCAGGGGGAGGTGGCACAGGTGCCTCAGCCCCTGGTGTTTTGGGATCCATTCCTCTCCCACCATGCACAGGCTCGGAGCGCCCGGCTGAGGGATCGATAGGGTTTGATCTTACACTGGGAGGAGGAAGGTAAAAATAAACGGGAAAGGGAGGGAGGAGAGCACGGAGGAGCAGATGGAGTGTTTGGCACTGGAGCAGGGGCTGGGAAGCGCCTGGAGTGCAGCATCTCCAGCCCTGGTGGGTCCCAGGGAGTCCCATCTCAGCTGTGAATCTCCAGCTGGGAGCACTGGGGCCAGATGTAAAGGACGCCCTGCAAGATGCAACAAATAACTTTGTGTTCTCCCCCAGATTCCCTTGTCCCGTCTCCAACCAGTCTCCCACTGCCCCAGCATTGCTCACGGACACCACCAAGGGTCCTGTCCCCTTCCCTTGGCTCCCTGTCCCCAGTGCATCCCAGCCAGGGCCCGGGTTTGCTGCTCTGACCCCAAACACGGCACCATCGGTCCCAGTGGGGGTGTTTGGGGACCCCCACCCTGTCGGGGCGCCTCGTGGGGCACCTGCTCCCCTCGATCCAGCAGCACCAGGATCCAGAGTGGCTCCAGGGCAAAGAGGGAGGGAAGAGTGGAGCAGGGAGCAGGCACAGCTTTCCCCAAGGCTGCTGTGGGGACACCCCAGAGTGCATCCCACCCCTCTCTGGCAGCTCGTGACCTCCCCTGGGCTGACCCTGCTTCCCTCAGCCCCTCCAGCAGCCGCCTCTCTCCGCCGCCTTCCCCTCCCTCCCCACTCCCAAACGATCCCGAAGTCTCTCATTTTCCAAGCCCAATTACTCCGGCACAATGCCCCCGGCCGCGCTCCGGTGCCTCCCGAGGCTGCCCCAGGGCTGGGGGAGAGACCGGGATCCACGTGGAGCCTTCATCGCCCAGATGTGTGTCGGGGTGGTCGGGATTCCCACCGGGCTCTCCTGGAGAGGAGAACGAAGCAGGAGCAGGATGAGCCACGTCCCATCCCATCCCTGCTGGTGAGGGAATGGGCGCAGAGGGATGGGATTTGGCTGGGATTTGGGAGATTTTTCTGCTCAGACAGGAGCTGCTCCCTTCTGGCACTCCTGGAGAGGGGTTTTGGTTGAAGCCCAGCTCCTCACCTTGATCCCGGGGTCTGTGCAAACCCAGGAGCGGGGCTGGCAGGAGCCTCCCCCGCAATGCCAGAGCGCACCCAGGGCATGGAGCTGCAGGGCTCGGACTCGCCAAACGGCCTGGATCAGCAGCAGCTGGCTGGAAAAGGATTTTGGCAAACCCACACCCCTCCCCACAGCCCCCTGCCCTCCCTGTGCCACAGCCACAGGGAAAAGCTGTGTGTGGCCAGCTCCGAAGGCAAAGCTCTGGCAGATGGAGAGCCTGGGGTGAACCCAAACGTTTCACCTGCCCTGTTTCATGGGGCTGGGTCCTTCCCTGCGTGTTTTGCCTTCCCAGGGAAGACCAGAGGTGGGAGTTGCTGTGGCTGCTTTGGGAGGAAAGGTTTTGCCGTGGGCTTGTACCATTTCTGACCAGTTCCACAGGTATTCCCATCTCTCTGAGAACACCCTTGTGGACCCTCCAGGTCCATCCCTGTGCCCCAGAGGAGCCCCCAGGGTGAGAATCCCAAGGATCCCTCGGTGTCACACGTGCACCGAGCGCTGCCCGTGCTCAGCTGCCACTCCACAGGCCCTGCACAGCCCAAACCTCTGCGGGGAGCTGGTTTACAAGAAGAGGAGTGCTGGCTTCCCAAACAAGCCTCCCAGTCCACAACACATTTCCAGCCATACATAATCTAATATACGTTACCATAGCGCCAATCAATAACTCAGTAGGCCAGCTCCGAAATTATTCTCTTAAAGGGCCAGCGCTCCTCTTCCTCCCCCTCCCCAGGCCCATCTGCCTCGTGTCACAGCCCAGAGGAGCCTCGTGTCCCCAGGTCTCACCTGCCAGGCAGGGCACGACACCAGGCTGGTGGTGACACCCTTCACCCATCACATGCCCTCCGTGCCACGTCCCTGTGTCACAGCGTGAGGGACGCGCGGGTGCCACTCCCAGGACACGTCTCTGCCACCACCAGCAGCTCCCTCCCTGCTCTGCAGCTCCATCTGGGCACAGCTTTCCCCTCCTCAGCATCCCCACGCTCCTGCATCCCACCCGCTCAGCAGGATTCTCCAGGCTTCCGGGAGCAGAGGATGCCCTGCCCAGCGGCTCCCTGCCCCTGTCACTGCGAACTGGGGACGGGGACCTCGGCTCCGGGCCAGTCCCTGCCCTTGGACAAACCCCCAAAGCTCCCGGGAACACCTGGAATGCGTTTCCAGCCTGGCTCCCAAAGCACCGCTGGCAGGAGCTTCTCCTCCTGCTCGAAATCCAAGGGGGAAAAGCTCCAAAAGCCCCCGGAGCGGCCATGGCCTCCCTGCAGCCTCCCTGGATTTCACCCCCCTGCAGGAAAAGCGTCCCAAAAGCTGCTCTGCGCTCCAGGTATCCCGTACAAACCCATCCCGCATCCCGGATTTCCAGACCCGAGGCTGTGCCCTCCTCCCCTCAGGCACTCGAGATCCCGCTATAGAAGTGACAAAGAAGTGGCAGCACCTGGAGCCGAGCAAAACGAGCCCCACAGCCCTGGCCGAGCCCTGCAGGGAACGCTCCCGTTCGTGAATCCTTCAACACCGAAACCCAGCCGTGCCAGCCAAGGGCGCCTCCTCTATGTCTCAATTCCAGCAAAGACAAGCCAGGGAGGGGAAGAATAATTGCAAGGGAGCTGGAGAGGGGATCTTCATCAGGAACTGGAGTGACAGGAAAAGGGGAATGAGTTCACACGGAGAGAGTGGGTTTAGATCAGATACCAGGGAAAAATTCTTGGCTGTGAGGGGGCACAGGGTGCCCAGAGCAGCTGGGGCTGCCCCTGGATCCCTGGCAGTGTCCAAGGCCAGGCTGGGCGGGGTTTGGAGCAGCCTGGGACAGTGGGAGGTGTCCCTGCCTTGGCAGGGGTGGAACAAGAGGTTGTTAAAGGTCTCTTCCAACCCAAACCATTCTGGGACTCTGTGACAATTAATAAGATCCTAATGAGCCTCAGCAAGCGGCACGGGCTGCAAAGTGCCTCATTTTGGGTGGAGTTTGGGAGGTTTCTGCGCTGACCACGTGCTCCTGTTTGATTGGCGTCGCCAGAATTCGGAATCTCCCCACTGCACCCCGGGCTGAGCATTCCATGCCCAGGGAATGAACCGAAGCTGCTGCTGCCGCTGCCGGCGGCTGTCCCGGGCTGCTCCTGCCCCCTCAGCACCACGGGAAACACTTTGGGGGCGATTTTAAGGTTTTGCTTTTTTCCAAGCTCACAACAAAACACACTGCAAGGGCAGAGGAGATGCTGGAGCTGTGAGCTGGATGCAGGCAGGGTCTGGTTGCACCCCGCTCCTGTGAGCACGAGGAGTCCTCTTGCAAGAAAAGCCCACAGATTTTCATGGCAAACTGGGGATTTTTCTCCCCTTTTTTTCATCACGCCCCCAAAACGTTTTCGTGGAAACCCTGACCGAGCGCCCTCCCTGAGAGCTCTGCGTTTGCCACATTTCTACCCCCGAGACGCCTGGCTGTGGGCACCGATGACCTCGCCGAGCTGGCATCCCACGGGGGAACCCTTGGGCACAGCCTCAGGAACCAAACCTCGACTCGGGGAGAAGCTCCAGAGCCACAAGGTCCCTGCAGCCGCCCCCTGCCCCAGCGGCATCCCCGGCCCCCGGGCAGGGCTGGAGCCGGGGCCCCCGGGGACCCCTCTCGGCATGGCCAGCTGCCTTCCAGCAGCCCCCGAAGGGCAGCGCGGCCCCGGCAGCGCTGTCAGCCAGGCTCTACGTCTTCCATTAATTCACTTCACACTGTCCATATTGATCGGCTCTGCTCTCTCCCCGGTGCCCCCCCTCGCAGCCCTCCCCCCCGCCGGCTGCTGCACCGCTGGGCAGCCCAGCCTGCATGCTGCATGATCCATACAAACTCACTTACTCAGGGAAATCAATGGGCTCGAAAGAGCACACGCAGCAAGGCGAGGAGTCTGTCTGGGGATCGACCGCCCAGCAAGGAGACACAGAGAGCAGCAGCCCGTGCCCCGCCGCTGCCCGGCGCCCCGGGGGCCGGGGGGTCCCGCTGCCACCCCGCCACACCCCCCTGCGTGCCACAGCCCCCCGCGGGATGCTGGTGACAGGGGGCGGCCATCCCGGGGGGTTTCCTGCCGGGAAGGGGTGTTTCACCTCGGGCAGGGGCAGGGGAGGGTCCCGCCGGGATCGCTGCCTCCTCCCCCCAGACCCAAGAGGAAGCTCAGCCCCCTCTGATGCTCCAGCCAGCGCAGGCTCCAGCGTCCTCCCTTTGGTTCTCCTCAGCTTCAGCCAAGTCACGCTGCAGCCGTGCCTCAGTTTCCCCATGTTTAACCAGCAGGGCGAATCCCGGAATTCCAGCGTTATTTGGGTGCCCGGGGTTGATGGGTTAAAGCCCTTCTCGTTCCACCCCTTCCACTGTCCCAGGCTGCTCCCAGCCCCAATGTCCAGCCTGGCCTTGGGCACTGCCAGGGATCCAGGGGCAGCCCCAGCTGCTCTGGGCACCCTGTGCCAGGGCCTGCCCACCCTCCCAGGGAACAACTCCTTCCCAATATCCCATCTAATTCTACTTCCCTTCAGCTTAAAGCCTTTCCCCCTTGTCCTGTCACTGGGTGCCCAAGGAAGCTGGAGGGATGTTCCCCTTCCAGCCAGTTTCAGGGTTAGGGGATGCCCTGTTCTGCCAGGCCTGTCCACGGCAGCAATAACTGGTTCTGGACCAAGGAGAAGCTAAAATTGAGGGGGTTTTGCCCCCTCTCAGAGCACCGCCGGCCCAGTTTGCCCTGGGAAACTGTTGCCACCACACAGGCAGCACCGGGGTGATTAATAAATCCTGCCAGAAGAGCTGCTGCTGTGCTGAGTTTGCCCATCAAGGAAGGAAATCTTTATTTATATATATTCTATAAACTAATTTTTGCATCATTGCAATAAATCCATCTTCCAGCCGTCAGCTGCAATCCGCCGTCAGGCCCGGCCGGGATGCGGGGGGTGCGGGGAGCAGGAACGGGAGCATCCCGGCACCGCTGGTCCTGGGGGGGTCCCCGGGGTGCCCACCGGGGCCGGAGCCAAAATGGGAACTTGGGGCCGTGTCCGGGGGGAAAAGGAGCGGCCGGTGCCCCCCTGGGCGCGCGTTCGTCATGCGGGGGGACCCCGGGGGCATCGAGGGACTGGGGTGTCACCGCACCGAGGAAACGGGACCCCAGCGGGCTGGAAGCCGCTACCTCACCGGGGAGGAACTGGGGGAACGGGGAAGGCCCCGAGACGGTGCTGGCGGCCCAGTACCGGTAAATGCCGGCAGTGCCCTGCGTGGCGGGGGAAGCCTCTTCCGAGCAGCCCCCTCCCCTCCCCGGGGCAGTGTGGTTGTGCTGGAGACACCGAGTCTGTGCTCCGCAGGCTCCAGCTCCCGAGCAGCGCTGGGGGCAGTGCGGGGCTCGGGGAGCAGCGGCAGAGTTATGGGGACAGCCGCTGCCCCCACCCCAAAGCCATCCCCCAGCGCCGGCTGTCCCTCGAGGGGTCGATTTGGGGGACAGGAGGTGGCAGTGAAGGTCCTGAGCAGCCTCTGCTGGGACCTGGTATCTTTTTGGGATGGGACTTCGTCCGCGGGTGGCTGCACCCCGAGGCGGCTTCCCTCCTGAGCCACGGAGCATCCCGAGATGGGAATTGCACGGGAAGTCGGGGTTCCCGGACAGCCTGAGGAGTGTCCCGCTCTGCCCTGCCAGCCCGGGGTGTTCCCGCTGGGGGAAGATTTCGGTGCCTCACCCCCTCCCCCTGCCCGGGAGGGACTCTGCTGCCCGGCCCCGTCCCAGCACAGCCCGGGGCCGGCGGCCGCGGATCGAACCCAGCAGTGCCCGGCAGGAGCTGCGGGCAGGGATCCACTGGGAGATGAGTCTGCTGGGCCTCAGCCAGGCCAGGAGGGGCCGCAGCCGCGGCTCCAGCCCGGACCAGGGGTGCCAGGAGGGTGAGGAAGGCTCAGAGCAAAGGGGGGATGGAGGAGGGTGAGGAAGGCTCAGAGCTGGGGGAATGGAGGAGGGTGAGGAAGGCTCAGAGCAGGGGGGATGGAGGAAGGTGAGGCAGGCTCAGAGCAGGGGGGATGGAGGAAGGTTGCCATCAGTTCCCCTGTTCAGCAAGCAGAGCCCCCCGAGCCCTCCCAGGGGGCTTCCCCATCTTGGGGGGCCGCAGGGCTCTCTGCCCCCCTCCCCTCCAGGGCAGGATGGGGCTTCTGGGGTGCAGCAAAGCCCCCTGGCCCCCCACCCCTTCCTGACATCGTCTGTCAGGTTGTGGGGAGGTTGGTGGGAGTGGGGGTCACCCCCATGGGCAGCGGGATTTGGGAATTGGAAGCCCCTCTGCCCAACCCTGAGCACCCAGACCCCCACCCTGCCCAGAGACCCCCACCCCAGCACATCCCCCTGTCCTGAGGTCCCTGCAGAGCCCTGAAGGGACCCATCTTGGGGGACGCTGGCACAGGCTTTGGGAACAAAACTCTGAGTTGCTTTTCTATCATTTCCCCCCTGTTTTATCCCTTTTCCCCCGCCTTTCCCAGGCCTGCCAGCCCTGGCACTCGTTATGGAGGTAACGAAGGGCCCTGTGCATAGCAATGAGATTGATTGACCCCGCTGACCCCAGCCAGGGCCTGGGCTCCCTCCAGGGCACCCAGGTCACCGGCTGCTGACCATCACTGGTTGCCACGGTGACACCAGTGGCCCCTAGGGATGGATGGGGGGCTCTGGGATGCAGGGGGATGCCGGGGCAGGTCAGAGTGTCAAGGCTGCTGCGTTAGTGAGATGCTGCTGGTTTGGGGAGGGTGAGGGTTAAATTCCCAGCCCGGGTGGGACCCGGGGGCAGGTCCCTTCCAAGGGGTGCCAGGGGGTGCCAGATCACCTGTGAGACTGGGCGTGGTGTGTTCTCTGGGGAAACTGAGGCATAGAGGGGCGCCGGGTGGCACAGCAGGAACCCAGGAGTGATGGGAGCCGGTGGGGAGAGGGAAGAAAGGCTGGGGAGAGGGAAGGACAGGCAGGGGGCGTGGAGAGCGGTGGAAGCGGGGAGAGGTCAAGGGTGGAGGTTTGGGTGGGGAGTGCAGGGTGAAAGGTGGAGGGGTGCAGGGCAGGATGGGGGTGCAGGGGTGCAGTGTGAGAGGTTGTGGGGTGTGGGCAAGGGGCAGGGTGAGGAGTGGTGGGGTGGAGGATGAAGGGTGCGGAGGGAAGGTCAGGATGGAGGGGTGAAATGTGAGGGGTTGTGGGGGCAGGGCCGGGGCGGGGTGAGAGGTGCAGGGTGAGCGGTACAAGGGCAGGGGCACAAGGAGAGGGGTGCAGGATGAGGGTCCTGCCCCGGGACCCCAATTCCTGGGCTCCGCTGCCCTCTAGCGGGCAGATCCCGCCCCTCCCGGCTGCACCGTCCCCGCGCTGTCCCCTTGTCCCCTCTCCTGGGGTCTCGGAGCCGCCTCCGCCCCGTCCCCAGGATCCCGCGTGGGGCCACTGCCGTCCCCCGGGGGGAACACGGCGGGGTCAGGTCCCCGGGGTGAAGGGGATGGGGGCAGCTGCGGGCGGGTCTGGGGTTAAAGCCACGCAGCTCGCCCTCGGGGGATGCTCCGTGCGGGACCCGCGGGTCACCGCCGGGGTTCCCTGTGTCCCTCCCGGTCCTCCCGGTCCCACCGGGTCCCCCCGACCCCCGGACCCGCGGCCCTGCAGTGCCCGCAGAGGCCGCCAGGTGACGCCACGAGCCCTCCTCGGCGGCGGCGGGACCGGAGCGGGACCAGCCCCGACTGTGCCCGGTCCCTGTGTCCATCCCTGTCCGGTCCCTGTGTCCATCCCTGTCCTGTCCCTGTGCCCGTCCCTGTCCTGTCCCTGTGTCCATCCCTGTCCTGTCCCTGTGCCCGTCCCTGTCCTGTCCCTGTGCCTGTCCCTGTCCTGTCCCTGTGTCCATCCCTGTCCTGTCCCTGTGCCCGTCCCTGTCCTGTCCCTGTGCCTGTCCCTGTCCTGTCCCTGTGCCCGTCCCTGTCCTGTCCCTGTGTCCCGGTTCCTGTGTCTGTGTGTCTGTCCCTGTGTCCCGTCCCCGTCCCCGTTCTGTAACCGTCCCTGTCCCTGTCACCAGCCCTGCTCTATCCCCCAGCCCTGCCCCTGTCCCTGTCTCCGTCGCCAGACACGATTCTGTCCCGTCCCTGTCCCCAGCCCTGTACGCGACTCCGGCTCTGACCCTGCGCCCTGTCCTGAACCCGTCCCTGTTTTCAGCCCCCACCCGATCCCTGTTCCAGTCCCCAGCCCCGTCCCCAGCTCTGTTTCCAGTCCTGTCCCCGTGCCCAGTCCCAGCTCCAGCCCTGTCCCTGTCCCCAGCCCCATCTCCAAGCCTGTTCCCAGCCCTATCCCTGTCCTGTCCCCGTCCCTGAGCCCATTTCCGTCCCTTCCCCTGTCCCCAGTCCCGTCTCCAGCCCTGTTCCTGTCTGCAGCCCTGTCCTCAGCCCTGTCCCTATGTCCAGCCCCTGCACTGTCTTTGTCCCTGTCCCCAGCCCCGTCCCTGCCGCCTCCTGACGCTGGGCTGGTGCTCAGCATTCCGCAGGGGGGTCACACCCCCAGCCCCTCTCCGCACCCGCCCTTGGTGGCACCGGCCAGGCTGAGTCGCGCTGGGCAGCCCCGGCTCGGTGGCACCTGGGTCACCCGACGGTCGGGACACGCGGCCACACCTCGGGCTTCGGCCGGGGACGGGAAATTCCTGGTTCTGCTTCTGCCCCTCTGACGCGGGTGAGCCGAGGGAAGGGAGCGGAGCCCCACCCCCGCCACGGGCTGGGGTCAGGGCACATCTGGGGACCCGCTGGGGTTCAGCCGGATCCCGACAGCCGGGATGGGCCCCTGGACACAGCCCGGGACAGTGACAGAGGGGCAGCTGGAGCAGGGACGAAACACCGCGTGGAGAGGCAGGAGAGGGCTTAGCATCCCTCATTCCCCGAAGCCTCCCTGTTCCATCAGATATTTCGGGAAGCGACACCTGCACATCCCGCCCGGTGCCAGCGGGAACAGGGATGCGCGGGGCTGGGGACCGAGCGAGGCAAACTCCCCCCGCTCTGCCCGGAGCGCTGCGGTTGGAGCCGTGGAGTGGAAGTAACAGGCGGTGACACCGCTGCCCAAAAACCGCCACCAGAACAATGGGCGGGAGCGCGGGGGACGCAGGCGGCCACGCCGCCCCCAACGCTCGCCAAGGAGCCGGGGACATCCTGAGGACTCCCTGCACGGGCACCTGGCATCCCACCCGAGGGACACCCCACCCACGGGGCTGGGTGGCTCAAAGGGGTGACCGAGGCGCCGTGAGGAAGGGCTGGAATTCCCGAGGGTGGCACTGGGACAGAGCGGGGCCATCGCACCAGGGGCACCCGCCCAGCCCGGGCTGAGCCGCCTCCGGCCCTGACGGGGAGAAAGTGAGGGAACAGAAAATGGCAGGAGAGACAACGGAGGAGCGGGGCTGCTTTGCCTTTAAAATAATGCAGCAAAATTAGCAGCTCTGCAGTCATTAATATGCAAAAATGCAAATGAAGAGGTAATTAAGCTGCAGTCCTCCGGAGGATATTTCCATCATAATGAATTCTATTGTCAGGGAAAGAGCAGCCAGGCAGATTTATGGTGCTTACATGAATAAAAAATATGAGTATCCAAGTGGTGTCCTTGCCGCCGGCTGCTGTCCCCTGCCCCAGCCGAGGAGGGCACAGGGCACTGAGGAGGTGCCCGTCCCTTGTGCCATCCCGACTGGCACCGCCCGTCACCGAGGCACAGCAGCCGCCGGGGACTTGGGTACCTGCAACAGGGCAGGGGAAAAACAACTCCTTCCTTCCCTTCCCTCCGTGCCACAGTCCCCGGCAAATCCCCAACGAGACCTGTGCCAGGGCCATGCCGGTTCCCCGGGAGCCACAGAGGGACTGGGGACACCCAAGCCGGGAGGTGACTCTTCCCTGCGGGGTCCCAATGTGGTGGGGCTCTCCCAGGGACACCCTGGGCTGGCCAGTGACACGTCTCTGCAAGGAGCCGGGGTCTGAACGCACCAGGATCCTCTCGTCCTGCTCCCGTGAGAGCTGGGTCATCACCTGGTGCATTCCTCTCTTCCCGCCCCATGAGTGCACTGGGGGCCAGGACCCGGCCAGGGCTGGCACTGGGGACACAGGGGGCACTTGGACACCAGGAAGGCGGCAGCTCCAAGCTCGGGGGACGACCCATGGGTATGCCCAGGATCTGGGGTGCTGCCAGCCAGACCTCTGAGCCACGCAGGTGATGCCCCAGCCCCAGAGCCACCAGTCCTTGGCCATGGGGTCAGGGTCCATCTGCGGGGTCAGCCCCGTCCCCTGAGCCACCCGTGGGTGCCCCCGGGCAGCCCCCAGACCTGGTGGGCGAGGGCTGGGGCTCAGCCTTCCCCTTTCATTCCCGCCAGCGGCGTCCGCCACGGAAAACAAACCGAAACCCACCCAAAACGAAATAGTTGGCCGCGTGCCACCCTGCAGCTGCCGGCTCCGGCTCAGCCTGGCATTTTTCAAATGTCACGGCAAAAGGCTGCGGGGCCGCCCGGCTCGGGGGGCTCGGCACCGGCGGGGGGCTGGGGACAAGAGGGGGACGGGAAGGGGTGCGGGAGAGGGGGAAGGGACACCCGCCACCCTTGCAGCTGTCATTGTCACCCCCGAGGTGAGGAGCGGGCTGGGGGAGGCGCAGGGAGCTGCGGTGGGTGGGAGGGAAGCGGCTCCATCTTAGCGTCGGTACGGTCGAGGCGAGGGGAGACGATTAAAGAAAAAAGGGAATAAAAGCAGGGAAGGAGACGGGCAAACAGCAGCAGCTGCTCCTGGGGATGCAGAGCTCTTTCTTTGCTTTCAAAGCCGCACAAGTTGTTGGTCGCAGGCTCGGGACCCCCTCCCGTGGTCCCCCTGCCCCATGCCGTGGGGCCGAGGGTGGCTGGGCAGCTGCGGCCGGAGGCTGGAGCCTCGCTGGCTGGTTGAGGATCCAGGGAGCCGGAGCTGAGCTCGTCCCCATCCCGGGGCATCGCCTTGGCTCACTCAGAGGGATCGGCCCTCCCTGCCCTGCACGGGATTCGGGGGGCAGGGGACACGGGGCAGGCGGAGCTGTCCCCAACAGGATCATCCTCACGCACAGCACACGGGGTGGCTGAGCCTTGGCACCCCTTGGTCCCCGTGCCCCACACCCCTCTCCCCCCACCCAGCCCCACCGCGCACCTGCGGAGCCGCAAACCTTCCCCTCCCGCTGGAGCCGGGGCACGGGGGGCGGGGATGGGGGCAGGATGGGGGTACCCCGATTCCTCCTCCCCGTGCTCTCCTCTCGGTGTGGAGCAGGGGGAAATCGCTGCCTCTTCCCAAGGGAAGCTCAAAGCCAGGATGCCCCATCCCTGGGCAGGTGGGTGCTCAGGGGGCACCTCACAGGTGGGTGCCACCTCCACCGAGGAGCATCGGAGCTGTGGGACCACAGCGGGCGCTGCCACCCCTGGCTGTCCCCTCCCCAGCACCCTCCTGAGCCCCATTAGGGTCAGGGGATGCCAGCAGGGCTCTGGGGGTGTTTTAGGAATTTAGGAACGGCTCATGGCCCCCCTCCTTGCTGGGTCCCAGCCCCACACCCAGGGGGTCACAGAGCCTGATGTGGTTGAGGGTCCCGGGTCCAGCTTTCGGGGTTCCTGTGCCCCAGGTGGGCTGGGGAGGAACTCGTGGATTATGGGTGAGCAGAAGGGATTTGTGGTGGTGATGGGCAGTAAATTGGTTTCAAACCAGCTCTTGAGGAGCCCAGAGACAGAGAGGGTTGAGGGCAGACCTGCCCCATTTACCTCCCCGGCCTGAGGACAGAGCCCCCTCCCCCATGACCTTAGGGGGCTGCAGGGTCCCCACCCCTTGTCCCAAAGCTGCCAAACCCATCTCCCGGTGGATTCGAGGGATCGGGGTGCTGTGCAGACCCGAGAGAGGGGGACACCCTCATGCCACCACCCCAGAAGGACCCCTGAGGCCATCAGGACACTTTCTCCAGTCACGGACCCTACACAGCCCTGCAAAGGGTCGTGTTCCCACCCCGCCGGCCATTCCCTGTCCCGGCGGGGACACAAGAGATGTTCAGCACGACGGGGGGGCTGTGGAAGGAGCCGGCTGGGAGAGGAGCGCCCGTGTTTACATTGGGTGCCTCGAAACCCCCTCCAGCATCCCGGCCACCCTCCCCCTCGGCAGCAGCTCCTCTTGAGGTTTGAGGTGACATCCTGCCTTCTGCATGTCGCTGTCACCGTGCCCCGGGGGGCCCTGGAACCGCAGAGGCAGCGGAGGCAGGGCTGGGGGTGCAGGTCCCCCTGCCCAGCTCCAGCTGCACCCGGGAAAACGGCAAATATCCCGTGCAGTGACCCCCCACCCTCCTTGCACGGCTTGTGGGGTGGAGGACTCACAGATTCCTTTCCTGAGCACCCCATCCCTGTCTCCTTCCACTGTTCTGGGGAAAACCATGCCAATATTTGGGTTTATAAACTACCAGGCAAGGAAAACAGCAAGGTCTGGATCACAGTGACATCCTGCCGAGGAGCAGCTTGGAGCAGCTGAAGCCTTTTGCACCAGGGCTTTATTCTGGAAGCGTGTGGGGGGGCAGGATTAGGGCTGAACACCCGGCTGTGCCCCACAGCCCACCCTGGCTGCCCCATAGCATGGCACCCACAGGGCCTGGGCACCTGCAGAGCCCCAGCACGGCCAGAAACCAGAGAAATGCGGGGAAACAGAGGCAAGGATGGTGCCAGGCAGCTCAACCTCTCCTTCCTGGGGTGCTGGGGGCTGGAGGAGGGATTGGAGTGCTGGGAGCGCTCCCCGTCGTGCTGTACGGAGCAGATGCTCCCCCCACGTGTGTCCCACTCCTGTGATGAGCTCACGGGGCTGTGCCTGAGTGATGTGGGTGCCCCACAGGGGTGCTGTGGGTGTCCTGGCAGGGGTGGTGTGGGTGCCCCACAGGGGTGATTTGGGTGTCCTACAGGGGTGATTTGGGTGTCCCAGGGGTGCTGTGGCTGCCCTGGCAGGCAGCAGCAGGGGAAGTCGAGGCTCTTGGCACTCGCCTCGCTGCAGCACAGCTCGATGCAGAGATAAGATAAGATAAGGTGTCTGAGGCTGCCAAGGTAAACCGAGGTCACTGCAAACCCCAGCAGGTGAACGTGTCCCCGCAGCCCCAGGTTACACACACAGAACCCCAGACTGGTTTGGGCTGGAAGGGACATTAAATCCCATCCAGTCCCACCCCTGACATCTTCCACTGTCCCAAGTTGCTCCAAGCCCCGTCCAACCTCTCCAACACTTCCAGAGATGGGGCAGCTGCAGCTTCTCTGAGCACTCTGTGCATCTCTGGGAAACATCCAGGTGTTTATTTTCATTTTAGGCAGATTTTTGTCCCTTCACTCATCTCCTGGTGCGATAAACTGGCATCTTTTCCCACAGTGCCAAGTGTTGAGCAGAGCTGATGGCAGGGCCAGGGGGTTCCAAGCTGCTTTTTGCCTGGTTTTGCTCAAAATCTGAGCAAGGTGCTCTGTGAGAGAGGGACGGCTCCCGGGGCAGGCGGGACTTTTGTATTTCACAGTTTCAGCGAGGGGTTGAGGGTTTTCCCCGGGGCTGGGAAGGGGCTGGGCTGTCAGGGCAGCTCCCAGCCTGTCCCGGTTCTTCCGTGCTCCAGCCAGTGGCATCCCTGGCACCTCCTGGAGCTGGCAGGGCTGGCAGATCTGTCCCCAGCAGCTCCTGCGCATTCTCCAGTGCTGCCAGGCATGGAAAGCTTTGGAAGCAGCTCCAAAGGCCAGTCCAGGAATGGCAGTGCTGGGTCTCGGCCACACGTGTGGGCAGCCAGAGTCACCCTCCTGCCCCTTCCTCTCCCATCTCCAAATGTACTTTTTTCTTCCTTAAGCTCCTGATTTTAAATAAAACTGTCATGAAACCCCCTGAATCCTTGAGCTGGAGCTTTTGGGAGCCCTCCAAAGAGGAAAAAACTCCTGGGTGTGAAAATCCTGGGCTGAAGGCGAGCAGGGCACCCAGGCCAGGGGCCGCCTGTGGGAACGAGAGGCACATCCACGGTTTAACAAAGGCAAAAGCCCCTTTGACAGCCCACGGCCTCCTCTCCCCCTCGGAGGGTGCTCCCACAGCCCCCCCGGATGTGGGTTTGCAGGGAGCAGGGTGGGGAGGGGCTGCAGGGGGTGGGGGAGGCATCGCAGCCGGATTCGAACGGAGCCGCCTGACAGATGGGGCTGCCCTACATTTCACGAGTGGCTGCCGTTAATCTGCTTCCTGCACCCTCCCCCAGCCCACCTCCCTGCAGCCCGGGGCTCCCCACTGCCAGGCCGGGGGTGCCAGGGCCCTGTGGGGACACAGGCTGAGGGTCACGGTGCAACGGGGCCATCGGGTGTCCCCAGCCTTTGGCAGGGCTGCTGGGAACCCACCAGCCCGTGGCCAGGGCCACAGCACCCTCCTCTGTCCCGAACGTCCCCTGAGCCTTGGGTGCAGCCCAAAGCCCAGCCCTGGGGTGCCCATGGCCCCTCCTGACCCCCCCACTGACAAACTCCTGGCCACAGCTGGGGGCAGAGGGGATGTGCTGCTGTGTCCTTTCACATGCCCAGGGCTGAGCATCTCTTCAGCCTCCTTCTCTTCCTCCTTCAGTGTCCCTTGCCCCACCTTTGGATTCCATCCCATGTCCCCTCTGTGCCCCCCTCGTCCCCAAAACCCTGAATGTAGGGGAGGGGCAGCACTCTGCAAAATGCCAGGGAGCGGACCCGACAGCTTCAGCCAGGGAACAGACACGCAGGGCCAGGCTGCTGCCCCACTGCCCTGTGCCACTGCCCTGGCAGCAGCCCCACTGCCTGCCCTGGGGGCACGGCACAGCTCGGGGAGGCTGCTCCTCTCCCCTTGGCCACGGCAGCTCAGCCCTGCCAGGAGCTCCTGCTGCTCCTTCCTCTCCCAGTGACGGGAGCTCCCGGGCCCTGGTTTTCCCAGGATTGCTGAGGTTGGTTCCCCCCACGCAAGATCTCAACCTGGGGAAGTGAGAGAGGAGCGGTGCCATGGTGGGAGGACACGGCAGAGACACATCTGCAGCTGTGGTGAGGATGGGCAAGAGCTGGAACGCCCACAGCATCCCTGTGCCCGGCCCTTCCCGGCAGAGAGGGCTGGAATCGGGGCTGTCCTGCGGCTGCAGCCCCCAGCACCCTCTGGGATGAGGTGATGTGGGGTTGTGTCCTCAGGAGAGGCACAGCCAGCCCTGAACCCCTCGCTGGGGAGAGGAGCCGTGAATTTAGGTCACTCAGGGGTCACACCGGGGGAGTTTTCAGCACTGAAGGTTCTTCCCCCCGAGGCTGCTGGGCACTGCCCAGGCTCCCCAGGGAATGGGCCCGGCCCCGAGGCTGCCAGAGCTGCAGGAGCGTTTGGACAGCGCTCTCAGGGATGCCCAGGCTGGGGTTGTTGGGGTGTCTGTGCAGGGCCAGGGGCTGCACTGATCATCCCTGAGGGTCCCTTCTAACTCGGGATATTCCAGGATTCCATCCATGCCAGTCACACGCAGTGGGACGAGGACACGGGGCAGTGTGGAACAGGACAAAGTGGATGTTCCCAGTGCCAGCAGGGCTGGATCCAGCAATGGGAAGGCAGACTGGGCAGGCGGTGCCCAAACCACCCCTGGGCTGAGATCACGAGAAAGGAGGATGGAAAATGGGGCTGAGATGGAAAATTGGGCTCCTCTCTCCTGGCTGAGCCCTCTCCTCCTTCAGCAGAGCTGTCACCAGGATCTGGGAGCCTCTGCCATGGATGGGGACAGTGCCTGGAGCAGGGACTCACCTCACTGTGAGGTTTCTATTACTCCTCAAATGAAGCTGAAACTTGACATTAGATCACAAAACCCACTAAGGGGAGAAATCTGGGGAGGGAAGGGAAATCCCCTGTTGGGTCCAAAGAGGCACCACGTGTCCTCTCCTTCCCCCTGAAGCAAAGGCACGAAGGCCGCCGTGGCCCCAGCGCCCCAGCGCTTGCATCAGCCCCACTTCAGGGCACTGAAACTTCCCGATCCTCTCCCACGGAAAGGACGGATTCCCCGAGCTTGAACAATCAGGAAAAGTGCCCCAAGAATGGAATGGGGCACTTCCCATCCCAGTGACATCCAAAACTCCAACTCAGCCAGGCAAAACCTTTCCACCTCCTCCTGTCCCTTCCTCACCGTGGGGCACCCACCCCTGCTTTGGGACTTTTCCTGGCAGTCCTGGGTGCTGCCCCCTTCCTTCTCCATGGACAATATTTATCCTCAGCTGCCCTCAGGCCCTGCTGTTTTCACCTGTGAAGGTGCCAGATGCCCCATTTGGCATCTTGGACAGCCTCTGTGGGCAAGGCTCCTGTCCCTGTCCCCTGCTCCGTGTCTAACTCCAGTGACAGCTGTCTCCTTTCCTCCATCTCTCACTTTCCATCTCCCTCCTTCCCTCCTCTCCTTCCCCCTGTCCCCATCCCCTTTTCCAGAGCCTCCTGCCTGTGCCCTGCCCAGACCAGGCTCCCTCAGCAGGTTCTCACACCCCTTTTAAAGTTTCTCCCACCACAAGCTGCCCCAGCCACCCCTCACCCCATGCCCTGGTGGGGGAACACGGTCCCACCGGGCTCCCCGGGGCACCCCTGGAGATCCCCTGGCCTCGGGGGAGGGGCTGAGATGGTTTCTGGGGGCGAGGGCGGCTTTTCTTTCCATTCAGAGGAGATTCCCCCACCCCGCAAACACGCACTGAGGGTTTCCTGCCTGTGGGCGGATTCTATCTTGGGCTGCAGCCGCCGGGGGACCCCACCTGGGGCCGGGGATGCCGCGTTTCCTCCTCCTCCACACCATTCCCAGGGCGCTCTCATAACCCCAGCTCATTTCTTTCTCGATTTTAAGGCCGTTTTCCAAGCTCCCCAGGCAGGATCGAACTCCCCAAGGATCCCCGAGGATCCCCTGTGCCTGTGTGGGATGATACCCCACTGCCGAGGGAATATGGAGCAGAAGGACCTGCTCCTCACCTGGCTCGCCCAGGGTGCAATTTCTGCACAACCAGATCATCTGAACGTGACAATTTGGGGGCCACTTTCTCTCCTGAGCCCTGCGAGAGTGCTCAGGGCTGGGGTGCGATCCCCAGAGGTCCCAGCAGCAGCCTGCAGGTGAAGGGGTGAGGGATGATTGTGGTGGGTGTGACGAGGGTGAGCAGCACCGTGGTGGCCCTGGGGGGTGGCTGTGGGAGGTGACCATGAGAGGTGACCACGGGAAGGGGCCAGAGGGGTTTTGTCACCAGCGAAGCAGCGCTGCCATGGAGCACTTTTGCAGTTTTCAACACTCTGCACAAAACACGGGGGCTGCACTCAGAATTCCCCGGTGACCTTCCCAAGGAGCTGCCCCGAGGCTCTCTGACGTGGGCTTGAGGAGTTCCCGTTCCAGCTCTGCTCAGGCTGGGGCTGGGCCCCTCCTACGGGTCCCAAATGAGGATTCCAGGCCTGTCCCCCAGGGCCTCCCCCAGCGCCGCTGTGTCCCCTCCATCCCATGGCTGCTCCACAGGGGCGTGGCCCTGCCTGGCAGGTGCCTGTGGATGCTCAGTGGCCATCCCGGTGTCCTCTCCTGTGCCAGCTGCAAATGGGGCTGGGGGCTGTGCAGTTCACACCAGGGCTGTCCCCTGGGAGCCCCGGGGCCCTGGGGACACACACGGCCCTGGGGACACACACACAGCCCTGGGGGACACACACACAGCCCTGGGGACACACACACAGCCCTGGGGGACACACACACAGCCCTGGCCGTGCACAGCCATCAGTCACACCCAGCCAGGGGCAGGGCCCGATGGAGGGGGGTCCTCCCCGGAATGCCGGTGACAGGGACCCCCGGGGTGGTGGCAGCAGGGGAGCAGAGCCACCGATGTCCCGGGGCCACGCTGTGCCCAAAGGAAGAGAGGAAGAAGAGGGTCCCTGGTGCCTCCTGGCAGGGAGGACAGTGAGGATGACAATGCTCTCGGCATCACTTCTGTCCCCACGGCTGGAAGGAGCAAAATAGGTTGGAGGAAGGGATCCATCGCTGTCACCACCGTCCCTCAAATGCCCTGTGGGGCAGCCTCAGCAGGCAGGGATGAACCGGGATCTGTCCCCAGACTGTCCCGTGGGGGATGGTGACTGTCACAACTCAGCTGGCAGGGTCGGGACAGCGGCGGGGGCTGCTGGTGACAAATGGGACCCGAAGGGAGGACAGCAAGCAAAGCCAAGGATGCTCCCAGGGAGCTGCTGGTGGCACATGTCACCCTTTGGTGCAGGAAGTGTCCCTGCGGGTGCCAGAGGGTGTCCCAGCTGTGCAGGGGTGGCCAGGAAGGAGGGGGCACCCTCGGAGGGGCCCAAAGCAGCCCAGCCAAGCCCAAAAGTCGCCCCCGCTGGGAGCCCATCCCGGGAGCTGCTCCCCACCGCAGGGGCTGGGAGGGAGCTGGGGACAAAGTCGCTGTAATGTGAGAGATGGGCGGGATTTAAACAGAGGGGGGAAAAAAAAAAAAAAAAGAACGAGTTTTGAGGCCTTTCTTCTCTCTCGCTGTTGTTGTTGTTATCCATAAATAATAATTAAACCACCATTTCCAGCCCAGGCCACTTGTTTTAAATTTCCTGGCTAAAGTGATGTAACAGCTGTGCGTGATGCAACGCCATGTGGAATGCATCATCCAGGAAACCAGAAAAAAATCGCCTTTCTGGCCAAGCGCTCGGCACAGCTCCTGCCCCCGGCCCCCGGCGCGGGGGTCCCGCAGCCCCCACGTCTGGGCTGGACACCCCGAAGTCCCCGTGGGACCCGGCTCTGGGTGCAAGGGGAGGACACAAGGGAGAGGCAGCTCCTGCTCCGAGGCTGCTGAGCTCCAGGTCAGTTTTAATTAAAAGCTTTACAAATCAAGAACTGGCGTTTTGCTGAGGACAAACAAACCTGCACAAGCCCGACACGTACCCCGGAGCAGAGGGGAGGGGCGGGTGGGCTTGTCCTGGCAGTTTGTCCCATTTCCTCCCACTCCTCCCCCCAGTTTTGCCCTGCCCTGGGACCTCTCCGCGAATGGCCAGGGGAGCCAAAAGCTGCTGGTGGCTTCAGTGCCACCCCTGTGTGCCCCCACCACTGCGGGAGGGGTGTGGGGGCTCCCTGGCTCAACCCCCTCCACCTGGCAGGGTTTAACTCTCCCTCGGCTTCCCGCTGCTACAGGGAAGAATAAACTCTCCGGGATGCCCGTGCCCATCCCTCTGCCCCATCCACCTGTGCCCGGTGCCAGTGACTTACCTTTGGAATGGGGCTGCCCAGAAGGGGCAGAGAAAGGGAAGAAAAAGAAGAGAAAGGGAAAGGTAAAGAGAGAAGGGAAAAAAACCCCAAACAAACAAACAAACAAAAAGAAAATCAAAAACCAACCCAAGGTCACAGTGGGAAATCAGAAGTCAGAGCTGAGGCATTTCGGCAGCCGGGGCTGGAATGTCTGACTCACACTGTGACTAAATGCAAATATGAACTCAAACCTGCTCCTTAAAGTCCTCGGGATCCAGCGAGGAGCCCCGAGCCCCCACAGGCCCCTTGCCAGTGGCCCAGCCCGGCCGGACGCTGGCCACGTCTCGGTGGCTCCAGGACGGGCACCTGCAGCGAGCGATGCTCCGCACGTCCCGCTCGGATTCACCTCCCTGAGCTGGGATGAGAGGGAGCCTGGGGCGGGATGGGGCTGCCAGACCCCGGCTCTGGGTGGGACGTGCTCACCTGTTTGTGCCCCTTGCTGTCCCCATGCCCAGGGGACCTCCTGGGGCTGTCCTGGTGTTTAGGGCAGGGGGGCTCAGTGCAGCTCCGGCCTCGCCGGGTGGTCCTGGCCCATCCGTCCCCTCTGGACTGGGCATCAGGTCATGGCTGTGGGTGGCTGCCACAGTGTCCCCAGTCAGTAACAGAAGGGAAAAGGGTCTGGGTACCTGGAAGGGGCAGCGCCGTGCCCAGGGAATCACAGGGTGGAAACCCAGCCCAGCTCAAAGGAAATTCCAGGGAAATGGGGACTTTTCCCCAGTATATATATAATTTTTTTTTTTACAGCCCATTTTGTTGCCCAGCACTGACTTGTACTTTATTCATTTCCAGTTTTGTAAGAGCGGGTGGGAGGCTCTGAGGGCAGTGGCAGGTGTCCCACAGCCCCCACTGGGGACAGAGCCTCCCCCACCCATTTCCACTGTACGGAGGTTGGACCAGCCCAGCATTTCCAAGCTGTCCTGGCCAAGGACTGCAGCAAGCCTTCCCCAGACCCTCATGAACCACTGGAACGTGCCATGGGGACATTGACAGGCGGGTGTGGGGGTTCAGAGGTAGAACAAGCTGCCCCAAAGCTGCCTTTGAACAATCCCTCCCTCCATCCATCCCTCCATCCCTCCATCCATCCCTCCCTCCCTCCATCCCTCCATCCATCCATCCATCCCTCCATCCATCCCTCCATCCATCCATCCATCCCTCCCTCCCTCCATCCCTCCATCCATCCATCCATCCCTCCATCCATCCATCCATCCATCCATCCATCCCTCCCTCCATCCATCCATCCATCCATCCATCCATCCATCCATCCATCCATCCATCCATCCATCCCTCCCTCCATCCATCCCTCCATCCATCCATCCATCCATCCATCCATCCATCCATCCATCCATCCATCCATCCCTCCAGCTTCAGGTCTCAGCCTTTCCTTTTGCACCGGCAGCCCCGAAGACACAAATGGGCCCTGCTCCTCCTCGGTGATCTCAGTGACCTTGGCTGGTTTTTGGCTCTGGGAATGGGGTCAGGACACCTCATTCAGCCCCCCTGGGTCAGGCAGGTTCTGCCTCAGGCCTTGCTCAGGGCTCCCCTGCGCAGGGATGGTGGTGTGGGCTCACACCCAACAGAGCCTACAAAGGTCTCCAAGGGTTCCACATGAGCAGAGTGTGGCCCTGATGTCATCACACAGAGGGGAAACTGAGGCACAGAGACCAGGGACAGAGATAAAAACCCAGCCAGAGGAAGTGCTCCTCTTCCAGGGGACATCACAGAGTCATGGGATAGTTTGGGTTGGAAGGACCTTAAAGCTCATCCAGTGCCACCCCTGCCATGGGCAGGGACACCTCCCACTGTCCCAGGCTGCTCCAAGCCCCAATGTCCAGCCTGGCCTTGGGCACTGCCAGGGATCCAGGGGCAGCCCCAGCTGCTCTGGGCAGCAGAGCTGAGGATGACACCCTGGAGGATGACCTGCCTGTGGGGGAAGCTCTCCACGCCTTCCTTTGCACAGTGCTGCCTTTGCAGCCTCCACTACGCCTTTCTCCCTTGGCATCGCCAGCTCTGAGCATTGCAAGAGTCACTGTGAAGCTGCTTCATTTAAGCCACGGCTCCCAGCACCTGGACACAACCTCAGCATTATTTTCTTATTTATCAGTTGTTTGTCATCAGCACGACCAATTGTGAAGAGGGTGAAAAGTGCTACCCCCATCCCAAAGGTTTGGGGGATGGAAACAATGAGAACTTGAGATGTTCTTGGGAGAATCTTGATGGTTCTTGGGGCTGCCCTGTGCAGGGCCAGGAGCTGGGTTCTGATGATCCTTGTGGGTCCCTTCCCACTCAGGAGGTCCCAGGGTTCTGGGGTTCTACGTTGCCCATGCTGTGTTTTATGCCCCTACCCCACCTCACAAGGTGCCCAGGGGATGTTGAGGTTGCCCCTGAGCCTGAGGCTCCAGCACCTCTCCAGGTGGGGAACGTCACTGGAGCCCCTCTGGTGTCACCTCTGGGTGGATGTGTCTGCACAGCATCCCCGTGGTGACCCATGGTGCATCCCCCATCCCCTCTGCTTCCGCCTGCCCTACCAAAATAGCCTGAAATGGGAAACTGAGGGGGCCACGCTGAGAACTGGAAGGGGGAACTTCTCAGCTTCCAAAAAAACCCCCACGATGTCAGAGGAGTTTGAAGCCCTCCTGGTTCCCCATGAGCAGGCCTGGGGACACACTTTTTGCCATGATGCTGGCACCCACCAGGAAGGAGGCATTATTAATCATAGGGTAATTAATTATAGGCTGCAGAGCTGGGTGGGGAGAAACCTGAGGAGGTTCAACAAGGGCGAGTGTAGGGTCCTGCACCCGGGGAGGGATAACCCCAAGTGCCAGCACAGGCTGGGGGTGACCCACTGGAGAGCAGCTCTGCAGAGAAGGACCTGGGGGTCCTGGTGGGTGACGAGCTGTCCCTGAGCCAGCAGCGTGTCCTGGGGCCAGGGGGGACAATGGGACCCTGGGGGGCATCGGGAAGAGTGGCCGGCGGGGCAGGGAGCGATGCTGCCCCTCAACTCGGCCGTAGTGAGGCACATCGGGGATGCTGTGTCCAGTTCTGGGACAAGAAGGACAAGGAGCTACTGGAGAGGGTCCAGCAGAGGCCCCAAAGATGATTTGGGGTCTGGAGCATCTCTGTGATGAGGAGAGACCGCGGGAGCTGGGCCTGGTTAGCCCAGAGAAGACAGAGGGGATCTCACCAATCCATACAAGTATCTCCGAGGGGTGTCAGAGGATGGAACCAGACTCTGTTCAGTGGTGGCCAGCAACAGGACAAGGAGCAGTGGCCATAAACCAAACCAGCAGAAGTCCCACCCCAACATAAGGAAGAACTTCTATCCATGAGGATGGCAGAGCCCTGGAACAGGCTGCACAAAGAGGCTGTGGAGTCTCTGTCCAAGGGAGGGAGACTCCAAAACCCACCTGGACATGTTCCTGTGTCACCTGCTCTGGGTGACCCTGCCTTGGCAGGGAGTTGAACTGGATGATCTCCAGAGGTCCCCTCTAACCCCAACCATTCTGTGAAATGCAAATTCTATTTTCAACATAGACCAAGTGACCAAAACAGCTCGGAGCAGGAAAATCTCCTCACCGCTTTCATCCCACACTGTCCTGGCCATGGATGCCTGTGGAAAACCAGCGAGGCTCATGCCAGCTCCTGCCCATCCCATCCCACCTCTCCATCACTTGGCTTTGCCCAGCCACCAGCAGCGGGAGAGCAAAGCTCAGAGGTTTAATTAACATTGCTGACAGGGAAATTATGGCCACACACGCAAAATTAGAACATAATTGTGTTAGGGAAATGTTTCATCTTCTCCCTGTCATCCCCGGGAGCGGAAGGCGGAGGGGGAGCAGCAGGAGAGGGAAGATGTTGGCAGGAGGCCTCACAGTGTAGGAGTGGCTGGGCTCGGGGTGCTGGGGGTGACTCCAGACCCAAGGGCCACTGGGCACAGAGAAAATGCAGCAGCAAGTGGTGAATGGCTCCTCTTCACAGAGCAGCAGCAACGAGGCAACACTCGCCTTCCTTCACCCAGAGCTGGAGAGGGACTGGGGACAAGGCATGGAGGGCCAGGAGCCAGGGAATGGCTTCCCAGTGCCAGAGGGCAGGGCTGGATGGGAGATTGGGCAGGAATTGTTCCCTGGGAGGGTGGGCAGGCCCTGGCACAGGGTGCCCAGAGCAGCTGGGGCTGCCCCTGGATCCCTGGCAGTGCCCAAGGCCAGGCTGGACATTGGGGCTGGGAGCAGCCTGGGACAGTGGAAGGTGTCCTCGCCCATGGCATGAGGATGGAACAAGATGAAGTTAAAGGTCCCTCCCAAACCAAACTGTTCCATGATTTTATGATTCCATGTGTCTCGGACCAGCACCTCTCTGCCAGCCCACAGCCCCATCCTCACTGAATTGGGGCAGGGGCCATCCTCACCCCTAGGATGATCCATCCTGATGACAGGAGATGACGTTGCTCAGTGACCCCATCTAAATGTGGGCAATTCTTTCCACTTAAAAAAAAAAAAAAAAGCCAAATGGCCCAAAGCTGCAGGTGACAGCTGGCCCCGCTGCAGAAGGGTCAGGCACAGGGAAAGCCAACCCAGCTTTGCTGACTGATGAGCTTGGAGCTGCCTGGGCAGGGCAGGAGAAGCAGCTTTTGCCAGGGAGAACAGCCCCGCTCCTCCATGATCCCTGTGTTGGATCCAGGGTGGATTCAGGGAGATGAGGTGCACCCCTGCCCACACCTGCTGCACCCATGTGTTTGTACCTCTGCTCCTGCACCTCCTGAACCAAGTGTAACTGGGCAAAGCACCATCTCTCCACCCCCACTCCCACCTCCTCTAAAAACCCACTGGAGAAGAGGTGGGGGAAGCTCCCAGGATCCCAGGGAATGATACAAACTCCCTGACACCAAAAAGCCAAGCAGACAAATGTTCCACGGTCCTGTTGGCACCTGCCAGCTGCTTCTGAGTGCTGGCACTGGCTGCAATGGCAAAGTGGGCAGGGAAATGAGCAGGGAGGTGTGGAAGTCTATGGGATCCCACATGGACACTGAGATCGAGGGCACTTGGTGACACAGAGCTGGGTGGTGGGGTCATATGCTGGAGAGAAGGGATGGGGAACCACAGGGACCTGGACAGGCTGGAGAGGTGGAATTGTGCCAAACTCATGAAGTTCAAGAAGTCCAAGTGCAAGGTACTGCACAGGGATCACAGCAATCCCAAGAAAAAGTACAGGCTGGACAAAGAACGGATCAGGAGCAGCCCTGGGGAGAAGGACTTGAGGGTGTTGGTGGGTGAGAGGCTCAACCTGCCCTGGCCATGGGCACTGACCCCAGAAACCCACCCTGTGCTGGGCTGAGCCCCAGCGTGGGCAGCAGGGGAGGGGGGATTCTGCCCCTCTGCCCCGCTCAGCTGAGACCCCACCTGCAGAGCTGCCCCAGCCCTGGGGAACAACATCAGGAGCACGGGGAGCTGCTGGAGCCACTCCAGAGGAGGCCACGAAGATGCCCCAAGGGCTGGAGCCCCTCTGCTCTGGAGCCAGGCTGGGAGAGCTGGGGGTGCTCACCTGGAGAGGAGAAGGCTCCAGGCAGAGCTCCGAGCCCCTTGCAGGGCCTAAAGGGGCTCCAGGAGAGCTGCAGAGGGACTGGGGACAAGGCATGGAGGGACAGGAGCCAGGGAATGGCTTCCCAGTGCCAGAGGGCAGGGCTGGATGGGATCTTGGGCAGGAATTGTTCCCTGGCAGGGTGGGCAGGCCCTGGCACAGGGTGCCCAGAGCAGCTGGGGCTGCCCCTGGATCCCTGGCAGTGCCCAAGGCCAGGCTGGACATTGGGGCTGGGAGCAGCCTGGGACAGTGGGAGGTGTCCCTGCCCATGGCCAGAGGTGGAACTTTGAGGCCCCTCCTCACCCAACCCGCTCCGAGGTGACTCCAGGATGTCACACACGGACTCTCCATCCCAGCCCCGCTGCACTGCAGGGTCCATCCGGGGCCGGGTCGCAACCGCGCAGGCCCGTCCAGGCCTCAGCGCTCCCGGGTGACCCCAGAACCCACAGCGGGGCTGCCCCGATCCCACCTGCCCCGGGGCCGGCGCTGAGCCGAGGGGCGCGCCAGCCCCAGCGCCGCGGAAGGTGCCCCGGGGGCCTCCCGGGGGGGCGGCGCGGCCGGGCTGCGGCCGTCACGCAGGTCCCGCCGGGCCCCTCCGGCCCCTTGGCGAGGCACCCGGGGGGCGGCGGCTGCCAAGCAGCAGCTGCCGGGCGGATGCTCCTCCGGCGGGACCCCCGGGGACCCCGGCCCTGCCCGCCCTGCCCCGCCAGGGGCCCCGTCGGCGGCGCGGGGGGAGAGCTGCGGGCGGCGACGACAACCAGCGGCCGCCCCCGGTCCCCGCCGCCCCGCCCCCGCGCTCGGTGGGCGGGGACCGCGGCAATCCGCGCTCTGGTTGGCCGTATCAACTGCCAATCAGACCAGCAAAGGCTTTCCATTGGTCAGAGCCCCCCTGTCTTATCAGTCCATCTCGCGGAGCTCCCGTGTCGTCACCGTCGCTGCACCGCAAGCAAACGTCCCCCTCCGCTAGGAAACATAGTCCCCACCACGGCGGCGCCCCCGCCGCTCCGCCGCAGCCCTATCCCGCCGCCCCCGGTGCGGCCACGCGTGTGCCGGTGCCCCGGGGCGCGCGCGGGGCGGCATCATCCCCCCCGCTCCCTGCCGCTCGTACGGGCAGCGGAAGGATACGGCGGGGGCGGGGCGTGCGGCAGCGGGTTGGGCGGGCGTGCGGGGGGAGGCGGCAGAGGCGGGCGCGGGGGGGGGTGCGGGGGGGAGACGCCGTCGCTGCCGCCGCCGCGGGGGGAACCATGCGGGGGCCGCGGGGCGGGCGGCAGGGACAGCGGCGGGAGGCGGAGCGGCGGCGGCTGCGGCGGCCCCGGCGGCGGCAGCAGCAGCGTTAGGGCCCGGCCCGGCGCGGGGCGGGGCCGCGGGGCGGTCCGGGGCGCACGCGCCGCCCGGTGCGGGGCGATCGCGCCGCTTCGCTACATTGTATCCGCCGGCGGCGGAGAACAATAGGCGCCGCCGCCGCCCCCGGGCCTGGGCGCCGCGGCCGCCCCCGCCCCCGCCGCGACCCCCGCCACCCTTCATGCGCTTCCCCTGCCCCGGGCGCGCCGGGCCTGGAACAGGTAAAAAAAAAAAAAAAAAAAAAAAATATATATATCTATATAAATAGTAAAATAATAACCGAGCCAACCCGGCCGCGCCGCCCCGGGGCTGCGCGGAGCGGGGGTCCCGGCGCTGCGGGCGCGGGGGGTACCGGAGCTGGGGGTGCCGGGGCTCGGAGCGCGGCCCCCTCGCTCGGTGCGCCCGCGGCTGCGGGCGCGGAGCGGGACGGGACGGGCTCGGCGCTATTGTCCCCTCGGCAAAGTTTGCCGGGGCCGGGGAAAGGGGGGGCGGCAGCGGCGGGGCGGGCTCGGGGGGCGTGTGGGGCGGCTGCGAGGGGGTGCGCGGGTCCCCGCCGGGGAGGGGGGCCCGCGCTCGGTCCTGCTGCGAACTTCAGCCGAGCGCAGCCCGCCGGCCGCCCCCGGCCCGCCGCAGCCCCCCCGGGGTCCCTGAGCCCCTTCCCGGCTCGGGGGACTGCGGGAGCCGCGGGACCCAGCGCGGGGGTGGCTGCTTCGGCTTCGCCCCGCGGCTGGGAGGGGGCCCGTGGGGGCCGCTTCGCCCCCCTGCGCTCTCCGGTCCGGTCCGGGCGGGGGCTGGGTGCTGCCCGCCGGGACCCCGTCCCTACGGCGCGGGGGTCGCGAGTGGGGGGCAGCGAACAACTTCACCCCCACTCCCGGCCCGCGCCTGTCCCGGGGCCGCCGAGCCTTTGTCCGGGCCGGGGAGGGACCCCGGGGGCACGGGGACATCTGGGAGGGGGACCCGGCCCTGCGCCCCGGCCCCGCGGGCTGCTTTGGGGTCAGAAAGTGTGCGCGGAATAAATAAAAATAACCCCCCCCCCAGCCTGGCTTTGGGGCGGCCACGGGTTTTGTTCACGTTGTCCCCGGGTGCCTCGGGGGTGCAGGGTTTGGAGGGGCTGGGAAGTGATGTGCCCCCCTCCCTCCTTCCACGGGTTCTCCGGGGTTTCTTCTCCCCCAGCCACACTTGAGGCACCGGGGCAGAAGGTTGGGAAAGTGGCTTTAAAAACACTGACCAGATGCACTGATGACACTTTGAAAAAGGCTTTTCAAAGAAAATGAAAAGAAGGAAAAAAAAAAAAAAATTCCCTGGCTGTTTTTTATAGTGGTGAAGGCTTTTTACACGCTGGGCTGATTTCAGCCTTTTTTTATGAAACTTCATTGAAATGTAGTGGCTGAGCCTACAAACACTTTGGATCATGTGGAGTTTTCTTTTTTTTTTTACTCTTTTTTTTTTTAACCTTATGATTAATGAGTTAAATTTATTGGCCAGCTGCCCTTTGTAACCATGAATGAGTTCCTTAAAAAAAAAAAAGGCTGAAAAAAAAAAAGGAATCTTTTATCTCATCCCAGGCCTCTCTTCTTCCCTCCCAAAGAAATATTTTTCTATCATAGCAAGCTGGCCAAAAAGATCAATCTCCCTTTTGAAAAAAAATAATCTGCAAAATTAGGAAGAATAATATTTACCTATCTTGCAAGGTTGCCTGGAGGGCTTTATTTTTGCAAAAACACTCCGAAAACAAAATTTTTTTGTTTCCAGTCCCTTTTGGGAGTGGAGAGGTTCAGTTCTCACTGAGCACAGCCTGGCTGGGCATCCCCAAACACAGCCCCTGAAAAAGCAGCTGCAGGTGCTCGGCGACCCGAAGGAAAGAGCTGTAACATCAGACTTTTTATTTTTTTTTCACTTTTTTTTTTTTTTTTTAAACAAAACTCAGCAAGGACAAGAGAGCCTCCTGCGGGGAGCAAGCGTGGGGGAAGGCGAGGGGGCGAGCCGAGCCAGACAAGCGCCTGAGTGATAACTTGCCTGAACCCTTTGATAAATGAGTTGACTCTTTTTTTTTTTCCCTTTTTTTTTTTTTTTTTCCCCTTTCCCCCCCTTCATTCGCCACACGCCAGGAACAGAATTGGCCCGAACTAGTGGAATTGGCAGCAAAAAACTAACATACAAGTGTGTCTGGTCAATGGAGCGCTTGTTCCTGCCACTGGGTGCTGTGTGAGGACTCCGACTGTGCTCTGGCCCCGGAGTTGGACGCTGCAGACGCGCTCAGGGTTTTTCTTTTCTCGCCTCTCCGCTCTGTCTTTTTCAAATATTCATCAATGGGGTGGGTAGTTTGCTGTAGTCATTAAAATATCTCTCTCCCCTCCCCCTCGCTTTCTCCAGGACTGCCACTGTTGAGTCTGTGGGAATATGAATCAGCAGCAGCAGAGAATGGCTGCAGTTGGGACAGACAAAGAGCTCAGTGACCTGCTGGACTTCAGTATGGTGAGCGAGCGCGGCCGGGGGGCTGCGCAGCCCCGGGGCTGGGAGCTGCACAGGGGAGGAAATGTGAGCCCGTAAATTGGACATGATGGGTTTCAGATGTGCCGTGTTTGTGTGCGTGCACATGTGCTGCAACTTGTTTATTTTCAAGTTAAAGCAAAGCCTCTGCCCCTCCTCTCCCCCTCTTCCCCTCAGACGTGTGTTGTTCCCTCGCAGGGAGGACAGAGAGGTTTCTTTTCTGGATGGGAAATTTTGGGGGAATTAACAGAGTTGTGTATTCTCTGTTTAAATGCTCGCTGGGTGACTGTTTCTGCAGCCATGCAGAGATGTAACTTCAGTAGCTGATTAATCAAGCTTTTTTCCTCTCCCTCGATCCAGACTATTAAACTTTTGCTCCCACAGGTTATTTTGTCACAGTTTGAAATGTGTCCAAGCTCTCCAGCACATTATTTTTGCAGGAGTTCGACACTTGTGCTCCCCATGCTCTGCTCTTCTGTATCCTGGAAACCTTGAGCTGCATTTAGGAGCTGTTTATTTTCAAAGAAACAGGACCTAAGAGTTCCCCCCGAAAGGGTGTGCACAGCTCGGAGGGAGGAGAAGTCCCTTTAGTCACAGCAGAGCGGGGTTAGTCCCTGGCACATCCCACCGTGGCACTGCCAGCGGTGCCGCCTCTCCTTGGCAGGTGACTCATGGAGGGCAGAGCTGGTGTTCAAAGGCAAATAACTGTCTGTGGGGTTCCTCTGTTGTGTGCTGCACCCTCACGGCCCTCGGAGCGTGTGTCTTGCTGTCGAGATAAGCAAACGTGCTGCAGAGATAGAAACAACAGCTCCAGCAGGGGGAATGGCCGAGAGAGTCACCCCAGCCCGGGTCACCCAGCCCACATCACCCTGCTGGGCTGATGTTCCTGCTCCTTGGAGGAGAAGGGACAAAAAGTGGTGGCAGGGCAGAGCTAGGGTCACCTGCTGTCCTGGTGGCCGTGGCACCTCTGGGTGTGCTGAGGCTCATCTGCTTTTCTGCCTCCGCACGCTGAGGTTCAGCCCTGGGAAATAAACCTTTGCTGCAGCTGGGGGTTGTACCTGTCCTGGCAGGGCTCTGTGCTGCAGAGGTGCACGGGGGAGGGAGGTCTCTCAGCCCCCCAGAGCAGCTCTCCTGCAGGAGAGGCCCAGTTCTCCCAGTTTCACACTTCTCTTGGGAGGCTGGTTCCGTTACGTTGCTGGTGATGGGCCTTTCCAGTAGAACGCGTTACAGTGGGTACAGGGACTGCAGTGGTGGTATCCCTGTAAAACCTCGAATCTGCTCAGGGCTTGCTGTGGTTATTTGTCCCTCTCAGAGGTCCTGCAGGTTGGCAGGAGCCCTGGGGCTTTCCATCAACTGCACTTTGGGTCAGTAACCCAGAATCTGCTCCCTGATGGCAGCTGCAGCAGCTCCCGCTTCGTTTTTTCTCCTCCTTGAAAAAAAAAATCAAATCCCACTCCCCATTTAGAGCTTTAAAAAACCCCCAAGGCCTTCTTTTCCAATTTAACCACCCATCCTCATTTGCATGCCTAGAGCTGTATTCCCTGCAGGAGTCCTGACCTGGTCCCTCTGTACACAAATGTTTCTGTCCCTGGAGGTGAATCCACACCAAAAAGGTTCAATTTGGGTTAGGATTCAATGCTTTTCCACTGGTATGATTCTGGGAAGGACCAGAACTCATCCTGTGCTCCTCCAAGGCTGGTGTAGAGGTGCTGGGGGTAGCTGCTCACAGCATCAGGGCCTGCAAATGTCATTTGCCAGCAAATGACTCGAGGACGTTCCCTCCAGCATCCGCTGGCCGATGGGCTCCGGCGCAGCCTGGACCGGAGCCAGCTCTGTTTCACAAACCCTCATCCCTGCACACCCATCTCCTCGCTGTGCATAAAGGGAATATTAACATCTCCAGGATGAGGAGCTGAAATGGAAAAGCTTCCTAGACAGGAGATGGGTCTGTTGAGGAGGCGCTCCGTGGCTTGCTCTCCCTGTGTCCTTGGGATACAGGATTTTTGACCACAAAGCTTGCTCTTTCAAGTGTATTTATATTTTTCTTTGAATAAACAGGAGTGGAGCATTGGTTCGGTAATCCTCTCCAGGAGAGTAGAGGGGAGGGAAAAGTAGAGATACTCAGAGCAGCTGGAAGCGTTTGCTTCAGATCAGTGTTTTGATTCTTTTTTTCTAGGGAAAATGTGTTCAGCCCCAGCAGTCTGTGGTCCAGTCCTGCACTGGGTTTGGCTGTGCAGGGAAGGAATTTTAAGGCCCTAAGGGGATGGCATGGCCTGCCATGAGGTCCTGGGGTCAGTCAGTGACAGAGTTGTGCGAGATGCTGCAAACTGGGCCTGCAGTCCTGAAAGAAGAGACTCATCTCATCCCCTCTTTAGTAAATAAATCCATTGGGTAGATGTTGAGCTCCAAAGCACTCACCAAAAGCTTTGTGCCACTGTAATTTGCCAAAAAGGGCAGAAATCGAAAGAATCTGTAAGTGAGCAGGAGTCAAAGGAAAGGCCCAGTGATGCTTTGGGGTGTGCATGGCAGCACACTTACCTCTACCCCCAAATAAATTGCCTTTTCTAATTGCCCCAAAGTGCAGGTAATTTGTAAGCTTGCCTTCACCACTGCTGCCTGGCAGCAGGCCCAGATGGGCTGGCAGATCTGGAGAGGAGCTTTCGAGAAAGCATCCTGCCTATAGACCCGAGTGGGCAGCTCAGCCTATTGATTAGCTGGGCTTTGGTGGCTGCCAGGCTTTGCAGCTCAGCCTGATGGGCACAGGCTGTGTATGGGGGCAGCTGCCCTTGGCCTGTGCTGTCGGGAGATGCTCAATCACAAGGACCTGGAGCTCAGGGAAAGGTTCTTCCCCCCGAGGCTGCTGGGCACTGCCCAGGCTCCCCAGGGAATGGGCCCGGCCCCGAGGCTGCCAGAGCTGCAGGAGCGTTTGGACAGCGCTCTCAGGGATGCCCAGGCTGGGGTTGTTGGGGTGTCTGTGCAGGGCCAGGGGCTGCACTGATTATCCCTGAGGGTCCCTTCCAGCTCAGGATATTCCAGGATTCTCAGACATTTTGTGGTTACTGGTTACCCCAGGCAGTGTCTCGCCTGTGCCAGTGTTGGTGTGCAGTGGGAAGGTGCCACACAGGTGTCCTGGCTGGGCTGAGCTGCTCTGAGGGACAGGGACACCCTGGGCAGGGGACAGGGGAGCGGAGCAGCCCCGGGTGTGTCGGTGCCGCCGAGTGCCAGCCGAGCCGGGAGCGGGCGCGTGCCAGTGCCAGCCGGGGCTCTGGCAGGAGCGAGGTGCTGTTAACAGCCATGATTATTAGCAGAGTATTAACCATATGCTGCGGGGAGCTGCCTGGCAGAGGGGCTTTCTGGCTCGCCGCAGGGTGGGCAGGGGCTTGAGCAGTCACACGGGACCTGCTGCTCCCGCTGCGCCGCGGCCCCAGCCCCGGATCCGGGGGTGGGAGCCGAACTGCTGGCAGCAGGCAGGGCTGGAGCAGCTCCTGCTGCTCTGCTGGAGGATGCTGAAGCTGTGCCCTGCTCCGGCCAAGGCCCACAGCGCCTGCATTTCCGTGATAAAACTCTGAGTTTTGCTCAGAGTGAAGCAGTTGTACAGTTTAAAGTTTGACTTCACACCGCAGTGGGCGTTTGGGGCTGTAGTCAGGAAGGTCTGTCTTAAGTGAGCATGTATAAAATGTCCTGCTGGCAATGTATTTTGAGTCAAATTCCCTCTTCTCCCCGAATTAACAGCTGGATAGTTTCCATGCTGCAAAGTAAGATTTCAGGTTTAGAGTTCAGGCCTGAGGTTGGTTCAGCCTGGAGTTCATCAGGTGGGAGAGGGGAGAGAGTGAGCACTGATTTCATTTGAGAAGCGATGCACTTCTAGATGTGCACAATCAATGAAATGCTGCTTGATGTTCCCTGTTTCTGGCAAATTCCCTTTCTTCCTTAGGAGTTTGCTGTATGAAGTGTGGGGTCTCTTGGCTATAACCTCCTCAGGGGAGCGTGCAGGCGTTTGGGTCTTCCCGTGCTCTGGATTTGCCTCTTTTACCCTGGGAGAAACAGAGGGAGAATAAATTCTTTGGGAGGGGTGGAAATCGAGCTAGGAGGGAATGCAGAAGTCATCAGCTCTCAGGGAGGCTGGAGGTAGGACTTGAAAAACCAAATACAGCGATTTAAGGTGGGGGATTTTACATAACCGTTTAAATCTACATTATTCAAATCTAACAAAGGCCAAGTAATGACCCAATTACAACCCTTGAGAGCTCATGCCTGGGTCCCTCCTCAATGCCTGGGTCCCTCGGTAGGTGCCAGCTCCGGTTCATCTCCTCCCTCCCCCCAGTTTATTTTTAAAGCAGCATTTAAAAGCAGAAAGGAAATTTGCAGTGGGTGGATGAACTTTGCCTGTGAGCGACACACGCCAGCGAAGGCACTTCACGTATGACTTGTGCCAGGCTCCTCGGGGCAGCCTCAGCCCACACCTCAGTGGAAAAAGAGGCTGGGAGCAAGAAAAAAGCCCAAAACACCTCCTGGGGTTGGCAAGTCATAAGTGTGGAGGGGTAACCCGGGGTTCCCCCCTCTCCATCACCCTTCTTTGACAGCATGTGGTTGTGTCAGGGCTGGGCATGGAGCTCAGGGAAAGGTTCTTCCCCCCGAGGCTGCTGGGCACTGCCCAGGCTCCCCAGGGAATGGGCCCGGCCCCGAGGCTGCCAGAGCTGCAGGAGCGTTTGGACAGCGCTCTCAGGGATGCCCAGGCTGGGGTTGTTGGGGTGTCTGTGCAGGGCCAGGGGCTGCACTGATCATCCCTGAGGGTCCCTTCCAGCTCAGGATATTCCAGGATTCTGTGCTTTAGCATCCCCACTTGCCCTGCTGCAGGAAGGGGTCCATGACTCCTAAATCCCCTGGGGAGGGAGAGCAGGAAGGTGTTGCATCAGCCTCGAAATCTCTCTCCAAGCAGGTGGAGGAGGGGAGGGGTTCCCGGGGCTGAGAGGGGTGTGGGGGTGTTTTGGGGGTGCTGGGCATCGCTGCCCTGGGGGGGACACTCCTCCTGTTCTGCAGAAGCAGAAGGTGCTGGGTGCACAATGGAACAAGGCTGTTCATTTTCTCCACTCATGTTTGCTGCTCAAACCTTGGGTTTTTCAGCCTCAGCAAGTGCTGAGCAGAAACGCTCCTGAAAAGAGCCGGCAGTGCGGTTGTTTTAATTTTTTGTTTGTTTTTTGTGTGTGTGTGTGTGCTCCCTGCCGGTCTGTTCATGGTGCATCCCTTCCCCCCTGCTCACACACACAGACCTGCCCCTTGGGAGTTTAATCTTAATCTGCTTCCCTACCTGAACAAGAGGGAGTGAGCAGGGCCAGGGTGGGATCAGCCACCTCAGTTCCAATTTCAGCACTTCTGGAGACGTTTGCAGAACCCCCGCTGGCCTGCAGCGGTGCAGAGGAGCGGGAGCTGCAATCTTTGGGGTTTGTTTGTATTTTCTAGCCCAACTTCCTGAGGAAACAAAGCTCATCCGATGGTGGGGCTGCTGGGCCACCCCAAACACCTTGGGAGCCCCTGGGGTGAGCAGCAGCCTCAGGGCACATGCCAGGGGGCTGTGGGCAGGCAGGTGAGGGCAGGTGTGTGCAGGCAGCTGGGGTGAGCACTAAACACTGTTCACACCTTCATTTAAATCCGTGTATAAAACATCTACACCCCGCGCACGCACGTACACCATCCCAAATTTGTGCTCTTTATGAATGGCACTTGGTTCCTTAACTGCTCTCTTTGCATCTCTACCACATTTAACTGGTTTTTGTTGTTGTTTTGTTTTTTTTTTTCCTCCCCAGCATTTGTGAAAACAAAGCTGGGCAGACAGTTCTGTACAAAGGAATGTTTCTGACCACGGCCAGACATCAGCTATGTCAGGGCATGAAACGCTGCCTTTCTGTAGGCTCTTGTGCCATTACATTGTTTAATCTTCAAAGCATTAAACTTTTAAGTTACTCAGACATTACAAAGCTAAAAATAATAAAAATTCAAATGACTTGGTGGTGAAAGTATCTTGAGTAGAAAAAGGATATTAAAATGTTAATTCACTGAGCGTTTTCCCACCAGTTGTTTTATTGGCTGGAGCTCCATTTGTGTGGAGGAGAATTAGTTTTCTTTTCTGCTGCACGCAGGTGCATGTAAATTATTAAATAGCAGCCTCTGAAACTCTCCCAACTTTTATTAAAAATATTTATACAGGTTAGGTGACGAGGTGTGCAGTATTTTTGAGGAAGCTCCTGGCAGGAGAGGCTCAGTTGTGATAATGAAGCTGCAGCGACAGAGCAAACAAGTCCCCAGAGCAACCGATTCTGTGAAATACATTAATTTTTTAAATCATGAGTAACTGCCTTTGCCCTTGGAGCAGCTTCTCCCCCCAGGCCTCAGGGCTGTGTCAGGTCCTGGTGCTGCTGCAGCCCCCAAAGCAGCGGGGTGGGAGCTGCTCCATGAGGCTGGGGGTCATCCCCAAGCCCTCCCTGCCCGTGCCAGCTGGACACACGGGCAGCCCTTGTCCTGCCCAGGCCCTGCACGTGGCTGGAGGTGTGGGATGGGACCAGGACTCCTGTGGGAGCTGGGAGAGTGAGGGATAAAAGGAGCTTTGCCGTCATTATCCTGCTGGCTGTTTATGAATGGAGTCGGCCTTTCCCCAGGGCTCACCTGTACCTGGGGTGAGCAATTTGGGGATGAAACTGTTGGTTTGGACCGCAGCAGGGATGCTCCTTGGCTGGTTTCCAGCTGCCCTGAGGAGCCAGGGGCTGTGCAGGTGGGGATGTGTGTGTCAGAGCAGGGCTGTGCCTCCCTCCCGCCCCTCCTGCGTGATGGAGCAGGGACACCAGGAAAGTTTTTTGCATCAATAAAGGGCTGCTCTCCCCCTCCCCTCCCCCAGTGTGACCCCTTTGCAGCAGCACAGTAAAACCAACACACTGAAATCTCTTTTCTCTTCCCTTCTCTCTCATCTCCTTGTTTTTCTAGATGTTTCCCTTGCCAGTGGCTAATGGAAAAAACAGACCCACGACCCTTGCGAGCACTCAGTTTGGAGGATCAGGTACTGTCATCTTTTTTTTTCCCCCTTATACCATAATGTTTCTTGCAATAACTCTGTGTTTGGTTCCAGAGATGCCGTAGCAGAGGGGGTTCTGTGCTTTGGTGATGTGTTTTTCTGGTGGTGCTCTGCTGCTGTTTCTCTGCATGGTTTCTGTGTTGCTCCACGTGTCTCTGGGTGGGCAAAGCTGATCTGGCTCCCATTAAGAAGTTGCTGCCCGAGCTGGAGGTTGTTGTCCCACTGCTCCAGGAGCCTGGGAGCAGACAGGGCTGTTCTCTATAAGCTGCTTAGATTTGTCTGCACTGCCCTGGAAGACTTCTGCTGTTCCCCTCTGAAGAGGGGTGGTGGTGGCTTGTTCCTGGTGCAGTTTGGGGGTGTGCTCCATGCAGCCCCTCCAGCAGCTCCCTGCTGTTGGATGGGATCTCAGCATTCCCAAAGGGATCTGCAAAGCCCTCCAGGGTGCCAAGAGGGGACCACGGATGCTGACATCCAAGGCCTTTGGGAGCAGGGTGGTGGGGAGGAGTGGGCTGGAGATGTGGCTGCAGTTGGAGACTGAAAATGTGCTGGTTGGTTTGAGGCTCAGGTGGAGAATTCCTGGGCAGTGCTGTGCCAGGATTGGAATGCCCAGGGAAGCTGCTCTGTGCAGGGCTCGCACAGCACCTGACGTGAGGGAAGTTCAGCTCCTCTGCCCTTCTTGCTGAACACTTTGTGAATGGTTCAAACTCGACCTTCCCTACCCTGGGCTGGATCCAGCTGTGCAGGGAAACTCCTGGCTGTGCTGTGACACTGGGAGGCATCCCAGAGACTGGGCTGGGATTTCTGGAGAGCAGCTTTGATGCCCCAGTGGGGCACTGGGGAAGCTGCAGCAGCGGGATGGGCAGTCTGCCCTGCCCTGCTCCTGCCCTCTGGACCAGGGAAACGTGATGCTCTCAGACTGAGCTGTTCAGCTGCATGTCAGGATGGTTTGGAGCAAACACTTTTGCAGGGAGGGAAGCTGTTGAGTGGGCGCTGGAGGAAACTGGAGGGGAGAAAATGTTCGGGTTAACCCAGATGGAAGCTGATCTCTGCAGAGAGTGTTCCTTGTGCTGTTAAAATAATCCACAAAAGACGTGCTACACGCTGGGGAGAGAGGAGCAGTGCAGGAGCTCCCATTAATCCATTTCCTGCTCAGAGCCTGCCTTGGCTGCCGGGTCCGTGGTGCTGGCCAGGAGCAGGGGCTGGAGCGGGGCCCTGCGGCTCAGCCGGACCCCCCTGCGGCCCACACGACACCGAATCTTTGATTCTTCCCCCAGCCCTTCTTTTCTTTCGGGTGAGTGAAAGGTAACATTGACACCACCCTTCCTCTGGGCTGCTGCTCTCTGAGCCTGACTGGGAGCAGTTCATGAAAACAGAGCACTGGTGTTATACAACTGCACTGAGGGACCTTGCACAACCCCTGCTGTCCCAGCCTCGGACGCTGCAGAGGCTCCCTCATCCTGCCATGGCCATCCTGGCTTGGGAATGCAGCTCAGGGCTGGGTGTGGGGCAGGAGCTTTGCTCCAGCAGCACAGTTATCCCTTGGTCATCCCTTTGGCCTCACCTGGAGATCAGGGGACAAATTTCATCTGAGACTCAGCTTTGGGACTTCTCCCTGCTCCTGAATCTTTGGCTTTTTGCTGGAGGGGTGGATAACTGCAGTAAGACATCAGCGAGCTGTGCCATGCGCAGGGCTGTGCTCTGCCTGCTAGAAGGATCCAGGGTGTCTAAACAAGGTCCTAGAACATGGCAAGGGGTTGTTCTCACAGTTTGTTGGTGTTGGTTTAGCTTTATACACTGACTGACAGCAGGGTGCAATCAGGTACTAGTTAGAATTGTAGTCATGGAGCGCTTTGGGTTGGAAGGGACCTTAAAGTTCATCTTTTTCCACCACCTGCCATGGGCAGGGACACCTTCCACTATCCCAGGGTGCTCCAAACCCCGGCCAGCCTGGCTTTGGTCATCCCCCAAGGTAGTTCAACCCCCAGGGTTGTTCATCCCCCAAGACAGAGGCAGCCATCCAGCTCAAACTTTGATTTGAAGTGGAACCATCATTAACCCTGATGTGGTCAGAGGGTGGAGAGCAGATGGTCCTTGGATTTGGGGATCTGGACTTACTGGGGGAGCGGAGCACCTCACAGCCATACCATAACCTGCACCTGGAGGTGGTCACCCTAAATCTTGCCACGCAGGAAGGCCTGGGCATCATCTTTAATATGCCACGTGTGTTCCAAGCACTTCTCAGTCCGGGGCCTGGACCAGCACTGAAGGCAGTGCAGCATTTCCCCTCTGCCTGCAAAGGAGAAGCAAACCCTGATTTGTCTGAGTCTTAGCTCGGTGCTGTGCACCACAGTGCCAGGATCTCTTTATTTGGGCTTCTTGTGGTCACCTCAGGATAACAAACTGCTCTTGTCTCGTGTGCCAGAAATATTGGTGTTCTATCCTTCTGTCCACCCAGGATGGGAACCCCTCCCTGGGTTGGTGTAGTTGGGTTGGACATGGGAATTCGTGATCCCCCTCTTCCCATCTCCTTGTGGAAATACTGGGACAGTGTGCAGCTTTTATTCTTCTTCCCCTCCAGAGGAGCTGTTACCTCCAGGCTCTTTCCTCCCCAGGGAAGTGAGGAGGCTAGGAGGGAAGGGAGCAAAGCACTGACTGATCAGTCCAGGCCAAAATGAGATTCTTGCTTCCAAAGTCCAGCTGGCAAATAAAGGAGCAGAGCCATTTGAAACAGGGAATCCCAATGGTAAAATTGTCCCAAATTCAAATCCTTTTCAAATTCAAAATTTCTGTACCCAGAAGTGTTGTGAACCACTGGCACAGGCTGCCCAGGGCAGTGATGGAATCACCATCCCTGGAAGTGTTCAGAGCAGGTGTTGATGTGGCACTTGAGGACGTGCTTTAGTGGTGAACATGGTGCTGGGCTGACAGTCGGACTTGAACACTCAAAGATCTTTTCCAACCTTAGCAATTCCATGTTTCTAATAACTGCCCTGGCCAAGCTGTGGCCCCTTTACCACGGGAACCCCTTTTTCTCCCCGAGGCCAGAAAAATTTAAAGTGTTCATGCAAACCCTCCAGCGTTGAGATCCCTTTGCTTTCCTCTTTGCCTCCTGCTTTTATTTTAAGCCCTGCCACCGTTTCCCTCATTTCTGTCCTCAAATGCTCCGGGGAGGAACTGGCTTCGCTCCCCCGCTGCATGGACAATCCAGCACCTCCGCTTTGCCTTTTCTTGGCAAGGAGAGACCCAACAATTGCCACAAGGATGGAGCTGACGTCACCCAGGCCGTGGCTGCAGCATTTATAGCACATATAGGTCACCGCGGGAAGTTGGTCTTCCTGGGGCAGGGAGCAGCAACCAGTGTTTTCCAGCATGGGCTGTTTGCTGCCAGGGTGTTATTTTAGCCAGGATGCTCAGCCTGTGCCTGTGGTCCTGCTCCTCAGAGGGTTTCACCATCCCCTCCCCAAAAAGTGTTTGTTACTTGCAGCAGCAAAACATCTCGAAGCGCGTCCCCCGTCGTATCACAGTTCACAAATGACTAATCTGAGCTGCAGCAAGCTCCCTCCCAGCGCCTCACCGAGCCCTGCCTCGAGCAGGAAACCACTGGGGCTGAATTTCACATGGAAATGACCATTTTAATTGACATCAAGGCAGTGGGAGTGGCCGCAGGCAGCAGAGTTGTGCTGTGGCCTCGTGGCTGCTGAGTTTTCTGCAGGCTTGGTGTGTGCCGGCTGCACCTTTGCTCCAGCAAAGGGGTTTGGGCTCCGCAGAGCAGGGAGATAAACCCAAGGCACGTGGCAGTGCGAGGTGAAACATCTCCTGGAGCAGCGCACGAGCAGCACTTCCACCTGTGGGTAATGTGGAGGGTGTGCAGCCATGTCCCCTCCCATCCCGAATGGTGTGGGGTGCCAGGACTGCGTCCGGTTGGGACGGGAGCCCAGGGGTCTCCTGCTGACAAATTATTCTGCTCTCAACAAGGAAAACCTCTGCTAATGTTTTTCCTTGTTCTCCCCTTTAAAATAAGCGAATTCAGCACTAAGTGCCTTTTCCTTCTTTGTGCTGGAGTGGGTTGGGCTCTTTGCTTGGGCTCTCGGGTGGGTTGGGAAGGGTGAGTCCCCTCCTGGCCCGTGCTGTGGTTCCCGCCCCCAAAATTCGTTGGGTGCTTCCTTGCTGGTGAGCTGAGGCTCCCTGTGAGGGAATTGCTTTGATCGGGGGAAGTTCATCGAGTCCATTTGAAGCTGGTGAAGGAGGGAGTTTTTCAAAGGGTTACAAGCTGGTGCATGTAACAAATTTTAAGTTATAGTCTGGTGAACAAAGCAAATGGATTCTCCCTGGAGGGAGGCGAGCCCGGATCCCCTTTGAAACCCGCTTTAAACAACGCACAAACGTGGATACCTGTGGCAACAGCACTGAGAGTCATAAATTCTCTGGAAGCTGGGGTTGTCTCTTTAATTGGTGCTGTGGGGGAGCTGTTTGAAGGTTTAATTATTTTGAGTGCGCAGGCAGCCCGGGGTTGGGAAGCTCCGAGCGGGATGGGCACGGTCTGGAGCAGCAGGATGGTGCTGGGCTCCCCTCTGCCCCTGGAGCCGGGTGGTTTGCAGGGACACCACGGCTGCAGGGCTGGGAAGAGCCAAGCACAGCGTTTGTGTCACCGTGCTGTCAGCAGTCGAGTCCCAGGCTGCAGAAACCCATTTGCAACTGTTCTCCGTAGTGAGGAAAGCAGGAGCTTTTATTAGCAAGGCTGTATCACGTTTTCCTACTCACTGCCTCGAGTTCCCACATGTTTTGCTTATGCTGAAGTGGGAGTGCTGGGCTCCGCTTGCTATTTTGATGGATGATGAAAGGCAGACATGAGGTGTGCAATATGGGGCTTGGTATTTAGAACTGGCACTTGCCATTCGAGTTTGGGATCCGGGCTGCGTGTTGTTGCGGCGTGCCCCTGCAAACTGTCACCAAGCAGGCCAAACACAGAGCCACCATGACAGAAAAAGGCAAAGCAGAAGAGTTCGCTTGCCAGCCCATTGGTGTGACCGTTTGTTTCACAGTAAATGTTGTTGTTTAGCCATTATCAAAGGAAGCCAAAGGAGAGCTGGGGGTGCTCACCTGGAGAGGAGAAGGCTCCAGGGAGAGCTCCGAGCCCCTTGCAGGGCCTAAAGGGGCTCCAGGAGAGCTGCAGAGGGACTGGGGACAAGGCCTGGAGGGCCAGGAGCCAGGGAATGGCTTCCCAGTGCCAGAGGGCAGGGCTGGATGGGATCTTGGGCAGGAATTGTTCCCTGGGAGGGTGGTGAGGCCCTGGCACAGGGTGCCCAGAGCAGCTGGGGCTGCCCCTGGATCCCTGGCAGTGCCCAAGGCCAGGCTGGACATTGGGGCTTGGAGCAGCCTGGGACAATGGGAGGTGTCCCTCTCTGTGGCAGGTGTTTGGAAGGAGATGAGCTTTAAGGTCCCTTCCAACCCAAAACCCATTCTGGGATCCTGTGAAGAGCCTTGCCATGGCCAGGTCCAGCTTGCAGAGCTGTGAGGTCTCAAGTACAGTCCCTGCACCCCCTGCTCTCCCCTGCTCTGCAGCCCCTCCACCGCTGCTGCTGGCAGAGCCCACTCCAGGGTGCAGGAGGATGCTCCAGGAGTGGCAGGGACATGCCCGTGTGCTGCAGAGCCTGGACACTCTCACTGAGGTTCATCTCCTCCATGCCAGTCGGGCTTTCTGCTTTGCTTCTGTCTTTGCCCTTGGGAAGCTCCTGTTCTCCTTCCCCTCCCCATCCTGCTCCCAGTTTTTCCCATGGGCTGTATCCCATTTCCCAGGACATGGGAAGCAGGGTCTGGAAGAAAAGGTTGGCAGGGGGCAGGGAGTGCAGGAAATAATATGTTTGGGGGAACAAATGGCAAGGGGAGACCTTCACACCTGTGTCCCTTAATCCAGGGTCACACCCCATCCCTGATCCTCGTGTTTTGGGGTGCACGGTCCTGCTCCCAGGGCTTCCCCACCTGCACAGATATTTCTCCTGTGCCTTTGCAGAGAGGTTGAAACAGAATCCCAGAATGGTTTGGGCCCATCCCATCCCACCCCTGCCATGGGCAGGGGCACCTTTCACTGTCCCAGGTTGCTCCAAGCCCCGTCCAACCTGGCCTTGAAATATGAAGGGCTCTCTCTTTCTTGCAATTCATTATTTCCCCTTGGATTGTATTTCAGTACTGGGAGCGAGGGTGTCCTGTCCTGCCAGAGGCACAGCTGGTTTCTAGTGGACACAGGAAGAGCGAGTCTGGGAAGAGCAGGGACGTGGTGACAGTGCTGTGGGGATGCTCTGGCAGCAGCTCAGGGCTCCTCTGGCAGATGGGGAGAGGCAAACGTAACCCAGTCCCTGTCTCGGTGTGTGTGTTTAACTTGGGGGTTGAAGGGTGCATGTTTTCAAGGGAAGGTTTTTGGGGGTTCTTTTTGGGGTTTTTTTGTTCATCTCCCACCCTGGAGAAGAATCCTCCTGACTGGATTTGAGATTTCGAACTGGGAAGGAGAACAGAAAACGCTGGGGATGCCAGAGCCAAAGCTGTACTGAGATAAGTGACAGCTTTTGTTTAGAAACTGCCAATTTGCCACAGACCTTGTTTAAGCACAGTTTTAACTTTGCCAGAATTGCTGAAGCAGTGCAGGGCTGTCTTCCCAGCAGGGCTCTTTCCTTCCCTGGATGAGGCAATTCCGTACCAGGGAGGCTGTGCCTGCTTCAGGGGCTCTGATGGGATCTGTGGGTCTGATGGAAAAATCCGAGGGGAAGCTGGGCTTGGTGTGCACCTTCAGTGTGACAAGAACAGGGACAAGCTCCAGCACTGCCTTGTCTGTAACGACAGGAGCTGGGGGGAGCAATTAGTAAGCAAAGAGAGTAAGTTCAGCTTAGATATTGGGCAGGAATTGTTCCCTGGGAGGGTGGGCAGGCCCTGGCACAGGGTGCCCAGAGCAGCTGGGGCTGCCCCTGGATCCCTGGCAGTGCCCAAGGCCAGGCTGGACATTGGGGCTGGGAGACAGTGGGAGGTGTCCCTGCCATGGCAGGGGTGGGAATGAGCTTTAAGGTCCCTTTCAACTCTAATCACTCCGTGGGTCTATCTGCCTGTTGGATTCCCATCTGTGTGGGCTGGGATATCCTGCCCTCTCCTAGCCCCTCCAAACAGCTGGGAGCAGGGGCACTGAGTCGCCCACCAGTCCCTGTGGAGCCAGGACAAGGGACCTGGGCAGTGTCAGGACTGCTGTCAGGGTGCTGGAGCTTCCCTGGCACATCCCCAAGCCACCAGCCCAGCTGGATACGTGCAGGGGCCTCAACCTGATCAGCCTGGGAAGCCAGGATGGGCAAGATCTTCTTGGTGCCCCTCCTCCCGAGGGGAGGCGGAGGGGCAGGGGCTGAGCTCTGCTCTGCGACAGGGACAGGAGCCCAGGGAACGGCTGGAGCTGGGTCAGGGCTGGCCATGGAGCTCAGGGAAAGGTTCTTCCCCCCGAGGCTGCTGGGCACTGCCCAGGCTCCCCAGGGAATGGGCCCGGCCCCGAGGCTGCCAGAGCTGCAGGAGCGTTTGGACAGCGCTCTCAGGGATGCCCAGGCTGGGGTTGTTGGGGTGTCTGTGCAGGGCCAGGGGCTGCACTGATCATCCCTGAGGGTCCCTTCCAGCTCAGGATATTCCAGAATTCTGTGATTTCCACCTAGTGGGCAGCTCCCAGACCCACAGAGCCCTGGCATGATGTGTGGGTGCTGATGGAGGAGGGATTGCATTTTAGGAAATCAGAGCTTTTTCAGAGGCTGCCCTGTGCTGGGACAGTCGGTGCCTGGTCCCCTCCAAGCAGAGCCCACCCTGTGCACACCTCAGAGCCGCCTCTGCCAGGAGGTCCCCAAATACTTGGCAAGCCTTGATTAGCACGTTGGCTTAAACAAATTGAGTTATACGCCCACGGAGGGAAGAGGTGCTGCACTCCTTCACTGGTGACTTAGAGTTTAATTAATTTTGTTGCCAAATGAGGCATGAAATACAGTCTGAAATACATTGTGGTGGTGAATGTGTAATTGTGCAGCGGCCTGGGAGCACGGCTGAGGATTGGGGATCACCTGAGGCAAGCCAGGCACGGAGCTCTCGTGGCCCCCGAACGGGGCTGTGCGACAACAGAGAGCCCATTTGGGGGGACAGACAGGGAACAGAGCCCCCCCATCACAGCAAAGCAGTGCCCAAAGATGTTACTGTGCCCACAGGTTTGTCACTGTTTGGGGTTTTTCTGCCAGAGGATCCAGCTCCTGGGCAGGGTCCCCAGGTGTGTCCTCACTGGGGCCGTTCTGTCTCTGCCATCCAAACAGGGGGTTGGCTCTGCTTTGGGGGAGGGATGGCAGCTTTGAGATCCTGGTCTGTCTGTCCCTGTCTTGCAGGGTGCAAGTACATCTGAATGAAGATCAGAAAGGGAAAATCTGAGCTGTGAGGGGAGATTTCTTGGTTCAGCTTTTGAGGGTTTCTGCAGTGGCTGTTTGGATGCTCTTCTCCCTGCCCTGATTAATGTTTCTGGAGGGAAGTTGCCCTCAGTGCCTCACTCCCTCAGTAAAGAAGGGAAAGAGGCAGTCCAGGACATCTGCCCTCATTTTTTAATCCTGAATTTTTCAATTAACTCGCCAGGTAGCCCAGCTCCAAAGCCAGCGGGGAGAAAAATCTAAAACACACTGTCCATCTGCCTGTGAACCCTGGGAAGCACATCCCCACCTCCAAAGTGACCTCAGGCAACGTCTTCCTCTAAATTTAGCTGGGGATTGCGTCAGGAGTAAGAAGGAGGTGAAGTTAATGTGGCATAAGCTTTTTCTAGCAGGGGAGTTTGCCTGGTTAGACAGGGACTGAAAATAAATAAATGAGCTTCGTATCAGAGCCTCTGGGGCCAGGGCTGGGAGGGAGGGCAGCCTCCAGCACAAAGGGACGTGGGCAGGTGGCTTTTTTCAGAGCAAGCAGGGCAAGACACAGTCATCTATAAACTTTGGCTTGTCCTAGCTGGGAATAACCTGCCAGGAAAGTGGGTGGTGCTGTCTGAGGGCACTGGATGTGGCCAGCAAGCTCTGGGGTCACCTCTGGCCGTGGCACCTGCCTCTCTGGGGGACTGGTGGCAGCAGGTTTGGTGGTGGCTGCTGGGCACTGCTTGAAGCAGAGCTGTTCCTCCCCTTCTCAGGGAGTTCTGAAGCATCTTCTGCCCATCCTTCCTCATCCCTGGCCCCTGGGGTGAGGAATCAGTAAGGTTTTCCCCCTCCAAAAGCCCTCCCACGTGGGTGGGTGTGTGGCATCCAGGGGACAACCTGACCTGGAAGAAGCCAAAGTCCTTCAGGACAAGCCTTGGGGTCACTGGTGTTGCCAATCCCCTCTCTTACCTTTCTGCCTCATCCTGCCCAAGCTGGGGGGGGACAAATATCACTTTTGGCAAGTGACAAACCCATCCTGGTGGCGGTGAGTGCGTGACCTTCCCTCAGACAGCGGGGCTGGCCTGGGCCCCTGCTGCTTTCTGGGACATTTTATTCTGAAGCGATGTGGTGTCCCTTGCAAAGGCTCCTCCTGCCCCGCTAACATTGTTATACAAAGCAGCAGTTTGCCATCTAATTAGGAAAAATACGCACTAACCTCTACCATATGTTGCTCTTCTCCTCGGATTTGCATTTGAAAGTCCAGCTGAATTTCAATGTGAAACTGGATTTTATCCAAATGATGAATGGCCTGAGAAGCTGTGGGAAGGTGGATGTGCCTCCCCATCACATATGGTTGGTTGGTTGGTTGGTTGGTTGGGTTTGTTTTTTTTTTCCTTTTTGAAGAAAAAAATTTAAAGCAGGGTTCCTTCATTTCTTGTCCCATGGTTCAAAGTGTTCACACCTTTCCTCCCAGACTGGGTTTGTCTGGCTGCGTGGTAATTCCAAGGCTTGTGAGGTGCAGGAGCTCCAGCTCCACGAGGGAGAGGGATTAGATTTACTCCTAACAACTCGTTTTTAGTGGCAGCTCCACTTCTGGCTGTGCCCTGGGCTGAGCCCCAGCATGGGCAGCAGGGGAGGGGGGATTCTGCCCCTCTGCCCCGCTCAGCTGAGACCCCACCTGCAGAGCTGCCCCAGCCCTGGGGAACAACATCAGGAGCACGGGGAGCTGCTGGAGCCACTCCAGAGGAGGCCACGGAGCTGCCCCAAGGGCTGGAGCCCCTCTGCTCTGGAGCCAGGCTGGGAGAGCTGGGGGTGCTCACCTGGAGAGGAGAAGGCTCCAGGGAGAGCTCCGAGCCCCTTGCAGGGCCTAAAGGGGCTCCAGGAGAGCTGCAGAGGGACTGGGGACAAGGCCTGGAGGGCCAGGAGCCAGGGAATGGCTTCCCAGTGCCAGAGGGCAGGGCTGGATGGGAGATTGGGCAGGAATTGTTCCCTGGGAGGGTGGGCAGGCCCTGGCACAGGGTGCCCAGAGCAGCTGGGGCTGCCCCTGGATCCCTGGCAGTGCCCAAGGCCAGGCTGGACATTGGGGCTTGGAGCAACCTGGGACAGTGGGAGGTGTCCCTGCCCATGGCAGGGGTGGCACTGGATGGGCTTTGAGGTCCCTTCCAGCTCACACCACTCTGGATTCACTACATTTCCCAGCCCATCAGGAGCCCCTCCCGTTGCTCCTGGTGCTCCCTGGAAGGGCCCCGGCCGCAGCTCCCGGGCTGGGGGCTGAGGCTTTTTGGTTTTTCACTTCAGCTGGAGCAGTGGCTGCTCCAGGCCCCTTCCCACACCGGGTGTGCTTTGGGCAGTGCTCCCCAGGGAGCAGGCGCAGAGGCTTTGCTGCTGCCTGGGCTGCTGGAGGTTTTGGGAGCCATCGCCTTGCTGAGCCCGCACTGCACACCCCCACAGGCCCTCAGAGCTGCCTGGACTTCCCACTTGGCTCGGGGCTGGGTTTTCCCCTTGTCTGAGGTCTGTTTAAGCTGAGTTAAGCTCTGTGACAAACTCGGCATTACGTTGCTGAGCTGGGTGAGCTCACATGGCTCTTAGTGACCTTTTACCTCACCTGCCTGGCAGAAAAAGCTCTTAAAAATCACTTCACATCCTGATTATTTCACATCCTCTGTGAATCTGTCATTGGAGAGTGGCTTGGGTGCCGGGCTGGCCATGGTGCTCACAGGGGGAGGGAGCTGTTTGCTCCGGGTTTCTGACTTTTGTTCTCCTTTCTCTTCACTCCTTGGAGATCAATTCAATCTTTAAGACAGTTTTTGTTGGGATTTTTTGTTGTGTTAATGCAGCTGAACTAATATGATTACATTTCCAGATTTGGGTAATGGAATAACAAGTCAGGAAGCTCTTTTTTTTAAAAAAAAAAAAAGAAAAAGGAGAACTTATGTCACTTCCAAGTCTCCAGTTGGGAAGCTCTTTCCCTTTATCAGTTACTCAGACAGGCTGGGGACTCTCCATCCCTGGAAGTGTCCAAGGCCAGGGGCTTGGAAGAGCCTGGAGCAGTGGAAGGTGTCTCTGCCCATGGCAGGGGGTGGAATGAGGTGGGCTTTGAGGTCCCTTCCCACCCAAACCATTCCATGATTTCATGTTCTGACCTTTGGGGGCTGTGGCCGTGCGGGGACACCCCAGCCCTGGGTGCTGCACTTTGTGCTCCGTATCCTGGTCAGCCACAAACACAGAGAAGCCACAAAGATGTTCTGGGTGCCCAAAAAGATGCATCTTCCCTTTGCCCTTCGAGCTGCCAGGCCAGAGGGGCCGTGTCCCTCCTGCAGGGCTGTGTTTGGGGCAGAGGCCCTGGCACACCCACCCCGCCTGGGGCAGTCTCACCAGCATCTTGAGGCACGTTGGCTTTGCTCATCTCATCTCTGTGCTTGCTCTCAGGTTCAGAGGAGGGATCTGGAAAACAGCTCAGCCAAAGCATCTCACAATGGCAACTTCCTCTCTAAAAAGAGAAGGATGTTGTGGAGTTGGTGGCTTCCCATTATTTTCCCCAATTTGAGCTTTCTTGCCACTGGTCCCGCAGTGTCTGCAGTATCAGAGGGATCCAAAGCTGTTGGAGAGTGTCCAAAGGAGGGACACGGAGCTGGGGAAGGTCTGAGGAGCGGCTGAGGGCACTTGGCTCGTTCAGCTGCAGCAGAGGAGACTGAGGGGAGGCTCCTGGGGGCTGCAGCTCCTCCCGAGGGGAGGCGGAGGGGCAGGGGCTGAGCTCTGCTCTGGGACAGGGACAGGAGCCCAGGGAACGGCTGGAACTGGGTCAGGGCTGGCCATGGAGCTCAGGGAAAGGTTCTTCCCCCCGAGGCTGCTGGGCACTGCCCAGGCTCCCCAGGGAATGGGCCCGGCCCCGAGGCTGCCAGAGCTGCAGGAGCGTTTGGACAGCGCTCTCAGGGATGCCCAGGCTGGGGTTGTTGGGGCCAGGGTTGGATCAATGATCCCTGAGGGTCCTTTCAGCTCAGGATATTCCAGGATTCTGTGGTTCTGTGTCAGGCTGTGTGTCCTGCTTTGCTCTGGAATCAGCCTCACGGCTGCTGGAGCTCGCTGTGGCTTGGGATGTCCGTGTCTCAGAGCCACGTTGTGTCACCGAGCTGCTCCTGCCCTCCCGGGATGGGGTCCTGGCCAGTGGAGCAGAGCAGGAGTGGGGCTGTGGTGTTTTCCCTTTTTGGGAATGCTGTAAGAAGGTAGTGACTCACTTTCCATGGAGCTGATAGTTACCCTGCTCCTGTCTTGGATTTGTGTTGTGTAGCCAGCGGGATTATTTATAACTTAGCCAGCATCCCGAGTCTATTGTTTCTGCAAAGAGCAGGAATGACTAGATGACTTCCTGAGATTTTTTTTTTTTTGCCACCCCCTCATTTTTTATTTTTTTAAAAATCTGCTTTTCCTTCCAAGTATTATATTCGCCAGTTGGATGCTTTCCCCCCACATCTTCCCCTCCTGATTGTGCATTTTTGCTGCTGACAATCCCACTACCGGTGTTGCTTTAACTCTAAAATCTCTCCCAGGAAAGGCTGGGGGCTGTGCCCCAGGAGGGCTGGGGCACTTTCCCATGGCACGAGGGGCTCTCTGGCCTCACAGGTGCTGGGGACTGAGGCAGGAGGCTCTGGCAGTGCCATTAATGGGTGGACCTCTGCACTCCGCGGATGCTTTGGGAGGGGAGGTGCATCCCAGGAGCAGGGTTGGTCTGGTCTGGGATTGCACCATCGAGCTCTGGGTCAGCCTTCTTGTCTCTGCCTGTCTGAAAGGTCACTTGGGACAATCCAAAGGTATCCCCGAGCCCAGGGATGCACGGAGCAAAAGCCATTTCCATCCTGGCACAGCCAGCCCTGGGGACGTGGCACTGGTGGGCGTGGAAGGAGTGGGTCCTGAGCTCCTGTCCTGGCTGTGTGGCTGCTCTCCTGATGGCCATCAGGGCACTGTTGGCCCCAAACCCTGGAGCTCTCCTGGTTCTTGCCCCTTTCTCTCTGCCCACCCACCTGCTGTTGATTCACTGTTGGTATCATGAAGCCCAGCAGCTGTCACCACTTTAATTAATTAATTAAGAAATCAGTGGGGAGTGAAGGTGCAGGATGGAGAGAAGGGGCAGGGTGGGTTTGGCCAACTGAGCTGATCTGAGCCCTTGAGAGGGACCTGCAGGTTGAGCTTCCTTGGGGAGCATCCCCCAGCGCCCCGAGGCTGCCGTCCTCAGCTTCTCCTCACCCAACAGCTCCACTTTGCACCTTCTTGCTTGGCCTTCACGCCTGATTTGGGTTTGGCTGAGTCCAATTCCCTTTTAGGCGAGTGTGGAGCCTCAGGGGTGCCCATCCCAGCTGTGTTTCCTTCATGATCTGCTGCCTGGCCCTGATGTAACGAGCAGCCTGAGGTTGGGGCGGCTGCAGAGGCAACCGGGGGCGAAACAGCTGAAGGGGAAGGAGCCTGGGCTGCCTTGTGGGCAGCAGAGCCCCTGCTCAGGTGCTCTCGGTTTCCATTAGTTCAAAACTCAAAACCTGGGGCTCCTTGAATGTTAGGCTGCTGTTTCTGGCCGAGGTGCCTGGATGCCCCTGCCCGGCCTCTCCCCATCGGTCACCAAGAGCTGCCTCCTGTTCCCTCTGGCTCCGGCTCCTTCCCGAGCTGCAGGGGAGCCATGGAAGGGGCTGAAGTTGTGGTGCTCCCCCTTTCCAGGGCTCGTGGCACTGAGGTGCTGCTGTCCCTGCACTGGCTTTCCAGGAACTGCCTGGCTCTGCAGGGAAGCGTGAGGTTGGTCCAAGTGGAGTTCTGTCATGCTGGAAACACCACTTGGATGTGAGTGGCTTGGAGTGGAAAATGAGTCCTGAGTTCTGTCCTGTGGGGTTTTTACATGCTCTTCACAGAATCCCAGACTGGTTTGGGCTGAAAGGGACCTCAAAGCCCATCCAGTGCCACCCCTGCCATGGGCAGGGACACCTCCCACTGTCCCAGGCTGCTCCAAGCCCCAATGTCCAGCCTGGCCTTGGGCACTGCCAGGGATCCAGGGGCAGCCCCAGCTGCTCTGGGCACCCTGTGCCAGGGCCTGCCCACCCTCCCAGGGAACAATTCCTTCCCAATCTCCCATCCAGCCCTGCCCTCTGGCACTGGGAAGCCATTCCCTGGCTCCTGGCCCTCCAGGCCTTCTTCATAGCCAGTTTTGCTCTTCCAGGTTTCCTGTGGTGCAGAGCACCAGCCGTGGGTCAGAACCTGGAGGAGTGTCTGTCACCTGAGATCCTGGGCTTGGGGGAGAGGTGATGCTCTGAGAAGGGTCTGGGAATTGAGGCACATCAGAGAAGTGGTGTCTGGAGTCACAAGCTCACAGCAAACTTCTGCAGTTCTCTTTGGTTGCTTGTTTTAGTCAAAACTGGAGGTTCCTTAGGCCTGGCACTTCACTTGCTTCCTGTGAGAGTCGCTCCCAACACCTCCCCAGCCTGAGCAGAGCAGGTTTGTGCATCCTAGGGGATGCCTGTGCTGGGCTGCTCCTGCTGCTGCTTGTCCTCATTCCTGTGAGGTTTTCCAGCTGCCAGGGCACCCTTGTGCTGGCTCCTTCCCATCCCAGGCACTCAGGTATTTGGGGTTTCTCCCTTAGCTGGAGCCTGCAGGCACTGAGTGATGTCCTGAGTGAAGTGCTGGTACAATCCCATCCCGTCTGGCTCACTGCAGCAGTGCCCTGGAGCACTGGGCAAAGCCATGCTGGGTGGCTCTGAATTCCCAATTCCTGCTGGCCCTCAGGCTCCTTTAAATTGAAGTGCATGGGAAATAAAGCTGAGTGAAAAGATGGGGGAGCTCCCCACGGTGCCCATGGGCAGCAGGAGCTGAGAGCCAGGCAGGAGCATCTCCCCCAGCTCCCTGCCCTGCCCAGCCTTCCTGGGTCACCTCAGAAATAGAGAAGAGCCCTTCTCCCCCAGCTTGCTTTGTATTTTTAAAATCATTGTGGTTTTTTGTTCTGTTTTCTTTAAATAATTTTCTAAAAAGTTGAAACTGTAGAACTGGATGGGGTTTTTTTTTACCCAAAGAAGAAAACTGAAAGATGGGTGAGACGTTGTGGTTTGGAGCACCAGTTGTAAATAAATTTTTTGGGTGCTCCAGCGTGCCAGGCTTTCCCACCTGGAGAATGAGTGCTGCTCTCAGGAGCTGTGTTTGTCCACGCAGCTTCTTCCAGGGATAATCTGTGTCGCTGCACTTTGTGCCCATGGAAAGCTGAGCTGGCTCAGCTCTGGGCCCTGCTGCCTCCCTAGCTCTGCCCTCATTTTTGGGCAAGTCTCTCCATCTGTACAATAGCAGAAAGAGTTTTGTTCCCTGGAGAGGCTTCGAGGTTTAACATTTACAAAATGCTTTGAGATCTGCAGATAAAGGGAAGCCAAACAATAACCAGTGCCCAGGGCTGTGCCAAAGGAGTCCCCTGGATCATCACGGCAAAGCTGTGCAGGATTGGGTGGAGGTGGCTTTTGTGAGAGGGCAGAAACTGCTCCAGCTGCAGCCCTGGTGCTGACCTGGCCTTTAAAGGGCTCCTGGCAAGGAGCTAACAAGAAGATAACATCATGGAATCACAGAGTGCTTTGGGCTGAAAGAGACTTTAGGTATCATCCAGTACCACCCCTGCCATGGGCAGGGACACCTTCCACTGTCCCAGGCTGCTCTAAGCCCCAATGTCCAGCCTGGCCTTGGGCACTGCCAGGGATCCAGGGGCAGCCCCAGCTGCTCTGGGCACCCTGTGCCAGGGCCTGCCCACCTTCATCTGTAGATCAGAGCATGACTGAGGCACTTGGGTGATTTTTTACAGGGCTCCCTGGGAACAATCCTGACCTGGAAGATACTCTGTCCATTTGCTCTCCAGGCAGGGCTTCACAAACTCCCTGGTAAACCAGATCCACCCCGTAAACTTCATGAACTTTCCTCTCGCTGCCTCTGCCTGTCCCTGCAGCGAACTCTCTGCAGTCCCCAAACAAAGGCAGGCAGCGGTGGGCAGGACGGGCCAGAGGCACCGGGAGCTGCTCCTCCCTCCCCGGGGCTGGGCTGGAGCTCTCGGGCTCAGCACAGGGACCTGGGCTGGGCACAGGGCCCCGGGCTCCTCGCTGCCAGCAGCTGCCAGGCCATGGCAGCCCAGAACGAGCTGTCCAGGGGTACGTGCTCCTGCCACACACCTGGCACGGTTTTTTGGTAAAGGGTGGGAGGATGGAGTGTGAAGGGGTAATTTGTAGTGGGGTCGGTCGGGAGTTTCTCGAGGGATTGGGTGGGCTGGAGGGTCAGGCTGGAATTGTGCAGGGATCTTCTTCCTCACGTTCCCAGTACTTTTCGGTGCTGTTGGGCAGGAACTGAGAGCCTTAAAGCTGCTTGAGGACACCCAACCCTGCTGTGGGAGCAGGAACAGCCCAGCTCTGTCTGCTGCCTCCGCACTGCATGTGCCCAAGTCCCCTAAACCTGTCACAGCTGTGACAAGGGCAGGGCTGCAGGAGGAGAGGGGTCTGCAGGTTGGGGACACGCCACAAAGTTCAGGTGCCAGCTGAGGGTGTCCTGTGTAGGGTCACCCGTGGTCCCCACGCCGCAAGCCCGTCGCTGGCGCAGTTAATTGCTGTATTGTTAATTGCTGTGGTGACATGGCCTGGGTGTGGGGTTTCCTTGCCCTGCAAGGGGCTCATGGGATGGTTTTTATTTCAGGTGGTTTTAGATATGAATCAAACAAGGCACAGCTCTCTGGAGGTGGTCTGGCTTTGATTGGAGTGACTTGTGTGTGTGTGTGGAGTGGTAACTTAAGAGGAATTGTTTTGTCTGAACTGCTGCACGTGGTGCCTGCTTTGAGCTGAGGTGGCCTGCAGGACACCTTGGGAAACCTGCACCTCTGGGTTTTAAATAAACATGGACTTGTGTGTAGGTGGGGCATCATCCTGGGTGCAGACTGGGCTCTCTCTGGGATGCCAGGGAGCAGCTGAGGCTTTGGGATGCTGCAGGATCAGGGGGAATTGTGGGGTGGACAGAAGGTGCAAGCCCAGGAGCAGGTTCCTGTGAGCACCCTGGGACAGTGGAAGGTGTCCCTGTCCATGGAAGGTGTCCCTGCCCGTGGCAGGGGTGGAACAAGATGAGCTGTAAGGTCCCTTCCAACCCAAACAATTCTGGGGCTCTCAAGAGTTAAAGCTCCGTGCCCGAGGTGAGCAGAGGTTGGTGTGAGCTCCTCACCCTGAACACAGCAGCGTGGGCAGGAGCTGGATGTGCAGCCCCAGAGTGTGGTGGATCCTGGGCACCAGAGAGGTTGATAACAGCTTGTTTCCCCCTGATTCTGTCGGGAAATGAGGGGTCTGGTGGAGCAGCCAGGGCAGTTTGTCCCCTCCAGCCTGTCCCCGCTCCCTGTGCCCGTGGTGGCAGCAGCGCTGGGGCTCTGAGAGGCGAAGGTGTGAGGCTGTGGTTTTGCAAACCAGCTGCCAGCTGAGATCTTCCTCTTCCCATCCATCCTGGCCTGCCCCATCTTGGGGGCTTCTGGGGCATGTTGTGCTCCAAATGGGGAACCGATTTTCTTTGGGTTTCCTGCTGTCTTACATGTTCAGCAGCCCCTGGAAAGTCCAGCAAGCCCAGAACTCACTCAAGAAAAATGCAGGGCGAGAAGGGCCCTTTCCTGCCACAGCAGCCCATGCTGCCATGCCCTGAGCCACTCCTGAACCTGGGGCAGCGAGGATCTGGAGGGGGCTTTGCATGGCCCTGGGTGTCCCCGGAGCAGAGGTGGGAGCTGCCAGCAGAGCTCACGTGCTGGAGGCAGTCCAGGGATCTGGAGATGACTTTGGTCCTTGTTTTCCTTGCAGCACTAGGCTGGGAATGGCTTTTTTTTTTCCCCTTCTCATTTTTATACATAGAATTCAAATTTTTTTTATTTCGAACTTGCATTTGAAAACGCAGCCACTTTCCTTCGAGACAGCAGCTTCTCCTCCTCAGTGGTGAGCTCAGCTCTCAGCATCCCAGCAAACTGCAGCTCCAGGTTTTTAACTGCTGCAGCTCTTTTCTTCATGGAGGAAAACATTCCACTGAGCTTCTCATAGTTGAAAGAAAGCAAGCTTGAGCAAAATATCAGAGGAGCTTGTTGATGGTCAATTTTTCTGGACAGCGGTATTGGGATTCCTGATAAGGAGTGTTAGTGCTTGGCTTGACAAAAGCACCAGAGATCGAACCCTCATGTAGAGAGAGGAGACACAGACGAGATAATCTAATGGGTCTCTTTTTGTCTCCAGCTTGTTCTGGGCAGCACAGAGCCCTGATGTGTGAGCCCTGGGGGGGCTGCGATGGGCTGTGAGGCCAGGCTGAGGGAGCAGGGAGGGGAAACCCCCTCCCACCTTCCCAGGGCCACCCATGCACACCCCAAACAGCAGTCAGTGCGTGCCCAGGGTAACGTGAAAGATGTCAATAACAATAATAAAATCTGCTTTCCTCAGATCTCTGGGGGGCTTCTGGAGCACTGGGCAGTGGGGTTTTTTCAGGGCTCTTTTTGCTGCCCAGCACAAGGGATGAGACCAAGGAGCAGCAGCCCCCACCGGCTGCTGCTGGGCGATGCCAAAGTCGCACCCAGGAAATGGTTTGAGATGTGCAGGCAGGAGAAAGGTGGTGGTGAGTCCTGGGAAAGAGGAGGATCCGTGCTACTCATTGAGTGCCATCTACTGGCACCTCACCCGTGCCACCGTTTGCCCAGGGACGGAGCGGGTGAAGGCGGGGGACGGTCGGTGCCCAGCCTGAGGGGGTGGTGAGGGTGGGCTCCCTTCGCTGCCTCAGCCGTGCCCTCCTTGCCCCTCGCAGCCCCTGCTGAGGGTGGCACGTCCCAACCAGAGCTGGTGTCACCACGACCCATCACACACAGATGGGATCCAGGCTGCCCTTGGCTCTGTCCTGTCCTCTCCCTGGAGCTGCCCCAGGCTCTCCTCTGCATCCCAAAGCAGGTGGCACGTTTAGGTTTGTAAAACCCATCCTCCCCACCAGCTCAGTGCCTTAATCTCTCCACCAGTGTTTGGGCACTGCTTGGAGACGTGTGTTGGGAGCTGGATTTAGGGACAAGGGGATGAGGGACTGAGGGGCTGGAGCAACTTTTTGGTGTCCCCTGACCAGTGTGTGGCAGACAAGGTCTCAGGGCTGACTGACAGCCTGAACCCACAGCAATGCTTCAGTGGCTCCTGCCAGGCTCACAAGGGCTGCTGGCCCTGCCTCATACACACCATGAGCCTTGGTGACCTTAAAGCTGATGGGTTTGGATTTGTCTTCAGGTAAACTCTTCCTGTGACTTGTCCTTTTGGCTTTAGGGCTACAAGGGGAATTTGGGCCGTGGGGTATGGTTGTACAGAGATGTGGATCCTTTCAGGGCAAGGGACGAGTGAACATCTTGAAGTGTTTATATTTGAAGAGGGGGGAAAAAAGAGTTGTGGTTCATGGAAATGGTGCTTTGTAGGAGCAAGTGGATTGAATTCAGCCCTTTTTAATGCAATTTAAATAATCGATGGTCTATTCAATTACAGAAATATTTGGCAGAGCTCTAAATAGGTCACATCTGTCCTTAAATTGTTCTTCAGGTAAATACCTCACTGCGTGGTGTCACATGGACCAGATTCTGTGAGAGCTGCTGTCTGGGAGGGAGAACTCCTCCGCTGTACATGCAGTTATCCCCAAAACTCTGCACCTGGTGTGCTCTGACCCATGGATTTGCTTTAGGGATGCCTTAGGAAGCCTGGCTTGTATATTTTGGGTGTATCCAGCTCCTGAAGTTTGCAGCCCTGAGGTTGCTGGCTGCATCTGGACATGGCTGGGGGCTTTGTTGGCAGCTTCTGTGTTGCTCTCGGGGGCCAGGATAGAATTCTGAGCCCACTGTGCCCCGAGAATGCTCACCTTGGGAAAGGGGAACACAAAACCACCGACGTTTGTTGTGGTGACCAGAGCCTGGAGGTTACTCTCGAGCAGGAGCCGGGGCTGAGGGAGGGAGGCAGGTGGTGGTGAGAACGCTTTGTTTGGGAAAGTTTTCCTCATTGTGTCCAACAATTCTTCTGAGATGATCCTTCCTGTGGGCTGAATCATCGTCTGGGCCAGCGCTGGCTCTCGGGCCCTGCGGCCGCATCCTGCGCCCTTGGGGCATCCACAGGGGCCCAGCACCCCGCAGGACCACACCCGTGGGCTTGGAATCACCACCCCTGCCTGTCTCCCTCACCCCTTTGGGGTCTGCTTTTCCCAAGGAAGCTCGCAGGGACTTGTGCCTTAGTGCACAAGTCATTCCCCACCATCCCTCTCCCCGCTGAGAGGAGGCTCACAAGCAAACTGCCAAGGCCACCCCGGCAGGGTGTACGTGTGTTTGGCCACTTCCCCACGTAATTTCCACATTTTTTGGAAGCCATCCTTAATTTGTGTAATTTTTAACAGCCCCTGGCCTCTCTACCTGCAGGGCTGCAGCGGTGCAGGGCTGGGAGGGCTCACGTACACACGGCTGGCACTGCCTGCCTGTTTGATCTCAAATGCCCCTCTGGCAAACTTGTGGGGGTTTTTTTTGGTCACTTGGAAGTAAACAAGCCTCTGTCCCCGTTCATGTTCCTTGGTGAGTAATGGAAACCAAGTGGGAGAAGATTTCTGTTCCCCAGTGTTCCGGTTGCATCTCTGAGGCTGTAATTTGATTTTACATTGCAAATTAAACAATACTTGGAAAGATGCAAATTAGGGCGGAAATAGAGGTGGGTGCTGCTAAGTGGGGGTGTTGCAGCTCCTCTGTGCATCTGTGGGGGTGTGCAAAACACCCCATGGCCCGAGGAGCACGGGAGGTCACCGAGAGTGTCCCAGGGGAGCCGCTGTGTTTCAGTCCTCGCTGGCTTCAGGCTGCTGAGTTCCCTGGTTCACTCAGCAGAGCGAGTTTTGTCCCTTTGGACAGCAATCCACGTGTGAGTGTGGAGCATCTGCAGCTCTCATGGGTGTGCAGCTCTGTGGTACAGTAAATGACCTGGGAAAACCAGGCTGTGGATTTATGCTCAGTCTTCTCCCTGAAGCTTTCTGTTTAATGGAATATAACCCCTGGCTTTGGGAATGACCCCATATCTACGGAATTTCAGTAGTCTTGCGGTAGCAAATGTGTTGATGTTGTTGAATGCGCGAGAGGCGGAACCAGGGAAGGTTCTCCAAGGGGCTGTCTGTGCTTTTATGGCAGAACGGATCAGGAGCAGCCCTGGGGAGAAGGACTTGGGGGTGTTGGTGGGTGAGAGGCTCAACCTGCCCCGGCCATGGGCACTGACCCCAGAAACCCCCCCTGTGCTGGGCTGAGCCCCAGCGTGGGCAGCAGGGGAGGGGGGATTCTGCCCCTCTGCCCCGCTCAGCTGAGACCCCACCTGCAGAGCTGCCCCAGCCCTGGGGAACAACATCAGGAGCACGGGGAGCTGCTGGAGCCACTCCAGAGGAGGCCACGGAGCTGCCCCAAGGGCTGGAGCCCCTCTGCTCTGGAGCCAGGCTGGGAGAGCTGGGGGTGCTCACCTGGAGAGGAGAAGGCTCCAGGGAGAGCTCCGAGCCCCTTGCAGGGCCTAAAGGGGCTCCAGGAGAGCTGCAGAGGGACTGGGGACAAGGCATGGAGGGACAGCACCCAGGGAATGGCTTCCCAGTGCCAGAGGGCAGGGCTGGATGGGATCTTGGGCAGGAATTGTTCCCTGGGAGGGTGGTGAGGCCCTGGCACAGGATGCCCAGAGCAGCTGGGGCTGCCCCTGGATCCCTGGCAGTGCCCAAGGCCAGGCTGGACATTGGGGCTGGAGCAGCCTGGGACAGTGGAAGGTGTCCCTGCCATGGCAGGGGTGGCACTGGATGGGCTTTGAGGTCCCTCCCAACCCAAACCTTTCTGGGATCCTGTGATAGAAATCCAGTGAGAGAAGTGAAGGCAGGGAGGCCTTTGGGCCTCCCAAACACAGGGAGGATCCACTCCCTGCAGCAGGAACGCCCCAAGAGCAGCAGCCAGCCCCTCTCCCAGCCCCTCTCCCAGCCCCTGGGAGAGCCAGCAAGATGCCACACGGAGAAAGAAAACAAACCTGTGACGACAACCAGAGGGAAGAAAATAAACTTTAAAGCTCAAAACACTTCCCCCAGCTGTAAAAACAAAGGCCAGCAGTGACCAAACACGAGCACAAAGGAGCGGCAGGAGAAGGGGATGGAGGATAACACAGGCAGGGCTTTCTAAAGGTCATCAGCCTGTGGGACGAACCCACCGTGCCCCTGGTCCCCAGCCTCTCCAGGACAAACCTACCCATGTCCCTCATGCCCAGGCTCCATCCAGGTCTGACGGCCCTGCAAGAAGCAGGATGACAAGGAGGGTCCAAGGGAAACAGACCAAGAATAACACCGGGCTGAGTCAGCCCCACAACAGGTGTCAGAGGAGTCGCTTTTCTCTGCTGTCCCTCAGATCAGCCGTGCTTTGGAGGGGCAGCTCTGCTCCCTCTGCCCAGAGGGAAACAGAGACCCAGGGTGAGGTGACAGTGGGAACCCCACAGCCAGGCTGGACAGCCCTGCAGTGCCACTGCTCTGTGACAGGGACCATGGAGGCTGGGAGAGCACAAGGGGATGTCCCAAACCTCTGGAAGCAGCTTGGGATAAACCCAACCCTGCAGAACAACCAGGAGGTGGCCCAGATCTGACCCTGTGGTACCCCCTTTATGGGAGGGTGTCACAGCACAATGTCTGTCACAGAATCATGGAAAGGTTTGGGTTGGGAGGGACCTCAAAGCCCATCCAGTGCCACCCCTGCCATGGGCAGGGACACCTCCCACTGTCCCAGGCTGCTCCAAGCCCCAATGTCCAACCTGGCCTTGGGCACTGCCAGGGATCCAGGGGCAGCCCCAGCTGCTCTGGGCACCCTGTGCCAGGGCCTGCCCACCCTCCCAGGGAACAATTCCTGCCCAAGATCCCATCCAGCCCTGCCCTCTGGCACTGGGAAGCCATTCCCTGGCTCCTGTCCCTCCAGGCCTTTGCCCCAGTCCCTCTGCAGCTCTCCTGGAGCCCCTTTAGGCCCTGCAAGGGGCTCGGAGCTCTCCCTGGAGCCTTCTCCTCTCCAGGTGAGCACCCCCAGCTCTCCCAGCCTGGCTCCAGAGCAGAGGGGCTCCAGCCCTTGGGGCAGCTCCGTGGCCTCCTCTGGAGTGGCTCCAGCAGCTCCCCGTGCTCCTGATGTTGTTCCCCAGGGCTGGGGCAGCTCTGCAGGTGGGGTCTCAGCTGAGCGGGGCAGAGGGGCAGAATCCCCCCTCCCCTGCTGCCCACGCTGGGGCTCAGCCCAGCACAGGGGGGGTTTCTGGGGTCAGTGCCCATGGCCGGGGCAGGTTGAGCCTCTCACCCACCAACACCCCCAAGTCCTTCTCCCCAGGGCTGCTCCCATCCATCCCTCCCTCCATCCCATCCTCCAGGAGGGGCACAGCCCAACAATTCACTGCTGGTGTGAACATTGGCACCCTGGATCAGGTCCTTGGCCATGCTCTGGACATGGGGGGTGGTGGCTGTGCCCCGGTACCGCCATGGGCACCCTGTGCAGTCGTTTTGCAAGGCCTTGATGAGGCTTGGGCTGGCCCGAGTGATTAATTTCCTTAATGATGACTTAAAATAAAGGCAAGCTTTTATTTTGATTACCATAAAAACACTCCCTAGAATGCAGTGGGGACCTTCCTCTACATCTGCAAATGCGATTCGTGTCTGAAGTGAGGGATGGCTGAATTTGCTGGTTGGGTTTTGTTGCTTTTTCCAAAACTTCCTCATCCCTGCTTTGTACATTTATTGTTGCATACAATTATTATTGTTTATGCACAGGGTGGGATTGCTGTGGTGTCCTGTGCAGGGACAGGAGCTGGACTCAGTGATCCTTGTGTGTCCCTTCCAGCTCAGGACATTTCAGGATTCTGTTTGTGAGGTTCCACACCAGCACCCCCACAACCAGCCCGGGGGCTGCCTTGGAGCCTGCCCTGTCCTCCAAGAGCAGTTCCAGTGATATCAGAGCATCTTCCAGAAGACCAGGAGTTACTGAAGTACTTCTTTGGCTCTTTCTCCTCTTTCTGGCTTGGTTTGGTTTTGGTGTAGCTTTAATTTCCCCCCATAGTTATCCCTCATGGAAAGCCGATGGGGGATGGATCATTTTTCCCCACTCCTTCCCTGGTTCTCTCCCATTTTCTCCCAGCCCCAAACATTTCCTAAAACCCATCTGTGTGTGTGCAGAAACTGCTGAACTGGAATATAGTGCAGGAGATGCCGAGCAGATGCTGAGCAGAGGAATTAACAATCACCAAAGTGGTGGCATCAGCTTTTTGAAGTCAAAAATTATCCCTGAGTGCACATTTGGGGAGGGGGCAGCAGCAGCAGGTGCTTCCCTGGATCAGGGGGGTGTGGGGGGGTGTCCTGGCTTTGGGTTCTGGGTTCATTCATCATCACAAAGATAAAGGGGCAGAATCTGCCCAGAAATCGTGCGGGGATCTGTGGGTTTAACGTGGGTGCTGTTGTGTGTCCCCTTTGGGGATGGTGTCACTGGGCTGTCCTGGTCCACAGCATCTGTTTGTGGAATCCTGGAATATCCTGAGCTGGAAGGGACCCTCAGGGATCATCAGTGCAGCCCCTGGCCCTGCACAGACACCCCAACAACCCCAGCCTGGGCATCCCTGAGAGCGCTGTCCAAACGCTCCTGCAGCTCTGGCAGCCTCGGGGCCGGGCCCATTCCCTGGGGAGCCCGGGCAGTGCCCAGCAGCCTCGGGGGGAAGAACCTTTCCCTGAGCTCCATGGCCAGCCCTGACCCAGCTCCAGCCGTTCCCTGGGTCCCTGTCCCAGAGGGAAATGCCACCTGGCCCGCTTGATGCCCCTGGACAGGTCAGGAAGTGGCAGCACATTCCCCCCACTGCCATGGGCAGGGACACCTCCCACTGTCCCAGGTTGCTCCAAGCCCCGTCCAGCCTGGCCTTGGGCACTGCCAGGGCAGCAGAACAGCTCAGCCTCACAGTCCCAACCAGTCAGTTTTGGTCCAACCTCAAATTTCAAGGCAGTGAAGGGGACAAAACCTCCCCTGACCTGCCCCATGAGCAGAGCCCTGCAGGGTGGCAGTGCCAGGGACCTCGTGCTGCCCTCCAGGTGTTCAGGGTGGGTTTTTTACCCCCCCTCCCCGCCTTATTTTTATTTTAATTGTTTTGTCGTGCGCCGGGAAAAGGAAGTGAAGGAATTGTATGGTCCCGTCCACAATCGACGTCCTGTAAACAGCTCCCGGCTGCCGTCCACTCACAGCTGTTTTTTCCTATTTGGGGGTGGATGGGGCTGGTAAATAAACAGGAATTCTGGGAGCTGCTTCCAGCACCCCCTTTTCCCTCGAGGGGCCTGTGCCAGCACCTCAGGGCCTTTCCCAGGGGGTGCCCGGCTGGGTCGTTCCTCCACCAAGTGGAGCCAACTCTTGTCAGGAAAAACAACTTTGCTGGTTTGCCTGGGACTAAAGCTAATTACTGGTCGACTAATTTTATTGATTTCCAATCCCTTTTAGCAGAGATTTTGCTGTGGGGCTGATCACCAGAGTGATTAGCACACAAAGCTGCTTAATTTGGAAGTGTTTATCGAGCAGCCTTCTGTCACCTCTGCTTCCAGTCAAAGCACGGGGCCACCGGTGGCCCTGCCTGTGGTGGCTCGAGCCATCCCACCCCCGAGGGAGGCAGGTGGGGAGCAGGGCTTCTCTGGCTTGAATAACTATGGCAGGGGGCTTGGAACTAGATGATCTTTAAGGCTCCTTCCAACCCAAACCATTCCATGGACCTAAATATTCCATGAGCTTGAAAAGCTGCTGGCTGTGGGGTTTTTACTTCCAGCTGCTGCCACATCCTTCTCCTGCTCCAACCCTCGGGCGCTGCTGTGGCTGCAGAGCTGGAATTTCCCTCCTGGCCCTCAAATCCCCACCACGGGCACTGTGTGGTCTCTCTTGAGGATGGAGGATGTACCTTCGTGGCAGCTACAGCTGCTTCCAGACCTCCTCCAGACACAGGAGGGATTTGGCCTAAATATTTTTAATAAAATTTAAAATAATAAAGCTTGGCCCAGTCGTTTTGCTGGGAATCAGATTAGGGAGGGCAGATTGTGGAGGCTGGAGGGAGGGAGAGGCTCAGCCCGGCTCAGTCACAGCTCCAGCAGCACAGAAACCCCAGCAGTGTCCCCCAGTGTCACCCCCAGGGCTGCTGTGAGGGTCCCTGGCTGCCTCCTCCTCCTCCTGACAGTGAAAACGGGGTGCCTTTGGGACATTTCGAGTCATAGGAAGAAATTCCAGCAATTCCTCCCTGGGAGGGTGGGCAGGCCCTGGCACAGGGTGCCCAGAGCAGCTGTGGCTGCCCCTGGATCCCTGGCAGTGCCCAAGGCCAGGCTGGACATTGGGGCTTGGAGCAGCCTGGGACAGTGGGAGGTGTCCCTGCCCATGGCAGGGGTGGCACTGGATGGGCTTTGAGGTCCCTCCCAACCCCAACCAATCCGTGATTTGGGGCTGCAGCTTTCCAGCAGTGCACACTCTCCTCAGGGTACCCCTTGGAACAGGATTTAAGAGCAAAAACTCTGTATTTGCTTTACAAATGGTGTCTGAGAGGGCTCAGGAGTAAAACATCCCGTTCTCCATCCCTGCATGTCCTCTGGATCCGGAGAGATGGCTGCACACCCCTTGAGCTTGGCTTTGAGCAAAGCAGCTGTCAGGGACTGAGCTTGTTTTAAAAGACCTTTCACAGCTCCTGGGATGTCCTGAGTTGGGAAGGACACACAGGGAGCAGCGAGCCCAGCTGCCAGCCTCGAGCCCAGAGCCCAGCTGCCAGCCTCGGCCCGTTCACACAAAGGCCATGTGCCCTGGGGCCCTTGGCTGTGCTCAGAGCTGCCTCCAGAGCCACCTTCCCTCCCACACCGTACCCCGGTGCTGTGCTCAGGCTGTTCAGAGCTCAGGGCTCCAGGACCAGCACCTGTGCCCAGCTGGGTTTGGGGGCTCTGGCTGTTGAAACCAGGGCAGCCTCTCTTGGTGTGGCATTTCCAGCTCCTGTGGGTGGCAGCTGGAGGCACAGGCTGGGAGCTGAGCAGGAGGGATGTGGGGTGTGGGATGGATCACAAAACCCTGCCCCCCTTTAATGCCTTTACACAGAATCCCAGAGTGATTTGGCTTGGAGGGACCTTAAAGCCCATCCAGTGCCACCCCTGCCATGGCAGGGACACCTCCCACTGTCCCAGGCTGCTCCAAGCCCCAATGTCCAGCCTGGCCTTGGGCACTGCCAGGGATCCAGGCGCAGCCCCAGCTGCTCTGGGCACCCTGTGCCAGGGCCTGCCCACCCTCCCAGGGAACAATTCCTTCCTAATACCTGAATTAAATCTGTCCTCCTTTAGGTAAAGCAGTTCCCTTTTCCTTTCCTATCACTCTCTGCCCGTGTTCTTTGTTGGAGTTGTGTGTCCAAAGTGGTTCCATTCCTCCTGGATGGGGTTGGCTCTCATTGCTCTGTGTCACTGGACACTTGTCCAGAGCCCTTTCTAGGGTTCAGTACTGCACCAAGGATGGCTTTTCTGAGCCGAAATGTGGTTAAATTATTTTTATCCCTGCTGAAGCTTAGGACAGCTCTTGTCTATCAGCTCTTCTTGGCTGCAGCAGGAAAACCGTGAGGGAAAAAAAAATGACTGTCTGACAGCTACATCTTATTCTATTAGTATGTTTTAATTAGAACATGAGCAAGAAATGTGTTATGAATATTCATGCTCAGGGTTATTAAAATGCACAATTAATCTGTACGCGGTTTAATAACTGTATTAATGGCGAGAGGAGGTAGTTCCTATTTTTGTCTCTTCTCAATTGGAAAGTGTGCCTTAACTTGGGGAGTTGGGAAATGGGGTTATTTTAAAATCAAGTTGGCTCCTGCCAGCAGCGTGGGCACGCGGGCGTCTCCGAAACTCACAGAGCTCACGGTGGGAGCACTGGAAGGGTGGCAGAGCCGAGCCCTGTTCTGTTCATGCAGACAGAATTCAGCCCAGTGCCATGGGAGTTCTCAGTCACAGAATCACAAAATCCCAGAGAGGTTTGGGTTGGGAGAGACCTCAAAGCCCATCCAGTGCCACCCCTGCCATGGGCAGGGACACCTCCCACTGTCCCAGGCTGCTCCCAGCCCCAATGTCCAGCCTGGCCTTGGGCACTGCCAGGGATCCAGGGGCAGCCCCAGCTGCTCTGGGCACCCTGGGCCAGGGCCTGCCCACCCTCCCAGCCAGCAATTCCCAATCTCCCATCCAGCCCTGCCCTCTGGCACTGGGAAGCCATTCCCTGGCTCCTGGCCCTCCATGCCTTGTCCCCAGTCCCTCTGCAGCTCTCCTGGAGCCCCCTCAGGCCCTGCAAGGGGCTCGGAGCTCTCCCTGGAGCCTTTTCCTCTCCAGCTGAGCACCCCCAGCTCTCCCAGCCTGGCTCCAGAGCAGAGGAGCTCCAGTCCTGCAGCAGCTCCGTGGCTCTTTGGACACGATCTCCCCTCAGTTCCTTGGCTTTATGGTCTTTTTGCCAGCACTGTGGGTGTTTTAGGGCAGGTCTGTGCACAAGGATGGCGCAGTTGGGGTGCAGAGGATTCCCCTGGGATCGCCATCTCACCTGGGGCAGCTCCTGGGCGATGCCCAGAGGCAGGAAACGCATTCCCAGGTGCCCCAAGGTGCCTCTGACCCTTCCCTGGGCACCTGGCTCACCTCCACAGCTGCTGGGGTGCCCTTGGATGAGCCCCAGGGCTGCTGAGCTGTGTCCTTCCCACCCCAGCTTCCCTCTGGTCCTCCCCTTGCCCTTCCTCTCCCTCCTCTCGTGTCCAGCCTGGCTGCTCCGTGCTCACAGAGCTGGGGTGTGTGACCGTGCATGGGGTGATGCCATGGCTGGGGGTTTGTGCCTTGAGTGGAGCAAATCCCGCTGATGGGAGCTTCTCCTGGCACACCTGCCCTCGGCCAGACGTTGGGGTTTTGCAGGGTTGGCCGAGGGCATTGGCTGCCAAATTGTAGCTCCTTAGGAATACGAAGGGAGGGAGGAGTGGGCTGGCAGGGAATGTAGGACAGATGCCAGACATTGAAAGAGGGCAGTCTGCTTTTTCCTGGCTTCATCCCAGAAATCCCTGAGTTCGTAAAACACCTGCAGGCTGAAAACAGGGAGATTTTTTGCTGGTGCCTTTCAAGCCAGTGGCTGCAGCTTGGGGAAGGTGCAAGGCTTTATTTTCCAGGAGACATCGGACAGAGCTGGCATGGGCACCTTCAGAGGTGCTTCCAGAGCCTCGGGGTGCTCTTTCCTGCTTTGGTGGGAGAATGGAACCTCACTTCACCTTGGCAGCCACAGGAGCTACCTGGAGGTACAGGAGACCTTTTGGGTTTCCCCAGGGGTTACAGAATCCCAGAAGCCCAGACTGGTTTGCATTGGAGGGACCTTAAAGCCCATCTCATTCCACCCCATCCATGGGCAGGGACACCTCCCACTGTCCCAGGCTGCTCCAAGCCCCAATGTCCAGCCTGGCCTTGGGCACTGCCAGGGATCCAGGGGCAGCCCCAGCTGCTCTGGGCACCCTGTGCCAGGGCCTGCCCACCCTCCCAGGGAGCAATTCCTTCTTGAAAAAGAAAGGGTTGGTTTGCTATGACCCCACTTGGGGTCCCAAAGGGGCCAAGGAGGGGGTCTGGGACCTGGACATGCTCTGGACGAGTGGCTCATCCTCAGCAGCCGCTGTTGGAGCTCTCAGGGATTTGGCCCCTCTCCAAGGTCTCTGCCATGCTGGTGGCACCACAGGGTGCAGCAGCTCATGCCAGGGGTTTGTCCTTGTCCAGGGCATGTGTGACCCTCAGCCTCAGCCTTTGCTGCCCATGCCACTCGCTGTCTCCTCTCCCTCCTTCCTCAGGGAGACGGGGCAAGGTTTTACTTTTATTTCTCAGGAATTTTGGCACAGAGTCCCAGAATGGGTCAGGTTGGAAGGACCACAGTGGCTCATGTGGCCCCACCTCCCTGCTCAAGCAGGGGCATCCCAGAGCACAGGGCACAGGGTTGTGGCCAGACTGTTCTGGCATAACTCAGGAGCAGATCTGCAGGGACGTTCGAGGGAGGGAGAGTCAACAACCTGAGGAGAATTTCCCTGGACTTCCAGGCACCCAGCTCCCTGCAGAGCCCACTGAGCGTCCTCCCCGGGCATATCCTGGCCTGGGAATGCTGCTCTGCTGTGGTTGGGGTGGTGGCAGGACCAAGGGCTCTGTGAGAGCTCAGGGTGAGCCAGGGTGGCCCAGGCCCCCCAAAGCCCATCCTGCGTGGGGCAGGGTGGGTGTGAGGGTCGGGACCCCCACGCCTTGGCTTCCCCTCTGCCTCTGAGGCTCCTGGGGCTCCTCCTGGGGACTGTGGTGCTGCAGTCCTTGTCCTTCCAGCCTGAAGGGACCACTTGTCCAAGGAGGTCCAAGGCTGCTGATCCTGCTCGTGTCTTCTCCCCGACCCTTGGGGAGCTTTAAAAGCACCCATGACAGCAAAATGACTCAAAGGAGCGTTTCTGCCTCCTGCCTCGCCGGGCTTCGCAGGGATTGCAGATGAATTGCTTTGGAAAAACACATTAGCAAAGCAAAAGTTTATTCTAGGAAGTAGGAGGTGGGAGAATTGGCAGTAATTCTCCCTAGTATCCAAGGTATTATTAGAGGCTTATCCCTGCTCTGCACAGTAATCACATTGGAAATTTTTGATTAGAAAACAAAATCTAAATGAGAATTATGAATATTCATTAGGTGTGGAGATTAATATGCATAATTATGCAAATTAGACAGCAATTAAACACCAATTCTCTGGGGAAATGATTAACACAAAGGCACAGAAATAGAAGGATGTAATTTGAAAGAAGTTTCTGGTTAAATGAACAGTGAGGGGAGCGGAGGAGACAAATCCGAGGCATGTTTGCCATAATAATCAGCCTTGCCAAGCGAAATGGGAGTGAGCCCTGGCCCCCTGCCCCCGTGTCCTTGCTGCCACTCAGCTCCCTGCTCCCGAAAGGGCATCCTGGGGCACCTGGAAGTGCCATCCCCGCTGGGAGAACCAGCACAGGACGGGTCCCCAGAGAGCCACAGGGCCCTGGTGCTGCCACGGGGAGGTTCTGGTGTCACTCCCTGGCCACTGCGGCCCCTGGTGTGGGGCTGGGGATGTCCGTGGGTTGGGAAGTGTCCATGGCTGGTGCCATCCTCACCCTCGGCCTTCTGCACATCTGGGATTTCTCCCTGTCCAGCTCAGCAGAGCTCACAGGGTTTGTGCAGCACCTCCAGAGATGATGGACCCCCACCCTGCTCAGCCCCTCTCAAATCCCTGGATTTACCCCCTTTCAGCACCAACTGCTGCTCACCAGCCCCTGGTCAGCCCCTGCAGCAGGAGATGGAGCAGCACAGTCAGAGATCCTGCAGCTGAGTCGGGTCGAGGCTGTTTTCCAGGGAAGGTTCCTTCTGTGGGGTTGTGGTATCAGCTGGAACTGTGGGAGCTGCGCTGATGCAGCATCCCGGGGTTTTGTGTCATGCTGGACATTCCCATCTCACTGAAGGGGCTCCAGGAGAGCTGCAGAGGGACTGGGGACAAGGCATGGAGGGCCAGGAGCCAGGGAATGGCTTCCCAGTGCCAGAGGGCAGGGCTGGATGGGATCTTGGGCAGGAATTGTTCCCTGGGAGGGTGGGCAGGCCCTGGCACAGGGTGCCCAGAGCAGCTGGGGCTGCCCCTGGATCCCTGGCAGTGCCCAAGGCCAGGCTGGACATTGGGGCTGGGAGCAGCCTGGGACAGTGGGAGGGGTCCCTGCCCGTGGCAGGGGTGGGATGAGCTGAGTAAGGTCCCTTCCAGCCCAAACCATTCTGGGATTCCCTGGCTCCTCGGGTGCCTCGTGCAGCCCAGGAGCTGCTGCCTGCGTGGCCTTGGCAGGGGATGAAAGGAGCCGATTTCCCACCGCAGCCTGTGCAGAAACATCACAAACCCTTCTGCCCACTCCTCTGCCGGTTTGGGCTGGATCCCTTTTTGCTGAGGATATTCTTGGGAGGGCTAAAGCTGGCAAGGCTGGGAGCGTGCTGTGCTGGCCCCACCTCCTCAGGGGGACCTTGGGGGGCTGCAGGAGCACCCCTGGACAGGTGGCTCTGGAGCGTTGGACCCCCAGCACTTCTCACCTGAGGATTTCGCCTCTGGGCACTCTGTGCTCAGGTGCAGTGCTGAACAGAGTTTGGTTGTGATCTTGCAGCACCATGGGCAAACTTCAAGTCCTGCTGGAGCATCCAAATGGATGCGATGTGGTTTTGGTTCATAGTTTAGTCCCTTTCAACGTGGGTGAGGGAGGTTCGTGGGTGCTCTCTGGAGTAAAGGAGTTAAAATACTTGTTTCTCTTCTTCCCACTGTCCCATGTTTTGAACCATTTCCAGCCTGTGGTGGGATTTGCTTTGAAGTTTGTGGAGTAACTCCCAGCGGGAGTGGGAAGGTGAGGAGGCAGAGGGGAGGCTCAGTCACGCCAAGTGGAAGTGGTTTATTAATGAAAATATTGTTTTGTTTGTAGAAGGAAGAGTTAATTTTACGAGAACACCTTTGAGGCTTTGCTGATAAAGCAAAGAGTAACCTTTGTTCTTCCTGTTTTTCGGTAGGCTTGGATGAAAGGCCGGGATCAGGTTCCTGGGGAACGGGAGATCAAAACAGCTCCACGTTTGACCAAGGAAGGGTAAGGACAAAGCACAAACACCCAGCTCCAACCAGAGCAAGCGGGGGCCTTCCTGGGCCTTTCAGAGCATTGGGCCTAACCCTGCAACAGCTTTCCTTGCCCCATTTTGGACGTGCATCCTGGGAAGTCTGTAGGGTTTCCTCCATCCCCATCTCCCCAGGCTTTGCTGCCTTGAGGTCTCCTTGAGGTTCCTCCTCCAAAAACCTCTCCCAGACCTGCACTAGGATGGGCTCCTGTGGCTGCTCAGGCATCTCCCTCCCTGCACCCGGTGTTGGCGTGGGAAGAGGGGGCTCAGGGGGTGGGACAGGTCCCCAGAGGAGACACGGGTGGGTGGGTTGAGGGATCTGAGTGGGTTGAAGGATCTCATCTGATGGCAAAGCTTCCTGGGCACCCTCCCCCCAAGACTTTGGGAACCTGAGGAGGGAATCCCTGCAATCCATCACCCTGTCCAGCCCTTGGTGGGGATGGAGAACTTGGGAAGGGTTTTGCAGGGAAGGAGTTGAGGCTGCAACACCTCATGACTGGGGCCTGAGTATGGGAGGAGAGAAATGCCATGAACTTCATGGAAATGGGGTTATTTTTGTTTTAATGGGTTTGTGTGATTTGTTTTTGCAATGGCACCTTTCCCTCCCCTCCGGTCAGCAGCGGAGCTGGGGCTGTGGTGTCAACTCTCATTTGTATATTTAGAATTTATATATTTATATAAATATATCTAAAAATACACATTTATATTTATCCAGCTTTTTCCTCGCCCCTTCGCCCCCTTGGTTCAGGGAGGGGCTGCCTGGCTCTTGCCTGGTGGGTGCTGCCCAAGAGCTGCCAGGACATGGTGCCATGTCCCCTCCTGCCATGTCCCCTCCCAACACCACAGCCACTGCACTGTCCAGCTCTCCCTCAGCATGAGGATAAAATCCTTCCCATGCCCTTTTTACAAGGAGCCTTTGGCTTTGCCCCTTCCTGGGAGAGGCTGGCCCTGGCAGCCTCGTGTTTCGGGACTGGGCTCAGCATCCCCACGCTCCCTGTGACTGTCCCCTGTTGTCCCAGCAGAGCTATGGCGAAGGCCCCCACTACGGCGAGCACCGGGACCTGCCATCCCATAACAGCATCTCCTCGTCACCGTTCCTGGGAGCTGGACTCGTGGGTGAGTGCCAGAGCTGCCTGCCAGCTCCCCGGGGCAGGGGACTCGTGCCACTGGCTGGCCCGTGCTGGGGGGAGCGTTGGGACAGCGTTGCTGTTCCCTGTGCTGGAGCTGCTCCAGGTGTTCTCCAAGCTGTGGTCCAGGGGGGTGGTGTCCAGAGGGTTCCATCAGTGCCAGCTGTGCCAGCTGTTTTGTGTGTGTGGTTATTCCCCTGCTTTATGGTGGCACCTTGAGGCAGTAGCAGGGATCGATGCCCGCCAGGATGGGCTGAGTGTGCTCCTGGGAGCTGGGAATCAGGGGGGGAGAGATGCTCATTGTTAAGGGTTTATTAAGGACTTGGCATGACCCTGCTTGAGTGGGGAGATGGCACCAGCTGACCCCACTGTGGTCACTTCAACCAGACCCGCTGGGTGACTGTGACCTGCGAGGGGCTGCTGGCCATGTCCCAGAGCTCTGGGGATGCTCCCTTTGCTGCAGTAGCGTTTGGAGGGGCCTCTTCCCATATCCTGCCAGGCTCCAGCAGCCTTGCCTGGCTCCTCCATCCCCAGCTCCAGGCAGGCAGCCTGAGGAGCTCACAGGGACTGCCTGGGGACGGTGATCCTGCGTGACCGGATGCGTGTGACCATTCACCCAGATGCCTCTGCCAGCCCGGGGGTGGGAGGAGAGATAAGAACAGAAAATATCCCTCCTGGAGGGCTTAGAGAGCTCTAATGGCATTAGGTCAGGAATTGGGGTTAGTCCTCCCCACCTTTGCCCACGAAGGGGTGGTTAAAGCGCTCCAGCCCATGCGGGAGGAGCGGGGCCGGGGCAGGGCTCGCTCGTGGTCGGAAGGGAGGGGAAAGAAGAGGGAATAGTGTTTGAAACAGAAAATCCCCCCAGCACAAAATCGCCCCTGTAGAGCTGGTGGCAAAGGGGAAGAGCAGAGCAGGGTTGTGCTGGGACAGGAGCAGCCACATGTTGGCCCCTCCTGGCCTGGCTCAGGGCTCGCTGTGAGCTCTGCTCCCCCCTTTCACCCCTTGTGCTGTTGGGGACAGTGCTTGGGTGTCCCGTGGGGATCCTGTGCAGGGGAGGAGCCTTTCTGAGCAGCTCCCCCTGTCCCTCTGCAGGGGAGGATCGTCCTTCTCCTTCTCTGCCCCAGGAGGATGTCAGTGGAGCATGGAGAAGGTTTTGGGTGGGACAGGGGAGCCCTGCTGCAGCCCAGCGGGGTTTGGAGGGGATGTGCGTGGGGGGGCCCAGCCCAGCCCAGCCCTGGGGCCAAGGCAGCCTTGAGAGTTTCCAGCTGAGAAGGAGCTGCCTGGGGAGGAGCACGGAGGTTTCCCCTTTGATGTGTGCAGGGAAGACGCCTTTGGCTCCCTCTCAAAGCCAGGGCTCCCTGTCCCTGGCAGCCACCGCAGCTCTCCCTGCAGGCCCAGCCAGTCCCCGGCACGTGGAGCCCCCGTGGGCGATTCCCAGTGGCTCTGGAGCTGAGGGTGAGCGGTGGCCCCGTGGCCAGCAGGATAGTGGCCACACTCTGGCCCCAGGCTCAAGAGGCTGCATCTCCCCAGGGGGGTCAGGGGCAGCACCAGGAGCTCGACCACTGAAGCAGGGAACAGCCAGGGGGGGAAAAGGGTTCCTCACATTTCCAAGACCCTTTTGTTCCTAAAATTGAACGTGGTTTAAGTAGAAAGCATCGATTCTGGGAGCAGGTTCCAAAATACATAAATCAGTTTTCATTGTAGAATCAAAGAATCCTGGAGTGGTTTGGGTGGGAAGGGACCTCAAAGCCCATCCAGTGCCACCCCTGCCATGGGCAGGGACACCTCCCACTGTCCCAGGCTGCTCCAAGCCCCAATGTCCAGCCTGGCCTTGGGCACTACCAGGGATCCAGGGGCAGCCCCAGCTGCTCTGGGCACCATGTGCCAGGGCCTGCCCACCCTCCCAGGGAACAATTCCTTCCCAATATCCCATCTAACCCTTCCTCTTTGCTCATGTGCTGAAAGGAAGGACATGGGGGAAGAGCAGGGGTGGGATTTTCTCTTCCTCTTTTCCAAGCTGCTTCTGAAGACTTTGAGAGTGGCAAAATGCAAAGGGAAAGGGCGTGAAAATGGAATAATGCTTCTGTAAAAGCAGAGGAAAAATGGGAGGGAAAGGAGAGTTTGGGAAATGCGTCCCCTTGGTGCCAGGCCCTGGCTGCCAGCAAGGTGCCCCTCAGGGTGGGAAGTTCATGTTAATGGGGCGGTTGAGTGGAACCAGGGAATTTTAAAATTTGAGGAGGTGGAGGAAGCAGATGAGGATGAACATGTTGTGGTAGCTGATGAATGAAAGGTGTCTGAGACATCTAAGCCCTTCTCAGCATTTTCATCTCTTTCCCATTCGACCTCTGTTTCTTCAAAGAGGATCAGGACCTTCGGGAAGAACCATTTTGGGAGCAGCGTGGATGCTCTGTGGTGGCAGTGGTGGGTTGGGCCAGGAGAGGGGGAGGCTGAGCTGAAAGGGCCCCCCAAAGTCAGTGTTGGCTTCCTGCACTGAGGCTCTGAGCAGTCAGGGTGGTGATGGCTCCTCCTGGGACCCCCATCCTCTGGATTCTGTGTTCCTGGAGTCTGTGCATGTCCCAGAGCCAGGCTGCAGCCCCCCATCCTCTGAGGATGGGCTTTAGGGACAGCGGGCACCTTCCCACAGCAGAGGGACACCGCAGGCTGGCAGCACTTGGTGGAGAAACAGAGCAAATGGTGATTTTTTGCCTCAATTTTCCACATGGAAAAGGAGGCTTTGCTCTGACCAGCCTTTGGTGGGCTGAGGAGCTCCTGCCAGCCTGAGCTTTGAAGCAGGGGTCGCATCCCTTCCAGGGTGGAGCCTTCCCCTGTCCCTGCAGGCTGGTGGCATTTTGGGGCTCTGGAGATCCCCAGGGGGATCCCGGGTGCAGCCGGTGCTCCCCCTCCTGCACGAGCCCTGTCACCACTCCGAGGGGTCTGGCAGGAGCAGGGAGCAAGGAGAGAGGCTGGGAAGCTGCAAGGTGGAGTGGCCCTCTGGATAAGGGAGCAGTGAAATGTGTCCATCCAGATCTCTGCCCAGCGTGTCCCTGCGCTGGGAGCTGCTGCCACAAACTCCATGAGCAGCAAACTCCGTGGGAAAGGCAGGGCTGGAGGGATTTGCCTGGCCCAGGAGAGAAGGAAAGCTCTGAGTTTGGGGGGAGCAGGACACTGCCAGCACATCCCTGAAATCCCCTCCAGGCTGCATCCCTGTCTCCTGCTCCTGTCCTGGTTGGGCCCTTTGGTGTCACCCCAGCCTGAGCCCTCCTCCCCTGCCCAGGGTCCCCGTCCCAGGGGCAGTGAGGAGGGGGCTGCACAGCCCCTGGGGTGGAGCTGGGCGAGTACAAAGCTCTGATTTAGTCCCTGTTGCTCCCTGCAGTGGCCCCAGAGCAGGAACAGCAGCCAGAGGGATGGTCACTGCTCCTCACCCCAATCCAGCCCAGTCTTGGGGTGGTGACCTTGTGGCTCTCAGGGTGCACACCTCATCCAAAAGCAGTTTGAAGGGAAAAGCACTGATTTCTGTTCAGCAGTTAAGTTTGGGCTCACGGATGTTCTTTGGATGAGCAAAGCTTGGCTTTGGGAGGCACCGTCAGCACGGAGCTCAGAGGGGCTGCACTGGCACAGCACCTGGGGGATGCTCCCCCCACCCAGGGCTGCCCCAGGGCTGTGGGGAATGCCCTCCCTGCTCTCATTAAGGGGACAGCATGAGGGGAATCTTCAGTCACTTCCCTCTGCCACAGCTTCAGCTCCTCAAGGTGATGGGGAAAACCAGAGCTCTCTGCAGGACTGACTGGGCAGGGAGCTCTGGGCTGTGTTGCACTGGATGGAATAACATAAATTTGTCAAAAGAAGAAGAAAATAAATTAGAAAGTGTCCAAAGGAGGGATACGGAGCTGGGGAAGGTCTGAGGAGCGGCTGAGGGCACTTGGCTCGTTCAGCTGCAGCAGAGGAGACTGAGGGGAGGCTCCTGGGGGCTGCAGCTCCTCCCGAGGGGAGGCGGAGGGGCAGGGGCTGAGCTCTGCTCTGGGACAGGGACAGGAGCCCAGGGAACGGCTGGAGCTGGGTCAGGGCTGGCCATGGAGCTCAGGGAAAGGTTCTTCCCCCCGAGGCTGCTGGGCACTGCCCAGGCTCCCCAGGGAATGGGCCCGGCCCCGAGGCTGCCAGAGCTGCAGGAGCGTTTGGACAGCGCTCTCAGGGATGCCCAGGCTGGGGTTGTTGGGGTGTCTGTGCAGGGCCAGGGGCTGCACTGATGATCCCTGAGGGTCCCTTCCAGCTCAGGATACTCCAGGATTCCATGATTGTAAACTCCTGGATGGAAACACCATCAGTGCTCTGAATGAGAAGCATCCCAGACTGCCGGGGGGGCTCTTTGAACCAGGTGAGCAGGTGCAGAACCAATGTCTGAGCCCTCCATCGTTCCCTCCTCTTGAGTTTTCCAGCTTTGAGCCTCTGGCGCTACTCCTGGAGGACAGGGAATGTCCTGGGGAGTTCTGATCTTCCCAGCCTGGGGTGGGGAGAGGTGACAGGAGCATCCCTGGCTGTCCTGGGGTGGTGCTGGGACACAGCACGGTGACAAACTGGCTCGTCCCAGAGGGTCAGCAGGGTGAGGAGGGCTTTTCTGTCTGTTTGAAGTCACCAATTTCACATTTTACCATTCATCTTCAGTAGGGACAGGCGGGGAGGGGGGTGGTTAAACAGCGAGGAAACTGATAAGCCATAACAGATTTCTTTCTAGTAATTATTTCAGTAATTAGCTGCCTTTCAGAGCAGCGTTCCTAATCGGGTGGGTATTGTCAGCGCCTGTAGATTGGGGTCTTCCTGGACAATGGGTTTAATCAGGGGCTTGTTGCTGCTCCTGGTTTTTTAACTTCTTTTTTTCCTCCCCGTTTTTAATCCCTGGCTGTGTTTTGCCTCCCCTTTTCCCCTAGGCTGGAATTCTAATGGAATTCTAATGGAATTAGCAATGTGGGGCCGGGGGGAGGTGCACAGTGGGTGGTGGCTGTGCTGGGGCTGGGGTGGTGTGGGGGCACTGGTTTTGCCAGTGGGTGCTGGAAAAACTTGCAGGCAGCATTTTAATACTTTTTCTCGGGCTGTCAAGTGCAAGGCCAGGAGTTGGACTTCGATGATCCCTGTGGATCCCTTCCAGCTCGGGCTGTTCCTTGACTCTGTGGTCTGTGAGAGAAATGGCAAAGCCATGAGTTTATTTAAAAGCAGTTTGCTGCGGTGGAGGCGAGATGCTGCCATGATCCAGGGTGCCAAAGCCAACCCCTGACACTGCCAGAGCTGCTGGGAACCTCTGGGAAGAGCAGTTTTTATTTTTCCACCTCGTTCCCCCCGAGCTCAGGGCAGCTGTGCTGTTGGGAGGAGTCGCACACACAGCGTGGGGGGTTTCTCTGGAAAAGCCCTGGGTGAAGGCAGGGCCTGGGGGAGGCTTCCCAGAGCCCCACACAGCCAAATCCTGCAAGAGGGAACGTGCTGGGAGAGGAGAGAGGCTGGAAAGGGCTTCTTAGGCAGGGCTGGAGGCAGCCAGGTGAGGGGCAGGAGAAGGAGCTGGGAGGGGGAAGGGCAGGGAGGGGGATGCCAGAAAGAGCTGGAAATGCTGAATGCTCTCAGCCAGTGTCTGGGGGCACTGACTCGAGGTGCCTCTGCTGTGCTTCACATCCTTTCCAAAGGAAACCCCCTTCCTCTCCAAGGGATTTATTCCCACTATCTTCTCCTCCTCCTCCCACAAGATCCCTCCATGCCCATCTGCAGGATTTCAGTAATTCTCTTGGGGGCAAGATGGTGTTTGGGGAGAGTCCTGGTGGTTTTTTCCCACCCTGGTCCTTGCCTCCTTCCTGGGGCTTTGCCACCTTTCCTGGTTGGTGCCCTGGGCTGTGGCTGCCAGGGGGTGACGGGTGGATCTGGGTTTGCCACCTGTGCCATCTCCCTGCCCACAGAAACAGCTCCTTCTGCTGGCAGGTTCAGCCTTTCCTTGTGCACCTTTTGAATCTCAGCAGGCTTAGGTACATTCCAATCCAGAAAAGTTTGCCATTCTTTCCTCTGCCTTGTTTTCATAGACAATTGAATGTAAAATTTCTTCTGCTGAGTTTTTACTGCTTTTTTCCCTTGTTATGTGATGATGGAGGGTGCAGGAGCTGGGGCTGGCCAGGGCTGCTCTCTCTTTCCCAGTGTCCCCCATCCCATGGGGCACCTGCAGACCCAAGGGTGCAGCAGATGCTGAGTGAGAAATGAGAGACATCCAGGGAAGGTTGTGGGTTTGGAGAAGAGCTGGCACTGGGTTCAGAGAATCCTGGAAAATCCTGAGCTGGAAGGGACCCTCAGGGATCATCAGTGCAGCCCCTGGCCCTGCACAGACACCCCAACAACCCCAGCCTGGGCATCCCTGAGAGCGCTGTCCAAACGCTCCTGCAGCTCTGGCAGCCTCGGGGCCGGGCCCATTCCCTGGGGAGCCTGGGCAGTGCCCAGCAGCCTCGGGGGGAAGAACCTTTCCCTGAGCTCCATGGCCAGCCCTGACCCAGCTCCAGCCGTTCCCTGGGCTCCTGTCCCTGTCCCAGAGCAGAGCTCAGCCCCTGCCCCTCCGCCTCCCCTCGGGAGGAGCTGCAGCCCCCAGGAGCCTCCCCTCAGTCTCCTCTGCTCTGGCTGAACGAGCCAAGTGCCCTCAGCCGCTCCTCAGACCTTCCCCAGCTCCGTGTCCCTCCTTTGGACACTCTCCAACAGCTTTGGATCCTTCTGATCTTGTGGTGCCCAGAGTGCCCCCAGCACTGGAGGTGAGGCTGCCCCAGTGCAGAGCAGAGCGGGACAATCCCTCCCTGGCCTGGTGCCCCCCAGGACACGGTGGCCCTTTGGGCTGCCAGGACACACCGGGGACTCAGATCCAACTTGGACCAACCAGGACCCCCAGGTCCCTTCCCACGGTGCTGCTCTCCAGCCTCTGATTCCCAGTCTGCCCCTGCATCCAGGGCTGCCCCACCCCAGGGCAGGATCCAGCACTTGCCCTGTTTAAACATCACATGGTTGGGGATTGCCCAGTGTCCCTTCACCCTTCCACAAACATCTGGGGGCCCCCTGGTTCAGCCCAAGTTCTCAGGTGATGTCAGAGGCTGCTGGACGGGGTTTGGATCACCCTGGGATGGTGGAAGGTGTCCCTGCCCATGGCAGGGCTGGAGCTGGATGAGCTTTAGGGTCCCTTGCAACCCAAACCATCCTGGGATTCCATGATTCCCCATGCCAGTCACACGTGGAAGCAGCAGTGTGTTATCAGACAGGAGACCTGGCTGCTGCTGTCCAGCCAAACCCCCGTGGCATTACCCTGCCTCTCCTGTGCTTTAGGAGCAATCAGGAGCTGCCTGATGCCACAGCCTGCTGAGTCCTTTGTGCCCGTGGCTGGTGCTGAGGCAGATCGAGCTCTTAAGCTCTTTTAGAAATTAGGTCATTTAGGAGATCCATCCCCTGACATTTTGACCTTTGTTTACTTAACGTTTAAGCCTCTGAAAGGAAATGGCAGCAGCACCCAGAGCCTCCGGCTGTCGCTGGAGGTGAGGGAGGGGGAGGCTGCACCGTGCCAGGACCTTCCCATCAGGAGTGGGGCTCTGGGGCTTGGGGGTTGTACTGGGGGAATCCACTCTAAAATATTTGGGTTGAGTTCAAGGCCTCCATGGTAAGGTTTCAAAATGAGCAGCCTCCTCTCTCTCCCCATCTGGCACAGGGTGCCCAGAGCAGCTGGGGCTGCCCCTGGATCCCTGGCAGTGTCCCAGGCCAGGCTGGACAGGGCTTGGAGCAGCCTGGGACAGTGGGAGGTGTCCCTGCCCATGGCAGGAGTAGCACTGGATGGGCTTTAATGCCCCTTCCAACCCAAAGCACTCAGGCATTCTCTGATCCCTTGGCCCTGTGCTTCAAGGGGGCTGGTTTGAGGCATTTTGTTTCCCCTCCCCTCTTCATCTGCTCCCCAAAACCTCTTAGTGGTGTGGGGAGGGTCCTGCCAGCCCCTGTGTCGCCCCAGTGCATTAACCTGCATCTTAGTGGCCTCAGGGCTGGCTTTAGGCTAAGCAGATTGGCAAAATCCTGCCCCTCCCAATTTTGCTCACTAAGCCAGACCGGAGGCAGGATGTGATCTGTGATCCCCTTTTCGGGAAGGGTTTGGGGGTGGGGGCTGCTGGAGTGCCTGTTCCCCACTGGAAGAGTGTCTGGCTTTGCGTTAGGGGGATGGAGAGAATCCCAAAGGACACTGTTGTGCCTGCAGCTGCTCTGGGCACAGCACAGAACCATTCCCTTCCTCCCAGCCCTGTGTCCTTTGCTGTCCTGGCACCCCTGGGTGCTGCTGGCTGAGGCCATGCTGTGCCCAGGGCAGTGACCATGAGGCAGGAGAGTGCCAGGATGTTTTGGAGAGGGAACATCCCACCAGGGGGCTGGGCTCCTTTTTTTTGGCCCTTCAAAACTTTATTTTCAGCTGCATGTGTGCAAGGTGAGGTGGGTGTGAGAGAAGCCCTTGTTGATGCTGAGTTCTAGGACAAGGGGGAATGGCTTCCCAGTGCCAGAGGGCAGGGCTGGATGGGATCTTGGGCAGGAATTGTTCCCTGGCAGGGTGGGCAGGCCCTGGCACAGGGTGCCCAGAGCAGCTGGGGCTGCCCCTGGATCCCTGGCAGTGCCCAAGGCCAGGCTGGACATTGGGGCTGGGAGCAGCCTGGGACAGTGGGAGGTGTCCCTGCCCATGGCAGGGGTGGCACTGGATGGGTTTTAAGGTCCCTTCCCACCCAAACCACTCTGGGATTCTCTAAAGTTCCCAGGGGCACATGGGCACTGCTGGCACGGGGCTGTTCCCACACCGATCCCAGCGGGCAGCGATGCCCCGGCTGTGAGGAACCCGCAGGTTTTGGGAAGTCGAATCTCCCACAGGAGAGGGGAGGAAGGTGCCCCGTGCCCGGTGTGGGGCAGAGCTCAGCTCTCGTGCGCTGGGATTGCATTTCCTGTTGTCTCAAAGCGCTCCCAGTCTGGTCACTCGTCCTGGCCCTTGGTCTGCTCCAGCCCTGCCTCTGCCAAGTGCAGCTGGCTGCGTCTCCGCTGTCTGCGGGGAGGTTTTGGCTCGGCTGACCCTGCCAGTTTCCATGGCCACAAGCACTTCCCTGCGCTGCTGCAGCTCCGGGCTTTTGGTGTTTATGGACCAGCTCTCCCAGCAGCTCCTGTTTCAGCAGGAGCTTTTCAGGGCTGTCCCTTCATGGAGGGCAGAGGTGCTGCCTCATGGGAACAGGATTTGTCCACCCCCTCCACTTCCCTCTTACCCCAAACCTTGTTTTTTCTCTTCTCCTTCTGCAGGGAAGAGCAGTGAAAGAGCCTCATACTCCACATTTGGAAGAGACACAGGGATGCCAGGACTAAACCAGGTAATGATAAAATGCAGTGAGATTTTCTGCTTCATTTACTGGCTCCTGAAAGTGAGAGTCTGGTCCTGAAAACCACGCTGGATTTACATCCCATCTCTGTGCACGGGCTCCTGGAAAGCCTCTGCTCTGCTCCAAAACCTCTGTGGAGTGTTGGGGGTTCATGCTGGTGTGTGTTGCTGGCTCCAAAGAGTTGTCAGAGGTTAGAAAATGTTGGTTGTAGCAGCCTCTCGCTTCTTTCCCAAACTTCTCCAGGCTCACTGGTTTTGTTGTTGTTACTCCTGGTTTGTGTTTGATCAGCCGTGACCCAGCCCCGCTGCCTCGCTGGGGAGTTCCAGGGAGTCAGATCCAAGCAACACCTTCCCTGTGCCAGGCTGGCCGTGGGCAGGGGAGCGTTCCAGGAGGCTCCTTCCCCCTCCCCTGCCTGCCCTGGGCTTTCCCTCTCCCTCTCCAGCAGTGTCTCCCAGTTCTCTGGGCAGGGAGGCTCTGTGGGGTGGCTCCTGTCAGTGACTGTCCGGTGCAGCTTTGGCTTCATCGTGAGGCTGTTGATGTGGGACCTGCAGCAGGAGCTCTCTGTGCAGCTCTGGGGCCCAGCATCAGGACGTGGAGCTGCTGGAGCCACTCCAGAGGAGGCCACGGAGATGCTCCCAGGGCTGGAGCTCCTCTGCTCTGGAGCCAGGCTTGGAGAGCTGGGGGTGCTCAGCTGGAGAGGAAAAGGCTCCAGGGAGAGCTCCGAGCCCCTTGCAGGGCCTAAAGGGGCTCCAGGAGAGCTGCAGAGGGACTGGGGACAAGGCCTGGAGGGCCAGGAGCCAGGGAATGGCTTCCCAGTGCCAGAGGGCAGGGCTGGATGGGATCTTGGGCAGGAATAGTTCCCTGGGAGGGTGGGCAGGCCCTGGCACAGGGTGCCCAGAGCAGCTGGGGCTGCCCCTGGCAGTGTCCAAGGCCAGGCTGGAGCAGCCTGGGACAGTGGGAGGTGTCCCTGCCCATGGCAGGGGTGGCACTGGATGGGCTTTGAGGTCCCTCCCAACCCAGACCACTCTCGGGTTCCATGATCTCCACAGTCCAGGAGGGGACCCGGCACAGCAGAGCCACCTCCTGCAGACACAGCCCGGCCCCGTTGGGTCACCCCACGTGAACCCCGGGGCTGTGCGGGGGGGAACAACTTTGCTTCCTGTGGGGAATACCACAGGCGTCAATCCGAGCCCGGAGCGCAGTGGAGCAGCCCTAGATAACCTTCCCTGCTGCCACCAGCATCCAGAAATAGCTTTTTGGGAAGGAGCGAGCACCTCCCTTTGATGTGTGGCTCCAAGTGCCCCCTCAGTGCCCGGCGTGGTCCTGGGGAAGCAGTCCCAGCACCGGAGCCAAGGGAGGAGTTTTGGCCGGACAGCTTTTGTTTTATCCATGTACACACACACATATTAGATGTTTTAATTTTACACAAATTTGTCATAATTTCCTCCTCTCTGAAGTGAGGATGTTTCCTTTGCTGGAGCAGCTGTGCTGGCTGTGCCAGAGTGGATTTCATTTACCACTGAAGCTGCTCAAAGAAAACCGGGCCCGGTGCCAAGTGTTGCTTTTGGATGTGGTGCTTTTGCTGGGCTTTCGTGGAGGAGGGGGAATATAAGGTAACAGAAATGGGGGGGCAAATGGCCGGGAGAGGCCCCGGGAGAGGCGGGCACAGGGCTCGGGATCGGGTGGCAAATCCCACTTGATGCGGAGAGGAGACAAAACCCCCTTGTGGGGGTGGGGGGGGGGGCCAGCAGAGCCTGTGGCCCCCAGAGCAGTTGTTGCTTCTGGCTCCAGGTTGGGGGAGTGAGGAGGGTTGACTTTTTTTTTGTTTGTTTTCGAAAAGATGAAGAATTGTCTGGTGGAGATGCCCTGGATGGGGATCAGGTTCTTCCCCAAAAATGCCCTGCTCTGGGGCAGAGCTGCGGCTTCCCCCTTGTTTAACCCTGAACCATCTCTTGGGGCATCCTCAGGGAGAGGAAATAGGAAGAAAACCCCTTTCTCTGGGAAATTGCCTCAAAATCCCAGTGCCTCCCCTGCCTGCAGGAGGAGCAGGGCAGCAGCTCCCGGGGTCCCTCCGGGTGCTTTCCTTGGCCGGGCACGGAGCGGGTCCGGAGCGAAGGAAACCTGAGCAGTGGAACAGATTGCAGGAATGTCACCAGCTGTGAACACACAAGCTCCTCTTTCCCTCCCTGACCCCTTTCTGGAGGAGATGGAGTTTGGAAGCAAAGATTTTTCTTTCCAGTTTCTCAAAAGCCTGAAATCCTCCTTTATTTCCATGTGTTGCCCTCGGAAGATGGGTCAAAGCTGAGCTTTTGGGCCTTCAGGGCCCTTTGCCAGCCTGGTGCAATTCCATGTAAATACACTGAACTTCCTCCGAGCTGAGAGGGGCAGTGCTGGAGGAGAGGCTCCATCCCAGGAGGGAGCACCCCGGGCTCCGGCTCCCCCGGCTCCGCTGCTTCCCAGCGTGCCCAAGGTCAGCCGGGATAAATACGAGGGAGGAGTTTCCTGGCTTTAGAAAGAGGGATTTGGCTTTTCCCTGATAAAACTCAGGAGAAAACCACCCTGGGCAGTGGCAGCACCGTTCCAGGGCTCTGGTCACGACGTGGGCTGGTGACGTGGGGCTCATCCTGCCCTCCTGGACATCAAGGTGACCATGGGACCACGCTGTCCCCCCACATGGCACCTGCTGGTTTGCATCCCTGGTTTGCAGAGGTTCCTCACTGGGGTCCAGCAGGAAAGCACAAGTTGAAAGCCCCTTTTGTTCCCCCACACCTATTCCTCCACCCCCATATTTACGGATTTGCTTTCCCTCCTGGCCCCTTGGCCCGTGTTTATTTTTCCCCTCAGCTGAATTGGTGTGAAGGTGACTCAAAGCAGCTCTGTTCTCTCCCAGCGAGTCGTTTTCCAGTGTAATTCCATGGAAGGGCTTTTCTCTCTCCTTGTTTGCAGCCCGGTTTCCTGCCCAGCGAGATGGGAATCGCCAGCCCCAGCACGCTGTCCCCCACCGGGGGCAAAGGGGGGTCTCAGTATTTTTCTTACCCCAACAATCCTCGCAGGAGAGGTGCTGAGAGCAGCATAGGTGAGTGGCTGCGTGTCCCTCGGGTGCCACCACGCCGCAGGGTTGTCACCTGGGCAGGTGCCCTTGTCAGATCTGCCTTTGGGAATGAGGAGCTGATGCTGGGAATGAGGGCGTTGATGTTGGGAACGAGGGACTGATGTTGCCATAGGTGCACCTGGCATGAATTTGGCATTTGCTCTTTGTTGGGGAGGGAATGCATATAAATACCTCTTATCTATGTAGAGATATCTAACTTCAAGAAAGGGGTGCTCAGAGGCAGGTGCAGTTTCCCTCTTTCTGGAAAATGCCAGATTAGCTGAAAGCAGCAAAGCTTGAGGTTCTTCTAAAAACACCTCCAGCCACACTGCACATCACTCGTCCTTCCTGGAAAACCTTGGGCTGCCTCAGAGGCTGTTTCCGTGGCTGGTGGCCCTCCTGGAGCTGCAGCGGGCAGGACTGGCAGGAGCAGGGCGTAGGAGGCAGCGGGAGGTCCGGGCACTGTGCCCTGGGACTCAGGGAATGTTTGCTCCAGGAGCTCTCCCTGCCTGCTCCGGGGTTCCCAAGCAGGACTTGCCCATGTCTGGATCGACCTGGGAGTAACTTTTACCACAGGCTGGGGTCAGGTGTGAGTTTAGCTTCGGAGGGAAGACAAGCTCCACTTCCCCAGAACTTGTGTTTCTCGTCACAGTTCCCCCTGCAGCCTCCAGAGCCACTTTCCTGCTGCTATTTTGGGCTTTCCCCAACAAGTGAAACCAGAAGTGACCCAGTGATGGGTGCATTTTTCAGTGCTTTTCAGAAAAAGGCACCTACTGTGGTGCTGCCACTTCAGCCTGGAAAATGATTCTTTAGCATTCTGTGGGATGAATTCCTGCTCTGGAGGTACATCCCAGCTGAGTCCCTGGCTTGGCAGGTTGCTGTGTTACCACCCTGCACCCCCCAGCCAGGGCTTTCCTTAATTATGAAAAATAATAAAAAATAATTATGAAAAAAAAAAATTAAAATAGTCATAAAAATAATAATTAGGAAAAATTGAATTCTAAAAAAATTTAGCCTGTGCTTCCCCTTGAGCCACTCCTGGATGTTTCCCTACCACTTCCCTGAATTGTCCCCTTCCCCCAGGACACTGTGTCCCCCTCCAGAGCTGGATTGGGAGGGATGGGCTGGGGTCTGTCCCTGGGAAGCACATCCCTGCCTCCTGCAGCAGTGAAGCTTTCCCAAGTATATCCCTGTATAGGGAGCAAATGAAAATACAGCCCAGCCCTACACGTGTTCCCTTTCTGCATCCTCTCTCTGCAAACCCACTTCAAGTTAAAGTGTTTCCCAAAACACCCCAATGAGGGGTTATAACATTAAATGTTACTACATTTATGGGCTCAGTCTCTTCCAACAAGCCCTTGCTGTCCTGGGATCTCTGTGTGGCTGTGAAACCTGCCCCCAAAAGGTGCAGACGAGATTTGGAGGGGCTCATCCTTGGACATTTTCACTGTTGATGCTCCCTTGGCCATGGGACATTTGGGATCTCAGCCCTGTCAGTACCTGCAGTTTCCAACCCCGGAGACTTTTGCTGCTGCTCCTTTCCCCTCCCTGTAACCCCTCTGAAAACTCAGATCCTCTCTTCTCTAACACAGATGGACAGCCCAAAAAGGTTCGGAAGGTGCCTCCTGGACTCCCCTCCTCGGTAAGTGGCAGCAGCTCCTTCCCCATCCCCTGGGAGCCATCCCTGCTCCCTGTGCCACAGCGCTGCAACCCCAAACATCGAGGGCTGAGCTTTTAGCGGGACGGGGAAGGGTTTCCCGTGTGTGGGAGAAGCTTTGGGAGAGCTGGGTGGGGAAGAAGCCCGGGGCCATGGCCTCGTGCCCCGCAGCCTGGGCTGGGTTTGACGTCGTGTCCCGAGTGAAAGGCGAGCCCGGGGCTCGGGTGTCCTGCAGCAGGGGAAGGGGAAGCGGCGCAGTTGTGCCGGGGGCAGGCAGCTGAGCCCGCTCCAGGTGTGCGCTGCTTTGCAGGAAAGCTGAGCAGCCTGCAGGAATACGCTGTCCCCGCTCCCGCGGCTGTTCGGGGAGTGAACTGAACAATGTCTTTGTGGCTGGGAGTAATGGGATCTCCAGGAAAGCTAATTGGGGCGGGCTGGAGGGTTCCTGCAGGAACACTGGAGCTGTCTGGCGGCTGGGGCTGCATTCCTGGCTGGAATGTTTGCGTGCTTGGAGGGGGACAGTGCTGTCCCATTGAGCTCTGTCCCACTGGGCTCTGTCCCCAGACCAGGGCTATGCTGAGGATGTGCCCTCACTCCCTGCCAAAGCTGCTGTGACTCTCTCCCATTCCCAGGGAACACCCCATCCATGGGGGAAACCCTGTGCTGTGGCATTCCCTGACTACTCGAGCAGAGCTGTAACCTCCAGCACAGGCTCTGCCTTTGGAATTGGACCCCGAGGTGCTGGGTTTGGAGGATAGAGGGAGAGGAGGGTACCGAGGGCTTGCCAGGTTGGGCTCGCCGACCTGGGGGTGTTGGAGGGTCCGTGTGGATCTGTGTGAGGCAGAAACCAGCTCCAGTTGCACCAAGAGTCTGTGTTTTTACAGGGAAAACCTGCTCGAGTCACAATCCATGTCGCTGCCTCGAGTTTCTGTGTGAAATATGGGAGTGTTAAACCCCAGTCGACATGTGGGGAAAACATCGCCGCCGACAAATGGCCTTTATTGGCCTCGGATTTCAAAGTGCTGGGGCTTGGCCCGTCCTGCTGGCAGAGCCCTGGAGGGCCCTGATTCCCACAGGAGGGGCTGCTTGGCATTTGCCACAGCTCAGCCCCTTCCCCGTGTCTGAGTGACACCTGCACAGCCTTTCATAGGATCATGGAATGGTTTGGGTTGGAAGGGGCCTCAAAGCCCATCCAGTGCCACCCCTGCCATGGGCAGGGACACCTCCCACTGTCCCAGGTTGCTCCAAGCCCCAATGTCCAGCCTGGCCTTGGACACTGCCAGGGATCCAGGGGCAGCCCCAGCTGCTCTGGGCACCCTGTGCCAGGGCCTGCCCACCCTCACAGGGAGGATTTTTTTCCCCAACATCCAACCTAAATCTCCCTCTTTGCCCTGGCTGTTGCCTCGGCTGCCCCTTGATGCCAGAGCTCCAATTTCCAGAGCACGGGCTGGTTCTGCCTCTTTCCCTCACCCTCCCTGTGCTGGGAGCTCCGGCTTCCTGGTTTGTTTTTGAACTTCCACACCTGGGGAGACAGATCCGTGCCGAGGCGGCAGGAGAAGTGTGAAGCAGAAGGAGTGGCCTCAAAGGCAGCGGATCAAAGGCTCTTTCTTGTCTGACTCGCCCATGCAGGAGCCCGTCCCGTGTTATCGCTGGACCCCGTGCAAAATAAATAGGTTAATCAGCATCTTATTAAAATGAAGTGCTTTAATCTGTAATTCCCGAGCTGCTTTGAAAACTCGCCGAGGTCAGCGGCTGCAGGAGCTGAGGGTGGGTGGGTGAGCAGGGAGTGATGCCAAAGGCACCGAGAGGCACCAGCAGCATGAGGGGGTGCAGGGGCTGTGAGCAGCGATGCCAGGCAGGGACAGGCACAGAGGTGCCTGCGCTGGGAACCCAGGGCCTTTGGGCTCAGGGCTTTTGTCCCGAGGAGACCACAGAGATGCTCCAAGGGCTGGAGCTCCTCTGCTCTGGAGCCAGGCTGGGAGAGCTGGGGGTGCTCACCTGGAGAGGAGAAGGCTCCAGGGAGAGCTCCGAGCCCCTTGCAGGGCCTAAAGGGGCTCCAGGAGAGCTGCAGAGGGACTGGGGACAAGGCCTGGAGGGCCAGGAGCCAGGGAATGGCTTCCCAGTGCCAGAGGGCAGGGCTGGATGGGATCTTGGGCAGGAATTGTTCCCTGGGAGGGTGGGCAGGCCCTGGCACAGGGTGCCCAGAGCAGCTGGGGCTGCCCCTGGATCCCTGGCAGTGCCCAAGGCCAGGTTGGACAAGACTGGAGCACTCTGGGACAGTGGAAGGTGTTCCTGCCATGGCAGGGGTGGCACTGGATGGGCTTTGAGGTCCCTCTGAACGCAAACCATTCCACAATTCTACTCAGCAGGTGCTGGGTTGGGCCTGCCCTCAGGGCATGGAGCCCCTGGGAGCCTTCCTGCAGCTCTGGAGCTCCTGGCCGTGGGCTGCTGTGTCTGGGCACAGGATCCAGGGCTGGACGTGGCCCCACATCGGCGTCGGTGCCAGAGGAACCCAGGCAGGGATTTTGTGCAAGTCGGTTCCTGCAAGGTTTTGTTGCCACAGTGAGTTCAGTGCCTGGGAGCTGTTTCAGGCTGCGCATTCCCAGTCTGGTCACTGCTCTGTTTAGCCTCAGTCTGCCCAAAGTCCCACCCCAGCTCCTGCATTTAAGGAAGAAAAACAGGGAGGAGAAAACAACCCAAGACCACAAAGCGCTGCGAATCCCAGCGCTGGGGCTGTTGGAGCGGCTCTCGCCGGCCGCGCTGGCAGATTTTAAGCGGAGGAAATGACCTCACCTGGAGGTCCCCGAGGCCGGCGGCGGCGTGAGGGCTGGGGCCGGGCTGGGGCCGGGCTGGGGAACGGGCCTGGCCCTCACTTCCAGCTGCCTGCAGCGCCCGGCCCGGCCCCGCACACGGCTCCGTGCAGAGAAGGATGGAGCTGGCTTTTCACAGCCTCCCCTGCGCTGGGCAGCAAAAGGGAAAATCAGCAGGGGTCAGGGCCAGGATTGTGGTGAAACTTGGCCCGCAGGATCCAGCAGGAGATGTTGCGGGGGTGGTGGAGCAGGGTGGATACACGGCAAGGTGAACTCCCACCCCCCCCCGCTCTGCTTTGCACCCCTGGTCCCTCCATCGCTGCGATTTTACCCCCCTTGTTTTCTCGGTGGGTTCCTGGCTTGGCTGTTGGTGCAGCTGCCGGGCGCCTGGCCCCGAGCCAGCCCCTGCCAGATGGCGCGGGGCTCTCAGACGTGCTGCACTCCATTCCCTGTCCCGGCTCCCGCTATTTAATCAAATTATAGGAAAAGTCAATTTGCTGGATTCCCGTTCTCCGCTGCCTCCCCCATCCCCCCCCCAGCCCACGCGTGGCTCCCTCTGCCCACAGCACCCGGCAGCAGCCTGGACCAGGGCCTGGAATTCTCTTTTTAGAGCGAGGCACAAAGGGCAGCTGCCAGTGTGTCAGGATTTGCCCTTCCCCCTCTCTCTCTTTTTTTTTTTTTTTTGTCTTTATTTTACAAGCTCCCTGTAGAATCACAGAGTCATTAAGGTTGGAAAAGCCCTCTAAAGGTCACAGAGTCCAACTGTTCCCCAGCACTGCCAAGGCCACCACTGACCCACGTCCCCACGTGCCACATTCACACATTGTTTGAACACTTCCAGGGATGGTGACTCCACCACTGGCCTGGGCAGCCCCTTCCAGTGCCTGACAACCCTTTCCATGAAGAAATTTTCCCAATATCCAGCCCAAACCTCCCCTGGCCCAGCCTGAGGCCATTCCCTCTCCTCCTGTCCCTGTTCCCTGGGAGCAGAGCCCGACCCCCCCGGCTGCCCCCTCCTGTCAGGGACTTGTGCAGAGCCACAAGGTCCCCCCTGAGCCTCCTTTGCTCCAGGCTGAGCCCCTTTCCCAGCTCCCTCAGCCACTCCAGCCCCTTCCCAGCTCCGTTGTCCCTTGTTGGATTTCTGGGGGGGCTTTGGGGTAGTGTTTTTAAACAAGAAGAAGCCTGGCAGCAGCTGCCCAGGGCCATGGTGGAGTCACCATCCTGGAATTGTTCTAAAAACGTGTGGATGTGGCACTTGAGGACAGGGGTTAGTGGTGACCGTGGTGGTGCTGCTGCTTTGATGTTGGACTTGATCTTAAAGGTCTCTTCCAACCTTAAGGATTCTCTGATTCTGACTTTTATTTCCCACCATCAATTTTGCCCCTTTTTGCTGGTGAGGACCAGGGCTGGAAGGGAGCAGCTGGCTGTGGGGAAAAAGAAACTCAGGCAAGTTTCCTTCCCAAAGAGAATCGTGTGTGCCAGGCAGAGCCCAGCCCCTGCCCCACCTCTGCTTTCAGCTGGATTTAAAAAAAATGATTATCGGTTTCAGAATGAATCAAAGGGGATGAAAATAAGCTGTGACAAAAGTTCTCACATCATTCTGAGCGCTATTTCAGTTTCTTTGAATGCCGTTTCGGTTTCTTTGCGTGTTGAATTTCTGCTTTAAAAAAAGAAAAGTCTGTTTTTGTCCTGGCAGAAGCTGATTTTCGGTCAGGGCTTTCTAGGATGGGTTTGGTTAATTTAGAAGGGAAGGAAAAGCTTTTTCTTCTGCTTAATGTTCTGTTAAATCACAGAGCTGAGCAGTGCTGCAGAAATTTGTCCCAGGAGCTGTCCGAGGGCTGTCTGAGAGTCATCCCCTCCCCTGTGACAATGCCTGTGAGGGGCTGCTCAGCCCCCCCATGCCTCAGTTTCCCTTCAGCCTGGTTTCCCTGTGGGCTTGGAGCAGGGGCTGTGCTCGGGAGCCTGGTACAGGGCAGGGTTGGCACAGGGGGGTCCTGAGGTGCCCGCTGCCCCCGCCCAGCCCGTCCCCCTGGTGTGGGGTCACTGCAGCAGTGGTGGCTTTTGTGGTTACCCAGAACAAGTTATAACCATGGAAAACGGAACTGGAGCGGAGTCGAAACTTCTGCTGGAGCCGGGCAGGTTCTGGGGACCACGGAGGGTGACAGGAACACAGAGGAGCCCTGTGCCCTCTGCCCTGTCCTCTGTGCCCTCTGCCCTGTCCTCTGTGCCCTCTCCTCTGCCCCCTGTGCCCTGTGCCCTCTCCTCTGTCCCCTGTCCCCTGTGCCCTGCTCCATGTAGGGCTGTGCCCTTTAAAGACTTCGGCTGAGCTGCTCCAGTTCCCCCCCAGATCTGCTGTGGGATGAATAACAGCAAAGCTCCTGGGCTCATCAGATGGTTTGGGGTGGAAGGGACCTTAAAGCCCCTCCAGTGCCATCCCTGACATGGGCAGGGACACCTCCCACTGTCCCAGGCTGCTCCCAGCCCCAATGTCCAGCCTGGCCTTGGGCACTGCCAGGGATCCAGGGGCAGCCCCAGCTGCTCTGGGCACCCTGTGCCAGGGCCTACCCACCCTCCCAGGGAACAGTTCCTGCCCAAGATCCCATCCAGCCCTGCCCTCTGGCACTGGGAAGCCATTCCCTGGCTCCTGTCCCTCCAGGCCCTTGAAAGGTCAGTTGAGTGAAGCACTTACTGCTCTGTTGTGGTGGGAGAGGTGGTCAAACACTGCTGAAGTTTGAGGTTTGAAGTTTAAGCTGTGCAGGGTTGGGGGCAGCCATGGTGAGGATGTGGGGCCGTGGAGTCACCAAGCCCTTCTCTTCAACCCCTTTCCTGCCCCACAGGTGTATCCATCCAACTCAGGTGATGACTACAGCAGGGATCCAGCTGGATATACTCCCTCGAAACCTCCCAGCACTGTGTATCCTGGAGCCTTTTATATGACAGGTGAGTTATTCCTCAGAGCAGGGGCAGCTTTGCCCGTTATGGGCCATGGGAGGGATTGCAATATGGAGGGGGCTCAGGGCAGGAGTGTGTGAGAGACACTGCAGTCCCAAAATCATGGAATCCTGGAATTTCCTGAGCTGGAAGGGACCCTCAGGGATGATCAGTGCAGCCCCTGGCCCTGCACAGACACCCCAACAACCCCAGCCTGGGCATCCCTGAGAGCGCTGTCCAAACGCTCCTGCAGCTCTGGCAGCCTCGGGGCCGGGCCCATTCCCTGGGGAGCCTGGGCAGTGCCCAGCAGCCTCGGGGGGAAGAACCTTTCCCTGAGCTCCATGGCCAGCCCTGACCCAGCTCCAGCCGTTCCCTGGGCTCCTGTCCCTGTCCCAGAGAGTTTGTCCTGATTTGCTCAGTGGGTGATGCTCAGCACAGGCAGGACATGCTGGGGACAGTCCCAGCCCCTCAGCCAGGGCTGATTTGTGTCCCCCCGGGGGCTGGGGGCTGCCTGCTGGTGTCCCTGCCCCACTCAGCTCTGGGTTCTTTGCAGACGGACTCCACAACTCGCCTGACCTGTGGAGTTCCCCAGGTGCCATGAGCCAGTCGAGTTACGGTGCCATGCTGGGCAGCTCCTCATCCCCGCTCCCGCAGTCCAGTGGCTTCAACAGTTTACATCAGCATGAACGCATGGTAACGTGTCCCATGGCTCTGGCACCTCCTCCCCTGGCACCTGGGTCCTGCCCTGGCTGCCAAAGCCCCACAGCTTTCCCAGGGCCCCTCTCACCGCTCTCCCCCTCCCTGCCAGAACTACCAGCTGCATTCAGGAGAGGTGAACGGCGGACTCCCCTCCGTGTCCGGCTTCTCCTCAGCCTCCACGGCGTACGGAGTGTCCAGTCACACGCCCCCGATCAGCGGCACCGACAACATGATGGGTATGGCCAGTCACCAGAGTGACCCCCTGGCTCCACGGCCGGGCACAGCTCACCTGGAGAGCCAAAGCTTGTGCAAACCTGGTGCCTGAGGCATCCGGTGCACCCGGACACCTTTGGTCCCTTGTGTGTCTCCTGTGCCTGCAGTCCCTGCCCGGGGAAGAGGCACAGCGAGGTTCTTGCTGCTGGAGCACCCGGGTGCTGGTCTGGGGGTTTACACCTCGTGGGGTGGGTCTGGGAGGAGCCCAGGAGCTCTGGCCTTATCTCCTGGAGGTGCTGTGGCTTAGATGAGTTGTGGAAGGATTTGTACCTGTGTGAAGCTGCTCCCCCGGATCCAGAACGGGAATGTTCGTGCTGTGTTCGATACCACGTTAACCCCGAGTGCTTTAATCTCTGACCCTGCTGAACCTGTTACAAAAATACAGAACCTGCTACTGAAATAGCTCGTGCTCCCCAGGAAATGAGGATCCCAACACAGATTTGTAGAAAAACCCTTGTTTTTCTATGGAGAAGCAAGTTTGGGATTCATAGAATGAAAGTATCATTAAGGTTGGAAGAGACCTCCGGGATCATCCGTTGGTGTTTGGGGGGGTCTGAGATGCCCCATGGCGATGGCTGTACTGCAGCAGAGATGTCTGATTGCTGTTGTTGGCACTACACCTCCAGCCCAGAGCTTGGAGAGATGTCCCTGCAGCCCCCTGAAGGCTGCCAAGAGAAGGTGCCCCATGCCCCAGCTGCTCCGAGCTGGACAAACATTGAATTTTCAAGCAAAGCACTAAAAGCAGAAAACTTCCACCCCAGAGCAGGTGACTCCAGAGAAGGTCTTGTAGGGTACTGTGTCCTCTGGGGTCTGGGGCCTTGGCAGTGACATCTGTGTCCTCTCTTGGCAGGTAACAGAGGAACCACAGCTGGGAGCTCCGGAGACGCGCTTGGGAAGGCTCTGGCCTCGGTAAGAGCTTGGGGTGGTCCTGACCCGCTCCCGGTCCTGCTGCTGCAGGGACCCTCTACCCAGCAGGGAATATGGACACATGCTGTGAATGCACCCCAAATCCAGGGCAGCCTCTGAGGGAGGGTTTTCCCCTCTCTGTGTGCTGCCAGCTCAGTCCTGGTGCCTTTTGGTGGATGGGGAAACTGAGGCACTGACGGGGAATCTGAGGCAGTGCAGGCTGTGGTGGCCCTGCAGCCCCATTTCCAGCTTCGTGCCCTCCCAGCCTGGTGCTGCTCTGCCAAGACCACCCTACAGAGACCTCGTGGCAGGACTTGCAGGTCCCAGTAGTCCTTGCCCTGCATGTGCTGGTTCAGACTGGAGGGCACTGGTCTCACTGGGTTACCAGAGAGTTGCCTCTGTCCTGTTCAGTGATCTTTGCACGGTGGCACAGGGGTGCTGGCAGTGCACCCTGCAACAATTCCTGACAGCTCCTGCTTCCTCCTGAGAGGGGACCTGAAGGGCAGAGGCTGCACACAGGGGTGGTGACAGTGGGGACAGAGAGAGGCCCCGGGGTTATTGGGGGAACTGGGGGGAACTGGGCTCGGCCTTTGTGCTGGCTGTGGGTTTGGGGAGGGAGATGCCAGCGGGGTCCCAGTGGGTGGTGGGTGCCACTGGGAGGGGACAGCTAGCTCAGGGTGGCACTGCTGACCATCCCCCTTCTGTCTCTGCAGATTTACTCCCCCGACCACTCTAGCAATAACTTCTCCTCCAACCCCTCCACCCCGGTCGGGTCCCCACAGGGCCTCGCAGGTGAGTGACAATGAAAAGGGTAAGGGGGGGCCGGGTTTGCTTTGGGGAGCTCCCAGGCAGTGAATTCCCCAGGTCAGGCCCAAGTCCTCAGCCCAGGGCTGGCAGCAACCCCAGGACCTTCTCTTGCCCTTCCTGACCCTGTCCCTGAGTGCCCCATCTTGGAGAGGCTGTGGCTGGATTTGCCTCCCATGGGAGAAGCACAGCGGGAACTGGGAAGCCGCCAAGTGGTTCAAACCCATGTTCAGCACATGCTGAAAGCCCATTCCTGGTCCCCTCGGGCAGCTCAGGTCCCGCTGTGCCCAGCAGAGCTGGTGCCCAGGCCCCCTGTGCCTGGGGTGCAGCATAACCTGGCCCCGAGGTCACAGCGAGTCACTGAGACCGGGGACATCTGACACCTCCCGAGGTGTGAAGGGCTGAGCCAGAGCAGAGCCCGCAGTGCCACGCAGTGCCACAGTGTCCATGTGGTGCCACAGTGTCCATGCGGTGCCACGCAGTACCACAGTGTCCATGCGGTGCCACACAGCCCTCTGGTGGCCCATGCAGTGCTGTGGTGGCCCATGAGCTGTCAAGCAGTGCCGTGGTGGCCTCTGTACTGCCACGGGGAATGGTATGGGGCTGTAGTGGCCCATGCAGAGCCTGTGGTGCCACAGTGGCCCATGCAGTGCCATGGTGGCCCATGCGGTGCTGTGGTGGCCCGTGAGGTGCTGCAGTGGCCCATGCGGTGCCACGGTGATCCATGTAGTGCCATGCAGTGCCACAGTGGCCCGTGCAGCGCCGTGGTGGCCCGTGCAGTGCCATGTGGTGCCACAGTGGCCCGTGCAGCCCCGTGTGGTGCTGGTGTGGCCCGAGCAGTGCCGTGCGTGGCGCGGTGGCCGCTGCGGTGCCCCAGCTGCCAGCCCCATCTAGTGGCCGCCATGGCCGTGGCCGGTCCCCAAGCCTGCGTTTGTCCCCAGGCTCGTCGCAGTGGCCGCGGGCGAGTGGAGCGGGTGCCTTATCTCCCAGCTACGAAGGGAGCCTCCACACTTTGGTGAGTGGCACCAAAAATTCCAGCTTCTCCTTTTCTCTCTCATCCCTCAGGGCCTGGCGGTGAAGGGTTTTTGGGTGACATCCTCTCCCCTGAACGCCTGGGATCAGCTGGTTGGTCAGGGGTGGATATTGGGGTGGCAGCAGCTGAGCAGAGCCTGGTGCTGCCTCCCTGGCCTGGAGTCCCCCAGCAGCCTGGCACCCTCCCCCTGGCCCCAGCCTAGGCCCATCCCGGGCTCTGGCCCAGCCAAAGGGATTCCTGTCAGGTTTCTGCCTCCCTGCCCTGAGCAGTTCCACTCGTGTGGCCCCTCATGCCTTTAGGTGATGGCACTGACTGGGGGGGTTATTTCTCTCCATCCCTGCCCTGTGGCACCTGAGTCCAGGACTGGCACCAGCCACTCTGCAGTGCAGGGCAGCAGGAGGCTGCTGGCTTTATGGGATTGCAGTCATGGAATTGGATTGGAATCATGGAATGGTTTGGGTTGGAAGGGATCTTAAAGCTCATCCAGCTCCACCCCCTGCCATGGGCAGGGACACCTCCTACTAGACCAGGCTGCTCCAAGCCCCCTCCAACCCTGGACACTTCCAGGGATGGGGCAGTTAACACAGACCTGTCTCTGTCCTGCCCTTCCAGCAAAACAAAATGGAAGACAGGTTGGACGAAGCCATCCACGTGCTGAGGAACCACGCCGTGGGCCAGACCTCTGCCATGCCCAGCAACCACGGGGACATGCACGGGCTGCTGGGCTCAGCACCACCCCACAGTGCCGCCGTGGGCAGCCTGGGCCAGGCCTTCCCCGCCTCGGTCATGGCCCTGGGGAACAGGCACCCGAGTCTGGTGAGTGTGGGAGCACTGTGGCAGCTGGCAGGGACACGCTGGGGACACGTGTCACGTGCGGGGTGCCCTGGCATTCAGGGGGACGTTGCCTTTGGTGCAGGAATAGCTCAGTGTGGTCCAGCTTGGGTCAGGTGTTGGCAGCGTTGCGTGGGTGACATACACAGAAGTCACTCCCCATGTTCCTGCAGGGAGAGTTGAGTCATGGAATCCCAGAGTGGTTCGGGTTGGAAGGGACCTCAAAGCTCATCCAGTGCCACCCCCTGCCTGGGCAGGGACACCTCCCACTGGACCAGGTGGCTCCAAGCCCCATCCAGCCTGGCCTTGGGCACTGCCAGGGATGGGACAGCCACAGCTGCTCTGGGGACACTGAGTGCACCCCTGGCACAAGCTCCGTGTGCACTTCCCTTGTTTGTGCCCCTTCTCAAGGCAGGCAGAGGTGGTGAGAGAGCTGCTCTTCTTTCCCTGCAACATGACTGGAAATCCCTCAAAACAACTTCAAGGCATCCCTGGGATATGCAGGGAGGAGAAGAGGGATTCAGTGGGTACAAGAGTGCCAGGTGTCACCAGGAATTCCCTGCTCTGAACGGTTTGGGCAGGCACCGTGTCCCTCTGTGCATGTGGGGAGTGCTGGTGTGTGAGGGCTCATTCCAGCTCCAAGGGAATGTGATGGATCCAGGGTTCCCTGAGCATGTGGATGCTGGCGTCCTGTGCTGGGTCACCTGGGTCCCCTCTTGTCTAGAGGCTGGTGACCACAGCAGCACATTTTTGGCAGAGCTGCTTGCCTGCCGCAGCAAACAGTGACACATCTCCAGTCTCCAGAGAACCAGTTGTGATCCCCTTCCAGGCTCCCTGGATTCTGCTCCTGACCTGGGAATGAGATGTGTGTCCTCTGTAGGCTGCTGCCAGCTGGGGAGCCAGCAGGGCTGGCTCTATCCTGTCACTCCCCAGCCTGTGTAGCAAAGCCTTGGGGCCGTGGGCTCAGAAGGGGCCCTCACCCTTTGCTTTCAGCCCCTTTGGAGCCAAGTTTATGTTGCTGGGATGTCCCTTGCTCTGGTGGCACTTGGGAGGTGGCAGAAAGAGTGGTGCTCAGTGGAGACAGGACACGTGTCCTCTCCGGTGTGCTGCCTTACAGAGGGGCTGTTCCTCGGGGGGCACAGCACTGACAGGGACTCTGGGCCAGGTCCAGCTCCTGTTCAGAGCAGGGAGCTGCAGTGCCCCCACCACGGTCCCTGGGGAGCTGTGCTGGAGCAGGCTGGCTCTTCCCTCCCTCATTCCCAAGCCCCAGGTGTGGCAGCGTGAGGGGAGCTGTGCCTCAGCCCGGTCCGTGGAGCCCCGGGGTGTCCCTGGGTGGCTGTGCTGGGCTGACTGTCCCCATTGCCCGCTGGCCATGACACAGCTCTGCTCATTGTGCTGCAGGTGGGAGGAGGCCACCCCGAAGATGGGTTGTCCAGCAACCCCAGCTTGCTCCACAACCATGTGACACTTCCATCACAGCCCAGCTCCCTCCCTGACCTCAGCAGGCAGCAGGACACCTACAGTGGTAAGGCAGCTCTGCACGGGTGCAGGATGGGGCTCACCTGTGCCAGGGGTTACCTGTGCCAAGGGTCACCTGCTGGGAGGCGTGGGGATCACCTGTGGGGTTTGGGTCCAGCCCTGTGCAGCAGCAGCCCAGAGGAGATGGATGTCTCTGCAAGGCTGGTGCTTCCTTGCAGCATTCACGGGGCAGTTTCTACTTGGAGCCTTTTCCAGAGGTTTCACAGAGTCCTAGAATGGTCTGGCTTGGAAGGGACCTCAAAGCCCATCCAGTGCCACCCCTGCCAATGGGCAGGGACACCTTCCACTAGCCCAGGCTGCTCCAAGCCCTGTCCAACCTGGCCTTGGGCACTGCCAGGGATCCAGGGGCAGCCCCAGCTGCTCTGGGCACCTTGTGCCAGGGCCTGCCCACCCTCCCAGGGAACAATTCCTTCCCAGTATTCCATCTAACCCTACATGTCTGACCTGTATTTTCCTGTCCCCCTGCCAGGTGTGGGTGCACAGTTCACAGTGCTCTGCTGTGTAGGTTGGGTTCCTGTGTTGGAGGGTCCGGGAAGTAAGGGGGAGAACAGGGAGTGTCAGCAGGGCAGAGCCAGCACCCCTCCATCTTCCCTGAGTGTGGAGCAACAATGCAGGATGAGTTCGGGATGCCAGTGCAGGAGCAGGGCCTGGGGACCCCCCAGCCTGCTGTGTAGGTCAGGCCCCTCAAACCCTGGGTGTGGCTCTGCTCTCTCTGCAGGCTTGTCCGGGGGGCTGGGGCGGAGCAGCGTCTCCTCAGGAACGAGCGAGATAAAGAGGGAAGAGAAGGAGGATGAAGAGAACACGTCGGTGGCAGATAACTCCGAAGAGGAGAAGAAGGAGCTGAAACCCTCCCGGAACAGAACAAGGTGCTCTTTGAACAGGTCTCTCCCTTCACTTTCTCTGTCCCCAGGCCAGGGGTGTTTGGGCTGGGGGGCACTGGGCTTGGCCCGGTTTGGCCTGGGGTCACCCTGCGGCACAGACCCCCCCAGCCCCTGCCCACCCTGGAGCCTGGTGTGGTCTCACACAGCCTGGGCTCCTGCTACTGCCCCAGGGGGAAGGGTCCCTGCCACCCTCCTGCTGGCTCCTGTCCCTGTGGCCTCGGGGCATCCTCATGCTCCTAAAGCAGAGGGAGGCACCTTATCCTGCACTCACCTGCAGGCTGTGCAGGGAAGGAGTGAGTGCTCAGCCCCGTGCAGGGAAGGAGCGAGTGCTCAGCCCCAGGCAGGGACAGTCTGACCCCTTCCCTGCCTTGGGGCGTCTCTGCTCTCTGCTTTGGGCTCCTGCATCCTCTATCACATCCAGCCAGAGGAGTGGCAGTGGCTCAGGTAGAGTCCTTCAGCACGCTGGCTGCTCTGCAGCCTCGCCACCAGCTCGGAGACCTCACCAGGGTGATGGTGCCCAGAGAGGCAGCACCAGCCCCGCTCCTGCCCTGGAGGCAGAGGGCTTCGTCATCCCAAATTCCAGCTGGGGATTCCAGTGTTGGCCTTCACCTTGTCTGGGCCGCCCTGCACTCTCCCAGGAACAAGCTCAGGCCTTAATCACATTGTGGTTTCTTTCTTTGCTGTTTAAAAACAAAACACAACAAAAAAGAGGCAGAAGAAGAGCCTTAACTGCTTCTCTCCGAAGCCCCTGCGTGTGCCTGCGTATGGCACAGGCCAGCAGGTCCTGGCAGGGCACGTGGGGGGCTCGGCATCTTGGTGCCTCACCGTGTGTTTCTTGTCTGTGAGTTGACCAGTGCTGAGAGTGCACGCGAGGAATGTCCCTGTCTCGTTCTTATTTTAAACCATTAGTCAAGATGAGGATGAGGAGGACGATCTTCTTCCCCCAGAGCAAAAAGCCGAGAGAGAGAGAGAAAGGAGGGTCGCCAATAATGCCCGTGAGCGCCTGCGGGTTCGTGACATCAACGAGGCCTTTAAAGAGCTCGGACGCATGTGCCAACTGCACCTAAACAGCGAAAAACCACAGACCAAACTGCTAATCCTACACCAGGCCGTATCAGTCATACTGAACCTGGAGCAACAAGTTAGAGGTCAGTGAGGGTCCCGGAGTGGTGATATTTTACGTATCTGATCGGCACGGGGCTGTCTGTCTGTCTGTCTCCTGTGACGTGCTGTGGTGCCTCGCACTGTCTCTCTCCCCTGTGGCCTTGGGGACCAACCCAAGGCTGTCGATGTCCTTTTTATGTTGTTTTTTTTTTTTTTGCCTTTTTTGCATCCATCCCTGCTGTTCTCTCCTTTGTCCCCCGCTGCCACCGCGTGTGCTGCATGCCGGTCCCGCGGGGACGCCTGTGCCGTCCTGCTTCCCTGCAGCCAGGAGCGCTCCGTGCTTGGCCAGCAAAGTGTCAGAAACCCCACCAGGAAATCTCCCAGAGGGGTCCAGCTCTGCCGTCTCCAAGGGCTGCTCCAAGCACAGAGCCCGTTCCTGTCCCTTCTGTGTGCCTGACGGGGCTCTACGCTCCTATCCCCACAGTGTGGCACCTGGCAGAGCCCTGGGACCATGGGAGCTGTGTGAGGGCAGCAGGATGCCCTGGGCTGAGCAGCCCTCGCTGCCTGCACTCGCTGGTGTCCGACACAAGCTGGGGCCACTGTGCATTCCGAGCCCGGAGCTGCCAGCGGGCACCTGCAGGCTCTGCCCCTCACCGGGACACCCTCAGGGCACCCTCGCTTCCTTCCACACGCGTGTGCACCCATGGGGTGTGTGCACCCATGGGGTGTGCGCCCATCCCAGGGAGGGGAAGCAAGGGGCGGCTGTCCCGCTCCAAGGACGTGGCTGCTTTGTCCCGCACCCCGCAGTGCATGATCCCGCTCCCGCTCCCGCTCCCGCCCCCGCTCCCGCCCCCGCTCCCGCCCCCGCTCCCGCTCCGGCCCGCGGCGGGCGTGCCGGGGCAGGATAACTCCTTTCTCTCTGCAGAGCTGTCGTAACACGCGTCGGGGGCTGTGCCTGGCTGTGCTCCTCTCTGCTGGCCTTGCTGTGCCTTGATGTTGGAGTCCTTTGTGCCTCTCTTCAGTTTGTAATTTTTTGCCTTTCATAACATGTATATTTTTTCCTGTCTTCTTTTTTAATTTCCCCTTTCTTTTGATTTTTTTTTTTCGAGTTTTTATTTTTTGGTTCTGTTCTTTCCGATCTCCTACAGACAGTCCCCAGCCGTGACCTCTCGGTGGTCCCACTCTACCTTGTACTTGCTGCTCGTGGATGCCAGGCAGGACCGAGGGTGGGGCAGGGCTTAGGCAGAGTTGGCACTGTGCTCACTTTGGTCTCCCACGCTTGTCCCTTTTTAAACCCTTCCTGGAGGCAGCCAGGGAGGTGGCTGAGCCCTGCAGGCTCCCTCAGCAGTTAGTGCAGACAGGCAGTGTCCCCTCTGTGGGTTTGTGCTGCTTTCCAGGAGAGAATCCCACCCTCACACCCCTCTGGCAGCACTGCCATGGGAGCGGGGCCGTCAGGTCCCTGTGTGCCCAGCCAGGGCTGCCAGGATCCTCCCGCTGCCACAGAAGCTACAGGAAGGGAAGGGTGAGACTGAGGAGTTTTAGGCTGGTTGGTGACCCCCAGGGGCACAAGGCAGCCGAAGCAGCCCCTCCTCACACAGTACCAGCTGCCAGTGGTACGTGCTGGTGGTGGGGAGACGGCTCTGTCCTGCCCAGCTGTGACATCCGAGCCTTGTCCCTGCTGGGGGAGCCACCAGCCAGGACTGTGGCCACCAGCCAGGACTGTGGCCACCAGCAAGGACCTGCAGCCACTGGCCTGTGCTGGAGGAAGGACCTGGGATCCTGCTGTGGGGGGCACAGGTGCCAGGATGGCCCCATCCCCCTGCCCGTCCTGGGCGCGAGGAGAGAAGGTGGCAGTGCCAGCTGGGGCAGCGAGGAGGGGACACAGGCAGGGACAAGGCAGCGAGGAGAGGGTGCAGCAGGGACAGTGGGCAGCCCTCTGTCCCACACAAGCCAATGCCTGCCCGGGAGCCCTTGCTCCCCCTTCACACGGCCGTACACTGTCCGGAGGCTCTCCAGGAAGGCTCTGACTCTGCAGCCCCTCTTTGCTAAAGGCTTATCCCCACAGGCTGTCCCAGTGTCAGCTCTCACCCAAGGACCCTCCTCAGATAGGTGTCTTCCTGCAAGAAGTTTTGCTCTGGGGGCGAAGGTCGTCTGGGCTTAAATTGGGGGTTTCAAGGCAATGGGCAAGGCCACGGTTCAAGATGCTGCCAGCACAACTTTGTTTCCCCCCATCCCTGCCTGTGTCGGGCATCCCTGGGGAGCTGTCGGCAGTGGGGCTCTCCCAGAGCTTCTGACTGTGCCTGAAAGACAATCACCCCTTCTGGTGGGCTTCTGGCTGTGTGGAAAGATCGGGATTCAGTGTCTGCATCCGAGTCTGATCCTCAGAGCAGCCCTGGCTCCTGCTCTTGATGCTGCCCTGGCCCCTAAGAGGGTGCCAGGCCAGGCTGCTCCTGCTGCTGCAGCACCACCACTGCTCCAAACACCTGCACTGGGAGCTGCAGATGGAATCTGGGAAGGAAATCTTACAAAGAGGGATTTGCTTCCTGCCAAAATCTTTCCTTGGGGGACAAATTTTATGGTCTTGGTGGAGACCTTCCCCCAAACTGTGAGTTTTCAGTCGAAAACAAACAGGAAGGCATAATTTTGCAGAGGGTAGAAGGTGTCGGTGGCGATGCTCCATCACTGCCTGCCCTTGCCCCCAGTGCCCCCTCCAGCCCCCTGGGCACCTGGCCCTGTGCTGGCAGCACCTTCCCCTGGCTCGCAGAGGTGACACAGCCTGGGCTGCTCTGGGAAGCACCCAGAGGAATTGGCTTTGCAAAGTGAGGCCGTTTGGGCCGTTTCCAGTGGACACCTGGAGCACTCCCAGCACGGCAACATAGAGCTCCCCCTCGGTGCCACCCCCTGACTAACCCCTGTGGTGCTATGAACCCAGCAGTACAGACGAGGCCTTGTCACTGGAGGACAAAGATCTGAGGGACCGGGAGAGGAGAATGGCCAATAACGCCAGGGAAAGGGTGCGTGTGCGGGACATTAACGAGGCCTTTAAAGAACTGGGACGCATGTGCCAGATGCACTTAAAAACGGACAAAGCACAGACCAAACTGATCATCCTACAGCAAGCGGTGCAGGTCATTCTGGGCCTGGAGCAGCAAGTACGAGGTATGGTACCACTGGCAGGTGCATTTCGGGGCCTGTCTCTCCCCCTGTCTCTGCATGCTCATGCTTCTCTGTCCTGACTCCTGCTTTCGGTGTGAGGTGTGTGTTTGCAGTGCCAGCAGCACCTCTGGATGCTGATCTCTCCCCAGCCCCGGCCCAGGGTGGATTTGAGGCTCCTCTCTCCCTCTCCGCTCATGCTTAATGGGAATTTGGTACCTGGATTCCATTAAGCAGCTTTGGAAAATTCAGTCCTCAGCTCTGAGTGCTGGCTGAGGCACTTGGGGGTTCCTGTAACAAGCACATGGAGATGCCCTGGCACAGGGTGCCCAGAGCAGCTGGGGCTGCCCCTGGATCCCTGGCAGTGTCCAAGGCCAGGCTGGAGGGGGCTTGGGGCACCCTGGGACAGTGGAAGGTGTCCCTGCCCATCGCAGGGGATTGGAACAAGATGGGGTTTAACATCCCTTCCAACCCAGACCATTCCATGATGCCATGTTTAAATTGGCGTGGGGGTGCAGCTGGGCCTGGGTTCTGCTCGAGCAGGGGCCTGGCTGGATTCGCTGTGGGGAGCAGCGAGCGGTGCACGGAGCCCATCTCCTCACACGGTCCATGGGCCTGCCCGGGACTCTGTCCCCACTGTCCCTCTGGGGTGCTGCTGCCCACACTGAGCTTGCTCCCCTCCCCTCCTGTTTTGGGCACAGAGCGCAATCTGAACCCAAAAGCGGCCTGCTTGAAGCGTCGGGAAGAGGAGAAAGTGTCCGGAGTGGTAGGAGACCCCCAGATGACACTTTCAGCTTCACATCCTGGTTTAGGAGACGGTCACAACCCTGTTGGACACATGTAAAGGTACCGTTCCCCACCTGTGATCCCACATCCCCAGCCCTGTGCCCACATGCCCTGCTCTGCTCCGGCTGCTCAGCCCGCTCCCTCAGCACCAGCCCTGCTTCATTTACCTGAAATCAATGACTCACATGTGGGCAGGGCCTGGCACAGGGTGCCCAGAGCAGCTGAGGCTGCCCCTGGATCCCTGGCAGTATCCAAGGCCAGGTTGGACGGGGCTTGGAGCAGCCTGGGACAGTGGAAGATGTCCCTGCCCATGGCAGGGGTGGCACAAGATGAACTTTAAGGTCTCCTCCAACCCATTCCATGATTCTCTCTGTGTGTCATGTGCCCCATGGACACCCAAAGCCTCTGGCCCACAGGAGGGTGCAGCCCCACTGGTGGGATGGGGGGATTTTGGAGCTCTCTGAGTGGGCTCAGCTCTGCTCTGCACCTCCCAGTCCTGCCCCAGTTGGCTACTGGAAACCAGCAACTCCTTTTCCTTGCAGCTCTATGAGATGGAATGGGCAGGTCCCAGAAATGCCAAGAGTCAGAGAAGGTGAAAATCCCCCAGGGAGGCTGTGGCAGGCACAGGCTCCGATGGGCTGTTCCTGTTTTTAGAGAACCCAGGAGCATCTGAGCCTGTTTATCCAAGCAGTGCAGAGATGGTGGGGGGATTGAGCAGATCCAGGAGTGGCAGGTCAGGAGCTGATCCCATGGAGTGCACAGAGAGGACACAGTCCCTTGGTGTCCCCTGCCCCAGTGGGTGCCTGGGGATGGCCTGACCAAAACAAAGCTCAGCTGCAGCCCTGTCCAGCCCTGCAGGGACAAGCTGCAGCAGGAGCCTTGGGGCCCCCTGTGCAAGGAGCACAGTTTTATTCTCATTTGGGTTTCTATCACTTCAGACTTTCCTTTTTTTATTATTATTTTCTTTGTAGATCTTTTTGTTCCTCTGGATACGGAGATCTGTAGGAAGAAAACCCTCGGTGTGACCTGCAACCTTGCTGAACCATAAACTGTAGTACTGCTCATACTGACACACGCAGACGGATCCTGGCGTGACGTAAGGGGTGGAAAAAACACTTTGTCAGAAACAAAACGGAAACAAAAAAATTGCCTTAAGTATAAAGTGCAGAACAGTCAATACATATCACTCAGTTAGGAGGGGGTGGCGTGTTCTCTTGGCTTGTTCACAAGCAGCCAGCAGCAAAATTGTGCCTAAGCTTGATATTTCTTTTTTAAAAAAAAAGAACATTAGTTATGAGATTTTTTATGTAGAACAAATAGCAATGCCTTTTGGTTTTTTTTAGCTTCTTTTGCATATGTTTTGTAAGCAACGAAAAATTTTTTTTTGTATAAAAACATGTCTTGTACCCTCCGCTTTTCTGCTGCTGTTTCTATAGTTAACGTTGCATCTTTAGGATCAACCAGAATATTAAAATTGTATTAAGAGAGACTGGATATAAAGAGAGGAATTCTCAGATTCGGCTCAGAAAGCCACTAAAAGCGAATGTAGCCACAGTGAGGGAATGTTCTTCCTTGCCTGGCTTGTACCTTCCATGACAAAAAACAAACAAACTCATGTGCTGAATTCACCATCTCTTTGCTTCGGCCACTTCTGATTTGGGAAAAGGAAGTCAAACAGCAAAGCAAGTGGCAGCAGTGCTCCCGCTCCTCCCGGGCGGTGGCCGAGGTGCTCGGCGAGGTTTGCTTTATTCCCGGAGATCCCGAGGCCCCGCGGTTCCCTGTGGGAGAGGACGTGGCCACGGCTGTCCCAGAGCGTCGCCGTGGGGAGGAGGAGCTGCTGGGAGAGAGCAGGCCCCGAGTGGAGGAGAACCAAGGGACTGAGGCGCTTCCAGGTGAGCAGAGCAGCAATGGATGCACGAGGGAAGCCTCTTCCCACATGCCAGAGCTGTCGGAAGCACTTCCAGGAGCAGCGCTGAACAAAGACCAACTGAACAAAGCTGGAGCATTGGCAAGAGGCGGAGGCAGCCGGAGCACGGCAGCAGCAGCAGGATACAGGGCCAGGAAGCTGGGCAGCAGCAGACCTGAGGATGCTGGAGGCAGGAAAGGAGCAGCGACCTGGTTCACTCCAGCCCTCGGCAAAGCCATGACCAGCAGCAGGATCCCTCCTCCTTGCAGTGGAGCCACCACCCTTGGAAATGCAAAATGCTGGCTCGGGGAGAGGGGTGGCTTCTCACCCTGCTGTCACATCTCCCAAGCATCCTTGGAGGCAAAGTGAGCTCAGCACGGTGCCATGGGATGTGAGTGGCCACTGTCACCTGCACGTGGGCTTCTCTCTCGGCACTGAGAAGGAGGGCAGCAGGAGCGCCTGTCCCGCACCATGTGCTCCAGCAGCCAAGCTGGGCCAGCCATCCCTTCACTCCGAGGGATTCCCAGTCACTCCAGACCTCTCTGGTGTGCTCAGCAGGAGGAGGATCCCTGGCAGCCCCTCTGGGTGCCCCGGAGGTGTGGAGCAAACAAAGAGGTGCTGGGCAGTGCTGAGCTGCAGCAGCCTGTCTGGAGATGGCCATGGAAAAACATCCAGCAGGAATCTACTCTTGTTTCTTCCCTCTCCTTCCCCTTCTGAAACATTTTGTGCCTGGTTCCTCCCAGCTCTGCAGAGCCCAGTCAGGCAGGATGGTGCATGGGACACGGGTGCTGGTCTGGGGGGATGTGGGGACCCCCCTCTCCCCTGCAGGGTCCGTCTCTCCCCTGTGCTGCTCCAGCCTGGGCTCCTGGGGAAGCTGTGTTGCTTTGGCACGGGGAAAGGGAGGGACTGGCAAACAGGATTAGGTCCTATGGCACTTCCCAGCAACCCCAGGCTTTGGCATAACCTGGTGCTCCTCCATGCTCATGGCTGTGCTTTGTGCTCTGGCAAACCCTGCTGGAAGTGCTCAGGGCAGTGCTTATCTCCCACCCACACCTGGGCACTGTGGCCTCAGCACCTAGAGCAGCTCCAAACAGAGCCACTCCAAGTGCCAGGGCAGGATGGGACTGTCCCTGCTGCCCCTGGCCCTACCCTGGGGCTCCCCAACATCCAAGCATCGCTCTGAAGCTTTTGGGTGCTCCTGGCTTTCCCCAGATTGCTGCTGCCAATGAGTGAGACCTCAGCAGCCCCAGCTCTGTCCCTGGGAAGGCCAGCAAAGCTCAGTGGTTCCAGTAGCCCAGGTTCTTCTTGCCTGTGTCAACAGACACATTTTGGCCTAATCAGCTCGTCAGGTTACACCACTTCCCTCCCTTGGGTTCTTCTGGCTGCCGAAGCAGCGCGCAGGGAGATGGATGAGGTTTTCCTCTGTGTGTGACAGCCTTGACTCCCATTCATGCTCTGGAGTGCAAATCGGAGGGCTCAGCAGCTGCTTTTTGTTTCATCCATGAGAGCTCCTGCTGCACTGGTGAGACCGTGCTGGGGCTGCACAGTACCCACTGCTCAGGGGTTTTGGCTGGCTCAGTGCCCCTGTCCCAGGGCCAGGAGGGAGGGAGCGGTGTCCCAGGACCAGGGCGGGATGGAACAATTCCCCAGGACTGGGAGGGATGGAGCAGTGTCCCAGCCCTGGAAAGCTTGAAACCCTACAAAAAATATTTAAAAGTGCTTCCCAAACCCTTTGATTTTGCCCCAAGAATTGGAGGTGGCAGTCATGGACAACTGGACTTAAAGGGACTAGTCAAGAAAAATCCATAAATGCAACAAAATTGGAAATCTGAGAAGATTTATGAGTTGTGCACAATTTTGCTGAACTTCATCCCCTCCAAGTCCTGAAGGCCAGGAGGGAATCCTGATGAGCCAGAGCCTTTCTCACCATCCCTGAATCCCCAGGCATTGCAACAAAAATGGGGCTTTTCAGCTGCATTTAGGCGGTTTAAGATGTTATTTTGACAGCAAACCCGGCCAGCTTCCTTCCATGGCAAGGCTTGGGTGAAGATCCTTGAGCATAAGCCCTCAGAGCCAGGGTTTGAAGAGATCATCTCAAAAGCACAATGTAGGGGGTGGCAGTGCTGTCTCTGGAGCTGCCTCGATGGCACAGGGTGAGAGCTTTGTGTGCCAGCCCAGTGTGGCCTCAGTGGCATCTCTGCTTTCCAGGTGCTCAGGGAACAACTGGGAAGAGCAGCAAGGAAAAATTCCTTTGTCTTGCCAGCGTGTTTGGCTCGGTGTGAACATGGTGCCTGTAACCTGCCAGGGGAAGTGGCTTTTCTGAAAACAACCACTGCTGGGTGCTGTCCCCAAAAACCACCAGCCCAGCCCCAAAATGTCACCCTGTAGCCATGAAACTCTTGTCATTAGGTGTTGTGGTCAGCAAGAGCCAGGTCTGTGCCCTGCCCAGCCTGCAGCTCTGCTCCATTCCACTTGGGATCTTACAGATCCCCAAACCTGCCTGTCTGCGTGTCCCCCACACCAGTGCCAGGAGAGGTGTCACAGGTGGGTGACATGCTATAGGGTGCCATTTATTCCATTTTCTCTTTCCTGTCTCAGCCTTTGCTTGCATGGCTGCTCCTGGGGACACGTGCCCTCCTCTTTGGGGGCCACTGAGCCCCCCCAAAGCTTCCTTCATCAGACCAGGGGGCTGCCTGCCCTTCTGTGCAGCTTCTAGTTCCTCTTTTCCCAGGCTGCATCCCAGTGAAGCAGCAGAACTGGGACACTGCCATGGGACATTTCTTATGTCTGGGGTCCCCAGCCCAAGGGCCTCCTCAGCCAGCCCCCTGCCTCCCTGCACACAAGCTGTACATGCCACAGTACTGGGGAGTGTCTGGAATCCAGTCTATGAACAGTCAAATTGCAGATTTTTGTTCTTTCTCCCTTTTCACCTGCTTTTGCCCCAGAGCAAAGCAGCTGCAGCCTCCCGTGGGCCGGTGCTCAGGCAGCAGTGGCAGCCTGGCTGCTCCTGCTCACAGCCCCAGGGAGCAGAATTCCAGCTGTTTGCCCGTGACCCTCCGGCAGACCTACTCACAGCCTGCCTGGAGTTCAGCCCCAGCCAGCCTCTCTCGTGGCTCTCTGCTCCCCTGCTTTCACAGCTGTCCCACAGAGGTGTGTTGGCAGGAAGGATGGAACCTAACTGGGGTTTCCTCAGGAGGCTGCAATTCCAGACTCGGTGCAGAAACTGCTCTCCAAGGTCCTTTGTGTCTCACCAGTGTCCCCACTGAAGCCAGCAGAGCCTTCGGGCCCTTGCTGGGTGATTCCAGTTGTGGGGGCTTGAGAAACAGGAGGCTTTGGAAACCCCCAACCCTCTGAGCTTTGCTGCCAACTTTGGAGCCAGTGGAACCCAAGTTCCTCTTGCAGGCCCTGCTGTGCTATCCTGGGGACCCCAGGCCAGCTCCAGTTCCACCCGTGGGTTTTGGGAGGTGAAGCAAAGCTGGGGATGGAGCTGGGCCAGAACAAGCCTTCAGCCCCTAGCCTGCAGTGCTGGCTAACCCAGAGCAAGCCCTGGCCACTGGACTCCCCCATTCCTGCCCGACACCAGCAATAGCAAGGCCTGTTTTCTGTACCCTGAGCTTGCACAAGGTCTTTGCCCTGTTAAATCCTATGCAAATCTTATCCCTCTCCCCTCTCCCGGGGCTCTGCAGATCCCAGCCCAGCCTGTTCACTCTGCTCTTGTCCCTGATTGCCGAGTTCCTGCTCCCTGCTGCCCTCAGGGTCCAGCTTCACTCCCAGCAGCTCCAAAAGCATTTCAAGACCTGTGCCCTGGAGCTGGGAGGGGGCAGATGAGACTGTAGGAACAGCCAGCTCATACTGAGCACTGAACTGGAGGGGGCAAGGCCTGGTCCTGGGGCTCCTTCACGCACCCTTCACCCTCCTGTGCCTTCTGTTCGATGCTGGTGGGGCGCTGCCAGCATCCTTCGCCCCCCCAGCCCCCTGAAGGGAGAAGCTCTGTCCCACCTTGTTGCTGCCCAGACTGCTCTGTTCTAACGCCTGAGCCTCAGGCTTGGCTGGGCTGCTCTTCTTTCAGCTGCCTCAGGCCTGAAGGAGTGTTTGCCTTCCTCCCACGCTCCCCAGTCTCTCCAGCCAGCATCTCTGAGCTGTTTCCCTTTGCAGAGGGGCAGCCCAAGCCAGCAGCTGCCCATCGGCTGGGATGCAGGCGGGAGGATTTGGGAGTGGATGCTGCTGGTGTCCCACAGCACAGCGGCCTCTTCCGGCCCTTGGGGCAGGTGTCGGGGGACCTGGTGCTCTGTACTTTGATTTCCAGGACAATTCAGCCCTTCTGGGGAGCCGGCACTGCTGTGCCTTGGCCTGCAGGACTCCCACGGGGAGCTGGGCTCTGGTTAGGAGGGTGGTGCAGGCTCCACGTGACCTTCTGCCAAACCTTGTGTGTCCATCTGCAGCCCGGCTCAGGGCCAAAGGCAGTCCTGCCGTGGGTCTCCACACTGGTATCTCTGTTCCCCTGGTTTTGTACCCCTCCTTCTCCTCCGGGCTCTCCCTTCCCACCTTGGCTCTGCGTGGCTGCAGCACCAGCTCAGGAGAGCAAAGGGGTTTCTGCTTCCAAAGGGGGTGTCCTGGTACCGAGGCCTTTTGCCAAAGAGCATCCCCGTGCCCCGCATCCCTGGGCTGTGCCCGGGGGAGCCGTGGAGCTCCTGGCAGCAGTGAGTGGGGACACCACGGGTCCCCCTTGCCGGGCCCGCATCTTCCCAAATCACTTGAACCCACCAGCTTTTGAGCAAACCTTGTAACACGGAGCCACTAGGGAGGGAAGGAGCCATGGCAAGCCACGCACCAGCCGTGTGCCAGGAGAGGGGAAACAGGCACCTGGTGAGGCAGGACAGGGAGGATGCCAGCCCCACGCGTGGGAATGACCCGTTGGGTGCCGAGGGCTCCGGCTCTCCAGGGAAACAAAGCGTTCCTGGGATGTTCTTTCTCTATATTTTTGTAGGAATGGGGGGTGGGAGAGCAGATGGGAGATGCCTCCAGAAGTTGTTTATTTTTAACCCTGTAGAAAGTTTTGGGTTGTTTTTGGTTTTTGGCCTTTAAAATAAAAAATGGTCCTTGCTTTTGATGTTTATGCTGCCTACCTGTAAATCCAGATGTACTTAAGTGGCTGAAATCCTTGTTCTTAAATCAGATACACATTATAGTTTTGAACTATATATATAGTAAATATATATATATATATGCCTAACCCAGCAAAAAAAATAAAAAAATAAAGTATTTGGGGGTGGGAAATGCGTTGCTCTTTGAAATGAATCACAATTGGGGGATGAAATTGTGTTTCTGAGTGCCTCAAGATATGAATTGTTTTCATTTTTTTAAATAATTTTATACAAGTGTCAAAACAGCTGGCTGGATTATTTGGAATTTTTAAATAATCCTAACTTTTTTAAAGTAGATTTTGAGAACTGTCCTGTATATAACAGTAATGTAGCAATAAATGTGACATTTTATAACAATATTACTTTTTTTTTCCCCATGTGTGTCCTTCAGATGTTGTATTCCTAGGAATAAAAAGTTGGAATAAAGGCTTTGCCTTGTACTAAAAAACAAAAAAAGAAAGAAAACACCAGACAGGTTTTCAGATACTTGCTCTGGGTGTGGATCCTGCCCCCCTGTATCACTGTTGTTTCCTTGCCTCTGTCCCTGGGGAGCAGCCACAAGTGGGAAATCCAGTTAAATGCCCCCAGCCCCTCCCAGGAGCCCAGCACAGACTGGTGATGAGAGAAATTCATCAAATCAGAGTCGTTAAGGTTGAAAAAGACCTTTAAGATTATCAAGTCCAACTGTCAGCTCACCACTAACCCATGCCCCAAGCACCACGTCCATTGGTTGAGCACTTCCAGGGATGGTGACTGCCCCCCTCTGCCCCAGGCAGCCTGTTCCAATACCTGACAATCCTTCTTGGGAAGAAAATTTTCCTGATATCCAACCTAAACCTTCCCTGGCACAACCTGGGGCTGTTTCCTCTCATCCTGTCCCTGTTCCCTGGGAGCAGAGCCCGACCCCCACCTGGCTCCATTCTCCTGTCCTTCAGGCTCCAACGATCCCCAGGACTTTCACAGAATTACAGATAGATTTGGGTTGGAAAGGACCATAAAGCCCATCTCATTCCACTCCCTGCCACAAGTAGAGACACCTTCCACTGGACCACAAGCCCCATCCAACCTGGCCTTGGACACTTCCAGAGATGAGGCATCTGCCTGGAGTAGCCTTCCTTCCCCAGGCAATTGCTGCCTGTGTTTTACTGTGCTGCTCTGGCTCGGGGCTTGTCTGCACAGAGCAGGACAAACAGTCCAGACTGGCTGAGGAGTGGCTCTGGCAGTGGCTGGTTAAATCTCCCTGAGCCTTGGGTTCCCCCTCTCAGCAGTGAGCCAGCTCTGCCCTTCCCAAGCTGCTCTGAGTGCATGGAATGACAGTCCTTCCTTAGACTCCATCATAAAATCACAGAATCATTAAGACTGGAAAAGACTTTGAAGGTTACCCAGTCCACCCATTAACCCAGCAGCAGCACCATGTTCACCACTAAAAATGTCCTCAAGAGCCACATCCACACATTTTTTGAACACTTCCAGGGATGGTGACTCCACCACTGGCCTGGGCAGCCGGTGCCAGCAGTTTACAACTCAGATCCAGACAAGGGAGAAGTGTGGGCTTGGGAGCAGCCTGGAAGATGGATGCCCAACAGCTGTACGAAGTGGAGAGTAAAGCAGGCGAGTGCTGGTGTCCAGAGCAGGCTTGGGCTGGGAGAGCCGGTGAGGACAGGAACAAGGAGCAGCACAAAGGAGTTGCTGAGAGCATACAGCTTCCCAAGACCTGAGCAGTGGCCACCAACTGAGGCAGAGCTGGAGGATCCTGCCAGCACTCCCTCCCTAGAGATGAGTCACTATCAGCTGGAGATGAGCTGGGATGAGACTACCAGATCCTGTGGGCAAATACCGTGTCATGCCGGACAGAGAATCACAGAATCATGGAATGGTTTGGGTTGTAAGGGACGTTAATGCTCATCCCATGGGCAGGGACCCCTTCCACTATCCCAGGTTGCTCCAAGCCCAGTCCAACCTGGCCTTGGACAGTTCCAGGGATGGGGCAGCCACAGCTTCTCTGGGATATCTGCTCCAGTGTTCTGCTGAGCAGGCTTTGAGCAGAGCCTGGGGAACATGATGGAATTGATGGTGATTTTATGACCCTCTCCTGAAAAACCTGGCTGGAAACTCCCTCTCCTGTTGGGGGAGACTGAGTGGCCATGAGAGGAGGGTTTGTGGAGGCCCTGATGGGCTCGGGGGAAACCACTTTGGGAAGGGGCCACTTCCCTCCAGCACATGAGGCTGAGCAGCAGTCCCAGCTCAGTGCGGGAACAATGCCACCCCTCAGGGCCGGTGTCCCCTCCCCAGGTGGGGACATCCTGTCCCCTCAGGGCTCATGCCAGAGATCGTGCTCCCTCTCCGGTGCGAAGACAGGCCTCATGTCCCCTCTGCAGCGCAGGGGCAGCCTGTTCCCTCAGGGCAGCTGGTGTCCTCTCTCCGGTGTGGGGACAGCCCGTACTCTCGGCCCGTGTTCCCTCAGGGCTCATGTCCTCTCAGGGCTCGTGTCAGGGCTCTTGTCCCTCCCCAGCGTGGGGACAGACTGTCCCTCCAGGGCTCGTGTCCCCTCTCCGGTGTGGGGACAACCCGTCTCCTCGGCCCGCTCGTGTCCCCCCTCCAGCACAGAGACAAGCCCGTCTTCTTAAGACTCGTGTCCCATCAAGGCTCGTGTGTCACCAGGGCTGGTGTCCCCTTGGCTCGTGTCTCCTCAGTCCCCACGTCCCCTCAGGCCCGTGCTGCCGCGGCCCCTCAGCACCGCGCGGGGCCCGTTTCGCTTCCAGCCCCGCCCCGCTCCACCCCGCGCGTGCTCGGAGCGGCCCCGCCGCCGCCGCCGCCCCGGCGCTCGGGGTCACTTTGAGGCGGCGCCATCGCCATGTTGAACCAACTGCTGGGGCCGCGCTACGTCCAGCTGCTGCAGAACTGGTGAGGAGGGACCGGGCTGCCCACCCAGCCCTGAGGCTGCCTGGGGCCTGCCCGCCCCGACCCCGGGTTTACCCGCTCCGCTCGGGCTCTGCTCGCTCCGCCCGGGTCTGTCCGTCCGGCCCGGGGCTCCGCGGTCCCCTCACCGCGTCCTCCGGGCAGGGCCGCGCACTCAGCGCGCACTGTGGGAGCCTGAAGGGCTTCCCGAAGCCCTGCCCGCGGCTTCCCCGCTCTCCCTCGGGCCGGGGCTGAGGGGCTGAGGAGCCGGGGAAAGGGCTGCTGTATTTCACATCTATAAATATAGCAGTGCCCGTGGGTGCCTCTTGCAGGGTTGTGAGAGGCAAAACGAATTGTTCGGCGGGCCAGAACCGAGGGGATGTAGCTGCAGCACTGTATGGCAGTGTGTCTTCTCTTTGTTGAGTAGTAGTCTTTTTAAGTAAAAGACTATGACTCTTTTCCTGTAAAATATCTTGGCTGCCCTGAGGACTGATGGTGTTCCATGTCTGTGAGGTTGTTTCAGTATTTCTGTATCCACTTCGGTCACCACAAGATCAGAAGGGTCCAAAGCTGTTGGAGAGTGTCCAAAGGAGGGACACGGAGCTGGGGAAGGTCTGAGGAGCGGCTGAGGGCACTTGGCTCGTTCAGCTGCAGCAGAGGAGACTGAGGGGAGGCTCCTGGGGGCTGCAGCTCCTCCCGAGGGGAGGCGGAGGGGCAGGGGCTGAGCTCTGCTCTGGGACAGGGACAGGAGCCCAGGGAACGGCTGGAGCTGGGTCAGGGCTGGCCATGGAGCTCAGGGAAAGGTTCTTCCCCCCGAGGCTGCTGGGCACTGCCCAGGCTCCCCAGGGAATGGGCCCGGCCCCGAGGCTGCCAGAGCTGCAGGAGCGTTTGGACAGCGCTCTCAGGGATGCCCAGGCTGGGGTTGTTGGGGTGTCTGTGCAGGGCCAGGGGCTGCACTGATCATCCCTGAGGGTCCCTTCCAGCTCAGGATATTCTGGAATTCTAAGCTCTTTTTTGATTGAAGTGACTTTCTCAGGTACTTCAGCCATGAGCATCCGCCAAGCCTTTCACAGTGGTAATTTGTTGTTTACCTGGGTGTGTGTCTCTTCTTTAGGACCCCCACTATCCTGACATGGGGTGGTGTGGCCGGTGTTGGTGTGATCTGGGCCACAGACTGGAAGCTGGTGTTGCAGTACGTTCCCTACATCGGCGGCAAGTACAAAACTGAAGACTGAGCTTCCCTCTAATGGTGAGTTTTGTTTGTGCATCTCTTGGCTGAAGTAATAGAACCATAAAATCACAGAATCCGAGACAGGTTTGGATTGGAAGGACCTTAAAGCTCATCCTGTTCACCCCCTGCCCCTGAGGGGCAGAGACACTTTCCACTATGCCAGGTTGCTCCAAGCCCTGTCCAACCTGGCCTGGGACACTTGAACACAATAACCCTGTGTTGGTGTGACAGTGGATGTTTCCTCTGTGCTTGGGGCATGATCATATTTTTTGTCCCAAACTTCTCAATTTGATTATTCAGATTTTTTTTTCTTTTTCTTTTTTTTTTTTAATGGAGCTTCACAGAGCACCAGAAGGATGAAATATTCTTTAGCATATGTTTTTCAGGTGGTCACTTTGCAAGTGGTGGGTTTTCCACAACATGATGTGGTTCTTAAGAGGTCAAATCAAGCTTATCTGGAACATTGGACATACCTGTTTACTTCTGTTCCTGAGCAGAAGGGCTATGAGCTCAGGACTAGTTTTGTGAGTAGGCAAATTCAGACTCCTTTCTGCTCCTTGTAACTGGCATTAAAAGTAAATTGAGTTTTCAGAGCTGGTTATTGTATTCCACAAATTCCTTGGAAGATTTGCTTTCTCAAGGTTTTGGTTATTTTCCTTCTTCAGATGTGTATCAGAAGTGCTGTTCTGAATGTTCTGGAAGTCTGACCATTCCTAAAGCTGGAGCAGCAATTAGACAATCCTTCTGTTGGGGCTCTAACTGCATGTTTTTTCTAGTAGGCAGGCTTTGGATTTCTGTATTCCTTGCTGCAGGTAGAAGGGAGTCAGGAGGATTTTTCCCTATCATTAAAGGATGCTAATGGGAAACCTCTTGAGTCCAGAGGAAACTGTCTACCTCAATGTTTGTTTCTTCTGGTAAGAATAACAGTTACATCTAAATGTTGATTAATGAAAGTGAGCTATTTGTGTTCCAGCTTCACTGTATTTTGTAGGGAAGTCAGTCAGTTTGGAAAGCACAGACAGTACTTTTAAAGTCTTTTTTTCAGCAATAGTTGTTGCAGTTTAAACAATTTACTGTTTGCAGACTTGGTATTGCACAGATCCTTCTGTAACCAAAAGAGGAATGAAACTTGTCATGGAAGTCAGCTGAACTGGAAGCATTTTGGGTCATCGGGATGTTGACAGACAAGTCATAGAACCATAAAATCACAGAATGGTTTGGGTGGGAAGGGTCCTTAAAGTCCATTCAGTTCATGGCCATGGGCAGGGACACCTTCCACTGTCCCAGGTTGCTCCAAGCCCCATCCAACCTGGATGGAGAAAAGTTTTCAAGTGGAAAAGCTCTCAGGTTATGTAGAGGCAATTAAATTACCTTTTAAGGGCTTTCTTTACTTAAAAATGGTCAGTAGTAGGAACACAGCTCTATTCCTGAGCCAGCAGTTTGTGTTTTCTGTTGTGGAGTAAGAACATTGTATCAACCCTGTGGGAAGAGGAGCTGACAAAGGGAATGTGTCTGTGGTGGCCTGTGCTCCCTTCCAAAGCGATTCCAGGCCTGCACACCTGCACCTGGATCAGCTCCTGTACCAGAAACTTCTTGCCTGGGTACTGGAGGCTTTTGAAGTCTCTCATGTTGGCTGCTGTGGCACTGTGCAGGAAGCTCTGCTAACAACTGCTCTGTGTTTGTTGTAGGAATGTTATTGCTGGAGGGAGTGTTTGGAGCCATCCGTCCGCTGAGACCCTGCTTGGGGGTGACCCTGAAATGCCCAATACAGATTCTGCAAGTTGTGGGGTGTGTGTCTCTCTCTCCCATGAGCAAACTCATCTTCACTGACCACTTCCTCTGAGCACTTTCCCAGCACCTCTTGCCTTGATGGGAGTAATTTATAAACCTGGTGTACAAAATAAACCAAGTGAATGATTTTTGGGGGGTTGGGTTGGTTTTTCCTGTGTGTGTGTGTGTGTTACCTTCTTAGTCCACATTCTTAAGACCAGACTCCTGGTTTGGTTTTGGGCTATAGAACTATGGAATCACAGACTGGTTTGGGTTGGGACACCTTCCACTATCCCAGGTTGCTCCAGGCCCCCTCCAGCCTGGCCTTGGACACTTCCAGGGATCCAGGGGCAGCCACAGTTGCTCTGGGCACAGTGTTATGTCTTCAGCTTGTTGGACTGTGTGTCCTGAGGCAGGTCTGCCATGTGTTTGCCTCTTTTCCTGTGCAGGTTCCTTGGGAATCAACCACTGGCTGCTAGGATGCTGGGTTTGATGATTTATTTATATCAATTACAGCTCTTGAGCTACTCTTAGTGATGTGTTGATTTTAGGCTCATCATTCCTAGATTGCTGTGGCCTCATGGATACAGTTAGCTTTTCATAGCTAGCATAGTTTCATGGTAACAGATTCCTGAAATTTAGTTTGAAGAAAGGAGTTGGGGTTTTTAACATCAATTCATGGACCCCTTAAATGGTCTGGTTTTTAAGCTTTTCTGGCTTAATCTAGGGGCTTGAGGAAGGGCGGCCCCAAATCCTGGGTGTCTTTCTTTGTACCAGGGTGAAAACCAGGGGTTCAGAGAGCTGCTCAGTTCTTAAGGCGGGGTTTGAGTAGAAAAAGAACCTGTATCGTATCCTCAATTCATAGATCTATTTATTTGTGGACAAAAATCAGTGATGAAACAACCCCCAAACACAACCCTTTAGGCAAGAGTTTTTAACTGTTAGAAGACCCCTCCCACAACCCTTTAGATGAGAGGTTTTAGCTGTTAGAAAAAGGAAGAGTGAGGATTATTTTGCTCTGGTCTCTGCCACTCAGTCACAGATGACTCAGACTCGGGAGAAAAGTTCATCCCTTTTCACAAAGACCAGAATTTACAAACAAACTTCCTCTGTGTGAGAACAGGGTCACTGTTTTCTCACTGCTTAGTGCCCAATTTCATCTTGCTAGAATGTTTGGCTGTAATGCAAGGTTTGAATCTCTTCAGGGGAAAATCCGAGTTGTAGCTGTGCTGCCTGTGTGTCGCTGTCAGGGCTGTGTCACCCTCAGGGATGTTTCTATGGAAAACTGTTGGAAAACCTGCCCAAACAGTGGCACTATGCAGGACACTTGGACTACTTAATTAACAGTAAAATTTCTTAGTGTTCCTTCAGCAACATCGCTGTTAATTAATTGGGGGCAAAGAATATCATTTTCACATGCAAAAACTGCCTTTGCTGCTCTGCTGTGTCCAGTAAGATGCAATCACAGAATCCTGGAATATCCTGAGTGGGAAGGGACCCACAGGGATCCTCAAGTCCAGCCCCTGGCCCTGCACAGACACCCCAACAACCCCAGCCTGGGCATCCCTGAGAGCGCTGTCCAAACGCTCCTGCAGCTCTGGCAGCCTCGGGGCAGCTTCCCTGGGAGCCCAATGGGACAGAAGCTTATGGAATAATGGGATAACGGCTCTGTTTCCTCAGGCTGTCCCACTCCCTGCTCCAGCAGTGCTCTTGACTGACTCGAAGGAGGCCAAAGCCTCCCCTTAACCTCAGGATACTGAGAATGTAGGTTTGTCAACAGCTGCCCCCTGCCATACACTGGGGTGTTGATACTGATCCATTTCCAGCCAAATTATGCCTGGAAAGTGGAGATTCTGTCAGCCTGTCCTTGCACGGCAGCAGGATTGTAAGCTCAGGTCTGAACAGCTCAGTCCCTGCTCTTAGCTGTGTAACACACCTGGACAGGATGGGTGTAATCTGCTTCAGAAATTCCTGGTTTTGCCTTGTTCCCATGGGTGAGTGACCTGTTCCCATGGCTTGGAGTTCTTTGGGAAGCCTGAAGCTGGGGGTCTGTGGTGTCCATCCCTCTGAGGACCCTGAGGTCCCTGACCTGCCAGTCAGTGGTGGCAGTCACCTTTACACAGCCCCGCTGACAGAGGGCAGGTGAGATTGGGAGATACTGAAAGGAGAAAAACGTATTTAAAATCCCAGCCGTGTGCACAGGTAGCACTGCAAGGAGTGTAAGGACCTTGGATTTGTTTGGGGATTGTTCAGCTGCTTGTTCTTCGTGCAGCATTTCCAATGATGGATTTATTGTTAATTAACCCTAGGATTAGTGTATAACTAATTTAATTGCTATATTTCTCCTGCTACAAGAGCAAGAAACACTCTTGAAAATACCTTCTGCATTCTTGGGCAACTCTGTTAAAATTCAAATAATTACTGTTCAAGTGGCATGGGTGATCTTTCCAATTTTTAATATCCTAGCATTGCCTCTCTTCTAACAGTTAATTATTTTCATAATGAGCTATGAATGGCACATATGCTAGAGGAGCAAATTAAAAGACAACAACCTGACAGAGGGGGAAAAGCTTCCCCTTCCAAACCTGGAGAGGGCACAGAGGTTCCTTTGGATTTACAGACATCAAACAAGCTCTGGGCTGATGATGTAGCTTTGAAACAGCCTCTAAGAAAAGGGAGGCTTTGCATTCCTGCCTGCCTGCCTCTTCCAAGTGTTTGTGCTTGTTGGTCCCCCACTTGACTTTCCCCATGGAATGTGTAAGTGGAGATGGGACAGGGGTTTTTTACTGCAGCCACCTCGGCACTGGGAGCCTGCAACAGCCCTTGTTGGTCTCTTCTCCTGGAAGAGCCTCTGCTGGGGCTCCTGGGTTGGGAATTCCATGGCAAATCCTGCTCTGGAATAAGCTCCTCTTGGCTCTGGGAGGGCAGAGTAGGAAGCTTCAAACCAGGGATACCTGCAGGGTGAAATCAAGAGTTTTTGTCAGGATATCCTGCTGCTTCCTTCCATGTCTGACAACAACTGATTTTGGTGATTTTTTGGATTATCTGCTCGTCCTGGGGCAACCCGGAATCTCTGGCAGCTGAATCCACCTTCAGCTGGTGGCAATACCTGCAAATACCTCACCTTGACAGTGTTCCCACAGGAACACTGGAATATTTTCCCTTGGGCTCAAGAGTTCATTTCACTCAGTCCTAGGAGAGAGTGTTTCCCTTCCACAAATTGGTGCCAGTGAAAACTGATTTTCTACCTCCTGATACCCTCAGCTTGAGGTCCAGAGGACATCTCAGGGATCCCCTTCCACATCCAAACCCACAGCTCCACTTGCTCCCAGTTCTGCCAGTTCATTCTTAAAAAAAACACTGAAGGTTTCACCGTGCTTCAGTTTCCCTTTTGCACTCCAAAGCCCCATGTCAGTAAAAGTTTTTGGTTACAACAGCATCAGTTGAGCTGGGTTGTGAGGTTTGGGGTGTTTGATTGAAAAAAACTAGGGAAGTGCACTTATGGAAAATAGCGTGGGTTTGATCAATAGTGGGTATTGGAAGTTTTCCATCTCTTTTGTGCAAGATTGCAGGAAATAACAGCAGTAGCAGAGCGAGACATTTCCTACCTGTGAGCCCAGAGGTGACAACATGAACTACCAAACCCCAGACCGATCCCTGGGGAGCTGGAATGCCTTCAGGGCAAAGCTCAGCATTGATCAAGTTAAAGACACCACCTCCACCCTCATGGATCTTAAATCTTTCTGAACAAAGCAAATGTAACCCAGCACCTACAGGCACAGCTGGCCCTTGGAAATTGTTTCTAGTTTCTACACCCAACGTTGGACAATTTGCACCCCATTATGGGGGTGTGGGCTTCCCTCTCATCCGTGACATCTCTCACATCCTCCCTCAAGCTCCTCTGCTTTCCAAACGAGGGAGCTCGAAACGAGTGAGCCCTGACTTAGGAAAAAAAAAAAAAGGTAATAAGTAATAACCAACCATGTGATGTTTAACAGGGCAAGTGCTGGATCCTGCCCTGGGATGGGGCAGCCCTGGATGCAGGGGCAGACTGGGAATCAGAGGCTGGAGAGCAGCGCCGTGGGAAGGGACCTGGGGGTCCTGGTTGGTCCAAGTTGGATCTGAGTCCCCGGTGTGTCCTGGCAGCCCAAAGGGCCACTGTGTCCTGGGGGGCACCAGGCCAGGGAGGGATTGTCCCGCTCTGCTCTGCACTGGGGCAGCCTCACCTCCAGTGCTGGGGGCACTCTGGGCACCACAAGATCAGAAGGGTCCAAAGCTGTTGGAGAGTGTCCAAAGGAGGGACACGGAGCTGGGGAAGGTCTGAGGAGCGGCTGAGGGCACTTGGCTCGTTCAGCTGCAGCAGAGGAGACTGAGGGGAGGCTCCTGGGGGCTGCAGCTCCTCCCGAGGGGAGGCGGAGGGGCAGGGGCTGAGCTCTGCTCTGGGACAGGGACAGGAGCCCAGGGAACGGCTGGAGCTGGGTCAGGGCTGGCCATGGAGCTCAGGGAAAGGTTCTTCCCCCCGAGGCTGCTGGGCACTGCCCAGGCTCCCCAGGGAATGGGCCCGGCCCCGAGGCTGCCAGAGCTGCAGGAGCGTTTGGACAGCGCTCTCAGGGATGCCCAGGCTGGGGTTGTTGGGGTGTCTGTGCAGGGCCAGGGGTTGGGATCGTTGATCCTTGTGGGTCCCTTCCAGCTCAGGATATTCCAGGATTCTAAGTTACTGCCAACTGAGGACTGGAGGAATCACTGGCTATTGACGCAAACCAAGTTTGATGTCAGACCACAGCAGTGGCTGGAGAGAGCAGACGCACTCCTGTGTGGACACCCCTGCTGTAAAGTCCGACACTGATCCCTTCCCGGCTGCTGCTCTAAGCAGGATTCTTAACAAAAATCTAACATATCATTCATTAAAGGAAAATTGATTCCTCTGACTTGCTTTGGGAAGGAGGCTGCCTTGCGGTGCTTGGTGTTTTCCAGCATGTGGATACTGGAGTGGCGAGGAACACGAGCTGCCGGAATTCAGCTGCTGGGTGGTGCCTCATTCCCAAAGCTGGGGTTCCCAGGTGGGTATTCCTTGGCAGCGGGAGGCAGACACCTCTCCTGGAGGTACCACAGTGGCCAATTTGGCCACTGCAGCTGCAGTAGCTGTTGGTTTACACGCTTTCCTGAAGAACTTTTCATTGCTTTGTCTTCACTCCAGCTCCTCGTGTGCAGATTTTCCCCTTTTTTTGGTTTTTTTGGGGGGGGCGTTTTTTTGGTACGCTGCTGTTGCGCGGCACGAAGCCCGCGGACCCCCCGGGGGCAGCCCCAGGGCGAGGGCCCGGTTCTCCCCCGGGGCTCCGGGCGGGTCCGCGTCCCCGGGGCGCGGGGCGGGGCCGGGGGTCGCGGGGCCGCCAGTGCGGCCGGGGCGGGCGCGGGGGAAGATGCCCAAAGCGGCGCTGCCGGGACACCGGGGGGGCCCGCGGCGCTCAGCGCTGGGGTAAGGCCGGGACCGCGGGGGTTCGCCGGGGGGAGCGGGGCTGAGAAGGGGGGGGTCCCACGTGGGGGTGGCGGGGGGAGGGACTATATGCGGGCGGAGGGATCCGGGCGCGGCGGGCGGTGGGAGGCGGATCGGTGGGTGGAAGGGGCGGGCGCGGAGCGGCGGGGGCGGGCGGAGGGAGCGGCGCGCACCGGGCGGCGGGAGCGGGGCCAGGGTCCGGCGGCGCCCGCGGGAACGGGACCGGGAGCGGGACCGGGACCGGGAGCGGGACGAGCCGGGGCCGCGGCTCCGCCTCCCGGGGGCAGCGGGAGCGCGGAAGAGCCGGCGGCGGGAGGAGAGCGCGGCGGCCGGGAAGAGCGGGAGGCGGCCGGAGCCAGGCGGGAGCGGGCCGGGAGGAGCCGCCATGGAGCGGAAGAGGTGGGAGCGCTCGGCGGGGCCGCCCCGGGCGCGGGGGGGCCGCGGGAGGCCGGGCCGGGGCTGCAGCCACAGGTGGAGGGGAGGGGAGCGGGGAGCTGCCCCGGCGTAGCCGCGGGGGGGTCGGGGATGCTCGGCCCCCCCTCAGTGATGGGGGAGCGCCGTGAGGAGCCCCCGCGTCCCCTCAGAGCGGCTCATGCCCTGCGAGCGCCCGGGGTTCTTTATTCTCAAATGAGCAGCCGGGGTGTTGTTTCTTCTTTCTCGGGGCTCGCTCTGCTGCTTTTTGGGTGTACTTAGGAATTTTGGGGAGGGAGCGTCGGCTGCTCGCGGTGGTGGCCCCGGGGGCTCGGGATGCGCCTTCCCGGGAGTGTGGCTGTGGGGGAGCACATGGCCCGGGAGCTGGAGGGTTTCTATTTATAGCCCTGCATGGCTCATATGGCTGTAGGTGGCCATATGGATCCTCCCCGCACCCGCGGGCTGAGGTGTGAAACTCGGGTCCAGCGGGAGCTGGGAACGCAGCAGGAGTTGTCCCTGTGTCCTCACCTGGCCCTGCTTGTCGGGAAAATCCATGCCATCAACTTCTGCATCTGTCACAGAATCCTCACAGGATGGCATCTCATTCCACCCCCCTGCTATGGGCGGGGACACCTTCCACTGTCCCAGGCTGCTCCAAACCCGGTCCAGCCTGGCCTTGGACACTGCCAGGGATCCAGGGGCAGCCACAGCTTTAGCTTCAGCTTTCATTTTTAGAATCAGATTATGGTTGTGAGAAAAGGGTGAGTGAACCAGAAAATGCCATCTTCGAGAGCATGAAGCTGATTCCGCTGCTGCAGCTTGGAGGCTGAGGGCAGGATGAGACCACCAGCAGCAGCAGCTGAAAGCTTCCAAGATCCCTGTTTTTCCCAGAACTTGTTTGTAAAGTTGTAGTGTCAGAGCTGAACTTTAAAAAAAAAGGGGAGAGAGGATAAGTAGCATGTTTTTATTCCCAAATTATTATTGGTTTTCCCTTTGTATCAATTTGGACAGAGATCAAAGGTAGAATAGAGCTTTATTGCGCTAGTTTTTGGTTTCTGTTGCATTTTGCATTACCTCAGAGTGGCAAATACAGGTGTGGCAGTTCAGTAATGCCTGTGCAAGTTCTGCCTGTTGTTTACCTGGGTGATTGTTCTGTCCAGCTCCCGGGGATGTACAGACACGGGGGGGGTTGTGGAAAGCCCCCTGTGAGATGTGTGTGTGAGCCAGTCTCTGGCTGGAAATTACACCTTCCTCGAGGTGTGAGTACCTGGGCAGGTTTCTAAAACCAGTCCTCGAACCTCATTCTTTGGAGGGTTTCTGACTGATTTGGCGGGACTTGTGGGTTGGATTCAGAGTGAGCAGGAAAAATGCAGGATTTCAGGAAGAAAACTGTGTCAGGGATTTTGTCAAAGTGGCAGAGTTGTCTTTGAGAGAGTTTTGGCTCTCTTCAAACTCAGAGTTCCACACGGAGGAAGGAGAATTTAGTGCTGCTATGTGGGGCTCTTTTCTTCAGAGTGTTTTTCTCCTGAAGGTTTGATGACCAAGTGTCAGAAATTTGGGATCGCTGCTTGTCTCTGCCTCAGGTTGTTGACATCACTGTGCTGGGAAACTTCACACTCTTGTGTGAAACTTATTTTGTTGAGAATTCCTTACCTTTGCAGCACAAATGTAAGAATTTGGAAGGGAATGTTTTTAACACTCCCCCAAGGATATTTTGATCTTTTCCAAAAAAAATTGTGGAGCAGAATGCTTTTACTGAGTCTGTACTTTGCTTTTCCTCTGGTGCTCTGGTTTGCCTGCAGGGAAGCTCATGATTTCTTGCCATGAGAAGGAAAAGGCCTCAAGTTGCACCAGGGGGCGTTTAGGTTGGGTATTAGGGAAATTTTTTTCATGGAAAGGGTTGTAAAGGATTAGGACAGGCTGCCCAGGACAGTGGTAGAGTCATCATCCCTGGAAATGTTCACAAAACAAGTGGATGTGGCACTCGGGGACATGGTTTAGTGGTGAACACGGTGGTGATGCTGGGGTGATGGTTGGATTTGATGATCTTAAAGGTCTTTTCCATCCGTAACAATTCCATGATGCCTGAGTTGAGCCCTACAGAATCATCTGGTTGTATTTGTGTTTGTCCCTGCATTACAGAGCTGCCACTTGGGCTCTTCTTTAGGGGTGTGATGCTTCTGGAAATTCGGGAGATTCTGTGTGTCTCGAAGTGCTTTGTTTGGGATTTTTGGGGGTTTTTTTTGGTATGGTTGGAGTCCAAGTTGCTGAACGAAGATCCCCGCACCCCGTTGCCCTGCGGGGCAGGGAGCATCATCCCTTGGGAGCGTCAACCCTGCCACGTGCTTGGGACAGCCCCGGTGGGAAGGGGCAGGTCGGGTCCCCGAGGCTGCTCCAAGCGGAGCCCCGGGATGGGGCTGTGGATGTGTGAGGGTGTGGGGTGGGCTGTGGCAGCTGGAGGTGTCGCCCACCTGGTCTGGCATGGTTTTATGGCTGTGCCAGCCCATCCCAGCATAACCCAGCTGGAGTGTGGGACCCCGAGGCAGGGCTGGGTGTGGATGCTGCATCCAGGGATAACGTGAGGATGCTGCGAGAGCGACGCTGACAGTGCTGGGTTGTGCGGTGTCCTGGGGTCCCCATCTCCCTCGGGAGCACTGTCGGGGGGTCCTGCAGCCCTCCAGGAACCCCTGGTGCCGGGATTTGCCTGGAGCAGAGCTGGGGAGAGAAGTGAGAGGAGGGAGCAATGGAAAGCAAGAAGGAGAATCACTTTGTGTTCTTCCCCTGCCCCATCCAGCGAGGAAACGAGGCTCTGAGTGTCTGCTTTCCGTGACCCTTTTCCCCTGGGTTATTCCTGCCTCCGTTTCTTCCAGAGGAAGGCGGTGGCTGGGTTTGCTCAGGGTTTTTTTTTTGTCTTTTGTCCCTTGCTTCCCAAGTTGTGCAGATCCTGTGCAGGCTAAATGGGAGAGCGGAGGGGAGGAGACTGTGATGAGGGAGGAGGGGAGAGGGCCTGGGCAGCCGCTCTCTCCTTAAGGATATAAGGCAGGAAACAAAGGGTGAGCTGCACATGGAGAGCAGGGGCACCTGGCAGGCCTGGCCCTTCAATAGGCTGCCCTGAACGCGGCTTAATCCGCACGGAGAAGTCTGGGAATGAGAGCTGGGGGTGGCTCGGGGTGGGTCCCAGCAGCCAGGTCTGTTTTGTTAGCGGGAGCCAGGCGGGCTGAGCGATAAAGCCCCGGAGCTGGTGATGGACGAGCATGTAAAATCCTTTGCAACTTGTAAACTCCTTTGCAACTTGGCCGTGTCCTTGTCTTTCACACTCGGGGAACGGTGACAGACCCGAATTCAGGAGCCCGGGATCAATCCGGGCTCGAAGCGCCGCTGCCTGGGGGATGTTACAGAGCAGAGGTTGGGGTTTGCAGCTTTGTACCAATATGTCTCATTTCTGGGCCTCTTTAAAATCTCTGTGCAAAACCAGGAGTGCAGGAGGAGTGGCAGGAGGTAAATTCTGTGGTTTGTGCCATTTAAAGGGCGCCTTAACAGGGCTCAGAGTTCCGTGATGTTGGGGGAGTTTCTGTGTGTCCTGGTGTGCAGCCGGAATCCTGCTCGAGGTTTGGGTTCCTCTGGCTCCCCCCACATCTCTGACCCTCCCAGGTGTGTGTGGGTGCCCCAATGAACTGCATGGTCCTGCCAGGGGGTCCTCAGGAGCTCCAGGGCACCCCACCCCTTCCTTTCTCTGTCACCTTTTGGTCATAGCTTTGCTCCCTGATCTGCTGTTGTCCCAGAGAGCCTGGGGATGATCCTGCCTTTTGCAAGACCTAATCAGAATAAAAGTTTTTCTTCTGAACATTTCAGTGCTTTTCCTTTGGGCCAAGCTTCCCCAGGAAGAGACAGGACTCTCAGTCACTTCAGGTGGGTTTTTTGAGACTCTGAGCAGCTTTTCAGTTCTTCATTGCAAAATGACCACAGCACATACTAAACACACAGAGATGGAGGGCTCTGTTCACTTAAAATCCTGTCTTTGACTGTACTGACTGTTCTGGAAGTTACTCTGCACTTAAATGCATTATTTTTAAACCTGCTAAGACACTAAACCCTAAATTGGAGCAGCAGATCTTGGAAGAGGAAGCAGTGCCATGTTCTTCATGCAGCAGGAGTTTCTCTTCCTGGCTTCACTGGCGGTGACAGCTCTGTCCTAAAGCTGCTGGAGTTGGTTATTCCTCTCTCTGGATTGAGGCAAATAACTCCCTTTATAGTGTGAAAAAGTGATTCACAAATCTGAGGCTGGACACAGGCTCTGTTCCTGGCTCCTTGGTCCTACTCTGTGTTGTCTCCTGATCCAAGTGCAGCTCCACAGGGTCCAGCTGAGGAATAACCAGTGAGGGAGTGTTTCCTCCTCTCCCTGCTCTCCAAAGATGGATTATTTTCCTCAGCTGGTTTGTTTGCATGAGCACTGGGCTGTGTGAGCAGTGGTGGTGGCAGGGAGGAGATCCAGGCAGGATAAGCAGCTTGGGAGCACTTGGAGCCAGGAGCTTCCTAAGCAGATGCTGTGTGGGATGACCACAACCTTTCAGTCTTAACTCCTTTGAGAGACTTCTCCAAATTTCTGTTTTAGTATAATTTATATGAAATTTATCTCAGTTTTTGGAGAGCTTTTAATACTTTGATTCTTTCTGGGTTTAAGGGGTTTTTTTATTATTTTTTTTTTTCATGCACAGTCTGACTTGGCCTAATTGCTTTGTCACTGTCCTATACCAGAAATTCTCTGCTTATGCTGGTTTTCCCCAAACAAAGCTTCAGGGCAGCAGACAAGATGTGAAAATAGACTTTTCTTCTGTTTTGTTTTGTCTCTGTTAAGACCCTGGTGAGGTTGTCAGTATCTCACCAGTGTGAGATAAGGTGGTAACTGTCATTTTTGGTCTTAAAATGCCTTTCAGCCCATTAACCTGTGATAGTGTGATGGATATACAGGGAATGAGCTTCTCCTGGATGGGAGCTAGGATTGAATATGCAAGTTGCAAGGTGGAGCAAACCAGAAGTGAGAGTAATTGAGGGAATAAAGAGGTGTTATGATGCTCACTGAGAAGGTGAAGAATACTTGGTGCTTACTATCTGTACAGTCCTACACTGCAGCCATAGCACACTGTCTTATTTTTGCTTTATGAATATAAAAATAGCTTATGATGTTGGGTTACTTAAAAAAACCCACAAAAAAACTCCAAACGAAACACCAATAAAGAGTTGGAATAATTTGTGCCTACTCTCCACGTTGAGTCTTTGTGGAAACCCAGGTGTTACAGAAGAAACTCTCTTCCTTTTTGCCATTAAAGGAAAATTTTCCAGGTTTTGACCTTTATCTTTGCATCACTTTGTAATTCTTTGTTTTGCAGCTTGTCAGCAGTTAACTTCTGCTTTTCTCCTTTCCTGAAGTCTTCAGGACTCTACAAAAGACATAGAATCAAACCTGAATGTGCTGTTCAAGAGGCAGGGAGAGGAGACAAGGAGCATTTGTGGTGCTGGTCAAATGCAGCAGTCCTGGGAGAAGAAATTATACTTGAAAATGGGCATTTGCTATGAGAAACAACTGAATGAAAAGTGCATATGTGCTGAGATCCCCCCTGATGGTTATTGTGTGAATTATGCTACATGTGTTTACCTGATCTGAGTCTTCCTCTTGACATATAAAAACATTTTAACTTAATTTCTCTGTTCCACACAAGGAGGAGTTAATATGAAAGCAAAACCACGCATTTTAGAGTTGAACGTGAGCTTCATTCTTGAAAGTTCAGCACGTGTTTTTCAGGAAGGAAATAAAAATTCTCTCTCCTGAGTTGCACAGGCGCTGCTGTGGAAGTGCAGAGGGTTCTGGTTTCCCTCCATGGCTCTTTGGTGTGTTTTTTCCAGCCCCAGTGGGAAGAAGTTCCGGAGCAAGCCGCAGCTGGCACGTTACCTGGGCAGCTCCATGGACCTGGGCACCTTCGACTTCCGCACAGGGAAAATGCTGATGAACAAGATGAACAAGAACAGGCAGAGGATGCGCTACGACTGCTCCAACCAAGCCAAAGTAAGACTGAGAGGCAGTGGCGCTTCCCCTCCCTGCTGTGGGACTGCCAGAGCAGTGTCTGGGAGAGAGGGAAAGTGAAGCATTTCATAACTGAAGTGTGAACTTGGAGTTGTGTCAGAACAGCTCTGTTGGTGGGGGTTGGACAAATCCCAGGGGGTTGGTGCCATGGAAGAGAGTTGTGGTACTGCTCAGCCTTCTGTGTAGAAGGGCAGGGAAGAGACTGTCACCTTCCTCAGTTCCCAGCACAAGGAAGGCATTGACCTCTGGGAATGAGTCCAGAGGAGCCCCTCTGTTCTGGAGCCAGGCTGGGAGAGCTGGGGGTGCTCACCTGGAGAGGAGAAGGCTCCAGGGAGACCTCAAAGCCCCTTGCAGGGCCTAAAGGGGCTCCAGGAGAGCTGCAGAGGGCAGGGCTGGATGGGATCTTGGGCAGGAATTGTTCCCTGGGAGGGTGGGCAGGCCCTGGCACAGGGTGCCCAGAGCAGCTGGGGCTGCCCCTGGATCCCTGGCAGTGCCCAAGGCCAGGCTGGACACTGGGGCTGGGAGCAGCCTGGGACAGTGGGAGGTGTCCCTGCCCATGGCAGGGGTGGCACTGGATGGGCTTTAAGGTCCTTCTCAACCTAAACTGTTCCAGGATTCCCTGATCCCCCTCCTTGCAGTGTGAGCTCACCTCTAGCATGATCTCCTCTAGATCCCCACATCTCCTGGGGCTGTGCAGCGGCTCTGCCCTGGCCTGGCCCTTGGTTTAAGAGGAGAGGAGGGATGTGGGTCCACAGGGATGAGGAGATGCTGCAGCTCCTGCCAGTGACTCCCTGGAGCTCTCCCAGGCTGTGCTGGTGACTCAGCTTTGGAATTGATGGAAGGGGAGGTGGCATTTGGGGCAAAAAACGGGAGAGGGAAGAGGACTGTGAGGCCTATTTGTAGAACAAAATAAAAGATTCTCTAGCTGGTAATTCAGACTGTTGAGGTGTAGTCAGGGTGGCAGTGGCAGGCTCCCTGTCTGGATTGATTGTCCCAAGTCATTCCTAAGCATCTTCATCGGATGCTAAAATCTTTTTCAGAACCCCAAAGCTGCTGTCCATGCACCTAAACACCAAATGTGGAAAAGGTACAATGCTCATTTTTGAAATACATCAGCCAGTCAAGAATCATCATCACGAGAGTGCTGGGAACATTTCTTGCAGCCCTGGGTGCTGCAGTGATATTTTGAGACCTGCCTTGAGGCAGAGACCAGCAGCTCACACACCTCTCAGGCTAAAAATTCTGCCCAAAACTCTCAATAAATGTACAAATGTTATCACTGGCTTCTGAATGGATTAGCACCCAGATGGTTCAGAATTATATTTGTCCTGAATACATCTTTTCTGCATCTCATGAATAAATCTGTGAAGCAGAAGTGGTGTTTGCATCCCCGAGAACAAAGTGTGTCCTACAGCCATTCCAAGAGTTGTGTGTTAGATTTTGGAGATGAGGAGCAGTCTTCCTATGCTCTCCCTAACAGAAAATGCAGTTGTGTAGTGCAAAATTGATCATGAGCTTCATTAAAAGCTGAGCTTTGTTCAGAACCCAAGGTAAAAAAAGGGATTCAGCCTCCAGCTGTGTTGGTTTGTTTATTGGTCACAAGTGGATTTAAAAGGAATGGTTTGGAGTGGTTTCTGGATTCAGAAAGCAGCCTCTAAATTCCTGTCTGTAATGTTTTTATTTTAAAAAAAATACTGTGTTGTAATCCTGTTTTAGTGATTACACGTGGCTTCTTCTGACTCCTAAAGTCATTAAAAATGGGAGTAAAACTGATGTGTATGAACTAGAATGGGAGGAGGCTGCTATGTTAAACAGAATGAGTGGAAAACTTTGATAGGTCTAGGGCAAGATTTGAATTTAGTTATGCATTTTTAGCAGCCTAACTTGTATAACTTGAGATCAGACAAGATTTCAAGCCCAGGAACTGTTCCTTGCTGCACATCTTCGTGGCTGTAGTAGCATTTCAGCAAATTGAAACTATTTTTGTTGGCTTTTCCTTTTCTTTTTGTTTGAAACAGGGCAAGCCTGATTTGAACACAGCCCTGCCTGTGAGACAGACAGCCTCTATCTTCAAGCAGCCCGTCACAAAGATCACAAACCACCCCAGCAACAAGGTGAAGAGTGACCCCCAGAAAGCTGTGGACCAGCCCAGGCAGGTAAGGCTGAGAAACTCCTGGATTTGCTACTGGGAGGATCCCAAAATAATCTGCTTCAATTGTGTGATGCTGAACAAATACTTCCTGGCAGTTCCTGATCTCTGACACTTCAGAAAAACCTGGTCTTTCAGAAGCAGTGGCTTGCAGGGCCCCCAGCTTGTACATCAGAACAAGCCCCATTGCCAGTCTCTAGCTATGGGTTCTGTGCCCTGGGATTTATAAACTCCAGCCTTTGGCTAGATCACAGTTCTGGTGTAGCTAAACTTGATTTTCCTTAATGCTGAAATTAAATGTTATCTACAGAATTATTCAGACACTGTAACCACTTCAGGGGACACTTAGGTTTAGAATCACTGTCAAACGTTGCAATTGTGTAAGAATTGCGTGTTCCATTAAATCCATGTTCCTGCACAGACCCCATCCAATGTGGTGTTTCTCTGCCAGTAGAAGATCATAAATTCACTTAGAATGTCATTATTAATACAAAATCAAAGCGTTTTTCTTATCATAATGTGTATTTGCAAGCAAGAGAACACACCAAAATTAAAGGCAAGGGTGCTCAGGACAAGGAGAGGCCCTGGTAAAATAAGCTGTACTGGTTGGAACACTGGCAGCCTTTTCTGAAAACTTCAAGAACCACATTTTGAAGGCAGTTTTTAAGCATTACATAAACCTAGTTCAACTTGAACCTCCAGGTGTGAGATAGAATTTACCTGAAATGGACTTGGGTGGGATTTTTTGGTGGTTGGGGTGGGTTTTTTTCTGTTTTTTAAGCAGGCTGGCAGGGACTTACCATGGTTTCCTAGGGAAGTAGAACCTGTATGTTCACAGTGTTGTTGCTATTCCTGCAGTTTTTATAGTTAAGGCAGCAAAAGAGAACCCTCAAGATAAAATTCCCTCTCCAAATTCTGAGCTGGATTTGTGTTCCTGTTTAAGATACTTTACTGGACTGCAGAATATTTTGACTTTTGCTCAGCAGACTCTGGGTGTTTCTGCAAAACTTGAAAGCAGTGCCAAGTCCCATCATGCACTGGCTTAAAAATCCCAGAATCCCAGAATTCTTGGGGGCTCGAAGGGATCTTAAAAATTATCCCATTCCACCCTCCTGCCATGGGCAGGGACACCTTCCACTAGCCCAGGTTGCTCCAAGCCCCGACCAGCCCGGCCTTGGGCACTGCCAGGGCTGGGGCAGCCCCAGCTGCTCTGGGTAACAAAAAAAAATCACCTGTTTGAAAGGCTAGAGAACAGGCAGCCTGTGCTTGAGCTGTGCCCTCATTCTCCTTTTTGGAAAAGTCATGTGGGGTCAGTTGCACTTGGATTTTGACAGGCAGGAAAAGGGGGTGGGATGTGCCTGGAGTGTTTGAGGTGAATTCTTGATTTCTCAAAACCTTGATAAAAATGTGGTTTTTTGCAAGATAGTTGATCCTCCAGCTATTCACTGATCACCCTCCTGCACCAGGTGCAGAGTTGAAGGTGTAGCAAGGTGATGTATTTGGCTTTCTACCAAACCAGACATTCAGGTGCCTTTAAGCTTGGGGAGAGCCTGTGACTCAAAATCTGGTAAAGAACAGACACAGGGGAAAGGACTAAACTGCTGGAGAAGAAGAAAATAATAATTTACCTTGAATAGAGTTCTTGCATTCCTTAACTTTCTGTGGGCTATGTAGGAGAGAAATAGGGTGTAAAAAAGGCTGTCTCATGCTGTGGGCTTGTAGCTGAGGTCAGCAAGCCTGGCCTTGATGCTGCAGCTCAGAGCAGGGAAGGTACCAGGCCCTGGAAGAAAAGAGAGTTTTTCAAGGCAGCAAACTGGGACAGAGGAGTTGTGGGGCTGATTGGTAACGAGGATTGTTCCTGCTGTTGGACGTGGCACGTCCCTTCTGTGGTAAATCCACACTAAACTGTCCCCAGCACTGCTGTTCCCTCTCTGCACAGGAGCAGGGATTTTGTGGAGTTGTCAGTTCTGTTTCTGGTTGTGCCAACAACCACCAGTAACCACCTGCTTTGACTGCAGCTCTTCTGGGAGAAGAAGCTGAGTGGACTGAATGCCTTTGACATTGCAGAAGAGCTGGTGAAAACAATGGACCTTCCCAAAGGGCTGCAAGGTAATCAGAGGGTGCCCCTCATTTAGGGCTGGCATTTTGGCACCTGGCAACAGTGAGTGAAGGTGCTGAGGGTGAGCTCCCTGTTCCCAGAGCCTGGCAGGGCCGTGGCCATTCCTGCTGCAGCAGGAGCTGTAGTGCTTTGCTTGGGGGCCCCAATGCCCTTTGTTCTGAGGAAACACTGAAGCAAAGCTTCTCAGCTTTTGGGGGGATTCGCCTTCCAGAAACAGCAGAGTGTCCCAGAATGCTGTTTGGGTTTGGGTTGGAAGGGACCCTGAATCTCATCCTGTTCCTCCCCCTGCCATGGGCAGGGACCTCTCCCACTGTCCCAGGCTGCTCCAAGCCCCAATGTCCAGCCTGGCCTTGGGCACTGCCAGGGATCCAGGGGCAGCCCCAGCTGCTCTGGGCACCCTGTGCCAGGGCCTGCCCACCCTCCCAGCCAGCAATTCCCAATCTCCCATCCAGCCCTGCCCTCTGGCACTGGGAAGCCATTCCCTGTGTCCTGGCCCTCCATGCCTTGTCCCCAGTCCCTCTGCAGCTCTCCTGGAGCCCCTTTAGGCCCTGCAAGGGGCTCGGAGCTCTCCCTGGAGCCTTCTCCTCTCCAGCTGAGCACCCCCAGCTCTCCCAGCCTTGTTCAAGCAGAATGGAAGCATCTCCCCAATGTGGTGGTTTTTATTATCTTTTGGTTGTAACAGAACGAGGAACTGCTCTAAGTTTAAATACCCTTGGAGAGCTGCACAGGTGCTGTTGGAAGCATTTAGGTCTGGGATTTATGTCGTGTGAGCTTTCAAACTGACAGCCTGTGCTTTGCCATTAAAATTTCATTCCCATTGTCCTGATTTCCCACTCCCTGCCTGGGGCAGTGCTGCTTATGGATTTCCTTCCCCCTCACAGGGGTTGGCCCCGGCTGCACGGACGAGACTCTGCTCTCTGCCATCGCCAGTGCCCTGCACACCAGCACCATGCCCATCACTGGCCAGCTCTCTGCAGCCGTGGAGAAGAACCCTGGGGTGTGGCTGAACACCTCGCAGCCTCTCTGCAAAGCCTTCATGGTGACAGATGAAGATATCAGGTATGAACTGGAAGTAGCACTTGGTGTCCTGGAACCAGGTTCCTTATGCTCAAACAGTGCTTTGCTTTTCTTTCTAAAGGTCTGATGGAGCACTGTGGCTTGGGAATTAATTTGAATGGCTCTCTAGCAATAGAGTAGACAAAAGTTGTCACATTAAGCTGTCATGTGCTTAAAGCCCATTATTTTTCATTTTGGCCATGCTCAGGTACTCCGGAGTTTCAGGCTCACGATTGTTTTTCATGTCAAAGTTTCCTTTTATTGACAAAAGTGTCTGAGTTAGGGTAGCCTTGACTGAGGCACCTCAGAGCAGAGATGGGATTGGAGAAATCCTCAACAGTGGGATTGGGTTCTCTTCACCTTCCTCTGTGTCAGTAAATGAATTAAATAAAATTTATGGATTGACCAAATGCAAGCCCTGCCTGCTGTGGCGGCAGGGAACAAAGATGCAGTTTATTCTGCTATAGGTTGCTGTAGTAGTGAAATATTGTTAAATCAGGACTGGTCAAACTCAGCTTTAAGCTTTTGATGGAGAACTGAACATACCAAGGGCCTGTAGCATGCAATTTGCATTCATTAAGTGTTTAAAGGCAGTCCTTGCTTTGACTGCTTGATAAATCTTTTGGAATTGCAGGATGACTTTTCTGTGCTTGATTTAGACATAAATGACCAGGAAAAACAGTCTGTTTATAACTTTGATGTCCTGTGGCTGAGCTGAAATAGGAGCCCCATGAGCCACTGGTTGTTGATCACTTCTTTGCTGTGCCTTTGACTTCTTAGGGTTGGGGCTCAAAAGGAAAATGAGCAGAAAGAAGTGGCCTGAAACTTAATTTTCTCCAGTCTTATTTTTGAAAGCCTGTGCAGGGTAGGCTGACTTGTTAGATATTAGTACTAGGAGTTAAAAATTAGCGATAGGCTAAAGAAAAAAAAAGTCAGTTGCTAGATGAGCCAAACTTCAGCCAGAAGTCAACAGGTGCAGGACTCATGATAGAGAATACTGGACAAATTTTTAAAGTGTTTTTCATCTTCACTTCCAGTACAATGCCAGGTGGGGTTTCTTTTGGGTCTTTTTGTTTTACAATGGAGTTCTTAGAGGCCTTTTGCAGTCTGTGCTTGTCTGGTGCTGGAGGGGACTGGAGACTCTTTTCCCTTGGCAAAGGCAGCCTTGGGGGCTGATGCTGGGTGTCCCTTGTGTTGGGCAGGAAGCAGGAGGAGCTGGTGCAGCAGGTGAGGAAGAGGCTGGAGGAGGCCCTGATGGCCGACATGCTGGCCCACGTGGAGGAGATCGCCAGGGATGGGGAGCCTCCCTCGGAGAAAGAAGGAGCAGAGGAGGAAGGAGAAGAAGAGGAGGAGGAGGAGGAGCAGGACCATGACCAGGAGATGGAGAATGTATAGTCCAGGTAGGGTGATAGTGCTGTGTCTCACCTTAAACATTGGGGACAGGGAGATTTTTGGGAGGAATCTTAAATATTGATGAATCTTTGCTTTTTAGCCTGTGCCTTGAAAGGTGTGGTGGCCTTGGGTCAGGAATGGGGAGGTGGGTGTGAGACCCCACCTGCAGAGCTGCCCCAGCCCTGGGGAACAACATCAGGAGCACGGGGAGCTGCTGGAGCCACTCCAGAGGAGGCCACGGAGATGCCCCAAGGGCTGGAGCCCCTCTGCTCTGGAGCCAGGCTGGGAGAGCTGGGGGTGCTCAGCTGGAGAGGAGAAGGCTCCAGGGAGAGCTCCGAGCCCCTTGCAGGGCCTAAAGGGGCTCCAGGAGAGCTGCAGAGGGACTGGGGACAAGGCCTGGAGGGCCAGGAGCCAGGGAATGGCTTCCCAGTGCCAGAGGGCAGGGCTGGATGGGAGATTGGGAATTGCTGGCTGGGAGGGTGGGCAGGCCCTGGCACAGGGTGCCCAGAGCAGCTGGGGCTGCCCCTGGATCCCTGGCAGTGCCCAAGGCCAGGCTGGACATTGGGGCTGGGAAGGGTCTGGAGCACCAGGAGTGGCTGAGGGAGCTGGGAAAGGGGCTCAGCCTGGAGAAAAGGAGGCTCGGAGTTCAGCCCCAGCTGTCTCAGCCTGTCTCCATAGGAAAGGTTCTCCAGCCCTAGGATCAGCTTAGTGCCCTCCTCTGGAGGCTCTGAGACAAGAATCAAGAATGTGGTGGGGGGAAAAAAGGGACTTTTTAGGATGAATAGCAGAAGAGCTCCTTTGGAGGGAATGGGGATTTCAGGTAGGAGGAAGATTGATTTTTTTTTTAAGCAATCCTTGAAGCCTGAAGGTTCATTATAATGTGTGATCTGCTTGGCTTTTGGGAGATCCCATCTTATACCTGGGCCCTTTTTCCCCATTTTCCTGTATCACCAACAGTAGCTTTATTTGGACAGTGAATACCTTGAATTCCTTTCTGCTATCGAGGTCTGTCAACAGGCAGGAGCAGAACAAACTGACTGCTGCAGGTGAAATCCAGGAGATAAGGACATGGATGTGTTGTGACAGGGGGATTTCTTCTTTTAAGAAAAGATATAAAAATTCTTTTTGACTTGCAAGTTATTTTTTTCCTCTTTCAGGGAGTTCCATCAGAGAATTCCCAGTATAAACCCACTCAGCAGGGTCAGCACAACCATTCACAGAGCCAGGAGTGCACCACCAGTCCAGCTGTACCCCAGAGCCTTTGGATGGACTTCAGGAAATGTGGAAGCTGAGGGTTCATTCATTGCTGGGGACTTCGGCAGATGGAACTTGACTAAACTCTACTCCCCTTCCTTTTTCTAAAGGGGTAGGGTGATTGGCAATGCAAAAGTGGGAGGGGATAAAGGAATATCACATGGTGGGAGGGAAAATCCTAGGAACTGAATTTGCTGGCTCTTTTTTTATTTCTTTTTTTTTGGTGTTATTTTTTGTGGGTCAGTGCTGGGTGATACGTTTTTAAGCTTTTCTATCAAAGTACTTTTAATGACCCACAGAAACAATTTTCTCTCTAACCTGAGGGAAGGAGATGCTGTTTCACTCCTTGGCTACTCTGCTGTGGGCTACCTGTTTGTACCTGACTGTAGGGAGGTCATTTCATGTCGTCAGTGGTTCATTCCATGTGTGAATTCCAGTCACTGAATTGCCATTTCCTCACAAGACCACATTGGTCTTGGAAGTGTAGTCTCAGAGCTGAGCTGCCAATGCCTCTGCCACCTGAGCTTGGGTGAGGAGGGGAAGTTGCACTCGAGGACTTGGGCTGCCAGCTCTGGGAATTGGGGATTTTGGTTATTCCACACCACGGTTTGGATACAGAGCTCTGTGTGTCCAGACATCCTGAACAGAGTCTTGGAGGCAAATATACCCAACCTGAGGTATATTTTACTTGGGTTTAAGTCCAGTCAGAAGGACTTTCTCAACTGGGGATGGAAGGATGACTCATTTCTGACTGATAATGAGGAAAACTTCCTCCTTTTTCTCTTCTGGTGCCAAGAACCTGCCCTCTGTTCCTCTGTGTGGAGGGAAGGGGATCCATTCCAACAGGTGTGGCTACACACCTGCTTTTGTGTGCAGTAATGTTCTGACCTCTTAAAAAAAAGGAAAGGAAAAAGGTTGATTTTTCTATGATTGATATCTAAAAAATGAATTTAAAGCTTTTTATTAAGTATTGAATCTTTCTTATTTGCATGTGCAGTGAAGTGACCAGCATTTTGTGTCAAAAATTGGACTGATGTGAAACCTGCCTTAATGTGTTTATAAGTATTTGGCTTCACCATGGGTACCTTGATTGATTCCTCAGTCTCTTCCAGTACATCTTTGAGCATATTGGGGTAACTTGTGGCTAAAAATGGATTTCTCCGGGAAGGGAGACAAGGAGAGGGGAGAAGATGAGAGTTGGTAGCTTGGGGAATGTGTTGACTGGATTGCAAAATTTATTTTAGTCTTAGGGTATCCATTGCATAATCTGTGTGTGGACGTCTCGGCTGAGAGAACACTGCAAAGTGGTGGATTAAATATTGTGCCACCAACCAATTGTACAAGTTGTTGGTATCCCATAACTTGGGGAAGAAAGTAGCTCCCAGAGCCTTTATTGTGTGAGAAAGATTAGCAGGAACAGCCAGGGGCCAGGGAATTGCCTTGGGGAGTAGTGCAGCTTCGTGATCCCTGAAAATTATCCCTTGCCAAAGTGATTGATCCTGTTCTCACTCTTTTCTTAAAGGTTTGAAAACACCGACTTGGTTGATATTGCTCATTTGAGTACTGCAAGGAGACTGAATTGTACTTTGCTGCTGCTCTGCCAGGTGCTGCTTTGGGGAGCTTTACCTGGCACTGCAGGCAGCGACCATTATTTTCCTTTCTGAACAGTCTGTTACAGTTATTACTCTGTAAATCTGTCCTCTTGTAAGTCATGGTGTTGAATTAAATGTTTCTCACAAAGAAGAGGTTCTTCTAGTCTGCCTCAAGCCCTTACCTGGAGTTTTGTGCTCTGCCCTTTCCACTTCTCCCAGTGGAGATGCTCTGGGGGTTCTGTTGTGGGCTCCACGTTGAGATTTGGATCTTCAATCTGGGGAATGTGGAGGAAAACTTGAAGAAAGCAGTTCATTCTTGCTGCAGAATCCTCTCCTGTGCCCTCAGCAAGGGAGAGGCTGCCAGGGTGTCCCATCTCTTGGGCAGGTTGGTGATAGAGTCACAGAATTGTTAAGGTGGGAAAAGATCTTTAAGATAATAAAGTCCAACCATCAGCCCAGCACCACCACATTCACCACTAAACCGTGTCCCCAGGTGCCACATCCACACTGCTTTTGAACGCTGCCAGGGGTGGTGACTCCACCACTGCCCTGGGCAGCCTGTGCCAGGGCTGGGTAACTTTTTCTGTGAAAAAACTAAATAAATAAAATTCCTACTATCCAATGTAAAGCTCTCCTGACTCAACTTGAGTCTATTCCCATATGGCCCTTTGAAGCTCAATGCCAGCAGTTCACATCCCACACCAGAGGTGTCCTTGTGGCCAGAGCAATCTTGTTCAGATGCTGTGTCTTTTTTAAAATTTGTTTCATATCTGGTGGTGTCTTCATCTACTTTTACTTGAATCTAAACTTACCCTAAGTGTAGGTAGAACCAAACACCGGTGATTGAGATCTTGACACTCATATTTTGACACACTGAATATCAGGTTTAAATTGCTGCCAACTCTCTTGTTTCCCCCCCCCCCACTGCTTTGCCTGTCCAGCTCTCTTCCCTTCAGTTTACAAAGTTTGTTTATGTTTTCACTGGTACGGAGGAGTTGCTTGTGCAAAGTGCCAGAAAGGGGCTCAGGACTCCTCTCACAGCCAAACAAAGTGAAGTAACTTTACCTGCTCACCAAGGTAAGGAAAACAAGTGTTTCTTTTCACTGACCATGATGTCATTTTCACGTTGCTGCAATAACAACTGGATTAGTTTGTCTTAGCTCTGGACATAACTGACAGGCATAAAGTGTCTGCCATCATCAAATCTATCCCCAGGGTGGAGAAAGCAGCTTGCTTGAGGTATAACTTGTTAAGCATGTGATCAGTAAATAGTGTACTTAAAAGCAGGTGAGTGGAATTGGGGCAAAGCTTGTATTTCATTAATTAATATTCTCTTCTGCATAGGATGTTGGTGGCTACAGTTTTTTCCTCTCCACTTTGTTTTACAAAACTTAAAGATTTAAAGGGAATGTCATTTTCCTGCTGTTTGGGGAGTGTTATTTTTACTGAATTCTAGCTGGATGAAATTTTGTGCAAGCCATAGGATGAATTGGAATGGATATTGGTGCAGTCTGGATTTGGCCAGCAGAGCTCTTGGAGGTGGTTCTGCCCAGGAAAAGTTGGCTCGATTCGCATCTGAAATTGAACTTGCTGAACTGGCTGTTGAGCAAGGAAAGGGAGGAGTTGTGTTGCTTGTAAACTGAGCACATCAGGAAGGGAAGACAGTCGGGGATGCCATGGCTGGACTCTGGGAATGCAGGCATGTTAAACCCTGCCTTGGGGGCACTGATGTCATGGCTGAGAGTTTGGGTTGGAAAGGGCCGTAAATCCCATCCCATCCCACCCCTGCCATGGGCAGGGACACCTCCCACTGTCCCAGGCTGCTCCAAGCCCCAGTGTCCAGCCTGGCCTTGGGCACTGCCAGGGATCCAGGGGCAGCCCCAGCTGCTCTGGGCACCCTGTGCCAGGGCCTGCCCACCCTCACAACCAAGAATTCCTTCCCCGTATCCCATCTAAATACTCGTTGCTGCTCTGTGGGATATGAATGAAGCAGGACGCCTGGAAGGACTCCTGAGTCATGTGCTTTTGTCTTGCTTTAAGGAGGGACCATTCTGTCTGGACTGATACTCCTGGTCCTTGGAAAGAGCGTGGGATAATGTGTTTAAAGGGGGAGGAGGCAGGAGAATGTTTAATGAAGAAAAAGTAGTATTTTTGGTAATAACTCTCCAGTCAGGAAATCCTAGTTAATTGGGATTATGTCCATGAGAACAATCTCTAAGTCCAGATGCCCATGCAAATACTTGGATAATACCACTTCTTCCCTATCACATAAAATGCATATTCCTAGCTGTTGTCACTTGGAACAGGAATTTCTGCATCCCCTGGAGCTGCTCCAGACTTTGGGGTCGGTTGAGGTTCCCGGTGTTGCCTATTTTACCTCCCTGCTTTAATGAAACACAGACACGGGAAGGTGGTGTCCTAATTCTGCAGCACAGAAAATAATGTCCTCTATGGGCTGTAGTGAGCTAAAAACTTGGATTTGTTCTCAGATTAGCAGGGATCAACTTGAATTAATGAGGGAAAACCTTTCTCCCCCTCCTCCCCAGGCTGATCCCGTGAGTAGCTGGAGTGTAGGAGAGAACAGCACAGAACAGTGTGTGCTAAATGGTATTTACAGTGACAGAACATTTGGGAGGGTGGGGAGAGAAAAACGTTTTGAACTCCAGAATGACCCACCAAATGCACTTGGAATTGTCAGGGCATTGCTTAGCAATCCCATTTATTATTGCTAATTTCTTACCAATACCCGTAATTGCTGCTGACTAACTAACAACACTAACTACTAGTAAGGAATAATACTGACCTCCAATGGGAAAGCTTTTGGTCAATTCATTAAATAAATCTCTGAGTGGGTTTTTCTTACCTCGCAGAGTCACAAATGGCAGTAGTTGGAGACTGCACAGATTTGGGCAATGGGTGACCTGAAGTGGTTTGGCTTCAGTGGCAAAATTCAGAAAAGCTTCACTGTAGGAATCGGGTTTCATTTGTTTATACAAATGCCAAGGCTTCTGAGAAATAGAATCCCAGAATGGTTTGTGTTGGAAGGGACCTTAAAGCTCATCCAGTGCCAATCCTGCCATGGGCAGGGACACCTCCCACTATCCCAGGCTGCTCCAAGCCCCAATGTCCAGCCTGGCCTTGGGCACTGCCAGGGATCCAGGGGCAGCCCCAGCTGCTCTGGGCACCCTGTGCCAGGGCCTGCCCACCCTCCCAGGGAACAATTCCTGCCCAAGATCCCATCCAGCCCTGCCCTCTGGCACTGGGAAGCCATTCCCTGGCTCCTGGCCCTCCAGGCCTTGTCCTCAGTCCCTCTGCAGCTCTCCTGGAGCCCCCTTAGGCCCTGCAAGGGGCTCAGAGCTCTCCCTGGAGCCTTCTCCTCTCCAGGTGAGCACCCCCAGCTCTCCCAGCCTGGCTTCAGAGCAGAGGGGCTCCAGCCCTTGGGGCATCACCGTGGCCTCCTCTGGAGTGGCTCCAGCAGCCCCAGGCCCTCCTGATGTTGGGGGCTCAGAGCTGGACACAGTGCTCCAGGTGGGGTATAGACCCCCAAGCTTGAGCTTTTGGAAAAAGGTGAATCCTAAAAAGTTCCTGCATGTTTTTGTTTGCAAGATGAGTGCGGTTCCATGTCCTGGATTAGCCTCCTGGGCACATTTGGTGGGGTTTAGTGATCTGAAGGGCTGTAAAACCTGAAAGTGTGGTGTACCAGCTTTTATTATTTCATGCTTTTGTCTGATCTGCAATTAATTCTTAGCTTTCCATCAAGTTGGCTTCTCCACAACTCCAAAGTCATTACCTGACAGCTCAATTCTTCATTCATCTAATGCATGAAAAAGAGCCCTTTGCTAATGGCTTCCCCCAAGGTGCCTCTTTCATGTCCTGCTGTAGGGAGGGAATCTCTGAAGGTGCTGTGATGGGGATGCCAAGAGGAACAAAGGAAAGGCTGCTCGGCCTGAGGGATCACAGTGGGCCAGGCTTTGGTGACCTCAGTTGGAGCTTGTGCCTCTACTGCAGCTGTGGCACATCACGGTGGCATTGAGCCTCATCACCTTGAGCTGTCCCCATATGCTGTTCCCTCAGTCAGCGACTTTGTGGGATGATTGATCTCAGGCTGAGGTCATCTTTCAAGTTCCAGATCTTGTCAATCCGTCTGGCTCCACCCACATGCAGTGATTCAGCTCCTGATGTGCTGAAATATTCCCTTAAGCCTTCCCACACAGAGTAAGGGCTTTTTTGTGGTTCTGCTCGGAGCTGCAGCACCTCTTCTGTGCTGTGCTCCAAGCCTGTGCTTTCTGCATGGTATTTGCATGTGCTTGGAGAGCTGCAGAAAGTAGAGATTGACCTCCTAAAGAGCAGGAGAGCAGCTACAATCGTTCTTTAAAAGTATTTTCCCTCTAAACTTTGGATGTAATTTTATAGAATTTGGCTAATGGGCTGTGATTTAGGCAAATGTTAAAATACAGAGAGCAGCCCTGGGGAGAAGGACTTGGGGGTGTTGGTGGTGAGAGGCTCAACCTGCCCCGGCCATGGGCACTGACCCCAGAAACCCCCCCTGTGCTGGGCTGAGCCCCAGCGTGGGCAGCAGAGGAGGGGGGATTCTGCCCCTCTGCCCCGCTCAGCTGAGACCCCACCTGCAGAGCTGCCCCAGCCCTGGGGAACAACATCAGGAGCACGGGGAGCTGCTGGAGCCACTCCAGAGGAGGCCACGGAGATGCCCCAAGGGCTGGAGCCCCTCTGCTCTGGAGCCAGGCTGGGAGAGCTGGGGGTGCTCAGCTGGAGAGGAGAAGGCTCCAGGGAGAGCTCCGAGCCCCTTGCAGGGCCTAAAGGGGCTCCAGGAGAGCTGCAGAGGGACTGGGGACAAGGCCTGGAGGGCCAGGAGCCAGGGAATGGCTTCCCAGTGCCAGAGGGCAGGGCTGGATGGGATCTTGGGCAGGAATTGTTCCCTGGCAGGGTGGGCAGGCCCTGGCACAGGGTGCCCAGAGCAGCTGGGGCTGCCCCTGGATCCCTGGCAGTGCCCAAGGCCAGGCTGGACACTGGGGCTTGGAGCAGCCTGGGACAGTGGGAGGTGTCCCTGCCCATGGCAGGGGTGACACTGGATGAGCTTTACCATCCCTTCCAACCCCAAACAGTCTGGGATAATTCTATGAGAACTGTGGGGTTTTTTGGTGGGGGAGCAGAGGGTTCCCCTGTCTGTGTTCACTAATCCCATCTTTAGGGGTTGATCTACAAAGGATGGTCTCTATTGCAGAACAAATATTCCAGCTTGGATCTTGCCACTTCTGCCACTGCACACTTGACCTGGAATCAGCAGCAATTGCAGAGTTGTTCCTGGGGGAGTTGGGCTCACGGATCTGCGGTGGCACTGATGCTCTGCTGAACCTCTGTTGCTGTTTCTCCATGTAGGAGACACCTGAATGAGCTGTGACACCTGTTGTGCTTTAGTTCTGTAATTTCCTGTCTGTACATGGAATTGTGTTGTTCTTTTTGGGGACATCTTCTGTAGATTACAGAATCCCAGACTGGTTTGGGTTGGAAAGGACCTTAAAGCCCATCCCATTCCACCCCCTGCCATGGGCAGGGGCACCTTCCACTAGCCCAGGTTGCTCCAAGCCCTGTCCAGCCTGGCCTTGGACACTGCCAGGGATGGGGCAGCCATGGCTTTAATGGTCAGACATAAATGATTACAGGCAGTATAAACAGCTGGGAATGCTGGGACATGGGGAAAGCACCTGGACAGATGGGCTTGGAAGCAGCAAGTGCCTTCTCTGGGTTTAGCAAAGTTGGTTCTTCTGCATGGTCATGTTTTGATAATGAAATGGAGTTGTGCTGAACAACTTCCCTGGTTTGTAGACTCATTTCCTCTGTTAATGAGAGACACAAGTCTCTTTAAGAACTGCTAATTGCTCAGGTTAAAAAAACCCCAAAGGCCACTTGGTGTCATGCCTGGAATTAAGACTCTCAGAAGAAAGTGTGAGCTAGTTCTGCTGAAAATGGAACAGATCAGAGGCACAACATCTACAAACCAGGTTTGCCAAAGTGCTTAAAATAACAACTGGCAGTTTCCCTGGGTGTTGTTGGATTTGATGTAGAAATTTCCCAAAAGGACTGAGAAAGCACAGAGAGACAAAAATGGCAGTGTTGGGAGTGCAGCTCCCGAGGGGACTTGGAAAGCCCACGTAAATCACACATCAGAGCTGGTGATGTGGTGGCCTGCGGTGGCCAGGAGTGTGTTTAGTGTTGGAGCTGCAGCAAGGACATCCCTAAGGAGCCGTTCAGGCACAAGTGCATTCCTCTTGTGTTGCTCGAGGTGCCAGAGCTGGTGTCAGGCATGCCTGAGTTTCCTCCATTATCTGGAAACAGAAGGAGCTTAGAGAGGAGGGGTTGTACTCTTCTGTCTCAAGTTATGGAAACCCCACTATTTTGTTTCAACTTACTATGTTAAATATTCTGGGAAGTGGAGGGGCAAAGGGGGGGATGTCTCAAGATCAGACCTGGATTTCCTGTGTCTTTCCCTGGAAGAGAAGCTTCTCTCCTCAGTGGGTGCAAACCCTCATGCCAAAATTGGCTGGAGCTGGGTCAGGGCTGGCCATGGAGCTCAGGGAAAGGTTCTTCCCCCCGAGGCTGCTGGGCACTGCCCAGGCTCCCCAGGGAATGGGCCCGGCCCCGAGGCTGCCAGAGCTGCAGGAGCGTTTGGACAGCGCTCTCAGGGATGCCCAGGCTGGGGTTGTTGGGGTGTCTGTGCAGGGCCAGGGGCTGCACTGATCATCCCTGAGGGTCCCTTCCAAGCTGGGATATTCCAGGGTTCCATGCAATAGTCCTGGAGCCTGCCAGCTCTCTGAACAGCTCATGGCATGGAGAAGGCAGGTCTGTAGTGGGAGGATTCCCGGAGCTGTGCTGATGCTGTTGGATGTGTGTAAGCACAGGAACTGGGATGGATATGGACACATCTCTGTGAAATTGAGCTGTCTGGGGAGAAAACAGAAGTTGCTCCAGCTTCCTCTGCAGCAACCAGACAGAAGGAAAGGGCTGGTGGGAGTTCACAGCTGAGTCCTCTGGAGAGAAAGCAGGAGGAGAGGAAGAAGAGGCAAATCAGGAGGAGAAGCAGCTTGTTAACTGTTTTCATTAAACTTTTCAGCAGCTGGAAGACGCTGGGTTTAGTTGTCAGGTGAAAGGAGGGGAAAGAATTAAGGAGACAGTTCCTGGTGGCTGTTGCCTTGCTGGAAAGATCCCACAGAAGTTTCAGGTTTCTTTTTCAAAGTATCAGAATGTGAAAGTCTCTGTCCGTAGAAGAGTCACCAGCTGAAGGGCAAAGCTTGGAAGCACAGGGCCAGCCCATGTGCCTTGTTTTGGGGCCATGGAGCAGCAGGAGTTAACGTTTCCTGGGATCTGAAATGGGAACAGAGTGGGTGGATTGAAGGGGGGGTTTCTAGCCCAGACACTGATGGTTCTTGCAATTAAAAACAATCCCAAGACAAATGGTTGAATTAATCCCAAAGACAGTGATTGGGAAAGACAATTATGTGTAAATGGAGAAAATTAAGCTTGAGTGTAGAGCTGTGGAATGGGAATGTCTGGGCAGGTGCGTGAGCTGGGAATTGCTCTTGTGTTTTTCTAGGGAAGGAGTGCAAGTCCTGGCTGTGGAAGGGCCCTGTAAAGCCGTGGCCCAGCTGGGACAAAGGGTTTGGAGGCAGCAGCTTGGCAGTGAGCCATGGGGGGGACATCCATGGCAGCAGGGCCCTGCTGTGGTGGCGTGGTGCAGAAGGGGAGTGGGAGCCCTGGTCTCGGCGCATCCAGGCTGCCGAGGTGTTTGTGGCTCTGTCAGGCACAACCAGGTGACGCTGCTGCTGCTGAGCGTGAACGGCAAAACGGGGCTGGAACCGGACGGTGCCTTCCACTCCAAAGTGCTCCGGGACTCTGTGCAATAACCCTGTGAAACAGAAGCGCAACATCCAAGGGGAAATGGTGGGGGAAAAGACGGCGATTTTATGTTTTCTTAAGTTTAGTAACTCGGGGAGAAGGAGGAATCCAGCGGTCGCGGAGCGGGGCTGTGCCACAGCTCTGTCCCCGAGTGCGCGGAAGGGGCGGAGGGAGCGGCTGCCCGGTACCGGGAGGCGCTGCCGCTGCTGCGGCGCTGGCGGCTCCGCTCCCTGCGGGGCCGAGCGGTACCCACTGACCTGCTCGGTCCTTTCCGCCGAGGGGCGGTGGCACTGCCGGGCTGTCCCCTCCGAGCCGGTTGCCTCCCGCCTCCCTCGGTTTCGGCGGCGTTTTCCAGGCAGCTCAGCCCCGGCTCCGCGATGGGAGCAGTCGTGTCTGAGCTGCGGATGGGGGGAGGGTGACGGTGCCGTGCGCCGGAGATGCTCGTGGCCCCCGGGGATGCTCGAACCCCTCGGGATGTTCGATAGCCCCCCCTCGGTGGTCGGGGTCCCCTTCGGATGCTCAGAACCTCTCGATGCTCAGAACCATCTGCGATGCCGGAGTGCCTCTGGGATGCTCAGTACCCCCTGCAATTTTAGGAAACCCTTCCGGGGATGCTCGGAACCCTCCGGGATGTTCGCAGCTCCCCGGGGGTGCTCAGAACGCCGCTCCGATGCTCGGACCCCTCCCATCCCCCTGCGATGCTCAGGGCCCCCTTACCCCACACTCGGACCCCCCCCCGGGATGCTCAGACCCCCCCAAACGCTCGGAGCCCTCGGGCTGGGGCGGGCCGGGGTCGCGGCTCCGCGGGGAGGGCGGGGCCCCAAGGGCGTGGCCCGGTGGGCGGGGCTTCGTCGGGGAGGGGCCGGTCCGGTGGGCGGGGCCGTGGCGCGCATGCGCGCGGCGGGCGCGGCCCGGCCCATCGCCGGGCGGGGCGGGGGGCGCAGGGAGGCGGCGGCGGCGGCCCCGGGCAGCGGCACCGCCCCGGCCCCGGCCCGCTGCGCTCCGCGCCCGCTCCGCGCCATGCCCGGCTCCATGTACCAGCCCGAGCCCGGGCAGCCGGCCCGCGGCCCGCCGCGCTGCCTCACCCTGCTCAGCCCGCCGCCGCCCGCCGGGCAGGACCCGCCGCCGGAGCCCGAGCCCGGCCGGGAGCGGGAGGGGCCGCCGGCGCAGGGCGAAGCCGCCGCGCTCAGGTTCGCCCTGGACCAGCTCTCGCTGCTGGGGCTGGAGGGCGCGGAGGAGCCGGCGGGGGGCGCGGGGCCGGGCGGCCTAAGGGAGCGGGAGCGCGGCGGCGGCGGCGGCTCCCCGGTGCCGGCCCCCGCCCCGGCCGCGGGCGCGTTCGGCAGCCTGGCCCCGCCGCTGGGGCCGCCCGCGCTGCTGCCCGAGCCGCCGGCGAGCAGGAAGAAGAGCGTGAACATGACCGAGTGCGTGCCCGTGCCCAGCTCCGAGCACGTCGCCGAGATCGTGGGCCGGCAAGGTAACGCGGCGTGGGGACCCGGCGGGACACGGCGACCCCCCTTTCCCTCGCGCCGGACCCCGCGATTCGGGGCAATTTCGGGGCTTTGTCTCCGTGCGGAGGCGGAAACTTAACGGCGGCAGATCCCACGGCCCCGAAAGTCGGCCGCGGGTCCCGGGAGCTGCGCTCCGTGCCAGTCCCACCGAACTGCCTGGAAATAGCAATTAAACTCCATCGGCCCGGGTGGGATCACGCCGGGTGCCCACGGAAAGTTCCCGGGAGCCACGCGAGTCCATGGGAGCTGCCAGGACACGGAGCGAGGCGAGAGCTTTGGTTTCATTGTAGTTGTGCCTCTGCCCCCTCCCCTCCAGCTCCCTATCTCAGACTCGGCGTGTAAACGATGCCCCTTATCTCAGACTTCGTTTACAAATCCTACTGATAAATCCGATATAAATGGTCATTAACGCGCTCGTTTGTAGGTGGCCGGAGCTCCGCAGGCGGCCGAGGAGCCCCTCGCACCCAGCTGTCACAAAAGGACGCCCCAGCCCTCGCCGGGTGGGTGTGCCTGGAGTGGGCTTTGTCTCCAGGACATACCAAATAAACCAAACTTTCACCTTAAAAAATCAAAAAGAAAAGACCCCAGGGCGGAGGAATTAAGGAAAAGGAAAGGAGCTGCTGCCCGCAGGGATCCCGGCAGGAATCCCCTCGCAGGGAGCGTGACCTCCGGGGTGTTTTGCCCTTGTGGGGTCTGGCACCCCAGCCATGCCCTCGCCCCGCGGCTCCCACCCCTCCCTGTCCGGGGGGCTGCGAGCCGGGGGTCGGGGGGCTTTTTTTCCAGGGGGGAAGCGGGGAACTGGGCAGCCTCATTGTTCTCTTTGTTAGCCAGAGCCATGCTGTGATGAGCGCGGTGACATCATGCTCGGCGCTTCCCATTGGCCTGCGCCGCCTCCCAGCCGGCCCCGCTTCCCGGCCTCCCAACTTTCCGAGCACCCCTCTCCGGTCCCACCGCCCCGGCCGGGGGTCCCCCCGGGCTGCCGGACCCCGCCGGGCCGGGCGGGCGGCGGGGCAGAGCCGGAGGAGCGGAGCGTGGCACCGCGCCCTGCTCCCGAGGATTCTCCTCCTCTTCCTCCCGGGCTGGATGGAGACCTGGATTTGGTGGCCTCGCCGCCGGGCTCTGCGGAGCCACGGGCTCCGGCAGCGTGAAACCGAACCTGTGCCGGGGGCTGGGCTCTGCTGAGAAGCCCTGGTTCTGCCAGGGGAGGAGGCCGGGGGAATGGCTGCGTTGGCCCGGGAGCTGCCGGTCGGTGCCTTTCCCTGGGCGTTTCGGTGTGGTGAGACCCCGGTGCTGCACCTCCCGCGCCCCGAGGAGTTGGGTGCACAGCCAGGTACCTGCCCAAGCACCTTGGCGGAGTTTGGCTGCTCGCTGAGCTCCACGGGCTCGTGAAACTTTTGCAAAAATTATTACACCAGCTTGAGGAGGGGTGCTTGGGGGGCACCGTGTGGGGTTGGAGGTGACCTGGGGCCGGCTGTGAGCTGGAGCTCCGTGCTGCAGCCCCAGCCCGTGGGAAGGAACAGCCCTCTCCTGGGGTTTCCTCTTGTGTGTCCTGCCCCTCTCCTGGTCTTGGCCTGCTGGGATGCAGTGTGGTGGCCTTGCACTGGATTTTCGGTGAGGAGGGGCACTCAGCACCCTCGATCACACGGTGGGGTGGGATGGTTGGGCAGCACAGGGCTGGCAGCAGTGTGTTTGTGCTCCAGCTGCTCTCCAGTGCCACTGGCCACTGGATTACACCAAGGATGCTCAGGTGTAGTCTGAGCAGGGGCAATACCAAGGTTGTTCCCCAGGGCTCACACCCAGCAGAGCCCTTCTCACTCACCCTGTGCTGCCTCCCGGGTCCTTCTGGTTCCCAGATCCCCCCTGCGAGTCTCCCTCAGTTTTGGCAGCCCCGTGGCAGCGGGGTCTGGCTGTAGAGCTGAGCCTTGGGGTGTTTGGCTGGACCATCATCATCGTGGTGACCAAATGTGCCCTGCTGGTGACACCGCAGGGCTGGGTTGGGTCACCCAGACCATGTCCCTGTCGCTCTTGTCTTTCCCTCACTGCCCGGCCTGGCTGTGACCCAGGGAGCAGAAGTTTGTGGTGCCGCCACGCCTGGAACACAGGAGGGGATGAAGATGTGCACCTCAAGTGCCCTGGAAGGGGCTGGAGGTGGGGCAAGGCTCAGGATCTCTCCCCACACACCGTGTGCTGAGGAGCAGCTCCTGGGGCACTTTGGGACCCGCCCTGCTTTGCCCAGACCCAGCTGCTGTGGCAAGTGGGGACCAGGGAGGTCCTGGCAGCCAGGACCACCACATGGATGTCCTGTCCTATGCAGGCTGAGGTGGGACACAGGCAGCTGGACACAACTTCTCCTACTTCTCCTTTTCTTCAATTTCTCTCCTCCAGATCCCCTAATTTCACCCTTTCACAAAGAGCAGCAGCAGCCCATCAGGTAAATCTTTGTTCTCTAAAGCAAATTGGTATTTTCTTGCCTAAGCTGGAGGAGTGTTTGTCATGACCCCATGTCCAGATTGGCATTGGTGACACCACAGAGCAGCATCTGCCCACTGGCATCCGTGGCTCCTCTTGCAGCTGGGATCTGTGGCTCCTCTCCCACATGGCTGTGTGGCCGGGCGGGATTCCCTGGCCGTGCCTTCGCCTGCAAGCCCAGTCATGACTCCTGCCGTGGGAGGGACCATCTCCAAAAGGTGCTGTGGGCACCGATTGCAGCGACGTGGGCTCCTCTTGCCATCCAGCAGCGAGAGCCGTGGGGATAACGGGAATCAGCAGGAGCAGGGGGCAGGTGTTGGAGCTGCCCTGGCTCTGGCACACGGGCGCTGTGCTGGTGTGGATTCCTGCTGTCCCAGCAGCGTCTGCTCTGCCCTCCCACACCAGGTGCCTCCCATGGGATGGAGCCACAGCTCCTCTCCCCATCTGTGACACTCAGGGACTGTCACGGCTCTACAAAAGGAAAGTTGCTGTTTATAGAAGATGCTGGGATGCTCGAAGGGGAGATCCTGGGAAGGATGGCGCATGGCACTTCTCGCTGCTAGAGGATGGCTGGCATTCCAGTGCTGGGAGAATGCACAGGGTGACCGTGGGCCTCTCTGGGCCAGCCTGGGCACCTGTAACCTTGCCATGGATCACAGGGGTGCAAGGAGTTCTCTCATTTCAGAGCCCTGGGTTGCTGCTCTGTTGTCTCCTGCCCACGGTGCCACGTCCGTGGAGGCACCTGGCACATCCTCCTGGCTGCCTCCTCCCAGCTGGGTTGTAGCAGAGCTGGGAATTCCTGAGCTTGGTCACACAGATGGGTCTGGTTGCTGCAGGATCTGCCTGTACGTCTGAGAGCTGGCACTGGCTGCACACTGTGTCCCGAGGAGAAGAGCCCAGCCTCCCTGCCCCGCTCTTCCCAGTGTCTGGAGAAGAAGCCAAAGTGTGCTGTGCTGGCTTCCTGCAGCAGGGTGAGGGATGAGCTCGTTCCTGTGTGCAGAGCTGGGAGGGAGCGCTCAGCACGAGGGAGAGGAGCTGTGATGGAGGTGCAGCATTTTCTCCTCCACGCCTGGCCCCAGTGCGGGCCCATCCTGTGCCATTTGCCGGTAGCAAAGAGGACCGGGAGCTCCAGAACTCTGGGTCAGCTGCCAGGAGGTGCTGCAGAGCTGGGGAAGACGAAGAGCCATGGCTAGAGCACTCCAGGGGTGAGGCACCAGCGGGTTCCCAAGTCTGGGACAGAACCATCCTCCTGCGTGGTGCCACCAGAGGCTCCTCCAGAAAAGCTCTGCTGGTGCTTTTTGGGTTTTACCAGCTCAGAGCTGGGCACTGCCAGCACAGACCTCCTCGGGCAAGCAGAGATGTGGTCTGGGCAAGGGGATGAGCTGGCTCTGTCCTTGTGTGCAGGAGGCACCTGATGTGGGAGCAGAGGCTGCCTGGGCCGTGCCGGGATCAGGGCGTGGATGAGCTGCGCAGGATTCATCACCTCCAGCGTGGTTTTTGGAGCACAGAGGATCTTCCCAGCCCTCTCTCCCAGTGTTGTGCTGGTTTTCAAGGGCTCTTGCAGTGGTCTCAGCCCTGATCTGTCTAGGGCTTCTCGCAGAGAGCCAAGTTTTCTTTGGTGATGCCAAGTGAGGATGTTCAGGGAGAGCAGCCGCCTTTCCTGGGGTGCTGCCTCCATCACCACATTACCCGGGGAGAACCCCCTGGGATTCTGTTCCTTGTCAGAAGCTGCCAATGTCCCATCCCAGGGCAGGTGGGATGGGTGCAGGCAGGGCAGTTTTGCAGAGTGGAGTGTCATGGGAGCCATGTGGGATGGGGAGAGGGTGAAAGAGGAGGGTGTGGAGTTGGGACAGAAGGTTTGGGAGGAGTGTCCTGCTCACCCCCCATCGGGGCTGTCCCTGCAGGCAGAGCTGGGTGTGGTGGCACGGGGGGGCTGTGATTTGGGGGGTGGGGTGAGACCTCTGGAACGCAGGGATTTGCTGGCAACTGAGCGTGGATGAGTTTGTGCCCACAGGGACTCAGAGCTCCACCAGAGAGCTGTAACACAGCAGCTGAGCCGCTCTCGGGCTCTGGTGTTCAAAAGGGCTGTTGGGGCTGAAGCATCCCTGGGTCTGTCCCCTCCATCCTGCCCCTGGATTTGGGGTGTTTTTATTTGGATCTTTAAAGCTGCTGTGGTGGGGACTTGGAGCAAAGTCAGGCACTTTGTTCTGCTCTGTTGCCTTTGGTGCTGTGCAGCAGCCCTTGGCTGGGGGAATGTGTGGGTGCCACCTGGTGCTGCTGGGCTGAGGTCTGGCACTACCTGGGCTGGGGGCTCGGCAGCACTGCCAGGCAGCTCCAGGTCCTTTCCACAGCCCCCTCCAGCCTGACCCTGATCCTGCAGCAGCTTCACAGGGATGTGGCCGTCCAGGATGGTGTCACAGCGTGCTGGGGTGGAGGTTTGCAGGGACTCATCTGAAATGGCTTATACTGGTCTGGGTCATTCTGAGCACAGGAAAGATGTGGAGCTGCTGGAGCCACTCCAGAGGGGGCCACGGTGATGCCCCAAGGGCTGGAGCCCCTCTGCTCTGGAGCCAGGCTGGGAGAGCTGGGGGTGCTCAGCTGGAGAGAAGGCTCCAGGGAGAGCTCCGAGCCCCTTGCAGGGCCTAAAGGGGCTCCAGGAGAGCTGCAGAGGGACTGGGGACAAGGCATGGAGGGACACGTCCCAGGGAATGGCTTCCCAGTGCCAGAGGGCAGGGCTGGATGGGATCTTGGGCAGGAATTGTTCCCTGGGAGGGTGGGCAGGCCCTGGCACAGGGTGCTCAGAGCAGCTGGGGCTGCCCCTGGATCCCTGGCAGTGTCCAAGGCCAGGCTGGACATTGGGGCTGGGAGCAGCCTGGGACAGTGGAAGGTGTCCCTGCCCATGGCAGGGGGTGGCACAAGATCAACACTAAGGTCCCTTCCAAACCAAACCATTCCATGACTCCCCCAGTTGCAGTTGCTGGTTAAACCACCAGTTTGCACTTCATGTTCCTGTGTCTCTTGGGGGCTCAGCCACGAGGTGCCATCCCCCCTCCCAAGCACAGGCAGGGGCAGCCCTGGCTCAGCCACCTCAGGGGGTGCAGGTGTGCTGGGGGACAGCAGTGTCCTGCTGTGAGGTTGTGTCTGCCACCAGTTCCCGGTGTCCCAGAGCCACTGCTCGCTGTGCCGGGCGGGGTTCAACACTCCCTGGATCCCAGCCTGGGGAGGCTGCTCATCCTGCCCCTCCTGCCCCTCCTGCCCACTCCGGGCTTTGGGACCTTTGCCCGGGAGTCCCTGTGGCCAAGGGGTGTCTCAGGAGGAGTTCAGGCCTGGGGACAGGGCAGGACAGATTGGTGCCCTGCTGTGTCCTGGTGCTGGAGGCTCCTCGCAGGCAGAGTTCCTGGTGCTGGTGCCAGCACATGGCCTCAGGCTGTGGCTTCCCTGGCCGCTGCCTCCCTTCCCAGTGTTTCCTGGTGTGGTTCTGGGACAGGGAGGGGGTGACCCCGCATCCCCATCCTCCCAGATCTGCCATCCTCTTCTCCTACCCCTCCCCTGGGAAAACCAGCTCCCACCCCGGCTGTGTTTGGTGCCATCCATGGCCCTGGCATCATCCAGCAGCCACGGGTTGGGGGCATTTTTCCTGCACTGCTGGTTTGAGGAGGGTGGAACTGGCCAAGCCAGGCACCCTTTGATTTTTATCCAAGGTTTGTGCCTTTGTCCCTGTGAAGGGCTCATGGGAGCAGCCAGACAAACTCTTCCTCTCTGTGGTGCTGCCGTGGCATCATTTGGGTGCTGCTGGTGTGAGGGAGTGGGGAGAGGAGGAGCCTCACTGGGCCATGTCCCCCGTGGGATGTGGCTCCTGAGCAGCTCCTGCGTGCAGCTCCTGGAGCTGCCAGTGCCTTTGCATCCTGAAATTGCCACTTGATAAGGGTTGGGCATGGATCCCAGGGAAAGGTTCTTCCCCCCGAGGCTGCTGGGCACTGCCCAGGCTCCCCAGGGAATGGGCCCGGCCCCGAGGCTGCCAGAGCTGCAGGAGCGTTTGGACAGCGCTCTCAGGGATGCCCAGGCTGGGGTTGTTGGGGTGTCTGTGCAGGGCCGGGGGCTGCACTGATCATCCCTGAGGGTCCCTTCCAAGCTGGGATATTGCATGGTTCTGTGATGCTGCAAAGGATGAATTTGGGACCTTGGGCATGAGGCTGGTGCCCATGGGAGGCACCAGCAGAGCCTCTTCCCACTGCCCTTGGCTTGTCCTGGTTTGCCAGGCGCTGGAGCACGGGCAGATCTTACAGCAGGTACCAGGATAAATCTGGGAGGGGAACATGGGAGGTGCAGGTGCCTCTCCCAGGACAGCCCTGTAGGAGCTGGCACCTGATAATGGCTTCAGTAAATGTCACATTTGATGGTTCTGCCCTGCCCCAGTCCCTGGGCTGTTGCTTTACCATGTGCCCCAGCCATAAATCCACCTGCCAGGGGTCAGTGGTGCTGAAGAGCCTGGCTGTGGCAGCCAGGGCAGCTCCTGCTGCTCACTGACTGAAGTTTTTCACTTCTGGTCATCCACGAGGTGTAAGCACAGCACAGCTCCTGTTCTCTCTCTGCTCTCCGGGTGCTGCTGCAGAGCCTGGATTGATTTACCTGCTTGGGACAGAGCTGGCTCAACTTCTTGTGCCATTCCAGCCCTGGCTGAGTCACAGAATCCCAGAATGGTTTGGGTTGCAGGGGATATTAAAGCTCATCCAGTCCCACCCCCTGCCAAGGCAGGGACACCTTCCACTGTCCCAGGCAGCTCCAAAGCCCCAATGTCCAGCCTGGCCTTGGACACTTCCAGGGATCCAGGGGCAGCCCCAGCTGCTCTGGGCACCCTGTTTCACTGTGACTCTGGCTGGTTCCAGGCACCTACCAAGGCTGCTCCATCACTGCCCTCCACAAGTGGTCAAGGGAGAGAAAATACAGCAAAGGGTTCATGGGTTGAGATAAGGGCAGGGAGAGATCCCTCACCCAATGTTGTCAGGGGCAAAACAGACTCAACTTGGAGATATTAATTGAATTTATTATTAACAAAATCAGAGCAGGACCGTGAGAAGTAAAATAAATCTTAAAAATACCTTCCCCTTACCCCTCCCTCCTTCCTGGGCTCTACCTCTTCCCTCCAGCAGCACAGGGAGATGGGAATGGGGATCACAGTCAGTTCATCCCACGTTGTTCCTGCTGCTGGAGCCCTTCCCCTGCCCCAGTGTGGGGTCCCTCCCACGGGACCCAGTTCTCCACACACTGTCCCAGCCTGGGTCCCCCTCAGTGTCACAAGTCCTTCCAGCAAACCTGCTGCAGCGTGGGCTCCTCTCTCCATGGGTCTGCAGCTCCCTGCCAGGACCCTGCTCCAGCTCAGGCTTCCCTCAGGGTCACAGCCTTCTTTGGGCATGCCCCTGCTCCAGTGTGGGCTCCTCCTGGGGCTGCGGGTGCCTCTCTGCACCCCTGTGGACTTCCACAGCCTTCACCATGATTTTCCCTGCAGGGAACCTCAGCTCTGGCGCCTGGAGCAGCTCCTGCCCCTCCTCCTGCCCTGCCCTGGCTGTCTGCAGAGCTGCTCCTCTCACATGTTCTAACCCTGCTCTTCTCTAGACCCAAGGACAGCTGCACAACACCTTTTTTCCTTCTTAAATCCCTGATCCTGAGGCGTCTCTACCGTCTCTGCTGGGCTGGGCCTTGGCCAGTGCCGGCTCCATCCCGCAGCCGGCTGGAATTGGCTTTGCCAGACGTGGGGGAAGCTTCTGGCAGCTGCTCACAGAAGCCACCCCTGTAACCTCCCTGCTACCAACACCTGGCTACAGAAACCCAATATCCCCGCCCTCCCAGGGAACAATTCCTGCCCAAGATCCCATCCAGCCCTGCCCTCTGGCACTGGGAAGCCATTCCCTGGCTCCTGGCCCTCCAGGCCTTGTCCCCAGTCCCTCTGCAGCTCTCCTGGAGCCCCTTTAGGCCCTGCAAGGGGCTCGGAGCTCTCCCTGGAGCCTTCTCTCCAGGTGAGCACCCCCAGCTCTCCCAGCCTGGCTCCAGAGCAGAGGGGCTCCAGCCCTTGGGGCATCACCGTGGCCTCCTCTGGAGTGGCTCCAGCAGCTCCACATCTTTCATGTGCTGAGGCCCTTCAGCCTTCTAGGCCGCTCCTTCCCCAGCCTCACAGCTGGAAGAGCAGCCCTGCCCTTCCTCAGGGAGCGTCTGGGAAGAGGAGGAGGAGGGGAAGGAGTGCCCTGAGCCGTTCACAGAGGAGCCAACCAGGCACTGGCAGCTGCTTGGCTGTGCCCGGAGGAGTCGAGCTGTTTATCCACAGGGATCTGCAGCAGCATTTGCCAGGGACAGGGACAGGCTCAGGGCTCCGAGCGAGCACCCTCCATCCCTGCTGGCCCCCAGCTTTGTGTTGGATGCCCTGCAAAGCTCTGGGGTGGGAGGGGACAGGTGGGGGTCACTCCCTGCTGTGTGCCAGTGGCCGGTGAGCTCCGGTCGCATTGTGCCTGGTTCGCAGGGACTTAATGAAGAGTGGATGCAATTAGGGCTGGGGGTGCAGGGAGTGGGGCTGGGCTGGCAGCCACACACTGCTCCTCAGTGGAGCAGAGCAAAGTGACCCTGGAGGAGACTTGGGGCCTTTTGCAGCCCCGGAGGAGAGCGGGAGCCTTCGTTTGGATGATGCTGCCAGGACCTGCAGCCGGAGCCCGGCAGGGCCGTGCCCGGGGCCGTGCCTGGGGCCGTGCCTGGGGCTGTACGGGGCGAAGGCAGAGCTGGCAGCACCATCCTGCAATCCCACATCCGGCCATGCTCTGCCTGCTGAATCACGTTCCTCCTGCGGGGGAAGCAGGACTTTGCAGAACAGGGAGAGCAGGAGCCCCGGGAGCACCCCTGCCCCGGGAGCACCCCTGTCCTGGGAGCACCCCTGCCTCAGCCCAGGCACTGGGGATCCCTCCCTGGGGACAAGGAGGGGAGGGGGTGGCTGTGCCCCCTGCCTTGGGGAGCTCCAGCTCCCCTCTCACTCCAGGAGTGCATTCCAGGGCTGTTGCTCAGGGGTGTCAGTGCACCTGCAGGATACAAGCAGCCTTTTCCTTCCTTTCCATTTTGACGTCTTTTTTTCCTTGTACCTCCTTGAACACCTCTGGAGTGAATCCAGCTTCTCACCCACTCAGTGGCCCCTCTGGCTGCCTGCCCTGGCACCTCTGCCCATGCCTGTCCCAGCCCTCTGGCTGCATCCTGCTGATCCTCAACCCCTGAGAGTCAGAGCAGTGCCAGGAGCCAGGAGAAGCCAGGGCAGCCCCCCAGCACGGAGCCATGAGCCCCATCTGCCTCAGAGGCAGGAGGGACTCCTCTCTCCAAGGGTGTCCGTGCTGCAGGTGCAGAGCCAAAGGGGCCTTCTGGTTCCTGCTGGTCCTTTGTGTCCCCATCCTGGGTGAGCAGAGGGTCACTGTGAGATCTCAGCGCTGATGTGTCATTTTCCCCCCTTCTCGTTGCCCTGCAGGCTGCAAAATCAAAGCCCTGCGTGCCAAGACCAACACGTACATCAAGACCCCAGTCAGGGGCGAGGAGCCCGTGTTCATCGTCACCGGGAGGAAGGAGGACGTGGAGATGGCCAAGCGGGAGATCCTGTCAGCCGCCGAGCACTTCTCCATGATCCGGGCCACGCGCAACAAGGTCAACGGGCTGACAGGGGCCCTGCAGGGGCCCCCCAACCTGCCGGGCCAGACCACCATCCAGGTGAGGGTCCCCTACCGCGTGGTGGGGCTGGTGGTGGGGCCCAAGGGAGCCACCATCAAGCGCATCCAGCAGCAGACGCACACCTACATCGTGACGCCCAGCCGGGACAAGGAGCCCGTGTTCGAGGTGACGGGGATGCCCGAGAACGTGGACCGGGCGCGCGAGGAGATCGAGGCGCACATCACCATGCGGACAGGCTCCTTCATCGATGTCAACGCCGACAACGACTTCCACTCCAACGGCACCGACGTCTGCCTCGACCTGCAGGGCAGCGCGGCCGCCCCGTGGGCCAAGGCCCCCCACCCTGCCCAGCGCCCCTCGGCCGCGCTGCGCAACGACAGCCTCAGCTCCCTGGGCAGCGGCTCCACCGAGTCCTTCTACAGCGGGCGCGTGGCGGCCGCCAGCCCCACCAGCCCCTACAGCACCTTCAGCGAGCCCCCGGCCCCGCTGGGCTCCGACGAGTGCGACTTCGGCTTCGACTTCTTGGCCCTCGACCTCACCACGCCCACCACCACCATCTGGTCGCCCTTCGAGCGCTCGGGCAACCCCCTGCAAGCCTTCAGCAGCTGCTCCTCCATCAACAGCTCGCAGAGACGCAACAGCGGCCCGGCCACGCCGCGCCACTCGCCCACCCTGCCCGAGAGCGGGGCGGCGGGGCTGGAGCACCCCTCGGCGCGGCGCATCCCCAGCGACCCCGCCGGCGCCCTGGCCTGGCTGCCCGCCCAGGGCTCACTCTCCTCCTTCTCCAACAGCACCGGCTACTCCTCCTCCTCCTCGCTGCCCGGCAGCATCTCGGCCGCCTCGGGCTCGCCCACCGACTCCAGCAGCTCGGATGGGCACCGCAAGAGCTCCCGGGAGTGCATGGTGTGCCTGGAGAGCGAGGTGATGGCCGCGCTGGTGCCCTGCGGCCACAACCTGTTCTGCATGGAGTGTGCCCTGCGCATCTGCGGCCGGGCGCAGCCGCAGTGCCCCGCGTGCCACGTGCCCGCCACCCAAGCCATCCACATCTTCTCCTAGCCCGGGGGCTCGCCCGGCAGCCCCCCCCTCCTCCACCCCAACACCACGGCGTTTTAAGGACTTCAAACTGTTTAAATCGAGCTTTTTATTTAATACCAGATCCAATGGGCGCACGGGGCGGGGAGGGGGGAGAGGCGGCGGCGAGGAGCTGGAGAGGCGCAGAGGGCACGGCGGGGGCGGGGGGAGGCCGAATCCGGGGGGTCGGGAGGGTGGGGGCGAAGGGGCCGAAGAAGAAGACGAGGATGAGGATGAGGAAAGAGGGGCGTGAATTCTGCAAGGAGGAAACTCCGATGTTTACAGAATAGCTTTAACTCTTCACCTGGCTGTGGGGCTGGGGAGGGAGCCCGGCTGTTCTCCACCAGTCCTTCCCAAATACCAGTATTCCGTTTGCAAACTGAAATAACCAGAAAGAAAAGGTCCGGTTGCACTTTTTATTTTAGGACACGCAAGGGTTGTCTTTTATTTTTTTAAAATCATTCTATTATTATTGTAATAATTTTTTTTTTGTGGTTCTTTTTGTATGTAGTTATTTTTTTGGATGATTCTCAGTGGTTCTATAAATTTTTTTTTTTTTTTTTTTTTTTTTGTAATGCAGGTCTATCTTGTATTTTGCCAATGTGAAAACTGCCCAAAAATGTGTGATGTGAGGTCAGGAGGACAAGATGGAGGGGGCACAGTTAACACACCACGTCACAAAAACCAGACAGATTTCTATCTCCATTTTATTTTGTGGTTGGTTTGGGGGTTTTATTTTTTTGTTTTGTTTTCTTTTGTTTTCTTTTGTTTTCTTTCTTTTTTTTATTTTTTTTTATTTTTTACCACTTTATGTATATGTAGGGAATTTATAGGAAAATATGTACTTTATTGAATAAATTTTAAAAACTAAAATATATTTTATTTTAAAAAGAAAATAACGGACCTTTAACCTTACATGGCTAAAGTACTGATTATATATTTGCTGAGCTGACTTGACGGTTATGAAAATTGTATCAAGAGTTTTATTTTTTGACTTCAAAGCCTTCTTAATAAAGACTTTTTACTATATATGAATTCTTGTGCTACCCACGGTGTCTCCCTGCCTGGAGCCTCTTGGTACCCGTTCCCATGTCCTTGGGCCCAGGGAGAAGAACAGGTGCCAGCCTGGGGGCCGGAGCAGGAACCAACGGGGACATCTGCCACCTCCCACAGGTGGATCTGTCCCTGCCCAGGCTTGGTGACCCTGCTCTGGGTCTGCCCTTCTCCTTGTCCCCACAGAAAAGCTCCTGTTCCAGGCACTGTGGTGCTGCTGGACAGGTCCCAGTCCCAAAATCCATTGGTGCCCTGGGCTGAGCCCCCAGCGTGGGCAGCAGGGGAGGGGGGATTCTGCCCCTCTGCCCCGCTCAGCTGAGACCCCACCTGCAGAGCTGCCCCAGCCCTGGGGAACAACATCAGGAGCACGGGGAGCTGCTGGAGCCACTCCAGAGGAGGCCACAGAGCTGCTGCAGGGCTGGAGCCCCTCTGCTCTGGAGCCAGGCTGGGAGAGCTGGGGGTGCTCAGCTGGAGAGGAGAAGGCTCCAGGGAGAGCTCCGAGCCCCTTGCAGGGCCTAAAGGGGCTCCAGGAGAGCTGCAGAGGGACTGGGGACAAGGCACGGAGGGACAGGACCCAGGGAATGGATCCCAGTGCCAGAGGGCAGGGCTGGATGGGATCTTGGGCAGGAATTGTTCCCTGGGAGGGTGGTGAGGCCCTGGCACAGGGTGCTCAGAGCAGCTGGGGCTGCCCCTGGATCCCTGGCAGTGTCCAAGGCCAGGCTGGACAATGGGGCTGGGAGCAGCCTGGGACAGTGGGAGGTGTCCCTGCCATGGCAGGGCTGGCACTGGATGGGCTTTGAGGTCCCTCCCAACCCAAACCCTTCTCCATGCTCATCATCCCTCACCTCACTTGGGCACCCCGTTGTCGCTCTGTGCCCAGCTGCACCCACTCTCCGTGTGGCACCCGGTCACCAGGGTTTCATTCTGCCCCTGCAGGGCTGGCCAGGCCACTCAGGCGAGCGGGAACAGCAGGGATCCAGGGCTGTGGGGACACGCGAGCAGTTGGGGGCTGTGGAAAACGGGGAGCTACAGACAGGGGCACCCCTGGAGAGCAGCACCCATGGGCAGTTGGGGCCCAGGCAGTGGCACCTGTGGGCAGTGGGGACACCCAGAGGTGTCAGAGCACCACCAGTGCAATGGCCACTGGTTTCCATCGTTACTGGGGTCCCTGTAATGAGCAGAGTGGGGGCTCTGCTGTGGGGCTGCGGTGGCGTGGGGGTCCTTGGGGTGCCCTGTGTGAGGGACCTGGAGGGGCCCTAGGTGCCCTTGAGTGAGGACAGTTTTGGGGTATCCTAACCAGGAGAGGCTTTGGCTGCCCTCGAGGGGCTCTTGGGGCATCCCAGGTGGGAGGGGAGTGAGAGTTTGGGGTGTCCCGTGTTGGGGGTGCCTTATGAGGCTTCTTCGGATGCCCCAAGTGGGGTCTTGGGGTGCCCCTAATGGGGACCCTTGGCTTGTCCCGAATAGAGGTACTAGAGCTGGGAGGGGTCTCAGGGTGCTGCAGCAGGGGGGGACCAGCCCCAGCACCCCCAGGAGCTCCTCCGGCCTGGGGAGGGGCTGGGGGACAGAACGGGGGGGTAAAGAGGGGCGGGGAACATAATCCCCGCCGCCTGCAATTAGCGGCAATTAACGGCCATAAAGGGCTGCAGGCGGGGCAGAGGGAGGACTGGCAGCGGCAGTGGCGGGGGCGAGGGTCGTGCTCTGGCTACGGGGGACCCCATGGCTGCGAGGGACCTGTACCAGGGGCCCGGGGGTCCCACCCGCGGGGCTGTGAAGGGAGCTGGGGGGGCTTCACCCTCTTCCCGCGGGTCTGGGGGGCTCAGTGCTGACCTGAGGGGTTCCACACCCTGCAGCCGTAGGGGCTGTGGTGGCTTGGGTGTCCCCTGGGTCACCTCTGTGCTGGTGCTCAGCCTGGTGGCCACAGGTGATGACAGGGTTTGGTGTCACCTGGGCACCCAGCTGTGCTGCTGCTGGCCCCACTCACCCTGCTGCTCATCCCCTGCCCCCGGCCCCATCCTCTGCCCTGGGAGCTGCTCCAGCAGCATCAAGAACCGTGGGCTGGCAGCAGGATGGGCCCTGGCTCTTTCCTCGTGCTGCTGTGTGTCCCACATGATCGCCACAGCCACGGGACAGCCCCAAAACACGGCCCTTCCTCCCGGTGTGTACAGCATGAACCTGGGGCTGGGCGGTGCTGGAATCTCTTCCCCATCCATCCTCACAGAGTGAGTGGGATCCTCATGTCCCGTCCCTGAAATGTCCACGGCCAGGTTGGACAGGACTTGGAGCACCCTGGGATAGTGGGAGGTGGCCTTGCCCATGGTAGGGAGTGGAATGGGATGGTTTTTAAGGTGCCTTTCAGCCCAAACTATTCTGGGATTCTGTGGGGATTTCTTGGACATGAACCCAAAGTTCAGCCCTTCCTTCTCCCTTCCCGGCCTACTCAGTGCTTGGGGATGGCGCTGAGGACCTGGAAATGTTTGCTGCAGCCAAATTTGCAATCCCTGAACTTGCAAAACCAGCAAAGTGGGGCGGTTCTTCAGGGGCTGAGCTCTGCTCTGGGACAGGGACAGGAGCCCAGGGAACGGCTGGAGCTGGGTCAGGGCTGGCCATGGAGCTCAGGGAAAGGTTCTTCCCCCCGAGGCTGCTGGGCACTGCCCAGGCTCCCCAGGGAATGGGCCCGGCCCCGAGGCTGCCAGAGCTGCAGGAGCGTTTGGACAGCGCTCTCAGGGATGCCCAGGCTGGGATCGTGGGCACCTCTGCCAGGAACAGGGGCAGCAGGAGCAGGTTCCCTGTCCCTTCCAGCTCAGGTCATCCTTTGCCAGCTTGGGGCCAGGTGCTCACCCTCTTGCCAGTTGACCGGGTGTCTGTACCAGGGTTTGGAGGTTTTTTTGGCCCAGTTTTCACCTCTCTTCCCCTGTGGTTTTGTGCTGCTTTGTGCTGAGTGTGGGATCCTGCTCCCTGTGGGGTGGCTCCAGACAGGATTGTTCCAGGTGTGAGGGAGGTGTGAAGTCCTTCAGGAGCTGGGGGGACACACCCGGTGCTGGGTCCCGTGGCTTGCCCTGCCCCTGGGCTGCCTGTCCCAGGTGAGAGCTGTGGGGAGGGCTGTGGCACTTGGCTCCAAGGCTGGTGGCCAGATGCTTTCCTGGCTCGTGGCCGTGGCTCTCTGCAGATCCATCTCCCCTCTGTGTCCCACAGGGTGCCCGGGTGTGGATCTCCAAGCCCCTCGAAGTCTGGAGGGCGGCAGAAATAACCAGAGGCTACAGGGAAGGAGACGCCGTTCTCCACCTCCGCCTGGAAGATGGCTCCGTAAGGGTGGAGCTGTGCAGTCCTGTGGGTCCTTCCTGTGCTCCCCACAGAGTCAGGAATCCCCAGGAGTGGGAGATGGCTCACTCTGCATCCCAAACTAGCCTGGGCTCCTCAGCAGGCCCGGGGGGCTCACACACTGACTGGACATGGCCCACCTGGTGCCTGAGCAGGTGCCCAGAGCCTGCAGCGTGTGTGGTGCCCCTTGTCCCCTGGCCGCCTGGGGAGCTGCTCCTCACTCCTGCTCCTCCCTGGCTTCCCAAAAGACCTCCAGCTCAGCTGAGGCTGGCTGGGGAGGGATTCCTGGTGACCACCAGCCCAAGTGTGGCCTGTAGATGGAAGCCCTCTGGCTGTGCTGCTCCCATAGCCCCATCCTGCTTTTGTGGGGCCACCTATCTCCGTTCAGCCCTCCTTCTGCTCCATCACCATCCCTGCAGGCACTGGCCCACCCCATCAAGCTCCAGGTGCCTTCTCTCTGCAACCCCGACTGCCTCTCGGGTGCCAATGACCCGGTGTCCCTGAGCGACCTGCACGAGCCAGCCTTGCTGCACTCGCTCTGCCGGCGCTTCCTGGAGGCCAATTCCATCTACACCTACTGTGGTGAGCCCTGAGCCCCCTCCTGCTCCCTGCCCTGGGCACATGCCCTGCTCTATGTCTTGGTTTGAAAGACAGGATTCTGCTAAGGAAGGCAGGAGCCTCCCTTGGAATGGCAGATGCAACCCCCTTCCCTCCTTGTTATTATAATTTTTAAAATCAAGGGGGCTTTTAGGCAAAGATGTGGGAAATAGGAATAACAGTTCTTTACTATCATATATCGATATGTGTATAACCAGTCAAACAAACAGCAGTAACTCTGGCAGTAACAGCAAACAATCCCAAACCCAGTCCCAGCCTTCTCGGCTGTCGGGCCCTTTCCCCTCGGGTGCAGTTCCGCTCGCAGCCGGCAGGGGCGCTGGCGGCTCCCGGTGAGCAGGGCAGGTGCGATGGTTCCCCCGCGGCTGCAGGGGGCGCTCCGGAGCGAGCTCGGGGAGCACGCGGCACCGGTGCCCCGGGATCCCGGGAAGGGGTGGGACAAAGGCTTCACAAACCGCTGGGCAGCCGATCCCGGTGTCCGGCCGGACCCTCGGGAACAGCAGGCTGGAACGGCAGGGACGAGCACAAATCCCGGCTGGCAGACGAGATGTATCCAAACTGCGGTGGGAACCCCCCGGAGGTCTGGGCAGGCAGGGTGAGCAGGGCTACAACGCAGCGAAGGCTCGAAGCAACGGCGGGGGCAGGGCGGCCACGGCCCAGCTCCCAGCGGGGCAGGGAAGGTGGGCTTGGGATCCCAGGGTTTCTCTGGCAGAAGGAAAAGCAGCCGAAGAAAGCAGCTTCCTTCTCCACCCAAACGCTGGGGACTGAACTGTCCACACACCCAGGTGAAACAAAAGAGCAGCTAGATGCACCCACTGCAATGGCTAGCTCTTTTGTTTTTCTGAAGTACCCAGAAATTTGTCCCCCTAGCAACACGTATGGGAAAAATTCCTTTAACAGAAAAAAAAACCAGGAGAGCTCCTGAAACCCCAACAATATCAAAGACTGCTTTTTTAATATCCCCCTTCATCCTTGAGATGCACCCCGGTTTGCCTTCTCAGTCCCATCCCGAAACAGGCAGGCCCCTCTGAAAAGGTACCACTGGTGAGTCCTCCCTCAAGGGATGAAAAACTCACCTTCCATCTGCCAGCGGTACGCGGCCCACATCCTCTCACCCATCAGAAAGACTTTTCCAGATGCCATCATCCTGCACTACATGGATGATATACTAGTTTGTTCCTGAGATCAGTCCTATTTAGACACTGTCCTAAGACAATAAAGGATATTGAAGACACCGGATTTGAAATCCGTGAAGACAAGATCCAGCGAACCTGCCCTTGCACCTACCTGGGACTCTGAATCGGCGAGTGGACCGTTGTACCCCAGCATCTCACCGTCAAAGATAACCCAGAGACCCTCCACGACCTCCACCAGCTCTGCGGGTCCATCAGCTGCCTGCGTCCACTGCTGAGGATCACGACAGAGGACCTCGCACCGCTCTTCTATCTCCTCCGAGGCAGCGATGACCTTGACTCACGCCGTGCCATCACTCATGAGGCCAGGAATTCCTGGACAAAGGTCCAGGAAGCGTTATCTTCCTGGCAGGCACATAGGACTGACCCCCCTCTCCCGTTCCAGCTCATTGTCCTGGGTGAGTCACCCAGGTTCAGTGCGTTAATTTTTCAGTGGGACGCTGCACAGAAAGATCCACTCCTTACCATCGGGTGGGTCTTCCTACACCATGAGCCTACTAAGACCATTACAACACGTCAAGAGCTGATGGCTCAGCTCATTATAAAACCCAGGGCACACCTCCGCACCCTTGTGGGGTGTGATTTCACACGCATTGACCTCCCATTGACCACTGGGGTTCTGGACCATTTTTTCCAGAACAATGAGCACCTCCAGTTTGCCCTTGACAGCCACACATGGCCAAATTTCCATTCACCAGCCTAGTCATAAGCTGTTTAATTTGGCTTTCCATTTGGCCCTTGGCAGCCACACATGGCCAAATTTCCATTCACCAACCCAGTCATAAGCTGTTTAATTTGGCTTTCCATTTGGCCCCAAAATCACTCCAAAGTCAAACACCCCTGAAGGCCCTGACCATTTTCACGGATGGCTCAGGGGCATCACAGAACTCTGTTACGACTTTGAAAGATTCAAAGATGCAGAAGTGGGACGTTGATTGTTCAAGGATCCCTGCAGATTGCAGAGCTAGCAGCCGTTGTCAGGGCTTTTGAGAGATTCAAAGAGCCAATTCATCTGGTCACTGATTTGGCATATGTGACCGGTGTAGTTGCTAGAGCTGAACACTCCTTGCTAAAGGAGGTGTCAAACCCAAATTTACACAGGTTGCTTTCAAATTTAATTTACCTCTTCTCCCACCAAAAGCCACCATTTCATATAATGCATGTGAGGTCACACACCGACCTCCCAAGACCCATTGCAGAGGGCAGCAGAAGAGCAGATGCCCTGGCCATGCCTGTGCAGACTGCTAACGTACCTGACATCTTTGCACAGGCCAACATGAGCCACAGCTTTTACCGTCAGAATGTGCCAGCCCTCATGCGCATCTTCCACCTACCACGCGACCAGGCGAGGGCCATAGTGGCCACATGCCCCAGCTGCCAGCAGCACTGAGTTCCATCACTGGGCTCCGGGGTTAACCCCTGAGGACTCAACAGCCTCCAGTTGTGGCAGACAGATGTGACCCACTATCCGGCATTTGGCAGGCAGAAATACATGCACGTGTCCATTGACACATTTTCAGGAGCAGTGTTTGCTTCAGCTCATGCAGGACAGAAGGCCAAAGATGTCACCAGGCACTTTCTCCTGCCATTTGCCACCTTAGGTGTCCCGGAACAAATTAAAACTGACAATGGCCCTGCCTACACCTCCCACAAACTCAGGGATTTTTTCAGTCAGTGGGGGGTGAAGCATGGCACAGGCATACCAAGCTCCCCTATAGGACAGTCAATTGTTGAAGGGGCCCACGGCACCATTAAGCAGGTCCTCGATCAGCAGCAAGCAGGGACAGAGATCAGTTCTCCTATTGAGAGGCTCTGTAAAGCCCTTTTCCTGATAATTTCCTAAACTACTCATCCACAGAGCCAAACCCCCCTGTATTCTGGCACTTCTCCAATTCGGCCCGAGCTAAGCTCGATGAGAAGCCGCTGGTGCTGATCAAAGATCCTGAAAGCCAACACATACTGGGCCCTTTCCCTTTGATAACCTGGGGGAGGGGGTATGTCTGCATATCAACACCATCAGGCCTGAGGTGGCTCCCAGGCAAGAACATAAAGCCTTACACTGGCCCAGCAAACACTGCTCCCAAAGACACAGCCGTGCCTGGAGCTGATGCAGAACAACCCAAGGACCAAAGAAACGAAGCCTGGAGACGGAGACAATGCAAATCTCCACCGCAGACACTGACCTGCCATCCCACAACCAGAGCTGTGACAAGTTTACACCACTGACATGTTCCCATACCCGTGTTACTATTCCCCTTTTTTTCCCAGCTTCTTAGTTAATAAAGAAGGGGGAATGTAAAGGGGGAGGGAATGGAAGGCCGCCCCCCAAAATTGCAAATTTTTAACTCTGTTTAAAACTCTAGCAGAAACACCTGCCAACCCATACTCCATCAGGAAACCCAGCACTTGTCCCACCACCACCCTCTAGATGTTCCTGGTACCACTGGCAGCAGAGGCTTGAACTGTACTGCAGCCAAAAAGAGACCCTGGCAAAGACTACCCCCTCCGTGAGAAAATCCATACCAGTGTCCAGAGAAAAAATCCCCTGAAGGATTTGAGGACCTGTTGGGATGATGGGTTGTGGGTGTTTCTGATTGTTTTTGTTGTTTAATGTATAGTTGGTTGTTTGGGGTGTTTGGTTCTGGGATGTCTGGGAGAGGCCTCTTTAATTAATACAGAAAAGAGGAGTTGTGGTGGCAGATTGACCAGTGGTACAAGAGACAGAGCGAGTTCTTGGTAAGACAGTCTCTGGTGCCAAACACTTAGCGGTTATGGTGAGGGAAAGGAGCCTCTCCCAGGATGTTCTGTTATGGTAATGTACCCCAGTTCTGCTTCCCCAGCTGGCTCCTGGTGTTGGCCACACCGCTGTACTTAAGCCTGAGCTGCCACGTGTTCGGGGTCATTTGCCTCTGGAAACCTTCACAAGTTGTAGCAATAATCTGCTTTCTGTGGAACTCTACGCAAGGACCCTTCTCAACTCCTTGCCGTCGGCTTAATATTACTGGGGCCATCCCTGCGTCTGTGTGCTCACACATGAGAGCCATGGGGCTGGCTGGGACCCCAGTAATACCGTGTCACCTTCCAGGTGGGTCTGTGGGGTGGCACAGGGATGGGGCTGCGTGGGAGCCCCAGTCCTGGGAGTGGGAGGTTGTTCTTTCTGAGCATCCCCAGGGGATGTGACCCCAGTGCTGACGAAAATCTCTGCTTGCTCAGTTGGCAGATTTACCGGTCTCTGCTCTGGAAAGCCTCGGAGTGCCCAGAGATGGCACGGGCAATCCAGCGGCTCGGCAGCTCCGATACGCGACAAGTGATAGCTGTAAAGCTGTCATCAAAGCAGAAGCAAACAGTAGAAATATAGCCCAGACTCCGTGCCCGTATTCCTGTTTTCTTTGTTCCTCCTGTCCCAGGAGAGATGGGAGAGTCTGTTCGCAGAAAGAGAGGCAGGAGCAAGAGGGGCAGGGCCAGCTGGGATCGCTGCTTTATTCGGGGGAAGGGAAAGGGGAGAGCAGGGGGTGGACCCGGGGTAACCAGCCAATCGGACTCTGTTCCGGGGGAGTCTGTGCTACTTTCAAGTCTTACCCGCGCTTGGAACAAAGGGGATTCAGAGCTCATGGCAGGGACAAGTCCAGACATGCCGGGGCAGTCCCGGGGCCGGGCTGCACTTCTGGGAAGGCAGCAACAGGCGTGGGCAAGGGTCACCCACACATTGTTTTCTGGCATCAGGGGTAACACGGTAAGTCCTTGCTCTGTCTCAGCTTGAGTCAGGACCATCCACCAAATGATCCACGCCATCATCATCTTCTGAAGGTTGCCCATTGGTTTGTTGGTCCATTCCATTGTCATCTTCTGAAGGTTGCCCGTTGGTTTGTTGGTCCATTCCATTGTCATCTTCCGAAGGTTGCCCGTTGGTTTGTTGGTCCATTCCATTGTCATCTTCTGAAGGTTGCCCGTTGGTTTGTTGGTCCACTCCACTGTCATCTTCCGAAGGTTGCCTGTTAGCGCTTTTAATGTCGCAAATCCGGGCGAACACACCTTACAGGTACCCACCGCACAGCGGTATCTGTGGAAACACAAGCATACCCGCATACGTGACAAGGTCCCATGGGCCTTCCCACTTGTTAGTGAGCAAATCTCGTACCCAGACTTTCGCTCAGGGCAGGTGCGTTTCGCCTGAAGACTGCAACGAGAAGAAATGATTCAAAAGAACAGGATTATCAGAATTTGGTGGCACTGTAAGACAATTAATTGTGTATAAAGCTTTTGCCAACCGGCTCTGTGGGGATTCTCCAGTCATTCCCCCTTTTTGTTTTTCCAAAACACGCTTCAAAGAGCCATGAGCACGTTCAGTAATAGCTTGACCAGTGGGAAAATGGGGAATACCAAATTTATGGGTTACACCCCACTGTTGTAAAAACCTCTGCATCTTCTGTGAGACGTAGGCAGGACCATTGTCAGTTTTTACAGAGGAAGACACGCTCAAAACAGCAAAAGCCATTTGCCAGCGGGCTATAACATCACGACTTTTCTCTCCTGTATGTATGGACGCCCACATGGCAGAGGAGAAGGTATCGATAGAAACACGTACATATTTGTATTGACCGAATTCAGCAATATGGGTAATATCTGCCTGCCCAATTTGCAAGGCTTGCAGACCTCTGGGGTTAACACCTGCCGGTAACGGCGCAGCGAACCCTTGACAATCAGGACAAGAACTGATAATATTACGAGCCTCAGCAGAAGTTAATGAAAATTCTTTCTGCAAGGCATGAGAGCCTTGGTGAAAGAAATCATGCGAGGCTTTAGCTTGTGCTAATTTGTCAGGTTGAGGCGTCCTCCATGCAGGGTTGGCCAATTAAGAGCTCAGGCATTACCTTCCACTATAAATCCTGGCAAACTGGTGTGGCTCCTTATATGTAGAACATAATGGGGAGGGACTCAGTTCTGAATTGCACACCACAAAGCTTTCAACAGTGAAGAAAGAACAGCATTATTAACTTCCTTCAAAAGAGAGCAATCACGATGCTGTGTAGTATCTGCAACATAAGCAGAATCAGCAACGAGATTCAGTGGTGCACGAGAGAATTGCTGGAATGCCATGGCCACAGCCCTTAATTCGACAAGCTGGGCAGAGCCTGACTCGTGGCCTTCCAGCATCTGCCACCCAGACTCATCCTTCCAGGTAAGGCCTTTCCTGTTCTTCCTGATCCATCAGTAAAGACAGTGGGTCCTTGCAGCGGTACACGGCTGTTTTTTGGCAGCAAGGACAAACTGGTTGATTCTGCCAATCGTAATAACTTGTGGCTGGGCAAATGGTAAGCAATCTGCCCAGAAAAGTTTTGCAATGCACTCTGCAAAGGAGCACAAATTGCAGAACTCCAGTCAAAATATTCTTGCTGAATAGGAATTACAATTTTTGCAGGATCTTTGGCCATCAACTGCAGGCACCTCTGCCAGCACTTGATAATCAGCAGGCAATGAGCTCAAACAGCGTAGATGCTGTTTTCTTAGGCTGGTGAGGCAAAAAGACCCATTCTAAAATGTGCAAAGGATCAGGCCATTGATCACCCCGCTGTGCAATGATGCCTGTAGGATGGAAATCTGGAGTGACAAGAAACACAAGGATATCAATGGTGAGGTCCACCCAGTAGACCCAACGCTTTGAAATCACTTGCTGCACTTCTTCCAGTGCTTGTTCTGCTTCAGGGGTTAACTTCCTTGTCAAAGTTAACTCTGGGTTCCCTTTAAGGATGTTAAACAATGGGGATAATTGTGCTGTGGTCAGTTCCAAACAGGGTCGCAGACAATTTGTAGAACCCAAAAGTTTCTGTGCATTATTCAAAGTCCAAATTGATTTTTCAAACTGAAGATTTTGTGGCTGCACTAAAGTATTTTCACTTCCAGATATCTCCATGGTGCCTGACATTGCACCTTTTCTGGAGCTATCTGCAAGGATAATTTTGCAGTGCTTTGAGCAGATGTGGTTGGATTTGCAACAGCTCATCTTTTGTAGGAGTTGCTACCAGTATATTGTCCATATAGTGATAGCAATAGGCTCCAGGGAACTGTTCCCTAATACCAGACAAGGCTTGTACAACATACCATTGACAATTGATTGGGTTCTTTTTCATACCTTGTGGCAACACTTTCCATTGATATCGTTCCACAGGTTTTGCATGATTAACAGATGGCACTGTAAATGCAAATTTTGGACTATCTTTTGGATGCAGTGGAATGGTAAAAAACCAATCCTTCAGATCAACAATCAATATGTCCCACTTGGCAGGTATCATTGTGGGGGATGGCATTCCAGGCTGTAAAGCACCCACACTCTCTATTACTGCGTTAATTTGACGCAGGTCATGGAGCAATCTCCATTTCCCTGATTTCTTTTTGATCACAAAGACAGGTGTATTCCAAGGGCTCATAGAAGGTTCAATGCGCCCTTGTTTTAATTGTTCCTGGACCAATTCATGAAGGGCAACTCATTTTTCTTTTGGTAGGGGCCCCTGGGTTTCCCAGATAGGTTGTTCTGTAAGCTACCGTAGCGGCGGTGTAGGGTGCTTCATGCCCTTCTGCACAGTGGCCCCAATCAAAAATTCATCCCCACTTTCACCCCCCAGGCTGCCAGATCATCTCATCCCCACACACTGAGGGGTGCTGCAGTGATGGAGGGACGGACAGTGGCTATTTGTCCTTCTGGGTTTGTGATCAACACAGGTTTAGTACTCAAGTAGCTTTGTGTAGAGCCCCCAAGGCCAGCAACAGCAGACCCCACTGGCATTGTGGGCCACAAGGGAGGCCATGCAGTGGCAGATTTGACAGTGACATTGGCTCCTGTGTCTATCAATCCCTTGATGGTTACATGTGATGGAGCCATGCCTTGCACTTCCAAAGTACAAACCATTCTCTGGTCAGAGATGTTTTGAGTCCAATACAATTGAGGTAGCCCCGTTGATCCGAAGCCTTGATCCCCTTGTAGTCTGGAATCTGGTTTTGGGACACAAGACTTAAAAGGCACAAGTTGAGCAGTACGAGTCTGAGCAGGTATGGTAACAGGAGGACTGGGGGTTGACACCACAGCATATATTTGTCCCATGTAATCAGCATCCACAACCCCCAGATGTACAAAGATACCTTGCACTGTCACACTCCATCTCCCTATTAGCAACGCACTGAGCCCCTGACCCATGGCTCCATGCGCTGCTAGGGGGGCTTTATGTACCTGCTGCGAGTCTAAGATGACTGTGCTGGCAGTGGAAGCATCCATGCCAGCAGCTCCTCTTGTCCACCCGGTGAGGTGGTTGCATAAGCTTGCATGGGGTGTGGCCCCTGGGAAGTGTTTGTGTCAGTGCGTGCTTCTCTTTCGTGCTCTTCTTCCCGCTTCCCTGGTGTGAGGGGCTGCCCATTCGCATGGAATTTAGATTTGCAGTGCTCTGTATAACGTCCTGGCTTTGTGCACTTAGTACAAAGTTCCACCCCAGGTGTTCCTTTCGGGTTTTTTGGCACACTTGATAATTGGTTCTTGCGGGGACACTGAGCTTTGGTGTGACCTTGTTGTCCGCAGCTATAGCAATGATGCTGTACCTCCACTGCAGCTGCAAGAGAGTCTGCTAGCATGGCCACATGGTAGGGAGCACTTCCTACCTTGGAACAAGCATGTATTATCTCCTCCAAAGAAGGAGAGTCACTCGGCAAGAGATCTATGGCTTTCCAACACTCATCGTTTGCATTATCCTTTGCTAACTGCAAGAACATCTGCTCCCTTGCTGTCGGATCCACTATCTGTTTGCCTAAGGCATCCTGCAGGCAATCCAAAAATTGCATATATGGCTCATGTGCACCCTGCTTTATCGAGGTGTATCGTTGTGTTGGTGAGGACATATATGCAACCTTCATAAGAGCCTGCATACCCAAATCATGAGACTGAGCTAAGATAGAAGGATGCAGACGAGCATGTAGCTGTGGGTTATCCAAAGGAGGGAATCCCAGCAGCTGAGCCACGCCTGCTCCGAAACGAGGATCATCCGGAGATAATTTAAAATTGCTCATTGTCATTGCTTCAGCAAATTGACACCAAACAGACTCAAATGTTAAGTACTGAATCGGAGAGCAAAACAATCTTGTTATTAGTTTCACATCAAAGGGAGTCAGATCTTGTGCAGCTAAAAACGACAGCATCTTTGCTACGGCTGGGGATGCCAAACCATGCTTTGTAGCTATTTTGCCCAGTTCTAAAAGCACTTGCCAATTAAACTCAACGTATTGATTTGGTCCCTGACCTCCGCTTCTAATGACAGGGAACGCTCCCATTGCCCCCTCAGAACTCATTTGATTGTTCAGAGCAAAAGGATGCGCAGGCATAGGAATACACTCTGCCAGTTCGAAGTCTCCTCTGAGACTTGTTAGTGCTTTGATCTGGTTCCAAAAGCTTTCCGGGTCATAAGCAGATACTGTTAGTGAGACTGGTTGTACCGTGAGCACGTGTTCCGGAGGATTTGCGGGTGTCAGGGAGGGACTATTTCCCTCGCTGGGGTCCCGTCCCAGCGTTTTGCCCGTATCGGTCACCGGGCGCCTGCGCCAAGGGCTGAAGGCTGATCGGCGCATGCGCGGGAGGCGCAGCGCAGGCAAAAGCCGGTCCATGGGAGGAAAAGCGGGGGGATCCACAGCAGGGGGAGCCTCTGGCTTCGGCTCGCCCTCTCCGTCGGACCAGAGGTCATCGGGCAGGGGTGTATAGAACGGAGCTGCCAGACCAGCGGGACCAGGCCAGTCGGCCCCAAGGTCCGCCCCTCCTTCCGCCGCTTCAACTGAGGGCGCGGTGCCGCCACGCCCCACCGAGCTATTGGAGATGGTAGCGCCCGGGGCGGCCCCGCCCCGCCCCGCCGCCAGTACCGGCGCGGAGCAGCGGTGGAAGCGACGGCCGGGACGGGGCGCGCCCGGCGCGGAGCCGTGTGGCACTGCTGCCCCGCCGTGTGGCACTGCTGCCCCGCCGTGTGGCACTGCTGCTCCGTGTGGCACTGCTGCCCCGTGTGGCACTGCTGCCCCGCCGTGTGGCACTGCTGCCCCGCCGTGTGGCACTGCTGCCCCGTGTGGCACTGCTGCCCCGCCGTGTGGCACTGCTGTTCCGCCGTGTGGCACTGCTGCCCCGTGTGGCACTGCTGCCCCGCCGTGTGGCACTGCTGCCCCGCCGTGTGACACTGCTGTTCCGCCGTGTGGCACTGCTGCTCCGCCGTGTGGCACTGCTGCCCCGTGTGGCACTGCTGCCCCGCCGTGTGGCACTGCTGCCCCGCCGTGTGGCACTGCTGCTCCGCCGTGTGGCACTGCTGCCCCGTGTGGCACTGCTGCCGCCCCGTGTGGCACTGCTGCCCCCCCGTGTGGCACTGCTGCCCCGTGTGGCACTGCTGCCCCCCCGTGTGGCACTGCTGCTGCCCCGTGTGGCACTGCTGCTGCCCCGTGTGGCACTGCTGCCCCGCCGTGTGGCACTGCTGTTCCGCCCCGTGGCACTGCTGCCCCGTGTGGCACTGCTGCCCCGCCGTGTGGCACTGCTGCCCCGTGTGGCACTGCTGCCCCGTGTGGCACTGCTGCCCCGCCGTGTGGCACTGCTGCTGCCCCGTGTGGCACTGCTGCTGCCCCGTGTGGCACTGCTGCCCCGCCGTGTGGCACTGCTGCCCCGTGTGGCACTGCTGCCCCGCCGTGTGGCACTGCTGCCCCGTGTGGCACTGCTGCCCCGTGTGGCACTGCTGCTGCCCCGTGTGGCACTGCTGCTCCGCCGTGTGGCACTGCTGCCCCGTGTGGCACTGCTGCCCCGCCGCCGCCCTTGTCCGGGAGCGGCTGCCCCGGCGCCGCGGACAGGGCGGGTGGCTCTCGGGGCAGGGGAGCGGCGGGCTGGGGTTGCTGGTTGCTGATCGCTGTTGCGGTTCCGGGGCAGGGTCCGGGGCAGGGGCTGAGGGCAGGGGACGGTCTGTTGTAGGACTCCTTAGCGGCTCGCAGTTCGATGACTCAGGACACGGCCCAAAGGCGGTTTCTGCCGGCGCCTTTGTCTCTGTGCCCGGGTTCTCACCGGCCCCAGCGGCTTCCCCTGTTCCCTCCTGTCTCTTCTGCGCCTTCGCTTTATCCTCCGCATCCGCGGGGTCCCGCGGTTCTAAGTCCCGTTCCTTTTCTACCGCTTTTAAAGTCTCCAACACCGCCCTCCAGGTTGTGAGCAGAGTTTTTGCAGCCTCATCACCCCGGGAAGCGAAATCAAGAATTCGCAGTCCAACTTTTTCCCAGGTTGCCACCTTAAAGGCACCCACAGCAATAAAGTTTTTAGCACTTGTTTATAATAATGTCTCGTTTGTTTAGCATGAGCGTCCATACATTTACTGTAGCTTTTTCTTCTTGGGATATTTGATTCCCCATGGTCTCCTGTAGCCTATCTTTAACATTTAGTCGTCCCAGGGCTTTTGGCACCTCTCCTCGGTGCTCTTTGGCTGCAGAGCTCCGTCCCCTCCGCTCTCTCCCGGCGCTCAATTTTCTTGCAGTTCCTCGCACGCCGCACCGGGTGTCGATGTTGGGGCGGTCACGACACGCGCGGACAGTGCCTCGGATAAAGTGCAGAAAAGGCGTTTATTAAACAAAGCAGCCCCTTTTGTACATTTTTTGTATGTTGTCATTTGTGTTACAGATTCATTGGCTGCTAAACTACTACAATAGACTCATGGGCTACTATTAACTGAAACATATAGTCATTGGCTACCTGTGGCATAAGCGTTCAAGCATTGAGAAAAGTAACAGGTGTGGATATGTTGCTGCTTTTCTCCTGTTGTTTAACTTTCATGCTTCTGTTTATACTATATCCTCATGGATAAATACTAACTGCTTTTCTTCTTACGGGCTTTTCTCACGAGTAGAAGTTACCCATGTCCAAATGAAGGTCTGTGAAGGCTGCAGACCTGCTGTTGGCCTCAGCACTGAAGGGCACCATCGTGAAGCAGATCTGCAGCACTTCCCTTGGGAGACTGCTTCAAGTAAGGGTCCTGCTTTGGGGATGCAGCTGTGATACCAGAGTGTCCCTTGCAGGTGCTTTTCCTCATGTTTTGGTGCCCACTGAGGCACAGAAATGGGTGAAGCTGGGGATGAGCTCCGCCTCGAGGGAGGCGGGATGGGAAGGATCCCTCCTGGAGGAGCCTGGGCAGTGCTCTGTCCTGGGACTGACTCTCCCTTTGCTGCAGGACCCCAGCAGGTACGAGTATGGGCAGACCAAGGTGTTTTTCCGGGCTGGCCAGGTGTCCGTGCTGGAGGAGCTGCGTGTCCGGAGCCCGCGGGCAGCCTGCACCCAGCTCCAGCGGCACCGCCGGGGCCGCGCTGTGCCCGCAGCGGAGCGGGGACACGGCTGGGGCCAGACGGCAGCGCTGCCGGCTCTGGGCTGGGCTCTGACACGGGTGTCCCCATGGGGTGGGGCGCAGGCTCTGCCACCCCCTGCCCAGGGCTTTGTCCTCCCTCTGCCTAAGGAACCCCCCCTTGCCCTGCTCTCTGCCCTCTCTTTCAGGCTTTGCTGTCCCTTCTCTGGGCTCTGCCACCCCTCAGCTCAGTTTCCTCTATAGGCTCTGCCACCTCCTGTCTAGGCTCTGCCACCCCTTGCTCAGCTCTATTACCGCTGGCCTGAGCCCTAGGGTATATCACCATGTCCCGCAGCCATAGGGAGGAGGAGGAGAGAAGATCCAGCAGGCAGGAATTGTGCAGCAAGATTGATTTATTTAATTATTTTACAAACTCTTTTATAGGCTTTTTTCTTCATAGTCTAATTGGACAAAGGATCAGCCACCCCTTGGGGTGATTGGCTAAAATCCTAAAACATCCATTGTCAAAATATTTTTCTACTATACCATAAATAAGACTTTTCAAGGTTGCAGGTGTTTGGTTGTTTACAGAATTCTGCTACCTCTTCTGTGAGAGAGAAAAGTCTCTCACGGACTTAGAAAATGGCAAGAAAATCCTTGCTAGCAGCATTTTTGTATCTACACAGCTCTGTCCCCCCTCCAGGCTCTGCCACCTCCTGCCCAGCTCCCTGTTCCCCCTCTTGGCTCCCTGCCCAGCTCCCTGCCATCCCCGCAGGTTTGTGAGGATGCTGCGGAGGACCAGGGCTGCCGTGGTGCTGCAGAAGACCCTGAGGATGGTCCTGGCCCGACGCTCGTTCCTGCACCTGTGCCAGGCCGCCGTCACCATCCAGGCCTTCGCCCGGGGCCCGTTTGCCCGGTGCCGGTACCGAGAGGTGGGAGCCCAGCAGGGCGGGGGGTGCCTGGCTCCCCTCCGGGGGTGCCGGTGGTGCCACCGCCCTGTCTCTGCCCCCGCGGGTGGTGTGGCACCGCCAGGCCGTGCTGATCCAGGGGCTGGCTGGCCCGGAGGTGCTATGGCCACGTGTGCAGGGCTGTGCTGCTCCTGCAGTGCTGCTGCCGCCGGGCCCGGGTGCCACGGGACTGAGCCGGCTGCGGCTCGAGGTGTGCTCGGTCAGGCACTACAAGCAGCTGCACAAGGGCATGGAGAGCAAGGTGATCCAGCTGCAGTGCAGGCTGGACGAGCAGGTGGGTCCCAGGGGGGTCCCAGGGGCAGGGCTTTGTGCTGACCACCCCTTACCTGGCCCTGGCCCAGCTGTGTCCTGGGCCTGGGGCAGGAGCTGATTGCCTGACGTGGGTCCCCAGGAGAAGCGGTGCCTCTGGGCTTTGTTCCCAGGTTTCTGTGCTCCTTGGGACGGGTGGGGCACTCCCCTGGGTGCAGCCTCACAGCAGTGTCAAGTGCTGGGGACAGTCCTGGTGTGACATGTTCCACTCTGCTGCTGGCAGCATCCCTTTTCACCATCTGGGTTTCTCTGCTCTGACTGTGGCTGCTCCAGTTCTGGGGGTGTCTCTGGAGGACGAGGGAGGTGGTGTGATCCTGTCTGGGAGTTGGAGGAAACAGGGCAGGGTAATCCCGCTGTGAGGACCAGCCTGGAGGCAGGGAAGGGACCCACACGTGAGCTTTGCCATGGCTTTAGAGCCCATGGGGGTGGCAGGTCAGGGACAGCTGCTTTCCCAAGGCCTGAGCTCTGGAGGGGGAGGATTCTATGGCTCAGGGCTCCAAGGAGATGGTGGGAAATGGGGTCTCATTACAGAGGGGCAGCCTGAGTGCACGGGGTTCAGTGCTGTGACATGTGGGGATGTGTCCCTGCCCCTGTTCCTGACCTTGCCCCTGTTCCCAACCCTGCCTGATGCTCTGTCCCTCGCCCCAGGCCCAGGAGAAGCAGCAGCTGGTGGAGCAGCTCTCAGGGCTCAGGGCTGCCCACGCCGAGGAGCTGCAGCGCCTGCAGGATGAGTTCTGGCGGCTGCAGGAGGATACGGCCGGCAGTGCCCAGATCCAGCAGCTGGAGCAGCTGGAGAGGCACAGCTGCCTGGGCCCGGAGGTCGAGGAGCTTAGGGAGGTCTGTTGGGGGATGCTCCTGCTCCTCTGGGGCTCCACAGAGCTCTCCTGGGAACATGCAGTGGGAGTCCACTGGGCAGGGCTCAGGCTGTACCTCCCTTCTGCCTTCCCACAGCACTTGGTGGAGATGGAGGCTGTGCAGCTGCAGCTGGGGGAGGAGAGAGATGCCCTGACCCAGCACACATTGGAGCAGTCAGGATCTGGAAGGTAAAAGGAGTGCTCTGACCCCCTCATCCCCCGGGGTATGAGCAGGTCCTGCAGGCAGAGGCACATCCCCTCTCCGAGGGGTCACGGCATGGTTGTCCCCACTCCCCTCTGTGTCCATCCCCACAGAGCTGCACCAGCAAGTGGCACGGGAGAGCCAGGGGCTGCTGTGGGAGCTGGAGGAGGAGCAGGAGCGCTACTGGAGCCTGGAGCAGAAATACGCCCACCTGGAGCAGGACTATGAGACCCTTCCACAGGGTGAGGGCCGGCCGGGAAATGGGAGCCTCCGGGCAACCCCTTCCCTGGCTCCTCATGCGGAGTGGGCAGTGCTGGCTGCTCTGCTCTGGGAGAAGTGGATTCACCAGTTCATCTGCTGGGGGTCCCCAGCCCAGGTGCCCTCCCGAGGCTGTCACTCCTCCAGGGGATGTGGCAGCAGAGGATCAACCTCATCCTTCTCTTCCCCACTTAGCAAAGCACCTGGAGATGATCCCCTTCCTCAGAGAGCTTCCAGGGCTCCGAGAGCAGCTTCTTGTCCTCCTCCGTGTCCATGGCTCCCTCGAGAGACAGCTCTGACCTGCAGGCTGAGGCCAGTGGGGACACTGGGGACAGTGTGGTGGGGGTGACAAGTGGACTGTGCCTTCCCTTGGCTGTGGGGACCGATGTGCCCCAAGGCAGCTGGCTGGGGGCTGGTCCCCTCGGGAGGGCTGTCCCCAGGATTCACTGGCTGCTCTTTCAAGCCGTCTCTGTGCACAGGGGCTGGAGGAGCCACAGCCTGGTAGTGAGACCCTGAGTGGTGTGGGGGGCCAGGACCCCTTGGGGAAGTCGTATCTCCTCCCCAAGGAGGAGCTGGCTCGGACCTGGGAGGAGCTGCCGAGGTTCAAGGGCTCAGTGCAGCTGGAGGAGAAGAAATGCTTGGAACTCCTCAAGTGCAGGGTGAGCTTCTGCCCCAATGCCATGAGCAGGGCTGGGTCCAGGCTGTGTCCAGGCTGGCAGGGCTGGGTCTGGACTGGTCTCACCCTGCTCTCCCCTGCACAGAACACAGCGGAGATGCCGGGACCGGGCAGGAGCTCGGGGCAGGTGGTGGGCGATGACCTGAGATACGCCTACGGCGCAGTGCAGGTTGCCAACAGGTGAGTGTGCTCCCAGGGAGATGGTCTCATCTGAGGCTGGCTCCCCCATGCTGCTGGTGGGGCTTTTCCTGGTGTTTAACCAGCTGTGGCCCGGCTCGTGGTGCTGAGCAGCTGCAAATCCTCTTTGGAGCAGCCCCATCCTCCCTCGTGAGGGGCAGGCACCCAGCTGGGAGTGGGGCACCCCTGACTCCCCTTCCATCCACCCTACCCAGCTGTGTTTTCCTGGATGGGGCTGGGGCATCCCACTGTGCTCAGAGCAGCTCTGTGAGCAGGTGGGATGTCCTGGACTCCACAAGAACCTCCTGAGCACTGGTGGAGCCCGTTCCTGGGCTGTGCCACGTGTGCTCTATGCTCAGAGGGGAAAGGCTGGGGCTGTGCTGCCTCAGGGTGCCTGGACAGGGGCTGAACCCCAGTTCTGCAGCTTCTGGGGGGAAAGCAGCTGCTGCTTCTGCAGTTCTGCCTCCTCGGCAGCCTCCCAAGGGCTGGGGTGGGGCTGTAGTGCCTCAGTTTCCCTGTGCTGGTGTGCAGGCTGCTGGTGAGCCAGCTGAGGGAGGAGAAGCAGCAGAACGAAGAGGAGGTCCAGGGGCTGCACCTCGACATCTGCTCCCTGAAGCAGCTGAGCCAGCAGCAGGCAGCCCTGAGCCAGGAGCTGCAGGGCCAGGAGGGGCTGCAGTACCACGTGCTGCAGCTCGAGAAGCAGAACTGGGTAAGAGGGGCTGGGGGACAGGAGTGGGTTTGGGGCTGACCCCTTCCTTGCCCTGGGATGAGCTGCAGTGACTCCTTAGGGAGCGATGTGGGAGCCCTGGTGTACCCCCAGCTGGGACACAGAACCCCAGAGCACAGCCTGGCTGCTTGAGGCACCACCCAGGGTTTGTGAGCCTCTGCGATGAGCTTTTTGTACCCTTTAGTTGCTGCCATGCTGGAGAGCGAGCCCATCCAGGGCTTGTCCTCCCCCTGACCCCTGGCCATCACCGCTCCTCCTCAGCCTCAGCCCCTGCCCACTCCCTGTCCGAGCTGCTGCAGTGCCTGGGCTCTTTCCACGCCACTCTGGACCGCCATGGGCTGGCCCCCAGCGTGGGCCACCAGGCCCTGTGCCAGCTCCCCTTCCTCATCAGTGGCACCACCCTCAACTGCCTGCTCCTGAGGAAGGACATGTGCTCGTGGGGCTGTGGCATCCAGCTCAGGTCAGTCCCCGAGTGGGGCACGTGTCCCTGGGGGTGGCGGGAGGTGGCCCATGCCCTGCCCTGAGCCGTGTCCCTGGCAGGTACAACGCCAGCCAGGTGGAGCAGTGGCTGTGGGTGCAGGGGCTGCAGCAGAGCAGGAGCTCTCTGAGGAGCTGGAGCCCCTGGTCCAGGCTGCCCAGCTGCTGCAGGGGAAGAAGGTGACAGAGGAGGACGCCGGAGCTCTGTGCAGCCTCTGCACGGTGCTGACGCCCCAGCAGGTACTGCGAGGGTTGGAGCTCTTGCCTGCTGGGCATCCACCTTACCCTGGGGCTCCTGGGACCAGGCTGTGCCCAGAAATGCCAGGACGTGCCCAGCCCTGCCCTGTTGACGTCCCTGCCCTCTCGTGCAGGTTGTGAAGCTCCTCCGGGCGTACACCTCGGCCGTGGGGCTTCAGCAGCAGCGTGGAGGTGAGCGGGGCCCGGGGGCTGCCCTGCATGGACACCCCCACGCTGGGGCAGTCCTGATGTGACCATTGTCCCCACAGAGGCGGCTGCAGGACCAGTACAGTCCAGCTCCTGGTGGACACCAGCCACCTCTTCCCTGCTCACCTGCCCTTCACTGCCTCCCCGCTGCACCTGGATGAGCTCCACCTCCCTGAGACCCTCAACCTGGCCTTCCTTGGCCACTGCTGAGCCTGGGGCTGCCCCTGGGCTGCTGCCAGTGCCCCATTTCAAGGTGTCTGCACCCTCTGAAGTTTGGGAAGGCCGTGAGGGCAGGGGTTCAGCACCTTTTGACTGTGAAGTTGTTTATTTATTGAAATTTGGGTGCCTTGTTTGTGGCACAGGCAGGGCCCCTGACAGTCCTGCACTGGGGGGTTTCGCCACGTTTTAATCCTTTGGAGTTGAGAGAAGTCTTTGCAGGTAACTCTGGCATTGAGGCTGTTTGCAAGGCGGTGGGAGGGAGCTCTTTTGGCCCCAGAGAAGGGGTGGGCAGCAGGCTTGGAACAGACTTACCTGCTTCCTGTGAAGACAGGGAGCATTTATTTGAATGACCTGGCTTAGCTGATGTCACACAGACTTTAACTCCTCAGCCTGTTCGGGTTAGGAGTGTTGGCAGGAGTCATGGAGGAGCAGGAGCCTTTCTAGAGAGGTTTGGGCTCCTCTTGAGAAGGAGTCAGTAACTGTACACTGCTCCCTGAACCACCCGTGCAGTCCCAGTTAAACACTGCCCCCCAGCCTCCTGTCTCAAGGAATTCCTCTGAGGAATTGCAGTATCTCCTGAACACAAGCCTCCCCTTTCTCCATAAACAGGATCCATTTCAGGAGTAGATGAACCAATCCCATGAAAATGCTGTGTCCTGGTCTTGAGTTACAATGGCTTTGGGAACCTGAGGACTGGGAGGTGCATGAAGGTGGTAGGATGAAGTGGCATGAGCATCAGGGCTCAGAGGGACTTGAATTTAAGTTCAAGAATCCAACTGTTTTCCATTCTGTGACTGAGGTGAGATCTGGTGGGTGGGAAGATGGACCAGTAATACCCAGTCCTGCTCTCTGGCAGTGGAAGACATTCACCCTTGTCCAAAGTCCCTCTCCAGCTCTCCTGGAGCCCCTCAAAGCACTGAAAGGAGCTCTGAGGTCTCCCTAGAGCCTTCTCCAGGCTTAAAGGAGTCTGGTTACACCCAGTCCATTTTCCCACTCGAGGTGGGTTTGGGTTTTCCAGTGCCCAGCATCACATCCCAGAGCTCACAGACCAAGTGGCCACCAGGCTTGCTCAGAGCTTCACTTGGACTTCCTGAACAGGGTTTGAGGGCAACTCTCTCATTATTGTCCTGCTCACAGTGGGCAGCTGGTGCATAAATCATTATATTTTAAAAATCCCTTTTTTGTCTTTATTCTTAAATATATTGTAATACAAATATTAATGTGCCATGACTTCAGCAGGCCATGTTCTAAAATAACTGATTTTTATGTACCTCAGGTCCTAATTAGTTCATAGAATCATGGTTGGAAAAGACTCAAGTCCAGCTCTCAACCCATGTTCACCACTCAGCCACATCCTCCAGTGCCCCATCTTTGCAGTGTTTGAATGCTTCCAGGGATGTTGATTCCACTCTGGCCCTGGGCACCAAGGCCTGACCCTGCTTTCAGTGAAGAAATTTCCCTAATATCCAATATAAATCTGTCCTGGTGCAACTTCAGGCCCTCTCATCCTGAAGCTCCCTGAAGCCTGGTACTGAGAGCAGGTGTGTCCATCCCTGCGTTTCAGAGCCTTTTGGATGTATTAAGGTACGGATCCCAAAAATTAGTGCCTTTTACGGCTTGCAGGGAGCACTCGGGGATGGGAGTAAAGGGCAGCACTTGGTTTCAAACTCCCCATGATATTTATATAGCTGCCAAAAGGCCCCCGGGGTCAGGATTCTGCCCTCCAAAAGGCTCCTGGATCAAGGTCCAGTCAGGAAGATCACTCAGCATTTACCCTCCCAGCCTCAGCTGGGGGGAACTTGTTTAAATTATTGTTAATCGACTCCTGTGAAGATAATGGCAAATAGAAATAAACCTTAAAACAACTTCCCTCCACCTCTCCTTTCTCCTCAGGCTCAACTTCCCTCCCAAATTCTCCACCTCCTCCCCCAGAGCTGTGTAGGGGGATGGGCAATGGGGCTTGCAGTCAGTTCATCACCCCTTGTCCCTGCTGCTCCTTCCTCCTCCTTCTCTTCCCCTGCTGTAGTGTGGGGTTCCTCCCATGGGTGCCAGCCCTCCATGAACCCACCCTGGCTGGATCCCTGAGCTTCTGCCCCAGCACAGCCTCTCCACGGGATCAGAGCCACCGTAGGGCAGATCCCCCTCTCTGGGCAGGCTCCTCCATGGGCTGCAGGTGCAGCTCTGCTCCCCAGGCACCTCCAGGGCTGCAAGGGCACAGCCTGTGCTACCGTGGCCTCCCAGGGAACCTCTGCTCTCTTTTCACATAGGCACAGGAGCCCCATGTGAAATTATGGTAACTAAAGCTAATTAATTAATCCAGGAACCCTCAAGAAATGTTGTATCCACCATGGATCGCTGGAAAGGGATGAGCCCAAGAGCCAGGATGGGGTTGGACTTGAGCTTTAAAGGTCCCTTTCAGCCTAAGTCATTCCACGATTCTAGCAAAGCCTGGTGGCAGCCCCACAATTCTCAAGGATGAAGCAGGACTGTGCCAGACCCCAGGAACAGCCCCAGCTCTCTCTGTAGGTCATCAGGGCCCTGCATTCATCAAATTACATCAATCCAATTTAGTGAGAAAGTGTTTTGAGGGACTGTGCCAAAAGCCTCACAGAAGTCCAGGAAGGTGCCAGCCACAGCTCATCCCTTCTCTGCTGAAAGAGTCACCCCAGCATGGAAGGCCACGAGAGCAGCAAGGGATGGGTTTGCCCTCAGTGAGGCTGTGCTGGCTGTCCCTGATCACCTCCCAGGACAGGTCTGTCCCAGCTCTGCAGCTCCTCCCGAGGGGAGGCGGAGGGGCAGGGGCTGAGCTCTGCTCTGGGACAGGGACAGGAGCCCAGGGAACGGCTGGAGCTGGGTCAGGGCTGGCCATGGAGCTCAGGGAAAGGTTCTTCCCCCCGAGGCTGCTGGGCACTGCCCAGGCTCCCCAGGGAATGGGCCCGGCCCCGAGGCTGCCAGAGCTGCAGGAGCGTTTGGACAGCGCTCTCAGGGATGCCCAGGCTGGGGTTGTTGGGGTGTCTGTGCAGGGCCAGGGGCTGCACTGATGATCCCTGAGGGTCCTTCCAGCTCAGGATATTCCAGGATTCTGTGTTCTGTGATTCCATTTAACACCTATCCTTGGTGCAAAGGCACCCTCATGGAGGCTGAGAGGCAGCAGGGACCATCCCTGGGCTATTGGTCCTTGGAGCTGGTTAATCTTGGAGCTGGTTATCCTTGGGGTCGGATATGCCTGGTTTTCACTTTAAAGGTGGAAGTGCTGCACTGGGATGGGAGTGGGGCTGGGGGGGAGGGCCCAGGTGCCTGTCCCCTTCCAACTCCCCACAGGAGCCACAGTGAAGGGTGTGCTTTTTAATGTCAGTTATAATAAAATATTTTTACAGAGCCCAAAAAATTCAAAATAGTGCAAAACATCTCACTGTCATGCATCCATGGGAGCCGCCGCCGCCGGCGGGACAGACACACAGGCATCGGTGACACTGTGCTACAGGAGCAGAATTGGTCAGTTCAATCACATGCCAAACAGGACAGTCTGGGGAGGGGGCACAGGGCCAGGGGCACCACGGTCGGGGTGCGGGGCCAAGCCCCAGCCTGGCCGTGCAGGAGCAGCCGGTAGAAAAAGGGTGTAAACATTGAACAGAAACGAGAGAGGAAAGTGAAACCCTTTGGTCCCAGGCAAACCCTCTAGAAAAAGGAGCGTGGGGGCCGGTCGGGGTACCCTGTTTTGGGACGGGAGGGGGCTGAGAGAGCTGTATTGACTTGTGGGGTCATGAGGCCGCTGCCTGCCCCAGGACTCGGGGCAAACTGGCCGGCTGGGGTGGCCACCCCACCACCACACACCCAGGCCTCCCAGGCACTCGCACGAGACATGCACACCACTTACCACACAGAAATGGTGCTCACTGGGGAACTGGGGGCACAGAACTGGTGCTTACTGGGGGACTGGAGGGAGGGGGTCTCTGGGGCGGGGTCGGAAGGGTTTTGCTTGGGCCAAGGAGATCCCGTGGGCTGCACTGCTCAGGGATGCTGGTCCCCACCAGCCAGAGCAAAGAGGAATGAGTCCCTCTGCCCTGGTGCCCCCAGCCCTTGCCTCCCCCCAGCCCTGGCACCTTGTGGGGGGCAGTGGGGCAGCCCACGGTGGCAGCAAGGCAGGGAAGACAGGATATGGGCCGGGGGCTGCTCCCTGCTGCTCCCGACCCTGGTGATGCTGCTGCCAGCCAGGGAGGGGACCCTGTGCAGGGCACGTGGGGGCTGCACCCGCCAACCCAACAGCCCCAATAGCCCTTCCGGGTGCAGGACACAGCCTGTCCAGCTGCCCTGTATGTACAGGTATTTACATATGTACAGGTGCTCAGGGCTGGGAGCTGCCCTGCCCTCAGGGCACACCAGGGATGGCGACAAGGGGCCATCGAGCTGTGCCAGCCACTCACCAACACCCGCACATGGCACGAGACACACACACCCTCCCCAACCCTTTCCTTGCGTCACTCGGTGAGGTTTGGGGCTGGGTGGGACAGTGGAGGTTCAGGGATGGGCCACTGGGGTTCCTCCATCTCAGACAGGCTGAGGAAGGGCGAATCGCGCCCCTCACCCAGGCTCGGGTCCAGCCCTTTCCTGCAGCCCCCCAGCCCCAGCACCTTCCTGCGAGGCAGGACGGGGGCCTGGCTGTGCCCGGCACCGCGGTCGCCCAGCCAGCGTGGCCAGGGAGGGAGGGGAGGGTCTGTCACTGCAGCCACAGCACGCCCTCCCCAGGGCCGCGACGGCGACTCCTCTGTGGCCACTCCTATGGCTTATACACGGCTGGAGGATTCTGTCAGGGGGCCGGGAGCAGGGGGCGAGGGCTGGGGGGCCCGAGGAGTTTAACTGCTGCCCTCCTCGGCCGAGCGCGTGTCCGACTTGAGCTTGACGAACTCCTTGGCCACCTCGTCGTTGTTGCGCTGGGACAGGATGCGCAGCACGGTGAGCCCGGTGTCGTCCATGTGGATGCGGCGGCCCAGGGGCAGCCAGCAGGCGCAGCCGGGGCGCTGCAGGATGTCCCGCAGCTGCAGCACGGCGATGCCCACGGTGCGGTCCTCCCGGGCGAAGCAGTAATCCTTCACACACACCTGCAGCTCGTAGCACTCGGGGCCCGTCTCCGTCCCCAGCGTGCTGAGGGGGGACAAGGGATGGGCAGTGTTGGGGTCACACTCCACCCCTATCCCAGCCCTCTAACAGCCCCTACGTGGCTGCTGTCCCCACCCCTACCCCTAAAAAAGCCTTTTCTTTTTTACTCCTTCCCCCCCTCCCTGCTTTTACCAATGAAAAAATACCTAAAACATCCCACTGGGGATTAGCAAACTCACTGGGAGACCCCAGGAGGTGCCCACATGTGGGGGACACGTCCCCCAGCCTGTCCCCACGTCCCCAGCCCGCGGTGCCACTCACAACTGGAAGCTCTCGTTGTACTTGGGGGCCCAGCTGTTGTTCTTGGATTTGGTGGCGAATTTCCTCTTCTTGTCACTGAGGTGGGGCCCAATGATGTTGACCTCGATGAAGGGCCGGAAGATGCCCGACGTCTGCCACTTGAGGTCATTTGCGGCCACCACTGCGAGGAGGGGACAGGTGAGGCTCACGGAGCACTGTCACCCACCAGAGCCCGGCACCCTGGCCAGCAGAACCCACCTTTGACGGTGACTTTGTGCTCGCCACTGCTGGGGTGGGTCAAGAGCTCCACGTGGATGGACACCTCCCCAACGGGGTCATCCACGCCAGAGCCTGTGACGGAGGGAGGAGATGTAAGCGCCTGTTCTCCCCGTGCTCCCGACATCCCCTGCCCAACGCTAACCCCACTGAGGAGGCAGGTCACCCACCGCGGGGTGTGGCCCAAAGGGCTGTAGGCACAGCAGTGTGGGTGCAGCAGCTGTGATGGACATGGCAGGACACTCTCAGCACCAGGCTGACTCTGCCATCCCACCGCTGTGAACACCCCCTTGCCCAGGCAGGGCTGAGGGGCCTGTCTGGAATGGAGCAGAGGACAGTGGCCCAGCTCCCCCTGCTCTTGCCACGGAGGGGTGACAGTGTCATGGGCACAGCACTGGGCAGGAGGGATCCGGCCAGGGAAGCCACAGCCCTACCAGTGTCTCGAGGCTGACCTGCCCCCTCGTACCCCTCCACCCCAGGGATCACATCAAGCCCAGGGGTCCCGAGCCTGGGGACCTTGGGTGACCTGTGACCAACAGGTCAGCTGCCCCCCATGCCACCCCAGAGCTGTGCATGCACCCATGGTGAAGGATGGGGTGCAAGGCAGAGGGACAGAGGTTCTGTGGGTCTGATGGGGCCACGGAGATCCGGCTCAGTGGAAAGCCCTCAGGGTGGGAAGGAGGACGTGTCCCTGTGTATCACCAAGGGTGCCAGGCCGGAGCAAGGCTGACGATGGCACATTCCCCTCCATGCCCCCGGCCCCCGCCCCCCATGCTGAGCTGGGATGGAGGCGATGGCGGCTGGGGAGGGGGGCTGGGCATGGAAGGCCAAGCGGGGGTGCAGCCCCGGCCCCCAGCAGGGTGTGATGGAGGCCAAGCAGGGCCGTGGGGGGCTCATTCCCTGCACCCCAGGACAGGCAGACGGAGCCAGAGCAGGGCTAGTAATGGTCCTTAGGGCAGCAGGGTGGGCAGGAAGGGGACAGGATGTGGCATGGCCTCCCCTAGGGCCACATGTGCCACGGGGAGGTCACGGTGGGTGCCCACCCCCAGGCAGCAGTGCTGGGGACAATGTGGGGTGCCCAGAGCATGTGGGCAGACACCCCTACTCCCAAGGGGACAGCCCCCGACCCGCTCTGGGGGTGGTCAATACGGCTGAGCACAGTTCCTCCAAATGCCCCCCAAAGCAGCCCTGGGAGCGGGAGTTTGCCCGTTCTGGGGGTCCCCGAGGCTGGCGATGCTGAGGGGTCCCCAGGCCCCCCCAGCCCGTGGTGCCGGGACTGTTACTGGCCCAGGCCGGCGGCAGGCAGGTGCAGGGGCGGGCGAGTAGCACACGTACCCTTCTCAGGATAAACCTCTTCACTAAGGGTAAACCTAATCCCTTTCCCACCATGAACTAGTGGGAAGGAGAGAGAAAGAGACAGAGACACGGCACAGAGTACACAAAGAGAGGAGGAAGGAGATGAAGGAGGAAGGAGATGACAACGGAGAGAGGAGGGAGGAGATGGAAAAGAAGGGAGGAAGGAAGAGATGAAGAAGAGAGGAGGGAGGAGATGAGGTGTGTGGGGAACGGGAACAGTGAGGGAGGGGGGAAACAAAGAGAAAGAGAGATCAGATCTCGCAGACAGACTGACGGCCAAGCACCCGGACAACACTGCAGCGACACAGGAGTGCCAGGCACCCCCAGCTCCAAGTGTGGGGTCCTGGGGACAGGGTACACCCAGGGGTGCTGGCACCCACCCGACCCAACCCCACGCCCCCGACATGGCTGGCACAGGAGGCACAGACAGGACAGACGTCCCTTGAAGGAGACTCACGGACAGCAAACGCACGTCCCACTCCCCGAGGACGCAGACAAGCCTGGCTGGGGCACCCTGCAGTGGCCCCTGACCACCACCGAGCATCTCAGGGCCCTCCTCAAGCAGCCAAGGAACAGAATAAAGGGCAGCATTTAGAGCTGAGGGCTGATCCTGCCCTGGAAGGTGCCCAGCATCCTGCACTGCACCCCAGCACCCTGGAGCCCAAATCAGGGGGTTGGACACCCAGCATGCCCAGGACAGGCCCTGGCACCGCACCCGGATCCAGTGGACCCTGTGACTGGTCTGTGTTGGGTGCCTGGGGCCATCCAGAGGGGACAAACACTGTGACACTTGGCCAGAGGGTGACCTTCCCCCCACCCACAGGCCCCACTTCCATGCCAGTCCAGCAATGCCCTGGCACTGGGGACCCACTGTTCTTGCTGGGGGCTGGGGAGTGCCAGGCTGCTGCTGGGCACCCACGGCCCCTCTTCACCTGCAAACCATGGGAGGAAAAAGCCCTTCCTTCCCCACCCATCTCTCCCCCGCCATGAGCCTGGCTGGGACCCCCAGCCCCACTGGGACAGAGCCAAGGTGGGTCCTGGCCATGGGGCAGCTGAGCCCGTGGGGAGGACGAGGGCCCGGGGGGGCCAGGGGGGTCCTACCCTGCGACGACTGGGTCTGCACGAAGGTTTTGATGAGCAGATCCGTGGCCTGGGTGTAGAGGGACAGGGCGTAGCGCAGCGACTGCAGGTCGGGGCTCTTCTCCAGGAATGTTTTCTTCAGCCCCACGCCACCAGCATGGAAGTATTGCTGGAGGGGGAAAGGCCTCAGGCTGCTCAGCAGCTCTGCCAGGGTCCCCCTGGTGCTCCCCGTGTCTGTGCCTCAGGGTCAGAGCCCCAGGGGCAACCGAAGCGCCCCAGAGTGCCCTCACCTTGATGGTGTCCAGCGCCAGCTCCACCACGGCACACTGCTTCGGGGTCAGGCTCTTGGCTTCCTCACGCACCATGTGGTCCTGGGGGGCACAAATCCTGCTCTCAGCACAGGGCCAGGACCCTGCTTCCCCCACCCCAGCCAAGCCAGCAAGGGGGCAGTGGTGGGGTCCTGGCAGCAGTGGCACTGGCACCCATCCTTGAACAGAGAGCACCCCAGCACCCCCAGTTCTCAGCTTCAGCTCGGTGACCCCCAGCCCTCACCTTCAGCTTGGAGAGCTGCCCCAGCTCCTTGGCCGCGTTGAAAATCATCTGTGTGCCCTGCAGAGAGCAAAGAGACAGGGAGGGCCCCGGTGAGCAGCCAGGCTGGGGGTGGCATGGGCAGGCTGGGCACATCATGCCAGAAGCTTGTTGCAGTTCCAGGGGCTCCCCCAGGCTCCAGGGGACCGCAGCCAGGAAGGTGACACAGGTACCAGGCTGGCAGCCCCCATCTCAGCCCGAGCTCTCAGCACAGGTGTGAGGCTGCAGGCTTGGGGACCCCAGGGCAGGACGTCACCCCGGCATCAGGGACTTCATGCCCTGCTCAGCACAAGCAGCTCATCCCAAGAGTCCCATCCTGCTGCCTGTGCTCCAAGCACCTGCTCCTGCGTCCAGCAGGGCCTGGCACAGCACAGCACTGACCACTCGGACATCGGACGTGGTGGGAGCAGAGAGCGAGTGCGAGGGACAGCGGGCACGGGGAGGATGTGGCCTGTACCCCATGGCCACCAAACCGCCCCTGCCACACGGAGCCCCCAGTCTCAGGGAGGTTCCCAGCCCCTTGGTACTCCAGGGAGCCCCCCAGGTGGGAGAGCCGGGCTGCCTCTGCCTGCCCCGTGCCCCCATCATGGCTGGGGCCATGGAGCCATTCCGTGGTGCCCACGGGAACAGCAGCCCCCTGGATGGGCAGATCCCGCTCACTGCCCTGGGCTGGCACCTCTCACCGGGCTGAGCACACGCTCCTCCAGCGTGCAAATGTAACTGGATAAACTGGGGCCCAGAGACCTCCGCCACCTTCCCTCTCCCAGCACCAGTAGTTCCAGTCCTTCCCAACACAGAAACCTCAGCATCTCTCCCATTAACCATTACCCTCTGCAGGGGTCTGCCCCCTCCGTGCCCTCATTTTGTATCCCCCCATTAACCCTTTGTTCCCACCCCTCTGCCCATCCAGTTCTGTCCCATTAACTCCACCCTCACTGTTCCCATTTCCCCCAGTCCGTGGACAGGCTGGGAGCTGGGGACACTGGTGTCCCCAAAACAGAGCACGACAGGACACTGTACTGAGCTGGGAGCCCCCAACCCAGAGCACAAGGGACAAGGGACAGGGAGGAGGGACGGGGAGAGAGCAGTGCCAAGTGGGGAGCAGAAGAGCCATGTCCTTACTTCAGTGTGACTGGGCAGCTTCACCCTGCTCTGGAAGAGAACAGCAAGGGACAGTTACTGGTGGCCCCAGCAGCATTTGGCCGCAGCTCCAGGCCCCCCACATCCCCCAGCCGTGAGGGCTCTGGCCCTGTACTCTCCTCTGGCTGTGCCCAGTTCTCCGCTGGTGTCCCTGGTTTGGCACCAGTGCACAGCTGCAAAGGCTCAGCCCAATGCTGGTGCTGGTGAAGCTGTGATGAGTGTGGCAGGTTTCTTCTGAGGGGGGGCACGTTTGCTCCCCACCCCGTCTGGGGCTGGGAGATCAGGGGGAATCAGCTCCCCCAGCACACTCAGCAAACTGGGCAGGAGCCAGTGTCCCCCAGGAGAGGAGGGGGAGCCGCAGGCCTTGCCCAGACGGATGCTGGCATGGCTCTTCCCAAGAACCAGGATTTGGGGAGCAGGCTGGGGTCACTGCTGGGCCCCCACCCTGTCGTGATGAGCCCCCAGACAGGGCAAGAGCCCATGTACTGGAGAAAGCCCTTGGGGCAGGGCTGGGGCTCAGCAAGGAAGGGGGAGCAGGCTCAGAGATCCAGGGGATCTCAGCAGCCCCAGGGCCCCCACTGTGCCCAGCAGGGCCCAGCATGGGGGGTCCCCCTCTTCCTGAGCCCCCCACAGTGGGTTGTGGGAGGGTCTCCCATGCAGGGGGTCTCAACCCCTCGCTGTCCCAGCCAGGCAGCTGGGGCTGAGGGCTGTGGGGCAGTGTCCCCCGTGGGCACGGGTGACACCCCACATCTGCCCCACGGGGACTGAACACCACAGAGCCCCCGCTCCCTGCCCCGGGGACACACAGAACTGGGACTGTCCCCAGCACACAGCACAGCACACCTCACCACGACACCACGCAGGCAACAGCACATCCAGACAGCACAACAGAGGAAGCACGGACAAGCCGGGACCTCCACAGCAGGCGGGTGAGAGACCACGAGTGTGGCCCCGGGGCGGTGACACACACGGAGCCCACAGCTATTTACCTTCTCTGTCCCCTTGCCATGTTTTCTCAAGAGCGTGCCCTGTAGAAGCAATGTCAGAGGTTGAGTGTGGGGTAGGGGGACAGCGTGGGACAGGACACAGGGGCACAGGTGGCAGAGACATCACGAGCTCCTGAAGGACAGCCAGTGGGGGACTGGTCCCCACCAAGATACTCAGTGAGGGCCTGGTGTCATCGGGGTGCTGGATCCCCACTGGAAAGCAGGAAGCTGCACTGCTGGAGAACTTGTCCTCACACTGGGAAACTGCTGGGATGCAGGGATGCTGAATCCATGAGGGATGATCCTCGCTGGAATACAGGATCCAGCTGTGTGTGGGCAGGCTCTGGTGCCCCCACACATCCTGCTCCAGCTCTGGCAGGTGCTCCCAGCGCTGGGGAGGGAGCAGGGAGGGAGTATCTGGGATTTGGGTTTAGCACACAGAGCTCTGGTTTGTGCAGGGCTGGGCCCAGTGACAACCCCACACTGATCCAGGAAAGAGAAACTGTGTGAAATGAGGCAGCAGTGCCACGGGGGGGACGAACTCAGCTCTCAGGGTGGACCGGGGCATGTTGGAATCAGGAGAGGGGAGCAGGGAGTCAGCTGGCCAGGAAGCCTCAGAAGGAACAAGCAGCACAGGGAGGGCCAAGCAGGGCTGCCAGGAGGGGTTCTGGCCCTGGCACGGGGTGATGGGTGAACAAGAGGAGCTTGTACCACACAGAGCTGACACTGCTCTGTCCTCAGAGCCTCAGCAAGGCTGGGACATGGGGTCCCCATGAGGTCCCCATGAGGTCCCCGTGAGGTCTCAGGCTGCCCCCAAGGCCTCCCCAAATGCTGCTGTTGGACACAAAAGGTGTTGGGGGACAGCAGAGGGGTGTTTGTTCCCACAGGGATTGGCACCAGCACCCCACAGCTCACTCCCACTGCTCTTCCTGCATGGGTGCCTGGGTCCCAGCAGGGGTGGGCAGAGGACTGGGGGGGAATTGCCCTTTCCTTGCCCCCAGGGGCATAAACCCACAGCCACAGACTGGTCAGAAGAGGACAGAAGGAAACTGCTCAGTCAAAGCCATGCAAGGACCCAGCAGCGATGCCGAGAAGGGAACCAGGAGTCCAGGCTCCCAGGGTCGTATCCCGACCAGGGAAGGAGCCTCACAACCCATGCCAGCAGCCTGCCCCACCACCGAGCACCGGGGCCAGGGACCGCCGTGTCCCCCTGAGAGACTCCTCCTCCTCCTGGCAGGGACAGCCTCTGCCCTCACCCCCAGCACAGCCAGACCCCAGCCAGGGCCTTGAGGGGAAACTGAGGCACGAGGGAAAGGAAGAGCAGCCCTGACTCCAGGCACGCACCGCTCCCTGCTCGTGCCTCCCACGGCATTTCTCCCCTCAGCACGAGCCCTGGTTTGGCACTGCCATCACCGTCCCCTCCCAGCCCACCACTTGCCCTTGTCCCTCCCCACATCCCGGTACTGCCGATCTGTCCAAGACCTCTCCACCCACCACATCCCGGAGGGGCCGCTGGCATGTGCCGGCCAGGAGCCAGTGCCAGGCGGGCAGCACAGGGCTGGGGACCAGGAGCTGGACCAGGTCAGGAGCCGAAGGAGGGTGTGGGCAGGGCACGGGCAGCCACACAAGACAAGAACCGGCGAGGCCAGGACCGACACAGAGCGGACAGACAGACAGACAGACAGGGAGCTGCCGTACTTACAATCATCTGCCATTGAGAGGCGAGAGGAGCAATTGGAGAGAACAACCGTGATGTGAGTGTCGGTCCCCGCCTCCTCCATCCTCCCCAGTGCCAGCCCTGGCTGCCCCCCACCCCCAACAGGGCCATGGGTGTCCCCCATCCACAGCACTCGGTGTCACTGCCCTGTCACCGCAGGCCTCCACAGCCCCCGAGGGGCCCCATCCCCACCTGCCCGGTCCCTCCTGACTGGGGGGGCTTTGCCCCAGGAGGGCTCAGTTCCAGGGACCCCACTCAACACTCAGCTCTGACATGGACCCCCAAACCACCAACCTGTCCGGCCACCCTGCAGGCTGGCACCCAGGGACACCTAGGCAGGCTGTCACCTGCCTGAGGGACCAGTCCCAGCACAGCTTTCTCCAGGAACTGTCTGCCCTAATGAGAATCACCCAACAGAGCCATGTGTCTGTGCCCCTTCCTCTGCCCTAGCACAGGCCCCAGTGTCTCCAGAGCACGGCTGGGAAGGGACTGGGATGGGGACTGGGACGGGGACTGGGTCTCAGTGGCACCAGCATTCCTATGAGATTTGGCCACCTTTGGCCAAGGGTGTGTGAGCCCGGTCAGGAGTGATGTGGGGCTGACCCGAGCCAGGCTCAGGGCTGTGACACGGTGCCAGTGAGGTGGCACCACTGGGGGCTGACATGTCACCACTGTGCTGCCCCTCGTAGACACAGCACAGGAGCTCCACAGCCCCAGCACATGACATAAAGGCTGGCAGCTCCAGGAGCTCCAAGGGAAGAGCCTGAGCCCAGCTTTGTAACAGTGACAAAAGCCACCAAGGAGTGACAGGAACAGGTGTGTGCTGGTCCAGAGCACTCGGTGTCACCCTTTCCTGCCTGACTTCGAGGGAACCACCCCAGGAAGCTTCAGGTGTGGGGGGAACAGACAAACAGCGATGTGATACAGAGCCTCAGAGTGGGACCATTCCCTGGGTTTGCTCTGCTTCCCTAAAATCCCCAGGAGCAAGGAACAGCTCAGCCCTGCTGGGGAATATGCCCCCATCCTCATGATACCCCCAGTCCCTCAGCAAGACCAACAGGCAGCGTATCCCAGCATTCCAGGAGCCTCTGGATTCACCTCCTGGCACAGGGAGCATGCCCACAGCCAGTATGGGTGAGTGTGGCATGGGATGCTGCCCCAGCTCTGAGGGAAGGATGGATAGGAAAGGGCCAGTGTCCCCTCTTGATGCCACAGCAGAGGTGGCAGGAAGGTTCTTTGGCAAAGCCATCCAAGAAGGTCCTGGGGCAAGGATGACCTATCTCTCTTCCATCCTTTCCTCAGCCAGGAGCTGGACACAGGTTTGGAGATGTCAGTGAAGTCCCCACCCTCTCAGGTGCCGGTGAGGGCACCTGGCCAGCAATGTCCCACACTGGTTCCAGTCAGTCACCCGTGTCTCAGGGTCCCTGGTCCCTCTCCCCATCACTCACCGTCTGGTCCGTGAGTGGGGGCAGGACAATGGTCTTCTCCATGGTGTTCATCACCAGCTTCCAGAGCTCCTTCAGCACCCGCTTCAGCACCGTCTTCTCGCAGATCTTTGCGAAGAGCGTCAGGCTGTGCAGAGGAGACAGCGCTGGAGGACCCCACGTGTCACCCCTTCCGTGTCACCCTGACCCTGCAGGTCCCTCACACTCCCTGACGAGGCCAGGAGGGGCAGGGTGGGGTTCCAGTTGCCCCCCACACTCACTTGCTGTCCAGCAGGTCCATGATGGGCTGCAGGACGTTGTCAGCATCCTGTGCGACGCTGCTGCAGGTGCTGGCAGGGACGTTGCCGGTGCCCTTCACCTGGCTCAGGATGTCACCCATCTGCTTCACGCACTCCTCGATGTGTGGCTGGAAACTGGGGACCACAACACACAGGCAGCTCAGCACCTCCTCCCCAGAGCCCCCAGCCTGGCCCCAGCCACAGCTTCTGGACCCCCAGACCTCTCCTTTGCCCGCTGCCCCTGCCCTCCCACCCAGCTGTACCTGGTGGCAAAGACTCGGCTCAGATCATCCAGGACGTTGTTGAGTTTCACCTGCAGCTCCTTGAGGATATCACTGGCTTCTGTGTCCAGCTGGAGGAGGGACAGGTTGGGGAAGCTGACAGGGTCCCTGAACCAGCCCTCAGAGAGGTTTCTGCACCCCAAATGCATCTCTGGGCAGGGTGAAGCCCTTCCCAGTCCGACATGGTGGGAGAGCAGTGTGCTGTGGGGTGGGACGGCGTGATCCCACACAGGAGTGAGGAAGGGGTCTGGTCCCAGCACCGGGAACTGGGGAAGGGGCTACTTCTGGGGGAAGGGAATGATCCAACCTCCCACAGGGTTCCCTCCTGGAACCCCCCCACACTCACGTCCTTCCCACCCATGGCTTCAAACATCTTCTCAAGCTGGACACGGAGCTGCTGGATGTTGTTCATCAGGATGCAGGGCTGGAGGGGTGGGATGGAGAGGGGCGTCAGCACCAATAAATATGGCTGGGACAGCTGCCCACAGCCCCAGGACCCTCCCGCCCTGAACTGGGGGACATCAGGACAGGGATGGCATGGAAGCCACCCTGGCAGCGTGTCAGGAACTGCCATGAGGAAGGGACCAACCCGCCCTGGATCTGAGGTGACAGCTGGGGCCACCATGTGGGGACAGCAGAAGGGAGATACATCACCACTTTCTCCTTCTCCTTGGAGCAGTACGAGGCAAAATCCTTGGAGATGATCTCAGCGTACTGGAGCAGCACATTGCTGATGGTCTGCAGCCAAACAGGGCACCAAGGAAGACACCCAGACAGCAGCAACAGAGGGGAAGGAGGGAGAGAAGGAAACCATGAGTCCCACAGCAGCGAAACAACCTCGTATCTGGATACATACGGGGACCCCCCAGACCCTCTGGCCCCATGAATCTTAGAATCATGGAAGGATGGAAAAGCCCTATAAATTCAAGTCCAACCATCAGCTCAGCATCACCACCAGGTTCATCACTGAACCATATCCTCAAATGCCACATCCACATGTTTTCTGAACACTTCCAGGGATGGTGACTTCAGTGAAGAAATTTTCCCAATATCCAGCCCAAACCTCCCCTGGCCCAGCCTGAGGCCGTTCCTTCTCCTCCTGTCCCTGTTCCCTGCGAGCAGAGCCCGACATTCCCCAGCTGCCCCCTCCTGTCAGGGAGTTGTGCAGAGCCACAAGGTCTCCCCTGAGCCTCCTTTGCTCCAGGCTGAGCCCCTCCAGCTTCCCCAGTTGCTCCTGGTGCTCCAGCCCCTTCCCCAGCTCTGTTCCCTTCTCTGGACATGCTCCAGCCCCTCGATGTCTTTCTTGTCGTGAGGGGTCCAGAACTGACCCCAGGATTTGAGGAGGGGCCTCAGCAGTGCCCAGCACAGGGGACAGGCACTGCCCTGGTCCTGCTGGCCACACCACTGCTGGTACAAACCAGGTGCCATTGGCCTCCTTGCCCACCTGGGCACACCTGCCTCACGTTCATGCACCAGGAGCCACATGGGCACAGCCACTGGAAGCCAGATCCAGCACAACTGGTCTCCATGGGCAGCTCCATCACCAGCACAGCTGCGAAGGCAACAGCCACCAAGCCTGCATGCAAGTCCCTCCTATACTGCAGCAAGCCAGTTTTAATTAATCTATATTAATTAAGCAAATAACGAATCAATTAGCTCATAATTAATTAAATAATCTCCTGTGCTAGCAAAGCTGGGAGTGTCCCAGGGTGTGCTGGTGGTATATTGGCTACCCACAGCCGGATGGAGGGGGCACAGAGAGCCCAGGAGCCCCAGCCAGGGCTGGGACTGGAGTCCCAGGGGTGGTGCTGACCCCTGCCCTGGCAGGTGCCCACCTTGGCAAACCGGCGCATGTAGTGCCCCACGATCTGGGGGTCGGGGCACTCCAGCTTCTTGATGATCTCAAAGCTCTGGTTGAGCTGGGAGAAAACGTCCACCACGGAGCAGGAGAAGAGCGCGTGCTCCGAGGTCTGCTGGAACTGTGGGAGTGAGACGAGGTGTCAGCAGGGCGTGTGGGGGAGATGTTGGCCCCAGTCAGGACATACTGGGCATACTGGGCCCCCGAGACTGCGTCCCCAGTCCTGTTCATACCCCATCCTTCTTGTCCCGCTCCAGCGCTCCATGCAGGAAATCCCGTGACACCTCTTCATTCTCATCCAGCCACTGGATGACGAAGGGCTCGAACCAGCTGCAAGAGAGACCCATCTGTGGTGAGGCCAGCAGCCCTCGTGGTGCCCATCCCCCTCCCCGGCCCCAGGGCTGCACTCACGCGGGGTACTCGGGCACGCGGCTCTTGAAGGAGGGCAGCTCGGTGACGTACTCGTTGTACAGCCACTTCACCTTGAAGTGCAGGTTCATGTAGTCTGCGCTCTTGCACAGGCGGTGCTTCTCGTGCTCTGCACGGGGAAAGGGCGTGGGGGTCACTTGGAGTCCCAAATCTGGGGGTTGGCTCCCCAGGGGCAGCTCCAGGGTAACACGGTGAAGGTGGAAGTGCTTCTAGGGGGGGTTAAGCTAGGCATGGACGATGAGGAGATGAAATGGGTTTGCCCAGGGAACAGGTGAGGTGTGAGCTGAGGACAGCTCCTGCCTGGTTCCCCCCTCTCCGGCTCAGGGTGGCAGGCAGGACTCACCCTCCATTGCGTACTTCATGTCCTGAGCAAAGAGGTTCCACATCACCTCAGCGCTGATCTTCCCCACGTTCAGTTCCTGAGGGAACCTGGGGCGAGGGGAGAGTGTGAATCACAGAATCATTCAGGGTGGAAAAGACCTCCAAGGTCATCAAGTCCAAGCTGTGCCCGATCCCCACCTTGTCACCAGACCAGAGTACTGAGTGCCACGTCCAGTCATTCCTTGGACACCTCCAGGGATGGGGACTCCAAACCTCCCTGGGCAGCCCCATCCAATACTTGACCACCCTTTCCATGAATTCTTCCTGAAGTTCAACCTGAGCCTCCCCTGGCACAGCTCAAGGCTATGAACATGGGGTGAACCGGCCCTCCACGTGGACAGCATCCCTCACACACCTCCCAGCAGCCTCAGCCTTCCCATCTGTAGAATGGATGTTACAACCACTTCCAAAGGCCTCAAGATCCCACTGCCTCCACCTGGGCACCCCCTGCAGGCACAGCAGCATCCCCCTCCCCAGCACCTACTCACTGGTTCAGGCAGGGTGTGTAGGAGTTCTTGTCCTCCTCGATAATAGAGACAATCAGGGTGATGAGCTTGGACCAGAAATCCAGGTTTTTGATGCTGGGGCCCTGCTCCTCGGGGGGCACCTCGCCTTTCTTAGTCTGGAGGGATGGGGACACAGTGGAGACTCTGGTCACCCCAGTGCAGGGCTCAACTTTGTGTCAGGGCTAACAAGGGGGCAAGAGGGAACACCCTGGAGGCCCCATGCAGCCCCCTCGTCTGTCCTGGTCTCAACCCCACAGCTCAAAGCCTGCCCAAGCCTTGGGGCTTGTTCTGCACAGGACTGAGCACTCTGGAGAGGGAGCTGGAGCACGAGAAAAAGGAGAAGGGCGGGGGATGGGGAGGTCAGTGCCCGGCACCCCCCTGCCCCACGCACCGGGTCTGTCTGGTACTCGCGGCTGTAGAGCTCGTGGCAGTTGTTGAAGATGTACTCGTAGGTGGAGTTGAGACAGGCCTTCACACAGTCCTTCACCACCTGGCTGGCTCGAGGAGGGCTCTGCAGCTCCTGGACCTGGTGTGCAGGGAGGGTATGGTGTTCAGAGCACCCCAGACACCCAGCCAGGAGCACCATGGGCCAGCTCAACCCCAACCCCCAGAGAACCAGGCCCAAAGAGAGCCAGGCTCCCTGAGGGGCTGGGTGAGTGGGGCCCCAGCAGTACCTTCATCCGAAAGAAGGTGATGCTGGTCAGCAAATCCACCGTGGACTTGAGATCCTGCAGCCGTTCGGGGCTGCTGGCAGGGAAGTTGTTCTGGGAAGGAAAGAGGGGAGCTGCCCTCAAAACTCACAGAGGCAAGTGAGGGTAAGGGAACAGCCACCTGTTGCTTCGGGTGGGGACACTGAGGCAGGGCAGGCACCTTACCCGGTACATGGAGAGGTCGATGCGCAGGGAGTTGTGCAGCTGGTCCAGGAGTTTGACAAAGCGATCTTTCTGCGGAGAAACGCCCCGGGGGCAGGTGAACAGGGGAAAAGGGGGAGGGACCCACCCCCTCCCCCATCCCTTGTCTCTCTCTGCTCTCAGCCCAGTCCTTGCTCATCCCTCTCCTTCCTTCCTTCCTTCCTTCCTTCCTTCCTTCCTTCCTTCCTTCCTTCCTTCCTTCCTTCCTTCCTTCCTTCCTTCGAGCCCTGCCTGCAGAGAAGAGCATCTCCTTGCTGGTGGCTGGGACTCACTTGAAGGCCTCAGCAACTCCTGGGGCACATGTGGCCGTGCCAGGTGTGGTTCAGGATGGAGAGGTGGCACCACGTGTCCCCTGTCATTGCTGGGAGGCTGACAGGCTGCTTTGTCTGCCCTGCCCACTGGAACAGCTCTGAGCCTGGGCTCAGGGCAAGAGTTGGGAGAGAGGGTGCAGGATCAGTAGCCACTCAATTGGGGCTTTCCAAGAGCTCAGGAGAAAGGGCAGCGAAAGGATGTACAGTGGTTGCCCATCTTCAGGGTGGCCCCAGGAGTTGAACATTTCCATGGACTCCTCACTTGTCCCACTGGGCTGCATCGAGGGATGTGGGCAAGGAACACCCCGTGGGGGGGGGGGGGTCTCCATCAGGGCTGAGGGGCTGTAGTTCAGCTCAGCCCAGCTCCCACCCAGGGAGCACAGGGCAGAAGGATGCAAATCCCATCTGGGGTTGTGGATTGGATCAGGGGTCAGAGCTGATGGCAAAGTAACTGGTCACAGAACCCCAGACTGGTTTGGGTTGGATGAGACCTAAGGACCACCTTGTTCCACGCCCTGCCAGGGGCAGGGACACCTTCCACTAGACCAGGATGCTCTAAGCCCTGTCCAACCTGGCCTTGAACACTTCCAGGGATGAGGCAGCCATAGCTCCTCTGCGCAACCTCAGTCCTCACTCCCTCACAGGGAAAGATTTCTTCCCAATATTGGCCCCAAAACGTTGTTGGGGAGCATTTCCCTTTGCGTTCCTGCTGGTGGGGAGGCTTTGGGCAGCCATGTGGGCCCCCCGTGGGAGCCCTGGGTTCCCCCCTCAGCACTGGCTGCACCGGGTCAGGGCTGACCCGCAGGGCTCCGGCGAGCCCGGAACAGCGTCTGAGTCCTGGGTAAGGACACGGGGGCGGGACGGGGCAGCGAGTCCATGGCTCGGCCACACCCACAGCCTGTGCTGGCCACCGCAAACCTTCGGCGCTCGCCGGGATGGCCCAGCCGGGCCCTGGGCCGGACCGTGCGTCCCCGACACCCAAGGAACGGCTGCAGCACTCTAACACTGGACACGACGGGTACTCAGGGTTAAAGCGGCATGGCCGGGCACTTTAGGACCCAACCTTAGGCTCTCTAAAAAAGAGAAAAAGACAAGTTTTTAAAATCCTCCATGTTAGAGAAAAGGCGGGTTTCTGGTACGGCTTCCTCCTCCTGCGTGATCCGGAGGCACAGCTCGCTCGGCTCTAGCTACCCCCTGCGAGGTGAGCCAAAGCTGCCCGGAGCTGTGCTCGGCCCTGGCTGTGTCCCTGGCTACCCAGCTCCTTGCTGCACCCGGGGCTGGGCACTGACCCTGGCTCGACCCATGCGCATCCAGAGCGACCATGTCCTGCCCCTGGGATGGCACGGGGGGAGCCGAGGCGAGGGCTCAGCCCCTCCTCGCCCATGTCCCCGAGGGGCACCCGGCCCTGCCGCAAACTCGCCCCACTCGGCACCCAGCGGTGCTGGCACAACCGGCTGAGTTTGCAGCAGGCCAGGGTCCCCCAAAGCACACGAGGCTGTGCAAGACCCCCCACGAACTGCAGGGGTGGCTCATGGCCACATGCTTCTGATTTTGCCACCAAGGTGTCCCCTCTCCTGGCATGCTGTGACCCAGCGTCCCACTTTGCTCAGCCTCCCACAGTAATTAGGGGAGCAAATTGAGCCCTTCTCCTGGCAAGGTGGTGGCCCTTTTCCTTCCTGAGAAACAAGAGCGGGATGATTTTTGGGGCAAGCAGGGGCTGACACCACTGCTGCCTGGCTGCAGTTTGGAGTGGGGTGTTTTGCACAGCTCGTTTTGCTCCCGGAGCCCCCCACCCCCTCCCACAGAAAGGAGAGAAAAAGAAAAGAATGTTTACGCACCATGGGACTTACCCCGAAATTGGAGGCGGCAAAGCGGTCGGAGGCGTTGACGTTGCTGGAGGCGGTGGTGTGGGCATAGTAGGCGTTGATGTTGGCCAGCAGGGTGCTCATCACCGCCGGCACCCCGGGGCACATGTACTTGGAGGAGAGGCAGGCAAAATGCCTACGGAGAGAGGTGGCAGGTGAGGGCTTTGGGCCATGGGAGGGGATGCAGGGTTTGGGGTGCATGAGTCATTGAATCCAAAAGCATCCCAAGCTGGAAGGGACCCTCAGGGATCATCAGTGCAGCCCCTGGCCCTGCACAGACACCCCAACAACCCCAGCCTGGGCATCCCTGAGAGCGCTGTCCAAACGCTCCTGCAGCTCTGGCAGCCTCGGGGCCGGGCCCATTCCCTGGGGAGCCTGGGCAGTGCCCAGCAGCCTCGGGGGGAAGAACCTTTCCCTGAGCTCCATGGCCAGCCCTGACCCAGCTCCAGACGTTCCCTGGGCTCCTGTCCCTGTCGCAGAGCAGAGCTCAGCCCCTGCCCCTCCGCCTCCCCTCGGGAGGAGCTGCAGCCCCCAGGAGCCTCCCCTCAGTCTCCTCTGCTCTGGCTGAACGAGCCAAGTGCCCTCAGCCGCTCCTCAGACCCTTCCCCAGCTCCGTGTCCCTCCTTTGGACACTCTCCAACAGCTTTGGATCCTTCTGATCTTGTGGTGCCCAAACTGGACACAGGACTTGAGACGAGGCTGTGCCAGAGGGTGTTGGGAAGGGAAGGGATGGGTGCACAGGTTTGGGGCAAGTCCTGGGGCAGGAAGGTGGGTGCCAATGGCAGCAGGGGAGGATGATGGGGACAGTAACCCTCCACCTAGGGGGTGGGTGCAGCCCCTCTGAACCAGCTGGGAGTAGGGGACTCACGTCATGGCCTGGTAGATGGACTCCACCCCATAGCGCATGGCAAACTCATCCACGATCTCCTGTGCTGTCTCATCAAAGTACACCTTCCAGGCATCATCCCCTTTGGCATCGGGGATCTTCACCACCCCATTGTTTTGCAAATCCGTCACAAAGTGGAACAGGTTCTGGAGGTACAAATGAGTCCTGTGAGCTCCCCAGGGCGTGTGGTAGCAGGGTGGCATTGCTGGGGAGTGGGCCGTGCCCCCTGTGCCTGCCTGGGCTGCTCACCTCGTGCAGGCAGGTGTACTGAACATGGTAGGGAGCCACCTTCTCCTCGCCCTTGATCTCCACGCTGATGTGCAGCCGGATGGCTCCCGACACTGCTGACTTGTCTGTGCGCTTGTCTGTGGGTGCAGGGAGAGGGACAAGGCATGAGGCTTCCCTGGAGTAACCCTGCTCACTGCCAGCCCCAAAGAGGGGCACAATGCTCTGGTACAGGGCCAGGGCTGAGGGGACAACCAGGCTGAGCTGGGATTTGGCCACATGTCCAGCCACTGGAGACATGGCCTTTCTGTGCCTCAGTTTCCCCTCTGCAGGGGGCTGGTGTTCTAGAACCTCCTGGGTAAAGGGTTCTGAAAATGACCCTGGGAAGACACTTGTTCCTGATGGCTTTTGATATTAAGTGTTTCTAAGAGCAGACCCTGCTGCATCAGCCATCAGCCTATGGCTGGCAGCACATCCCCCTTGGAGCCCAGCACCGGGGGTCCCATCCCCAGCAGGATGTGTCACTCCCCTGAGCCCAGGGCAGGGGTGGGGAGCTGGTTACCGAGGTTGTACCAGACGTCCATCTCCCCGCTCAGGGTCCGGACCTCGATGATGGTCTGGCCCAGGAAATCGTCGGATTCCCTCTTGAAGCGCTGCTTGACGCGGGACTTGATGTCATCGTCCTCGTCCCACACACGGACCTTGATGCGGTCAGAGGAGTTATGGCACTCGCTGGGGAGGCGAGAAAGGGCAAGCCCCAGGATGAGCAGGGAAATCTTTCCAGCTACTCCCCATCACTGCTTCCCTAAACAAAAGGGACCAGCACAGCACGGAGCAGGAACTGGGGAAGAGAGCAGATGCAGGGGCACCAACCCTCCCCAGTGGGCTCTGTGCCACACCCAGGCAGCCCCAGCACAGCCTGGATCAGCCCCTGGAGTCACACCCCCATGGCACAAAACAGCACCCCAAGGGTCCCCAGCACCCCCTCCACCCTCAATGGGGGCAGGACGAGGCCCAGCTGGCTCCCCCCACCCTACAGGGACATGGCAAGACCCAGCACAGCCTGGCACAACCATGAGTGGCCAGGGAGGGGAATGGGGAGACTGGGGGTGAACTTACAAATGGAAATTCTCCTCCCAGACTGGGTTGAGATTGCCGTAGATAGTTTTAGTCCTTTTTTTTGTCTTTCCAACCTGGACAGTGACATAGGGGTCACTGGAACCTGTCTTATCCTTTGCTTGCAGGCCCTGGGCACAAACCACTGCAGCACAGCAGAGAGAACAGACAGAGAGAGAAGTCAGTGCCACAGCCTCACCAAGACCCCCAAAACAGACACCTGTGTCCCCACAGGGGCTGAAGCTGCCTGACAGAATGAGGGGTTGAGCAATGGGGACATCCCCATGGTCCCCAAGGCTGAAGGTGACAGGTTGCCTACCCGTGATGCTGATCTTGGCTGACCATTTGGAGGTGCCATCCAGGACGCTCTGCTTGACCGCCTTCATCTGCTGCGTGTGCGTGGTCTTGTTGACCCCAAACACCTCCTGGATCAGCTCAAATATCTCTGGCTTGTTGCGCTCCCGGATCTTCATGCGGTCCTTGAGCACCATGATGATGTTCTGGGTCCGATCCTCTGCTCCATGCTTGGAGCTCTTCTCCGCTGCCCCTGGGAGAGGACAGGCATGGGTGAGATGGGGTCGGGGGGCTGGTGGTACCCAGGAGAGAGACAAGAGCTCTCACAGGTTGGAGTGGTGGGCTTGGGGACAGGACAAGAGGAAATGGCCTCAAGTTGCAGCAGGGAAGGTTTAGGTTGGGTATTAGGGGAAACTTCTTCCCCGAAAGTTTTGTCCAGCCCTGGCACGCTGCCCAGGGCAGTGGCGGAATCACCCCTGGAAGTGTTCAAAAAACGTGTCTCTGTGGCACTTGAGGACATTGTTTAGCGATGACCACAAGGGTGCTGAGTTGATGGTTGGACCTGATCATCTTAAAGGCCTTTTCCAGCCTTAACAATTCCACAATTCTACAATTCCATGCATTCATTAATTCAAACCTGGAGGGATCTATCCCCTGCCCAGGATGAGTCTGCCCTGCCCAACACTTCTCCCATGCCCACGTCAGGAGTGGAGCTCTCCCGGGCTGCTCCCTCCTCCCTCTCCAAGGTGAGAAGGGACGAGGCTGTGGGCCCCAGGTCCTTACTCTGCAGGCAGTCGGCGTTGAGCAGGTCCTGGCACTTCTCGTGGCACTTGACGCCGCACTCGGCACAGCGCATGCCCTGCCGGGCGATGCCCCACAGCAGCCCCTCGCACTCGTAGCAGTAGGTGGGGGTGGTGGCCGTCCACACCTCGAAGTTGTGGGGGGTTGTGCAGGAGATGGGGTACACTAAGGCTTGCAGGGTCTTCTTGTAAACATGGTTTTTCTGTGCAGGGACAGGGGAGAGGGGGGGAGAAATGCTGAAGCAGAGGATGCACTTGGGGACATGGTTTAATGGTGGTGGTGCTGGGTTGACAGTTGGACTTGACGATCTTACAGGTCCTTTCCAGCCTCAATGACTGTGGATACAATATTGCTGCCAGCAAGAATTTTCTTGCTTCTTTCGAAGGCCCTGGGATACTTTTCTCTCTCACCAAGAGATTAGCAGAAGTTCTATAAACTATGAACACCTGTGACCTTGCAAAGCCTTGTTTATGGTACAGTAGAAAAATATTTTGACAATGGATGTTTTAGGATTTCTAGCCAATCCACCCAGGGGGTGGCTGATCCTTGTCCAATTAGACTATGAAGAAAAAAGTCTATAAAACAGTTTGTAAAATAACTAAATAAATCAATCTTGCTGCACAATTCCTGCCTGCTGGATCTTCTCTCCTCTCCTCCCTACAGCTGCAGGGTACAGTAATAAATGATCCCACAATTCTATCCCTGGATGCATCCATGAGCATCCTGGATATTCAGGCATCACCAGAGGATGCTGGTGGGGCACAGACTCTGCACCTCCACCGCTGGCCTGGCCCTCGAGGTTCAGTTTCCCCCTCCCAGCCATGCCCAACCCAGCCCACCCCAGCACTTACCAGCTCCTCATTGTTCAAGGTGCTCGAGGCCAGCGCGGATGTGATGCCCGCTTTCCTGGACTGGACCAGGGACTGTAGGAAAGAAAGAGAGTTCCCAGATCCAGCAGATCATGAGAGGTCCCTCCTCCACCCCCAGCTGGCTGTGAAACACCTAGGACAGACCCCAGACCCAGACAGGGAGGGGTCCTGGCTGCACGGGAGGCAGTGGGGACAGCCCAGCCCCCACTGATGCCAGCACCACTGTGCAGTGGGACTGGAACCAGTTCGGCAACCCATGGCATTCCCAGTTCAGCTCCAGTGCGGCAGAGCCTCTCACCACGTGTCTGAGACCCGGGGAAGATGGGGTAGGGGGCACTTACCATGGCCTGTGGGCAGCCAGGGCCAGCAAGGGGGGAATAAAGAGCCATTAGTGCAAACACTTCCCAGGAGAGCCCCTTCCCTGCCAGAACCGGTGGGAATTGGGGCAACACCCCCGCCTCCAGCACTGAGCAGTCCCTGGTGGGGGGGACTGTGTCCCCAAGCCACAGCACTGGTTGCAGCCTGCAAATCCCAGCAGGGAAAGGCAGCAGCCCTCCCAAAACCCCACACGTTGCCCCACCCCATCACCCCCCACCCCCAAAACACCGACACAGCACAGTGCAGAAGCATCAGCGGCTGCCCAAGAGGGCTGGGTGGGGGCACCGGGTTGGGGGCAGCAAGGGGGCAGGGGGATGGCTGGGAGGCAGGTTGGGAACAGGAGGGTGGCACCCCAGGGAGGGCACACAGTGGAGCTGACAAGGTGTGAAGAGAGGGGGAAGGAGGAGAAGGACACCTGATTCTGGGGGCAAAAGGTGTCTGGTTTCCAAAATTGCTGTCTCTTATCATCAGGGGCGGTAGGGGACCAGCAGAGTGACCCTGTGCAACAGAGCCCAGGGGCTGGAGGGGACCCCATCATGGGGGGCCCATACACTGGGGGTCTCCAACCCCATAGACTGGGACAGTGGGGACAGGAGCACAGGGTCTGGGCAACTTGGAAAAGCCACTGCCAGCCCTCCCCTGGTATGGGGATCTGTCTGTCCAGCACCAGCGTGGTCCAAGCTGCAGGGACCTATGGCAGCTGGGACAGGAAGGGACCAGGGACACGGCACCAGTAGAAAAATGGGAAACCAGATGCAGCCCTGGGAAACCTTAGGCTGATGCTTGGGGTAGGGACCAGAGCTCCGTTAAAGAGAAGCACCCTCGGGTAAGGGAGAGCCCAGCTCCCCACTGCAAGGAGGGCCAGGAGCCCCCCAAAGCAGCGTGGGATACCCCCGCCCCCCTTTGGCAGGGCTGGGGGCTCGAGGGCTGGCCGGCAGCCCCCAGGGCGCTGTCTCTTTAACCCCTCGCACCGCGCTCACCAGATCGCTGACTAGAGGGAGAGATTTGCGTCCAGGCTTAATGTCGGGCATGCTGTTAATGCAGCGCAGAAACCTTACAGCCGCCCCCCTGCCGCGGGGAAGGCCCAGCCAGGCCACAGGAAAGAAAACAGAGAACACAAGCCATGTTAGAGGCAGCTGGGGAGCGGGGCACGGGCGGCGCAGTCCGGTGGGGCGCAGCGGGAGCGAAGCCGGCAGCTGTGGGGGGGTGCCTTGGGGGGAACCTCACCAAATCGCTAACTAGGGGGATGGGCTTTCGCTTGCGAATGTCCGGCATGCTGTCTATAATGATCAGCCCGCCACCAGGCCTGCAAGAGAGAGGAGAGTCAGCGGGGAAGGGGGAACTGAGGCAGGAAGGGCCCCCTGTTGTTGCCCCGTGGTCACTCAGCGCTTTGTAGAATCGCAGAATGGTTTGGGTTGGAAGGGACCTTAAAGCCCATCTCATTCCATGCCCTGCCATGGGCAGGGACACCTTCCACTAGATCAGGTTGCCAACCTGGCCTTGGACACTTCCAGGGATCGAGGGGCAGCCACGGCTGCTCTGGGCACCCTGTGCCAGGGCCTCCCCACCCTGACAGGAAAGGATTTCTTCTCAATATCTAGGACTTGGTGAATATGACTGCAAAGCAACCCCTGTGTGGTCTGGGACCCACCCATGGGATCCCCATCCCCACCACCAGCCCAGCCAGGGCAGGGATCACTGGATTAAAAACTGAGGGGGAAGGGGATTTTGGCAAAAACTGTGATTTTTCCCCATGTGAAGCGTGACAGTGAAACCCAGGAGAAAAGCTGCCCATTTGGCTTAGTCAGCTTTGGCTTTGCAGCGTGAGGCTGGAGAGCTGGGGTTCCCTCTGGGACCCCAAAGGGGAGCACTGAGCAGGTGAGCCTCGAGTTCTGCTGCAAGGGAACCCAAGGCAGGAACAGCACCTCACAGCCCTGTCAGGAAGAAATCCCTGGAGTGATCTGGGGGTTCTCAGGCAACCTACCAGGTTCTGCCCAGGTCCATGGCAGAGGGCATGTCTGCAAGGGCAAGACAGGACTGAGACCTCCAGCCTGTCCAGGTGAGACGTTCAGGATTGCCCATGACACCGCTCCATGAGGGAAGCAGGAGTTGCTACCCCACCTCATCCCCATCCCAACTCACCTCCTCGCTCTCCCCCTTGGCAGCAGCTCTTGGCGTCACAGAGCGATGTCATGTCTGCTGGCTGCTCCAAAAGCACTGACCAGCCCTAAAATTCAGCCCCAAAAATCTGGCCTCCCTGCCTGCCCACAGCTCAGCAACCGTTCCCCACACAAGCTCACTGCTGAGCTCATTAATCACATCCTAATGAGGAGGGGGCTGAGATCCCGAGGGGCAGAGTGTACCCAGCTTCCCCTTGTACTCACCCGCCTTTGAACCACAGGGATTTTTCATCACCTTCCCCGCGGGCCTGGAAAACAAGGGACAGTGTCAGGGCACAGCAGGAGCCACCAGCATGGGGACAGCCCCCCAGGGCAGTGAGTGCTCACAGCACTGCAGGAGCATGGAAGGATGAGCAGGGTGGGCAGAGAAAAGTGTGTTCCAAAATCAAGGGGGCTCTTCCCAGCAAAGAGCTGGCACTGGGAATAAATATCTTCAGGAGGCCGAGCTGGGTGAGCAGTGGGTGGGCTTCAGCGGAGGGGCTGAGGCTGGCAAAGCAGGGGGATGGTTACACTGTGCGAAAATTCGGGGCTTGTGGGATTGGAGAAGCATCATAGAGGCTCAGCAGGTCCTCAGGGACCCACAGCAGTTGGAAAGAAGAGCAGGGAAAAGCCAGAGCACATGGAAGAGGGTGTGCGTCCAGGGATCATCCAGCAGTGCCACCTCCCCTGCAGGGAGGGGATTATTTTGGAGGAGAAGGGTGGAGAGAGACCATTGCCCCTCCTTCATGGGCAATCCCTGCACACACACACACACAGAGGGAAGGCACACATGTGGCTGGGAGGTGCCAGGTGGACATGCTTACCTGCAGGCAGCCTACATCCCTTCCCTGCAGGAAGGGGAGACGCGGGTGCAAGGGCCATGGTGGTGGACAACTGAAAAGAGAAGCGGTGGGGAGGGGGATCGAGACCCCGGGGAGCGAATCCAGAGCCAAAACAAAAAGAAAAGATGGAGGATGGAGTCTAAAAACAAAACAAAATATTGTCAACTCAACAGAGGGGAGGGGGGGGGGCTCGCACCAGCACACGCATGCAGCACACACGGGGGGTCCTCAGCACTCCCGGCCCCTCCAGGATGTCCCACTTGGTGGGAATGGGTTGTGGGCCACCACTGTTGGTACCCCCAGGTCCGTGGATGTCCCTGGAAGCTGCCCAGGTGTGGAAAGGGGCCGTGCCCCCAGCCCGGGGCGGCGGCGGTGGCCAGGGGTCCTCACCTCCTGCAGCTGCATGCAGACCTTGTTGAAGGCTCTCAGCCAGTTGGCTTTGGCTCGTGCTTTGGGGTCCTGCACCTCCTCTTCTGCCGGCTCCCTGCAAGCACACACACCCCCTGTCACCTCCCAGCACGGCACCAGGGAGGGGGGAGCAGCCCCCACACCCCCAGCAGGCCTGAGGCTGTAATTTGGGGATCCTGATGGGCCTTGAGACAGCGTGGCCATGGCAAAACCCCCTCTTGGTACCAGGAAGGACCTGAAAAGGCAGCAGGTCCTGCTGCAAAGGGCAGCACAATCAGGGCAGGACGCCAGGGAGAAGCCAGAAGCTTCCCCACCCTCAGGAGACCCTGCCCTGGGCACCCAAGTGACACCCAGGGGACAGCTGGTGACACAAGCGTGTGAATTAAACATCCCTTGCCCCCCACCTCCCCAGCACAACATCCTCTGGCCACTTCCTGGGGCAAAGAGCACCCAACACGCCGGTGGTTCCAAGCCCAGGGAAAGCTGTCTGCCTGGACATGCTGGATGTTGTGGGTTTTTTTCCCCTCTCCTACAAAATCAAGACATGGAGGAAAAGAAAAGAAATCCTCCAAACATACCAGTCTCCTGGAGAGCCTGGTGTGATGTGACACTGGAGAGAGGAGCCCAGAACCACGCTAGGAAGAGGCCGTGGGGTGCTCAGGAGATGAACCTGCCCAAACCTGGGGGGCTTTGTCTGCTAATCTGGGATCCTCAGTGCTAACCCGGGATCCCCAGCATTAACCTGTGGTTCCCAGCACTAATCCACAGTCCCCAGTGCTACTCTGGGGTCATCAGTGCTAATCTGAGGCCCTTAGGGCTAATCTGGGGGTCCCAACACAAGCTGGGGTTCCCAGCACAATCCACGGTCCCCAAATCCTAGCACAGGACCCCCTGAGCCCCCTGCCCAGTGGACACTGCAGGCAGACATGACCTGAGGCTCCTGCCAGGTCTTGGGCTTAAATATCCATTTCTTTTAAAAACAACTCATTACACACTGTTTTAAATTAGAGATTCCCCATTCCTGGTCTGTAATTTAAACTAAACAAAAGGCTGAAAGAGCCCATCACAGTTCACCTCTGCACAGAGGAGTGACACTCACTGAAAATGGAAATGCTCAATAATGATATTTGAATCCTCTGTCCCCAAGATAGGAATCATTCCCATGCTGCACCAGAAACCTGACCACCAATTAATTCACCTGTACAGCACAGGAGACCATGGATGAGCTTTTTCCAGGCCTAGGGAGAGGATCGACTCCCATGAAGGAAATCTCCTCCTCTGACCAAGCTCCACCCAGGGTGCCAAGAGCCTGTGCCAGAGGAGAGGAATCACAGCCCCGAGACCCCATTCCCCCAGCCCCAGGTTCGTCCCAGGTTACGAACCTGCAGCCTTGGAGCCCCAGCAGCTTTAGCCATGCTTAGCACAGGGGGTGGCTGGGGCAGGGCAGTGCCCAGGGTGCTGGCTCTTGCCTGGGTAGCACAAGGTGGGCTTCCCCCATGGCTCAGGCACCTGGCAAAGCTCCAGACATGACAGAAGGTCCCTGGTCCTGCGCCAAGCACCAGCACCATCCCTGAGCCACCTCCAGAGCACCCTAAGTGCCTCCAGGCACAGTGCCATCCTAGGGACACCACAGCCCAGCTCCCCCTCCTACCTCTCAGCCGGTTTTGGGGGCTCAGTCTCCGGGGCTGCCTCTTGCACAGGAACTTCCTCCTCTGCCCGCTGGGCCTGGAGGGCCTCAGGGGCTTCCTGGGGGACAGAGATGTCCTTCTCCTCTTTCCTCTCCTCTTTCCTCTCCTCCTTCTTTTCCTGTTGCTGAGGCTTCTGCTGTGGGACCAGCTGGGGTGGCTGCTGCTGCTGCTGTTGCTGCTGTGGGACCTGTTGCTGCTGCTGCTGCTGTGGCAGGGGTTTCTGTGGTGGTGGGTATGTTTCATGCTCAGGGGGTTCATAGGTGTCCTGCTCCCGCAGTTCCTCCTCCTCCTCCTCCAGTTCCTCCTCCTTGGGGTAGCCTTCCTCAGTCTCGCTGTAGTCCTCAATGAACTCTTCCTCCTCCTCCTCCAGGTAGAGATCATCATCATCCTCCTCCTCCCAGCGCGGCGAGTCCTTGCGGTAGCTGACAGAGCTGTGGCAGGAGTGGTAGGAGTCCCCGTCCCTCTCGTCCAGCTCCGAGTCTCTCAGGCTCTCGTTCTCGAAGTCCTCGCTCAGCTGGGAGCTGCCCTGGCTCAGCTCGGCCGATGAGGCGTAGCGGCTGCTCCCTGTGGGGCTGAGGGGCCAGGGGACACAAGGACAGGGCTCCCGTGGGTCCGTGTCACCCCAGGCAGAGCCCCGGGGCCCCGCACCAGGGGCAGGAGGATGTGCAGCTCCCATCGGGAGCACTGGGCTCCTCATCCTGGGAGCCGAAGGCACAGAACCAGGAGAATCCTTGGGCTGGAAGCAGCCCCTCAAGCAGGTGCACTTGCAGGGTCTGACCTCCCTGCCTGCGCCTGGGCTGAGAGTGGGGATGGGGGTGACAGTGTCTGTCCCCTAGGCTCACCCCAGCCAGGGGTGGGGGCAGCAGCACCCCCAGCCAGATCCTGCCTCCTGCTGCTGCCGGACACCCTGTCCTGCCCCCGACACAAAGATCTGTCACCCAACCTCTACCCTGATGTCTTAGTGCTCCCTGCAGCCCTCCCAGGCACCCCCACCCCAGGACACCCCCTCAACCCCCTCACTCCTCTTAACACCATCCCTACCCGAGGCTCCCCTCTCCACTCTTCCTGCCAGGCCAGACCCCTTCCCCCACCCCATGTGCCCCCCAGCTCTTCCAGCCCCCTCCTCTCACAGCTGCCTGCACTGGGGGGCCCACAAGGGCCCTGTGCCCCGGGAGGCTGCCAGGGACAGGGCAGCCCCATGGCTCCGTGGGGACAGGCTGACAGAAGCAGACATGCAGACAGGACAGGGACATGCCAAGGAAGAGGCCGACACCACGTCTCCAGCACTGGCAGCCAGGGCTCAGGGGGTGTGTGAGGGGACAAAGAGGAGGGGCTGGGATGGGCAGAGCCCAGAATGGCTGAGCCAGGCTGTGGGAAGCCAGGGGACACGGCAGGGAAGAGAGTGCTGGGGGATGGCTCAGGCTAGTCCCAGCTGGGAGGGGTACTGGCATTATCCAGGTACCTTAGGAAGGAGCATTTGGGGCACAGGGATACAGGAGACACAGCTCACACCTGGAAACCCCACATCTCCCCATCCTGATCCTGGCCAGAGCTGGGAGAGGGGCCCTTGGCACATTGCAGGATCCCAAATCACTGCATGAGGCTTTTGCCCAGACAGGCACACCCTGGCAGGTGACCAGGAACAGGGGGTGGCATTTGAGTCCCCAAGGGCCCAGTCCCACACCCGCTGGCACGACAAGGAACGAGCAGCAGTGCTGCCAGACAGTCGCAGTGCCAGCCAGCGGGACCAGGATGCTGGGATGTCACCCCATGAAGCAGGGTGCAGCAGCAAGAAGGAACACCACAGGGCTGGGGGGACACCTGGAGCATCCCAATGCTGTCCCTGTAGCAGGCCGATCCGGGGCGGGGAGCGTGGCACAAGGCCGCCCTTGCCAGGACTGGTGTTGGCCTCACCATGGCTGCAAGGACCGACCACAGCACTCTGCGACGGCACACGGCACACGGCACAGGTAGCCACCCACCTATCCGATAGGTCTAGGGACCGCCTGCTCTCAAGGGAAGGCTGGCGGCTGGTCCGCCTGCTCGACTCAGAACCGGACTCAGCGTCACTGCGTCCGTTTGCGGCAGAGTCTACGCTACCATAGCGTCTGCCAGGGGAGGAGAGGAACATGGTCAGCGAGCTCCCAGGTGCCACACCGCCGCCACCCGCCACCCCCTGCTGCCGTGGGGACGCTGGCAGGGAGGCTCTGTCCACTGGATGGGGCTGGCACTTTGGCCTGGGCTCTGCCACGTCTGTGTCCCCAGCCAGCCCACACCCCACTGTCCAGCTCCCAGCAGGGACAGCCAGGGGTGGGGGGCCCCAAACCCACTGAGGACAGAGGAGGGCAGTGACCCAAAAGAGTTTGAAAACTTCCTAGTGAGAAGGAAAGGCTTGGTTGGGGCCAGCACCACCCCACTCTTCCTCACCTCAGCATCCTTCCCTCTGTCACCCACAGCACCGGGAGCACCATCCCTGGTGTCACCCTGGGGACCTGCTGGCCTCTGTCACCTGCGGGGGGGGTTGAGAGAGCGGGTCCCAGGGTGAGCTGGCTGTGGCCACACTACCTGATGGGAGCCTGGTCCGAGTAGTCCATCTCGTAGCTCTGCATGGAGTCAGTGTAGGAGTCGCGGGAGCTCTGCTGCTGGTGCCTCATGGGGTACTGGTGCACGGAGGCGTTGGGCTGGGACGTGGTGTAGTAGGGTGGGGGGATGCTGTTGCTGGTCTCGCTGCGGTAGTCACTGTCCCGGTCGTCCACGGTACTGTCGGGGTCATCGTCTGCAAGGGGCCACAGTGAGTGGGGCAGGGGATGGCCCAAATCTTCCCCCCACCCTGCACAGACCCTTTAATGCCACCACTGTGTCCCCACCACTGTGGGACCGTGCTGGGGAGGTGGGCCCAGGGCAGGGTGAGGGGGGAGCTGATGTGTTCACAGCGCAGGAAGGGTTTGGAGGGATGAGGGGAAGGCGGAGGGGGAATTTGGGACATACAGAAGGGGGAAGAGGACGCGGGCAGGGACCCTCCCTCTGCCCCATCAATGTTCCACCACAGAGGCAAAGCCCAAGCTGCTCATTGCCACTGGGACACCCCAAGGGCACAGAGCCCCATGGTGCCATGTCCCCACCAGCCCATGGGGACAGCCCTGCCCAGGACAGGGCACTTGGTGACACTGTCCTCACCCAGTACAGAGTCATGGCACAAGGCCACAGGCTAGACCTGAGCTCCAGGTCCCCTGAGCCCTGGGCCAGGCAAAGAGAGATGTGCTGGGGACCCCCAGGCTGGGAAGAGATGAGTGGGCAGGATACTTACTCTGCTGTTCTCCCCAGCCAAAATAATTCCAGTTGCCTACAAAGAAAGGGGCAGAGGTAATAAAGATGGAGGCAGCTGGTTGGGAGGAGCCAGCATCTCCCCAGAGGGCACACTGGGCTGGGGACACTGCCCTGGGGACAGCATCCAGGATGGGGCACACTGGCACTGGGACAGTGCCTGGGCCTGAACATGGTGACACCAATCAGGACTGGAGACTGTGCCTGGGGAGGGCATGGTGTCACTGACCCTGGCTGAGGACAGTGCTACAGCCAGGCATGGTGGCACTGACAGGGGACAGGGCCTGGGGCTGGGCACAGGGGCACTGAACCATGCATGGCCCTGGGGTGGTTACAGAAGGGGAAACTGAGGCACGGGTTGGGACAAACTGAGCTGCCACCCCAAATGCCTCTGCAGGGCCCCCATCCAGCAGCCCCCAATCACCAGCCTGCTGCCCCTCGCCATGGGGGGACCATCCTTACCAGCCCCACTGCTCCCATGCCCTGCTCCCTCCACCCACAGGAAGGCTCACCCACTGCAGAGCAGGGAGACAGCAAAGGAATGCCAGCAAACACGGGAAGGACAAAAGGAGTGGGGATGGGGACAGGGTATGGGGTGAAGCTGAGCCCCACTTAGGGCGGGGTCCAATGCCCCAAAGCAGATGTGGAGCCCACCCCTTAAAATTCCTCAGTGTGGGATTGGGGAGAAAGGAGGGTGTGGGGGTCCCACAGCGGGGCAGGGACAGGGCAGCACTTACAGCACTGCGAGCCATGCACGGGCAGAGGCTTTTCCTGCTCCTCCTGGAAGGCATACTGGGGAGAGAGGGGTTGGTGAGGGCTCCTGCTGGCAGCACTGCCCCTGCCCCCTCACCCAAGGCCTGGCTGCACTCACATCATCCTGGTCCCGCATCGCGTTGAGCTGCTCCAGCTTCTTGGCCCAGTACCTGGCCTCCTCCTCAGGGATATCTGCGAGGGCAAAGACCCCAGCTCGTGCACAGACCTCGCCCAAAACAGCCCTCGAGCTTTTGGGGCCACAGTATCAGACCCTCAGCCCCAGCCCCAAGGCTCATGAGCATCCTTGGGGCTGAGGGCGAGGAAGGACACGGGCCGGGCCTGGGGGCCAGGGATGGGGTACCCACCCAGCGGCAGCTCAAAGCGGGTGTCAAGGAGGATGCGGTGGAAAGTCGGATCCTTGGTGCCCGAAATCTCATTGTCGGTCATGATGACCTGGGAGTCGAGCGTGAGCCATTCCCCAGGGCCCTCCTGTGGGGTGGAAATGGAGTGAGGAGAGCTCCCAGACCCCCCTTTCCTGGCCCCACAACCCCAGCACACACAGTCTGGCCTCAGGCAGAACGGGGAAGGCTCTGCTTGGCCCAAAGGACAGCTGGGGGTGGCACAGGTCTCTTGGGGTTCAGCAGGGAGATGGCTGTGCCCGGCTCCCTACCTCATTGGACTGCCGGATGGTCCGGAGGGGGATCCACACCGTGCCCACCATGGTGTCCCAGATGAGCCCCTTGTTCCACACCTCCACAGTCAGGCCCAGGTCCAGCCGATTGATCTCACTGGGGACAGGAAAGGTATCAGGTCATCCCCCATGAAGTTAACCCCCCCCAGGTTACCCCTTCTCAGCAGCCCTCTGGGACCACCCCAGCTTCTACCTGTCCCCTTGGGCCCAGGACTCAGGTGAGCCTGCCAGACCCGGGGTCAGGGCAGTGGGGGGCTCCCTGTGTTATTTATGGGGGTGAGGGGAGCAGCAGGGATGGGGGAGCTCGAGGGGACCTCTGGACACTCACAACATGAAGTCCTGCTCCCAGGAGGGCAGGTTGCCCCGCACCGCGATAGTCGTGCTCTTGACATTTTGCACCTTCAGGGTCACGTAGGTGTTAAATTTCTCTGTGGGAACAAGCAGAGGGTGAAGTGACCCCCAGTGTGTCCCCAACCCCTGCCACTGCCCACTGCCACACACGCTTCCCTCAGCACGCCAGCCCCAGGATGGATCCTACATCCAGGGCTGGTAGGATGTGAGCCCCCCGCGCCTGTCCAGGGCACCCCCATCCCTGTGTGTGTCCTCCCAGCTTGCCAAATGATGCCTCCAGAGCTAAGGGTCCCCTCGCCCCCCGTCCCCAGCCCTTCCCCTGATCCCACCACATCCGACCAGCCCAAGAGCCGCCCACCCTCTCCCCTCAGGTGGGCAGGCAGGTGGGGTCTCACTTACCTTGGGGCCCATCATACTTGGCCTTTTTAACTGTGGGGACAAAGGGAGAGAAGAGAAACAGGCTGAGACCCTGGGGGAAGGTTGGGGATCCCCACCAGGGTGTCAAGGGGATGGGAAGACCCCAGTCCTGGTTGCCCCCCACACCCCCCCCCAGCTGCCAGGTGGGAAAAGTGTTGGGATCCCCAATGCCAAATGAGGGTGGTGGATCAGACATGAGATGGAGGTGGGCATCAGAGGGGAGCAAAGGCTCCCCCAAAAAACCTGCTACTCTGGGACAGCTTGTAACCCCAAATGACCAGCCTTCCTCTGTTGAAGGAATGTTACACCCCCCCCCCTTTTGATTTGGGATTTATTTGGAGAAACAGATGATGTTACCATCCATATCCAGAGGGAAAACCTGTGGTCTGGGGGGCCTTGTCCCCCACTCCAGGCCCAGTTGGGTGGCACCAGCCCAGCAGGACCAGGGTTAAGGCTCTCCCAAACCACTGACCAGGACTTCCCACAGGAAACCTGGTGGGTCGGGGGCCTGCCCAAAACCAGCCCCAGAGGTGGTGGAGACAGCCCCTCAAAATCTTACACGGCCCCAAAACATTGCCACTGCACTGCAGCCCTGTCTGCCCCCGGGGGCACTGTGGGGCTGGTTCCCATCCTGCCCATTGGGGTGTGCAGGGGGCCCTCCGATCCTGCTCAGCTCCAGGGGAAAACCCCCCCAGTCCTGGCTGTCCCCCCCCAGCTTTACCCAGTCGGGTGGGGGTCGGTCCCCAACTTTTGGCTGCAGTGGGGGGGGGGGGGGAGGGGGGCACAAGGAGCTGAGCACAGCCAGGTAGGGACGCTGCCAGTGCCGGGGGGGGGGGGTGGCGGGGCCGAGGGGTGTCCTCGGGGCTGCCAGGAGGGGACCGGGCAGGGAGGGAATGACACAGCACCCGGAGAACGGCTAAATGACGCGGGTGCCAGCGGGTGCAGGACCAACGTGACCGAGGAGGGATGAAAATAGCCCTGGCGACATCAAAGGTAATTTGATTTCGGAGACGTGCCACTCGCCAGCCGCTTATCAGCCGCCACCAGCGCCGGAGGGGACGCGGGGCTGCCGCCAGAGCCACGTGCCCGGCAGGGCTGGGAGGTGGCACCAGCGGCCTCGGGGAAACTGAGGCAGGGGGAATCATCGCCTCGGAAAACAATTGGGGACCCTTGGACTCGGCTGCCTGCCCTGTGCCACCGAGAGCTGGATGACACGCTGGGTGGCTTTTTGTCCGAAGGAAGGCCACCAGCCACGTCACCGGCAGCCATGTTCCCAGGGAATCACAGGGCTCCAGGAGCTGCAGCTGCACTTAGGGATGGGGAATTCACACCTGGGGGGTGGCACAAGGCGCCAGGATCCCAAAGATCCTCGAGTGACACCAGGCTGGGAGCCTGGGGGCTGTCTGGGGATGGCTGGCATCACTGAGTGTAATAATGATGTAAATTAAATATAAGGTATTTATACATTATATGATACATATTATAAATTGATATTATTCTATTCTAATACAGCATTTGGAGCCAAAACCTGCCTGTGGCTGACAGGGATCCCCTTCCCCCGGGCCCAGGGGCACCCACTACTCCTCACCAGCTGCTGCTTCCAAAAAGGAATGGGAGAGCAGAGGAAGGAAAAGCTCCAAAAATACCCGAGATGACAGGAACAAACAATTACCCAGGGAACACGTGGCTTTCCTGGCTGTCATCTCCTGCCAGGGAGAAGTCCTGCTGTCACCATCTGCGGGATGTGCTGCCCTCACACCCATCAAAGGGTCCCCAAAGCTAGCACAGGGGTGGCGAGTCCTGGGGTGCCACCCTGGGGCTAAATTCTACCTGAGTCCCCAGGCAAGGAGTTGAGGACAGTGTGACACTTGTGTGACACCAACAAGCTGGGATCTTCCCAGGCTGGGGGATCTGGCTCCTCTCTGGGGACATTGACCAGCTGGGGAAATTGAGGCAGGAGGCAGCTGGCAGAGATTGGACTGGGAATGGCAGGAAAGCTGGGCTGGGCTGTTGGCATGCCACAACAAGCCTGTCTGTCTGTCCACCCCCTGTCCACCCCCTGTCCACCCATCCTCCTGTCTGTCCATTTACCTGTCTCTCCACCCACCCGTCCCTCCGTCCATCCACCCATCCATCTGTCATCCATCTTGCTGTCCATCCATCCACTCACCCCTCTGTCCATCCAGCCACCCCTCTGTCCATCCAGCCACCCCTCTGTCCATTTACCTGCCTCTCCATTCACCCAATCTTCTGTCTATCCATCCATTCACCTGTCTGTCCATCTACCCACCCCACCACCCACCATGTCCATCTCCTGTGTGTCCACCCATTTACCTGTCTCTCCATCCACTCCCCTATCTGTTCATCCACCCATGCCTCTGCCCGCCCACCCCACTATCTGTCCACACACCCATCCCTATGTCCATCCCCCGATACATCTATCTGTCCATCCCTCTGTCTGTCCATCCAACCCTCTGTCCATCCCTCTGTGCACTCCTCTGTCCATCCTTCCATCTGTCCATCCATCCATCCACCCCTTTGTCTGTCCTCTCCCTCTGTTCCTCCACCCCTCTGTCACTCCCTCCACCCACCCCTCAGCCTCCATGCTCGCGTCTCCCATCCCCTCCATCCATCTGTCCCTCCGTCTCTCCATCTGTCTCTCCGGATGCCCGTCCGCCCGCCTGTCCATCTGTCCGTCTGCCTCACGCCACTCCAGACACCCCCTCCTGTCCCCACTCACCCCACAGTCCCAGGTCACTCCAGTGCCTGTCACCCAGGGACACCCCATGGCACGAAGCCCCCAGGAGCTGCACGTGGCCGCAGCTCCCCAGGAGGGGCAGGGAAAGCTTGGGGGAGGCTCTGGGGTGGCACCCCCGCCCCCGGGACCCCCAGAAATAGCATGAGAAGCGTGACCAGCGAGTGGTGACGGGGCACTGGGGGAAGCCCCAACCCACTCAGAGCTGTTTCTCAGCAGCCACCCCCAGCGCCGCCGAGGGTGTCACCACATGTGACAGTCCTTTATGTGGGAGTAAAGAGGCGCCCCCCCCGCCAGAGGAGGGTACCCCAAATCTGGGGCTGGCTGGGGGGCACACGGGGGCACGCCAGTTGTGACACTGCCAGGGGAGAGGGGGCTGTGACAGCACCTAAAGGACAAGGACATGGCAGGGGGTGGGAGGGGGCACAGCCCCCATCCTGAGGAACTCAGGCAGCACCAGGAGAGCCCCATATTCCTCCAGATTTCACCTGGGGTGGGAAAATCCCAGACACCCTATGTCCCACCTTGTCCCAGATGTCACTCTGCCACCTCCATCTTATGACCCCATGACACACAAGTGCTACCTCATCCCCATCAGGGCCTTGGGAAGAGGGTAGAGGGATCCCCTTCCGACTTCTACTCCCCCCTTACTGAGCATTCAATCCAGAGTGACCAGCGGGGCTGAGGCCCAGCCAGCAGGACTCATCTGTGCATCAAGCTGGGCAAGGTTCAGTGTGCTGGGTGTGGGGCTCCCCTCCCTGTGCACTCCCCCCAGTTCATCCCAGTATAGGGTGACCAGCACCAGATCCCCTAACTGAGCAGCAGATCCCCTAACACACCAGCACCAGACCCCCAGGCTCCTACCCTGACCCCCCCAGCTGCCCTGGCTCCCACCAGCATCACCATGCCCAGGTGGGGCAACACCTGCAGGGGCATAGGGGGCTGCAGGAGGTGGGGCTGGGGCTCGGGGTGTAATTTGAGGTAGGTATTTAGGGGTTCACAAAGGGACGTGGGGAGAGATTGTGGGATTTGGGGTGCATGGGGTCTGTTTGGGGGAGTGAAAATGTAGAGATACATAGATGGGGAAAGATGATGTTTGGGGTTGGAGGGATTTTAGGGGTCGAGGGTGCTTGAGGGTGGAATTGGGGGGTTGGGGATAGATGTGGGGTGCTGGGGGCACATATGGGGTGTTTTTCATGAGGGGGTGTTTGGGAATGCAGAGGGCTGTGCCTGCAGGATGGGGGTGCCTGAGGATAGGCGTGAGGGGTGGGGTCCTGGGGGGGTTGATTAGAGGGGTATTTGGGGAGAGATGGGATGGTGGGGGTGTACGGGCAGGGGTGTTTGGGAGATGAGCACGTGGGGGTCTGCGTTTGAGGGGGGTGTGGGAAGAGACGCGGGGGGGGGCAGGGTGGGAAAAAGGGGGCTCCGAGGGGGCGGGAAGCTGGAGATTGATAGCCAGGAGCGGCTGGGGTGGGCGGCACGGGGGGATCCCCCTCCCCACGGCGGGGGAGGGCTACGGAGGGAGCCCGGGGGGGGCTTATAGGGGAGCCCCCTCCGTCCCCGGCAGTGGGAAGTTATGGGGGGAGCTCCCTCGCCACGGCGGTGGGAGGTTATGGGGGAAGCCCGGGAGTTGTTACGGGGGGAGCCCCCTTCCCAGGGCGGGGTGGGAAGCGGCGGGGGGAGAGCCAGGGAGGGTTATGGGGGAGTCCCGTCCCTCCCCTGCCGTCCCCATGGGGCGGGGGGAGGCGCAGGGGGAGCCCCGTCCCTCCCGGCAGGGGTTTAGGGTCAGGGTTCGGGGGGATCCCGGGGGGTTCCGGGGGGATCCCTGTGCGGGCAGGGCGCGCCCACAGCCCCGTCCCTCCCCCACTCCCGGCTCCCGCGCCGCGCGCGCGCCCCCGCCGGTTCATTCATAAATCCACGCGCCGGGTGCTTGTGAATGGAGCCGTTCCCACGACCCCCCCTTCCCCCCCCCGCCCCCCTGCTGCCCACACTCCCCTCAGCCCCGCCGGCCCCGCCGGCCCCGCGCTGCCCCCTCCCCGCCCCGAGCAGAGGGGCTGCGGGACGCGCCCCCCGCCCCGTCCCCGCGGCCCGTGCCCTGTGCCCCGGTACCTCCGACGCAGAGCAGCGACATGGCGGCGGTGTGGGTGCCGGGGGGCGCGGGGGGCGCGGGGGGCCCTGGCCGCCGCCCGGCTCTAGCGCGCCGCCATCTTCCCTCAGCACCGCGGACAGCGCCTGACGTCACCCCCGCCCCCGCCCGCGCGGCGCCGCCCCCCGAGCCCCCCCGAGCCGGGGCCGCGGCGGGTCCGGGGTCCGGCGGGGCGGGACGGAGCGCGGCCGCACCCGCACCGCCCGCCGCACGGCCGGAGGCTCCTGCCCGAATCGGAGGGACTGTGCTGCCGGGGGGGTGGGGTCTGGCTGGCTCCTACAGCCTTGGGGGGCTGTCGTGCCCTCCTTTCCCTGGGAGGGTGGGGTCGTCTGGCTTGTGCAGCTGCGGGCGGGGGGGGGGGGGGGGTGTTGTGTCCTGCTTGCACAGCCTTAAAGGGGGGGTGGTTTTGGGGTGCAAAATTTATCTCACCCTCCCCGGGCAGCGCTGTGCATGTCCAGGGATGGGTCTGAGCAAGTGGGGGCACACTGTCGTTGTCACTCCCCCATTGTTGTCCCCTCTCTCGTCTCGGCCACCGAATGTGACATCCCAAAGAGATGCTCAGCTCTGGGCAGGGATCCCAGCTCAGGGGCTGCAGAAGCTGCCGTGGTCCCAGACAGGGACCAGCACCCATCTCCGGATGCTGACCCTCATGGAAGGGGTCCCACATGAGGGTAAAGCAGAGACCTTCACCTCCATCGCTGGGGGCACGAGCTCAGACAGGGTTTCATCCTGTCCCCGCCTGCTTCCTCTTGCCGTGGAGCCACGTGATGGACTCACGCTCCCATCCTGCTGGTCCTGGTGGCTTTGTGGCACAAGCAAAGGTGTCACCATGTCACTCCCATGGGATCATCGCATCTTGCAGGGAGCTGCAGGAAGTGGGGTCAGGAACACCAGGGGCAAAAGAAGATGCCAAGGGGCACTGAGGCACGGAGCAGCGAGGGAAGATGTGCACACAGGGTACCTGTTGGACTGGGTGCCCCGGCCTGACCCTGCTCACTGGTCTCACAACAGTGATGAGGGGTCCCAAAAGAGCAGCAGGGCCTGACCTTCCCAAAGCAGTCCCAGGCCTGGGGTGGGTCAGGCCCCTTGACAGTGCAGGACGGGAGCCACCGGTGGCAGGGAACATGGGAGCTGGACATCCGTGTGTGCCCTCACACACCTGCACACCCCCTGTCCCCCACACGTGTGCACACAGCCCCTCCTGAGGTGACAGCTCAGGCAGGGTGACCCAGTTTGGGCAGCAGGGAGGCCCACGGGGCCGGGCTGCAAACAGCCCCGCTGCCATCTCCTTCCCTTTTCCCTGGTGGACACTGCAGGGACACCGGGTACGGTGGGTAGCAATGGGCAGAGCCCTTCCTGCCAGGGAAACTGAGGCACGGAGAGCTGGGCTCGCACCAATGACAGGCCAGAGGAGGCAGGATCACCCTGGGCAATGCTGAGATGCCAAGGCAGGGCCCCCAGGTGCCCAGGCTGCAGCAGCTGGCTCAGCCCTGCCCCTTCCCCACCACATCCATTCTCCTGGCTCTCTGCTTCCCAACAGCCCTGCCCCAGGAATGGCAGAGTGGGCACATGCCAGGGTGGGTGCCAGCACTGAGGCTACCTCCCCCCACTCCTCACTCTGGGGGCTCTCTCCCTTCTGCCCCCCATTGCCTGTCAAAGCCCTCCCAGACTCCCCTGACGATGGACCAGGACTGCATGGCACCCCAGCCCCGGCACACGGCATTTCCACAGTGCCCACCCTCGCAACCGCATCCTGGCAGGAGGTTCAGGGTCCCCCAGATACCCCCAGAGCCCTTCTTCACAGGCAGGGATGTGCCAGAGGCTCTTCCCAACGCCACCAAGGCCTCTTGATGTATTTTTGGGTGCCAGCTCATGGCATCTCCTCCTGCTTTCTGCCAGCGCCGCGGCCCTGGGGCAGCAGAGCTGCTTCCAGCAGGACATGTCTGCTCCGCTCACCGTCAGTGCATGGTCCACGTGTGCTGGCACACGTGTGACACCGACACACGCTCGTGTCACTCACACACACACACGTGTGACACCTACACATGCTCGTGTCACACACACACACACACGTGTGACACTGACACACACGCTCATGTCACTCACACACACACGTGTGACACCTACACGCGCTCGTGTCACTCACACACACACGTGTGACACCGACACGTGCTTGTGTTGCACACACAGACACGTGACACACACAGACACACACACGTGACACTGACACGCACACACACACGTGTGACTCTGACACGCGCTCGTGTCACGCACACAGATACACAGATGTGTGACACTGACACGCACTCCTGTCACACACACGCGCTCATGTCACACACACACACACACACACACACACACACGTGCCTGCCTGTGTACACACACCAGTAGTGCAGGCACACACACACACACACACGTGTGACACTGACATGCACTCCTGTCACACACACATGCTCGTGTCACACACACAGACAAACAGATGTGTGACACTGACATGCACTCCTGTCACACACACACACACACGTGTGACACTGATACACGTGCTCGTGTCACACACACACACACACACACACACGTGCCTGCCTGTGTACACACACCAGTAGTGCAGGCACACACACACTCACATTTTCACACACCACCCTTTCCAATCCAAACAGCAGTTCTGGAAGATTCCAAGCAGGAAGGTTTTCCTTACTCAGCTCAATCCATTTGACCCCCCCCTGCACCCACTGCTGCCCAATGCCACCCTCCTGCCTCAGTACCCAGCTCTGAGCTGCAACCACGGCTCAACTTTGGGTTTATTTTCTGCCCCAAACCCTTGTTCGGATAAAAAAAGTCTCATTGGAAAGGGAAGTGTTCGTGAGAAGCTCCAGAGTTCTTTTCCCAAGAAAAGGCCTGGCTTTTGATCAAAAATAAGGATAAAAAAACTGGTAGTTAGGAAAAAAAAGTAAATCAGGAAGTAATCTCCGTGCCTTGAAATTAATTATTTCCAGGAGCTGAATTCCTGCAACTTGCCCCTCATGCTGCTTCCCTTCCCACACAGCCATCTCACCCATCCCAAAATCCTTTGGCGCTGTGTCTGTGGTGGTGCCCGAGCCCCCTGGACCCCAGGCAGCAGGCTGGCTCCATCCCCAGAAGCTTCTTGTCTGAATATCTCCAAATGTCATCAAATCTCCAGCTCAGCACAAACCCAGCTTCTCCTGTGACTCCTGGGCCTTGAAAGCAAAAAAAAAACCCCAAACCTCCTCAAAAACTTCCTCAATCCCTGCAGCAAAACCCTGGGGTTGGAAAGTCTGCAAGCAGCGGGGAGGAGGGCAGGGGGCACAGGGGGGAGGCAGGGCACCCAGCAGGGACCAGTTTGTCCCACTGCACAGCACTGGGAAGGATCTGACTGTCCCTGAGGATAACAAAGCCAGAGCCAGCTGTTCAGCCACGCATGGGGGTGGTCAGCCCACAACCCCCAATCTCCAAATCAAATCACAATTCCTGGGAGAACGGATGATAAATGGACATGATGACGTGGACAACTGAGAGCCTTGAGCACTCACCAGGGTCAGAATTGCCTGTGGCAAGCCCAAAATCCAGGATGGCTCATCCCTGGGTGGGGAGCAGGCTCAGAGGGAAGGGGGCAGACGTGATCCCCACTGGGATCCTTTGGAGAATCCCACAGTGCACGTGGAAACAGTAGGGCCAGAAGGATGTCACACCCTGAGGCACCTCTGACTTCCTTGGGCCAGGTCACGCTGGGACCAGGGTGACAGGGCCAGGAACCACCAGTGCCCAGATCCTGCCCCCACACTGGGAGCAGAGATCAGCCCGCACCGCCCTGCTGGTGCCTGGCTCCCCCAGACCCTCAGGTGAGATACCCACACACCCCGTTTTCATCCCTGAGTTTGTACAGAGCCGGAGAGGAGGAGAAGGAGAAGGAGAAGGAGAAGGAGAAGGAGAAGGAGAAGGAGAAGGAGAAGGAGAAGGAGAAGGAGAAGGAGAAGGAGAAGGGCCCCTCCATCTGAGCACGCGTGTGTTGGGGGACACAGGACAGCTCTGGAACAGGTGACATGGGAGCCCATCACCCACACAGGGATGTGTCAGGGTCCCTGGAGGGGGGCTGGGGGGTTGTAGGGGGTACCTGCAGCAGCCCCTTCCCTGGGCAGACAGAGCCAAAGCAACTCCCAAATCCTCCAAGACCCAGCACATCCCTTTGCTGTCCCACCCTCCAGGATCCCTCCGTCCCGCTGACGTGGGTGCTGTCCCTCCGGCGTGTCCAGCCGCTGGCACAGCCTCTGCCCGGCAGTGGCCACCCACCAGCCCACCCAGAGCAGCCGACCCGCCTCCCCGGGGGCAGCCCAGGAACTCCGGGACTGGGATTATTCCTCGCCTCCATCCAGCTGCTTTTCCCCAGGGCTGGGAGCTGCTCTGAGTGCTTTTTGAGGGAAAAAGGGTCTGTGATGGCACTGGGAGCAGGGCATCATGCCAGCCACCTCCTGGAGTAGCCGGTAGGGATGGAGGTGCCAGGCATGGCAGCAGCACCAGCGGCCAGGGGCTCGGTGAGGTGGCAGCTCTGCTACGACGTGAGGGCCAAGACCTGGTGGATGGTGAGTGAGGGCGGCCGGGTCAGGGGTGCAGGGTCAGCTCTTGGCTGTTTGATTTTGGAGGGGGGAAGCTGATCTTGGGCAGAAGAAGGACTTGGGGCCAAGGACAGGGAGGTTGTGCCATGGCCGTGGCTGGGACCAAGGGAGGGAGGGTTGGGGTGGAACCCACTCACCCACCCACGTGTGCTCAGGGATCATCTCCCTGTTTCAGGGGTTTGGATTTCTATTGTTTCCCACTGATCCCAGCCTTGCCCTGGGTCCCAACCTGGCTGTCCTTGCCCCAGCTCACTCCAGGTGCTTGGCTCACGTGTTTTTGGAGAAATCTTTGCTGCTGGCAGGAAACAGCATCTCGCTGCTTGGCAGTGAAGGGCTCTGCTGGTGTGAACCCCATCCCACCTCTGCCAGCCCCATCCAGTCCCTTCAGTTCCTGTCCTTGAGATGGTGCCAGCAAGGGGGCCTGGGTGTCTGTCTGTCTGTCCATCCCCCAGCGCTCACCCTGGCCCAAGGCAGGGGCTATGAATGGCCTTAAACTGGATTTAAGACTGCTTTGGGCACAGCCCTGGACTGGTTTTGGGAAGCAGAGAAATCTCTCTGCAGCTTCACAGCAAAACCTTGAGCCAGGGGATTCACTCCCCAAGCTCCCGAGAAGCCATCACCCTCTGCAAGGGACCCCACAGCTCTCCCAGGACAGGATAACTGGGAAGCAGACATGCTGAGCAGACTCCTGCTGGGAAGCACGAGCTGACACTCAGGCTTGCAAGGGAACCCTGCAAACCCACTCAGAGACAAACCCTGGGGACACTGGAGTGTCCCCCTCCTCATGCAGGGATGGTGCCTGGCATCATGCCAGCTCTGCTGCTGCTCAGGCACGGAGCACAGGGAGAGGAGACCAGATCCTGCCCTGCACGACCCTGCCGTGGGCAGCTGCAGTTTCCAGGGCAAGAGGCTGAGCCGGAATCAAAGGGCTGGAGGTGGGGGGCACTGGCAGCGCCCGTGCCCAGCGGGAACGCGGTGCCCCTTCCCTCGGGATCACCCACGCTGCCCCAGCATCCCACTGCCCTGCCCGACGCCGAACAGAGCCGGGGCTTCAGAGCAAGAAAATCGGGCCTTTGAGGCGGCCCCCGCAGCCCCGCGCTGCCTCCGGCCGCAGCCGCTGGCGCGGGGAAGCTGGGTCGCGCCAGGACACGGGGGCGGTGGGTGACGCTCGGCCGGCCGGAAGAGGGACTGGCAGCAGCCCAGGGCCTCTGCGGGGTGTCAGGGTGACCCCACTGCTGCGTGCCCCGTGGTGCACCCACAAACGCTGGGTCCCACCCGAGGTAGCTGGTGCCGTGGCGCTGCAGAGTTTGTGAGGGCTCGGAAGGGGGGATGGGTGCAGGGGCAAACGGGAGCCTAAAGCCCAGACTGGACCCAAATTAATCGCTCAGCTCACATTTCCCAACGAGGGACAAGCACATCAGCTGCCTGACCCACCTTCTGTGCCCGCACCCCTGGGAGATGCCGGCAGCCCGCAGGACTGCGTGTCCTCATCCTGGGTGCAGCAGCAATTGGAAAAACACTGTTTTGCTGAATCAGGCCTGAGTGGAAATGCTTTCACCAGAGACGACAGATGTGGGATGCTGCAGCCTCTCCCTGACTCCCATTTTGACATCTCTGGCTGGGAAAGTGCCCTGGGAAAGGCTGGAGCATCCCAGGAGCTGGTCCACGTCAGCACACAGTCCCAGAACCAATTTTGCCCCACAGGTGCTCACCACTCCACCCACCCTGGCCTGCTGGGGGGCACCTGAGAAGGGTTTTCTCAGCATTTAGGGTCCCCCGTACAGGTGTTTTGTGTTACTCCATGGAAAACAGAATCAAATGAACCTTTCTTAAATGGCCCCAGCATCCAGGTTTTGCCTCAGCCCCTCCCAGCACACCCAGCTCCCAGCACGCATCCATCCACCGGGAAAGAATGTGTGATGGATTGACCAAAGGGGAAAAAAATTAATCAGGCTGGAGGTAGCTATGAATTACGTGGCTAAAAATACCTCTGCGGCATCTCCTGCCGAGACGTCCCTGAGCAAAGCCCCAAGGAGCCTGAATCTCTGCTGACACCCCATCGATCACCCCCTCCTCGCTGGGCAGGGCCAGCATCCACACACGAGTGCTCCGTGGGCTTGGCTGGCTCCGGCACAGCCGATTTACTGCTGAGCCCCGGCAGCGATGCAGAGGTTGATCCGTCAATGCTGGCGCACGAGTCCCTGAGTCAGCAGGTATCGAGCGCAGGGCGAGGCCGTCCATCCATCTCAGGGATGAGAGGCGCGGGAGAGAGGCAGGAAAGCTGCTTTCCAGCATCCTGCATGGAATGGCTCTGTCGGGGACGGCTGCGGTGGGGTCCGCAGGTCGACGGCCGCAGCGGCAGCGAGGTGGCTGGTGATGCCTGGGGTTGGTGCCAGCCATGGCCCCTCTATGGCACTGTCCCTTTCAGGGACAGAGAGCACCGGGATAGTCACTGGTGGGTAAAACCAGGATCCTGCAGCCCTCCATCACAACCTGTGCCCGGTGAGATGGGGGTGGCGGGATTTGGTGGGACATCCAAGTGCCATCGCAGCAACCCATGCCACTGACCTCTTCCCAGGCGCCGTGGTTCGGCTGGGTTTCTCCCAGTTTCCAGGGGGAATGGTGCTCCCCGTCCCCCCGGAGCCAAGGGCCCACCCCCACAGGGTCCAAAGCCATGGGGCTCAGCCCACCGGCACCTCCCCAGAGAGAGCACCAAGATATCCCCAAGGCGCGGGTGGCTTCTCCAGGGCAGACCGAGGCGGGGCACTGCCCAGGCGGGGAACGCCACGAGCCACAGGCGCCCTGCGGGGACTCGCCCGTGGGTGGGCACTAGATGGCAGCAGAAGAGCGCGCACGGCAGCAGGCACCGGCACGGGCACGAGCACCGGCACCGGCACGGGCACCGGCACGGGCATCGGCACCGGAACGGGCACCGGCACCGACACGGGCACGGGCACAGACACGGCACGGGCACAGACACGGCACGGGCACACTCAACTCCGGCGCCGGGCGGCAGCGCAGCTGCGTCCTGCGGGGGTCGGGGCTCCCCGCGGGGCGCTGCGGGGACAGTCCGGGATGAGCCCGGGGACATCGGGGGTTCCCGCCGGCCGTCCCCGGGGTGGGACGCTCTGCCGTGGGACGCTCGGAGCAATTTGGGGCAGCTGAGGAGGGGAGTCGAGGTTTGCGGGCGACGGTGGGAGGGCATGAGGACAGGGGACATGGCAACCCTGTGGCACCGGACACGCGGCGTGTCAGGACCCCACGGCGGCTCTGTGGCGGGGGGACACGTGGGGTTCCAGGGGACACGGCAGCCCTCGGGGCCGGGGGCGGGGTGTGGGGGTGCTTGGGGAGGGTGCGGGGGGACACGGGCGCCCTAGCCAGTTGGCACCCAGTGTGTCCTGTGGCACACTGACACCTCCTGCCTGGGTGCCACAGCTTTTGAGGGCGCTCCCCTCACACCCCAACAAACGCACCTCCCAGGGGCTGCTCCAAAGGCAGGGAAGAAACGAAATGGTTTTGCAGGAACACCCCAGCACCCAGGAAGAACCCAGAGCTGTGGGAGAAAGGTGCTTTCCTGAGCAGAGAGGGGAAAACCACCCGTGCTTGTGCACAGAGGTGCATACACACACACGTGTGCACACGCACACCACACACAGAGGCACAGGCATGTGCCAGCCCCCGTGCACACAAACACGAAAATACACGTGCATGCACACACTGTGCACACCCACACACGCAGCCCCTTGCACACACACCAACCTGCTCTGGCACACCTGGGCACGGGCAGGTGCCCGCACAGAGCCGTGTGCCCTCCTGTGCACGTTTGCAGAGCTCACACATGGACACACATCCCTGCAAGCACTCGCACACCCGTGCACACGCACGCACAGCCCTTCCCAAGGTTTCTCGTTAAAAAGTACCCGGGTAGGTAAATAGGGGGCAAGGCTGGGGGCCACCGGCGGGGGCTGGGGCCGGGGCGGCCGCGCTGGGGGGGCTCAGCCCAGCTGCTAATGACCCACGGCTGGTGCCAGCTCTCTAATCCGTGCAGAGGTTCAGGACAAACTGTACCAGCGATTATATAAACCGACTCGCCTCTATTTATTTAATTCCCTTTTATTTATTTACCGCTCAGCCAATTGAAGGCAGGGGAGTGTTGCATCCCCCAGCCCTCTCCCGCCCGGGCCACCCTCCAGCCGGCACCGAGGGCTGCCGTGTCCCCTGGAACCCCACGTGTCCCCCCGCCACAGAGCCGCTGTGGGGTCCTGACACGCTGCGTGTCCCCTGCCACAGGGTTGCCGTGTCCCCCGGCACTCGGCGTTGCCACAGGGCTGCCGTGGGTCCCACACGCCGCGTGTCCCCCGTCCCCGCCGCGCGTACACGCGCGGTGCTCAGCGTGTGCGTGGCGGTGCCCACGGGGTGTGCCGAGAGCACCGCGAGGTGCCCGTGTGCACACACACCTAACGGCGCACCTGCGTGTGCACACACATCTGCACACGCACAGGCATGTGCACGTGCCCACGTGGCCACACGTGCACTTCCATCCACATGTGCATCCGTGCACAAACACCCCCGTGTTTGCACACCAGCACCACGCAGGCGGCAGCTGCTCTGCAAGCTCCTGTCCCCCGACCCTGGAGGTGACACGAGGACACGAGGCCCCAGCCATGTCAACAGCCTGCCGGGGCCCAGACTGAGAACTGGGGGGGCGGGGAGGAGGAAGTCCCATGGGGAAGGCACAGGATTCTCTCAGGGTCCCCCATGCTCCCCTGGTACACGGTGGCACACAGAGCCGGTGGGCTCCCACCCCGGTCCCCTTCTCCTTTCACACAGGGGGGCTCAGGGAGCAGCAGAAGGGGGCACTGGGGGGATGCTGGACTGCATCCCGCCTCATCTACCCCCTCCCCACAGCATCGCCCACCCTTCCCCTGCCGTTACATAAAGGCCCGATGACAGTAAATCAAGGGGCAAAACGTCTCCCTCGAATTAATAACTGACTTCCTGCGGTTGCAGATTCACCCTCAGCGCCTCTTTGTACCCCCCCTTCCCGCCCCCCCGCTTGGGTTAATGCTCCCAGGCGCCGTTTGCCATTAACCAGCTCCAGCACCATGCAGAGTGAGAGGCTGGGGCCCAGTTATCCCAGTCCAGCCCGGGCAGGGATGTGGTGGGATCCCTGTCTCCATGCATTCTGGTCCCACTCGGGCAGAAGTGCAGGACCTGTGGTTCTGCCACCACTTGCCCGGTGCCCTTGGCCATGGCACCCCATCAGCTCCTGTGCAGGGCCAGGGGCTGGGGACACGGGGAATAATGGGACATGGCCAAGGCTCCCTCCTGTCCTCACACCAGGTACAGGGTCCCCCCACACCCCCCCACCTCCCTGCAGGCTGCCCAGACAGGGTCTGGCAGAGCCTGGTAATCTCCCCATCGCAAACATTGCCACCCCTGGATCTGTGTCCTTCCCCCAGCAGCCTCTCGGTGCTCCCTGCACTCCCATTTTGTAACTGGGAGCAGGCCCTGCTCGCCGGGAGCTGGGACTGGAGCTGGGGCCAAGCCATTGTGCTGTGCCGCCGACTCGTGCGGGAAGAGCGGGTGCTCCCGGATGAACCCGGCTGGCGCAGCCGCTTCCTGGTGCATTTCTTCTATATTCCGAAAAAAAAAAACCAAACAAAATTCTTCTTAAACTAGTTAAGGTTGCTAAGAGACAACAATGTGCTTTATATGGTGCCTTATTGACAAAGCCCAGCTCTTAATAAGCTCCGAAATGAAGGGCGAGCAGCTTGGGAAACCCACACGGCAGGGCCGGACGCCGCACGCAGCCGCCTCCTTCCTCCCGCAGAACAGCCCTAACCCCCCCTGGCAGTGCCAGGGAAGGGCCCTTCTCCCCCAGGGCTGGGGCTGGTCCCCGCTCTCACCCCCCATCAGCTCCCCCAGCAGCCCTGGCCACCACTGGGGTCCAGCCATGCCCCGCTGGCATCTGCAGCGTTTTGGAGACGCCTGCTTGGCACAGGTACAGTGCCGAGAGCCGCCTCCGCACCCGTCTGCCAAACACCCACCAGCCCGGAGATGCTGCGGCTCCCTCGGGAGGGGGAACGGAGCTGGCTGGATCCATGCTGCCCATTCCTGGGCGTGGCGGGTGCTGGGTGCCGCAGCCCTGCTGCGGGCAGCGGACCCATCATGGGTACAAGAGCAGAGCGTGGCGTGCGGGGCCAGGCTCGGTGCTGGCGGGGTCAGGCTGCGCTCCTTGGCACAGGTGCTGAGCACCAGGGCTGGGCCCAGCTCTGCCGCTGACGTGTGCAGGCAGGAGCGGGCAGGCCCCAGTGCCAGGCAGGGCTGGCAGCCAGCTGGCATGGCGGGGAGGCTGCGGGCTCTGTGAGCAGTGGGCACCACCCTAGAGCTGGTGAGGGGCGACAGGGGGACAGGCCGAGGTCAGCCCTTCTGCCATTCACCCGCTGTGCTGGCCACCCACAGCCTGTCACCATGCTGGTGTCCGCAGGGGAATGGCTCCTTCCCAAGCAGCAGCCTGGCTGCTGGAGACCCCAGCATGGGGGACGAGGAATGGGCAGGAGGTGATGAAGGTGACAAGGAGCTGGTTGGGGACACAGCAGGAAGTTTTGGGCTGAGGCCAAGGGCGCTCTCAGCACTCCAGTATCTGGCCCTGCCGGCCCTCCTATGCCACAGCTCCCAGAGCAGCTCAGCACCCTAATTTTTCCCTGCACAGATGATGTGGGTGCTCCACAGTATCCCCACAGTGGGATGAAACAGGCCCCAAGCATCTCCACGGCCCCAGCTCCAGGTGCTGGCTCAGTGCCCAAAGCGGTGCCAAACCAACCCTTGGCCCCACCACAGCCTCAGCCCCTGAGGAAAGGGGATGCTGCAGGCTCCTGGCTGCTCCCAAAACAGTCCCAGGGGAAAAACACGTGCAGGAGCACACGTGTGAGGAAGAGGAGGATTTGCGGGGGGTGGATAGCACCCCACTTGCCCAGGCCCCGGGCACTGGGGCATCCGTCAGCACACGGAGCCTGGGAACGTCGGTGGCTGAGTTGACTTTGGCTGGGGCCTGCTCCCGCCTCTCCCTGCCCACGGCGGCATTTCCCAGAGCCAGCCCCCGCGGCCTGGAGGGGATCCAACACCCCCATTCCCCCCAGTGGCACTGCCCCTGGCACACTGGGCACCGGAGGGTGATGGGCACAAGCAGCAGGATGGGGGTGCCACCCCACAGCACCTCAGGCTCGCCCGTGACCCCCTCCCCGGAGGGCTCGGTGCCCCTTCCCCCAGCACTGGGGGCAGGTAGGGGCCGGGGCCGGATCCGTGCCTGCCTTGGCCACGTCCCCAGCTTTTCAGCTTAGTGCTCAAATCAGCTTGTGAGGTGCTGGCTGCTTAGCACCCAAATCCCCAGCCAGGGCTAAAAATAACCCCCCAGGCCTGGCGGGTGGCAGCTGGCACCGCTCAGCACCACCTTGGCACCACCATGGAGGGGCCCTAGAAATGCCACTGCTGGAATGGGGCAAGGACAGGGACCGGGAGGCAGGAGCTGGCCTCATCCCTCACCTGGGTGCCCTCACCCACCACGGGCTCAAGGCTCCTGTCCCCAGGGATAAAAGAGGTGTCAAAGGGGAAGGTGACCCAGTATGCCACCAGTTCCTCCCACTGGCAGGCCTGGGAGTGGTGCCAGGCAAAGTGGCCTCGTAAGCAGGGCTTTTCCCCACTGGTAGAGTTTCTGCAGTAATCCAGGAAGGGGTTTGGGGGGAGGCTTTAATGTCCTCATGCTCCATTTGTGACATGGGCACTGTCCTCACACCCCGCAACCACCCCTGTCCCTGGCACAGCCCCAGTGCCCAGCCAGCCTGTGATGAGTTTGTGCAGCCTCAGCCCCCAGGGGAGGAATTTGGGGGTGCTGCTGCTGGGACCCCTTGGCTGGAGGGAGCAGGAGGTTGTGGCTGCTCCTCTGCAACAATGGCCACAACTGTCGGAGGGGGAAGGCTGAACTCAGGAAGCCTCAAGCTGTGTCCCTGCAGCCACCGGGTGTTCAGCAAGAGTTGTCACCTGCCCTTGCGGTGGCCACGGGGCAGCACCTGCACACCTGGGGGACAGGGAGGGGAACAAAGTGCCCCCGAGCTCCCTCCGGCAGCCCCCGGCGGCCTGGGCTGTGCCGTGCCTGTCTGCAGCACGCTCAGAACATCGCCGGAGCCGTCACCGGTTTAAAAATAGCGTCTCAGCAGAGTGCAACCGCGTTCCCTAAAAGCCATGTGGTTCAAGTTAGAGGATTAATTGGAAATGCTTATTTTGATTTGCAAAGTGATTGGATTTTTCCAGGGCATTTTGAAAGGAAAAAAGTCTGAATTTAATTATCACTATTCCAAAAAGCACCATGGGACTGAGTGTTTGAGGTCGTCTCATGTTTGCTTCACACCCCGTTCCAAAATGCAGGCGGGCTGCGGGGACGTGGTGGGACATGGTGGGGGTGTCCTGCTGTGTCCCACTCCCGCTGTCAGGCCGGTCCCGGCTCCCGGCCATTCCCGGCTCCCGGCCGTTCCGGACCCGAGGGAGTCAGGATGACCAGTGGCCATCGGCCGGTCCCGGCGTGCGGCCCCCAGCGGGATGAGAGCTCGGGGGGAACCGTGTCAGCACAGGCCAGGCCTGGTTTGGGGAGGGTTTTCTTTCACCAAGTTGCTTTGTTTTTACCAAAATGGATTTTTAACAGTAATTGCCTTTTTCTTCTTTCTCAGGGAAAACATCATTTTCAATTACATTTCTCTGGGTTTCCATTGAAAAATGAAAAGCAAATGCTCTTTCTTGCTGGCAAAATGTGGAAAAATGTCTAGGAATATTTTTGTCCAAATGAAAACAGTTTCAGTTCTTTTTCGAGATCTCTTTTTTCCTGAAAAGAAACCACAGTTGCCTTCCCAGTTATTCTAGTCGGACTGGTTTCGGGACAGACTTCCCAGCTCCGAGGCTGGAGCTGGGTTGATGGTGCTGCGGGGCTGCTCTGGGGTGCCAGTGTTGCCGTGGCCCCTCCATGGCTGGTGGAAGGATGGGGCAGGAGCAGGGTGACACCTGCACCAGCACCTTGGCAGCTCTGGGATGCACCAGGCTGGAGAGACCAATGCTCTGTGCGGGAGGCTGGGGCTGCAGGGTCCTCTCCAGGGATTTGGGAATGTGACCTGAAACCCACATTTTTGAGACACTTTGGAGCCCAGAGACTCCACTGTGCTCCCCACAGCCCTGCTCCCATCTCGGTGTCAGACACAGGTGCAGCATGGGCGTGTCTGGAGGGTGTCAGGGGTGTTTGGGGTGTCCAGGTTATCTGGAGCCCAGGGCAGGGCTGGGATTCGGGACTCAGTTTGGCACACGCCGAACACAGCAGAGCACCCAGAAGGGCCTGCTCACAGCCAAAACCACCCTGGATTCAGAAATGGTGCCTCCATTCCTCCAAAATACCCTTTATTTGGAGACTCTTCTTGCCTTGAAGTTCCCCCTGGCAGGTCTGGGCCTCAGAGCTGGCTGGGATGCAGGGCACACATGGATGCAGGATGCCCCACGACGGAGGCTCCGGCTGCAGGAGCTGTTGGCTCCGTGCACCCCACAGTCCTGCCAGGCCGGAGGAAGGGGAATACAGAAATCAATGTTCAACATTATCACTGGGCTGAGATTTGGCTCGGCTTCCCGGCCCGTGACGCTGCCTTCCTCCTCCTCCCTGCTCTGGGAGCACAGCCAGGATGGCCGGGCAGGTGGGGAGTGCCAGCGCGGGCATTCCGGTGAGAGCCTGCGGGTCCCGTGGGCTCCGTGCTGCCATACCTGGGCTGGGCACCTTTCCCACCACCCGCCATGCTCAGCCAGGGATGCTCCTTAAGCAGAGCTCACCCACGTCCAAAGTGCCACGGGAGCCAGGAGTGCAGTGCAAGAGCCCCTATCTCTGCCTCGGCAACAGCCTTCACCCCAAAAGGCCCTAAATGTTGATTTAAAAACCTTCAGGAAAATCCTCCCGCATGGGTCTGATTTGCCCCTGCAAGTAAGGAGCTGTGCCTCGGTTTCCCCGCTCAGAACACAGAGGGACCTGGTGATTCTCCTGCAACTCCGTGGGAATGGCACAGCAGGGACACATCCTGCCTTGGGCCCCAGGAGCACAGATCCCTTTCTTCACCTCAAAAGAGCTGAAGGGTTGGGCTGAGCCCCCAAGGCAGCGTTCGGGTGCAGCAGCTGGGAGGCTTCAGCCCCAATCCTACGGGAGAAGGAGCAGCCCCGGCGCTGGCAGCCAGCGGAGGATGTTTGCTCCCGCTGTCACGTGCCTCCCACCACAGATTTAGACACCGGAGCAAGCCAGCCCCGGTGACAAACACGGTGCCACTTGGGTAAACACAGCCCCTCGGAGGCGATGCATCCGGGGCCACCATAGGGAGAGACCCAAGAAACCAGAAAAAGGGGGGAAAAAGCAGGAGGGAAAAAAAAAGAGAGAAAAAAGAGGGGGAAAGTAAAAAGAAAAAAGAAAACAAAAGGACAAAAAAAAAAAAAGGAAAATGAAAGGCAAAAAAGCAAAATGAAAGGCAAAATGAAAGGCAAAAAAAATGAAAAATAAAGGCAAAAAAAAGAGAGGCAAAATAAAAGGCAAAAAAAGAGCCAAGCAATTGTCTTTAAAAAAATATTTTCCTCCTGGCTCGCTGCAGAGCGGCTGGGCGAAACGCCGGGAGCCGAACGCCCTGTTTTCCTTGCTTCCTATTAAAAAAAAAAAAAAAAAAGAAAAAAAAAAGAAAAAAAAAAAAAAAAGCACCACCCAGCAGCCCGAAGCGGGGATACAAAGTCCACTTGTGGCCCTGCGCTGCACCCTCGGCCCGGGCGGCAGCTGGGTGCTGGCGCAGGGCGCCTGGCACACAATGGGGGCTGTTGTTGCCGGAGCGGGAGCTGGCGGCGGTTCAGGGCCGGGCAGAGCATGTGCCGGCGGCCAAGAGCTGGCGTGGCTGGTGTTAACTCTCCAGGCCCTGCTCCGAGTGCCCCGAGTGCGAAACAGGCAGGGAACAAATCCAAACCCACCGAACTCCCTCGCCCTGGCACGGGGCAGGTGGGGGAGCCGAGCTGTTGGTCCCCGCGCTGCTCGTTAATGCGCAGCTCCCAGCCCCGGGCCCGGCCATAATTTGGGCTTTATGATCCAAGGCTGGACCAGGACCATGAAAAAGCCCCTGTACCCCCTTCCCATGGCTATCCAAGGCCCCCACCCTGCCCAGGGTGCCTGGCCCTGCGCACTGACCCCACGGGGTCTCGCAGCACCCACTGGGCACCTGCCCGCGGGGCAATGCCTGGGCCTTGGGGCACTGTCACAGCCAGCAGCACCCACACCCCCTGAGTGCCACCACATCCCCCAGGGAGCCTCCGGCAGGTTCACAGCATCCCTCGGTGCCTGCTCCATGTGCCCAGGCTGGTGCATGCCGGGACACTGCGGCGCGGGTGCCACGCCAGCTCTGGGGGTTCCCCACCACCACCCTGGGGTGCTGCAGAGTGGGTGACCCTGCAAACCCCACATTCAGACAGAACACCCCATCTTCTGGTGCACCTCAAGCGCCTGTGCTAAACACTTTGGCCACAAGCCCCCCAAGCCCGTGGTCCATGAGCTGCAGGTGGGGGCTGCTGCCCCCCCACCAGTGCCTCACGCAGCCCCCCCAACCACAAACCCCATTTTCCCTCCCCGCTCTGCTGAGCTGCCTGGTCCCGCTAATAAAAAAAATAATAAGGACATGGAAAATTCTATAATATCCCTTTCCAGCTTCTTGGATTTGGCTTTCGTTAATTCGAAGCAGACCCCGGGGGGGGCGGGGGGGCAGAAGGGGGGAATCAAATCAAACCAGAATCACGGCATGGAAAGCCAGTTTTCACAAAAAAAGACCCAAGCCAGCAACCCCAACATTTGAATGCAGCAGGGAAGGGAAAAAAAGTTTAATATGTGCTTAAAAACAAACGAGCGGTGGTATCATTTTTAATTAGGAGCCTATTTTCAAAGCCCTTATTACTTACAGTACGCTCAGCATCCGAGTAATTTTCCTCTCTCATAAAATCGTGGCAGGGAAGGGGGAAAGGGAGGGAAAACGAGAGAAAGCGAGGAGGGAAGGCCAGGAGGGAAAGCGAGGAGGGAAGGCGAGGAGGGAGAGTGAGGACGGAAGGCGAGGAGGGAAAGCCGAGCCCTTTGTGCGGCCGAGAGCTCGGCGAGGCGAGCGTCCATGACAATTTGTCTGCAGTAATTGGTTTAGCTGCAGACAGAGGCTGGCAATGGAGTCTGCGAGTTGCCAAACTTTTCCCGGGAAAGGGACTCTTTCCCCAAAATCCCTTTTGGGTATTCCCCCAGTTTGTGTCGCTCCGGGACACGTCGCTGTGCTCCGGCACAGTTGGAAGCTCCTTCTGGAAAACTAATATAATAATTCTTTGCCATTCCCTTCAAACTTTCTTCTTGCAAATTCCAGCCCAGTTTTCTCCTCTGGCAAACAAAATCCTCGGAGAAACCATTTCCTACCACAGCAAAGGCCTCATCTAAGGGCCGCTGGAGGGTCCGGGGCCAGCGCTGGGCTCCAGGGCTGTGCTGGGAGTGTGAACCCCACACCTGGCCCCAGTGTTGAACTGGTGCAACTGGGTAGTGGTGGTTTTCCATTGCTGCTGCCAGCGTGTTTGCCCCTGGCAGTGCCCTGGAGTGCTGGGCCCGGCACACACCGTGGGAAGGGGGCTGGGGCCGAGCCGGAGGTGCTGGATCCGGCGGCGGGAGCAGGTACCTCGTTACCTCCCTGCACTTCTGTTTGCTTTGGCAACTGATTAAAATTCCCCCAGGATTCCTTCCCGCTTCTGTAGGGGCTCCAAAACACCACCACCGGCTGCTTTTGCCCGCCCCAGGCCCAGCTCCTGGGGACTGAACCCCCCCCGCAGGGGACAGGGCGCCAGCTGGGTCCCCAAAACCTCACTGCGCTCGCCGCACCCACCGCCCGCCACTTTCACTTTCAGCTCCCCAAAGCTTCCCTGCTCCTCCGCCCTCCCCTCCAGCAAAGCCATATTTGGGGGGATTTTTGTGCTCCCCCCACCCCTGGGTGCTGCTCCCCTTGACACGGAAACATTTTGGGGGGGCTCCCCTGGCACTGGGGCACTGCTGGGCTCAGTGTGGTGGTGCAGAGCCACAGCCCTGTGCCGAGGATGTCACCGGGGTCACGGCACTGAGGTGCTCCTGCTCCCAAAACGGAGCTGCAGGGGCCGAGGGGCTGCCGTGGCAGTGTGACGGTGACATGGGGACCCCCCTCTGCCAGCTCTGTCTGCAGGGAGGGGACAAAAACCAAACTGGGATTCACACGCCCCGAACAAAGAGTCGGGGCCATTCCTCCCACTCCAGAAATTTCCCCAAATTCCCCAACACCAACACGACAAACCCGCCCTGGGAGAGTGGCCAGATTTGATTTATGTCTTTTTGCGGACAAAGAAAAAAAAAAAAAAACAAACGAGTGAGGAAACGTTTCCTGGTTGCATTTGGGGTTTGGTTGTTGTTGGGAGGGGTTTTTTTTAATGAGTGAAATTTCGGTGTTTGCAAGAATTCCTGGTGCCTCCATCCACACGTGGCTGCAAAAGTCCTGGCCCAAGCGCACAGAGCAGGGAAAGCAGCAGCAGCACCATGGGCCCCGTGGTGGTGTTTGAAGCTATTTGGCAACCCCCCCCAAAGCCCCTTTTTGATGTAAAACCAAGCTTTAGGGTCATTTTGGGGGAGATTTGCTCCGGTAAGGTCATGGTTCCCTGTGCCGAGCGGTGTGAGAGCAGGGAGAGGGCTCCACAAGCTCTTTGAGGGCTGGTTTCCAACATATCCCGGGGGGAAAAGGCGATGTTTGAGATGATGTAGAAAATACAGACTGGGGGGGAAAATTGGGGATTCTTTTTTTTTTTTTTTTTACATTTAACTTGCAGCCAAAAAAACCAATAAAAAGCCACAGCAAAAATCCTAAAACCCCTTGAAATTCCTGCAGAATAATTCCCTGAAATCTGCTAGCAATTTTTAAGCTGAAATCCCCCCCTCATCAGCAACAATTTGACTAGTTAAAAACCTGCTTTAGAAAGAAAGAGAAAAGGAGGAAAAAAAAATCTCTTTTCATTGCACGTTTTGGCTTTGAATCGAGCCAGGCCAGACCTCTGCCTGTTTGGGACCCAGGCCAAGAGCCATATGCAGGAATAAAGTAAATAAATTCTGGTCAAAACCAGAATATTCTCCTTAAAAGTTATTTTAAAAGCAAAGAAAGGCAGCAACAAAACTATCCCAACATGGATTATTTCCCTTTCTCTCCCTCTTTCCAGAGAGGGACGTGGCTCGGCCGTGCCGTTGCGCCCAGTAGAATGGGACCTTGGAAAAAAACCTGCAAAAATGCTAAAAATGAGCCCAAGAAAAGGGTTAATGAGGCTGGGGGATGTTTCCCCGTGGCGATGGGGGGGCATCCAGCCCTGTGCTGCTCCGCGGGTATCTGCACCCCCTTGGCTGAGCCCAAAAGTTGGCATCGAGGTGTCTTAGCAGCACAAATCAACCATGAAATGCCCTTTAGAAATAAAATCCAGCTTTGAGGGGGGGCCCCACAATTTTCCACTTGTTCCAAGCACTGGTTTTATAGACGGGGGGTCGTGAGCCCACGAACAGGCCGGGATAAAAACCCAAGGAATGAACAAAGGGCCTGATCCAGCCACTCCCTGGAACTGGGGTAACTCAGCTTCCACCTCCGGGCTTTAATGCTTGCGAAAAAACACTTGGAGAAACAGAACTGCGCCCCAAATCCGCCCCACACTTCTTGTTTTATTTGAGGCAGCAGGGATGGCCTGCACGGGAAAATTAAATTGGGTTTGGATTCCACCCCCATCCTCAAAACGCCGTTTACAGGCAGCCTGGAAACACAAAAAAAATCAGGATTTTTGTATTTTTAGTCTTTTTCTGCCTGGGATTTACACTAGGAATTGGGGTTCAGGCTGAGGGGGCTGCAGTGAACAGGGGGGAGTGGGGACGGTTGCTGCAGGGTTTGGTGGCAGCTCTCCGGCCCCATGGGCAGCACAGCCCATGGCACCCCAAATCCTGCAGCACCCCCGGGGCTGGGTGACCCTCCAGATGAGGAGTCAGGATCTGGGGTGCCCTTTGCTCTGCCTCTGGCCCTGCCAGTGCCAGGGGACAGGTGCCACTCACTGCACTGAAATTACTTCCACCCTCGGCCGGTGCTGATGAGTCCCCGCTGACAGAGGAGAAATGGGATCAGTTTGGGAGGACAGACTGCAGGATGAATTTGGGGGGACACAAGGTGTGGAAGCCCACGGGGATGTCTCAAAACCAAGGGCAGCAGCCCTTCAGCCCCAGCTTTGAATCACCCAGGAAATACTTTTAACAGCATTACAAAAATAAATAACTACGGCAGTTGTTTATTTATTATAAATAAATAGAAACAATTATTTATAATAAATAAAGAACTTCTTTATCATTAAGAAATAAATAACCCCTTCCCCATCACCCTGCACACCAGGGCCTCGCAGAAGGGAAAATAAAATCCCAGCCCTGCTCTTTCTCTCCCATTTTCCCTCCTCGCCCGCCCTGGCACCGCCAGCCTGGCACGGCCGGGCAATCTCCCACGGACTGAACCCAAATATCCACGTTCCCCCCAAAACACGCTGGGCCAGGGGAGACGAGGAATCGCTGGAGAAAAATAAAACCCTGGCAGGAGAGAGGGAGCTGCCAGCGGGCACCACAGCGGCCTTGGAAGCGGTTAAAAATTGGCAAATTCTTCCCAGGGTTTATTTTTGCGCCGTATCGCGCTCAGGGCCGGGCAGAAAATGCAAACTGTGCTCTGCGAGCGGAGTTACCGCCGAGTTTACATTCCTCGAGGCTTCTGGAGCTGGGACGAGGCGAGGGAACTGCTCATTTCAGCCTTTTTTTTTTTTTTCAGCTTTAAAACAGGGAAGTGGCTTTTTTGGGGGGAGCAGATGGTGATTAAAAAAAAAAAAAACCCTTAAAGAAAAAAGTTCTTGAGGTTTTAAATTTAAAGAATTTTTCTTTTTTTTTTTTATAGACAGCTGGAATAAAATTAGATCTCATTTCCATAAGGCCGATGGCCGTACTTGTGTCTGACAAATAACTCAGTAAATATATGCACATACAGAATATAGATATATACAGGATAATACAATACCCTGTGAACGTACAAATTAACATCCAGTATCTTGGTATGCATGTGGTGGGTTTAGCAGGCAAAGGGGATACGGGGGATGGACAAAATAAACCTCCAGTGTATCCAAAATCCCTGCTAAATTTGAGCTGAGCCCTTGTAAAAATGATCAGGCTCAGAGTACCCCCCCAAAAAAAAATATATATAAAAAAGAGAGAGAAAATCATGGAATAAAAACTAGTGGAATGACTGAGAAGTTTGCTTTAATTTTATTTTTTAAATATATAATAAATTATTTAGCATATTATTTATCACATTGAAACCATTTGAGCTCAAGGCAGACAGAGATTATGTTCCTGTTTGTTCAGGACTACGGAGCGTGCCGAAAAATCCAGGCACATGGTGCACGCTTCGGCCCTCAGCAAACTGAAAAAATATCTAATTTTTCTTGCCTTCCTGTAGAAAAATATGGTTATTTGAAAGGATTAAGAGATTAAAGGATTACTCGATAACAAGGGTTAAAAATCCAGGTCCAGACACAAAAGGGGTCAATAGAAAGGAGGGAATCGCTCTCCCCCCACACACGCCCTTCGCCGGTCCCGGACCAAACCCAGTGCCTGAGTCGCTGCCAACTTTTGAGTGGGACTGGGGAGGGGGCAAAGCCCCCAAACCCCCCAGCCCCGGGCGCAAAGAGGCCTCTGGCTTTAAAAGATGGGGGGGAATCCGGGGGTGTTCCTGGGGAAGGGGTGAAGGGAAGGCTGGGGGAGCAGGGATGGGTGGGGAACCCCGCAGGGGATGGAGGGGCAGGGATGGAGGATGCTCGAGAGGGCTGGAGTCGGGGGGTGACACAGCCGGGGGGGTGTCTGCCCCCAGGGACAGGGGGGTGGCAACGAGGTTGACCAGGGCAGGTGTCTACACCCGGAGGTGGGGGTGGCGCGGGGCTGACATGGGGGGGCTTCTGCCTCCGGGAATAGGGGTGGCAGGGGTTGACCACGGGGGTGTCCACACCTGGGGCACCGGGGTGACCGCCAGGGTGTCCGCAACCAGGGGATTGGGGTGACCAGCGGAGTGTCCGTACCCGGGGGATCGGGGTGACCGGGGGGTGTCCGCACCGGGGGTGCCGAGGGGCGTCCGTGCGCCGGGGATGGGGGTGAGGCCGAGTGTCCGCGGTGCGGGGCCGGGGCCGGGGCCGGGGCCGTGCGTGCCATGGGGATGCCCGGGCTGGGGGCTGGCGGCCAGGGCTGCGCGGGGCCGGGGGTGCCCGGGGGATGCCCGGGGCGGGGGCGGGCGGTGGGCCCGGCGCTGCCCGCGGCTCCTCCCCGCGCTGCGGTAGCTCCGCACCGGGGCCGCGCCCCCCCCAGCGCCCCCCCCCGCGCCGGGCAGGGCCGGAGGGGCGGCCCCGCAGCCAGCCGGCCCCGGGGGGGCCGCGCCGCAGCCCCCGCCACCTACCCGCACCATCCGGGGGCCGCCGTCGCGCTGCCGGGCGAGCGGGGCCGGAGCCTTCCTCCTCCTCCTCCACCTCCTTCTCTCCCTCCTCCTCCTCCTCCCTCCCCGCCCCCGCACCGGGAGCGTCCCCGCCGCAACGCCGCCGGTGCCCCGGGCGAAGGGAGGAGGCAGAGGAGGAGGAGGAGGAGGCGGGGGCGGCGGCGATGGGGCCGGGGCGCTGCGGGCTGCGAGGAGGAGCCGTGCCCGGCCGGAGTGGGGCTGCGCCGGGGGGGCGCGGGGGGGATGCCCGCGCTGCTCTGCCGTAGGCGCCGCCCGCCCGCCCCGCTCCCGGGCTTTATTTTTATTTTTTTTTAATTTTTTTTTTTTTTAATTTTTAGAAAATATTATTTTGCTTGCCTTCCAAAAATACCCATCGCACCCCCCCCTGCCATCCCCCTGCCCCGCCACCCCCGCAGCGCACAAGGCCGGGCCGGGCGCGGGCCCCGCGCTCCCGCCGCCCGTCACCGCCGCCCCGCGCCCCCCGCCCCGCAGCCCGGCCCCCCGCCCGGAGCATGGCCCCCGGCAGCGCGACGGAGCCGGAGCGAGGGTGACCGCCCGCGGGGGACACTGTGCTCTGCCGCTGGCCTCGGAGGACTTTTATTATAATTACCATCATTGTTATTATTATTATTATTATTGGGTTTTTAATTTTTTAATTCTTTCGCGGGGCAGCGGTTTTTTTTTTCTCCTCCTTCGGCGCGGTGGAAAACACACGTTTTAGACCAAAATCCCAAACCAGCCCATCCATCCTCTTTGCTTTGCGCTTCGCAGCAACTTGGAGCCCGTTAATTGCACTTGGCGATGGTAGGTCCCATGACACTTTCGTTTTCTCTTCTACTTCCCCCCCCTCCCCTTCACCCCCCCCCGTGTGCGTGTGTTTGCGGGTGCCCCCACGAGCAAAAGTTGCTGCCGGGGAGGGGGCGGCGGGGCGAGTTTAATACGGTGTCAGGGCGGGGGGGGCGCGGGGCGGCGGGGGCGGGCGGGGGGAAGCTGCCGCCGTCTCTCCTCCCCCTGCCCACCCGCCCCGCGGTACCGGGGGGCGGAGGCGGCGGCGGGAGCCGCCCGGCGGGGAGGTCGCGGCGCGGCGCGGGGGGAGCCTCCGCAGCCCGCGGAGGGCTGGATGGAGCTGAAAATGGCCGCTAAAAAAGGGGCGGAGAGGCCGCCAGCCGCACCGACTTGAACTTGGAAGTGACGCCCGGGAGGGTCGCGCTCAAGTCCGCGCTGCGCGGGGCCGCCCTGCCCGTACCGGGGAGGGAGGGGGGGAATCACCGTCCTCGATGTGAGAATAAAAACATTTCCCCCGGCCCCGCTGTGCGGGGCTTCTCCCGCTTCTCCTCCTGCCAGGCCACGGCGGTAGCGCGGCGGCGCGGCCCGAGCCGCCCCGGAGGATGCGGGATGCGGGAAGCGGGCCCGCCCGGCCAAGTTTGCGCGGAGCCGCCGCATCCCGCGGGGACGGGGATGTCCCTGCGGGGGGAGTGTGCGGGGTGAACCCCAACCCCCGGCGGGGATTGGCCGCGGGGGCCGGCAGAAGTTGAGAGTGAAAATCAGTTGTGCGGGGAGAGGCGCTGCGGGGGCTCGTCCCCACAGAAGGGGGGAAAAAAAAAAAGGCCAAAAAAAGCGGTTTTCTTCTTTTTGGGGGGCAGAGAGACAGCGCTGGAGCCGCGGCCCCGCGCCGGGAGCGGCCGCGCTGCGGGCCAGGTCCTTGAAGGGAGCGGCGACCCCCGGTGCGGGAGGGGAGCGGGGCGCGGCCCCCCCGGCCCGGGAGGTGCCCGGGGATCCCCTTTGTGTTCCGCCCGTGGCGCTCCCCGCGCGCTCTCTAATTAGCGTCATTAGCGCCCGCGATCGGCCGGGGCCGGGGGGGTGCGGAGTGAGAACTTGCGGTTTGGAGTTTGCCGGGCGCAGGCTCCGCATTTTTAATCTCCTGCTCTCTTTGTGCGGGGGGGGTTGCGGGGCTCCCCGGGGCCATGGGGGGGGGGGGGCTGCCCGTGGCGCTTTCCCCCCGCCCCGTGACACCGCGATGCTGCCGGTCGTTAAATAACGCGGGGAGGGGGGCGGAATGAGCGTCTCCGCGGGATGAGCGCGGTGCGGCGGGGGCAGCGCGGGGCCGGCGGGGCGGCCCCCCCGCCCCGGGGCTGGGTGCGGGGGGTAACACCACTGCCCCCCCCGCGCCGGGGCCGCTGCCCAGAAGTTGCACATGAATCTGCAGGGTTTTTTCTCTCCCATCGCTGGATTGGCTCCGTTGAGTTAAAAAAATAAATAAAAAATAAAACCCCCAAAACACGCAAAGCCGGGCGCGCTCGGCGCTGGCCGCGCCGGGGCGAGGGGGGATTCGCTGTCCCAAGGGGGGCCCCGTCCCTCCCCCGCCCCCCCCCGCCCCGCAGCGCCTCGGCCCTGCGAGCCAAAGGGGGTTCCTACATCTTTAAATGGGATGTAATATTTTGGGATGGGCTTTTTTCATAACGTCACTTCATTCCTCGCTCCTTTTTTTTTTTTTTCCGTCTTTTTTTTTTTTTTTTTTTCATTTTCTCATTCTTTCTTTCCTCTCTCTCTCTCCGCTGCCCGGGTCTCGGATGGAGCCGCTTCCCTTCTAACTTCCCCGCCGCCCGTGCCTGCAGGCTGGGTGCGGACCCCCGACCCCCCCCGGGGCGAGGATGACCCTTCTGCCTCTTTAAACCGCCCCCCCAAAACCCCCAGACAAACAACAACAACAACAAAAAAGAGCTTTATTTTCCAAGGGGGGGGGAAATTTTGCTTTTTATTTTTAATTTTTTTTTTTTTTTAGGGTTGGTTTGTTTTGGTTTGTTGGGGTTTTTTTTTTTTTTTTTTTTTTTAGTTTTTTGGCGGGGGGGTGGAAGTTGGAATCTTTTTATTTCCTCCTCGGCCCCCCCTCCCGCGGGGCCGCCCCCCCGTGCCCGGCTGCCCCCCCCCGGGCCCCGCAGAGCCGCTCCGGAGGAGAGAGAGAGAAAAAACGCCCGGACTGCTCCAGCCTCCGAAATGACTCAGTAACTTTTACGCCTCGAGTCTCAGCCCTGCAATTAGGCACTTTCCCAGCACGGCTCGGGATGTATTCGTCTCCTCTCTGCCTGACCCAGGTAACCGGGACCCCCCCGCGTCCCCCCCCAATTTGCTCCTTTCGCCGCAACAGACTTTAACAGTTGCAATACAAAAAAAAATAAGAAAAAAACAAGAAAACCCAAGAAAAAGCAACACCCCCCTCCCTAAAAATAATCATAACAGAGAAAGGCGGGTTGGGGCCGTGCAGGGCTGCTCAGAGGAGCCGCGTTCCCCTCTTGTCCCCCTCCTTCGCCTTTTGCAGGGTTTTTTTATGGTGTTTCTGGTGCTTTTTGGGTTTTTTCAGCCTTCACTTTCACTTGGGGCGTGGGGGGTTGGAAGATTGCGTTGTGGTTTGGGTTTTATTTTTTGTTCGCTGCGCCCAGAGGTGGGTGGTGCGGGGAAGCCGCCGGCTTTGGGGGCGAGGGGGGACACCGTGGGGTGCAGGGGGTCCTCGGTGGGTTCGGGGAGCCGGGGGGGGGCTCGGCGCTGCAGGCTCGGGCTCGGCCGTGCTGCCTCTTGCGTAGCGTGAAACTTTTCCTTCCCCCCCCCCCAGCCTAGCTGCACATGGTGGGGTGCAACGGGTGGGGGGGGCACAGGCTTTTTGTTCAAAATCCTCCAAGTTTGGGACAATGTGCACCCGGCCGTGCCACGCCGCGCTGGCGGGCGAGAGGGCAGGGGGGGTCGTGCGCGGCAGGATGTGGGGGGCACCCTCTCGGTATCCGAGGCGAGGGGCGATGCCAGTCCCCACCGAGGTGTCAGGGTGACGAGGGTGAGCCCCGAGCCCTGCGGGGGGACACTGGTGTCACCCCAGGCCACGCCACCATGGTCTGGCGGCACGCGGCAGGGTGGCCGTGCCAGGGCCCACGGTGCAGGCGAGCGAGGCGTCCCCGAAATCTCCCCCCGAACAGCCGGTATGGCCACAGGGGGGAGATTCAGGAACCCCCCCCCCCCTTGCCCACAGCACGACCACTGCGGCTCTGCCTTTGCATTGTGCTTATTGATCGCTGATATTTATTTAATTATTGAGCAGGCAGCTTTCCCCGCCTTGTAACCTCTTCCCTGCTGGCAGCCACTGCCCGCTCCGGGCCTGGCCTCGTGCTGCACCCCACGAGGGCTCTGCTGTGGGCAGGGGGTGCTGCTGCAGGACCCCCTGCCCGTGCCAGACTCCCTCCTGCCAGATGCCCTCCCTTGGGCCGGAGCTGGGGACTGGGTCTGGCTCCACCTCGGGGGCTTGGGCTCCGCTGCCCGTGGGGGTCCGTGGGGGTCCCCTCGTGGCACTGTGAAGTGAGGGGGCAGTGCAGGGTCCGGCCCCAGCTCTGCCCAGACGCAGCGTGAGGCTGGTGAGGGCACGGGCAGGGGCAGGGTGGGCAGCACCAGGGCTGCTCAGATGACCCTGAGGTGGTGCTCCCTGTCGTGTGGTTGACTTGGCAAGGGTCACACCTCAATCTGGCTTATTTTCTTCTCTGTCTTTCTTTTTCTCTTTTTTTTTGGTTCTTCTATGTTTTCCTTCTCTTTTTATTTCCTTTTCTCTTTCTATTTTTTATTTGCATTTTTTCTTTTTTCCCTTCTTATTTTTCTTTTTCATTTTTCCCTTCCTTTTTTTCTTTTTTCTTTCTTGCTCTTTCCTTCCTTTCTTTTTTCTTTTTTCCTTTTTTCTTTTTTCTTTTTTTTTCTTTTTTTTTGTTCCTTTTTTCCCCGTTCCTTGCCATCCCGCCTTCCCCACCCTGACTCCATCCCTCCCAGGGGTCCCACCACTTCCCAACCCTCCCAGTCTCCAGCTGGTGCTGGGTTGGCAGCGCCTGTTGTTGCCAGCTCACAGTGCTGGTGTGATGTGGGAAGCCGTGCGGTCGCTGGCCGGGCCGGGGCTGGCAGGAGCCCTTCTCTTCACAAACCCGTGCTGTTCCCAGCACTCCTCCTGGCCGACGGAGGGGAGCTGGTTTTTCCTCCACGGATTCTCTGCCCCACTGCCTGGGCTCGGGGAAGGCTCTGGTGTCCTCCCCCTCACCCTGACACGGCCTCAGCTCCGATCCAGCCCGGCTCGGATGGGACCAGCCGTCGTCCCCCGCCGCCAGCCCAGCCATTCCCGCTCCCGTTCCCATCCCACCCGCGCGGCGGGCAGGCTCGCCCGGGCTCGGGAGCTGCGGATGGTGATGTGGATACATTGGAACGTGCGCGGGAGCCGCCCTGCCTCGGCCTTTGCGCATCTCCGCACCACCACCGCTGCCAGCCCCTGGAGCCCGGCGCGGCCGCTGGGACCCCGGCGACCCCTCAGGCGGGCGCCCTTCCCAGCCGGAACAGGCCCGAGCTGGAGAGCCCGGCGGCACCAAAATAGCCCTGGCAAAGGCATCGCCCGTGACACGCTCCTGGCCACGGCCTCGGCCGTGTCTCCCGTCAGGCAAGAGGGTGGCTTTGTGCCCTCCCCAGCTCTGTGTCCCTGCTTGGGGACTTCCTCCCGCTCCCGCAGCTCACCTCTGTCCCCCTCAGGGACAGGCCGGGAAGTCAAGAGGGAGCTGCCTAGATTAGCAGGGAAGCAGCACCGGAACCGCCGCCACGCACGAGGCCTCACCCTGCCCACGGGGAAGCGGGACGGGGGAGGGGGCAGTGTCCGGCTGCCCCGGCTCCAAAATAACCCTGGAGCTGAGCACCTGCCAGGGACCTGCACGTGTGTCCCCTGGGAGCTGCTGCTGAGAGCCGAAGGGATTTCCAAAGCCGTAACGGTTATCCTTGGCTCCTGGATCTGGATCTGCAGTGGGGGGAGATTTGGGATACATCTGGTGGGGGAATATTGCAAATTTTGTGACTTGTTATGCTCCTACACCTCTAGCTCGTGCCTGGCACCTGGCAGTACCCCCAGCACACCCTCAGCCCCCCACCCTGGTACCTGCAGGATAGGAACGAGGTGAGATGGGCACCAGCCTCCAAGGCAGCTGTAATGTTGGAAGCCAGGCATCCCGCCAGGGTCTGGTCGGAGACCCTCTTCCCTCTCCCAGGCTCCATACTAGGGGTGCAGAGCTGATTTTGGGATGGCAGAGGCAATGCACCCGCGCTGCCTGACCGAGAGCCGGCGGCCGGGCACGGACCTCTGCGTGTGCCATTGTCAGTGGCTCAGGATCCGAGGGGAGCGCCTGGCTAAGCTGGCCTGGCACAAACCTCGGTACCGGTGAACTGGCACAGCTCAGGGCCTGGGGATGGAGCTGGGCTGCCAGAGGCGTTGCAGCCACGTGGCACGGTCACAGCCACATCTCCAGGCATCCGAGGGGATCCCACCTCTCTCCAGCCGCAACCGGGCTCCAGACATCACTCGGCTGCCACCACTGCTCCAGGCACGTGGCTGGAGCAGGGAGCTGCCTGCTGGGCACATCTCATGGGGCATCCTTTGGCAAGCCCCCTTCCCAAAAAGCGCCGGGATTTTTCAGCGCCGGTGCTCGCCCCCTCCACCAGTAGCTCTGGCGAACTGGTTTCCAGCCGGGAGCTCAGATCGTCTGCCAAAGGATGGGAGCAGCAAGCCGGGCATGGCGGGGGAAGAGAGGGAAGGTTGCAACACACTTTCAATTCTCCCATCTGCTGAGTATTGTTTGGGAAAAACAATGAGGCTGTTCTTTAAATGCAACCTTCGGGAGATCCTCGCTTTCCCCGCGGCGCCCGCCGCGCTGTGCCCGCCTGCCCTGGCGAGCCCTGCCCCGCTGCTTGCGCCCGCTGCTCCTGCCTGATCCCATCTTAAATCCTCGCCCGGGAAACACAGATCCTGTTTTCAGTGAGGTTTCTGAAGCTGGATCGGAGGGCTGGAGTGGGCATGCGGGGAGGTGGATGGGATAAAGCCAGCTGCACGAGGGGCTGCTGGCCGGCGCTAACGCTGTGCTGCTCTCCCCCTCATCACCTTGAACTTGTCTGGGGCTTGTGCAGTAAATCAGCCACCCCTTTCCGAGGTACCTGCCGATTCCTCCCCTCCCTGGGCAGCTTTGCCCTGCCCACGGTTCCCTCCCTGACCGTGGTTCAGGTCCCTCGTGCCCGCAGTTCCCTCCGTGCCAGGGCAGGGAGTGATCCCACCGCGTGGCCAGCGCTGCGGGTGTGCGCACGCCTTTGCAGACTGCTGAACAAAGCCCAGCTGCCAGAGCCCAGAGCACTGCCCGGAGCTCTTGGAGCAGTTGGGAATAGCTCCCTTTGGCGCTTTTCTATTCCCCTGAGCCTGGGAGGGCTGGGGATGGATGCTGGGAGCCGTAGCCTGATCCTGTTTTGACCCGGCGGTTTTCCTCCCTTGCAGGGGTGGCTGTGGCCAGGGCAGTGCTGGCATGGCGAGGCTCACTGGGCAGAGGAACCATGGCAAGGGCCAGCCCAGCCAGCCACGCTGCCCTTATCAAGGCACAGCAAAGAGCGAGAAAGGCGGCTCCCCAAGGAGCCCTGGGCAGCCCTGGAATGGGGAGCTCAAGAGCCCAGGGGAGAACTGCCACGGTGGCACCAAGGGATCTGTCCCGACACAGGGCTGTGCATGGCGGGGAGGCTCCGAACAGGGATTTGGGACTCACAGGGAAAGGGAAGGACAGTGTCTCCCACCTTTGGAGGTGGTGGGGGCAGGTCCCTGCAAGGCAGGGCTCCGGAACGGCCCTGGGACAAGGACAGCTTGCCCTGTCTGCTCACCGGCCTTCCTTGCCCGATGCTGCCTGTGCCAGCCATCCCTGTGCCTGGCCCCTGGACGCTTCCCTGCAGCCCAAGGGGTGCTCATTGTCCCCCCATCACTCCCGTTGTGCCTGCACCTGTTCTAGCCACAAGCCAAGCCCTTGGTGGCAGGACGGGGATGGTGACGGTGATGGGGAGCATCCCCAGAGTCCCTCACTGGAGGGGAAGAAGGAGAGTTGTGGGGGAGGCAAAATCCCTCCCTGTGAGGCTGGCACGCTGCCTGCCACCCCCGGCCGTGCTGTGGCTCCTCTGCGCAGGGATGGCAGTGCCAGCACTGAGCATCTCTGAGGGGGATGGCTGCCCCTGGGAGGGGGCTGGGGGGGCTCCTGTCCCCATCGGTCCTTGCACCCAAGCTGGGAAGTGCGGGCAGGGCCCTGGGGTGGCAGGGATGTGCTCCTTAGGGACCCATGGGGAGAGGATTTCTCCCACAGCACCTTGGGGTGTGCCGGGCAGGTCGAGGCAGGGTGGCGAAGGTGATGGGAGCAGCCAGGGCATCAGTGGGTGCTGAGCCCTGCCAGGATCATGTGGCATTGCTGATGACGTCCCCACAGCATGGCTGAGGGCTGCCAGTGGGGCTGAGTCTGAGTGGGGCAAAGCTTCATGGTGGGCCAGGAGTGCCCAGTGCCAAATCCTCATGGATTTTCAGTACCAAAGTTCTTCTGGATGCACCAAATTGGTGCAGACAAAAGCCTGAGCTCAGCTTCCCTCCCTGCCCTGGCAGCCGGACACCCTGAGATCTCACCCTCGAGGAGGGTATGCAGACCCCTGGGATGTGCCAGCTGCAGGGAGGGGATGCACAGGGTACCCCCGGGCATCCCAGGGCCTGGCTCGCACCCGGGCGGGCAGCTGGGCTCGCCATCCGTCACGTCGGCCCTGGGCAGGCATCCCCCGCGGCCGGGTGCTCTGTGCCAGCTTGGCCGGGACCCAACGCCCTGCGCCGGCCGCCAAGACCCGGAGCTTCCCAAGTCCTGGAGAGGAGCTGGGAAAGGATCCCGTGGCTCAGGTGCGGCAGCGCTCACATGCTGGGGGACCTGGGGCCAGCCACTGCCAAGGATTGATTTCTCGGTTAACTCACCACTGCTCTAAAAGCGCATTAATCCTCCTTCCCCGGCCAGCAGCCAGTGCTGAGCAGCTTTTGGGCGAAATCCCCAGGTCTGGGCTTCGGGCTGCCTGCCGTGGACGTTGCCCTCCCCACCACCGCCACCGCTCCAGCAGCACTGCCTGGCACGGGAACACCAGGATCCGGCCCTCCTGCTGACCCCTCTTCCCTGGGAGCTTATTCAAGTCCATAGCCAGGTGGATTTTTTTTTTTAACTGGTGGTTTTATCTTGTTTTTTAAGAAGGCTCTCGCTCTCCTTGCAAAGGGCCCCTGCATTCCCTTCACGGGGAAACGGTATTTGACCGGCTGTTGTCCAAAAAAAACCCCCAACATGTTTCTGATCACGAAAAACCAAGAAATATTTTTGCTTTCAAAGGAAAAGAAAAAAAAAAGCCCATGAGGGAGAAATGTTGATTTTCCACCCAGACATTTCCCCTTTCCCCAAACCAGCCCCGAAAAAGAGAGGCCCCACTGCTCCCTCCTCGCCCTAGGATTCCATCCTGGGCGTACAGTCCCGCTAGGGGCACGGTGGATGTCACCCAGGGCTCATCTGGGTGCTGGCGGCTGGTGGCAACACCAAGTGTGTGCCCCCCTCTCTGCTCAGACCCCCTTTTCCAGCTGCTCCCACACTGCACAGGCACGTGGGGCTGCGGGGAGGACGGCGAGCGCCGGTGACCTGCTGGCTGTCCCCAGGGAGCCACCCATCACTGTGTGCTGCAGAGCCGCCGCCGCCAGCCCGCCTCGCCCCGCTGCCACAGGCGACGAGGCCGCTTGGTCCCACGGTCGCCTGGCGGGAGCTGTGATGTGTCGGATCCTGCACCCCCTCCCACCGGCCCTGGCTGCTGCCCAGCGATTTGGGAAAGCGAGACGGCGCGGGCTGAAATGTGACCCCCGCCACGCTGCGCCGCAAAATCTCCTTTAGTAACCTGTGCGCCAGGACAGCGAGCGCGCGGCGTGAATACCAATGAGGGGAAAAGTGCCGAGTAAAGGGTTTTTGATGGAAATGGCATCGCATGAGAAAGAGAGCGGGAGCGAGAGGGCGAGTGCGCGCCCGGAGCCTGCGCCGCGCACGGGCACGGTGGGGCACACACGTGTGCGCACCTGTGGCCCGCGAGGCTGGAGGCTGAGCGTGGCAGGGTGCCAGGGTCGTGCCACCCCGGCGAGAACGGGGGCGATGGGAATGGGGGTGATGAGCGGAGGGGGCTGCGAAGCAGCAGTTGAGGGGACGCACTGCAAGGGGTTGCCACGGGCAGCGTGTCCGCAGGGGCCGGGGCACTTCCGTGGCACAGCGTGGCCCTGGCCAAGGGGAACGGCTCCCGTCCCCCGGCGCAGTGCGCTGCTGATCAAAGGCGCAGGCGGGGAGGGAGCGGGCCTGTGTGAGCAGCGCCCTGGCCGCGCGCCACCCCACCTTCCCGCTCCGCTCCCCCGGGAGTTTGTTAAACAAATTTCTCTAATTGCACAAGCCAAGGAGTTTGTTGGAGAAAAAAGCCGGGGAAATTCCCCTCCTCTGGGCCACCCCTTCCCCGCTTCCCCCGGGGCAGCCGGCGCAGAGTGAGCAGGTCCTCCCCACGACCCCCGGCTCTGCGGGAGGCTGTGACCCCGACGCCTGCGGGGCGCAGCTGCGGGCTGTCCTCATGTCACCCCTGCCTACGCAAGGACGTCCCCTGCTCGACCTCTTCGCAGCCGGGTCACACTCATTCCCTCCCGTCCAGCCCCCGGGGTCAGACCCTGTCACCTAACGCGGTGACACCCAGCACCGCCGTCTGCCCTTCCCGGCTGGCGTTCTCCATCGCTTGGCTGAGCACCCCTGGAAACGGCCTTTGTGAGCCTCCCGTGGGCAGCCCCTGACATCGAATCCCGTCGGATTAGCGAACGTACGGGATAAAAGCCTCGGCTTGGCGGCAGTTCTGTGCCGGGTGGGGGCTGAGGCGGTGGCCCTGCCAAGAAGGGACGATGCGCGGCCGGGTCCTGCCCCGGCTCCCGCTGAGGTCATGGCTATAGATAGCCCGGGAGGGCGCAGCGCCGAGGGCAGGATCCTCGTGCCCTTGCCAGCTGCACCGAGAGCCCTGTGGGCACCCGCTGCCTGGGAAGAGACGCTGCCAGGGCGCTGGGGCTTGCTGATGGATGGGTTGGCTGGGCCAGCCACTGACCATCGCCAGGTGACAATCTGGTGCTGCGGGCTGTGACCCCACACCTGCAGGGATGCTCAGACCCAGCCACTCTCCATCCTCCGTGGTGAGTGGGGTCCTGCAGCCTCCGCTGACACAGTGACCTGGGGTGGCTTTTTCCGTTCCTCCCCACCACGTTTCCTTCTTCCTCTGCTCCCGAGCAAAAGCCAGGCTGGGGCACCCATGGGTGCAAAGCTGCTGGGTCAGGGAGTGCAGGGCCAGGGTTTGCCCCCTCCAGCCCCCCAGTCTGGGTGCAGCTCAGCTCCCCACAAAGCCAGGCAGGCGTGTGCCCAGGGTGCCCCCGCCAGCCCCATGGGGCCCTGGAGCGCCGGGGTGGCTGGGGAAGGCGTTGTTGATGAGGGCACTAAAAATAGAGTGGGACTGGGATCTTAATGGGACTTTGTGGGAAACCTGGAAACATTTTCTCATCCCCATAAATGAGTCCAGATGCATTAACGATGACTGCATCGCATCCTGAGGTACCGCCGGAGGGAACCGGGACGCGCTCACCAGCTTCCTCGCCTTGCGGTGGGGAATTGGTTGGAGAGAGGAGTCACATTGGTTGGAGAGCAGCAGCCGGGGTGGAGCCGTGACCGCTGTATCCCATGTGGGGACAGGGACTGGAGCTTGCCCAGCATCACCTTGGTGAGGACCTCAGTCCCATCCCATGGTCTCTGTTGCCAGTGCCCGTGGGTGCTCAGAGCTTTGCGTGCGGCGGGCAGCGTGCAATGTGCACGGGTTGGTCACGGCACTGCAGCCCCGTGAGCCTTCTGGAGCCCCCAGGCCCTGAGGTGGCCAGTGGGGGGAGGGTGGGGTGATGCAGGAGGGCCACCAGTCCCAGGGCCAGCGGTGCTGGTACACCCCAGTGTGCCCTGCAGTGGCATCGAGCTGTGGGATTGGGCCTGTCGAGGGGTTTTTTCCTGTTCCGTCGCAGAGCTGTGACTGGGGTATTGGCTCCCGAAGTGCCCGACCCCACTGGGGGACCTTGGACTCCCCCAGGGGATGGCTCAGGGCCAGCCTGGGCAAGTAGCCCAGGGCGGGTGGCTGTTGGAACCCACGTCACGAGGCAGGTTGGCACGGCCGTCTCCGCGGTATGGCAGTGTCACTCAGCGGTTACAGCGGCAGCCCGGGAGGCAAGGGCAGTCCCGCCCTCTCCTCAGTTTACATCCAGGTGGGGAACAGCACCCGGCACGGGAGGAGGGCACTCGCCCCCTGCCCCAACCCGGGCTGCTGACCCATCACATGGGGGACAAGGGGACCGGCCACAGCCACCGGCCTCCGTGCCGGGCACCGCCGGAGCCCAGCGTCCCGAACAGAGTCCCTTTGTGCAGGTCAGCCCCCACCCACTTCTGTCTCTTGGGAGGCATCCAAAACCCTCCCGAAATAGGACCCAGCCGGGCTCAGCCTTTGAATCTCCCCAGGAAGGCTCTGCTGAGCTGCTGAAAGCGGATGAACACCCCCCCTTCCACCCCGTTGGACCAGTCCCATCCTTCAGTGCTCGGGATGTAGGGCCTGGCCAGGCTCAGAGGTGACCCTTCGGGGACACGCCCAGCCCCTTTGACCTCCAGGCACCACCCCGTGCCTCAGTTTCTCCATCTCTCTGTGGAGGGTCCTGGCAGGTTGTCCCGAGCACCCAGGGAGCCGATGAGATGCTGTAGGAGGGGCTGAGTCTTTGGCACATCCATGGCACAGCAAAGGCACTGGGGCTGTGGGGGGGGCCATGAACTCTTCACCTCCAGGGCCCTGGGCTGGCCGATCCTCCTGCAAGGTTGCCGATTCCACAGCAAAAGGCCGGGGCTATTTTTAGCCACTGACTTGCTCCAGGGATTGGATTTGCAGCGGAGTGAGCCCCGCAAGCCCATCACAGCACTGCCCATCGTGGGGTGCAGAGATACCCCCAGTGCCAATTCCCCCAGCAGGCACCCCCAGGAGGGAGCTGGGGACACCTCTCTGCACCCCTACACCTTTAATGGTGCGTGATGGAGGGGAATTAATCCCCCTCAGAAAGGCCAGGACAAAGCAGGCAGGGCTAAAAATACGTTGGGAGGGAAATAAAACCTCCTGCGTCAGGGGCTAAAGCCGGGCTCAGAGCCCTGGGCCCGGCCCGGGGGGCTGGAGGGACCCTTTCTGGTGGTGGCTCCTCCCCAGAGCAAACACGGTGCTGCCAGCCCCAACACATCTGCCTCAGTTTCCCTCTGTGCTCCTGGGAACATCCTCCGTCCCTGGGTCACACCCTGGCAGCTCCCAGGCGGAGACCCTGGGATCTGGGACGGGCCAAGCGCTGGGTCTCAGACACTGCAGCCCCTGCCATGTGCCAGGAGCAGGGATGTGGGCATGGGCCACCCCCAGGGCCCCGCGCTGAGGCAGGGCAGGGTGGAGGAGCTGGCAGTGCCAGGACCCGTTGGCAAAGCTTTTTTTTTTTCCAGTTCCATAAAATATTTCCCTTCCTTGGAGCCCCAGGGGAGTTTCGGCTGGGAAGCCACGTGGCTCTGGTGCTGCTGGCCACGGGATGCTTCCTAGGGCGAGGGGACGTCTCCTTGGTCCCCCCGGTGCTGCTTCCAGACCTCTCCCAGATCTCAGCAGCCACCGTCGCATCCTGCCTCTTCTGTGGGCTGGCCTGGCAGGTGACGTGCCTCAGTTTCCTTATTTTTGGAAAGGCAGCGCCTCACCCTGGGGGCAGGTGGTGTCACCCTGGGAAAGTGGCTGAGCCGTCGGCTCCCAAACCCCAAAGGTGATGCACAGAGACGGCACCTGGGGAAACTGAGGCACCTGGGGAGTCCAAGTGACTCTTCAGGAAGGCAGCGAGGGGCTTTGGGCTCTCACACTACCGAGTCTTCCTCACCAGAACCCTCTTGACTCCTCCACCACCCAGTGCTAGCCGTGTTGCTGCTGGATACCATCCCTGGGGCATCCGTACCCCTCCCTGCACGTTGGGCACGCTGCTCCCCAGTTTGGGGTGCATTTAGGAAACCCGGGGACCGGCAGTGCCAGTTGTTGCCGGGGTGGGGGTGCACGCAGGCAGACCAGAGGCGGTGCTGGGCACGGTGTCGGGGCACGCAGTGTGCCGCCGGAGAAGCCCCCTCCGGCTCCATCCCACCTGGGCCACCCCCAGCTGCCGTCTGCGGGGCGGGCTGTGCTGGCTGGCGGGGGCCCAGGCAGCGCTGGCACCGGAGCCCGGGGCTGCCAAGAGAGCTGCTTTTCTTCCTGCTGTTTTCCAAAGCAACTGGCAGGTTCTCTGCCGCCGCGGCCTCCTGTGACCCGCGGCCTCGGCGCGCTCCCCGCGCCCCCGCTCGCAGCCGCAGCACCTGCGAGGGCGAGCGCCGGCACCGCTCTCGCCCCGGCACGTAGGCGCGGGCAGGTGGGCACCGGCCCGGCACCCGGGGGCGGCGGGGACCTGCCTGCTCCAGGGTGGCTCAGAGGACCCGGCGGGGCGTTTGTGGGCAGTGCCAGGTGTGGGGACCCCAGGGCGGCTCATTGAGGAGTCACCGCAGTCCCGGCTGCGTGGTGAGCACCAGGGGCTGTACGAGCCCGCCCACCCCCTCCTGGGCTGGTCCTGAGCGGGGCTGAGCATCGCGGCAGTAAATGAGGGGTGGGAGCCCCTCTCTGCCGCATCTCTGCTCACCCTTCCACCAGAACCCGTAGTGGGAACAGTCCAGCCCACCCAGAGCCCCCAGCCATGTGTGGATGTCGGCTGGGGGATGCTCTTGGCTCTGGGAGGGAAAAGAAGCCACAGGGTCTGGAGAGAGGAGCTGCGAGGAGGTTGCACGGTCTCCTGCCTTCACCTCCACCTGTGCCAGGGGTGCCAGCCAGATGCCCTGGGCGCCGAGGCTCCGTGCTCCGGCGTGGGCTGCAGAAGGGGTTTTGCAAGTGAGGGGCTGGGTCAGCCAGGAGCTGGGGGGGGAACGTGGCTGCGACAGAGTGTTCTGCCCCACGGGCAGCTATGTCGGGGGGCCGGGAGTGCACAAGCAAGGCCAGCACAGCTCGTACCTCCCCTGGGAGCCTCAACTGCCCCCGTGCCCCCTCGCCGCCCCGCCGCAGCGCAGCGCTGCCGCTCTCCCGGGCCGGGGAAGCCGCGTTCCGATGCGGAGCAGGCCAGGACGCCCGGCCGCGCCACACCGGCGAGCAGCAAAAATTATGAATAAGCTCTTGTTAATAAATACTTTATGATGAATCCAAATAGATTTCCTCCTCTGGAGCAATTATTGTAAAATGGACTCTAATAGGGTGCAGGGCGGCCCCGGGAAGGGCTGGGTGCCTTTCAGGGCCTAAGTGCCTTCTTCCATCCCCTCTAATGAGCACTTCCCAATCATTTGCATCTGTCTCGGCAACAGGTCTCATTACCAGGTTAACTCATTACCCAGAGCCGCTTCGGCAAACAGTTATAAGCGGCTACCGGAGGCTCCGCGGTCCATGCCAAGGGCATCTGCGGGCTGTGGCGAGGGGAAAGTAAGTTCCCGCTGTGCCCCTTTCAGGTACCGGGATTTTCAGGATTACCGGAACCTCTGTAGTCGCATCCCCTCCCTGCCGCCGCGCCAAGGCTTCCCATGGGGGCACGGAGCCCGGCGCCCGACTTGCCAGCCCCTGCCCGGGCTCGCAGGGCCGCGGGGAGCGGGACCTGGCAGGAGCGGCGGCCGTGGGAGCCGGCAGCGGTTCGGAGGTGTGTGGCTGCTGCAGGGGCGGCTGAGCATCCTTTCATGAAGTAAACGCTGTGTGGTCCGTGCAGGGCTGCGATGCAGCGAGGTTGTCCCGCGTCGCGCCCTGCCCGCAGTGGGGATGGCATCCCGCTGCTCCCCGCAGCCGAGGCCGTGCTGGTGGGGAGCAAAACCGACTGCCGAGGTGTCTGACCCCTCCCGTCCCGCTCCTCCTCCTCCGCCCCTCACCCCAGCGCCTCCCCCGTGAAAACTGCTCGGGAATTTCCTGAGGAAACGTTGGTTGGTTTTGTTTTTTTTTTTCATTGGAAAATTCAGGCTGTTTCACTGAGCCCGACCTGTTTGGACAAGGCGCTGGAGCGGAGGATGTTCGGAGGGTGGCCAGCCCATGCTGCGGTGCCCGTGCCAGGTGCTGTGTCCCTGCGTGGCACAGAGCATCCCCCCTGCCCCAGGGTGGAGGGTCCCCGGAGTGCAGAGCCCCGGTGCTGCCGAGCCGGCGGCAGAAGCAGGGGAAGAGGCAGTGCCTCAGCTATGCCCCTTCCCACTCCCTGGCGCTGCCAAACCCTGGGCTGCGGAGGAGTTAATCCTCCGTGGTATGCCCAGCTCCACACAGAGCATCCCTCCTTCCTCTCCCCACTCCACCGCAAGACAGAGCCGGGCTTGACCCGTGCCTCAGTTTCCCCTCACAGCGCCTGGCACGGAAAGCCAGCGCTCCAGCAGCCCCTGGAAAGGGGGTGCAGGGGGGCCCGGAGCAGGGCCGGCAGCACCCGACGCAGGCGTGCTGCTGCCTCGGTTGCAGGGCTTTACAAGCCTGGGCTGGATGAGGCCCAAGGGCAGGCTCTGCTGCCAGATTCTCATCCGGAAATGCCCCGGGAGCAGCCTCGTCTGGGGTATTGCAGCACGTCTCTGCTTCCCAGCTCCGCAAAGGAAAAACAGCAGGAGAAACACTTAACCAGTCCTTTGCCGGCACTCGGGCTGCTGGATGGGGGGAACGGGGTGCGAGACTGGGACGGACAGACAGTGCATCCCTGCCTTCGCCTTCCCAAGTGGATCCGGTGTGCAGCTGGTTGGTGCCAGCCGGGATGCTGTGCCCGGCTGAGGGGCTCGCTGGCTGCACGGCTGGGGACGGTGCCCAAGTTCCGCAGCGTGTCCTCTCAGCCCCCAGCAGCAGCGTTCCCGTGTGGTTGTCCTGGTGCCCCCCGGCCGCCCTCGCCTGCCCTGCTAAAGCAGCTTAACCGCGGCATCGCGGCGCGGGATAAGCCGGGCGGGAGGGAAAGTTGGCGAGGGGCTGATTGGCTTTGGGTGCAGCTCCCGGCCTGCCGTAATCCCGGGCAAGGGGGGGTCTGCGATGGCTCCGGGGACACCGAGAGCTGCAGGGGCTCCTGCACGTAGCGGGTTTTTGGAGAGTCTCAGTTGTGGGTCCGAGTGAGAACTGCAAATTCTCGGCACCGTGGCGGGGGAGGCCACAGAAACCGGGGTTTGCTGCTGCTACCCTGGAGCAGAGCACCGAGCACCCCCGGCTCCTGCGGTGAGCACAAGCAGCACCCAAGGGTGCTGCCTCTCCCAACCCGGATAACCTGGTTCCTGCCACGCTTCCCTGCAGTGGTGCCTGGGGTGGCAGGTCCCAAGCGGGAGAGCAGGGATGGGGACAACGGCGTGGTGTCCCCCCGGCCCCGTGGCCAGCCCTGCCGCCGGCTGCCTGGGAAGGGTGGCGGGGCCAGGGGATGGCAGCAATTTGTCGGGCTCGTCTGAATAACCGGCCACCAAGGAAGATCAGCCGCCCACCGCCCCGGCCAAGTATTGTTTTTGGAACTCACTGCTGCTTTTTTCGGCTCCTGTCTTACTTTTCTTTGACCTTCTTCCCTGATTTAAGACACATGCCCAGCCCTTGCCCAGCTGCACTGAATTAGCGGCTGCTGCTGGGGAGGGAAGTGGGAACCAGACCCTGTGGCCGCCCCGAGAGCAGCCGGCGGGGACAAGTCCCCCAGGCAGAGACGGCTCCTCCAGGCAAAGAGGGGTTCCTCCGGCAGGATGAGTCCCCTGGGCAGGGACGGGTCCCCAAGGTTAGGAGGGGCTTGCCAGCAGATTTGGATCCCTACTGGTGCAATGGGCTCTCCAGGGAGGGGACAGTCCCCTGTCCCTTGTTGGGCATGGGAGGGACACCTGTGCGGTCACAGCTCTGGGTCCAGAGAGGGGCTGGTGGCTCCCAAGGGTGGCAGGGTCTGTGCCTGTGTCTGGGACGTTTAGGGGATTAGCGGGGCTGTGCCGGGGGTTGGGGCTGGCAGTTACTGGTGTCCGTGCTGGGTTCAGGGACAGTGGGGTCTGTACTGGGATGCCTGTGCCAGGACACAGCAGGGTCTGTGTAGCGGTCAGTGGTTCAGGGGACACCCAAGGCTGTGCCATGGGACTTGTGATGGCTGTTGGCAGGGTTTGTGCTGGGGTGGGAGTTTTAGTGTTAGTGGGATCTGTGCTGGATTTGGGAACCAAGTAGGAGTTAGCAGGGTCTATATGGGGCCGATCCTTGCCAGGAGCCTGTTTCAGGGGACATTGTTCCCTCCAGGAAGGGTCACTCTGGGACACAGCTGCTTCAGCCAGGGAATGGCATCGCTGCTCTGGGATGAGTGGGACCAGATCTGGAACACTTGCCCCATCCCACAGCCATGGCCCTGTCCTCTCCCAGCTCCTGCCCATGGCCACCTCCTCACCCCAGAGCAGCACTTGCCCTTGGCACCCTTCCCAGGCAGGGGCAGTTGTCACCAGCCACCCCCCTGCCAGCCCTGACACCCTGCAGCAGGAATCCAGCTGAGCTCCTTCCTCCTCCTCTGCCCCACAGTCATGAGGGACACCAAGGGCCAAATCCTGCCCTTGGGGAGCAGCTTGGTGCCACCCTGGCTATGCACAGGGATGTTCAACCCTCTGCCTGCTGCTTTCCAAGCTCTGCTGCTCCTCACCAGGAAGGCTCCCAACACCTTTCCATCCCATGGTGGGGTTGTGGGCCGCCCCAGCCAGGAAGCACTGATTTTCCAAATTGGAAAAAAAAAAAAAAGGATGCGGGAAGGAGGGGCCAGCGAGGGGGATGCATTTTCCTTGTTTTCTTTTTGGGGCCGGACTCATCCAGCAGCGCTCGCCAAATGGAAAAAGGCAGTCAGAGCACGCCTTGTGTGCCGGGCCAGGCGCCAGCCGCCGGGCTGGCTGCAACTGGGGCAAACTGGGGGAGTTTCTACTGGTCCGGAGGGAGTGGAGAGGTCCAAGGCACCCACAGCTCAAGCAGGAGCACCCAGCATGCTGCAGGCGTGGGGGACCCGGCACTGGGGTGTTGCGGTCTGGCAGCACCTGACGCCAGCACAGCGGCTCTGGTGGGCACGGTGTCAGCTGGGATTTCAGGTGGGATTTCTGCACCTGGTGGGAGCAGATCCTGGCATGCAGATCCTGCGAAGGGGAGAGGGTCCAGGTGCTGCTGAGGTGGCCACGCTTGTGCAGGTGCCTGTCCCCCTGTGGTACTGCTGGCTCCAGTTTGGCCCAGCCACTCCCAGCGGGTTGTTGGTCCGGGAAAATTGCAGCCAGTGGGATTTATGGAGGTCTTCTGGGATGGGGATAACCCTGCTGTGTGGTGAGGGGATCCCCATCCCTGGTGGGCATGTGCCTCTGCCACAGCTTTTCCTTCTGGTTGCACTGGGACGCAGTAGGAATGAGCCTGGCAGGTCCCCAGGGCTCCCCAGCCACCCCAGGAGGGAGCTTGGAGGGAGTCAGCCAGGAGTGACCCCCTGTCCCTCTGCTCCCACAGGATGAGTTCCACCCCTTCATTGAGGCGCTGCTCCCCCACGTCAGGGCCTTCGCCTACACCTGGTTCAACCTGCAGGCCCGCAAGCGCAAGTACTTCAAGAAGCATGAGAAGAGGATGACGAAGGATGAGGAGAGGGCGGTGAAGGACGAGCTGCTGAGCGAGAAGCCGGAGGTGAAGCAGAAATGGGCCTCGCGCCTCCTGGCCAAGCTGCGCAAGGACATCCGGCCCGAGTGCCGCGAGGACTTCGTGCTCTCCATCACAGGCAAGAAGCCCTCGTGCTGCGTCCTCTCCAACCCCGACCAGAAAGGCAAGATGCGCCGCATCGACTGCCTGCGGCAGGCGGACAAGGTGTGGCGGCTGGACCTGGTCATGGTCATCCTCTTCAAAGGGATCCCGCTGGAGAGCACCGACGGCGAGCGCCTGGTCAAGTCGGGCCAGTGCAGCAACCCCATCCTCTGCGTCCAGCCCCACCACATCAGCGTCTCCGTCAAGGAGCTCGACCTCTACCTGGCGTACTTCGTCCGTGAGAGAGGTGGGTGCTCGTCTGCCTGCAGGGCAGAGTCTGGCTGTGCCCTGCCACAGCTGGCTCTGGGGGGTTTGTTTTAGCTTTCCCTCCCCGTCTGTCCCATCCCCATCTCCAGCTGGGGACACTGTTCCTGGATGCCTTTCCCATTGCAGACCTTACAGTGCTTCCCTCTCTCCAAACTGCTTCTCGGGTGGGTGCCCCCCACCCTGGCCCCTCTCCCCCAGCCAGGACTGGTCCCAGCTGCCTGGGAGGAGGAGGAGGAGGCAAAGGTCCCTGAGGATGCTCCTGTCTCAGAGCATTCCCAGCATGGAGTTTTGGGGGTTAAACCAAGAGCTAACCCCACATCCTGCGCCTAGCTGAGGGGAGTGGGTGGGCAGCGTGGGCGGGGAAGGGACAGCCTGTTCCTGGTGCATCCCCAAGGGCTGGAGCTGGGAGAGGTCCAGCAGTGCCCATTTGCCATGGGCTACAGTGCCAACCCCTCAATGCCAGAGCAGGGACAGGAGCAGCGAGGCCGTCTGGGGAGGGGGCAGTGATAATGTTGGTGGGGGCAGCTCCTGCTGTGCCCTGAGGAGATGCTGGTCCCGGCCCTTCACCTGCCTGGGGGTCCCATGGGCTTGCTGAGAGAACTGGCTGCTTTCATTGCAGCAAGCAGGGTCAGACCTGCTCTCAAAGCCGTCGGTCGAAAGGGGGAAACTGAGTCACGGTGTGCGGTGCAGGCAGCAGGTCTCGGTTTGGGTCCCCGAGCCACCATCCTCAGCACTGCTTCATGTCACCTCCCTGCGTGCTGGAAGGGAAAGCTCATAAGAAGGTATTTTACCTGGGCAGGTTTGTTTTCCCTGGCTGGTGACATGCTGGCACAGACACTCTGCCAGCAGCTGGGGTCCCCCACAGACCCTGCCAACCCCCCAGCACCCCCAGGTACACAAGGGGCCAGGGGAGATGCTGTGTGACCCCGGGTGAGGGCTGGGCTGTTGCGCAGGGCTGGTTCACAGACAGGAGGGTCGGTGTCTTGCAGCCTTAGGGGCAATCAAGGGGCTTATGGCCACCTCTGGCCAGGCCAGGCTACCCAGGTGTGCAGGGACCAGGCAGTACCTCCTGCCCTTGCCCACAGCGCTTGGTGATGCCCCCCGGCTCCATGAGCCCACCCCCGTCGACACCATGGCAGGGGGAGCGTGGGACTGGTGGCTCTTTGCCTGGCACTGGCCAGAGCCCAGGGACAGACAGTGACACCACAGAGGCCACCTTGATGCCGGCAGTGCCAGCAAATCAGGTGCCAGCGTTGTGAATCATGGTGGGCACACGCTCTGCCCAGCCATCCGTGGGATATGCTGGGTGTCACTGGGGAAACTGAGGCAGGGCGGGCATGTGACCTCCCCCACTACCCAGGGGAGGGGCTTGGCAGGACTACCAGGCCCTCGTGGCTTTGGCGAAAAGCGAGGACACAGCCTCCAGCAGGGAACAGCCAGGACCAGACCCTGCCCCAGGGCCCAGGCGGGACCCCGGGCTGGTGCGGGGCACAAGTGTGGTTGCACACGCGTGTGTGGCCAGGACCTGCCGGCCCGGCCGTGTCTCCCGGCGTGTGAGCACGTGTGCTGCCAGCACCGCGTGCCTGTGCCCACGCCCGTGACTTGCCCGCTCCGGGGCAGCGTGGGACCCAACGGGGCCTGGCACCGCCGCTTCCCGGCAGGGCACTGGGGAGAGTGGGTGCTCTGCTGGGAGTGAGGGGGCCCAGCGTGCAGGCTGGGGGCTCTGGGTGTGCTGTGCACCTGGGCAGGGAATGGGGTGTCATGTACTGGGCTGAGACATGGCCATGCTGGGCTGAACTGGGATGGCGTACTGCACTTAACTGGGGTGCTGCATGCTGTGTACTGACTGGCATGGGGTTGCTGCATACTGGGCTGGACTGGGGGCACCCTGTGCTGGCTCAGCTGGGGGTGTAGTATCATACTGGGCTGGGGTACCCTGGACTGGGCTGAACTGGGAGCACCCTGATGCTGGACTGGGAGCCCTACAGTGGCCGAGCTGAAGGCAGGGACCAGGACCCCCACTGCATCTGCAACGGGGTCCCCATATGCCACCTGGTGTGCCTCACTGGGGTGCCATGCCGGCAGGTTCCCTGGCCATGCCGTGTCCAGCTGCTGTCCCCGGGAGGTGGCTGCCCCTCTGCCACCCCCCACCCCCCCAACGGCGACCTTGACCCCGGTGTCTGGGTCCCCAGCAGCCGCAGTCACCTGACTGTCTAATTGGGAACACAGCGGCTGTAAATACTCCCTGATAAGGCCTGGCAGCCTCTCACTTTCACTGTTAAGGTCGCTCTGCCCCTGGTTAAGGGGGACCAGGATGGGCCAGGAGCAATGGCGTGGGACCCCTGAGGTGCTGCAGGGTGCTGGGTGCTCGGCATAGCCCGGTCCCAGTCCACAGTGGGCACGTTCTGTCAGGCTGTGGCTGATGGGAGGGGTCTCTGGTCTCCCACCTTGGTGGGGAAACTGAGGTAGGGAGGGACGCGGAAGAAGCCACCACATCGATGGGACCCTGCATGGCACGGCCAGGCTGGTGACAGCACTCGAGGGGTGCTGGGGATCACTGTACCACCGCCTTGTGGGCTCAGTGAGCTTCTCCCTGCCCGACACGCTGCCCTCCTGCTCCCTCCTGCCGGCTCCCTCCTACCTGCTCCTGCCCGGCACACTGCCCGTTCCTACCTGCCCCCTCCTGCCTGATTCTGCCTCCTCCCTCCTTCCTGCTCCCTCCCGCCTGCCCGCTCCTGCCTTCTCCTGCCTCCTCTCACCTGCCTGCCCGCTCCCCCGAGCCACCCGCAGCATACCCAGCCCTAAGGAGAGGGGCCTGGGAGGGTCTCTCCCGCGCAGGGCCCCCCCCGGCCGGGCAGTCCCGGCTCCCCGCAGCCCCCGCGGCCCCCCGTTATCAGCCCGAGCACGTGCGCCCGCGCTCCCCCGCCCCCGCCGCCCGGTTTTGCCGATGTCAGCACAATTTCCCAGCCGCTGCTCTGGCAACGCCGGGGAGGGGGGGGATGGAGGAGCCCCCGGCCCTGCGCTCTCCATCCGCAGTCTGGGGCAGCTCGGCAGGGGCTGAGCGCCCGGACGGCTCCCCCAGGCCGATGCCAAGGGCGAGCTCTGCCCCTCGGCTCTTCCCCTTATCCTCGGCTTTCCGTGCCCCCGGGATGGGCAAACTGAGGCACGACCTGTGCCGGGCTGGGGGGAGGCCCCGTCCCGGCCCTGCCGGCCCGGGGATGGCCGCGGGGTGCAGGGAGAGCTGAGCGCCTGGGCCCTCCCCAGAGCAGCACCGGCCCTGCTCCCATCTTGCTCCCATCCTGCACCCAGCCCTACGACCACCACCCCCGGTACCTTTGGGGCAGGATAGGATTAGGATGGGTGCGGGATGGGTGCAGGGCTGGATGCAGGATGGGTGCGGGAAGGGCAGGGGATGTGAGCAGGGTTTGATGCAGGATGAGTGCTGGATGTGAGCAGAGCCGGTTGCAGGATGGGAGCAGGGCTGGATGCAGGATGGGTGCGGGATGGGTGCGGGGCTGGGTGAGGGCTGGGCTGTGCACACCGCAGTGGGGGAGGGGACGGCGCTGCAGCCCAGAGCTGGGTGTGCGGCGGGGGGGCGGGGGGGCTGGGGGGGAGCTCGGAGGTCGCTGGTGAAAGTCAAAAGCATTGCAGTAAAATGGTAATCAATCTCCCCAGCCGATGGTGCCAGGACCTTCGGAGCATTACGGAGAGATTCCTCCCAGCAGCTCCCGACGGCAGCAGCCAGTGGAGGGGGACATTGCCCCCCCCGCACCCTCCCGTCAGTGCTCCCCACCTCCACGGGCTCTCTTGCTGCACCCTCACCGTGGCGCCTCCATCCCTGTATCCCCATCCCTGCATCCCCCCGTTCTTGCATTCCCACGCTGGTAGCTCCCATCCTTGGACCCCATCCCCCCCAGGCTCCCAGAGCGGGGGAGAGGCAGAACAGGGGCAGTGCTGGCCCCTCACACCCTCTGAGGTTCCCTGCCCCCCCCCCAGCCATCATGCTCAGCGGGGCAGGGGTTGGGGCTCTGCCCTGCTGTGAGCTTTTCTCGGCAGTGCCCCCAGCTGAGCCCCCAGGCTGAGTGGGGTGGGAGCAGATGGGTGCCCAGGGCAAGCAGGCAGTGGGCCCCAGGGTGGCATCGAGCTCCTGGCAGCCCCGGCCATGCCTCCGCCAGCGGACAGCACCTGGGGGGAGGCGAGGACCCCCACGCTGTGCCAGCATCTGCGTCTCCCACCGCCTGGCAGCCCCTTATCTCCCCCCACCAGCCTCGCCGCTGGCTGCGGCGCGAGGCAGATGGCACCAATCTGCCGGGGAGCCCGTGCCAGGGCTCTCATCCCAGGCGCGCTGTGGCCGTGCCAGGCCGGCCGTGCCAAGCGTCTGCTCAGCCCCTCCAGATGGAGGGGCAGGCGTTTCCCTGGGCACCGCCGCTCCGCCAGCCCCCGTGCAAATATTTATTGCCAGGGTCGTGAGAAGATTGATGGGGTTCACAATATTTGGGATCTGCCGTTCACAGAGCTGGGCACCAGCGGGCAGGCAGGCTGGAGAACCCCCCCCCCCCAGCACACAGATGAACACGGGCAAACCCTCCCCCTGGTCCAGGTATCTCTACTCGCAGTTAAACAGCCAGGGAGGCCAGGGTTGAGGGGAACGAGGTAGGCAGAACCCAGCAAGTCCAGGAGGAGACCCCCGGGAAAGGGCACAAGTGTATGAGAGAGCAGAGAATCCGCAGGGGCTGGGTGCCTGCCCCCAGAGCTGCGTGCTGCAGAGGCGGGATGGGAGGGGGCTCCCCAGGGTGCCACGCCCCCGCCACCCCTGTCTTCTGCAGCGTCACTGCCCGGGGTCCCGCCGTTCCCGAGCCCGGCCCCGCTGCGAGCCTGGCGCTGGCACGGCCGGGGCGGTTTCCATGTGCTCGAGCTCTCCGGATCGATGTGCCGGCGACCTTGGGGAGGTCAGGGCTTCCCCGGCTCTCCCGCAGTGCGCCGAGCCGGCGGCGTGCCGGAGCCGGACGGCTTCCCCGCAGTGCCCGCTGCCAGCCCCGGCCCCGCGTCACCACTGAAGCGAGTTGCGCCGTGCTCAGCGCGGCGGCCCCGGCAGCGTGAGCGGTGCCTGCCGGGGACCTGGCACACGGTGCCACGTCCTGTGCTGCCGGAGGGGACAAGGGGCCAGAGCGGTTCCGCGCACCGTTAGGCACCCGATGAATAAAAGATGAGCGAGCTTCTCTCACGAGCACCTGCCGTCCCCCGCCCTCGCCACCCGCCGTCCCCCGCGCTGGCAAGCGCCGTGCCCTCCCCGGGGCCGCAGTTGCCATCCTGGCCGGGTGCCCGGCTTCGTGCTGCGCTGGCAAGGGACAGCTGGGGCGGCAGATGCCCACGGTGCTCTCTCCCGCCCGTGGCCGCGGGAGGGGGGAGAACAGACGCCGGCAAGCCCCCGGTGTGCCCCTGCACCCCCGATCAGGGCTGGCACTGCCAGTTGGGGCATGGGATCGGTCCCCTGTCACACTGGCCCCTGCACTGGGGTCTTGGCCCTTGGGAAGGGCTTGAGCCTGCTGCCGCAGCCCTGCGTGGTGGTGGTGAGGCAGGGGCTGGTTTTGGGAGAGCATCGGAGGGGCCATGGTGGGGGCCCATGGGACTCTGGGGGGAGGCTGGCTGTGCTGTGGGGCTCTGCCATGGGGCTGGGATTGGCAGAAAGATAGTGGCAGCATATTTCCCTTTCCCTGTCCCTGTGCCTTTTCCTTTCCCTTTCTCTCCACTTTAATTTCTTCCTTCCTTTCTCCCTCCCTCCCTTCCTTTCTCTCCTTTCCCTCTCCCATCCTCTCTCTTCTCTCCCACCCCCTCCCAGCAGCTGCACCCCCAGGTGCCCCCAGCTCAGGGCGCAGCGGCTGGATGCCAGCACCCCGCAGGGGAGAGTCCCAGGGAAGGGGGGGGGGCTCAGCCTTCCCTTTGTCTGTCCCACTCTCCCCATCCCTTTGCCCGCTGCCATCTGTCCCCGCTCGCCTCCGCGGGCGCCGGCAGCCCTGGATGGAGCCCAGGCCTGGCAGGGCTGAGCGAGGGGGCGGCCGCGCCGCCCGCCTGGGGGGGTTCCCCCCGGCCGCTGCCATCTCCCCGTGCCGGCCGGGGTCGGCCGAGGACAAACCCGCTCGCTCCCAGCGCCGCTCGCTCGCAGCCGCCGGCCAACGTGCTCGCGCCTCCCAGGCTCCCGCCCGGGCCAGCTGGCCGCGGCCGGCGTACGTGGCAGCGGGGCGCGTCCGTCCCCCCCGCCACCGCCCCGCCACCTCGGGGGATGCCTCCGGCCAGGACCTCCCCGGGGCTTCGCTCGGCAGAGGGAGGAGGAGCTGCCGCCCCCGCAGCGTTCGTGGCTAAGGCCCAGCAAAGTCGCCTCACCCCAAGGGCCCCGCAGCGCTCCGGGCATGGCGGGGGGCACCGGGGGCGGGGCGGGATAAGGAGTGGGGAGGGGGGGTCCCGCGCCCCGGCGCGCCGGCCGGCCCGGCTGAGCCAGGATTTACCCGGCACACGCGGCGGTTCAGGGTATTATATAAAGGAGGTTACACAAGCAGGACTGTTCCGGGTTTATGTAAGGGCCACCCCAGCCTGGCGGCAGAGGGATGGACGGTGGGACGGGCAGCGAGGCGGGCAGTGCCGCTCGGACCTGGGGATCGCTGTGAGACTGGGACGAGGAGTTCTGGGGGGTCTGACAAGGCAGGGCCCCCAATCACACCCTCCCACAGCCTCGCTCGCCCCAGCCCTTGCAGTGGGATCTGCCCCACGGCACACTGGCTCCCCCCGGTCTCCAGGGGTCTCCCATCCTGACCAGGCTGTTCACTCTGGGCCGTTCTGGTCCGCGCTGTGGTCACGGCCAGCCGGAGGAGTGCAGTGACACCTGAGCAAGTGCTGGGGCTTTGTGGCCACGGAACATGGGGGCAGTTCCCCCCTAAGCCAGCCCCCAAGGGAAACTGAGGCACGGGGCAGAAGCCTGCAGGCAGCAGTGCTGAACCCTCGCCCATCTCCTGCTCTCAGTTGGCAGAGCTGGGGAAGAAGGAGGAAGACTGCTGCCCTCGATGGGGGGCTGGGACTGCTCACACCGGCGCCAGCAGCTCCCCCAGCCCCCGGCATCCTCCAGCCTCTGCGCCTGCGCCCGCGCCGTTGCCGGTAACACCGTGCCCTGTTACCGTCAGCTCTCGGGCACCGAGCCAGGGCTCTCCCGCAGCTGCGCCAGCCCCGGGGGGCACCCGGCCTGCAGTGACACCCCCCAGGGCCGGCCCTGCTGCCCGGGGGTCGTTCCCACGCGCTGAGACCGCGGGCGGGTGTCGCTGTGGGGCCCGGGGGCACCGTGCCAGCCAGCAGGGCCGGGGTGCGGGATCCGTAATTCAATGGGTGGCACGGGGCCAGGCTGCCAGCGCGGCCCGGAGCCCAGGCAGCTCGCGCCCCCCCCGGGCACACACTTGGCTATTTTTAAAAAAGAGATTGGATCGACCTGTTTGGGCACTGAGCACTCTCCTCCACCTCGCCGGAGACGACCCTGGCACTGAACCCCCTCCCCCCTGAGCGCCCCACAATGTGGCAGCAGGACCACCCCCACCTCCATCCCCCATCCCGGCCCTCCGAGGGGGTGTGGAGGGTACAGATCACCGACGCAGCGGGGGCATGGGGGGAGCTTTACAGGCTTCTTTCTCCTCTCTGGTGCAGTCGAGCCACTTGTTGGGTCCTAGATCTGGAGTCTCCCCAGAACACCCCTTGTGGGGAGCGAGGCCCGGGAGCCCAGGGCTCCCTTCGCCATTTTAGCGCGCGCCAGCCGGCGCAGGCGGCCGTCACATGGCGGTGAGAGCAGCGCTTGGCCCGGCCGCCCCGCCGAGGAGGCAGCCAGAAATCTGCTGGCGAGCTCGCCCGCCCAGCCACGAGGAGCGCCGGGGGTACCGGGCCCGCGGCCCCGGCCTCGCACCCTCTGCCTCCATCGGCCCGGACACGAGGGTGCGGGGAGGGGCCGGCCCTGCTGCCAAACCTGCGAGCTGGGGAAAGTCCCCGCTGCTCCTCGGGCTGCTGTGGGTGGGAGTGGAGTGCTCGGTTTGGGGGCAGGTCCCCGGGGTGTCCCTTGGGAATGGGGGTCAGTGAGGTGGCGTTGGCGGTGTTGGGTCAGGGTGGTGCCGTGGGACGGTGTGGGGGTACAGGACATGAGGCCCACCCGGGGGGCACCCAGGGTGAGTGCCTGGGTGCCCTGGGGGAACAGGGACCAGACTGGGGTGGTTCGGTGTGGGCAGAGGTCCATGTGGGGCACCTCAGGACGAGCAGTGGTGGGAGTCCCTGGGCTGAGCCAAGGGCTGCGTGGGCGCCTCAGAGGTACCAGGCGAGGGCACGGCCTGGGGGGCTACCCAGAGGCCGAGCACCCCAGGATTGGGCAAGTGGGTGCTATCTGGGAGGCAAGTGGGGCCCCAGGGAGCCCTGAGGCCACAGTGGGGGGCTGTGGGGAGCCGGGCCGGCCTCAGGCTGTGACCGCCAGCCTCCGTCCCGCGCCTTGGCCGGGCTCCACCACTAACCACTTCCAGAGCCGCCGCCAGATTTGTTGTTTTTAGAGGCGAGGAGGGGCCGTGTCCGGCCACACGGTGCCCCTGGATGCGCGGGGGGTCCCTGCTGCCACTCCCCCCTGTCCCGGCCGGTTTGTGCCCCGCTCACTCCCACCACCCGCGCCCCGGTACTTGGGCACATGGCCGCTTCAAAATGGGGGAATAAGGTTAGAAAAAGAAAAATGGAGAGAAGGGAAGGAAAAAAACCCTGCGCCCGTCTCCAGGGGGAGTTTCTGCTCCCTAAAATGGCTGCCTGGAGGGAGCCAGGGGTGCGGGCACGGGGGGGGCTGGTGGTGGGAAGCAGCTTCAAGGCAGGATGCCATGGGGCTGCCAGCGTGGTGCCAGGCTGGCACGGGGTGGGTGGAGGGGAACGCGGCAGCTGGGCAGGGAGACAAAATGGCTGATTTGGCATCGGCATTGAGCAGCACCAAGGGGGTGTGGGCACACAGGGCTGTCAGGCTGGGAGGTGGCACAGTCCCACTGCCCCCATGGATAGTGTGCCAGGTGGGCAGCACACAGGGGTGGCAGGGTGGGGGGTGGCATGGTGCCCACATGGATAACTTGCCCAGCCAAGGATAACCAGCCTGGGAGCCACATGTGAGTGCAAGGGACTTGAGGGGAGAAAAAGGGGGAGAAAAACAGGGAGAAAGGGAAAAATCCCAAGGCGGGCACATGGGCCGGCAGTGGCAGCTGCGTGGTTTTGATGGTGGTTTTGGATTGTCTCAGCCCTTTCCTGACATCTGCCAAGACTGCCAGAGAGAAATGCCGAAGGCCAGGGGGTGGGAGGAGGATGGAGAAGCAGTGGAGAAGAAGGAGTATGGGGGAGAAATACATGGCAAAAGTCATGGAAGGGCTTTGGGAGCAGCCAGGTGAGGAAGGATGCTCCTGACTGCAGTGTCTTTGCCGTGCCAGGCTGCTGAGCTCAGCATCTGAGCCGGGATATTTTTAGCCAAGAGAGAGCAGGGCTGGACGGGGCTCCAGGGGTCAGCGCAGGTGCTGCCCCAAGCCCTGCTGCCCTCCAGGAGCTGGGCAGAGGCAGGACAAGGTGCCACAGGTTATGCCATGCTGCAGTTACGCTGCCTGGTGGGGCAGCACTGGGTCATGGATGTGGCTGGAGAGAGGAGAGCAGGCAGCAGGCTGGAGCAGGGCCAGGTGACCATCACCCGGCCCAGCACCGGGGGTCTCCGCCCTGCGGGCAGCGGTGCCCAGATCCTGCATGTGGGGCTGTCCGTGCTCCTGTCGCTGGCGGGGAGGGCAAGGGGGGGCTGGTCGGCGACTGTTCCTCAGTGACTGGGGATATGCCAGCTTGGTGGTGGCCCTACTGCGTGGTGAGAGCTGCTGGGCAGCCTGTGCCTCAGTTTCCCCCAGCAGGGCAACGAGGGGGCGGTCAGCTGGTGGGCAGCCCTGGCTCACACCAGCATGGAGGCTCACACTGGCACGGGGGGCTCACAGCAGCACGGGGGCCTCACCCTGGTGGGTTTTCCTCTTGCAGATGCAGAGCAGAGCAGCAGCCCCCGGACAGGCATTGGCTCGGACCAGGAGGACAGCAAACCCATCACGCTGGGTGAGCGCAGCGGGCAGGGCTTGGGCAAGGGGACAAGGGACACCCCAGCCTGTCCCTGGGGTACCTGCCATGGGGGGGGGAGGGGGGCCCATGACACACAGCCAAGCCCCCCGTGCTACGGCTCTGGTGTCCCCCAGCCCCAGCCAGCCGCTGCCTGGCACCTGCAGCGAGCTGGGCATAGCCTTAGCCTTGTCCTGCACCCAGCAGAGTCCCACTGAGGCCACAGCCCTTGGGGACAGCAACTGCCATGGAGGTCCCATGGTGGGGGTGCAGCCCCAAGCCCTGCCAGCACTCTCAGCCACAGGGAAACTGAGGCACTGAGCAGCTCCAGGGCATCTTTGGCAGAGGGGACCAGTTTGGGTGGTCTCTTGCTGGAGCAGGGAGCGGAGTGGAGGCTGAGGAGGGGGACAGATGGGGATTTGGGGGTGTTGGGGTGCCCTGATGCATCGCCACAAGGCAGTGCAGGATGAGAGGGGTGCTCCTGTTGTCCCCTCAGCACGCCCTCCTCTCTCCCGCACAGATTCGACAGACTTCCAGGAAAGCTTCGTCACCTCGGGGGTGTTCAGTGTCACCGAGCTCATCCAGGTGTCCCGGAGTGAGTGTCACTGTGATGCCACAGCCCAAGCCCCCACTGCCTGGGCACACCAGTGTCCCAACAGCCCCCCCACCCCACAGTGGGCTGGGACTCCCCTCCCCACCAGGCCCCCCTGACCCCTGTCTCTCTCCCCACAGCGCCGGTGGTGACGGGCACGGGGCCAAACTTCTCCCTGGGAGAGCTGCAGGGCCACCTGGCCTATGACCTGAACCCCTCCAGCACCGGCATGAGGAGGACACTGCCCAGCACCTCCTCCAGTGGGTAGGTGCCACTGGGGCTGTGCCAGGGCGGTGCTGGGGCCAGCCCGAGCCCGGCCATGAGGAAGGACAGGGGCAGCCAGATCCTGCCACGGCCTGGCACTGACCCATGACAAGCTGGGAGAGCTGGGGATGTCCAGCCTGGATAAGAGAAGGCTCCAGGGAGAGCTCAGAGCCCCTTCCAGTGTTTAAGGGGCTCCAGGAAAGCTGGAGAGGAAGTTTGGACAAGGGCCTGGAGGGACAGGACACTTCTGGCTTCCACTGCCAGAGGGCAGGGCTAGATGGGTTCACTTCCCTATGAGGGTGGGCAGGCCCTGGCACAGGGTGCCCAGAGCAGCTGGGGCTGCCCCTGGATCCCTGGAAGTGCCCAAGGCCAGGCTGGACATTGGGGCTTGGAGCAGCCTGGGACAGTGGGAGGTGTCCCTGCCCATGGCAGGGGTGGCACTGGATGGGCTTTGAGGTCCCTCCCAACCCAGACCAATCCATGATTCTGTGACCCTTCCCTGTCCCCAGGAGCAAACGGCACAAGTCGGGGTCCATGGAGGATGACATCGACACCAGCCCTGGGGGCGAGTACTACACCTCCTCCAACTCCCCCACCAGCAGCAGCCGCAACTGGACAGAAGACATGGAAGGGGGTTGGTGTCACCTTGTTACCAGTGCTCTTCCAGTGCCCCGGGGCCCCCATCCTGCTCCCAGCGTTCCGCAAACCATTGCCAGAACCCCCTGTGACCATCTGGGCACTGCCCATGCCCTGGTGTCCCTATGGGCCTTCAGGTCACAGCACACACTGGCTGTGGGGGCTGTGCTGCCACCCTCAAGTCCCCCAGAACATCCCTGTTTTTCCAAGGATCTGTGGGGTTGCTGTCAACCCCCCCTTACGTAGGCACAGGCTCTCCATAGGTGCCCAGGTGTGTCTGTGGCCCCCCACTTCGGGCAGGGCTCTGTGGGGGCTGCAGTGTTGCTACAGGGCCCCCCCATTTCAGCATGGGCTCTCTCTATAGGGCCAACCCAGCCTCCAGCCCCACACCAGCCTCCCCCAGCCCCACACTGCTGTGGACAGCTTTCTGGCTTGGTGGGTTTTTTTCCCTTTCCTGTCTAGACAGCCCCAATTAGCTGTTCATTAAGAAAGGGGGGGGGCTGGGCTAATTAAAGCGATGCTGCAAGGCTGGCACAGCAGCTCCCACGCCCCGAGGTGCAGGCAAAGAAGCTGCTCCTCTTCCTCCTCCCTTGGCTCTTCTCCTGCCTCGCCCAGCAGCGGGGTGGGCTCCACAGCAGCCCCCCAGCCTTGCCAGAGCCTGGGGGTGCCCAGATGGGGGGCTGGAGGTACCGATCCTGTTGGAAGGAGGTTTGGGGGATGCAGGTCCAGCCCCCAAACTGTATCCTGTGTGTGCAGGAACTGTGCCCCATCCTGTCCCATGGGGCTGGTGCATAGGGGGTCCTGGGGAAGGTGCAGCCCCCTCCCCAAAGTGGTGCGTGGAGGCAGGAGGGAGCTGTGCCAAGGCATCTGTCCCTTGCCGGTGGCCTGACCCGCGCAGGGGTGAGGGTGGCTAGCAGAGGAGCTCAGCCATGGCGGGGGGGGGGGGTGGGCTTGGCAATCCTGTACGGGATGTTCTGGGAAATCCTCCTAACGCCCGGCTGAGAACGGGCTAAACCCATTACCAGGCCCGGGCCAAATGGCCAGAGCTAAAGCCACGGCAGTGGGAGATTAACATGCCTGCCAACCCCCCTGCTCAGCCCCATGCCCCGGGGTGGCCTCAGGGGCCCGGGCAGCTGGTGCTTCTGGCGAGGTCACCCCCATGCTGGCACCTCTGGGCCTCCCCAGGAGCTCCTGTAGCCCCCAGCCCCATGTGCCAGGGGAGGTGGGTGCCATGTGGAGGCTGCAGGGTCACAGTGGCACTCATGAGGGCACCCACTTGTGCCACCAGGGTGGGACACACACAGAGCTGTGTGCACCCGCATGCACGCACCTGCAGGGTCACACCTGTGCACGGGTGTGCAGGGACACACACAGGTACACAGCTGTGCTGGTACACAGCACACACACACACACACACACAGGTACACAGCTGTGCTGGTACACACACACACACACACACACACACACAGGTACACAGCTGTGCTGGTACACGCACACACACACACACACACAGGTACACAGCTGTGCTGGTACACAGCACACACACACACAGGTACACAGCTGTGCTGGTACACACGCACACACACACACACACACACAGGTACACAGCTGTGCTGGTACACGCACACACACACACACACACACAGGTACACAGCTGTGCTGGTACACACACACACACACACACACACACAGGTACACAGCTGTGCTGGTACACGCACACACACACACACACACACACGGGTACACAGCTGTGCTGGTACACACGCACACACACACACAGGTACACAGCTGTGCTGGTACACGCACACACACACACACACACACACGGGTACACAGCTGTGCTGGTACACGCACACACACACACAGGTACACAGCTGTGCTGGTACACAGCACACGCACACACACACACACACACAGGTACACAGCTGTGCTGGTACACACACACACACACACACACACACAGGTACACAGCTGTGCTGGTACACACACACACACACACACACACACAGGTACACAGCTGTGCTGGTACACACACACACACACACACACACACAGGTACACAGCTGTGCTGGTACACGCACACACACACACAGGTACACAGCTGTGCTGGTACACACGCACACACACACACACACACACACAGGTACACAGCTGTGCTGGTACATACGCACACACACACACACACACACATTCATACATACAGCTATGTGCGCACTCACACACACCCTGTGCATGTGCATGCCTGTGGTAGCCCCAGAGGTGCCCACACGCGTGCTCACCCTCCTGCCGGCACACACACTCACAGCACCACCCTCCCCACACCCACCCTGACCCCGGGGTGCCCCTTGCCCCCAGAATGGGCTCCCCCAGCACTGCACTGAGATGGCAGCAGCCGTGGGATTTCGGGTCCCATGGCAGGTCCTGACGTTGCGCCCTACTTTCCCCAGGCATCTCCCCAACCGTGAAGAAGACAGAGATGGACAAGTCCCCCTTCAACAGCCCATCGCCCCAGGACTCCTCGCCCCGGCTGAGCAGCTTCACGCAGCACCACCGTCCCGTCATCGCTGTGCACAGTGGTGAGTGTCCTGCCAGGGAAGCCGAGGCACAGAGTGAGCGCTGAGCGGTCGAGGGGCTAGGGCAGCCACTAGCTAGTGACACAGGTGTGTGTCCCCTTTTGCTGTCTCCCGCAGGTATCGCCCGAAGCCCGCACCCATCGTCTGCGCTGCATTTCCCCACCACCTCCATCCTTCCCCAGACGGCCTCCACCTACTTCCCACACACGGCCATCCGGTATCCGCCTCATCTCAACCCGCAGGACCCGCTCAAAGACCTCGTCTCGCTGGCCTGCGACCCGTCCAACCAGCAGCCCGGACCGGTAAGGACGCAGCCCCGTCCCCGCACCCATCGCTCGCCTCGCCGTGGGCACCGGGGGCTGCTGCCAGCCGGGCTGCCCGAGGAGAGTCCCCCGGACCGGCCACCGCCGCCGTCACCTCTGCCGCCGCACGGGGGGGGCTGGGGTGTTCCGGTGGCACTGGTGGGGTGTTCGCTGGGGCTGAGCTCCAGCCGTGCCGTGCGTTGGTTCGGGAGCGCTGCTGCGCCTGCTGCGTGTTGGCACCTCGTGTCTCCGGCGATGGAGGTGCTGTGCCCCGGCTCGGCGCGGGGGCACCGCGGGTGTTGGGGTGCTGGGGCTGAGCCGTCAGCCGGAGCTGGGGTGTCAGGGGGGAGCGAGATGTCTGCCAGGGGTGTGTTACCATCTCCCAGCGTCACTGTCCGCCAGCGTGTCCAGGAGAGTGATGGGCTTGGCGTGCTCCATCCACCTGCAGATCCCACGGGTGACCCGTCAGCTCCTCACTGTACCCGTGTCCCCAGTTTGCCCGCGGGGATGGCAGAGCCACACTGTGCTGCTGTGGGCCTTCCCTTGCCACAGCGGCCTGCGCCCCATGCACCCAGTGCACCCCACAGACATGGGACCCCACACACCCGGGACCCCACACCCCATGCTCCCATCACCAAACAACCCATGCAACCAGCACCGTGCACATGAAGCACCCAGTGCATGCAGCACCCAAACCATCACCCCATACACCCAGCGCCCCCACACACAGCACATGCCCCACCACCAGCACCCCGCACACCCCATGAAGGGCACCCTTCATACCCGAAGCTGGAGCCTGGGAGTGTTCCCGCTTCCCCACCATCCTGTGGCCCGCTTCCACATCCCCTGTGCCCCGCTTTGTCCTCCCAGATGCAGAGCTCTTGGGGAGCCCTTCCGACCTCTGCCCACTGCTTGCCTGTTTCCCCTCACCAGCAGGGCCTGATGCCAAGGTGAGGGGCATGGCCGCTCTTCCCCTGTGCAGTGGCTCAGTGCTGGCTGATGGACACCGGATCAGGAGCAGCCCACGGCCAGGTTGGGCACAGAGCACTGGTGCAGGAGCCTTTGGAGGCTCTGGGTGCCCCTACCCCTCCAGGCAGTGCTTCAGAGGCCCCCCTGTCACTGCAGAGAGGGGTCCCAGCGCCCTGGCTCCAGCATGCGCCACTGTGGGTCATGACTCCCATGGGGCCTCTGTCTCCACAGCCCCCCAAATCCCTCCTGTCCCGCCGTCATTTCCTGCCTGCTGCCAATGCCGACCGTTCAGGGCTGCTCTGAGACCCAACAAACTCATGTCTGCAGTGAGGGACACCCCGTGCCTGTTCCGGGGGTGTCCCCGGGGCTCCCCGGCCATGCTGGTGTGCGTGTGTCCTAATGGCTTGTGCTGTTTGTTTTTTGTCTGTGTTGTCCCCAGTTAAATGGAAGTGGTCAAGTGAAAGTGCCCAGCCACTACCTGCCCACGCAGATGCTGGCGCCGCCACCTCCCCCCGGCATGCCCCGCTTGGCCGTCTCTCCTGACACCAAATCCACCACGACAACTTCCGAGGGAGGGACGACCTCGCCGACATCACCCAGTAAGCACCCGCGGCGCCCACCCTGCTCCCCGGCCCGGCTGGCCCCCTCCTCTCGCAGCCCCCCAGGGTGTCCCCCCATCCCGGTGCTGGGGGGATGTTGGCGGAGGTGGCCTCCCCGCAGCCGGGGAGAGGGCGGCAGCTGGCACGCCATGAGTTTGCTGGGTCTCAGGCAGGTCGGAGTGGACAGGGTTTGGGCAAGTGGCTGCTGTGGCCGCTGAGCCAGGGGGTCCCGTGCTGGTCCCAGGGACCAGCTCGAGCCCCATGTCCCTCTGAGCGTGAGTGGAGCCGCAGCAGGGCTCCCCAAACCAGTGTCCTGCCCAGACCCTCGGTGTGGGCAGTGCTGTGGGGGAGGCCGTGGCCTCTCCGTGTCTGTTTATCCCACCATGGTGGTGGCTGTGCTGCCGGGAACGGGGACCAGCTGGCACGCGGGTGGCACTGGGACTAGGGACAGTGTGCCTGGTGTGCTGTGTGGGCTGTCGTACTCTTGCTGCCATGGGGGTCCTTGGTGCTGGGGACTCTGGTCTCGTGGGGATGTGAAGTGACATCAGAGAAAGGACTTTGTGCGGGTCCCCCAGAGCCCTTGGCAGGTGGCACCTGGGATCTTCGTTAGCACGGTGGCTGACAAACTCTTTGCCCCCCGCTCCACCTCAGGGCCATAAGTGCCTTGGCCAGGAGGGTTTCGGGGTGCTGGGCCCAGCAGCCAGAGGCACCCCAGACTGGCACTGGAGTGTGTGCTGCAGTGGTGGGACACTGTGCCGTCGCCACATTCTGTGAGGAGTTGTTCCTGTTCCCATCGTGCTGTACCTATGGGACATGCTACCCCAAGTGGCTGCTGTGTCCCCACACAGTCAAGCCCTGCCCGGTCGGACCATTACCCTGTCCCCGAGTAATGGGCCATGGCTGATCGCCAGCAGCTGGTCAGCAGGTATGGATATCCCATGGCGTGGAGGAGCCAAAGCCTGGACAATCTGAAGGGGACAGTATGGGATGGCATGGGGTGGCCCGGCTGATAATGGGGTCACAGCCTTGGGGAGGGACAGAGGAGTGCAAGTTCCTGCAGGCTCAGGGAAGGATGCGTTAGGGGGACACTGGCTGTCCCCAAGGGTTGCAGCTGGCTCCAAGTCCCCCATTCCCCTTGGCAGCACTCTGCTTCCAGCAGGGCTGCACCCAGATGTTCAGCAGGGCTGGAGGTCCCACTGCTGGACCCCCAGCTGAGGGATGGAGGTGGCAGCAGGGTGATGTGGCCAAGTGGAACTGGTGGCTCCCTTCGTTCTCCCCGTGGCAGCTCAGCTCTGGAAGCCGCAGCGCGGGCACAGCCGGGAGCACCATCTGCGCCTGCACCCCGGGGCACCTCGCCCCCCCAGCCTGTCATCGTCCCGAAACCACGGGTGGTACCGTCCGAGCGCAGCATCCCTGGGTGCAGCACCCCTGGGCTCCATTCGCCTGCCATCAGGTCACAGCCAGGGACGTCGCCCGGTCGCCAGCGCCGGGTGCCAGGGAGCTCCGTCCCAGCAGTGCCAGGGAGAGGGCCGGGCCTGGCCCCGGGGGGGACAATGGCAGTGCCACCCACAGCCCCGTTAACGAGCTCTCGTTTGTTCCCCAGCCTACTCTGCACCAGGCACGCCCCCTGCGAACCGTTCCTTCGTGGGATTAGGACCAAGGGATCCTGGGAGTATCTATCAGGCACAGGTGAGAGCGGGGATGCTGCTGGGGGGACCCTCCTGCCCTCGCCCCGGGCACCCTCGCCGTGGCATCACCGTGGGCATCGCCGTGGGCATGGCCAGTGCTGGCATCGCCGTCGTGGCTGTCGCTGATGTGATATTGCTGATGTGGGCATCCCCGCCATGGCGTCCCTGCCGTGGCATCACTGCTGTGGCATCACTGCCATGGCATCACTGCTGAGGGCATTGCCACCATGGCATCACTGCCGTGGGCATTGCCACCATGGCATCACTGCCATGTCATTGCTGCCATGTTTATTGCTCCTGTGGGCATTGCTGCTGTGGGCATCACCACCATGGATATTGCCACTGTGGCGTCCCTGCCGCGGGTCATTGCTGCTGTGGATGTAACCTCCATGGCCATCGGTGCCATGGCCATCGCTGCTGTGTCTGAGGCCACAAGGAGTGTCACCACAGCAGTGGCATCACTGCCATGGACATTGCCACCACTGGCGTTGCCACTACAGGCATTGTGGACATGGGTGTTGCTACTGTGGGCACTGCCACTTTGGGCACCACTGCTGTGTATGTCACCACTGTGGGGTTATTTCCATGTGCAGTGCCACCGTGGGCATCACCACCACGGCATTGCAGCTCTGGCACTGCCACTGACGGCTTTGCTGCTGTGGGCATCACTGCCTTGGCATCACCGCTGTGGCCCATGGGCATTGCTGCCATGGCGTCCTCGCTACGGATTGGTACAGGGCACTACAGGGCCTTGGGCACTGCTGGTGGCTCAGGGCCACCATGAGTCCTCCATCGTAGCGGCAGGTCACTGCCATGCTCCAGCTGCACCCTGCCTGGCACCATCTGGCACCCTGCCCAGGTGCCAGCAACATCCCCAAAGGAGGAGCAGCAGGGCCGTGTGTCCCCCTCTGTGTGGGTACAGCCACCTGCTCTCGTCCGGCTGTGCCCATGGCCACTCCAGCTGCAGCGGGAGGTTGTGTGCGCCTTTCCAGGGGCTTTCCATTAGTCCTGGCTTCTGTAGCTGGCATCGGTGCTGCAGGCAGTGCCATGGTGCCAGGACAGGGGTGGCAGCTCCTGGCCTCACTTGTGACATGAGTGGTTTGGCCTCAGCATTCCCTGCAGGGGCAGTTGCGGTGGCTGCAGTCCTGCCTGGCGGGGGACACGGGTGACAGGACAGTGGGATGGGGCTGTGGACGGTGCCGTGTTGGGGCACCCTGGGCTGCTGCCCTGGCTGGGGGGGAGTACTCAGGGGGCTGTGCCGTGCCAGGGTGTGGGTACTTGGGGGCTGTGAGCGGTGACACGGCACCCGGGGGTGCTGTGCTGTGCCAGGCTGTGAGATTTGGGAACCATGAGCTGGGACACCCGAGGGTGCTGTGCCGTTCCTGAGGAAAAACATGGGGGACCCGGCTCTGATCACAACCCCCACTCTGCCTCAGTCCTGCACATGGGGTGGGTACTCCAAGGGCCTTGGGTCCCTAAAGAGGAGATCTGGGACAGCACCAGGAGAACCTTGTAGGAGCAGGGGGCCAGAGTCCCTGTCCTGACACGGGGGTCGCAGCCACTCAGTCCCAGAACACCAGGGTCCCTGTGTATGGATGTCCCCAGTCATGCTCGGGGAGGCTCCCCAGGGCTCAAGGATGCTCTGCCTGGGGAAACTGAGGCACGGGCGAAGGAGGCGGTGTCACGGGAGGAGCAGCTGAGACCTGCCACGCTCTGGTCATGTGTGGCGGGGCCTGGAAGGGTTAAGGGAAGCAGCGGCCCCGAGCTGTCTCGTTTCCAACGGAAACCAGACATGAGGTAATCGGGAATGAACTTGAACTTGGGGCTGGGGGGGGGGGGGAACAATGGGAGGGTGGCAGGGGGCCCCAGCCGTGCCACCCCCCTACCTGTCCCCAGGCGGCACCAGTCCTTGGGGAGAGTGGCCTTTGCCGTGAAGGTGCAGAGGGACCGGCCCCCAGGGGAACGCGGGTGGCCGCGGTGCGGAGGACGGCCAAACTCAGTGCAGGAGTGGGGACGCCAGCCCCGTGCGCCGAGCAGGGCACAGCGCGGGCACAGCGGGGATCTGGGGATCGGCCGGGGGACGGGAGCAGCTCCGCGGGGCAGAGCACTAACGCCGGCCTCTCTCCTCTCTCCCGGCAGTCCTGGTACCTGGGATAACCGCCGCCGTGCCGCCCCTTCGCCTCCCTTCTCCTCTGCTTTAGGCACCCCCAGAGGAACATCCCCGTCCCCGAGCACCAGGCCCAGCCTTGCGGTGACGACGGAGAGCGCGGCCTCACGACGACGACGACGACGACAAGCAAAACCCACACCCGAAGGAAAGAGCGAGGGAAAGGAAGAAGGAAAAGGGTCAAACTGTTTTAAAAAGGAAAAAAAAGAAAAAAACAAACAAAAAACAAACAAACCAACAACCCATCCCAGGAGGACCTTTCCCCCCACCCCGGCGATGCGCCAGAAAACAAAGAAACAGAAAAAAAAAAGAAAAAAAAGAAAAAAACACTATTATTTACCCCGTCGGCCGGCGCCGCGCTGAGACCTGACACAAGTTGTGCCAGCAACGCCTCCCGGAGCGGCTGCAGGGCCGCGGCGCCGAGCCCCGCCGGCCGCTCGAATATGCAAACGGCTTTGACTCTCTCGTTCTTGCCTCTATGTGAGTAAAAAAGATCAAAACCTCCCCCGCCGACCCCCCCGGCCCCAGACTCTCGGGGGGCCCCGGGGCTGGGGTGGGGCGCGGCGGGGCGGGGTGGGGGAACCCCTCCTGCTGCCGGAGCCCCGCGGACCGGGCGCGCTCGTGGTCGGGGCGGGTGATGCTCCGTGCTGTGCAAGCGCCTCGGGGACGGACGGCACCGTGCTGCAGTGACACGGTGACGGTGGTGCGGTGGCACGGAGACATGGTGGCACAGTGGCTCGAGCGGGTGGCACAGGAGGAGGGGGCTTGTGGCCACGGAGGGTGCATGGGCACGGCCAGAGATGGTCGCGGCGGCGGTGGCACCTCGGTTCCCGCGCGGACGCGGTGTCGGGACTCTCCCACCACGGCCCCAAACGTCACAGCGGCGGTGGCACCCCGATTCCACCGGGGAAACGGCATGGGGACTGTCGCAGCCCGGCCCCCATGGTTCCCGGGCGGCCACCCGTCGCGCCGGGGCACCGGTCACCATCCCTCTGGTCGCCTTCCTCCCCCAAGCCTGCACCGGCCCCGGCCCCAGCCCCGTGTGTTCCCACCGTGTCCCTGTGTCCCCCGGCGTGTCCCCGCGCCCGGGGGGTCCGTGGGGCTGGGGGGCTTGCGTCCGTGTGTTTGAGCTATGCATTCCTGTGGACAGGTACCAGGTGGGAGGCAGGGGAGGGTGCGCTCGTGTTGCACATTTTGTAGGAAATGCACTTTTAAGAGGGAATCGTCAAAAAAAAAAAAAAAAAAGAAGAAGAAAAAAAGAAAAAGAAGAAAAGAAAACAAAATCACAAAAAAGGAGGAAGAGGAAGAGGAGGAGGAGGTGGAGTCCCCGGCACTGGCTTGCCGGGACGGCTGGTTTGGGGTTTTTGGGTTTGGTGGTTTGTTTTGTTTTTTGGTTTGGTTTTTTTTTTTTTTTTTTTTGGATACAAAAGGATGGAGCAAAGAAGCCCGAGCGAGGGAGAGGGCAGAGCTAGCCCCCCGGAGCCCCTCGAAGTCCCCCGGAGTCCCCCGGAGCCCTCAGCCCCGCGTCAAGTGCCTGAACTGCAGCGGGGAGGGGTCCCGGCCTCCCCGGAGGAGCCCCCGGCCGGGGGCAGCGCGGGAGGAAGCGCTCGGCCATCCCCGTCCCGTGCGGTGACAGCGTGGCCGGGAAGGGGACGCAGGGACGTGGCAGTGCCTTAGAGCAGAGGAACCCCCGCGACGGCCGAGGCGAGGAGGAGGAAGAGGACGAAGGTCCCGCTGTCCCCAGCGAGATGAGGAGACTGGTCCCCAAAGGATCTCCGGCCCAGAGGACACCCGAAGGGTGGTGATGGAGAGAAACCACCGTGGGATGTCCAGGAGCCGGGGATGCCACCGAGGCCACCGTCGCCACCCGCCTGGCCCCCTCCCCTGGCACCCAGAGCCGCCCCGAGGACCACCGGCATCGCATCCCCCATCCCAGTGGCCCCCGCTTCCCCCCGCTTCCCACCCCCCCGGGACGGCACAACGAGGCACCAGGGAAAGGGCTGACGCAGGAAATCCCGGGAGACAGAAAAATAATCAAAAAGGACAAGAAAAGGAGAAAACCCACCAAAAAAAAAAAAAAAAAAAGAAAAAAAGGAAAAAAGAACAACAACAAAAAAAGCGCTTGGCGGAGAGGGAAACCTGTTTTTTTTTTTTAAAGATCTGAGAAAAGAAACACATAAAAAAAAGACAAAAAGACAAAAAAAAAAAAAAAAAAGACAAATAAACTGCATGGTGCTTTAACAGGATCTGGTGACCTGGCTCAACCCAGCCGCGGCTGGCTGATGCTGTGCATGGCAGACTCTATTAACCGGCTCTACCTTCCCCTTCAGCAAAAGAGAAAAAAAAGAGGAAAAAAAAACAAAAAAAAATCTGTATAAAAGAAAAAAAAAAGCCGTAAAAAAAACACACACAAGAAAAAAAATCCATGTTTTCCTAATTTGCACGAAATTTTATACCACATGATGTGCCTTGCCTTCGAAGCCTAAGTATTACTGGACCCGATATCAGTGCGAGGGAGTCGCTGCATGCCCGGGGCTCCCGGGGGGCCGGGGGGGCCGGGGGCCGCTGCCCCCCCCTCGCCTCCTGCATGGCTTCTTCTCGGCCGGAAAAGTCCCTTTTTCTCTCTATTCTTCTTTTTTAACCGATTTTCCCCCTCAGAAACGTCTTCCAGTTGGTAATACCGATGCATCCTCTGCGCCAACACACCGGAATATGCAATAGCTGTGGGGGGGGGCCGGCCGGGGGGGCGGCCACCCCTTTGCTTTGCCTCTCTTTTCTTTGTTTTCCTTCCCTTTTGGGGGGTTTTTATTTGTTTTTTCTGCTTCCAGCAACCAAAGGCAGCGAGGCGGGAGGCGGCAGGGACCCCCGGGCCAGAGCCCCCCAGAACGCTCGGGGGGGGACCCAGTGTCCGGGCGCGGCAAGACTGACCGGCATGTGGTGGGGTCCGTGCGGGGAAGAGCAGGGATGGAGACCCGCAGGGCTGATCCTTACGGGGGGGTCACAGGGTCCCACCCCCCCAAGGGGACCCCCACTTTTTCATTGGTTTTCAATGGGGCGCAGGGCCAGGAGGGCTGAGCCCAGCTGCTCTCGTGACAGGAATGGAACCGTGTGAATGTAGCTGTGCCCCCCCCGGGCTGGTGTCAGGGGGGTCACAGCCTCCCCCCCACCTCCACCCCATCGGCTTCATCCCCGGGGGTCCGGCTGGCGCAGCAGGGAATGGCAGGAGGTGCCTTCTCGCCGCCTCTCCCTGCTGTGCCCGCTGCCGAGCAGGGGCCCGACACCCCCTAAAAACCCAGAATTTGCCTTAAAACCCCAGCGTTCCGCCGGCTGGAGAGACCCCCCCCCCCCAACCTCCCTGAGGCTGAGGACTGACGCGGGTCGTGACACCGGTGGGCGGGTGGCACCGGCATCGCTGCTGCTCGGGCATGAAGAAACGTCGTCGTCAACAGTTTTGAATTTTAATTTTTTAATTTTTTTTTTTTTTTTTTGGTGTCTAAAAGTATTAGTGGGGGGTGACGGGGTGGTCGCGTCCCGCCGGGTTTCGCCCACAGTTGAGGCTGGTTTGAGGGTCCCAGACCCTTTGGGAGGAGCCTTGGGAGACGCTTCTTTATGCAAGGTGCAGTATTGATTTCTGCAAGGACAATGCAAGGAGGGAGCGGGGGCGGCGTCCAGCGGGGGGGGGGAGGAATGAAAAATAGAATTTAAAAAAAAGAGGGGAAAAAAAGGACAAAATTTTAAAAAAAAAGAGAGAGAATTTTTTTTAAAAATAGAAAAACAAAAAAACAAAAAAAATTGGGGGGTTAAGGCTGGAAAAGGCTCAGCTCAAAGCAAAAAATATTAAAAAGAAAAAAAAAGCATTTTTCAGCGGTGACAGCGACAGCGAGAGCGGAGGGAGGGAGCGGGGGGGCACCGGGGCAGCCCCTCCGGCCAGCCCCGGGGAGGCGAGGGGCGCTGGCGCCCCTCGGGCCTGGGTCCCCCCGCCCCGAGGAAGCCCCGGAGCCCCCGTCCCGTGGGGACCCCACCGGGGCCGTCCCCTGCCCCCTTTTTGCTGCCTCCCCACCCCCCGGGCCGGCAGCAAGTCCGGCCGGGCTGCGGTCGCAGCCCCTCAAAACCCGCCCTCGGCAAGAAAAGCACCTTAAACCGTATTAAAAAAGGCAAAAACGAATCAACTCGACGCCCCCCAGCCCGTAGGGCGGCATTGGGGGGGGCGGGCCGGGGGCTTCCCCTTGCGGGGCCGGGGAGCCCCCCGCGCCCCCGGGGTCTTTGCACTGCTCCCCCGACACCCCCCCGGGGCCGCACCCCCGGCTCTGCCCAAAGGGAATATGCAACACCCCCCCGGTCCCTCCCTGGGGGGGGGCACCACTCATTTTTATTATTTCTATTTTTTTAATAGTTCTCCTTTCTTTTTTTTTATCTTCTGGCGGCCTCGATGGCCACGGTCGGGGTGAGCGCAAAGCCGGGGTGGAGGACACCCCATCCCTGGGGATGCTCCGGGGGGGTCCCCCGCAGGATGGGGATACGAGGGGGCTCCGCTCGACAATCACCGCGGGGGTTTCATGCACTACAGTCTCTCCTAGAGGGTTTTTAGTCGGGCTCGTCGGCTTAAAAAAATTAATTAAAAATAGTCCTTGTGACCTATAAATAAAACAAATAACCTGTACATATATATATATATATATCTCCACATATATATATATGGGGCTGCAGGGCCGGGGGGGGCGCGGGCCCGCGGGCCCACCACAGTTAAGGTACTTTAAATCGCAAAGGAATATATATATATATAAAATCTCATATATATATATATATGTCTTGTTTGGTGGGGTTTGGGCTCTTTTGTTTTTCTTTTTTTGTTTGTTTGGTTGGTTTTTTGTACTCAGAGTTTGGAATTTGCTGCTTTCTGCCCCCCCCCCCCCCCCACCCCCCCGGGATCCCGCCACCGGCTGGGATGGGTGCCCCCGGTGATGGGTGCCCCGGGTGTGCCCATGGGTGACCCTCTGGGTCCCCTGTGCGGCGCCCGTGGGTGTCACTGGGGGTGCTCCAGGTGATACCCGCGGGTGCCGCACCGGCTGCCCCACCGGGTGCCCATGGGTGCACCTCTGGGTGCTCCTTTGGATGCTCCAGGTGGTGCCCACGGGGGCCTCTCTGGGTGCCCCAAGTGATGCTCACAGGTGCCTCGCAGGGTGCCTCGAGCAATTCCCGCGAATGCCCCTCTGGGTGCCTTCTTGGGTGCCCCTCTGGGTGCTCCAGGCGATGCCCATGGGTGTCCCTCTGGATGCCCCGAGAGATACCCACGGATGCCCCTCTGGGTGCTCCAGGTGTTGCCCACGGGTGCCCCGGTCCATGGGTGCCGCTCTGGGTGCCCCCGTGCCCCGCGATGCCCGGGGGCAGGCGGGAGGTGGAGCCGGGGTGGGGGGGGGTGGGGAAATCCCACCCCCGGGCAAAGAGCGGCAAAAGGAGAGAAACCGCCCCAAAAAGGCGCCGAGGCGGCAGCCGGCCGGACCGCGCCTCTTACCCAAACCAAAAATCCCGCCGCAGTGCCTCCGCGCCGCCGGCTGCCCCCGCCCGCCTTTTCGGGGGGTCCCCGCTCCCCCCGGGGGGCCGGGGGTGCCCCCTCCCCCCGCAGTTATATTTTACTCGTTCGCCGGATTCTCGCTTTCGCTTTGCCGCAGCCGATACACACCGCGAGCGCACCAGGGCCGCGAGCCGGGGCCGGGCCCTCCCCGCTGCGCCCCCCGCGCCCCCTGGCCCCGCATGACCCCCCCGAGCCCCCGCTCGCCTCCCTGGTGCTTCACGATATTTGATTATACCATTGTACGCAGCCATTACCGATAGCGCCGCTCCTGCCTACATACACTTACTGACCCTGATACGGATTTTTGGGGTTTTTTTTTTGGTTTTCTTTTCTGTTTTGTTTCTTTTGTTTTGGTTTTGGTTTTTTTTTTTTTCCCGTTGTTTTTTTTTTTCTGTTGTTGTTGTTCCCCCCCCTATGCAAAAAAGAGAAAAAAGAGACAAAAAAGAAGAAAAAAACAAAAAAGAAAAAACTGACACACAAAAAAAGATTAAAAAATGAAAAGGAAAAAAAAAAGACAAAAAAAAAATGTATAAAAATTAAACAAGCTATGCTTCAACTCCAGCTCGCCTCCGCCCTTCCTTTGCAGCCCCCGGGGGAAACTGAGGCACAGCGTCCAAGCGGGGAGAACACGAGTGTCCCAGCGGAGGGGGGGGGGGGCACTGGGGAGAGCAAAGCCCTGCCAGGCACCTATCACCCCAGAGGAGGGACCCGCACCCATTACTGCTCTTGGGCCGGATGAGGAGGGTGACAGAGCTGGGACCCCGCAGGGCGCACCCCCAGCCTCAGGCGGGGCCGCGGGGTGGCAGGGACAGGGTGGGGACAGGGACATGGGTGGGGGCAGCCGTGGTTCACGTGGGGGTTCAGAGCTGCTGCCGCTTCCTCTGCTTCCAGACCTTGGCCACGGGGTGTCACCATCTCGTGCGCGTGACGTCATCGCCTGGCTGCGTGACGTCACTGTCCTCACCCGTAGGTCAGCGTTGGCCGAAGCTGCGCTTCACCCCCGCGGTCCCCACGGTCCCTGTCCCCAAGCGCTGCTCAGGACCTCCTCGGTGCTCCCCAGCCCCCTGTGTCCCCTCGGTGCCCACCCCTCGGTCCGGGGTTGTCGGGCAGCGATGTGGCTGGACATGGACACCGGCTCTCGCCCTGCCGAGGTCGCTGAGGTCTGGCAGCTTGGAACTTGTCATTGTCCCCTGCCCTAGTGGCACCCGGGGGTGCCGCACAGCCTCCTCCCCAGCACGGTGACACCAGACGCTTCACTCGGGGCAGGCTGGAGACCTTTACTAGGTACGTCTGGGGAGGGGGCTGTCCTCGTCCCCCCGCGGCCGGGACCCCCCGCCGGCCCAGGGTTGGGGGACACGGGGAGGCCCCGCTGCCGTCCCCCCCTCTCCGCTCCGGCGAGCGGGCGATCCGCGCCGGGTCTTGGTCACAGCCGGGGCGGCCGCAGGGCGGGGGGTGCCACGGTGGCCACGGCTGTCGCCGAAACCCGGCGCGGATCCCCGCCCCTCGGACGGGGTGAGGGTGCGGCGCCCGTCGGAGGTGCTGCGGAGCGGGCAGAGGGGGGCCGGGGGGACTCAGAAGGACGTGGCCTTGCTCCACTGCTTGTCGTCGCTCAGCTCATCCCAGTCCTCAGCCGCCGGGTTGACGTGGCCGGAGCGCTCCAGCCTGCGGCAGGGAGGGAACGTCGGTCAGCCGGGCACTGCACCGGCACCGCGGCCGTGCCAGGGGCACGAGGGCACCACGGCACGGCCGCCTCCGGCCATGCCAAGGGCATACAGCCACCCTGGCACCTCCAGAACGTGGCCACTCTCGAGGGAGTCCGAGCCCCGGTGCTGGGGGGGTCCCGGTGCCGCCCCGCAGCACCCGGGCTGTGGTACCTGTCAGTCGCCAGGGTCTCCGGGTAGTCGTTCTCCTTCCTGCGAGGGGAGAGAGAGGCTGAACGGTGCCCGGGGACGGCCCTGTCTCCAGCCCATGGCAACCTTCCACGCAGTTTTCCCCCGGCCAGCACCCCCCGGCCCCCAACCAATCCAACCTGCTCCTCCTGAGATTCCAGAGCCGGTTAACGAGCAGCATCACGAAGACGATGAAGAGGAAGACGACGACGGCCGTGAGGCCAATGAGCCACGGCTGCAGCACCTTGGGGCCCGTGTCTGCATGGGCAGGGGACAGGGAAGGGAAAAGGTGGGGATGGGGACAGCTTCAGGGGAGTTACATCCTTCAGGGGATGGGAACCCCCATGAGATGGGACATTGGCAGACACTCACTGTGCCCCCTTCCCACTGTCCCTTGGGTACCAAGGAAGCCACCCCCAACACAGCTCACCCGCCCCCAGCACAGTGGTGAGCACTGGGGCAGCGGATGGGTGTCTCCAGATCTTTCTGCTCTGCCCCCAAAAGTTACTGTCGGAGCACTGGGACAGACTGGTCCCACTGGAAAGGTCTCCCAGGAGCTGATCCAATGCCTTGGGAGGGCCTCCCCAGGCACAGCAGCACAGGGCATCACGGGGGCACCTACCAGCCTGTCCCTGGGCGGTGGCAGTGAAGACGAGCAGGACCAGGAGTGAGAGGGGCTGCAAAGACCTCGGCATTTTTGAGTGGAGGACTGGAGCACGGCTGGATCCTGCTCCTGAAAGTGAGCTCCTGTCCCCCGCTGCTATCAAGCCCTGCTCTCCACACCCAGGGCAACGGGCACCTTTATTGGCTCCAAGAGGACAAGTGGCACCAAGCACCATGGCAACGTGTCTCCTGTCACCCGTGGGAGGTGGTACCACTCCCCTGGCTCAGACACCGGCACCCCACAGCACCCAGTGGCCACCACCTCAGGGACCGCAGTGGCAAAGGACAGGCATGTCCCTGTGCCCAGGACCGGGGACCATCCCCAGGATAGGTGGATGGACGGAGGGAGAGACAGACAGACAGGCGGGAGGGTGGAAGGACAGACAGGTGGGTGGTGGGGTGGGTGGATGGACAAACACGTGGGTGGGTGCACAGGTGGAAGGACAGATGGGTGATGGGGTGAAGTGCCCACCCTGCCTGGTTCCACCCAACCCTGCTGGCAGGGCTGGGGCAGATCCCATGGGGATGGGGCAGCACTGAGGGCTGGGCAATGCCAGGCCACCCCCAGCCCTCCCCTGGGCACAAGCCAGCTGGCCCCAGATAATCCCAGCTGGGACCCCATGACACCCTCAGGGCCCACGTACTGCCAAGAGTGAAACACTGACGGGGTATCAGGGAGACCATGGCGGGGTGCCCACCCACCAGGGCACAAGGAAAACTGAGGCACAAGGTGGCCAGCAGCCCCCCAGGGAGGGACAGTGGGCTTTGGCAGGGCCACCCTGCCTGTGGCAAGTCCTCAATGGGCAAAGAATGAGACTGGGGACACAGGGATCCAGCCCCAGCCTGGGTTTAGGACAGGGGGTGCAGGACCATGCAACAGCCCCCATGCCCAGTGCCCTCACCCAGAGCCCAGGAGAGGCTTGTGAGTGCTTTGTCCCCCAAGAATGGTTTGGAGGTGCCACTGGGCATGGTCTGGCAGTGCCAAGGCACTGAGGAGGTGGTGGGGGCACAGCCAGCCTCAGTGTCCAGCTGTCCATCTCTCTGTCCCTACCCATGTGTCCACACTGACTTGGCCCATCCAGAGGTGTATCCATGTTACCCTGTGCATGTGTGCACCCATGCCCACGCCCCCTGCCCACCATTGTCTGAGCCCCCGCACCATGGTTTGCACCCCCAAGCACCCACCTTTACACCCACGTGCCCATGGCCAGGGGTGGCATGCCTGTGCTAAGGGGTGCTGTTACCCCAGGCAGAGGTTGGGATGTCTCAGCCCTGCCACCCCCAGTGCTGTGCTAGGCCAAGGTGCAGGTGGCTTTATTGGGGTGACAGCTCAAGAGAAGCCCCAAGAGCAGCACTAGGGCTGGGCAGGGAGGGGGAGGCTGTGTGCCAGTGCTGGGCAGTGCCTACGGCCAGGGCCACACTGTGACCCAATGGTCAAGCAGGGCTGCAGGGGTGTCCCCTGGCCCTAGAAGAACCTCTTGGGGGAGTCGGCAAAGGAGACGGAGCTGCGTGGCATGAGCAGCCCCAGCGGGATGTCCGAGGCGGAGAGGATGCCGGTGCCTTCGTCCTCTGCCTTCTGCTCCACCAGCACCTCGTCCTTCTCCAGCCACTCTGCCTCTGGCACAGTGCCCTCGGCCATCCCTGCCTTCTCTTCTGGCTTGGGCCCGAATGCCCAGTCTGCAGGGGCAGAGACGGAGCTGTCAGCAGCACCAGCCCTGCCACAGCACAGTCTCAGGTGAGGGGGATCCCCCCGGCCTCCCGCCCACCCCGAAGCCTGACCCTGCTGTGGGCAGCACTCACCGGCGAAGTCATGCACCAGGTCCTTGATGAGGTGCCCCACAATGGCATATGCCACCACCAGCACCAGCGCTGCCGCCATCATCAGGTACAGGACGTAGCGGGGCAGGCGGATGCTGTCCAGGGCGGGGGGCTTGTAGTCCACATACAGCACCCCGTCCTCCTCGGGGGGTGACTGCAGCAAGTGCCGTGGCCCCCATGCACCCCCGGTGCCAGGGAGGGGGACACCCCCTGCCAGGGCCATGGCCAGCTATCTGTGCACCCCCACCCCAAGCCACCGAAGCCTCTGCCACGCAGGGGACTGCAGGGGAGGAAGTGGCATCAGGGTCCACGAGGCTCCTCGGTGCTGGCAGCTCACAGGGACAGTGGTGTCCCCATGGCTGGTGGCAGTGCCACTCACCCAGCGACAGAGCTGTGTTACTGAGAAGGAGCTTAGCGCCTGCTAATCCAGGCACAGCCCGGCTGCCTCAGCATGGGGGGTGACCAGTGGGCTCTGATGTGGGTCAGGGTCCCCAGATCCTGCCCCTCTGGCAGCACCACTGGTACCTCTGCCTCCCTGGGAGTGGGGAGTCACCTGCAGCTGGAGAACCCCCAAGGACAGGGATGGGGAGGGATGCTCAAGGTCTCTCCTCCCTCCCCTGGGCTGGGTTAAATCCCTCAGCAGACCCCAGATCCCTGGAGCAGATGGTTGAGATCCCAGAGGACACAGCACCCTTGGAGCCAGAGGCGATGGGGATGCAGGCTCAGCTGGGGGGCTCCCACGGGGCCCCCTTTGCTGTACAGTGGAGCAGCCCATGACAAGAGGCTGTCGCCTTCCCAGAGCTTCACGATGGCTGCCACCCATGTCACCCCAGCGCCCAGGATCACCTCCCCCATGCTTCCCCCAAAAGCAATTCCTCCCACACCAAGAGGGTGCAGGGTTTAGCCCAGACCAGCAGCAGCTTTGGAGAAACCCCAAACCCTCCCCAGCACAGGCTAAACTGGGAGGGGTGAAGGTGCTGGTGGGGTTCAGTGCCAAGTCAAGGCTCAAGGCTCAGCCCTGCTCCCTTCCAGCACCTCCCAGCTCTGCGGCACCAGGTCACCCCTGCCCAGATCCCAGCCTCAGAAAAGAACTTTGTTCCAATTTTGTCTTAAAAGGTGTTGGGGGGAGCAGAGAGAAATGCTGGCACAGAATGACTGAGAAACAACCCTGTATGGTCTGGGTGAGTCACCTGTGGAAAGGTTGGAGAACAAGGGTGAGGGCAGCTGGGGTGATAAGTGGGGACAGACACCCTGGCAAACTCCAGGGTGCTGGAGCCCACGTGCCAAGAAGGGAACAGTGGAAGTGATAACATAGCCCGGGGGAAATCACCCATGGGGATGGATACGGACACAGGAACACCCCAAAAGTGCCAGTGGGTCCTGCCCATCACCCAGGGGCTACACAGGGTGAGGGAAGGGGGACAAGCAACCCACACCAGCTGCTGACTCCAAACACTGTGAAAACATCAGGTGTTTGTCCCCAGTGCTGGGGAACTGCAGTCTGGAGCCCCTCACCCTCCACATCACACACAGGTGACCCTACCCACAGCGCTCGGGCACACGTCACTGACTCCCAGTGTGTACAAGTGACCAAAACTGGTCACATCTTGACTAAAAGCCCTTTCCATGGGGTCCTGAACTGGGTCAGACTGGGCGATGGCCAGAGCTGCCCCTCCCTCAGCTGTGTCCCTGAGCACCAGAGCACTGGGGATGCTGAGCTGGCTTCAGGGACTAAGAGGATTGAGCCTGGGACTGACTCACAGGGAAGCCTCGGACAAGGGGAAAAGCCAGGTACGCCCAGCAGGATGCCAGGCCCTGCAGGGCAGTGGGACCTACCAGGGCACCTCAGACAGTTCATCTTCCTCCCCACGGCTGGGGGTTTCACCTCATACCATCAGGGATGCCACTCCCTGCTCCTCCCAATGTGGCTGGACTCGATTTTAAAGGTCCTTCCCAACCTCAGTGGTTCTATGATTTCATTTTGGCAGCCCCCAGGCTTCCACCAGGGCCTGACCCCGTGGCACTGGGTGCACTCCACACCTGGGCACAGGTAAATCACAGCTCGACTCACTCCACCTTCCCGTGCCAGTGCTTTATTCCCTGCCAAACCCCAAACCCCAGTGTCCAGGCTGGGCTGGCTGGGGGGTTTGGGTGCCAGCAGCAGCCTCAGCCCTCTTGGCCCTGGTTAAAAACGGGGGAAAGCCCAGGCAGGCTCTGCCTCACCCTGCCTGCCCTAATGGCAGCGCCCTTCCCTGCAGAAAAAACCCAGCCATATCTTTCCAACTTTGCCATGAAACAATCCCCATCCTGGGGCAGAGGCTGCCACAGGCTCAGCTCCAGCCTGTCCCAACAGGAGAGGCCAAACCCACTGCGGGGGCGAGGAGGGCCCCGGCTCGGTACCAGCACCAAGAGCAATTTCGAAGCATCCTAACACCACAGCCCACAAGAGCGGGTGCCCAAAGCCCATCCTGGCCCCCAGCAAAGCTCAGGTGGGGAGAATGGAGCTGCCGACGTGGCAGCACCAACCCAGGGCAGGCCCAAGCCCTGCAGAGCTGCAGCAGGCTCTGACACGCCAAGCAGAGCCCACCTGGTCCAAGCCCCAAGCCAGGCTGCGGGCAGGCAGTGCTGATCCTGGCAGGGAAAAAGGGGCAGATCCAGGAAACAGTGGCTGGCGAGGAGTGGTGGAGAGGCAAGTAGCAGCTCAGCCTGGATTTGGAGGGAAAAGGTGGTTGTAATTGTGCCAGAGAGCATACCCAGTTCCTCCTCCAGCTCTGCGTGGCAAGGCACGGCTCCACGCTGACAGAGGTGGCCGTGAAAGCGCCATTGGCAGCAGGAGGGGGTGGGAGGCAGCACACCCACCTCAGTGCCCCCAGTCCAGGCTTAGGAGGAGGCCTGCAGCTTGCAGAGCCCGTCGGCGTACTGGAACTGGGCGCCGTTCTCATACTCGTACATGTCCAGGGCCACCTGGCAGCTCTCGCGCACCACGCGCTCCTCGTCGCCGGCGAAGGCGCGCAGGGCCTGCAGGCAGGAGGGCCGGGCGATGGAGCCCAGCGCCTCAGCGCACTCGTGCCGCACCATGGGGCTCTCGGCGCGGCTGCGCAGCGCGGCCGTCAGCTGAGGGACGCACGCCTCGTCCTGCAGCTGCCCCAGCACGTAGCCGATCTCGTGGCGGAACAGCGCGCTGCCACAGCGCAGCCCTGCGGGAGGGGCAACGGTGAGCTGGGACGCCCCAAAATGCACCAGGGTGCCCCAAAGCGCACCAGGATGCCCCAAAACGCACCAGGATGCCTGGATGGAGCCCCCCACCCGAAAGCTGGGGATGTAAAGGGTCACCGCCCCAGCCCTGTGTGTACAAAGGGGTGTCCCACCCTGTTCTTCCCTGATCCCACCCTGATTCCTGATCCCAGCCCTGCCCCAGTGCCTCCCTTGATGGCAGCATCCACCCTCCAGCAAAGCTGCCACCCCTCACCTGCCCCAGGTTCTGCCCCACCACACGATGTTCCAGGGGATGGCAGCATGGCCAGGGACTCCAGCCCTCCGGGACCAAGCAGCTGGAGCAGGAGCTGACAGATCCCATCTTATGGACCTCAACTGTTCCAGATGTCTGAGAGCCTCACCCACTTCCCTCAGGCTGGGGGTGGGTCCAAACGCTTCCTGGGCTGTAGTCTGCCCCTTTCCCACTCTGGGAACATTCCCCTCTCCAGAGCTATTGCCAAACACCAGCAGCCCCTGACTTTCCAGGCCAGGAGAGCAGGACCCCAACAATCCCGGGCCAGGTCTGACAATGGGTCAGACCAGCTGGTCCCAGACCACCATCACAACCGGTGCCCTCCCTCCCTCAGGGAAGGGGGTCTGGAGGGTGGCAAGGGGGCTCTGGAACACCAGAGACCACTCAGCACTCTGTAATGTGGCAGGCGACAGCAACCCCAGACACAAACATGTGAGAGCAGCTCTGGCAGTCCTGGATTTGGGAAGGGCTCATCCTAGATTAGCCTGGACAGACCCACAGCAATGACAGGCCCTCACCTTCTGCCAGTGCCAGCACAGCAGCCTGGCCCCCCACGTTCCGCAGGGCAAACATGGCCCGGTAGCGGTCAAACAGTTCCTGGGATTCATCCAGGAGGATCTCCCGGAGCTTGGCAACATCCGTCTCCTCAGCAGGGGGAGCAGGATCTACAGAGAGGTACGGGGTGGTGCTTGGCTTCTCCTTGTTGTTCTGCAGCCACTCCAGCCTCCTCACGGCCAGCTGACATGTCTCTGCCACCTGTGGGGACAGAGACACGGCCCTGGCTGCAGAACAGCACTGGCCAGCGCCAGGAGAACCCCAGCACGCAGTAGGATGTCACTGTGATGTCCCCATCCACCTGCCCAGGCAGGACCTGCCTCGTGCTCTGAGACCAGCAGTGCTGCATCCCAGAGGAAATGACCCCTCAGGAACCTCACCTCGACCACAGGATCCTGGGAATAGCGTTTCAGGATATCCAGCACGTCGGGGTTCCCGATAGCACCCAGGGCTTCACCTGAAGGATGTATCGGGATGTTATCGGGGTGTCTGTATGAGAAGAACCCTGCTGTGTCCTCTGCAATACCTTGCCTTGCTCTAAAGCACAGACACAGGCCTAACTGACTGATTCCAAACAGGACAAACACAGCAGAAGCCTGGCCAGCAGGAACAGCAGGACCTGGCCAACCTGTCCTGTCAGGTCTGGCCAAGGAAGGTGGTGAGATGTTCTGTGACTCAGGGTTTGACACCCAAGCCGGATCAGGCCCCCATGAGCTGCTCTGTATAGTGGGGGAAGCACCCCCAAGCCCCACTTGCCAGCCAACCCCTTCCCCTGCCCCCAGAGCCGCAGGAGCTGCCACCATACCTGCCTCGTGCCTGACCATGGGCTCCTGGGCCGTGTCCTCCAGCACGCTGATGAGCACCGGGATGGCCGCCTCGTCCTGCATCTGGCCCAGGCAAAAGGCCAGCTCGTGCTTCAGCAGCGCCGAACCGTCCCCGAAGGCGCGGCCGATCCACTCCACGGCCGCGCGGCCGCCCAGGTTCCGCAGGGTGAAGAGGGCCCGGAACCGGGCGGGCAGGGGCTGCGCCGCGTCCAGCAGCGTGCGGCCAATGGCCTCCACCTCCTGCTCCGTCACCATGGCGCGGGCAGGTCTGGGCACTCTGGGGGCTCTGGGGGGCTCCTCGGTCACACTCCTGCGCCCGGGGAAGGAAGTCAAGGTGAGCCCTCAGCCGCCAGCGGGTCCCGTGGCTCGGGGGGGCGGACAGGAAGGGCCGCGGCCCGGCCTGTGCCGGAGAACCGGACCCCGGGGCCGACCCCACAGCGCGTGTCCGGACTCGGTTTCACCCGATACCCGGGAGGAACGTGGACCCCCTGCCGCGACCGCGCCAGACGGAGCCGCCGGGCCAGCGGAGCCGGGGCCCGAGTGGAGCTGCTCGGGTCGGGGGATACCGAGGGGGTTCGGGGAGGGCCCGGCGGTGCCGGCGCTGCACTCACCGCGCGCCGCCATCTTGCTGCTGAGCCACGTGACCGCCCGGCGGCGGCGCCTGCGCAATACGCACGGGTGGCACCGCCCACGAGGGGGCGCTGCCTCCTCTCCAGCTGAGGGCGCTGCTGTTCCCGCCCGCAGCTCGCCGGGGCCGGGGCCGGGGCCAGCCGCGCCCAGTCAGGGATCGGAGGGACCGGGCAGGGGCACAAGGACCCAGGAACTGAGCCACAAACCCCTCTGGAGAGGGGCTGGGGGTGCCAGGCATGACAAACCCCTCCAGAGAGGGGCTGGGGTATTACAAGGAAGAGCAGAATTCCTCCGGAGAGGGGCTGGGGATGCCAGGCAGGGCAAACCCCACCCTGAGAGGAACCTGGGGTGTGAGGCTGGGCAAAATCCCTCAGGAGAGGAGGCAGGGGTGCCAGGCTGGGCAAACCATTCTGGAGAAGCGCCAGGTATGCCAGGCTGAGCAAAATCCCTCTGGAGAGGGTCTGGGGGGTGCCAGGCTGGGCAAATCTCCAGGGCAGCAGATCCCCGAGTTTGTGGATGCAGTTTAATTCCAGGCTGGTGTCAGCCCTTGCAAGTCACTGCTCCGCCTCTTCCTTCCCTTTTCTTCCCGTGTGTGTTTACACAGCAAGTTGCAAACCTTCAAAGGAGTTTTGCCTTATTTCAAGGCTCCTGCTGATTTTGGCCTAATGTAAAGGCCTTAGGACAGAGGAAAGGGAGATCCCAGCAGCCTCCCCCTCCCAGCCCTAATCCCCACTGTACTCCCACAGCACATAACACACCACCAAACCATTTAGATCCTGGGAGAGAGAATGGGCACAAAATACATTCCACTGCCTGAAACCTCCACAGCAAACTCAGCCCGAGCGCGACACAGCCGCCCCTCCCAGCCCTGGGCCCGCCTGGTACAGCTTTGCCAGAGTCCACGGTGAGTCTGCAAGCAGGGATGCACAGGGATGTGCAGGGTGGTTGCTCCCCAGGCCCGTCAGCCCTCCCCGCAGCTCTCAAAGTACTGGCACATCAGCTCACGCACTTGCTCGGCACGGTTGTCCTCCATGGCGGCCGGTGCGGGCTGGCAGGGCTTGGGCAGCTCAGTGGGCTCAGTGCCCTCCAGCCACTCCTCGTTGAAGGGGTTGTCGTGGGCCTCGCAGACGTTGTGCAGGATGCAGCAGGCAAGGACGAGGGTGGGCAGCAGCTCCAGGCTGCAGTCATCGCACTTAAGGAGGATCTGCCAGCGTGCCTTGAGGCGCAGGAAGGCATTCTCGATCACGCTGTGGGCCCGCTTCAGGCGGTAGTTGAACTGCAGCTGGCGCTGGGTGAGGTTCTCATCCTCCTGGTAGGGCTTGAGGATCCAGTCTTGCAGTGGGTATGTGGCATCACCCAGCAGCACGTACTTCTGTGCCTTCCCCATGAAGTGCTTGGGAGGGTTGGGGCACAGCCGACCCTCCTTGGCCAGCACCCACAGGCTGGAGCTCTCCAGGACCGCGCTGTTCTCCATGCTGCCTGGAAAGGCGGTGGAGACGTCCCAGAACTGCCCCAGCCCATCCACGGTGGCCTGCGTGAGGATGGAGTGCCAGCCCTGGCCATTGCAGTAGTCGGCGGTGAGGCGCAGGGGTGGGTGGATGGGGATGTGCAGGCTGTCCAGCGCCCCGATGCAGTGCGGGAAGCCCCAGCGCGTGCAGAAGATGCGCACCATGTTCTCCAGCTCCTTCTCGTCGGGCAGCCGGAGGTAAAGCGGCTTCAGCAGCAAGACCACAGCGTAGCTCACCTCCCGGACACAGCTCTGCACTGTGGAGGGCCCCACACCAAAGAGCGGGCTCAGAGTCTGGTACTCCACATTGGTGGCCAAGTGCCACAGGGCCACAGCCACCCTCTTCTCCAGGGGCAGGGTGGGGTGGAAGTGGGCACTGTGCGGAGCCAGCCCAGGCCGCAGCTGGTTGCAGATGTAGAAGAAAGTCTCCTTGGACATCCGAAACTTCTCCAGCCAGTCCTGGGGCCCAAACTCCTTCAGGACCACCCGCTCCCACCAGTCCGTGCTCCTGAGGCTGGGCCAAGCACGGGGGTAGAAGCAGCAGCTGGTTCTCCTCCGGTGAGCGATGAGGAGCTGTAGTGTAGGGGGCAGACAAGAGCGGTGTGAGACAGCGCTTCCCTGCACTTCACCTGGACCCCCCTCTGAAGATCACACAGCTCAAGAGATCTGCTCAAGGCAGGAGGATGCCCAGTGCCAGGTGGCCAGTGGTCCCAACTGGTCTAACACTGGTCAAATCTTCCTGTTCCTGAGAAACCTCACTGCAAACCCACCAGGCAGTAGGTGTGACTCCAGATAAGATGGCCAGGTGTTGCAGACAGAGCTTTCTGGAAAAGCCCCTTTTTGGGGTGGCCACTCCCTCTGGGGGTTTATATTTTAATGAGCATTACTGGATTTCCTGCTGCCAAGGGAACTGTGGGCTAAGTCCTGATTTGGAACGGGGAGAGAGCATCCCTTGAAGGTGGGAATCATGATTTGGAAGGGGAAGCTCCTGGCCTCTCCACAGGAATTTGTTTTCTGTTACTAAATTTAAAAATGCAACTTTAAACTAGAAAGAGGCTTTTGTCACTTTCTTCAGCCACTGCCCAGGCCAGCAGGTTCCCCGTGTTCCACCCCAGCTTGTCCTTGCTGCCATGTATCCCTTGGATCCTCAGGCCTTTCATATCCCCATTGCATCCCCCACCTTTGATATCACCCCCTCCTTCACATCCCCACGTCCTCTGCATCCGCCATCCTTTGTGTCCAGGATCAAATCCTGTGTCCTTCAAGCCCCATCCTTTGTGTCCCTGTCTTTGTGTCCCACAGAACCCCCACGTTCCCCATCCTTTGTGATCTCTGTGTCCATGTGTCCTTCCAGTCCCACATCCCATGTCTTGGGTCTCACATGTCCCCTTTATGTCCCCCTTGTGACTTCCCCGTGCTCCCCATCCTTCCCACCACTGTACCCTGAACCCCCCCCCACTGTCCATTTTTTGTGTTCCTGTCACCTGTGTACCCCGTGCCCCAAACCCCTCCTGTCCCTGTGTTCCGTGTCTCACGTCCCCCATCCTGTGTCCCGGTGATCTGTGTCCCCGTATCCCCCCATCCTCCATGGCGCCGTGACCTCCGCGCGTCTCCTGTATCCCCCATCCTTTGTGTCCCCGTGACTTCAGCGCATCCTTTGTGTCCCCGCGATCTCCACGTGTCCCCTGCACCCTCCGTCCCCCGTGATCCCGTCCCCGTGTGCCGTGTCCCCACGACCCGTCCAGGTCCCCCCCCATCGTGGCCCCGCCCCGGTCACCGTCATGAGCCGCTTCTGCCGCTGGCTGTAGTAGTGCCGGAGCCAGGCGCGCCGCTGCGGCCCGTCCCAGCCCCTGGCGCCGCTCCCGCTCCCGGCGCCGCTCCCGTTCCCGCTGCCGTTCCCGGCCATGGCCCCGGCGCGCCGCCGCCGCCGCGCCAGCGCGCACAGGAGCACCAGCAGCCGCTCCCGCATTTTCAAATCGGGAGCCGGGGCCGCCCTGGAAGTGATCGGTGGCGGGGTCACGGTGGCACCGGGGGGCGGGACGGGGCGGCACCGCTCCGCTCCGCACGGCACGGCTCTGCACGGCGCGGTACAGATATCCCCATCCCTGCCGCACTGCACCGTCCAGACATCCCCATCCACACCGCTCTGCACCGCACCGTCCTCCCCATCACCACCCCCACAGCACCACCATCCCCATCCCTGCCTCTCCGCACCGTCCTGCACAGCTCTGCCATCTCCATCCCCACCACCATCACCAACTCTCATCAAACCACACCGTCCATCATCCCCATCCTCACCACCATCCTCACCACACCACCATCCCCACCTCCTTCCCCATCCCAACCCACTCCCTTCTTGCCTCCAGGCTGGGCTGGAAAAGGGTCACCGGGCTCAGCTGCAGTAAGGACTGGCACTCCAGAAACAATAAGGAAAATCACAACAACAAAATCCTAAATCTGCCTCGGATTTGCAGGAACGTTTGAAAAGGCTGGATAAGACTGGACAAAGCTCATCGGGCTCGGCCTAGGCAAGGACGGGCACCTGAGTGACAAAAGACCCAGCCACAGAGAGGCAGTGCCAGTGCCCTGCTGGTGCCCTGTGAAAGGACTGAGATGAATGTGTCTTTACAAACAGATGGTGTGAATCTGCTTGTAGATAGGGCCAGGGACTTGTGGATAACGAAGTAACAGGAGAAACCAGCAGTTTCAGAAAGTGTTGCTAATTCACATGGATTGCTGCTCAGCCAAGGTCATGCTAAATTCCTGAACTTGGAGAAGAAGAACAAAGATTTAACAGAGCTATGGACATCATATGTTAGACAAAGGGGGGATGCATATTAGAGGGGGACATACAGTAGGCGATTCAGGGAGTTTGTACCTTCCAAGTACCTCAGTCAGTGGAGAAAGGGACAGGGAGATGTGGCCATGAAAATTAGGATAAAAAGGAGGCTGGGTCCCCCAGCAATTTGAGAGATCCCCTGGAAAATGCTCCATGGCCTCTCCCTTTGTTCATGAATAAAGTTACAGGACTCCTCTCTCTTTTTGGACACAAATCTCTGGCATTGTGAATTTTTCCGCACATCTGGGAGAGATGCCAGGGCCTGGACAGTGCCCCAAAAGCAGTGCCCGCTCTCCCAAAGCCTGTTGGGTTTCCAGATGTGCCATGGAGAGGCATATCCCATAGGTCTCCTGCAGCAACAGATGCCTGCAGGGAAGTTGCTGGGTTCCTCATGGCCTGAGCCCAGGATCTGTTTGAGGGAATCATCTTGAGTTCTGGAGGCAGTTTGGGCACCACAAGATCAGAAGAGTCCAAAGCTGTTGGAGTGTCCAAAGGAGGGACACGGAGCTGGGGAAGGGTCTGAGGAGCGGCTGAGGGCACTTGGCTCGTTCAGCTGCAGCAGAGGAGACTGAGGGGAGGCTCCTGGGGGCTGCAGCTCCTCCCGAGGGGAGGCGGAGGGGCAGGGGCTGAGCTCTGCTCTGGGACAGGGACAGGAGCCCAGGGAACGGCTGGAGCTGGGTCAGGGCTGGCCATGGATCCCAGGGAAAGGTTCTTCCCCCCGAGGCTGCTGGGCACTGCCCAGGCTCCCCAGGGAATGGGCCCGGCCCCGAGGCTGCCAGAGCTGCAGGAGCGTTTGGACAGCGCTCTCAGGGATGCCCAGGCTGGGGTTGTTGGGGTGTCTGTGCAGGGCCAGGGGCTGGACTCAGGATCCCTGAGGGTCCCTCCTAGCTCAGAATATTCCAGGATTCTATGAATGATTCTGTTCCTTCTCAGGGCTGCAGTTATCAGCTGTTTCTTGTTGAAAATAACATACAAGGGAGCCTTAAAGACAGACTTGGTTGTTATGTGAGGCTGAGCTGCATGATTGATAGGGAGTCCAAGATTAATAACCAGGGAATTGCATGCAGTTGGCTGCATTGCTGCAGTAGGACCAGAATGGGTGGTTGTGCTGGGCAGGTGACAGTGAGATGGTGGTCTGGGGTCACCAGAGCATGGCAGATGGGCAGTCTGCAGACAGGCACCCCTCTGCCCCCCAGTGAGCACCCCAGACCCCCAGCACCAGCCTCTCTGTGGGTATGGGCAGGAACTGGGGGGTTCCAGCACACAGCAGCGCTCAGAAGGGCGCAGAGCCACGAGTCCTCTGCAGCACCTGCACCTGGCTCCTCCTGGGCCATGCAGAGCTGAGCTCTGGGGTAGCAGCAGCCCCTGGCCCAGTGCCCTCCCAAGAAGGGTTGGACACACAACTCGCTTCCCAACAGCCCCCCCCAACTCCCTGAGAAGAGTAATGGGGATCAGAGACCAGGAATGGGGAGGACACAGACACTCTGCGGTGTCGTGGGGGGTCCTATGCTGAGTCACAGACAATCTCGGGGGGGGGGGGGGGGGGCACAGGAATCCCACACCTTCCTGGAGGGGCCAGGACCAACCCCCAGGACCCAAGAAGCTCCCCAAAGACCTGAGGCACCCTCTTAAGGACCCAAGAACCTTTCCCAGAGACCCAAGGATCCCTTCAGGGACGAAGAAACTTCCACTAAGGAGCTCTCCAAAGACCCAAGGACCCCCTTAAGGACTCAGGGAACCCCTCAGGGACATGATGAGTCCCTTCCAGGGACCAAAAACCCTCCTAAGAACCCCCTCAAGGACCAAAATAATTGCCTTAAGGACCCAAGACCCCTCCACCCAGGAACCAAAAGAACCCTATAAGGACCCAAGGCCCCCAAGAAGCCCCTCAGGGACCAAGAGAACCCTCTGGAGGGCCCAAGGGCCTCCTTACGGAACCAAGGGGCCCATCAGAGGCCCAGCAGTCCCCGGCCCTCCAGGGAGGGACACACACAGACACCGGAGCCCCCGCCATGACGTCATGGTCTGGCGGTGACGTCACCGGGCCGTTGCCATGGCGCCGCGCGCCGCCGCTTCCTGTGTGTGTTCGAAGCGGCGGGTGGGGCGCGCTCCCGTCGTGCCCCGCGCGGGGGCGGGGGCGGCCGCCATGTTGTGGAGCGGCGGGGCCGGCGGGTGCTGACGGAGGAGGCGGAGCTGGGCCGGGCCGGGCCGGGCTGGTGGCACCGGCACCGGAGCAGGTACGGCCGGGGCAGCGCCCGGGGCACGGTGTGGAGCACGGCATGGCACGACACGGCGTGGCGAGGTGGGGGGGGCTTCGGCAGGCTTGTGCCCCGCACTTTCCCCCCGCGGGCACGGGCCTGTGGGCCGGGCCGGCCTGGGCGGAGGGGCCGGGCCGGGCTGGGCCGGGCCGGGCGGGGCTGGGGGTGCCTTGCCTCCTTTACTCCCTTTCTCCCTCCCTCTCTTCCTCCGCAGCCGGTCACCGAGCAGCCCCGCCTCTCCCTCCCCGCCCGTTACGGTGCCTTGTTAGCCCTGGCAGAATGGGCCCAGTCTGTGCCGGTTCCTTCGGGCCCAGGCGGGCTGTGCTCCGTCACGGCGGGGCCGGTGAGCCCCAACGCTCCGGTGTGTTTGGTAACGGGCATCCCGCACCTGCACCCAGGGCCGGGGCTGTGCAAAGCGGCTGGAAGCTCGCGGTGTAACCCCTTCGCTCGGCCCGTGTGCTTTGGCCCTCTGGGGAAAGACGCAAAGAGCTGGAGCCTGGATCAGCTCTCGGTTCTTGATCAAATTGGCAACACAAACGGTAACAGATTTTAGTGGTGTGGATCTTATTCCTAAAGAGATCTGCCAAGCAGAAGCAGAAACTTTGGCCAGCAGTCTGTTGTTTACGTGCAGCACCGGTGGATGCGCCCCAGCCCACCCGATGGCTCTGGGGTCTGAGGGAGCTCTTTATCGCTGTGTGTTTCATCAGGGTGTTTTTAACCTGTTGGTGATATTTTGCACTGGGATTTGTACGCAGGATCAGCCTGAGCTGAAGGTCCTCCGGGTGGTGAGAAGGTTCTGCTGGGGCTGGGGGGGCTGTCAGGTCACACTGGAGTCACCTCGGGAAGGTATTGTTGGATTCTTGACATGGAGGATTGTTTTCTCTTGATTTGTAGCTCTCTTGAAGGCTTTGTGCCTGTTTTCTTGTGAGGTGCTGATTATTCCTGAGTGTGTTTAATGACACCACCCCAGTATTTTGTGCTGAAGGTCCTTCAAAGAGTAGTTCTGCTGAGAGCAACAAAACCTCATTACAGCCTTCTAGTAGCTGAAGGAGCTGACAAAAAAGATGGAGAGGCTATGTACAAGAGCCTGGAGGGACAGGAGAAGAGGGAATGTCTTAAGGGAATGTAAGGAAACCCACTTACAGAAGTCAGGGATGGATGGGAGATTGGGCAGGAATTGTTCCCTGGGAGGGTGGGCAGGCCCTGGCACAGGGTGCCCAGAGCAGCTGGGGCTGCCCCTGGATCCCTGGCAGTGCCCAAGGCCAGGCTGGACAGGGCTTGGAGCAGCCTGGGACAGTGGGAGGTGTCCCTGCCGTGGCAGGGGTGGAACAGGATGAACTTCAAGGTGCCTTCAAGCCCAAACCATTCTGGGATTCTATGATCTTGTCTTAGTCTGATTTTTGTGTTTTGATTATTATAATTAATACAGAAGCAGAGTTTTCTGGGGCTGTTGACTGAGGCTGTTGTGTTTCCTAAATCCTATGGTTTTCTTTTGTAGTTTGTCCAGGTGCACTGTTGCATCTTCAGTATCTTAAGTGTTACAATGAAGCAAAGTTTTGGATGCCTGACCTTCCAGTAAAGCTCTGAACACAGAGCTGCTGGTGAATTTTTAATCTTTGCTTATAGTGCACTCACTTCTCCTTTACTGGAAGCCTTACTAGAGCGTGTATCTATAGAGCTGCTGCTTTTAGCTGTCTGTACCCACTTGGAAGTACAAGATAATTGCACAACCCTCTTCTTTTGAAGGGAAACTGGATGTTACTAAAGTCAGTAGCCATATAAAAAATGCTCAGATAGAGCATAGGAACTACTAAACAGAAGCAAGCAACAAGCCTTGAAAGTTCTGTAAGTTGTTATAAAATGCAGGCTGTGGCCTTTGCTTGTCCTTTTTTCTGCTCCTAAGTCAGTCTTCTTTGAGTCTGGAGTGTCTGACATGTGAAAACATTTTAAAAAAAGTTCTAAGGACCCTGTGTCCCTAAGATCCAAGTACTTCATTATATCCATCCCCACTTTTTATTATTATTCTCCTTTTTATTAGCCCCCCAGGGTTCAATCCTGTGCCCAGTGTTGTTTAACTCACCCATCAGTGGTTGGATGAAGGGGTTGGTGTCTCCTCAGCTGCAGACACAGAGCAGGAGCAGTGGCCGATCCCCCCGAGGGCTGTGCAGCCCTGCAGAAGGGCCTCGGAAGGGTGGAGAGGTGGGCAGGAAAGAACTGTCAGAACTTCAGCAAGGGCAAGTGTAGGATCCTCCACCTGGGGAGGGATAACCCCAGTCCAGGCTGGGGGCTGAGCTGCTGGAGAGCAGCTGCAGAGGGCTCTGGGTGTCCTGGTGAACAGCAGACTGTTCCTGACCAACCGTGTGTCCTGGGGGCCGAGGGGCCAGTGAGATCCTGGTGTGCATTAGGAAGAGCATTGCCAGCAGGTTGAGGGAGGTGATCCTGCCCTTCTGCTCGGCCCTGGTGAGGCATATCTGGAGTGCTGTGTCCAGTTCTGGACAGGAGGGACATGGAACTCCTGGAGTGGGTGCAGTGGAAGCTGTGGAGATGCTGAAGGGACTGAAACATCTCTCTCTTCAGGAAAGGCTCAGCGAGCTGGGTTGTTCAGCCTTGAGAGGAGACACAGCTGAGAGGGGACCTCATGCCTGTCTCAGTGTCTGCAGGGAGGGCTCAGAGCAGGGACCAGGCTCTGCTCCATGAGGCCCAGCAATGGGACAGGAGGAGAGGGGGCAGGAAGTGATACCCAGGAAGTTCCACCTGAACATGAGGAAGAACTTCCCTGTGCAGTGACTGAGCATTGGAACAGGCTGCCCAGGGAAGGTGTGCAGTCTCCCTCACTGGAGATATTCCGGAAGGGTCTGGACACAATGCTGTGCCCTGTGTTCTGGGATGACCTTGCTTGAGCAGGGAGGTTGGACCAGATGACCCACTGTGGTCCTTCCAACCTGACCCACCCTGTGATTCTGTGTAACACTGGGATATGCAGGGCAGTGGTGGAGTCCTCATCCCTGCGGGGGTTTAACAGACATGGATCTGGCACCTGAGGCATGGTTAGTGGTGGCCTTGACAGTGCTGGGGGAGCAGTTGAACTCTGATCTTAGAAGGCTTTTCCAACATAAATGATTGTGTGATTCTACACAGAGTAATTAAACAAGTAAATACCTCCTAGGCGATTACCAAAATAGGTGCCATCATATGCTGGTTGAAAGCAGAACCTTTGTTTCTCCTGTCTGTCCAGTGACTTGTCCAAAACGTGTTTGTGTGGGGAAAACTGCCACCAAGTGACAGTGGGAACAGAAGTGCTGTGGCTGTAACTGGCCTTCTGGGGAGACCAGTGACTGCCCAGAGCTCAGCTCCTGTATCCGAGGGGAGTTCCGGGAGCCAGGCAGTGTGGAGAGAACTGTGGGGTTTGATCCGGCCCTGCCTCACGAGAGGCACATCCGTTTGACACTGGTTATGTCCTGGACTGAGGTGAAATCTCAAAGCAGAGCACTGTAAGGTTATTGCGTGTCCCCTCCTTGCCAGTAAGTACCTTGGGGAATTCATACCCAGCCCCTTCCTCAGTGCAGGAATTAGCCTCCAGCACCTACAGAAGGGATGGGGTTCTGTGCTGTTCTGCCTGAGCACACAGGGACCAGTGGCAACCTCTTCCACTGGCAAATGGGAGCAGCAGAACTTGCTCAGCACTTGGTGTTTCTCAAACAAGACCTGCTGGAGCTGAGCCTGCTCTTCACCCCAGCCCTTGGAGCATCCCCGAGCCGGGTGACAGCCAGCGCAGCCCAGGGGTGCAGGTGCTGCTTCACCAGGTGCCTTGGCTAATTACTTAATCTCTGAAACTGGAGTGCTCCTGCTGCTGCCTCTTGTTTGTTTTGCTTTTGTAACAGATAAACCTCTTTAAGGAGACTTCCTGTTAATTAGGGGCCTTTTGGCCCATGGGCAAGAGGTACCACCAAAGTGGCCCCATGTGTTGTGCTTTGTTTCCCTGTGCAAGGCTTCCTGCACTGCTGAGGACTTCATGCTTTATTTTGTATGCCCTGGGAACAAGTGTGTCCCTCTTATTTATGGAGCGTCATGGTGAAAAGGTGAAATAATCACCACCTGCAAGCAATAAAAAAGGGGTTTAATAGTGGTGATTTTCTGAGAAATCACCTGCTGAGTGCATGGTTGTCATGTCTGCTTGGATAAGCTCTGCACTGCCAGGAGACAATGGTACGCTGCAGTGGGATGTGTATTGAATGAAAACGTCATCTACGAAGGTAAAATAACAACCCTACAGTTCTCCTGACTTCTTAAAAGCTGGCTGAGGCAAATTTGGAACCCCTCAGCAGGGGGCCTGGCTGATGTGTGGGTACATCAGTGGGGTGGCTGCTGGTTCTGACCCGTGTAGTTGCCCATCACTTGTATTTGAGTTTCAGTTGAAAATAGCCTGGTCTTTGGAGTACAGGCTGGATTGTCATCTTCACTTTTTTTCCTTTAGTTCTGGAGAAAAAAGGGATTTAGGAAAAACAGCTATGCTGAAAGCAATGGTGATACCTGAGCATCATCTGTGTGAGAGGCAGCAAGAGTGATGTTCCTGGTCAGCTTTCTAGAGTGTCCTCTTCGAGGAGCACTTGCATTTAAGAGCAATTGTTTTGTATACAAAAATCCCGGTGAAAACCTTTTGGGCCTGTAGTGGTGTACTGAGAAGATTTATTAGACATTAGGAAGGAATAGTTCCCTGTGAGGGTGGGCAGGCCCTGGCACAGGGTGCCCAGAGCAGCTCGGGCTGCCTCTGGATCCCTGGAATTGCCCAAGGCCGGGCTGGACATTGGGGCTTGGAGCAGCCTGGGACAGTGGGAGGTGTCCCTGCCATGGCAGGGGGTGGAATGAGATGAGCTTTAAGGTCCGTTCAAGCCCAAACCATTTTGGGATTCTGTGATTAGTGTGGCAGTGTTTATCTTTGGTAAAGGCCCTTCAAAGGCAGAGATATTGCTGTTTCCTGAAGATCTTACAACCCTGAGTTTCCGCTGGCTCGTGATAGTCCAGGCCACAAACAGAGCTCTGTGTTATGAGCATTATGTCCTTGGCTCCCGCAGGCTTCCTGCAGCCTTGGTCATCAGAGTGCCCTAAATTTTTGTGGTTTGCTGGTCAGAGTTCCTCTGTCGTCGTGGTAGGATTGTGCATTGCTTTGGGATGGTGGACATGAAGCTTTACCTGAGCTTCTGAAGCTGTCATGGAGGGCTGTGGGAAGTCTTGGAGTTTGTCTGTGAGTGCAGGTGGGGGTACAAACGTTCGTCACCTCCAATCTGGATTGCAGGTTGGGCCTGTGCCTGTGAGTAAAGGGGGATATTTTCTGCCTGTGGAGAAGGAAAGATGTTTTCTACCCTGAGAGGTGAGGGGAGGCAGGGATTACTGTGCATTTTGCTTGTATCTCCAGCTTCTGTACTCCTGTTCAAGACTGGGTGGCTGAGTGCAGGCAGGAGATGCAATCAGTGTTTTGGCTCTACCCTTGAGCCACTCTGCCTTCAAATGAAGCTGGAGTTCAGTTTGTGTATATTGCCACCCTCTAACAGTTGGCACTTTTGGAACAGGGACACTGTAAGGCTGATGGCAGTGAGTGCATAAAGGTGTTTCTGAGTGCCCTGGGCAGGAGGTGCTCGGCACAAGGCTTTGGAAAGGCAGAAAAATGTGGAATTGTGCAGGACCTTCAGTGAAGAGCAGTCGCCTACGTCTTACCCTCTGAAAGTACACTGCTGTGGCGTGATGGCTCTTGCCATAATCCAGCATCTTGGATTTTGGTGGATATTGAATCTTCAAGGAGTGTGAGGACTAATGGTGAAGATCCCATCTGACACTGGAGTAATTTTTTTCTTGTCGTTAGTGTGATCTCTGTTGTACAAAGCTGTGAACGTGCTTCTCTGATAAGGGCAAGGCAGCAAGGGTTATAGTTTGTTTTGAAATAAAGCTTTAACTGCTCCCATTGCATAGGGGTAAATGGCTGATTTTATAAATGCTTCTCACACTATACCCTAGTAAATTGCTGAGTAACAAATTATATCCTTGTAGCTTTAAAAAGGTAAATATTGGTAAAACACACAGCTCTCTAACTTTCTGTGCTATTGCTGGTTTGAAAGGAGGCCAGTTCCTGAAAAGGTTTGCTTGGTTGGTGTAATGTTCCTCTGGGTTAAATGTGAGCAAGTTCTGCTTGAGCTTGGCCAAGCACAGAATATCTTGCTCATTCCCAATGGCTGCCCTGTGAAGCCTCGGCATTCTGAATGCGTTCCTAATAGTCTTGACTATTACACAGCTAAAAGCTATGGCTTAGCTTTTTTTGTTGGTTTTGTTTTCCTCTTTCCCCTTACAGCTTGTTCAAGAGCCTGTAAAAGAATCTATAACTGGTAATACTCTTGTAATACCCCACGTTGAGGAGAAGGTGATGCCTACTAAACTAGCTGAAAACATCAGCCCTTTGGGGCTTTGTGTGACATGGTCAGTACCTGGAGCTGGCATGAGGAGGGGCAGGGCACTGCAGCTGCCAGGGATAGAGGAACTGCCACTTCTGCTGCCAGCTGAGGGTTTTGTATTGATTTGCAAGTGTTGTGATTGAGTTTAGTCAAATCAAAAGAAGATGAAAACTTTGGATTTGGGGAAGCAGGACATTTAGGTTTGATTTCAAACTGTGCTGGTCATGACTTGGAGGACTAAGTACTTGCATACTTTTCCCCTTGGCAAATGATGGGGCTATTCCAGAGAGCTTGGAAATGTTCAACACCTGAATAGTGACATGTTTTTACCTTTAAGTTTGTGCCATTAAATACAGGCCCAAAGAGCAGGCAGCATCTCTGGGTTTGGGTAGGCTCTTGCTGACTATAAATGTGGGGTCTGTTTAGGGCTTATTAGTAAGAGAAGCTCCAGGCAACCTTTTTCAGACTTGAGATGCTTCAAAATAAAGCACCAACATAACATTAATGGTATTTAAATTACCAAGGCATCCTTTACCTCCCTTTGGCCCTGTGTAAATTAGGAAATATATTCAGCTTTACATTTACATTTGCATCCTGCCTTTGGTATTCTGAGTCTCTCACTTTCGTCAGCACCTCTCTCATTTAACGCTTACCCACCCAAATACTTTCCAGAAGAGAAAGTACGTGAACAATTTCTGGAATAAAAAAGGGTCAGGAATCATCCAGCTCTTGAACTGCTTGAGCAGAGCATGTCTGAATTGAGAGAACCAACCTGCATGTCTTACTCCCCTTTCAATGTGTGCTGGGGAATCCAAACAGGTACAGCCTCTCTCAAACCACAGAAATAATTTTGCAAAATTACTGCCCTCGTTTCCCTGCCAGGCCTGGCATTCTGCATGTTGGCTTATTAGAAAAACATCCATACCGAGAAAAAACACTTTTGTATTTGAATACATGAAGGTTGGGTCAATAAAAAGAACAAAAGGCACTTGTTCAGCACCATAACTCTGCCTGGAAGTATTGTTTGAAGGTAATAAGCTGTGAGACAATCCAGCCAATTCAGAGAGACGACAAAAGGTGCATGAAGAACAAAGTCAGAATACAAATTCTTCTCAAGGAGTTCAAACCCTTCCACCAAATCCCACCTTTCTTCTCCAAGCATAAACTGCATAATTAGTGACAAAATAGTGTCTGAAGAATATGTAACACATGTAGCTCCTCAGTATCTTTTATTTCTTCAGCTTAAAGGGAACTTGAAGCCCACGTATAGAACGACAGAATTGTTCAGTTTGGAAAAGCCCTCTAACATCAAGTCAAACCATTCCCCCAGCACTGCCAAGGTCACCACTAACCCATGTCCCCAGGTGCCACATCCACACGGCTGTTAATCCCTGCAGGGATGGAGATTCCACCCTGCCTGTGCCAGTGTCATGCTTTCCATTAAGAAATTCCTCCTGATGTCCCACCGAAACCTCCCCTAGCACAGCTTGAGGCTGTTTCCTCTCATCCTGTCCCTTGTTCCCTGGGAGCAGAGCCTGACCCCCACCTGGCTGCCCCCTCCTGTCAGGGAGTCGTGGAGACTGAGAAGGTCTCCCCATAACCTCTTTTTCTCCAGGCTGAGCTTCCCCACAGCTGCTCCTGGTGCTCCAGCCCCTTCCCCAGATCCATTCCCTTCTCCAGATATGCTCCAGCCCTGTTGTGAGAGGCTCAGAAGTGTCCCTGGGATTTGAGATGGGGCCTCAGCAGTGCCCAGCACAGGAGGACAGTCACTGCCCTGGTCCTGCTGGCCACACTGTGGCTGATACAAGTCATGTACTATTTGCCTTCTTGCCCACCTGGGCACACACCAGTTCATGTTCAGCTGCTGTCACCAGCACCCCCAGGTCCTTCTGGCAAAGCCTTTTTTAATTGCTTTGGGGGAAATGGAAAATCTGCTCACTTCCCACAGACAAATTTAGAGACAGCAAAAGCCTACCCCAAACCAGAGGTGCTGCTTGCTCCCTGGGCCTGTGTTAGTGGCACGGCTTTAGGGTAAAAACATGTCACTGTTCAGGTGCTGAACGTTCACTGCTGTGTTCTGCCTCTGTAGTCTCTCTGTTGGACAATCTGTGCTGTGTTTCTGAGTGGAAGTTGTAGGTGAAATTTGGGCAGATGAGATCTCAAAAGCTCAATAGTCGAATGTGTTTTAGATGTAGAATTTAAAATGTCTCTTTGCTGCGTAACTGGGTCTGGATCTCTCACGAATACTGTGCTGAGCTGTTTTGGGAGGACACTTCAAGTGTGTGGTGTTCCCTGGCTGATCACGCTCCTTGTGTGGGTTCTGCAGGCTGAGCTCTCTTACTCATGGTGTTAAAACAACAACAACCCAAAAAAAGAAAAAGGGGGAGGGGGCATTTTGTTGAACTGTTTGGTTTGAGACACACATTTGGTAGCTTGTGGGTCGGTAAGGGTGGTGGTAAGTAAACTTCAAAATGAGGGAGAGTGATTGATATGGCATGCACTAATTTTTATTTTTTAAACCTCCTTTATTAATAGCATCACAGACTTTTCTAACTTTTCACTCCAATAATGTCATCTCTGACTCTTTGCTTCATTTGGTGGAAGCTGATCTCTGTTAAATTTGGGAGCTTTCTCCAGTTTTGCCGCTGAAAGAACATATGGGAGAAATGTGTTAAATTAAGAAGAAAAAAGCTTGGGGGAGGAGGTGGTAGAGGTAAGCAGGTGTGATCAGAACCAGCTTGGCACTAGCTATTTCAGGCATGCTCCTGTAAAAGTGTTGGCATGCTTAATGGCAAGGAAGAGAAGCATTTCAGCATTTGTAAGAAGTCCAAGTTTCGGCACTGCAAAATGGTGTAGCTCAAAGAACCACAGGATCTCCTGAGCTGGAAGGGACCCTCAGGGATCATCAGTGCAGCCCCTGGCCCTGCACAGACACCCCAACAACCCCAGCCTGGGCATCCCTGAGAGCGCTGTCCAAACGCTCCTGCAGCTCTGGCAGCCTCGGGGCCGGGCCCATTCCCTGGGGAGCCCGGGCAGTGCCCAGCAGCCTCGGGGGGAAGAACCTTTCCCTGAGCTCCATGGCCAGCCCTGACCCAGCTCCAGCCGTTCCCTGGGCTCCTGTCCCTGTCCCAGAGCAGAGCTCAGCCCCTGCCCCTCCGCCTCCCCTCGGGAGGAGCTGCAGCCCCCAGGAGCCTCCCCTCAGTCTCCTCTGCTGCAGCTGAACGAGCCAAGTGCCCTCAGCCGCTCCTCAGACCTTCCCCAGCTCCGTGTCCCTCCTTTGGACACTCTCCAACAGCTTTGGATCCTTCTGATCTTGTGGTGCCCAGAGTGCCCCCAGCACTGGAGGTGAGGCTGCCCCAGTGCAGAGCAGAGCAGGACAATCCCTCCCTGGCCTGGTGCCCCCCAGGACACGGTGGCCCTTTGGGCTGCCAGGACACACCGGGGACTCAGATCCAACTTGGACCAACCAGGACCCCCAGGTCCCTTCCTACGGTGCTGCTCTCCAGCCTCTGATTCCCAGTCTGTCTCTGCATCCAGGGCTGCCCCACCCCAGGGCAGGATCCAGCACTTGCCCTGTTTAAACATCACATGGTGGGGGATTTCCCAATCCTCACATTTGTCACAGTCTCTCTGTGGGACCTCTCTGTCCTTGAGGGTGTCAGCAGTTCCTCCCAAGTGAGTAACCTCAGCAAACCCACTCAGGACCTTCCAGTCCTGCACCCAAGTCACTTACAATGAGATTTGAGAGAACTGGCCCTAAGATGGAGCCCTGTGGAGCCCCAGTGGTGACTGGTTGCCACCTTGATGTCACCCCATTTCCTGTAACCTTTTGAGGTGAAAGGCCATCAGCTCTGCAGTGCAGAGTGTGTGTGCTTTGCTTTGTTTTCAAGCTTATTTCACAGAATATTGTAAAACTTCATCACATCTTAGTGAATTGCAGCATGTGCTGCTGGACCCCTCGTAGCTTAGTAACTTGCCCCCAGTTTTTAGCCGTAAAACCCTGGGCAGGTCTGTGGTTCCTGGAGGCAGCCTCTTCCCAGGAGGGAGCGGGAGGCAGTGCAGGGCTGTCCCTGAGCGGGGCACTGTGCAGCTGCTCCCTGGGCAACCTCCTCCCAGCACAGCCTTTGTGTGCAGTTGCCTCCTGGATTTTACCACATGTTTGTATCTCGAGGCAGCTCCGTTTGTGCAGCTGGGACTCCAGCCAGGTGCCATAAATGTTTATGCAATAACAGGAATGAAGATCCCTTTATGTTCTGCACAGCCTCCAGATGCCTGTGTGTTGTGGGGATTTGCTTATGTGTTAAATTCCACCTTTGCCTTTGGACGTGTTTATCTTGGGTTGAAAGACCAACTTGATGTCTCCTCTGGTGTTGGCATTTTTGTGTCCCATGTCAGCTGTGGACAAAGCACATGAGGTATGTGAGGGGGGAGGTTGGACCCTGGAGGTGCTGCTCTCTGCCCTTGGGGCTTGGCAAGGGCTTGGCTGTGTATTCTCACACAAGTGTCAGCTCATTTATTTTTTATTGATGCACATGTTAATTTACCAAGCAAATTGCAGCTATGAAGCAGCCCTGTCCTAAAATATATGGTTAAAATATGTGCTTAAGTGATGTTAACGTTGCTTATAGACTGTACAGCTCTATGAGTGAGCAAGCTTTGTGCCAGCCAGGAGAAGTATTTGGGATAGTGCAGGCATCAGACATGGAATGTTCACTGGGACTACTAGATCCCTAGTGTGTTCCTGCAGTGGGTGTGTTAAAAGTCTGCAGTACTTGTGACATGGCTAAAAGCATCCCACCTTCAGCACTGCTCCCGTGCCCCTGACCTGAGCGGTGGGACAGGCTGTGGTGGGATCACGGAATCCCACAATGGTTTGGAAATGACCTTAAAGCTCATTTCATTCCACCCCCTGCCATGGGTTTCACTACACCAGCTTGCTCCAAGCCCGGTCCAACCTGGCCTTGAACACTTTCATGGATGGGGCAGCCACACCTCTCTGTGCAACTGGTGCCAGTGCCTGGACAGGACAGGCTGCAGGTGCCAGGATTTTTCATGCCCCTGTCCTGAAGGATTGCCAGACTCTGCTGCTGCAGGGCCTGGGGGCAGTCCCTGCTCCAGATGTGGTGGGGACCCACTGAGGTGCTGTCAGACGCAAAATACTGGCTGCCTGCATTCTTCAGTGTCACACAAGTTTGGTACCAATGCTCTGGATAGGAAAAGTGGTCTCAAGTTCAAAGAGCCGGCTTAGGAGACTCTGAAGAGGCTGTTTCAGCATGGAGGGGTTCAACATTTTGTTGTTTTTCTCCTCCTGTCTGTTGCAGCACACTAGTTACTGCTTGGACTTTGCAAACATAAATTCCTGAGCCTTCTGATCTCTCCAGCCAGCTTCCCACCATGGATCAGGACTACGAGAGACGTCTCCTACGCCAAATCAACATACAGAATGAGAACACAATGCCTTGTGTGAGTACAGATAGGTTCAGGCTCACTGTTATGTTGTTGTCTGTCTCACTTGTGACTCTTTTCCTTGAGCTGTTGAAGGACCTGGGACCTCTTCAAAGCAAACCACAGTCTTTTGTTGGGTTGTGAGCAGGTGTGAGTTCCTGAGCTGTTCTATGAATACCCAAACAGTTTGACTTTAAGAGAGTTTTTGAATATATAACCTCAGTTCAGGTTGCAAAAAGGAGTGAAGATATTTTTATGGAGTTCAGTAATACCTTTTTAATACATAATCTCAGTGACTACATGTAGCATAAAAAATTGAGGGCTAACAAACCAACCAACTCTAGGGCTTGACAAGAATAAGAGTAAGTTCAGTGTCTTTTATTCTTTAATTCAGGTAGCAGAGATGAGAAGAACCTTGACCCCTTCCAATTCTCCAATGTCTTCTCCTAGTAAGCATGGTGACAGATTCATTCCCTCAAGAGCTGGGGCCAACTGGAGCATCAACTTCCACAGAATAAATGTAAGTTTTGCTCCCTTCTCCTACAGCTCAGCCTTGGAACTGAGGAAATGGTACCTTTTGTTTTGGCTGGCATGATTGCTCTGCTTATCTTCTGCACCATGGGTTTCTGCTGCCCCAGAAGAGTTCCTTTGAGTGCTCGTCCTCAAACCCTATGCTCCCTGCCTTTGCTATTTCACCATATACCCTGAGGTTTCTGTATGGTGATGGCATGTTTCCCCATTTCAGGAAAATGAAAAATCACCAAGCCAAAACAGAAAAGCAAAGGATGCTACATCAGACAGTGGCAAAGGTGAGAGCACCCTTCTACTGCTTGGCAGTGCCCAGAGCTCTTATTGCAGACTGTTGGGGAAATTAAGGCCACACTGGCATTTTCATGCTTATGCCAAAACTCATGCTGGTGTTTTGGGTAATGCCCACATCATGAGTGAGTACTAGGTCACTGCTTCTGATGAGCGTCTAGATGCAAGAGGCTGTCTCTATCCCCTGATTTATTGTGTCATGGAAGCACTTTCCTGATGGAGTGGAAGGAGGGGAGGCTTGCTACTAATCTTGATTCTAAATGGGGGCCCCAGGCTTATTAAGAGACTCTGTGAGTGTACAAGTTGTAGAATCCCAGACTGGTTTGGGTTGGAAGGGACCTTAAAGCCCATCTCCTTCCACTACACCAGGTTGCTCCAAGCCCCATCCAACCTGGCCTTGGACACTGCCAGGGATCCAGGGGCAGCCCTGTGCCAGGGCCTCCCCACCCTCCCAGGGAACAATTCCTTCCCAATATCCCATCTAACTCTGCCCTCTGGCAGTGGGAAGCTGTTCCCCCTTGTCCTGTCCCTCCAGGCTCTTGTCCCCAGTCCCTCTGCAGCTCTCTTGGAGCCCCTTTAGGCACTGGAAGGGGCTCTAAGGTCTCCCCGCAGCATTCTTTTCTCCAGGTCAGGCACACATGATTCTGACGCTCCCTGCTGTTGCTGCTCTGAGCTCTCTGCTCAGTGCCTGTTTGGGTTTACAGATGGCCTTGCCTACTCTGCCTTGCTGAAGAATGAACTCTTGGGAGCTGGGATTGAGAAGGTGCAGGACCCCCAGACAGAGGACAGGAGGCTGCAGCCATCCACCCCAGAGAAGAAGTCTCTCTTCACTGTAAGTTAATTGCATTAACACCAGTGGAGGCTGTGTGTGTGTCACAGGAGCACAGCACAGGGCTCTGCCAGGCTGCTCGTGCAGTGAGTTGGTGTTGGGGCTTGGCTGAGATAAGGTGTTGATAACAAATGTGGTGGCCTGCAAAGGGAACCTGAGTGTGCAGCAAGCAATGTGCTTCCTGTGTCTGTGCTGGCAGGAAAGCTGGGTGGAGCCAGGCTTTTTGGACAGTGTGGTGAGTGGCCAAACCAGGCTTTTGGACTTGAGCGTTGATGAGGGGTTTTGTATAGTTTTGGAGCACCTGGGAAAGGAAAAACTGTGTTGGAATTAGCTTGGCAGCAGTGCACGTTGGGAGTGATGCCCCAGGCCTCCCGCGCACCGGGTTCCTCACGAGGTTTGTTTCTTTGTGCAGTACTCACTCAGCACAAAACGCTCCAGCCCCGATGATGGCAACGAGGTCTCACCCTATTCCCTGTCTCCTGTCAGCAACAAAAGGTAACACTGATCCTCTGCAAACTGTAAGAAGGGAAGGGCTGGGACAGAGGGTTCAGTGAGGTTCTCTAGGACTTCTGTCTGAAGGTCTAAAATTGCAATGTGAATTGGGTTTGGAAATCTGGAGAGATAATAAATTTTGAATTTATTTTAAATGCAAGTCAAGTTCTAAGAATTCCTTCAGGTGCCCAGCCTGCTTATGTGCTTGACATGTCTTGGTCAGCTCTCAGTAATCAGTTTACCTTTCTGCTTCACAGCTCCTTTGTAGAAGCAGAACCTAATTCCTTCCAGTCTTGCTGCTGAAAAAGTGTTGTGCAGCCTTTTTGTCTCTGCATTTGCATAGAAACTTCAGGGTGTTCTGTAAAGAGTGGCTATACCTATGCCTCCCATCTGCTGTGATGTGCAGATTCCTGTAGTTGTTTTTTTATCTGTTTTTGTAAACAGTCAGAAGCTGCTAAGATCACCTCGAAAACCAACTCGGAAAATCTCCAAGATTCCTTTCAAAGTGCTGGATGCCCCAGAGCTGCAGGATGACTTCTACCTGAACCTGGTGGACTGGTCTTCTCTTAATGTCCTCAGCGTTGGCCTTGGGACTTGTGTTTACCTGTGGAGTGCTTGTACAAGTCAGGTAAATTGTCATGAGTGTCTGAAGATTGAATTGCCCATTGATGTAGGGTTTTTCCAACCTTCCAGAGCTATGGAATGTGCTGTGGAGGGCTTCAGCACTTGTCACACTCTATCCCAAACTCAGCACTGGTCTGAGACAGCCAGTAGTGCTGTGTGACAAAAGTTTCTTACCCCATTTGTCTCTCTGAAGGTGACCCGGCTGTGTGACCTCTCTGTGGAAGGCGATTCTGTGACGTCAGTGGGCTGGTCAGAACGGGTCAGTATGACGCCGTCAGCAAGGACAGCTGAGACACGTGTCACTTAGTCACTGTCATCATAGCTGTAGTTAACTCCTTGGGTTGGTTTTTCTCTGCTAAAAGAGAGGGGATAAAGAACAGCCTCTTGTATCCTGAGGTTCTTGAGGCATTACTAAGGGAGTGGGAGGGAGAAGGAGCCAGTTTACTTCTTCAGCTCTTGACAATAAAATGTTACAATAAATGTATTCCAGACAGGCTGCTTGGACCTCTCAGTAGGGAAAAACATGTAAGATGGAAGAACTCTGGATGCTTTCCATCTCGTGGGATTTATGTCAAGTCTTTTCCTCAGCTTTCAGTTTTCTGGCTGTACTGATCCTGGTTCTCTGTTTGTCCAGGGGAACCTGGTGGCTGTTGGTACTCACAAGGGCTTTGTGCAGATCTGGGATGCAGCTGCAGGAAAGAAGCTCTCCATGCTGGAGGGACACACAGCCAGAGTTGGTAAGGAGTGGGGAGGCAGAGGGTTCTCAGGGGTCTCTCCTTCCTGATTGAACTTTGCTAGCCAGGGATCTGCTGGAAATAGAGAACTCAAGAGTACCAGGGTTGATATTTTTTCCCTGCTGTGTCTTGAGCAGGTTCAAAATATCATCATCTCATAACTGTGGTGTTCTGATCTGGGTGTGATGGTGGTTGGGTGTTGCAGCAGGTGTTTCCTCCATGCTTGAGGCTTTTTGGGTTTGATTACAACATCTCTTCACTGCTGCTGGCTTCCGATTTCAGCCCTGCTGGCAGCTTCACACTGAGATTTCCAGTTCCCTTTTTTGGGGGGCTGGTTTTTTCTGCTTAGAGATGTTGTGAGTGTAAACTCTGGGGTGAGATTTGGGAAGTCCGTGCACCTTCTGAGATCTGTTCCTGTGCTTTACTGCACTGTGAAGTGGGGTTGGTAATACCTGCAGTCAGTCTGTTTAGGGGAACCGCTATTTGTGCCCTGATCTAGGACTCCGGAGACTGGATGTAAGGGAGGTCTGTAAGGAGTGGTTTGCGGTTTGTTAGGGTTTATTTTAAAACCCTGGCAGCTGTGATGGCTGCATTTTGCTTACCAACTGCTGCAGGACTGGAAGGGTTGGACTTGATAGTGTGGCCAGCAGGACCAGGGCAGTGACCATCCCCCTGTTCTGGACACTGCTGAGATCCCATCTCAAATACTGGAGTCAGTTTTAGATCTCTCACAACAGGAAAGACATTGAGGGGCTGGAGTGTGTCCAGAGAAGGGAACAGAGCTGGGGAAGGGGCTGGAGCACCAGAAGCAACTGGCGAAGCTGAAGGGGCTCATCCTGGAGAAAAGGAGGCTCAGGGGAGACCTTGTGGCTCGGCACAACTCCCTGACAGGAGGGTGGAGCCAGGTGGGGGTTGAGCTCTGCTCCCAGGGAACAGGGACAGGATGAGAGCACATCCCCTCAAGCTGTGCCAGGGGAGGTTTAGATTGGATATTGGGAAAATTTCTTCACAGAAAGGGTTATAAATCATTGGAACAGGCTGCCCATGGCAGTGGTGGAGTCGCCAAGCCTGTAAAGTGTTCAAAGGAGATATGAATGTGGCACTTGAGGACATGGCTTGGTGGTGAATGTGGTGGTGGTGCTGAGTTGATGATTGGACTTGGTGACCTTTGGGGTCTTCTGCAGCCTCAGTGATTCTGTGATTGCATGACTCCTACGACACCCTCTGAAGCTCTGCCCCCGTTGCAGGTGCCTTGGCGTGGAACGCGGACCAGCTCTCCTCCGGGAGCCGGGACAGGATGATCCTGCAGCGGGACATCCGCACCCCACCCCTGCAGTCTGAGCGGCGGCTCCAGGGACACAGGCAGGAGGTCTGTGGGCTCAAATGGTCCACAGACCACCAGCTCCTGGCCTCTGGAGGGAATGATAATAAGGTACATTCCTTCCAAGGGGTCACAGGAAATGTCAGACCCCCTTTCTTTCTAGGGCAAGGGGGAATGGTGTCAAGTTGCACCAGGGGAGGTTCAGGTTGGATGTTATTGTATCGCTGGGGATGTTCAAGGCCAGGCTGGACAGGATGTGCAGCAACCTGGTCTAGTGGAAGCTGCCCCTGCCCATTGCAGGGGATGGAACTAGATGGGCTTTGAGGTCCCTTCCAACCCAAACTATTGTATGATTCTATGATTAGGGAGAAATTTCTTTGATGGAAGAGTGGTTAAGCGTTGGAACAGGCTGCCCAGGGCAGTGGGGGAGTTGCTATTCCTGGAAGTGTTCAAAAATCAAGTGGATAGGGCACTCAGCAATGTGGTTTAGTGGGCATGGTGGGATTAGGTCAAAGGTTCAACTTGATCTTGAGAGTCTTTTCCAGACTTAATGGTTCAGTGATTCTTTAAGGAATGTTTGGCCTCTCTGAAGAGGACTTTTGTTTTGGTTGTTGGACTGTGACCAAATATTAATCATGCTAAGCTTCTACTCAGTCTTCTCTTCCTAATAAAATGAAAAAGGCAAATTTAATTTTGCTTCTGTATTTGGCTAATTAAATCTCTAGCTTGGCTCAGGGGGTTGAGTTCAACAAAACCACTGCTAAGCTGCCCTTCCTGGCTTTGTTTGGGTAGTGTATGGTCACGTTTGTTGCAGTAATGTTTGTGTGCAGCAGGAACCTGAGGTAGAGCTCTGTGAGTTCTCATACCTGTAACACAGGCTGGCAGCTCACTGAGCACCATATGGGAGAAGCATCTGTCACAAAAAAAGCAGTGTTCCAAGCCCTCTGGAGTGGTTGCTAGGTAGGGAATGTGCCCAGTTGTCTGTGTGACAGCATGGTTGGACCGAGTTCCTCCTGCTCAGAATAACTCTTAATGAACTGAGCAGATTCCTAGATGTGTTCTGGAATGATACAGCCAGAAAGGCAACAGGAGGGTCTGAGGTCCCCTTTGGTGACACCATTTCTTTAGATTCATTCCCTTACCTTAGGGGCTGTTCCTGCCTTGTGGCTTGGGGGTAGGACAGCTCCTCAGCTGAGTGTGGTGCCAGGGTGGTTGTGACTGCCCCATCCCTGGAAGTGTTCAAGGCCAGGTCAGATGGGGCTAAGAGCAGCCTGGTCTAGTAAAAGGTGTCCCTGCCCATGGCAGGGGTTTGAACTGAATGAACTTTAGCCAACCCAAACCATTCCATGATTCTGTGAAGTGCAGAGTGGAGCTGTGCATGCCTGGGCAGAACTGTGGGAAATCAGCTTGTTTCCCAGCTGCCTTCATGGGTCCCATTGTGGCTTGTGGGTGTAGTGGACACATGACTGAGGCACAAGTTTGATCATGTCTCTCCTCTCTGCCAGCTCCTTGTCTGGAATCACTCCAGCCTGAGCCCTGTCCAACAATACACAGAGCACCTGGCAGCAGTCAAAGCCATCGCCTGGTCTCCACACCAGCACGGGCTCCTGGCCTCGGGTGGGGGCACAGCTGACCGCTGCATCCGCTTCTGGAACACACTGACAGGGCAGCCCCTGCAGTGCATCGACACTGGGTCCCAGGTGTGCAACCTGGCCTGGTCCAAACACGCCAACGAGCTGGTGAGTCCTTCCCTGTGCGGCTGCTGCCAAGCTGCCCTGTGTCAGGAAGCGTGGCTGAGCAGGAGCCAGCTGTGTGCAAGTGGGCAAGGAGGCCGAGGGCATCCCGGCTTGTACCAGCAAGGGTGTTGCCAGCAGGACCAGGGCAGTGACCATCCCCCTGTTCTGGGCACTGCTGAGGCAGCTCAAGTGCTGGAGTCAGTTTTTGAGCCCCTCGCAACAAGAAAGACATCGAGGGGCTGTAGCATGTCCAGAGAAGGGAATGGAGCTGGGGAAGGGTGTGGAGCACCAGGAGCAGCTGAGGGAGCTGGGAAAGGGGCTCAGCCTGGAGCAAAGGAGGCTCAGGGGGACCTTCTTGCCCTCTGACAGGAGGGTGGAGCCAGGTGGGATTCAGGCTCCTCTTCCAGGTAAAAAGCGACAGGAAAAGAGGAAACGGCCTCAAGTTGCTCCAGGGGAGGTTTAGATTGGATATTAGGAAAATTTCTTCATGGTGGTCAGGCACTAGAACGGGCTGCCCAGGACAGTGGTGTAGTCACCATTCCTGGAAAGTGTTCAGAAAACATGGGGATGTTGCACATGGGGATGTGGGCTAGTGGTGGACATGTCGGTGGTGCTGGGCTGATGGTTGGATCTTGGAGGTCTTTTCCAGCCTTAAAAATTCCATGATTCTTTGATTTGTGTCCCCTTCTCTTCTTTCAGGTGAGCACCCATGGATACTCCCAGAACCAGATCCTCGTCTGGAAATACCCCTCGTTAACTCAAGTAGCAAAGCTCACGGGGCACTCCTATCGAGTCCTGTATCTGGTGAGTGATGGCCATGGCTCTGTAGCTGCTCACCTGGCTGCAGGTGTGCTCACATGGGGACCCAAAGCAGCAGTGCCAGTGGCACCATAAGCTGCCTGGGTGGGAACGTGAACATTCCCCATGAGCAGTGGAAAACTCTGGTTTCTGTGCCTGCAGGGGGACGCTTTGATTTGCTGCTATGGAAATGTGAGGCTTTGTTAATGATAGCAAAGCCTGCCAAACTCTCCTGAGGAAACATCTGAGTTTTCTTCTAAGAAAACTCTTCTGAGCCTGGAGAACACAAGGCTCCAGGGAGACCTTCTAGTGCCTAAAGAGGCTCCAGGAGAGCTGCAGAGGGACTTTGGATAAGGATCTGGAATAGCAGGACAAGGGGGAATGGCTTCAGACTCCCACTGGGCAGGATTGGATGGGATATTGGAAAGAAATTCTTCCTGTGATGGTGGTGAGGCCCTGGCACAGGGTGCCCAGAGCAGCTGGGGCTGCCCCTGGATCCCTGGCAGTGTCCAAGGCCAGGCTGGACATTGGGGCTTGGAGCAGCCTGGGACAGTGGAAGGGAGTGGAACGAGATGAGCTTTAAGGTCTCTGCCAACCCAAAATGTGCTGGGATTCTGGGATTTTATGAAACAGAAGCTTCTCTCCCAGAAGACTTTCACACCTCTTCACTGATGACTGCTGCCCAGGGAAGAATTTGCTGCTTCCAGCCCTCCTAATTTGTTATTAAACATTTGTTGCGGGTAATCCCGACCAATCTCTATCTGCTGTTACTGTCACATGGGGCTGTCAGCAGTTCACAACAGAGCTGACAAATGCTGATGCTGTTTTGGGAGGTAGATCCCAATGTAAGCAACCAATACAGCCAGAAAATCCAGTCATATCATCTTCCTGCCTTTGGGCATGTTGATAATCCCAGGAGGAACAGCCTCAGTTACACATAGCTTGGATTTCTTAACAAAAGTATCCTTTCCACAGCACTCCCCCCATGTGTTCCATAGCTGCACCATAAGGTGCAAGCGCCCAAATTGCACCTGAGGCTGCATGAGGCACCTGGAAGTAGAGGGAGTTGGCTTCTCACCACCGAGTAGGAAGGAGAGTTAAATCTCCCCTGCATTCCAACAGAGACTTGTTTTCAGCCTCAAAAATGTGACAGGTGCTGAAGGTTGTTGTCTTGTCCTTAGGCAATGTCCCCTGATGGGGAGGCCATTGTCACAGGAGCTGGAGACGAAACCTTGCGCTTCTGGAACGTCTTCAGTAAAACTCGCTCGACGAAGGTAAGGCCAGGCATGGGGGCAGCTGCCTGGGGGAGCTCAGGCCATGTTGGCTCTGCTCTGCTGCCTCCTTTCTGATCCCTTCCTGCAGATCAAGGCTGGGGCAGTGAAGGGTTCAGCTTTGCTGAAATTTAAGTAAAAGGTCGCCCTGTGTGCCCAAGGCAGGTGTGGCACAACATTCCAGGCTGGTCCAGGGCTGCTGAGCAGAGCAGCGTTTCAGGGGCCTCACTGAGCTGAGCCCTCGGGTGACAGCAGGCTAGGGAAGAGAAGGCTCCAGGAGACCTTAGAGCCCCTTCCAGTGCCTAAAGGGGCTCCAGGAGAGCTGCAGAGGGACTGGGGACAAGGGCTGGAGGGACAGGACACAGGGAATGGCTTCCCAGTGCCAGAGGGCAGGGCTGGATGGGATATTGGGAAGGAATTGTTCCCTGGGTGGGCAGGCCCTGGCACAGGGTGCCCAGAGCAGCTGGGGCTGCCCCTGGATCCCTGGCAGTGTCCAAGGCCAGGCTGGACATTGGGGCTGGGAGCAACCCATGGCAGAGTGTGGAGCAAGGTGAACTTTAAGGTCCCTTGAGGCCCAAACCATTCTGTGATTCCCTGATTATCCCCTGCCTCTTTACAAAACTTCTTGAAATGGGGGTTTGGATGAAAATGGGATCATGGATTCTGCCTGTGACAACTTGCCATCACCAAAAGCAGTTTGTGCCTGATGCTCTGAGAGCTTTCCTGAGTGCCTGGCAGAGGGATTTGGAGGAGGGGACTGGGGGGAGCTGGCATGGCTCCTGGGGGTCCCCCACTTCTTGCCTTCTCTGGGGTACAGCTGCCTGCAGAGCTCTGGGAATGGCACTCTGACCTGCTGTGCACTTTGTTACCATTTGGAAGAAGCTCATGGGAATATTTATGGTGTTGGACTTTGAGCTGGGATCATGCCCTGAGCTAGAGATAGCAGATTAAAAACAAAACAACCCAGAAGCACGTGAAGTAACAGCTGTTTACCCCCTGCTTTGTCTTTCCTTGTCAGGAGTCTGTATCTGTGCTCAACCTCTTCACCAGGATACGATAAACCCCCTCCCTGTGCCCCGGGAACCTACAGCCTGACATTCCAGGATCAGACCACTCCCTTGGCGTGCATGGACCCCCGGAGCCCAGCCAAGGGGAGGGAGAGCCGTGGGACTGGAGAAGGACCCAGCTCATTAAATATGTGCTTGTGACCCACAGGGCTGGGCAGTATTTGGGATGGGGTGGGGAGGGGAGGGAACTGCCAAAGGTTATTGGATTCATCGTTCATAAAGGGAAACGGGTACAAGAGAAATGCTAACCCAGCATCCTCCAGCTGTCCGGATGGTCCTGGGGAGGACTCGTGTGACATGGACCATTGAGAATGGACCGAGGCCATCCCCACTGCCGTGGTGTCCCTCCTGCAAGAGAGGAGCATATCCTTGCTGCTGTGGGAAGGGGCTTGACGTGCTGCTCTGTGTCCCTGAGTGACATCTCTGGAGGCAGGAGCCAGCCAGACTGGTGCAGTACAGCTGGTGCGAGGGGCACAGCTCCAGGCTGGGCATCTAAGGGCTTTGTTCATAGCCTGGCATCCCCATTCCAGGAAGAAACTGGAGAACTGCCTATTTTCCTTTTTTTTTCTTTATTTTTTCCCCCCCAGACAGGTACTATAGTACTTGACATGATCATTCCCATAAGACAGCTTGATTTTTTTGGCATGCTTGACAGCTGCCTCCAAATACACTCTGGGGCTCTGGACTTTGGAGGAGACTTGAAAAAGCTTTACCTCTAAGGGAGCAGATTCGGGAAGTTCTGCAGTTGCTGTTTCATGTTCTGGGCTGATCCTGGGAGTTACCAGAGAGGAGAAGCAAGGACTTTATGAAAAAAGAAACCCACCCAACCACCTGTGCATGTGGAGCTTCCTTCCGGATGGGTGCCTTGCTCTGGAGTCTCCCTGAGGCCAAAAGCAGTTGGGATGTGTTTGAGAACAAAAACAAATCCTGAAGATCTGATTTTTGGGGTGAGCAGGGCCTCTTCTGGCTGAAAGAGGGGTTCTCCTGAACCAGGGCTGCCGTGTTGCTTTTTTATCTCCAAGTCCCAGCCAGGGCCCTGCTGTTGGGTTTTGGTGTGTGTTTTGGGGTTTTTAGGTTGTGTGGGATGAGAGTTCTGGCTGGTGTTGGAGCCCATGGGGTGTAACACGAATGCTCTGTGTGTGTGGTGCTTTTAATTTAAGAGAAGCTGTGAGGCTGCACAGCCTGTTCCATCTGACCTGTGCCTGTGCCTGCCTGGGCCCTGGCTGCCTCCTGCCCTCTCCCAGCATTGCTTCCTGTTCCCATGTGGAATTTCCTGGCTGTGTATATAGACTTGTCCTCTCTCTGTAGATTGCATAGGTAGTGCTTTATCTTTCTTTTTTTTTCTTTGTTGTTTTATCTCCTCTCCTTTCTTTCCCTAAAACCAGGCAGTAGGACTATGATTGCCTGTCCTCAGTACCACCAGTATCCTTAGGGTGAGCCAAGGTGTGGGAAGGCCGATACAGCCTGTTCACCACAGCCTTGACCACTTGTGCCATCACATCGGTGCCTGGATCAGGCTGTTGGTGCTGCACCTGGGTCACACGTACTGGGAGTCACTGGTGAGGAGCTGGTGTGCTGGGAGCCCCCTGGCAGCTCCCAGTCTCCCAGGCCCACAGGCCACTTTGTCGTCTCACAGTCTCACTTGCCACCAAAATGGAATTTCCATGGAATTTCTGAAACACAGTTTGAGCACAACTGCTTTAGTGCAGCTCTGGTCGTGGGACGTGAGGCATGGTTTGAAGTCACTCCCCGGCCTGTCCTGTGTTGTTTGTTCCACTCGTGGGCACTGTTCCACATCACCGTGGATTGGGAGCACCCAAAGCACCCAGCAGGTGAAATTGAGTTGGATTATTAAATTGGGGAATTGATTTGAAGCAAAGGGCTACCTGCAGCAAGAGGTGATCTGTTGTGGGTGTCATCACCTGGGGAAAGGGCTGTTCAGAGGGGCTGGGGAGGTTGGCTGTGCTGTGGATTTTCCTGTTGCGGATTGCCTCCTGCTAAATAGCACTGTGCACCCCCAGGACACACTGCTTTCTCCTCTGGGAGGGCATAGGTGCTTGGGTTGGGGGCACACCGGAGTTCTCGGCCCATTGTGGAGCAGGAGGGAGACAGGCACCCAGCTGGAGTGCAGGGTGAGTGTGGTGATGATTGGGCTCCCCAGTGCCCTGGGGCTCCGCAGGAGTGGATCTGCCCCTCACCCTCTGATGTGGGAACTTCCTCAAGGAGTCCCAGAAGCTGCTGGGGGGAGCAGCAGTGCTGTGGGTGGGCAGTGCCAGGTGGGCACTGCAGCCACTGCCCAGTGCTCCCAGCTGCAGAGCAGGGACAGCTCCTCATTGCTCTGTCCCTCACCATTGTCCCCTCTTGTCAAGGACTTTCCCGAACTGCATCTTGTGTCTACATCTCGCTTTTCTCTCTCTCTGCCTTGGGAGCAGGTTGGCTCATGCTGGCTTCTCTTATTGCACTTGGCAGGGAGGCTGGTGATTCCCAGGCTAGGGCTGTTCTGTAGCCACACACGCTGGTGACAGAGCATGGCAAGAACAGGCTGCTCACCCTCACCTGGCTGTCAGAGCCCAGTACAGCTGCCTTCTCTGCTCTGCTGCCAGCTGCCAGGCAGGAGCTCCCGGTTGTATCCGTGTGGAGATGGGTTTGTGCAGGTGTCTCAGGATGATGCTGTCACTGTCACCGGCTGCGGGTTCAATAGGGAAAAGGGCAGAGCTGAGGTGCTGTGTCAGGATGTGTGACCTGTGAGCACTGACCCGGGCACAGGGTCCTCCCAGAGCTGGGTGACAGTCTGCAGCCTCGTGGCATCATTGTATCCCAGGTGTCATGTGATGGAAAACAAACATGGAGCGCGCTGTAACTTTCCGTGTAAAGCAATTGAACTGGCATTAAACAGGTTGTGAATTTATTGGGGTTGGGCTCCATGGCTCTGCTTTGCTTCTCCCCAGTGAAGGGCACAGCAAGTCCCCGGGGTCCCCACCCCACCTCTGCAGGTACCAACTTTCTTGGCGCAGCTCTCAGCTGAGGTTTATTGCTCCCAGCTTCCTGCTCCTGTTTGCTTTCCTGCTTCTGGGAAAGGGCACAGTTGCCCCCTGCCTGCCCTGCCCTGTGCCCCTTGGCACGGCAGGAAGGAGGAGAAGGGGCCCCTGGCCTGGCACAGCCCCTCCTTGGTGTGGGGCAGTTGCCAGGGGATGGCTGCAGCGAGGCTGGGGGTGCAGAGCCCCTCGGTCCCGCAGGCCCTTGAGTCAGGAGTCCTGCTGTCCCCATGCAGGTGGGACCCTCACATGGGGGGAACATCCCCTCCCTGGGCACTGGAGCGCTGTGGACCGGGGACACCTCTCCAGTGGGGTGCAGCCCTGTGCCCCCACACCTGTGCCTTGTTCCAGCCCTCGGGAGGGACATGGAACCCTAGCAGCTCCCTCCCCCCAGTGACTAGTGTCTCATGCTCTGGGGATGAGGCCTGCTGCTGGAAAACCGCCCCCGGGCTGGGTGGTGTGGGGCAGAGCTGGTCCATGGGGCTGAGCAGCAGGATGAGTGGAGGGATCCCTGACCTTGGCATCACCCACTGCTGCTGCCCCAGGCACGGAGCTGAGCTGTGGGTCTGGGGAAGGGATGGCCCAGGAAATGGCACAGAGGAAAGAGTGGAACAAGGAGCTGTCAGTGCCTCAGTTTCCCCACCTTGGTGCTTGGGGGAAGCCCCAGGGCCCCTTGACTGGCCCAGAATGGGATTAGGTTCCAGGGCTTTGGGCTGGGTGCAGGTCCTGCTGTGCCCCCAGCTCTGCTCCCACCCCCAGCTTATGCTCAGGACCTGTGGGACCCCACTGTCCCCACCGTGTACCTGAGACCCTGCACCTGCTGGAACCCGTTCCTCTGCCAGGTGAGCCCGGTCCTAGGGAAGGAGTAGGGTAAGATCCAAGGCCTGGCCAGATGCAGGGCCCTGGGGCTCCCTGGTGCACCCCCACTGCCCCCTTCCCCTCTGTCCCCCATTGTCACCAGCAGCCAGAGCCGCGGGGGACTGCTCAGAGTCTCCTGCTGCTCCCTGGACCCCTGGGACATCAGCACCTGGAGCTGCCTCCCCACACCCGTCAAAGAGTAAAAGCCCCTGGTCCTGCTGTGTCCTGGTCTGTTCTGGGGAGCAGGGGGTGCGTGATGGGGGACTGGCTCATGCTCATGCTGTGCCATCTGGCCCAGCAAATAATAAGTATTAAAACAATACAGATTTTATTAATCTTTATTAATAAAATATTCTGTTCTCTGTGCCCCTGCCTTGCCTGTGGCTTGGCCCCCTCTGCCTGCTCCCCTTGGCAGGGAGGGCTGGGTGGGTGCTGGTGCAGACTCCAGCCCCCCTTCCCTGCTCTGTGCCCTGCCGGGAGCTCTCTGGGTCCCTTCTGCTGCTGCTCAGGGTGGGCAGAGCGAGGTGGAGCCTCACGGCCCACGTGGGCTTCCCAGGCATCGCGGGGGGCTGGAAGGCACTCGGTGACAGAGGCCCCTGAGAGGCCAAGGAAGGCTCGGAGCAGCCCCTGAGCCCCCGGCTGGGGCTCTGGAGGTGGCCGGGTCCTCACTGGCCTCACGTTGTCTTGTACCTGAGGGGAGGCAGGGTGAGGGGGGGTCTCTGCTGGGGACAGAGGTCCCCCCATGCCCCACCACTCACTGCTGTGACAGGTTGAGGTCTGGCTGAGCCCCCACGAACGCCAGCTGCTGCTCCAGCTCCACGATGCGCAGACCGATGTACCCCGAGGACAGCAGCAAGGCCACCATGCTGGGGACAGGCCAGCATCAGCCAGGGGGCACAGGGTCGGGACATGGGGCAGGAGCAGTGCCACGGCCAAGCTCCCGTGTGCTCGCCCTGGGGATGGGTGTCCCGGGGAAATGCGGGAACCCCGGCCCGCCAGTGCCACCCTGGAGAGGCTGTGTCGGGGCTCAGTAGGGATGGGGAGCAGGGGTGTGAGCAGGTCCTGGGGACTCACAGCAGCAGGTAGATGATGATGATGATGTTGAGAGGGCTCCGCTGGGGGAGTATCCGGGACCAAAGTGCAGTGGCCCAGGTGCAGAGCACCGTGTGGGGTCCCCCTGCCAGGACAAGGCAGTGTTAGTGGCACTGAGAGTCCGTGCTCCGCTCTGCCAGGGTGTAAACCCCCAGCATCATCTCCCCATCCCGAGCCCCTTGACCCACCCCAGAGGCCACGTGTCCCTGCCGAGGGCACCCATTCGCTGCTGCTGGGAACCAGCAGGGCCACCTCATTATCCTCCTCCGCCGCTTGCCTTGATGTCGGGCTTGGCTCGTCTGTAGGTGACCAGGAGACACTTAATGAGTGCCCCAGGGAGGGGTCTAGGCGTCCTGGGGGCACACGGGGCCACAAAGAGCCGATCCTGCCCTCCCTGGTGCTGCGAGAGATGCTGGTCGGGGGGGCGAGGGCCGCGCGGTCCCTCCCAGCCCGTGTGTGTCTGGGGAGGGGGAGCAGAACCCAGAGCTGCCAGCACGGGCAGGGGCACGACTGTGAGTGGGGACACAAGCAGGGGGCTGTGAGCGTGTGAGGGGTGCACCAGGGTGGCCACTCACCCAGGGACTCTTGGAGGCTGTTGGGCTCCGGGGTGCTCTGCTCCAGGCCCGACTGCCTCAAGATCTGGAAAAGGACAAGCCCTGGTCATGGTGTGTTTCCCCAAGGCACCTGCCCCACTGCCATGGGGACATGGGCAGGACCTGATGGGACCTGTGTCACCCACAAGGGAGGGTCCTGGGGTCTGCGCTTTTCATGTTTCCCCCCCAAGTCTTCCCAGGGCCCACTGCACCCAGCCCACCCCATCCAGGGGTCTGGGACCACCCCTCCTTCTGCTGCACCCTCCTGCCCTCTATTCCATGGCTTTTACCGGAGACTTCCTCAAGGTTTCCTCACTGTCCACTGAGTCTCGAGGGCTCTGGCCACTGTCCTGGATGAGGAGAGATGAAGAGTGGTGCCCTGCCATGGATGGATGGAGCCCCCCTCCCCATCCAGCCCCCGCGTACCTGCAGGTGTTTGCAGACTGACCTCAGGAGCTGGTATGTTGCCTCTCGCTGGCGCAGTGACACGAAGAGGAACTGCCAGAGAGCAGGAAGGGGATTTGTGCCAGAGCTGCCCCCTCGGTCATGGCCCAGAGCCCATGGGGACCAGGACATTCCAAATAGCCCCGGGTGCAGCTGCCCCCCAGCACCGTCCCCACTCTCACCTTCTCCCCCTTGGCTGTGCGGATGCTGATTGCGTTGGGCACCAGCCGTGCCATGTTGGTCTTTTTGAGGGCTGTGATGGAGTCAACAGGGACCACAGCCTGTGCCAGAGGGGACAGGCTGTGTCACCGTGTTCCTGGCTGCCACCTGTGCCCCTGCCTGTGCCGCCGGCCCCACGCCCGCTCCAGCCCACCTTGATGTCCTTGAGCAGGAGGTTGGAGTGGAAGCAGATGTGGTGGGAGGACACGTAGAGGCGGCCGTGGTAGGGCATCTCTCTTTGCCAGGCGCAGGAGAAGCAGCCCAGCAGCACGTTCTGCTCAGCGAGCTCCCCGAAGGCCCGGCGGTAGCTGCTGTCCTGCTTGCTCAGCTGCGGGAGGTCGGGGGATGGTGCTCAGGGCCTGCCCTGGCACTGCAGCCATCCTGCAGCCCCCTGCTCCATCACCACGACTGCCACGGAACTGGGACGAGCCCTCCCATGGCCCCCGCCCCAAGAGAGCGTCCAGCCGAGACCATGGGGCTGGGGCTGGCGCTGGGGTCCTGCTCCTCAGCTCCAGTACCCCAAGACTCACCGAAGGGGATGGTGGTCCCTGCCTGCCCGTGGCCTCCTGCTCTGTCTCCTTGCAGGAGGACTCATAGGTCCTGGATCTGGAAGGAGGCATCGGAGGGAGTGACTCGAAGGGCACAGGTGGGATGCGGGGCTGGGGTGCGGGATGTGTCTCCGTGAGGTGCCAGCACCCACCTGGTGAGCTTGGGCTGCCCCAGCTGGGCACTTCCCCTCTCTTCCAGGCTCCGCCACTGCTTCTCCCCCAGGACCCGCTGCCTGCCGCGTCTCAGCTTCCCCGGCAAGAGGGATGAGTCCGACAGCTCGGGGAGAGGGGGCAGGTTGTGGGGACGGTCCATTCCTGCGGTACAGCAGCTCCCAGGGTCACCAACCTATTCCTCCACTGGGGAGGACATGGGGACAGGGCTCAGGCCACGCCGGGACCGGGAGAGCAAAGCCCACCGGGTCGCATGAGCCCTTTGCCTGTCCCACGGTATCATGTGCCGGCTGCGATCCCTGTGGGGAGCGGGGGCCGGGGGAACGGGGAAGTGGTGATCCGTGTACCGGCGGGTGACGGCGAAAGTGATCCCTGGACCGGGGGGTGCCGGCCCGTGTCCCGGCCGGTGCTGGCTGCGGGAGTGCGTGGCCGGGCTGGCTCCACGGGGACGGGAATGCAGCTGCGGTCCCGGACCCACGCGCGGCCCCGGGGCCCCGTCCCGGGCGCGCCCCGCGCCCCCCGCTCTGTACCTGCTGGGGGGCACAGCCGGGTTCCCCCCGTCCCGTCGGAGCTGTCCCGCTCCCACTCCTTCCAGCGCCGTTCCTGCTCCGCTGCCACCTCCTCCTCTTCCTCCTCCTCCTCCTCCCGAGGAAAGGCAGCGGGCGGGGCCGGGCGGCCGCGGCGGGTTCGCAGGGAGCGGCCGGGGTAGCCCCAGCCCGGGACACCCCGGGGCTGTGCGGGGTGAGCCCCCGCCCGGCCCCCGGAGGCATGCGGGACCACCCAGCCGCCCCCCAAACCAGCTGCAAATGCACTCCAGTCCCAGCAGTGCTGAGAGCCGGAGCGGCACAGCCACAGTCCCGCGGCACTCTGCAATCCTGTGGCATTTCGCGGTTCTACGGGCACCCCGCAATCCATGGGCACCCCGCAATCCCGGGACACCCCGCAATCCATGGGCACCCCGCAATCCCGGGACACCGCACAGCATCGTCCGCCCGGTGCCCGCTCCCCTCCTTCTTGCCCCGGCCCCCAACGCCGGGCAGTGCCGGGGCACGGCCGCCCCTCGCCCTGGGGGTTTCTGCCGTGGGACAGGGACCCCCAGAGGAAAGTGGGGAGGGGGCGCGGCCGGGCCGGGGGCGCTGGGCAGAGCCCGGACCGCGCCCCCCCGGGGGCCC